>NC_090928.1:143579202-144815343 GCF_040938575.1 Ambystoma mexicanum
ACAGCACAGTGAGCAAAAAGACTGCAAAACATATTTGGGGTTATTTTGGGGCCGAAAGAGGGCCTGGAAAGGGTGGAAGAGTGGGGAAAAAAGTTGATAGTGAGCAGTTTTTATAGGTGAATAAAAGCATTGCAGGTGCCGCCGAGTCCGCAGTCATTTTTACTGTCCGCAGACTACATTGGAAGTGGGGCGGTTCAGGGTGAGTCTTCGTATTTGAAGGTGTATTTTATGTAGGTTTTAAATGGTTTCATTCTGTTGTGGTGGTTGTGGCTAGTGTAGGTAGAAGGGCTGTTTGGTGCGGCGGTGTCCGTGGACATTGCGATAGTCCGCAGAACTGCACGTGCCATCCAGATCTTTTAAGGATGCCTGGCATGGAAAGAGGAAATTGGGGACTAGCCAATCAGGTTTTGCGGGCCTGGTGGAGGAGTTAAAGTGTACAGGAGTACAGGGTAGCAAGTGTTTTCTTTGTTGTGTGTAGTAACGCTGGCTTTGAAGAAGCAGCGCGTGTGGATGGTGGGAGATTCTTGGATCCAGTCATTGAAGGTTTATACTGAATCTCATGGCATCTCTGCTACTATTGCATTGGACGACGTGGAAGTTTCGTGGTATGCAGAATGTGGGTTAAAATGGGTAACCTTATTAACATTCTGTGAGAGTATGGCTCACTTTAAACATCCAGATATAATTACTGTGCATTGCGGAGGCAACAGTTTGGGCTATGTGACTGCATGATCTTTGCAGTTTACCATGAAGGATATGTTGAGAAGCGTGATGGAACCGTTTCCATTTGCGAAGATAATTCTTTCTGAAATCAAAGACAAATATGGAGATGTCCAAACTAGTTTTGTTCTGAAATGGAAGAAGCTAGACAGCATGTCAAAAAGTATATGTTGTTTTTTATATGCTTTAGGAATGGCATCTTTTGACAACGAAAATATCCAGTTGGTCGACGTAAATATTTTTCGAGGCGATGGAGTGCATACGACTGATGTCGGAAATCAGATTCTTTTGAATATCCAAAATGCACGGAAACATATATATATTTTTTTTTAAATGGTATTTGTAGTAAATAAACAAAAACAGGAAAAAAAAATGAAGTTTTTGTGATGGAATAAATAAGTTCAGTAGAACATTTGTTCAGCATATAAAACCCCCCAAAAATAAAAAATAAAGGTTTTTTAAGAGCCACCATTTTTGAACGAAAAACAATTTAAATGATTTTCATTATCCCACCCCACGGCTGGAATTTTCCATATCTTAGTGTCCGGGGACTATACAGGCTGCAAAAAGTCCTATGTTGTTTTTTTAGTTCTAATTTCTACTGTGAAAGGTGGCTCCTAAAGAAACCTTTTTTGTCTTTCTGGGTTTTATATTTTTGGGGGATTTTGTTTTTTGTAGGAGAGGCGAGGAGGTTAGGTGGAGGAAGGGAGGGGAGGGAGGGAATGGGCACCAGCCAAAGTTACAGAGGGGGCAGGTGGACAGGGGAAGATGTTGGGCGGGCCTTAAATCAGCATTTCCTGTGCTCCTTGACCGAAACTTCGAAAGCACTCTGAAACACTCTGAAACTGCCGCAGAGCGGTGTGTCGCAGAACATGCAGAGAACTGTGACCCACAAAAGGTAAGGATCGACAGCCTCCTGCATGGCCTGCGAGGTAGCCAGCGAGATCCTCTGCCCCACAGGAGTAGTTTGACATGGCAGGAGCGGTTGAGGAAGATGATGTTAAGGACGTTAACCTGCTTCTCCCTGAGAAAGGAACTGGTCGCTGATTGGATGGTGAAAAGCATGAAGTGCACCAGATTTATGGAAACGCCCGCCATCTTGGATTCGAGGACAGCGGCCGGTGTCCGCAGACATCGCGGTAAAAACATAAAAAAACACAGCATTGCATTTGTCAAGCTTATCAAATAATCTCTGGGGACGTCAGGGGTGATGGCGATGGGATATGGCTACAAGAAGCAAGAAAACAGGTGTTTTTAGCAATAAAAGTCTGCGAACAGTCCGCATGTTCGCGGACACCTCTGCATTACAGGGTTGGTGAAAAGCAGTTCCTGGATGGCTCATAACTTTGGCACCACTTAATTAAACTGCATGACATTTTGCACCTATATTCTTGACTCCATTCCGAATGAGTCTGCAAGGTTTGGTGGGATTCTGTCAAGAGGGGGCAAAATTAGAGGGGGGTCCCAAATTATTTTAAAGGCTTATAAATGGGGTGCCATTTGACGAATCTACACAAAGGTGTGCAAATACATTATAGACCTTTGTGCAAATACATTATAGATCTAGATATACATGTTGTTGCAATGTTTGGTGGTATTTTGTCAAGAAGGGGTAAAATTAGAGGACAAGTCCAAAAATATTTGAAAGGCTTATAAATGTGGTCTAATTTGACGAATCTACACAAAAGTTTGCAAAAAGATTTTAGAAATCTTTTCATAAGTCTGAATGGATTTTGTCAAGTGGGGGGTAGGTTATATGACTATTGTATGTGCATACATTTGACACTTTTGAAAAAATAAAGCATGCGTGGATTTCCAGCAAACTTGTGCAAGGAGCATTGGCAAGGATCTGAATGCAAGGTTTTGCAAATGTGCCCGTGTTTTATTTTTGAACAAGTGTCATAATATAGGTACAAGACATAGTGGAATGGGGGGGGGGGTAATGGTCCGGAAACCTTGTTATCCACCCTTGCTTCGTTTGGGCTGATAACTTGTGCTGCTGGGCCGGTATCAACCGTTCCAGTACCTGGTACGGGGGATGAACGCCACAATATTCCCATTAGCATAACACAAAATGCAAACGGAAATGTTGGAAAATCTTATTGAGTCTATGTACTTTACTGATAAATGTAAAGCAGATGGAGTCTATACATTTGTTTTAGTTCTATTTTTAACTGTGAACGGTGGTTGGAACGGTGGTTGGAACATTTCTTTTTTTTTGTTTTCGGATGTATTTTTTTGGCAAGAGAGCTTAGAACGAAATTTGGGGAGGGAAATGAGGGAAGAAGCACCAAACACTAACATGGAGGGACAGGGGAAAATGTTGCGCGTGTGTGATTTCTATAGTAGGGGGGCAGCGTTTCTCATGCTCCTGGATTACAGCTTCAAAAGCACTTCGAGGATGCTTCCCACTGCAGAATGTTTTGTTGTATTATCTACAAAGGACTGTTGTCTTCGAAAAAAATGGATCAAGGGCCTCTTTTGTTGCTTGGAAGGTAGCTGGTGGGATTTTATGTCCCACAGAAGTAGGCTGTGTGGTTACAGTATTGGTTCAGAAAGATGAGGTGGAGGAAGACAGCCTCCTACTTGCTAAGAAAGGAACAACTTTTCTGAGAGCATTGCGGTCATTGGATTTGGTGTGGCAGCACATGGAGATGGTCCTGTAGCATTACTGTCCGGGGAGTCCGCGACTGAATAAAAAGTTGCACTCCGTGCATTTTATTTTGGTAGCTTTAGCCTTTGGTACATTCCCAACAGTGGTAAAGAACCGCCACACCCATGATTCTGGGTGCTAGAGGTAGGCACTTCCTCTACCGCATCTTCTTGGTCCGCTTCATTGTCTAGGAAGTACTGTGCTTTTTTTGTTTTGAAGATCCTCCACCTGTTGGTGGCTCTTGGGGAGGAGGGATGGCATTAGCTGATGCCATTTATAAGATAAATAGCAGTTTTGCTAAACATTTTCCAAGTATGTACTGTGTACTAGATTGTTAATGGATAATGAGTAGGAACAGGTGTAGGAGCTGTGCAAGGAAAATTTTGAAGTTGAAAGTTCTTAGATCAGTAGAAAATGCAGTTCTGAACTGTCCATGAAGCACAGATGTTATTGCGAAGTGCAGACGGGTTCTCGGACACATCATCATGCCGTGCACCAGCGTATGGTCATGTGGCACCGTCCGGAAGGTCCGCAATGAAGTCAGATGTTCCTAGATGTCTACGGATGCAAAATCACTTGAAATAATTTCAAAAAGTGTGTAGAAGAGTTAAAAATGATGCTAGAAGGTGTAAAATGGCAGTTTTAAGGTGACACTTTGTAAATTGGACACAAATATTGCTATATTGGGTAAGTATGATTAGTAAGTTGTACGAAAATAGTATGCACTGGTAAAAACCCATGAAAGGCCTGGTCACTTCAAATGCTGCGCCGCGTGACCAGGTCGGGCATGGAGCAGTCATTGCCTTTGTTTATATATGATTAGGTTTCTGTATTAACAACAACACTCCAATACAATGATTTTAGAGGAGTACATTCTTTAATAGATGAAGTAGTTCCCGATCACCCCTGACATCTTGTTACCAACAATATAAACACAAACCCTTGAAGGGACTTTGCATCAAAATTAATTTCACATGTGATGTCATCTTTGATGTGCTGGGTGTTAATCTTAGCAGTGCACGGTGGTGGCGCGCGTTATGGTTGCTTAGCTTACCATCTGGGGGGTTTCGGTTTTACTTGTAACCATAACGTCCCTTTAACAAAGTTTTTTAATTGAATTTCATAGGTTTTTATTAGTGCAAATACATATATATACATACATATACACATATATATATATATATATATATTTATATATAATACGTTACTCACCGTAATCCTCTTTCTGATGCTTGTATCTGCTTAGATTCACATGCTGTGCATAGGCCGACATCTAGTGGAAGCTGCAGAGTATTACAGTTTGTTTTTCGAAACTTGAAAATGGGCGTGCCAGTAATACTATCCCTAGTGTGGCGTCCACTGTACCCATGATCCCTCACGCGTGTAGGACCCTCGGATTGTATTTTTTCTGACATGAGGTAGCATGAGGAGAAGCGCGAGTACAGATGATCCAAGCAGATAGAAAGAAAGGTAAGACTACCAGCATCCATGCGCCTTCTCTCAGAGGGGAGGAAGGGTGGGTCGCATGGGAATCTAAGCAGATACAAGCATCAGAAATACGATTACGGTGAGTAATGTATCCCTTCTGAGGCTTGTGGAATCTGCTTAGATCACATGCTGTGCATAGATTAGCGAGCAGTACCTGAAGGAGGAGGTGGGATGTGAGAAGGGTCATGAGCAAATAAATGTCTTAGAACCGCTTGTCCCACTTGGGTATCTGTCTTGGAATCGGTGTCAATGCAGTAGTGCTGAGTAAAAGTGTGAGTAGAGCTCCAAGTAGCTGCTTTGCAAATGGTGTCAAAGGGGACATTTGCAATGAAAGCCAGAGTGGCCCCAATGCCTCTTGTAGAGTGGGCTCTTGGCGTGAAAGGCAGAGTTTTTTCAGAAAGGGAGTAACACAGCTGGATACAGTTAATAATCCACTTAGAGATGGCACCTTTAGAGACGCGATCCCCCTCTCTGCCTGTAGCTACGGAAACAAACAGTTGGTCTGTTTTCCTTAGCGGTCTGGTCTTGTTTACATAGTAGAGCACCACCCTACGCACATCTAGGGTGTGTAGTTTCACCTCAGCTGAGCTCTGTGGGTCTTGGAAGAAAGCCGGAAGCTCGATAGAATGGTTCACATGGAATTTAGAAATAAACTTAGGTGAGAACCTAGGGTGTGTGCGTAAAACCAGTTTATCTTTATGGACAGTAAAGAAGGGATCTTGCACTGACAGAGCCTGAATTTCACGGACCATTCTTATAGATGTAATCGCTACCAAGAAGGCCGTCTTATAAGTCAGGTGTTTGAGACTGCTTTTATGCATGGGCTCGAATGGGGGGCCCATGAGTTTAGATAGCACCACGTTAAGGTCCCATCCTGGTGGTGGGTTTGAAATAGGAGGGTGAAGTCTCTTTACTCCTTCCATGAAGGCTTTAACTACTGGTACTTTCCAACACGACACCTTGTTATGGGAAGTGGTGTATGCCGACAGAGCTGCCAGGTGTACTTTCAGTGAGTTAAAAACCAGTCCTGCATCCAGCAGGTGGAGCATGTATGTAACAATAGTGGAAGGAGTGCAATCAACTGGGTTGATTTCTTATTCTGGCACCAGATAATGAATCACTTCCATTTGTCAAAGTAGCAGTGCCTCGTGTTTGGCTTCCTAGATTCTTTTAGGATGTCCATACACCTCTCTGGTAAATTGAGATGTCCGAACTCTATGACCTCAGGAGCCATGCTGCCAGGTTCATTGAGTTGGGTTGAGGATGCACGGTTTGACCTTGGTGCTGGGACAGTAGGTTGTACCAGGCCGGAAGTTTGATGGGTTCGCACACCGCTAATCTGCGTAAGTATGGGAACCACGGTTGTCTCGCCCACATGGGAGCAACCAGGACGAGCGTCATCAATTCTCTGTTCATCTTGTTGACCACCTTCCTGATGAGAGGAGTTGGTGAAAAGCGAATGCAAACATTCCTGACCAGTTCATCCACAGGGCGTTCCCCTGAGAGTCTGGTTGGGGGAACCATTCGTGTTCCTCTGGGAGGGGGTCTCTGCTCAGAGCATCCGCTAGAGAATGGAGATCCCCTGGAACATGTTGCGATGACAGGAAGATGTTCCGTCTGAGTGCCCATCTCCAAATTTTCTGGGCAAGCTTGGACAGATTTGGCGAACAAGTCCCTCCTTGCTTGTTCAGGTAAAACATGGCTGTAGTGCTGTCCGTCCGGATTTGCACTGACAGATTTAGCAGGTAGGGCTCGAACACTTGAAGCGCTCTGAATACTGCCAGAAGCTCTAGCAGGTTGATGTGATTCTTGGCCACTGAGTGAGACCAGAGACCCTGAGCTGTGTGGTGGAGATGGTGAGCTCCCCACCCTGTCAGGCATGCATCGGTTGTGACTACCGCCTGTATCTCGGGATCGTAAAAGGGTTTCCCCTTGGACAGATTTTCTCTTGTCCACCAGTGAAGGCTTTGTACAAGTGTTGGTGAAACGACCACTAGATCGTCCACTGACGACTTGCCTGAGACCACTGTTTCTCCAACCATTCCTGCATGGGACGCATGCGCAGGCGCGTGGGGGACCAGGTAAATACATGACGCCATCATGCCCAGCAAACGCATTGCTTTGTGTACCGTTATCTGGCGACCGGACTGATATATTCCGAATTCTTTTCTCGGAAGGAAAGGTCAACCCCTCTTGAGTGTCTAGGATAGCTCCTAGGAACTGTTTGGAGGTGCTTGGTACCAGACTTGACTTTTTCTCGTTTATTGAGAAGCCCAATTCGAAGAGGAGGTTGATTGTCCTTTGAATGTTTGTTCTGCAAATTACTGGGGTCTCCCCCGTGATGAGCCAGTCGTCCAGGTAAGGGTACACCGGGATTGTCTCCCTGCGTAGGTGTGCTGCCACCACCGCCAGTACCTTGGTGAATACCCTTGGAGCCGAAGCTATGCCGAAGGGCAGTACCTTGAACTGGTAGTGCCGACTGTCCACCTTGAAGCACAAGTACTTTCTGTGCGCTGGGAACATGGAAATATGAAAATAGACGTCTTTCATGTCCAATGTTGCCATGTAATCCCCCCTTTTTAGGAGGGGGATTACCTCTTGGAGAGTAGTCATGCGAAATTTTTGGGGCTTGACATACTTGTTTGCAGGCCGTAAATCCAATACTGGGCGCATTGTCAAATCTTTTTTGGCACAAGGAAGTAAGTTGAATAAATACCCTTGTTTACCTGGTGTCCCGGGAAGGGTTCTATCGCGTCCTTTGCTAGTAGATTGATGATCTCCTCAAGGAGGATCTTCTGGTGGTCCAAAGAATGTATTTTTTGTCGTGGAGGATGGTTCCGGGGACGCTCTGACAGTTCTATGCAGTACCCTGCGGATACTGTGAACAGCACCCAACTGTCTGATGTGATGTGATCCCTTCCCAAACTTGGGTGAAGTTGGAAATGCGCCCCCCTACTGGGGTTGCGTGAGAAGGGACCCTGAACGGAGCGTCACTGTTTTGGTGGAGGCGTGCCGCCGCCTCTACTGGGGCTGCCTCTACCTTTATCACATCCTCTTTTATTACCCCTGCATAACCCTGGGTAGACTGCTGGTTGTTATTGTTCCATGGTGTAACCTGCCCCTGGGAATAGTTAGATCCTCGCTGGGAATTTTGTCCGCGTGGGCGACGAAAATTGCCATTCCCTCTTTGATTAGGGGGTTTATTGGTTAGTTGGCCTAGGGATTTGAGTGTCTCATACTCATCCTTGGCATTTTTCAGAGCGTCCTCGACTGCCTTACCAAACAGATCCGGCTCCACCGGTTTATCTAACAATGATGCTTGGGTTTCAGCCTTGAATCCAGACTGCCGTAACCAAGCGTGTCTCTTGATAACAGTCCCTTCTGCTATCAATCTGCCGGCATTATCCGCGGCATCAAAGGTTGCTTTTAAAATGCAACTGGACAAGGCTCTTCCCTCTGCGGAAACCCGTGCCAATTGGCTCTTTAAGGGTTCTGGGGCGGAGTCTATGAGTGCAGCGACTTCTTCCCACTGGTGGCAGTTGTAACTGGCCAACAGGGTGGTGGAGTTGGCAATCCTTGCCTGGTAGGCGGAAGTGGAGGCTACCTTCCTGCCCAACCCATATAGTTTCTTGCTCTCCTTGTCGGGAGGAGCTTCGGACAATCACAAGGGTGTTCCCGCCCTCTTACGGGTGTTTGTAACTTCCAGGGTGTCCGGCTTCAGATGCCCCCTTATGTATAGTGGGTCTGATTGGGCTGCCCTGAAAAGTTTCTCAATCCTTGGGTTCACTGCCCTTGTGAGGTTGGGATTTATAAGTGAGGGGTCTATTCTCCTCTGAATAGACTTAAGGATAGGGATGGCCTGCGCAACAGGTCTCCTTTCTCCTACTAACTCCTCAGCGAAGTCTCTATCTTCCTGAGCACCCTGGGTGTCAATGTAGAAGTGTTCTGCCGCTTGGGACAGAACTTCATTCAGGAGAGGTTGATTGTCGACAGGGGAGTCAGTAATCGGGGGTTCTTTCTCTACCGGGGAATCTACTCTGTAGGTCTAAGGGTCTTCCTCTCGCTCTTCTTGGTCCTCATCATCCCCATAGTAGCCCGTACCAGTTTGCTCTTCCAACATGCCCAAATCTGGATCCTCACAAAAAGATGTATCCCCTTGATATTGAGAGTAGGGCTGTATATAGAAAGGGTCCGAAGACCGTGTTGGGGCTTCAAACCGGGACTTCTTACTTGGAGGTATTGGATCCTTAGAGCCTGAGGGTGCTGACCTGTCGGGAGTATAGGAGAGAAAGTGTTCAGGGTTTTTTGTGTAAAAATCTGCCAATGATGACATCCTTGACATAACCCTGTAAGTCATCACTAGACCATTCTCTAGAACTGGGAATGACCCTTTCTGGGACTTCCTCCACCTTATCCTGACTAGACCTACTGGTTTTAGTAGGGGTCCTTGGGATAACAGAAGACTGGACCTTGTCTGTCTGTTTATGAGGAGTGGAAATTTTTTGAGGTGTGTAAGGAGGCTGAGACTGCTTCCTTTGTTGTTTTCCCCCCTCCCCGTGGGCGGATGAGTGTTTTCCCTGCCTTTTTGCCCCTTTGGAGCCTTCCGACGCCTGGCGTCGAGGTTCGGGGGTAGTGTCCCTATCTTTAGAACGTGGAGGTAGGGACTCGGGAGCCGCCGTTACGCAGTCTGTGGGCGCCGACTCCTGGAGTGCGGTCAGGGGATGGAAGTCGGCTTCGTCTTCCGACGATCGAACTTCCGTTACCTTGGGGAGCGAGGCACTCTTGGCAACCGTGGATGATTGCCTGGAGTCATGCGGCGATCTAGATCGAGAACACCCAGAGGAAACCGATTCGGACCGTTCTCTATGTGCCTCTTTCCGAGAACTCGACGTTCGCGTCGAGTCTTGGTTAGACTTCATGTGCTTTGTGGAAGTGCTTTGGGTAGCGCTTATGTCACCGGGGGTCGTCCCCATAGCCGCCCTGCCGGACAAAACTCCGAGGTCGGGGACTTGCGCTCGGCAGTCTCTTGACGCCATGTTGCCCTCGCCGTCTGAAAGCACGGCGTCGCTGCTATCGCCGAAGGCGCCCTCCACTGCCATGGCCTCCTGGCGTGGTGGGCCCAACGCTTGATCGAACGGTCCTTAAGTGTTTTCGGTTTAAACCTAATACACGCTCTGCAGTTCGCCTCGGGGTGGTCCCTCGGCAAGCAGAGATTGCACGTGGCGTGTGTCATCCAAAGGGTACTTGCGGTTGTACTTGGGGCAGAATTGGAAAGGGGTACCCTCCATAAGCACCTTGTGGCAGCGGGCTGTTAAGTGTAGGAATATATAAGAATGTACCTATACACCAAAAGAGTGTAGAGTATGTCCACTCCCCACTCTCCTTACTTGCAGGGCAGAGGCCTTCCAAGGCCCAATCCGTCGTGCAGCTGTCGACGGTCGATTTCTTCTCGGGGGCCGGCGTCGAATGTGGAAGAATGGGGAGAATGGGGAAAATATAACGATATTTTGCAAAAGTATGGCTAAGGCCAGGGAACTCCGCAAAATGCTTCCGCCCAGTATGGTGGAAAAAAACCATCTGAGGGTCCTACACGCGTGAGGGATCATGGGTACAGTGGACGTCACACTAGGGATAGTATAACTGACACGCCCTGTGTCGACGCCCATTTTCAAGTTTCGAAAAACAAACTAATACTCCGCAGCTTCCACTAGATGTCGGCCTATGCACAGCATGTGAACTAAGGAGATTCCACAAGCCTCAGAAATATATATATATATATACACATATATATATACATATATATATATATATATATATGTTTGTGTGGGTGGGATACATTACTATTTGATGCTTGTATCTTCTTAGATTCACATGCTATATGAATAGGCTGACATCTAGTGGTAGTCGCAGAGTATTACATTTTTTGTTTTCGAAACTTGAAAAGGGGCGTTGACTGGGCGTGTCATTAATACTATCCACAGTGTGACGTCCACTGTAGCCATGCTCCTTCACGCGTCGAGGTCTCTCAGATGGTTTTGTTTCTGATATTGGGTAGCATGAAGTGTAGCGTGAGTACAGATGTAATAAAGCAGATAAGAAGCGATAAGTCAGAAGAACAAGTTACTCTCTTACCTGGTAACATTCTTTCGATGGGATGGTCCGACGACGTATTCCATATCTATGACAGTAATCACCACAGCTGTGCTGCTTCGGAAAATCTTTCGGCGTCTGCGTCGATGACGTTGATACGCCGCCCTTGAGGACCTCCTCCGACGGCCGACGTCACTGGATGTTATAAGTAGGACGCACGACACCCATAGCCTCAGTTGTAGTTTTTTCCCCAGAACGTGTGGCACCAGTCTTCTGCCAGTCTGACCACACAAAGCCTTGCGGAAACGTAAGCTTCAATCGCATAAGAAATTCTGTAGCGGGAAAGGCAGTGAGGGAACGATATGGAATACGTCGGACCATCCCATCGAAAGAACGTTACCAGGTAAGAGAGTAACTTGTTCTTCGAGGGGATTGGGTCCTCCGACGTATTCCATATCTATGACAGACTCCCAAAGCAGTAGGGAAACGAGGTGGGAAACGAATTTAGCAAAAGAAATTTAGAATGCCCAATCAAATTGCGGAGCAAAGGACCGCCTTGCCAAAGGCCAGATCCTGCCCACGGATGGAATCGAGGGAGTAGTGACGTACAAAAGTATGGACCGAAGCCCAGGTGGCTGCGTCACAGATGTTACGAATAGGAACACCCCTCTGTAAGGCAGTAGAGGCAGCCATACCCCTGGTAGAATGGGCCCACAAGCCGACCGGTGGGTCCTTACCCACCAAGCGGTAACACTCAGAAATAGCCAGAATAATCCAGCGACATAAAGTCTGCTTAGTCACAGCTTGTCCCAAACGCTTACCAGCCTAACCAATGAAAAGTTGATCGTCCACTCTGACCTGGGACATGTGTGAAATATAAAAGCTTAAAGCTCTCCTAGGATCGAGCTTATGGAGCCTCTCCTCTTCCTTACCAGGATGTGGAGGAGGATGAAATGGCGGAAGAACAACCTTCTGGTCTAAATGAAATTCCGACACCACCTTCGGAAGAAAGGAAGTACGCACTCTAAGGACAATCCTGTCCTTATGAAATACAGTGAAGGGTGGCTTAACTGAAAGTGCCTGTAACTCACTCTGCGAGCGGAAGGGACTGCAACCAAAAATACAGTTTTAAGGGTGAACAGTCTCAAAGGGCAAGATGCAAAGGCTCAAACGGAGCACCCATCAGAAACTTGAGGACAAGGTTCAAATCCCAACCGGGCACCTGGAAAGGTGACGGAGGGAACACATTAGTGAGCCCTTTTAGAAACTGAGAAATGAAAGGAATTTTAAAATAAGAACACTCTTCAGACGAGCGCTTAAATATGGACAGCGCCGCCAGGTAACCTTCAACCGTACCCACTTGCAAGCCCCTGTGGGCTAAAGAAAGCAAAAAAACACAGAAGCTCAGGAATGTCACATTCAAAAGGATCCACAATCTTAACCCTGCACCAGTCGCAGAACTTTCACCAACGGTACATGGACTTAGTTGCAGGCCTTCCGGCCGAAAGCAACACCTCCATGGCATCTTCAGGGAGGTCCCAATCCTTATACCTCAACCTTTCAGAAACCAAGCGTGAAGGTTGAGGGATCTGAACTCTGGATGGAGAACCTGACCCCCCCCTCCCGTGAGAGCAGATCGTCTCGGAAGGGAAGACGACATGGAGGGCAGATGGACAAGTCGAGAAGGTCCGGGTACCACGTCCTCCGGGCCCACGCCGGAGCAATGAGGATCATCCGGGAACCCAACATTCGTAACCTCTGCAGCATTTGCGGGATGATGGGGACTGGAGGAAACGCGTACAGCAGTGGGAAAGACCACTCCACCACGAACGCGTCTCCTAAGGCTCCTTTTGGAGGAAATTCCCACGAGCAGAACCTTTCGCACTTCCAGTTGACACTGGAGGCAAAGAGATCCACTTGAGGGGTCCCCCAAAGGGCGAAGATCTCCAGGAGAATCTCCTGAGCCACTCCCACCACTCGTGAGAGATCGCGCTCTGCCTGCTCAGAGCGTCTGCCGTCTCGTTTTCGTTTCCGGCCAGATGAACTGTCGAGATCGAAAGTTCCTGCTGGATTGCCCAGAACCAGAGCTGCATCGCCTCCCTGCACAGAGGAAGTGACTCGGCCGCCCCCCTTTTGTTGAAGTAGTGCATCGCCACTGTGTTGTCCGTCAGGATCAGGACTTTCTTTCCTTGCACATTCGACAGAAAAGCCTCCAGGGCAAGCCTGAAGGCCCTCAGCTCCAACAGATTGATATGGAGTCTGGACTCCGACGGAGACCAACGACCGCTGACTGTCAACTCATTGGCATGAGCTCCCCATCCCGTAAGGGATGCGTACGTCACGATCGTCACCTCCGGCCAGGGTATCCAAAAGGGAGCCCTCTTCATCAGATTACCTTTGACGGCCCACCACAGAAGATCCTGGGCGACGGATGACGGCACCTGAACAGGGTCCGACATCCTGCCGAAGGACTGAGACAACTGGAGCTTGAGTGCCCATTGCAAAGATCTCATCCGCAACCTGGCCTCTGGGATCAGAAGAATGCAGGATGCCATGAGGCCGAGCAATCTCAAGAACTCGAACGCAGGGAGACACTGGGCAAGTTGAAACTTGTGCACCATCTGCTGAATGTGATGAGCCCTCACCTGGGGAGGAAAACACTGCCCCAGGGACGAGCACTGCTCCGATGTACTGGAGCCTCTGAGTTGGCGTCAAATGGGACTTCTTTAAGTTGAGGGAGAAGCCTAGCTTGTGGAGGGAGTGGCAGGTGACTAACACATGATCCAGGACTTGCTCGGGAGAGCGCGCCCTGATCAACCAATCGTCCAGGTAGGGGTAGACATGAATCCCCCCTTTCCTGAGATGCACTGCCACCACTACCATGAGCTTGGTGAAGACCCGTGGGGCGGAGGTCAATCCGAACGGCAGGACCCGAAACTGAAAGTGCGAGTCGCCAACCGCGAACCTCAGGTACTTCTTGAGCTTTGGATGGATCGGCACATGAAAATAAGTCCTTGAGGTCGAGAGACACCAACCAACCAGTCCTGAAGTTGAAGGGCCTGGAGGACTTGAGAGAGAGAGAGAGTAACCCATCTTGAACTTGTCCTTCCTGAGGAGTTTGTTCAAACTGCGCAAGTCCATGATGGGTCTCAATCCCCCGTCTTTCTTGGAAATAAAAAAATAAGGGGAATACCATCCCTTGTTCCTCTCCGCTACAGGCACCAGTTCTATGGCGCCTTTCTCCAGCAGGGATTGAATTTCCTGCGCAAAGAGCGGATCCGGACTCTTCAAAGAGATTCCCCGGTGGATTGTCGTGAGGCCTCTGCCGGAAAGGAAGACAGTAGCCGTGGGCCATGATCTCCAGAACCCACACATCTGAAGTAATGGCACGCCACTCTACAAGATGCTTTGCCAGCCTTCCCCCAACCGGCGAACCATGGGACATGGACTCATGACTGAGCGGAAGCGGCTGTGGCGATGTCTGAGGGCAAAGAGGCAACTGCCCGAGCGGCCTTGGCACCTCGAGTACCTTGTTTTCCACCTCTGGCACTCCTACGGTGGCCCCTTTCACTGGCAGCTCCTCTCGCTTTACCAAAGGCTGAGTAATAACGAAAGGAACCTCCCCTCCATTGCTGTCCCCTAGGACGAAAAGGCGGAGGTTGTCGAACTGCAGCGCCCAACGACTTCGCTGCAGCTTTGGAGGTCTGCAACCTCTCAAGGCTCTCGTCAACCTTGCTGCCAAAAAGATGTTCACCGTCAAAGGGCATGTTGAGGAGCCGGGCCTGCACATCAGGAGCAAACCCCGACTTCCGCAACCACGCAAACCTGCGTATTATGGTTCTCGCCGCCATGTACCGGCTGACGCAATCTGCCAAGTCTAAACCCGACTGAACGGCCTCACACATGGCGTCCTTGCCATCCTGGACCATAGCAAGGAAACCATCCTGTTCGTCCCCTTCGGGAATATGTTCAGCCGCTAAGGAAACACAGTTCCACAGAGAGTGCGTGAAATGAGACAAGGCAGATACAGAGTTGGCCGCCTGAAGCGCCATACCCCCTGAAGAAAACACTTTCTTCGCCCAACCATCAAAGCGCTTGTCGTCCCTATCAGGAGGGATGGTAGGATACGACGCCTGCTTTGCTGGGGCCGTAGCCGCCTGCACCACCAAACTCTCAGGAGCGGGGTGCTTGTTCAAGTAGCAGGGGTCGCTACTGGCTGGGCGGTATTTTCGCGGCAAAGACTTGCCCACTGCCGGGAGACTCTCCGGAGCAGTCCAAGCCGCCGCCACCCTCCTCTGTAGCGAGATCTCCGAAGCGCTTACGTTCGTGGAAAAAACGGAACTAAGGCTATGGGCGTCGTGCGTCCTACTTAGAACATCCGGTGATGTCGGCCGTCGGAGGAGGTCCTCGAGGGCGGCGTATCGACGTAGGACGCCGACAGATTTTCCGAAGCTGCACAGCTGTGGTGATTACCGTCATAGATATGGAATACGTCGGAGGACCCAATCCCCTCGAAATACATCTATGCACCTTCTACTCCAAGAGGGGAGGAAGGGTGGGCACATGTGAATCTAAGCAGATACAAGCATCAGAAATATGATTACGGTGAGTAGTGCATTCCCTTCTGAGGCTTGCGGATCTGCTTAGCTCACATGCTATGCACAGACTAGCGAGCAGTATCTGTAAAAGGAGGTGGGTTATGAGAAGGTACAGCGGCAAATAGATGTTTTAGCACCGCTTGACCCACCTGTGAATCTGCTTTAGAATGTGCTTCAATACAGTAATGCCGAGTAAAGGTATGTATGGCACTCCAAGTAGATGCTTTGCAAATGGCATCTAGAGGGACGTTCTCAATGAATGTCAAAGGAGCTCCTGTAGCTCTGGTAGAGAGAGCTCTTGGTGCGAAAGGCAGGGTTTTCTTAGATGGAGAATAGCAGAGATGTATGCACTTAACTATCCATTTGGAGATGGCTTTCTTTGAAATGTGTAGTCGAGTGAGTTCCCTAGATCGGGAACTCGCATCCCCTGCACACTATCTTGGGCTAATCGGCAAAAGTTTTTACATTCCTATTCAAATGTTAATTTAAGTTTTTTAGATAGATATGGTAAACAATTTTTGGAAATAATCTTCAATCATTGAATAATTGTATTCATTTCTTAACATTGAATTGTACAAAGTGATTTATTAATAAAGTGTTAATAAATCATAAAAGGGAAGTGCCCCAATGCGTTTCCAGGGGATCTTTCTTCATCAGGGGAATTTCTCTTACGATACCTCTACAAACAATTCAGAAAACATTACTGTCAATAAGTATCATACTTTCAATTCCAAATTCATCCATGATAACACTGAGATACACTTCTTACGACCAATACCTCTAATATCCCGAATTCGTCAGGAATATCCAGTTTGCTTTGCTTTTCAGATAATGACTTGTTATGTGCACTACCCTGGTGACCAAAAAATTATAATCCCAATTACTGGAATTAACCTTTCATGGTTTGATCCTAATGTATGTTGGAAAATGCGTGTACGATCTCACCTGTCTCGTATATGTACTGGGCCTCCTAATACCTTATTCTGTCCAACTGCGTCTCTTGTTGTCCTGTAAAAAAGGTTTCCTTACTAGGTAAGTCATGCTGTTTCGATCTGTCTCTCATTCATTATCTTAAATTCAATACTTCATCATCCTTTGTGAACTTGATGCATTTGTGGCATTGGCTAATTTAGTCAAAGAAACATGCGAGTTCCAAAGGTGTTCCTCTCCAAATGGCAAAGACGTAATTGATTTATCTTCTGCAGAACAGTATCTTGGAGCTCCAAGGTTCCCATGTGTCTTTTCAAAGTGGAACGTATGTTCGCGTATGTGGGGGCTACCGACGAGCCCATTGAGGTTACAGAGATAGAATTTGCCCTCATATCTGAAATAGATGTTGTATTGGATCAGATTTATAAGTTCTATTGCAAACACCTTGTGGATTTGTACCGCCTCATACTGTAATAATAGCCATTCAATGGCTATGGCCTCAATACCTTCCGCATGGGGTATGGAGGTGTACAGGCTACTGACATCCAATGAGAAAAACATCAAATGTGTGTCTGTCAACTGTAGTTCGCTTGGAAACGTGAAGTTGTCCCTAAGGTATGGTGATGTTTGTTGTACAAGTGGTTGAAGTACCGTGTCCAGATAGATAGCCAAGGGGTTGAAGATAATCTCTGTACCTGCAACAATCAGTCTAAACGGTGGATCTACTGAGTCCTTATGTATTTTGGGTAATGCATGAAATACCGAATGATGGGATGTCCCTGAATAAGGAAGTCCGCTGTCTTAGTATTCACCCATTCTGACTCCTTTAGCGTTGAGTAAAGTTTCTTCCATTAGGGGCTTTATCATGCTAGTAGCATCTTGATCAAGCTCCACATAGGTTCCCTGATCTTGAAGTAATCTCATGCAACCCTGTATGTATTGCTGTGTATCCATTATGACTAGGGCCCGCCTTGATCTACCAGTTTCATAGTTACTATGGAGTCCTCGGCTAGTTCCTTGAGAATCTGTGCTTTATGTTTTCTTAGGTTGCCCCTTGTAAATGGACTGTAGTTTATTTTCTTTAAGTCCTCCGTTGTCTTGATTTTGAACATGTCTATCACAGGATGAAGATCTCTAGAAAGTCCATTTTCAATTATTGAATAATTGTATTAATTTCTTAACATTGAATTGTAAAAGTACAAAGTGATTAATAAAGTGTTAATAAAAAATCATAAAAGAAGTGTCGCAACGCGTTTCAAGAGGATCTCTCTTCATCAGGGGAATTTCTCTTACGATATCTTTACAAACAATTCAGAAAACATTACTGTCAATAAGTATCATACTTTCAATTCCAAAATCATCCATGTTAACACTGAGATAAACTTCTTACGACCAATACCTCTAATATCCCAAAGTCGTCCGGAATATCCAGTTTGCTTTGCTTTTCACATAATGACTTGTTATGTGCACTATCCTGGTGATAAAAAAATAATCCTAATTACTGTAATTAACCTTTTATGGTTTGATCCTAATGTATGCTGGAAAATGTGTGTACGATCTCACCTGCCTCCCAATACCTTATTCTGTCCAACTGCGTCTCTTCTTGTCCTGCAAAAAAGGATTCCTTACTAGGTAAGTCATGCTGTTTCTATCTGCCTCTCATTCATTATATTAAATTCAATAAGTCATCTGATGTTGATATACACTCACTTCGCTACATGGTCAACTTTGTATGTAGACTGATGTGGGGGATTCTTCAAAAGGGTCCTCCAGCTATGTAATTCTTCTTATCTAAAAACAATTACACCCAAGTCTATCGGGCTTCATGTGAAGGATAATAGTGCTTCCAATGTACTCAAGTATATGTGGTAGAAACAAACTATTTACTGTTCAAAATTCTCACAATACCCCCCCCCCCTATGTAGTTCTTTCTGTGGTCAACTGGAAATAAATGGATAGCTTGATGCTTTCCCCTCTTTGTCGCTTAGTTGGATCCACAGGATTCTAGAGATAAATATATGTTTTAGGGGCAGGTGGATCCAGTCCTTGGTGGTCTATGGCATTCTGTTAAAGTAATCTATATAGACACCCAACGATTCGACGTACTTCCCAAGCTAGAGGGGATGGGAGGTCCCCATCAAGGGAACTCGCTCGACTACATGTTTACCTGCTGCCGATGTGCCAGGGCAGTGCATTCGCCCCTGCACCTTGGTCTGTTACAAAATAGCCCAGACCTGAATAATTGTTACTAAGTTACTGTACAATTATTTACTATAGGGTGTGCAGAGTGCAACATAACAAGCACTACGTTCTTTGACATGTGATCACCCTCCCTGCCAGGTGCTATGGAAACACAGTTGATCTGTCTTCCTTAGCGGTTTTGTCTTGTTTACATAGTACAAAACTGCCCTCCCTACAGCCAGTGTATGGAGGGTTCTCTCAGGTGAGTTTAATGGATTTTGAAAAAACGTGGGTAGTTCAATGGACTGGTTAACATGGAACTTGGATATGAATTTTGGTGAAAACCTAAAGTGTGTTGTACTTGTGGATAACAAAGAAAGGGTCTTGCACTGACAGTGCTTGTAGCTCACTGACCCGTCTTATAGAGGTGATGGTTACTAAGAAAGCAGACTTGTAAGTTAGATGTTTGAGGCTGGATTTGTGCAAAGGGTCAAAAGGAGGGACCCGCGAGCTTGGAGAGTACAACATTAAATCCCAACCAAGAAGAAGGTTGGAAATTGGGGGTTAAAGTCGCTTTATTCCATACATGAAAGCCTTAATAACTGGAACCTTCCACCAGGACAACTTGTTCTGTGAAGTGGTGTACGCAGACAGAGCCACTAGGTGAACCTTGATGTAGTTGAATACTAGGCCTGAGTCTAGTAAGTAGAGCATGTAGTGAAGAATGTTGATGGGGTACATTCAATTGGATTTGGATGGGCACCATATGACAAATCTTTTCCATTTGTTGAAATAGCAGTGCCTGGTGTTGGGTTTGCGTACCTCCTTGAGGATATCCATACACCTCTGAGGTTGTTTTAAGTGTTCCAACTCTATGACTTCAGGAGCCAGGCTGCCAAGTTCATAGACTGAGGATGTGGAAGGAGTGTAGTCCCCCCCTTGCTGGGGCAGCATGTTGTGGGGGCATGGAAGTTTGATTGGGTTGTACATTGCCAGTTTGAGCCGATGTGGAAACAATGGTTGTCTTGCCCACATGGGGCTTATGTGGCTTGCTCATGGTGCATCTTGTGTACTACTCTGCTGAGGAGTGGCGTTGGGGGAAAAGCATAAGCAAATTTCCCTGACCAGCTCATCCACAAGGTGTTTCCCTTGGACTGTGGTTGGGGAAACCAGGATGTGAAGTCTGGGCATTGTGTGTTTAGGTTTGTGGTGAACAAGTCTAAAGGAGGGTAACCCCACGTTGTCTATAATGTTTCTGCTGAGTTGCCACTTGTGCTCCTCGGTAGAGGATTTCTGCTTAGAGTGTCTGCTAGAGCATAGAGTTCCCCTGGAACGTTTTGAGGGAGTAGGAACACGTTCTGCCCGAGTGTCCACTTCACATTTTTATTGGATAGCCTAGACAGTCTTGGCAAGTGTGTGCCTCCCTGTTTGTTTATGTAAAACATGGCAGTGGTGCCGTCTATGAGGACTTGGACTTTCTGACCTGCTAGATGCTGTTGAAAGGCTTGCAGGGCTTTGAGTACAGCTATTAGCTCCAATAGGTTGATGTGATTTTCGGCTGTGATCTGTGACCACAGGCCATGCAGTTGTGGTAAAGGGAATGGGCATCCCATCCGGAGAGTGAGGCATCTGTTGCATCGCATCGCTTGAACTGGTGGATTGCAAAAGGGTTTCCCCTTCAGCAGATTTTTTTTGGACCATCAGCGTAGTGCTTGTACTAGGATTGGCGAAACAACTACTGGATCGTCCCACTGACCGCTTGCCTGAGACCATTGTTTCGCTAACCGGTCCTGCATTGAGCACATTCGCAGCGGCGCGTGTGGTACTAGATAAATGCATGAAGCCATCATCTCTAGCAGGCCCATTGCCTTGCATACAGTAATTTGGCAACCAGCGAGATAATGAGGTATTTGCAGTAGCATGTTCTGAACTCTTTCGTTTGAGGGGAAGACTAGACCCTCTTTTGTCTTTGTGATAGCGCTGAGGAACTGTTTGGTTTGTAACGAGGCTGGATTTCTTCTCGTTGATTCAAAACCCCAATTGGAAAAGAAGGTTGATAGTTCTTTGGGTATTTTGCTTGCAAATTTGAGGGGATTTCCCTGTTATCAGCCAGTCGTCCAGATAAGGGTACACTGGGATAGATTGTCTGCATAAGTGCGCCACCACTACCGCTAACGCTTTGGTGAATACCCTTGGAGCTGAGACTATGCCGACGGGGAGCACCTTGAACTGGTAGTGTTGATTTGCTATTTTGAATCGCAGGAATTTTCTATATGCTGGGAACATCGAAATATGAATATCCAATATTGCCATGTAGTCCCTCTGTTTTAGAAGGGGGATTACCTCCTGTAGCGTTGTCATGCATAACTTTTGTGGCTTGACATAGGTGTTTGCAAGATGCAAGTCTAGGGCAGGGCGCATTGTAAGGTCCTTCTTTGGTACAAGGAAGTATGTTGAATAGATACCCTTGTTTACCTGGTTTGCCGGGATTATTTCTAGCAGTGTCTTGACCTCTTCTAGTTGAATGAGTTTTCTTTGTGCATTGTATGTCTCTGTTTTGGCGGGTGCTTGGATGGTCTCTGTCTGAGCTCTATACAATAGCCTTCTGCCAAGGTGGATAGTACCATTTGTCTGAGGTGAACCGCTCCCATACGTGGGTAAATTGAGAAATGTGATCGCCTACTGGAGAGGCATGGGAGGTGACCTGGAGCGTGTCGCCATTGCTTTTGGGGGTTGGAGGTCGTGGAGCTTGTGGTTGAGGATGCTCTGCCTATACTCCTAGACCTTGTGTGTCCCCTTTGAAAATTCTGCTGGGAGCACTGTCCCTGTGAGGAACCCCAAGATGACGTTTGTTCACTCTTACTGTTGTTAGAGGAGCATTGAGAATTTTGATCTTGAAATCGGTGTGTATTAAACAAGCCTCTATGAACAAAAGGCTTTTTAGTTAGCTGTCGCAAGGACGTAAGGGTGTCATACTCTTCTTTAGTACTTTTCAGTGTGTCCTCGACTCATTTTCCAAATAAGGCATTTGGTTCGATTGGCACATTGCGTAGGGTGGCTTGAGTTTCCATCTTACAGCTGAATTCTCTTCTATACGGCCTGCATTATCGGCAGCGGCCAGATTATTTTTCAGCATGCAGTTGGCCACCTGCTTACCCTCAGCCAGTGTGTTCAGGTGTTTTTGATTTAAAAGACTCTGGGACGGAGTTGATCTGCTGTAGCTTCTTGTCCCATTTATGGCAGTCGCAACTCGCCAAGAGAGTGGTGTTATTAGCTATTCTTACTTGGTATGCAGCCGAGGAAGCTACTTCCGGCCCAGTGTATACATGTTTTTCCCTCCATATCAGGAGGGCTCTCGCGCCCGCCCTCTTTCTTGTGGTAGTAGTGACGACAGAGACAGGCTTTAATTGACCCCTGATGTATATGGGGTAGCAGGGAGCGGGCCTGAACATTTCGTCAATACGGGGGGTGTTTTGCTTTTCAAAGAGTGCTCGGACAAATCTTATTTCTCTCACCAATACACTGAATGAAAAACCTTGGACACAGGGAGGCAATGATTCACACATACACACTCAGCTAAATGATAAACTGGTTCTTACATGGCCCTTTGTTAATCAAAAGCATACATAATTTATTCTGTATTAGATTTATTCATTTAAGCAAAAAAGTAAAGAAAATACATTACTGTTGGCACAACTTTAAGAAATGCCCTCATATCGCCCGAATCTACTGAAAAAGCCGCAAAATCAGCCAGGCAGAGAGACCTCGGCAGCCAACAGGCCCGGAGCAAGGTGTCCCCCCTCTGAAGTGAAGTTTTCTGTCAGACCCCTTCAGTGCTCTGCATTTTAAGCCCTCCACAAATGTTGGGTGGCGCCTTCTAGAATCTTCTGGCCCGAGTCTCTGCTCGTTAACAGCTCACGAGAGCACCCATCCGGAGTGACCCACGGTAACCTCAAGGAGCAGGACTTTTCCCTTTTTCAGGAAAGCAGCAAAAACAACTCTAACTCTATATTAACAGGCTGCTAAAGGATCTTATTGATACAATGGCTAACTATTTGGTTTTGGGGGGTAGGGCTTTTCCTGTGCTGGCACAGGCGGATGATACCGTGTTGGTAACTAGGACTCCGAGAGCATTACAGATTCTTAGTAATGCATATGCAACCTTTATGGGAAACCTGGGGCTCAAGATCAACACCAAGAAATCGGTTGTAATGGCCTGTGTAGGCAGAAAGCCGCCAGTGAAAATGCGGCCTATGTTATGTAATGGAGAAAACATCCCAAGGGTGAAGGACTTTGATTATCTTGGGATTAGATTTTCTGAATCTCTCACGGGGTTGGCATATTTAAAAAACAATCAGTTAAAATAACCCAACAAGTAGGGGGAATTTCCCATTTTCTGTTTAGTTGTAAAGGTCAACCGATGCTGTGGTTAAAATGTATTCAGCACAAACAAAGGCTGCAAGTAAAAGAAAACCTGTTTTTTAGGAGGCTACTGGGTCTCCCGAGTTCCTCTCCCAGTATCTCCATTCACAGAGAATTGGGTATGGAATTTTGGGAGGAGCAGTGGGCGTTGGCCCCTATAATCTTTTGGGTCAGATTATGGGCAAATGAACGGGCCTCGCTCTGCCACTTTATAATTAGGTCTATAATGTCAAGGTTGGTTGGAGAAAAATACTGTGGCTCGATTACATTGATAAAGCCTTGGTTGAGAGTGATACAAGGGTTCTTTCTCCACCAGATACACTTCTGACCAAAACTCAGATAAGAAGCTAGAACTGCATTATCAGGAAGTGTCTGCAAGAAAAAACATTTTTGGAGCATATGACTTTCCCCAATACATCCTCCTCCCAGGGGGCCAGGGAAAGGCATTTGCTATTGAACCCGGACCCTGGGGATGTATATGCGAGGGAGAATCACCTGCATGGAGTATACTTGGAAGTAGGGATGAGGCACCCTTGGGTGAGACACGGTATCCACCATTTCCCTTTTCCAATGAAACCAATATCTCTCAGGCCTTTGTAGCTTATTACCAGTCCCTTCCCTATACTTTCCATAAATATCTCCCTGTCAGTTAGGTACTGGGATGAGGAAGAGACATGAGAACCTACAACCTCTCTATTGATTCCTAGATACTCAAACACCACTTAGGAACTGAGACGAGGAGGCCACCAATAACATAGGAGACAGACAAGAAGAAGAAGAAACATGAACATCTAGTTGTTGGGACTCATTATCATGGAGCCGAGAACTTTAAAAATGGCTCAGCTGAGAGGCACAGATAGCGCAAATGAGAGTTCCAGGGCAGAAGTTGTGGCGGCGAGAAGGCACCTTTGCAAGATGCTGGGAGGTGTACATAGCATGATTCGGTGCAGCGAGCGAGAGGGGCTCATTGGCAGTCTGGGGGGAGCTGAGGAAGCAATGCCCTGTTAGAATTGTTGCAGTCACACTGTGTGAGACTACACAACACTTATCTGCTTGGTATTAGTTACCCCACATTTGGTATATGTCTGTGGAGCTGCACAATTGAAATGCATAAATACAAGTAACCAAGTAACACTTGCAGTCAAGTTTTCAGTAATATTTATTTATTATCAGTTTTAAATGAGCATTCCTTAAAAAGGCAAAAGATTTTTACAATACAAATATACTTTAAAATTACTTTTCAGAATCAAAACAAGTTGTGGATGATCTATGGATATGCTTCATACACAAATCCTAAACCCTGAGGTGACTTCAATCACAAGGACAGTAATGGCATTTATATATCACACTAGTATACTTTGTAGATTGCGAGTTTGGAGAAAGGAAAGGTTAAGGGAAGTAAAACTGTTAGAACAGTTTCTCAGCAATTGTGAGGCCAACTGAATCAGTACCAGTATACAACACGTTCCCACCTATGAGGGATAACCGGTATCAAAGTCAATGGATTTAGAAGAGTGCATTTAGGGAGCCAGGACAGCCAAAGTCATTTGAACAGAGTCTATGGATCTGATGCACTTCTTGGATAAAAAGTCTTGCACACAGTTCGAGAGTTCAGAAAAATCACTTAAGCTGTTGAGCCTGTGAGAAGGGAGTTGAAATCAACTCAGAAAAGGTAGCCAATGCAATTCCCAAGTGAGCAAAGCACGGTTAAAAGGCAAGAAGGTAAGTACCCCAAGCCTAAACAGTAACTCTGGTTAAAAGAAGAGTGGTCCAGCTGGATTCAGTCTTGCTACAGCGATGCAGACCCTGGTTGCTGAGCCTCAGTCGTGAGGAGAAGTGGGAGGACGTCTGAGCGGATTCGGCGGCGGTACTTGGGAGGTCGTCGGCAGCTACAGGCTCTTTTCGGTTCAGCTGCACTTCGCGGTTTCATAGCCTAGCAAACAGCACCCATGCCGATCTCAAAACCAGTTGGACTCTACGCTCCCTCGGTTCTGCACTCCGGCGAGGGTACTCTGGATCTGGAGGTCCTGCTTCTGGAGTGTCCTGAGGAGTCTCTTGGAACCTCTAGCCAGATTCGTTCAGCAGCAGATGTTGCACTCTACTACGGACACTCTACCTCCGGCATTGGGCTCTGACAGCAACGGAGAGGCACAGCAAATAGGCGATGGTGGTCCAGTGGCGTTCGTCTCAGGGTTAGTTGGTCCCACTAACCGAAGGGAACAAGTCCTTCCGTCTGGAGTTTCTCTGTTGAGGTGAAAAAGGAGGTCAGCACAGTAATTGGGCTTCACCGGGCAATTCAAAGGTCCAGGAGGTTGCAGCAAGCTTTGTTCACGGTTCCTTTGTCGGGTGTTTCTCCCAGTGGTCAACTCTGCATGTAATCCCAAAACCCTCGCCTTTTAAGCAGGTTTCTCCCATTCATGCACAGGCTAGGCTGTCAATCACACAGCAGGATGGCTGTCCTAAACCAATTAGGACAAGTTTCATTCAGGCATTCCTAGAGAACCTGCCTCACATCCTGTCCTTCCAGACACACTGGAGCCACATGTGGGCTTCAGGGCTCAAGCCCGCCAAAGCCAAGACAAAGGGCTCAAACCTGTCTCAATGCACAGAGTAAAAGCCAAGAAAGACCTCACAAATAGAAAATGGCGAAAAAAGAAGACAGGGGCCATTTTGACAAAATTATCACCCAGGGGTGCTGTACTGCAGCCGAGGGTTCGCCCTGCGGTAGAAAAGCACAATAGTAGGACAAATTAAAGCACTGCCACCAGCCATTTAAAGTAGTGAGGGCAACAAAAATGTTACATGGGAAAGTAGGATACAGGGGCTACTAGGGGCTACTACTTCATTTGATGCAGACATCCCTACACACTGAATGCATTTAATTGTGAGGGCAAGTATAGGTTTTGGACACAGACAGACATTTTATTTGGACTTCCTGACATAGACTATCATTAGTTAGTAAGCATAGGGCAAGTTAGGCCTTCTTCCAACCTTTTTATTTTAATAAAAGGTTTGTAGCCCAAACTACATTCGGTTATCTGTGTCTACTTCATGATGCCTTCAAAGCATGTTGAAAAAAGTAACTGAATGCATGGGCACCAATCATGACGAGTGTTAGGAAAGATCTCTCTTTACAGCATCTTTCCTTCCAGGTCTATGGACCACCAAACCTTTAGCTTTTATTTTTTATTCTGACCTTTCCTTTTTGCAGTGCGGTGAACCCTTAAGTTTCATTACACTGACAGTTTCTCATCTGTCATGGGGAATCTGCCATGTCCTTCAGGCTGTTAGTACTGGGAAACATTGCTTCCCTTAGTCTTGTTACTTTACTAGTTTTAGTAACTTGTTATTACTTGTGCTAACTTTTTATCTTTGTACAATGCAGTACAATGGGGTACAATTTTTGTTTGGCCCTAGACTAATACTAAAGAGGATTTTTGATTACGTTAGGTGCGCTAAATGGACAAGCTAGTGGCAGCAGTTACTTTTTACTATTTTTGGTGCATTTACTTTTAGCCATACCGCATTTGGCTATTAACTGTGGCGCCTGGTCAAACATGGCCATGCCACAAGGCTTTTCGCTTGTCCTCTGGCCATCTTGTGCTGTACCCGTCTTCCTGGCCTATGAGGCCAGAAAAATCCGTGCCCTGGCAAGCAGACACTTTTGGCGGGCTACTGGAGGACTATATTTTTGCTGCAAGGATGTGGGTGGGGACTGTCTGGTCATAATTCACAAACTGGTGGCGGTGTGTCTGAGTGGTATACATACGTTTTGCCGCCAGTGGTCCTGACTGGACCACTGCTGGGGTGTGTGTGGACCAGATCGGTCATTGGCTGGTAGGAGTTTCAGCTCTTACCTGGCTTTTGGGATAGGAAGAGGACCCCTGCATCCACTCTGGAAGAAAACAAAGGATTCAAAACTCCTGTCTAGCTGCAAGACCTCCAAGGAGACGGATACCTGTTGAAAGAAGGCCGGGTGACCAACTTCTGCTGCTGTCCTTGAAGAGCCCCTTCGTATAGATGATCTTCAGCAGTCCTGCCAAGGAACTGCAACCCTTGGAGTGGAGGGAACATCGATTCTCGACGTCAGCTCGGAGTCCTATGAAAAAGAGCCTTCATAAGTGCCCCTGGACCGGCCAGTGGCTGACCAGCTCAGGGTTTGGGCTACCGTGCTGCAGACGTCGCCATTCGGAGGTGAGGCCTGGAACTTGGTTGATCTTCAGCTTTACCTCTGCGATATTTCGTGGTCCTAGCATCAAGGGGACCCGAGATAGGAGGCAAAGTCTTACCGCGGCAAGCAAATCCCTTTGTGTCGCCGTGCATTGGTGGCCGTCCAAAACTGCTTACCTGCGTCCAGTCCTGTCCTGAGAGGATCCCTGCATCGAGTTCCCTTGCTTTGCTCAACTGGAAGACCTTGCACCAGCATTAGTCACCGACCGGTGGAGTGCTCGATCGTGCAGCCCCTAGGGATCAAGGGCTGAGGGAAGTAAAAGCGACATTGCAGCCTTTTTGGCAGACCTGCCAATTCTCATAAAGAATCAGAGTATGGGCGATAAGTTGTAGCGATAATTCTTTGAACCCCTAACTCCCTTTTAAGGGTTTTGGTAACTTTTATAAACTTTTGTATTACTTTGGCTTTGCCGTTGCTTGTTCACCCAAGCACTGCAGAAGTTGGGAACACGTTTGTTAGTTAGATCAACTTGCCCCCTAACACTTGGAAATGTTCATTGGACCCCAGAGACCTTAACTTCCTTTTTTCCATCTTCACAAAACCGTATGGAACTTTGCTGAACTTTTGAGAACAAAGCCCCATACATCTTGGGGATGGCCTTCTAAACTTAGGATTGAATCTTTGGCAACCTGTAGTATTTATATTAATCTGTACCTTCCTTTTAAGGAGTTTGATATTTATTTTGCTCTGCTCTAGTGATTGTGTAGAGGTAACTATTATTAGTGCTGTGTGATATTACCTGTTCACTGTGTTATATGGCCATAAGTAAAGTTTTTCTTTTTATATCTGCGTGTCGAAGTCTGTTCCTTGACTGTTCACGGTGTGCTCATTGTCGACCCCTTACAAGCTCACCACCTTTTGCCACTTAGCCTAACCACTTGCCTTGCTACCTTGAACTGGTTTGGCTACAGCTCCCAGAGTTGTCCCTGTCACAATACTAAGTTGGTCTACTATACATCTGTCCACCAGGTCACAGTATGGAAAATCAGTACTAACAAATGGGTGTATAGCAGTGGGATGACCTTCTCCACTGAACATCTAGGTGTGCAATGGGTGAGCATCAGTATTGTGTACCTTAGTGTTATGCACTAGTGAAGCGTCTGGACAACACCCACACAATACACCATGATATTTGACTGCCTAGTAGTGGTCAGTCATCTACTAGAAGTGATCACATGGAATCAATTACTTCCACTTCCTTAAGTTCTTATAAAGTGGGTCACTAAAAAGAATTGTGTAGTGACAGAGGCCCGACAGTCTCTGGGACTAAAATTGAATTCATTTTTTAAATTCTTACCTCCCCTAACTAATGGTACTGGTAGTGAAGCTGGGGCTGGATCCAGCAGCAGCAATGAAGTTCCTGACACTTGTCTGTCACAACCTCAAAAGCTGAGGCATTTTTTTACCTGAAAAAGGAGAAGCTCAGACTCAGGGAAAAACTGCTGGAGTTCAACGTGGCTAGGTTAGACTTTGAAAGAATTGAGAGGCAGCAGGGCAGCGATCACCAGATGGAGCTTGCCAAAGCTTCAGGCTTCACAACGTTCTTCCAAAGGATGTGGAGATGGTTCTGGATCCTCTTCACATACAACGTTCCAAAAAGATCTGTTCAACTTTATATAAATGATTGGCTTGTGACTAAGTATGCATGTCAAGTAGAAGGAGTGAGTGATACGGATAGGACTGTATTGTTACTCGGTAGACTGTCCCATTATGGCTGCTGTGTCATTATGGCAATGTAAAAAGCAGAGAGGCAAGATTTTGCAAAGCTTAAGCAAACTCATCTACAAGAAAAAAGAATGTATGACTTATGTTACTTTTGTTACAGATTCTTTGAAAAATGTTTGTGACTGGGTAGAGGGTTATCAAGTAACCACCTTTGTGGGCATGATTCATTTGGTCATGTTTGAGCACATTTTGGCCTTTTGTTCCCCAGAGCTTAAGCAACATTTGGTTGACTCTAAGGAGTTAAATCTTAAGAGGTTAGCCATTGCTGCTGACGTATGGGTATCACAGAGTGTCCCATGATGACAAGCCAGCTTCAGGTAAGCAGGAGGGAAAGAAGCAAAAAGCGAAAGAGGGTGGGGCTACAGACAAAACATTGTCCAAGAAGGTCCACAAAAAGTTTAATAAAGGGAAGTCACAAGAGTCCAGTCAGAGAAGTGGGACTAATCCTCCCAAACATGAGAGTGGTTTCTCCAAGCCTCCCTTTGTGTCAAAATCCAGTGGGACTTGTTACACATGTGGAGCAAGTGAACACAAGAAGGGGGACCCCAGATATAAGAATAAAACCTGCAGAGTTAAGGGCGAGTGAAGCTGGTGTTTGGAGATGTGCAGTGCTATCTCGTGTTAATCTGTTTATTGGATGTGAACTGGCTGAGAGGCGCTTGAAATTTTAAGGCTGCTGCCTCCAAGTATTCCGAGTCCCCACCTGCAGCTCCTACGTGAGAGCAGGAATTGCTTATTACTACAGACAAGCCGCCCTTCTGGCGATAACCCCTGCGGAGTTAAGGGCGAGTGAACCTGCTGTTTAGAGCCGTTTGGCTGGAGGCGGGACGCCTAATAAAATCCATTTACCTTGAACTAGCTCGTAAAGCTGGATGCACTTTTACGCTGCATCTGTTGGTCTATGAGCGGCTAAAGGAAAGGGATCTGTTGAGAGCTCAAATTCAGTGAGTGATATTTAAACACTTTCTATATTGCACTTGATCTCACTGAACTCAGCTACTACGCGGCACGTTACAGGGCAAGGGGGGGAGAGATGGACTCTGGCGGCTCCCTGAGCTGTCGGGCGTTCCTCGGCCTGTTAATTGATTTGGCTGGAGATGTTAAGCGTTCCTTCTAAAGTGTTTGTTGCATTACCTTGGCACATCCATTTTAACGCCGACAGTGGCAATATAATAGCCTGGGCTGGGAGGTTCCCTACCCCCTTTTTGGACTTCAATGCCATAAAACATTGAAGCCGATTAATCCGTTACTCTACTTCACTTCGAGTGTTACAAAGGATTCCGTTCTTTGTGTGTTTTGGTGCTGCGAGCTCTCGGCGCACACCTTTGAATTCTCAGCACAGCTCTCTAGGAATTGCATTTTTTATTTAAAAATGTAATTCTGCCAGGAGATTCAGTTTAATTTTGCATATGATGCTATAAATTATTGTTCTTCACTAAGCACCGGCTATATTGGTTGCAACTTGCTGAGGTGTACACTGAAATCTAGTTTTTATTACACAACCTTGCATCTCTATAACGTGTACACACAGCAGGGGTTTTATTATTGTTGAATTAGATGTATTCTAAATTTATAGTGTGGTTTTAATATCCATCCTTTGTTGTACACTGCCTCTCTATCAATTGTAATTTATTGATTTATTTTTGAGAAATTTTGTTTCGAATATTGAACTTTAAATCTCAAATTTCTCACTAGCTGTTTGAGTGATTATTGAAACATATTGGTGGGCACAGTTTCTGGTTCTCATCCATTCTATTATTTGTGAACTAGGCATACCTCTATGCATAGCCTACTAGCCCCCCTAAGCGAAAACCCTCTACGAGGATCTAGGGAAGCTGGTATCTACTCAGGGATGCACTATAGGGAATAAATACCTGTGCACGCTTAGAAATATTTTGCAATCAAAACCTGTGTGATTTTTCCTCGGATAGGGAGATGCTTGTGAATAACCCGGAGAAGGTTAAAAGGCTTATATACGACAATGATTGGATAAACACAACAGAAAAATGTCACAGTGACCCCTCTCTCTCCCATTTAAAACATGAGCATAGGAAAAGGGGGGGTCCCCCTCGTTTCTGAGGACTCAATTTCCTAATCGCGACCATCATTCCCTTCTCCTTAAATTAAGGTGGAATATTCTGCCTACTAAAGAAGTAATGAAGAGAAGGAAACTTGCTGAGGTTCCAAATATTCTGTGCAGATTTTGTCAAAAGATAGGGTTACCACCTTCTCCTTGAATGTACTGAGCTTAAGGCAAAAAGAAGCATATACATGGAGAAATTTGCCAAATGGGGTATTTTAGGAGAAGATGACTATATTTGGTCTAGATGCCTATCAATTTGTAACACCGTGGAAGGAATGGCAGTGGAAGGCTATGTTAAATCTTTAGATCTCTATACAGATATCCCTCCGCTTATGGGAGATCTCTAAATTAAGAAATTGCTGCTTCTGTGGAAATATGGACATTTTGAGTATTTTCCTTCTTTACTATTTCCTTACTTTAATCTTTTATTTTCCTCTGTGGTGACTGGTTTTAAGGTCTTTGTGAAGTTTGTATAAATAGGACCAGGATGACTCATTTCTAGGCTATATGTTCCAGATTTGAGCTAGGAGGCAGTGTCTTCTTAATGAAGATGCCTTAGTACCCTTTTTTTTTACTTTCGTGAATGTGATACTGATTTTACTTGTATTATTGATTAATTCTGTGTCTTTGATTCATGAATTCTGTGCTTTTTGATCGTAAAGATTTCATATGTAAACCTTATACAAATATAAAAATAAAAAATAAAACATTTTTAAAAAAGACCTTGGGGGTCCACTTTGCAAGTCCGGCCTTCCCTCAGTTTTCAGGGTCGTCCTTCCCTTTAGATTCCTTCCCCACAGGTGAAGAATCTGAAGTTAGACTAGATTCCTTGGAAACTAGTAGTGCTGGAGCATCAGCTCTGATCCCAATCCTGTCTCTTAGTCATCATTCTTCTGATGATCGTGTTCAGGTAGTAGGTGCAAGTACCTCTACTGTTAGGAACACTGGGCCCAGTCCTACTGATGTAGCTTCCTTCATAGTAAACCCCCAGGTTCTTTCCAGACATCCTGTGGGGGATACTCAGTTGGCTGGTAGGTCCTCTCTCAATGTTTCAGAAGCACCTGCCATGAGAGCTATTAATAGCGAAATGGCCAGGGCTTCGCTCAATGTTAGGACAGCGATTCCTAGAAGAGTTCTGGGTGAACTCAGTCTTCAAGATGTAGGTCCTGATAGACACTCACCAGACCCTTCAAGGACTTGGTCTCAGAATCAGGCTGCCTTAACCAAGCTTGGGCCTAAGGGGAAACCCATGACCAGAAGAGTCAAAAGAAGAGGCAGAGGGAAGGAGAATATTCCCCCTGTCCTACCTACAACATCTGTTGCGCTAGTTGGTAGAGTCCCGAATCCAAGCTTGGAAGAGGGGACTCCAGAAAATCTTGGATCCTGTAGGACTCCTGAACTACCTAGCAGGCTGGTAGAGGAGATCTCTAGGGGAGAGAGAAGTATGGGCCAGAAGAAAAGAAAACCATCATGGAGAGGTCTATGGAGAAAGGCCTGCTTCCAATGTGAAGATTCCCCTCCAGTGAAGTAAAGGATACAGCAGGAAGGTAGGTTACTGAAAAGTAAACCCACAGAGCCCATCAGAGAACACCTAGAGAGGTTTCTCAGGATGTCTGGCCTTTCCTCCTACAGTTCCCCTGGTGGTGCATCCTAAGGTCAGTCAGGATACTACCAGAGTGGTCTAACACACATTCCTGCTGGCCCTTGATGTGGGGCCCAGATGAAGACCAATGTAGGAGTCTCGCAATCTGTCACCAGGTAGACAAGTGTGAGACAAGGATTCAGTCACTACAGAATTCCCTTTTAGGAGTTAACTAATTTTTACCAGAAGTAAGGCCTAATTTGATTAGCCATTTGACTCTGGAGACCACAGGCCAAAGGTTACAACTGGTGATTGCTGATCACAATCCCATGCGTCCTTATGCCAGCCCACAGAGAATAACTGCCAAGTCAGTCATTCATACCTTACTGCATGACAGTCCCAGATGTAGCTCCTCTGCTGTGACCAGTAATGGTCATACCCAGGGGAAGGAGGGTGAAGTGACCAGTCAAGTGTCACTTAGCTGTCATCCACAGGAAGATGGTCTGAGAGAGAGACTTGTCTGACAGAGTGATCTGTGCATTGCCAAGTTTCACAATTTAGGAAGGTAAACTATTCAAAAGGCCTTGGTGGACCTAGAAAGGTTACCATATAGTTTCCTATGAATAGTGTCGCGGCTTCTATCTTGAGAGATAGAATTGGAGCCCTGCTTCTGGCTACAGAAAGAGAGCCAGAGAAATCTGAGGGTCTCCCTGTCCTGTGCAAGAGCAGCCCCTCTAATGGCTTCAGGGAGGGCGACTTAGTGTCTCCTCACCTGACCCCACATCAGCAAGGGGAGCTAGAGATGTTGCTTAGGCATTCCCCCCCCCCCCTTGTTGTCACTGAAACCCAACAGGTTGGTGTCAACCAGGTTGTATTATGGGAGTTGGTGAACCCACCAAGTGTGGGTGTTGTGGTGGTTCAAAACAACAAACAAGAACTTCTGACAGTTTGTGTGGGATCAACCTTGTGTTGGAACAAGGGGTGTTTGAACCCTCTAGCTGTCTAGAGTCCAGTTCTGAGAATCTGGAGGAACATACAGGTACAGCCACTTTGGGATTCTTTATGGACACTAGAGCTCTGTATGCTGTCCCCAAGACAGATGCACACTTCCCATCAAGAGGTGGCAACTTGGTGGATCGGCTCGGTATTGAAAAGTGCAGTAGCATTTTTGATCTCTCTGCAAGGTATGGAAATATATCCCTAGCAGTCTGTGCTAAGGAGGAGACAGCAGTGTCGGCCTTTTCAGATCCTGACTTCTGAATTGGAGGCTGCAACTGACACCTGTCAAATAAGATTAGACTGTGTTCTGAATGGGAAAAAGGATCTCAGCAATACATATCTGGATGATAGGGCAGATTCAAACCCCACTTGGAAGGAACTGGTAAAACCTCAGGAGACCGAGTGTCAGAACCTTCATCAGGCCAACTTGTTCAAGGAGACAACCAAGTGTCAAACTAAACAGGAGCCATTGGCTTTCCTTTAGCATAACTTTGCTGTAGGTGGAGGCAAGATGCAACCTCTTGTTAGTGAAGTACATGTTGTACAGAACTGAGCAATCCCCACTACCCAAACCCAGGTATGATATGATATTTTATTTATATCATGCTCATACACAGGTGATTCAGAGCACGACAGGTGAGGACATTTCTGGGCCTCACTGAGAAACACAGGAGCGAAGTGGCAGAGTATAGAATTATAGTTGTCCCTCTGACTGCCCGCACTACAAGGGGACCCAATGAATTCTTATGGACCCTGTAGTGTGAGAAAGCCTTAATTGGCCCGGGATGATCCCTAGGTCAGACTCCTGGTTTCAGTGACCCTTTTTGGAAGAGAACTTTCATAGTGCAGGCAGATGCCTATGACACTGGAATAGTTGGAAAACGTTCACAGCTTGATGACAAAGGTGAGGAACAACCTATATGTCACATCGGATACCAGTTTATGAGTGGAGAGCTCTGGTGGCCCCAGGGGGAGAAGAGCTGCTTTCCATCAAATTGTGCTTTAGGAAGTTGAGGCCATGCCTCTATGGAAATCACTTCACTGTATATGCTCATCCTAAGCCTTTGAAAGTGGTTGGCGGATATTAAGGGAGAGCATGACTTTACAGGCCTTGAACTTCACTATTGGGCTTAGGCCGGATGCCAAATTTACCAATGCTGATGGGCTGTCCAACTGGGAAAACCTACTGTAACAGAGTACCCATCCAGGGGTGGATTAGTTCCCCTGTCCCTAGTCTGAGGGGCAAGTGGTAAGAAAGATTGTTCTTTTAACAGCACCTTTCCTTCCATTTCTATGGGCCCCCAAAGTATTTGATTTTATTTTTAATTCTTGCATATCATTTTTGCAGTGCACTGAAGCCTTAAGCTTCACTACATTGAATTTTTCTCATGTGTCATGGGGAAACAGACATGTCCTTCAGGCTGTCAGTACTGGGAAACATGGTTTCCCTTAGTCGTGTTACTGGTTACTACTTTTAGTAACTGGTTATCACTTATGGCAACTTTTTATCCTTGTACAATGCAGTACAAAGGGGTACACTTTGTTTTGCCCTCGTCTAACAGTCAGACAATGTTTGGTTACTCTAGGTGTGATAAGTGGACAAGATGGTGGCAGCAGTTACTTTACTATTTTTTGGTGCATTTTGTTTTAGCCTTGCCACATATGGCTACTAACTGTGGCTACTGGTCAAACACGGCCATGCCATGAGGTTTTTCGCTTGACCTTTGGCCATCTTGTGTTTTACCCTTCTTCCTGGCCTGTGAGCAGAGGCTTTTGGCGGGCTACTGGAGGGCTATGTGTGTTAGCTCCCAGGATGTGGGAGGGGACTCTCTGGTCCTCTGGATGCCTGCACCCACCACTCTGGAGATATCCTGGAAGAAACCGAAGGAGCCAAGACTCTCAGGCTGCAATACCTGCAAGGAGACTGGAGACCTGTTGGAAGAAGGCCTGGCTGTTACACTCACCTGGACACCACAGGGGCGTAGAACGGAACTGGACTGCCACAGACTCCAACAGCGTGACTCGTAGTGCGGTGATGGCTGACTGGACTGGCCCTCCTAGTTTCGTCTGCTTGACCCGTAAGAATAATCTCCTAAAGGTAGGAAAAAGGGAATTAGCCACCCGTGGGTGAGAGGATGCACCCACTTAATTGTTCCCCACTGAACACCTCCTGTATTCCCTTTCACTAGTCTCACCTTATTGTTTGAAAAGATGAGCTCTCCATCCTGCGTGGGGGGGGGCGGGGCAGGGGCGCGTAGAAAACCAGTTACTTCACTGGTCTGAAGGAGTTGAGCGAGTTCCAGACAACTGATGACTCCGAGGTAAGTAGCATATAGTTCTTTAGAGTTCAAAGTGTCTGTTATTCACTCTTGCCCCTCTTTTCTCCCTTTTTTCTTGCAGCTTGAGCCGAGGGATGATCACCTCATTGGAAGCAGAAGCGCTTAGGTATGAGTCTGTATTTTCCAAACTGTCCGGCGAAAAATAATGCTCCAAATATATTTAACTGACTACCTTCCGTCTCCCTACAGGGACGGCGTAAGAAGAAATGGTGTGCAGAAGAAGAATGCCTCAGGCGATGAATTCAAGTAAGTATCTTGCGGTGAAAGAAGTTTGTCCTTGTTGGCTATTGGCTCACCTTGTTATTTGTTTTGTCGTTTCAGATGCCAGGATTACGCCGACGAGGTTATGGAGGCTGCGCCGGGTCGCGCAGATGCTGTGAAGACTGGTGAGTATGGCAGGGGGCGCTGCAGCTGGCGAAGCGACGCGTTTGAATTTAAAATCTTTTTCTCGATTCGATGGTGTGGCAGCTCTGAGAACTGCTGATGATCAAAAGGTAATGTCCTTGTTCTAACTTTTCCTTCTTCTTTCCCTTCTTTCTAGAATCTGTCCAGAGTCGAGGCGGGCGTGGCTGAAGACAGGATGCTCGGCTTGCAGGCACGGTGAGCGTTACGCTGCAGAAGGCAGAATAACGCAAAGCGTGTGCTGTTCATCGGGCGTGGTTTAAATAGCCTTCAAAGTAGTTCCAGGTAAGAAGTCCCAAAAACCACACAATAGTCCCTAAAGAAAAGTAATCCCTTCCAGGCCTCACGATGGACTATGCTTAAGTTCCTTGCAGCATGGTCTGCATGAGGTAAGTTTGACAATATGAGCTTGGCGCCTACGGCGCCAGGACCGCACCCATATAGTTCCTAACTGGGATGGTGGGAATCCCAGTGAGTGCTTGGATGCCTGTTTCTTGGCCAGATGGACTTGATCCTGATGTCCGGGGGCAGGCATCATAAAACTGGCGACCAACTTCTGCTGCTGTTCTGGAAAAGCCCTTTCTTGTAGGTGATCTTCAGCAGTTCTGTGGAGGAGCTGTGACTCTTGGAGTGGAGGGAACATCCATTCTCAACGTCAGCTCGGAGCCCTACGAAGAAGAGCCTTCAGAAGTGCTTCTGGACAGCCCAGTGGCTGACCAGCTCTGAGTTTGGGCTACTGTGCTGCAGATGTCACTGTTCCGAGTTGAGGCCTGTAACTTGAGGGGTCTTAAGCTTGTGCAACAGGACTTACCTCTGTGAGATTTCGCGGTCCTAGCTTCGAGGGGACCTCAGATAGGAGGCGAAGTCTGACCACAGCAAGTGAATCCCTTTACGTCGCTGTGCATCAGTGGACGTCATCCGAAACGCTTACCTGAGTCCAGTCCTGTCCCGAGAAGAGCCCTGCATCGAGTTCTTTTTTGGATTTCTCAACTGGTAGACCTTGCACCAGCATTAGTTACCGACCGGAGGAGTGCGCTAAACTGCAGCCCATGTTGATCAAGGGCTGAGACTAATGGAGGGAAAAGCGACCTCAGACCCTTTTCAGCAGACCTGCCAAGTCCCATGAAGAATTGGAGTATGGGGGGTGAGTTGTAACGATACTTAACTGAACCAGTAACTACCTTTAAAAAAAGTTTGGGTAAACTTTTAAACACGTTATATTACTTTTGCTTTGCCATTGCTTGCTCACACAAGCACTCTGAAAGTTGGGAACACGTTTTTTAGTTACATTAACGTGTCGCCTAACAGTGGGGTCCAATGAACAGTTACAAGAGACCCTACCTTCATTTTTTTCCAGCTTCACAAAACTGTATGGAACTTTGCTGAACATTTGGCCACAAGGTCCCATACATCTTAGGCATGGACTTCTGAAGCTAGGATTTAATCTCTGTGGACCTGTAGTGCTTATACTAAGCTGTACCTTCCTTTTCAGGGGTTTGATGGGTATTTTGCCCTACTCTAGTGATTGTGTATATGTATCTATTTTTAGTGTGTGGTATTTATACCTGTTAGTCATTTGGCCATAAGTAAAGAAGTATTTTTATATCTGTTTATCAAGTGTGTTCCTTGACTGTTTCACTGTGTGTGCTCATTGTGGACCCCTTACAAGCTCACCACCTCTTGAGACTTAGCCTAGACCACTCGCCTTGCTACCTTGAAATGGTTTGGCTACAGCTCCCAGAGTTGCCCCAGTCACAATACTTGGATGTCCTTCCATACATCTGTCCACCAAGCCAAAGTATAGAAAATCAGTCTTTACGCTGAGCGGAGTAGATTCGAAGGTGCAGTGTGTTCCCACGATGTCCGAAAGTTTCCAAAGCCATACTTGTAGGCACAGAATCTGTGGGAGTGACCAATTTATTTGAATCTGTATTTTGAAATCAATCAGGATTCTGTATTTTGACAAACATGCAGATTCCTGTTTGGCCCGCTCAATTCTCAATCAATTGGATATACTTTACACAAGCCAAAACAAAACGAAGGGCTAAGGTAAGGTGAAGGTGGGGAGGGGCAGGAGAGAAGAGCAAGAAGGCACAACTTTCAGGACACTAACTAGAGGTTATGGCGTTTACAACGGTTTCGTCCAATGACAGTGGGCAAAGGTCTGAGCCCCAATATCAGATTGCATTCCGCCCTCTTGTCGAAGAAGTGAGCCGCACTACACAGGGTCAGAGTGCAACTGGTATGCATACAGGGTTTCTCCTTGAAAAGAGCGGGTTGCAAACCATCCGTATTGCAATGCACAAATGTCCTTTATTTCACAAAATGAATACACGGTTACAAAAAATGTTAAAATCAAGGGTTAGCAACCCCAGCCCAGCATCATAACAATGGAGGCCAACAACGGGGCGACGCGTTTCTCTACTTCCTGTAGCTTGATCACATGGTTCCCCCCCCTGGCCACAGCATACATTTACACTCTTTGATTCTGGTCATTAGCCATAGAAAGAGGACTACCCTGTTCTCTATGGACCATAGTGAAACAGCCTGTGTATGTTCCATGTGGATTGTTCGTAAACTTCTCACGCATTCCCATCGTTGTGCCAATACAAGTAACTTAATGATTTCAATAAAATGTGTAAGATACTGTGCACAGTGGATTTACAACCCATAATGCCTGTTGCTCATTATACTATGGGATAAGCAATGTCGATTATAGTTGCCCTCATTTAAAATATATAGTGCAGTGTTATAGACAGAAATCATTGGCTTAGTGCCCAGATTATCCGTGTCTTTTAAGATGGAGTCGATACTTATGTACTAGATTACGTGAAGAACGGCAATGTCAGATGTTCATGCAAAAACGGGGGCACTACACAAAAATACACATAGTGTGAGATACCCTCGTTTATGATGAATCTTCATACATCAAAAGAGGGACCAACTGTGTTGCCCGTTAGCCACCTAGCCTTCTGACCGCTCTCTAGGTTAGCCCAACTGTGTACATCCAATTTCACACCCCTTAAAAGATGGAGAATAGGCAGCACGTCCAACATGTAGGACCTAGTAGACAAATTCGACCAGATCTCCATGCGAAATCAGACAGAATACATTTCTATTTTTCTATAAAAGACATCTTCTACGAAATGCAATCCTACAGTCCTTCAATTAATGCTATGATGGCCAGAATCTCTAATGTTTGCCATAGACCAAGAATATTAAAAAGCCTTCCGACAAACCAAAACGTTTTTACGGAGGTATTAAAAAATGAGCATTACAATTCATATTCCAAAACGGTAAGAGACAGTTGATCACAGTATAAACTAGTGGGTATAATACACGAATGTCTAACTCCTATAGCTGACTTGTAGTTAAAAAGTTAGAAATAGAGACATCAATTTGCGTTCGCGTACATTCATAACATGGTTAGGCAATTGACTAAAATGCCTCAATTTGTCCACTTTGAGGATTAATGGCATGGGATGGGGACATGCTGTGTGGAATATATAGGTCTCATAAATGAGTGGCTAACAGATCTATCTTTCTAATGGCACACATTCTGCTCATTCTCCCAAAAAGGTGTATAATTCTTAGTCTATATTATGTCCCGAAGGGGTCTTGCTCTGGAAGTCTATAATACACCGGGTCTCATGTTATCTAAGCAGTTTTTCTCTATTGCCACCTCTCGGGCCAATATTAACTTGTTTCAACCCAAATAAAGAGAAGTCGCATAGCTTCCCCCCGTGTGTTTCCCAAAAGTGTTTGGCTATAGGATAGGTAAAGTCTCTGTTCTTGATTGCCCTGGTATGTTGTAAAATCCTCAGTTTTAATCTGCATATGGTGCTACCTACATACCATTTACAACAGGTACATTTCAGAACGTAAACAATATATTCAGATTCACAGGTGATTTTTTCAGTGATGGGTAGACTGGTTTTCAGAATGGGATGCACATTTGTAGTGCATTCGTCCGCATATTTGCAGATTTTACACTTGGGGCATTTAAAAAAACCTTCTTTTCTTCGTGTTAGCCAAGTAGATGGATTCTTCTTGGGTTCCGGTGCCATGTAGTTGCTCACAAGAGAGTCCTTAATGGATTTACATTTCCGAAAGGAGTAATTCGGATATGGTCCAAGTGTGCCTTGTAGATCTTTATCAGTGGTTAGTAAATGCCAATACTTTTTCATGATGGTTTTAATTGTCTTGGCAGTTTGACCATAAGTTAGTACCAGCTGTACTTTGTCTCTCTCAGTCAGAAGCTCATGATCAGCATTTGGTTCCACTAGTAATGACATCCTCTCCCGTTGTCGTGCTCTCAAATACGCACGTTCAATTACTCTTTTGGGATATTTCTGTTTGCTGAATCCCCAAGCGGTAATTATACTTTCTCTGTCATATGTCTCAATTTTGGTGCAGTTTCTTCTTAAGCGAACAAACTCTCCATAAGGAATACTCCAAACCAGATTCTTGCAGTGGGCACTATTGGCATGTAAAGGCATATTTACACATGTGGGTTTTCGGAACAGTTCACTCTTAATTTTTCCCTCTTCGATGAACACAGTAAGATCGAGATATACAACTTTTTCTGGGTTTTGTGTCTCAGTAAACTGAAGATTGAACTTGTTATTATTCAACAGCTTGACATACTCCATCCATTCTGCCGATGTTCCCTTCCAAATGATGAAAAGGTCATCAATGTACCTGTACCACATGATCACTTTTTGTGTGTATTTTTCATATTCTTCTTTGAAAGCCTCATACTTTTCCCAGTAGCCCATGGTTAAGTTCGCGTGGGTGGGGGCAAACGAGGTGCCCATCGCTGTGCCCTGTATCAGCCTGTAATATTTTTGATCAAACAGAAAAATATTATTCTTGAGGCACAGATTGATCATTTCAAGTACCATCTCAGAATGTCTGGTGTAGTTCAGCGATCTTGTGTTCAGGTAATGGGCACATGCTCTTAGACCTTGCTCATGTCTTATTGCAGTATATAATGATACCACGTCCATAGTGGCCAGGATGTAATTTGATTTGCATGGTAATTCATTAGTTTTCAATAGAAAGTCCTTAGTGTCCCTTAAATATGAGGGTAGAGATGGTACAAAAGGGAATAGTGTCTCGTCGATATACTTGGACATATTTTCCAATAGTGATCCTGAGAGAGTAACAATTGGTCTTCCCGGAGGTTTTCTCTTACATTTGTGGACTTTGGGAAGAAAGTAAATGGTAGGGATGGTACTATGATGTTTGTAGAGAAATCTCACTTCTTGATCCTCTAACATACCTTTCTCTGTCCATACATCAATGAATTCTTGTACTTTCAATTCTAGGTCCACAATGGGATTTCCCAGAAGTTTCTCATAACAGGAATGATCATTCAATTGTCTATTGGCTTCTTTAATGTACTGCGCTCTGTCCATCAATACAATGTTCCGGCCCTTGTCTGATGCTTTGATGATGAAGTCAGATAAACAACTTAGTTCCTTGAGGCCTTTGTTGAATGAGAGAGGCATATTGGATTTGAAAGTTTTAGCCTCTCTCCCTCCGATCTTTTTGAGATCCTTTATGACCAGATCTTGGAACGTTTCAATATTACTGCCTGTCATGATCGGAGGATTAAACTTAGACTTCGTTCTTAATTTGCTACTTTTATACCACTCAGTGTTCACTTCGAGATCTTCCGGATTGATGATCGACGAGTCGGAAGTACTGATACCCTCCTCCTGTAGGAACATGAGAGTTGATAGTGTTGGTAGATCTGCCTTTGTTATTATAGTCTTGCCCTCTTGAGGGACACTCCTTTTTCTTTAGGTGGATTCACTGCAAAGAATTTAATCAGTTTAATCTTCCGAATAAACTGATCAAAATCTATTCTTGCTTGAGGGTAGTCATAACGTGGTGAGGGGCAGAAGTTTAGGCCCAAACACAGTAGCTGTTTTTGATTGTCCGTGAGGGTATGCTTAGATAGATGACTATAATCATATCTGTGTTTGCACAAATGGTGCCATTTTCTAGTTGCCAGAGCGAAGCCACGTGTTTTTCCACCCCTTGCCTGCTTGCCTGTTCTTCCATCTTTGCAAAGCAGGTGCATCTCCTCTAAAAAATGTAGACATACAGTGGGCTCTTCTCCTTCACTCTCTGTGACGTCAGATTCTGATATGGAGGGTTCTTCAATGGTAGATGCATTGGCACCTTTGTCCGTGCTGGTATTTATCGGAGTGTCACTTCTTGTTTTCATCCTCATTTGATCAAAACGTCTCGCAAACGTATATACTTTCCCATTCTCATAGTCCTCCTGATCTCGCAGGAATTTGCGTTGCTTCCTTTGCTGTATATCTTCTTCGAAGCTTTTTAAGTTGCCTTCTATGTTTTTCTTAAGTTTTTGTCCTTCCTCACTCAGTTTGATTTTGGCTAATTGGCTTTCAACCTCTGCAATTTTTAATAAAATTGACCTCCGGTCATTCCCTGCGTATTTAATTAGAATTTCCAACAGGTTTTTGGAGCAATAGTTAGTTGCAGCTCCCCATTCTTCCAACATAGCCGGATCTTGGTCCTCAAAGGAAGGTGAAGTAAGTATCCTTAAGCCCCTGGGAATCCTTTTGACGTCAATATAGTTTTGGAGTGAATGTTCCTCCCACCATTTGCTGATCTACTTCCTTGAAAGTTTCTCACGTTCCTTCAGTAGTGTTATTTCACTGTTTTCAACTGTAGATGTTGGTTTCTCTTTCGTTTTCACAGCTGTCTGTTTTAATGACTCATTAAATAGTGTAGAAGCCAATTCTCTTCTAGTGGCCTCCCGTGATGCCTTTAATGTACACACAAAAAAATCTGGCTGCGTGTTTCAAGGAAACACAAAATCAACTTTAAAAATTGAATAAGTTGATTAGTGCTGTTTGAACCCCAACCCTGCACTCCTTAGCACTCTGTCCACAGATTATAGTCAATCTGGAATTTGATTATGGAACCTTCGTTTCCTCTAAAGCGTTTTGTTAGACCCCGATCATCAGCGGTTAAATCCGTATGCTGTCTTTCATCCCTCGAGCAAAAGAAACACACACAACACTAACCTCCAGAGCAGCTGTTCCGCGTCCTCCGACGATCCGGACCTGCGTCTCTGTTGGTAAGCGTGCTACGTTCTCCACTCAGACAGGGACCCGATGAGCGCTGTCTATGGGCCACGTTTCGAGCTGCTGCGGGACCAAACGGTCGAAACTGAGTCAATCCGCGCGCTCTCAATGAAGCTATCTTGCTGTATCGGTCGGTGCCGGCTCCGCGTTGAGACTCGTCAACGTGTAGAAATCAGATTGCATTCGGTCAAGAGAGCCGTCTTGTCGAAGAAGTGAGACGCACTACACAGGGTGGGAGTGCAACGGGTATGCATACAGGGTTTCTCCTTGAAAAGAGCGGGTTGCAAACCATTCGTATTGCAATGCACAAATGTCCTCATTTCACAAAATTAATACACAGTTACAAAAAATGTTAAAATCAAGGGTAAGCAACCCCAGCCCGGCATCATAACAATGGAGACGACGCATTTCGCTACTTCCTGTAGCTTGATCAAATGGTTCCCCCCTGGCCACAGCATACATTTACACTCTTTGATTCTGGTCATTAGTCATAGAAAGAGGACTACCCTGTTCTCTAGGGACCATGGTGAAACAGCCTGTGTATGTTCCATATGGATTGGTCGTAAAAATCTCACGCATTCCCATCGTTGTGCCAATGCAAGTAACTTAATGATTTCAATAAAATGTGTAGGATACTGTGCACAGTGGATTTAGAACCCATAATGCCAGTTGCTCATTATACTATGGGATAAGCAATGTTGATTATAGTTGCCCTCATTTAAATTGCATAGTGCAGTGTTATAGACCGAAATCCTAGGCTTAGTGCCCAGATTAATCTGCGCCTTTTAAGATAGAGTCGATACTTATGTACTAGATTACATGAAGAAGGGGAATGTCAGATGTACATGCAAAAACGGGGGCATTACACAAAAAAATATATATTCAGTATAAAAACATTGTTAAAGGGACGTTATGGTCAAGTTGTGCTACTAAAAACCTATGAAATTCAGTGAAAAAACTTTGTTAAAGGGACGTTATGGTTCCAAGTAAAACCGAAAAACCCTTGAAATTGTGATGTCATCTTTGATGTCGTGGGTGTTAGGCTTAGCAGTGCACGGTGGTGGCACGAGTTATGGTTGCTTAGCTTACCATAACTGGCGAATTTCAAGGGGTTTTTCAACTTAACAATAATAACTGTGACTTTATGTACATGTAATATGGAACATACTGAACCCCTTCTACTGAACTTTATGTCCGCGAACTCTTAATGTCCGCAGACATGTTCGGAGAACAGTACCACTACATAAAAACTCTGGGGGGGTATGTTTGATTGTTATATCATAACATAGGAACATTTAACAAATTCAAAAAGCAGCACACATACATATTATATGTAGTAATACATAAGAAATGTAACCCATATATGTAACACACTAACCATTCATTTAAATACAATATGTTCTAAAATGGAATATACCAAAAGAAGATAAAATGGCTTCCAACATAATCACCTCACAGACACTACAGAACTAAGAGCAAGACCAGACCTACAGAGTACTTACAACACATCATACCTGAAATAGTAAGTGTACTTCATTTTACTCATACATTTATAAACTTTCTGTATTAGATTTAAAAAAATATATTATCTTTTTTTTTTCTCACAGAAATGTCTAGTACTCTGGAATGGCTAGAGGAGCATTTCCCACATGAGGAAATGTCAGAAGATAGTGAAACTAATGGTAAACACTTTACAATATAAACTATTTAATTATTATTATTTTATATACATTTAACATATATATTTTTTTGTACAGAGCATACCAAAATAGAAAATACCTCTGAAGAAACGTACATCAGCTGAAGTACCAAACCATGTGTGTGTATGTTGCCACAGAACTTTTATAAAAAGTAACACAAAAACTGTAGACCTATCATACAAAATAGAAGACAATGAAGATTCTAAATGGTTTGAATTAGCTCTCTACCTTGTAGCAGAAAACAAATACGAAATAACTGACCTCTTAATACTTTGCAGTTACTGCACTACAAAACTTGACAACAACCAAACTCCTTCACGTGCTATCACAAATAATTTGGAATTATACCCACTACCAAAACCCCTGCAACAACTCAATTTATATGAGAGCATCATAATTCAAACAGTGCACCCATTTCAAGCAATAATACGCCTTCAACCAAAAACAGCAAAATTACCTCCCTCTGAATTGGTAAAAGGCATTCGTGGAAAAGTAGTTTATTTACCATTAGATCTAAAAGAAAATGTGCATACTCTAGGAGTGCAATGTCCAATGCAGCAATCTTTAATTATCTTAGTAAATGGAGTACCCACAAAAGACAACAAAATATGGCAACAGCTGGTAGATTTACATAAAGTTAGACAAGCCTTGCAATATCTTGAAGAGAATAATGAATATTACATAGAAATTAATATTGAGGAAAACTTGAAGGATACCACTGAAATAATTCATGAAACACAAGAAACTGGTCAATTTGAGCTCCTAGATCCTGCTACAATATCAAATGCTTTAGACCATTATACAATTCATCCTTTGCACTCTAATGACACCATAGAAGATGCATGGGAAACATACCAAATGCGTCAAACAAAAGGATCACCAATCAGCATATGGGGAAAAGGTATAGAAGCACGTGCTTTTCCTCTACTCTTTCCTACTGGCAAAGGAGGAAGGTACGATGATAGACCTATTCAAATATCAGCATCAGAATACCGCTCATTTCGGATGTATTGTGAAGATCCACATGAATACATATTCCACCTACTCTTTGAAAGTCAACTAGCAACTTTATGTTACGGAGTTGCACACGTATTAAAATCAGGATCACACTTTCAAAATATGACAGCTACACAATTATTACAAAAAGTGCAACAAAAGGATGAGGTTTTACAGTCAAATATTACAAATCTATTAGCAAATATGCGTGGTACTAAAGAGTACTGGTTTCAACGTCATGGAGATGTACGTTGTATGATCAGAAACCTTGGTCCACCCATTTGGTTTGTTACATTAAGTTGTGCAGAATATGCATGGAAAGATTTACATGATTTCCTACGCATATCAAACCAAAACAAAACATAGATATACTAACACCTGCAGAACTTTGTTCTTTGGATCCTGTTAATGTTTCAAGATATTTTCACCATTGCTTCATTGCTATGCTACATTTTATTTGTAATAAAACTGTTCCTCCCCTTGGAGAAGTGCAACACTTCATTTGGAGAAAAGAATACCAAGCCAGAGGAGCACCACATGTCCACATGCTTTTATGGATTAAAGATGCTCCTAAATTTGGTCAAGACAGTGATGCCACTGTTTTACAGTATATTGAAAAATATGTCGCTCGTGAAATTCCATTGGAAGCAACAAATAGTGATCTTCATGCACAAATTTTACAATTTCAAAGACACAAATGGGGAAAATATTGTTGCAAATACAAAAACAAAGGGAAATACTACACCAAATGCTGATTTGGTTTCCCTAGACCAGTTACAAATACAGGTCAAGTGAACAACCTCATGTCTTCAGTTAGACATAGTTTTAAAGGTAAGTCACCTAAAAATACATATTACATAAAAAGAAAAGAAGAAAAATATATCAATGCTTATAATGCAATCATTGCCCACTTATGGAATGTAAACAGAGGTGCAGTACATTGCAGACAATTCTATGGCAGTTGCACAATATGTCACAGCATACTTAACCAAATCAGAAAAGACAGAGCTCCAAGACCTCTGGAATGACCTGTCATCAGACAAAACAGTGTCTCAGAAATTATTCAGCTTGGGCATAAAAATGCTCTCCCATAGAAAATGTGGATCATATGAAGCAGCTGATCGTTTAACTGGTACTGCATTGTATGGTAAATCTGAAAATATAGTATGGCTAAGTCTTGGTGCAGCTAAATCTAGAAAAAGAGTTCTAAAATCATACGAAGATATAGAAACAATAGCCAAACATGATCCCAACAGCCAAGACATTTTAAAAAACAATTTATTGGACACATACTACCCAAACAGAAGTAATACTTTGGAAACCATGTGTCTATACCACATAGCCCAAAACTACACATACAAAAATAATATAAAACCTGATGAAAAAAAAGGTAAATACAGAGTGACAAACTGTGAAGGCAGCTTAGTTAAACTCACCAAACCAAATTTCATTAATCATATCAAATTGTCATTAAAAACTCCTCAACATAAAGAAGTATATTACATGGCCCTGCTACAACTGGTTAAACCATGGAGAAAAGAAGGAGAAATACTAGATAACTATGACTCATATGAAGATGCTTTCAAAGCAAATGAAAGCACTATAACTGATGTAAACTTTACACAGTACAAAACAATGTTGCACAATGAACAGCAACACGAAGAAGAACTCCAGGCCCAACTAGATAAAGAAACTCCTGATAGTAGTCAACCTTCTGTAACAGGAAGCCGAGAACCACTAATGATAAATGAGGCAGAATTAGCTATGATAGAAGTAGAAAACACCATTTGTCAGTATGACTTAACTATACTACAATCAAAATTAAACAATGAGCAACGTAGCAGTTTTCAAGAAGTAACAAAACAAATTGCACATGGTGTACAACATGAAAATAAAGAATGTTCCTGCCATAATTATAAACCTATACTACTGTACGTCAGTGGTGAAGCTGGTTCTGGCAAAACATTCCTAATCAAAATCAGCAAGTTCCTTCAACAACTGACAAACAACAAACTGTCAGCTGTTGTCACTGCCCCCACTGGTTTAGCTGCCTACAACATAGGCGGTGTCACGTTACACCGATTACTAATATTGCCAGTAGAACACCAAAACAAATTAGACTGTTACAAACTTTCTGCAGAAGCTGCAATGGAACTACGCAGAGTATTGAAACAAATGAAAATGCTCCTAATAGATGAAGTGAGCATGGTCTCCAACCTAATGTTGGCTTTGATTCACCTCAGATTACAAGAAGTACTCAAAACAAACTATGAGGAGCTCTTTGCAGGAAAACACATTATTGTTTTCGGAGATCTTCTTCAATTGACACCAGTAAAAGGTGAGCCTATTTTTAAAACATTAGGACACTGTTGGCAGCATTGGAAATGTCAACCTTTGGCAACATTTCCAATACAGAGAATTAATAGAAAACATGCGGCAATCTGCAGATCTCACTAATGCCAACATCTTAAAAAGTATCAGAGTTGGTATAGTTTCTAAAGAAGCAGAAGCAATATTGAAAACCTGGCACATTCATGCACTTTATGGCGATAATGCATGTGCTACAGATGTTATGGAACAATTAGCCCACAAAAATGTCGTTTGTATGGCCTTAATGCCAACTCTTGCAAAATGTTTCAAATTCAATGAAATAATGTTAAATAAAGAAATGCAACCAATAATTGAAATTAGTGCCACAGACAAACTAGATGTACATGGTATGACAATACCCATGTGTAACCAAGCCACAACAAGACTAAATAGTTTAGAAAAATCAATCTCAAACACAGCAGGCTTAGAAAAGATATTAAAATTATCCTTAAATTGCAGAGTAATGCTTAAACGTAACCTTGACGAGGACCAAGGACTAGTTAATGGAGCACTGGGTACAGTTGTTGGCTTTCAAACATACCCACGTGACAACAAAATTCAGTTTGTCAATATTCTCTTTGACAAACTTTCAGAAGTAAAAAGTATAGGATGCTCAACAGCTCGATTCCTTCTCTTCAAAGACATGTATGTACTCGGAGAACAATTTTCTCTACCTCTTGCATACGCAGTCACGATTCATAAATCACAAGGTCTTACCCTAGACAAAGCAATGATAGATATTGGCAACACAGTCTTTAAAGAAGGCATGAGCTACGTAGCACTATCACGCTTACGTACACTTGACGGTCTATTTCTAATCAACTTTGATGCAAGTAAACACTGATATTCCTTGCTTTTTATAATACAACAGACTTCGCTCACTATACACCCCCCATCTAAGCACATATTCTGTTCCACAAAAAGTAAAACGTTATAAAAGAAAAATAAATCAAACAGAAATGCAACAGGATGTCACTGCAAATCCTCCAAAGAGAGTAAATGAAACTATTACTTCATAAAGTACCACAAGCAAAAAAGAATCAATAAGGGAGGGTAAACCAGGTACTTCTTCAAAGAAGAAAAACTCCAAAAAAGCAGTCAGATACAGAACTACGTGGTCCATTTAAACTCTCAAATATAGTTGGTGTAAGTTGCTACGCAAATGTAGCAATGAATATTCCATTTCAATTACCACCAATTATTGACAACATTTACTTACACAGTACAGACCCATTGTGTTTGTAAATGTTAGTACTTCATAGAAACGCAACAAACAATCCTGACAACACGTATAGTGTTTATGGAATAAGAATTATTGGACTACTGTGCTGGAATGGTGAAATTCACTTTAAACTCACAGGAAGATCCACAAGAATTTCTAATGTACTTACTACAAGTACTGGAAAACAAAAACATACCTATAAATGAAATCTTCCAGATTTCATACATGTGGAAACATACATGCACACTCTGCAATAATGTGACACAAGACGAAATCCCCAATGGACGCTTCGTATATATATCAATACCTAATTGTGAATCCATTCCATTTCAGCAACTTGTACAAAATGCAAACCATGGTAGATTATGTTCTACCTGCAATTAGGATAATCGCTCCACGTTAGTAATACAAACACATAGTAAATACTAGGGGTGCACCGAATAGTGAAATTACTATTCGGCCAAAGCCGAATAGTGAGCCGAATAGTTGGTTTTTTAAATACATTGTCCAGCACATGAGAAATACTGCTTCGCAAGACAGTAAAGAGCATGTGAACGCGCGCATCATGGATGCACACATTCAGCTGCCCTTTTTCAACCCCATTTGAGCATTTGCACAATCAAAAGAGGCAATAGAAATCATTTTTAAATTGGCCCCATATTACACATTTTCAGCAAGCCTAACCCTTTTCCTATGGGAAAATTTGCCCAATACTGCGATGCGCCGCAACGGAGGGGGTGGGGGGACATGGGAGAACATCACGGGACAATGGAGGGGGTGGGGGGACATGGCAGAACATCACAGGACAATGGAGGGGGCGGGGGGACATGGGAGAACATCGCAGGACAATGGAGGGGGTGGGGGGACATGGGAGAACATTGCAGGCAACAGAGGGGGTGGGAGGGACATGGGAGAACATCGCGGGACGACGGAGGGGTTGGGGGCACCATAAAAATAAAAGCATTGCAAAGATCCTGCTAGGATCGGACTCCAAGTGGCTTGTTCTGTCCCACCATCTCTCTCCTGCTTATCCTTCTATCTCCAACCTCTTTTTCTCTCTCTCTCTTCCTTACACTCTGTCTTCCTCTCTGCTTGTCTCTCTCGCCCTCTAGGTGCCTCTCTCTCTCTCTCTATCCCTCTCTCTCCATACCTCTGTCTCCCTCTCTCTCTCGCACTATTTTAATCGTTCAAACTGTTTCCCTGTCTGTTTCTTCCTCTCTCACTCCTCCCTTTGTTTCCCTCTCTCTCCCTTTCTCTCTCTCCTGCTTTCTCTCCCTGTAGCTCTCGCTCTGTTTCTCTCTATCCGTATCTCACTTCCACTCTCTCTCCTCCGTCTGCTTCTCTCTCTGTCTCTCGCTCTCTCTCTCTGCCTATCTGTGCTTTACTCCATCCCCCCTCCCCCATCTCTCTCTATCTCTACCCCTCTTCCTCTGCCGCTCGCTCTGCCCGGCCCCTCATGTACCCCCTTTGCAAGCGATGCCCTTCACAGCCTGTATTTCTCGTATTACCTCATGCCCACTAGGACGGTTTTACTGTGATGGTTTTAAAGGAAGACGTGCCCTGGGGGAGGGTACGCTTAGCCTTTGCTTTTATAATGCCAGCCTTTTGCTTTGTGTGGATGCCAGCTCATCTCTGTCCTTTGCCTAGCACCGTGCCAACCTTTGGAGCTTTAGTTGAAGGCTCCAAGCATCCCTGACACACATCACTTCCCAGAGCTAGACATGCTTCCATGCTGCTATTTGTTTGCTAAATCAAAGAAACAGGATAAGCCTCGAACTTTAAAATAAGACTACAACTTGGCAGTGACATTGGTAGCGTGGCGGGGCAGAGTTCTGCGATGTACTCTTCTGGGCAGTGACTACATATTCTAGAATGCTAATGCAGGTCGAAAGCTGTTTTCCCAAATGCAAGCCATGCCATTGTATTGCAAGTAAACGCAGTTCAAACTGTGCCAGTGCATTCTTCTTTCATGTTATTGGGGGGGGGGGGGGGGTGCATGTAGGGGCCCAATCCAATCCAAATGGAGCAGTTCTAGTCAGAAGTTCCATGGGTAGGAGGCGTGATCCTTCCAGATCCCCTGGCCCCGTATTCTCCATCGCACCACTGTTCCCCTAACACACTGCTTGCTAAAGGTACTCCAGTTGTTTCTGGTCGCAGCATAAGAAAATGAAGAAACACGGTTGCTGAGTTTTTTTAAGGTTAAAAGCAGAGTGAAAGCAGCAGCGACAGAGGAACAGAGGCGTTCCCTGTGGTTGGGCATGGCATGGTACTTGAGAAAGGTGATACTGGTTTTTTATGCCATACCCCCCCCTAGCCCCCTTCCCCCAATACCCCCCCTCCCGCAGGGCGCCACAGCACATAGAATGGCACAGACACGGAGAGTACGCTTTATCAGAAGAGCTGGACTCACAACACACTTATACATTTTTATAAACATACAAAAGACTTACCTGATGCCGCCTCGATGTCCGTCTTTCTTCTGGTCGTCTTCTTCCAGTCTCGGCCTCGGTGCAGGGTCTTTTCTTGTGCTGCTTGCAGCAGCCAGTAAGCTATCAGCTTACTGGCTACTGCTGCTTTTCCCACTGTCCTACTTTCTAGGATTGGCTATCGTCTCTCACATTGAGACACGATTGGCAATCATAGAAAGAGGACTTAAAAAAAAAGATTTTTTTTTTTAACTTCGGCTTCGAGCAAGTATTCCAGGAACCTTCGGCCGAAGCCGAACAGCTGATTTTCAGCCGAAATTCGGCCGAATACTTACTCGAAGCCGAAGTTCGGTACAGCCCTAGTAAATACGTAATACTAATGCTTCTATGTTACAATGCAGATGATACCAAAAACAACTGCAAGCTGACTGGATTCACACATGGTCAAATATCACTTGTTAAGAAAACCTTCACAACAATAGGTATAATCTACCACGCAGGAGCCCCAACCAATTCAGGGCACTACATTGCATATATAAAAAAAAAAATGTAAGGAACAAGTTACTTACCTGTAACTGTTGTTCTCCAGCATGGGTCTGGCATGGATTCACATTATAGTCCCTGTCGTCAGGCTGGGAATCCTCGGTAAAGAAAAAAATCAGTATCAGTTTCATTTCTGATCTGTCTTTCTTAGTAGTAACCAATCACTGATCTCTGGGTCATACATGCCAGACCCTTGCTGGAGAACAACAGTTACAGGTAAGTAACTTGTTCCTTCTCCAGCATGGGGTCTGGCATGGATTCACATGCTCATGAATAAAAGAATGCATAGCAGTACACACATGCACAACCACGGGAGGTGGCAAAGGCTCAACATTAAGCATTACATCCAAAACTCAACATTTAGCAATTCTTACCTCCTCACCAGGCTCACCTTAGGCGAACAGGTTGCGCAGCACTGCTTGGCCGACCCTGGACTCCTCCCTGGAGTCCCGATCGACGCAGTAGAATCTTGTGAAGGTGTGCGTCGACCGCCGCGTAGCTGCCCTGCAGATGTCCTGCAGGGGCACACCAGACAGGAACGCCGTGGTAGCAGCGATCGCTCTGGTCGAATGGGCCCTCGGACGGCCGGGCAGCGGTCGGTTTGCCAACCGGTGACAGTGCATGATGCAGCCGGAGAGCCATCTGGAAATGGAAATGGAAGTCTTCTAAAGAGCCTTCCCTTGTTCACAGACCCAAAGTTCACAAACAGCTGTGACGTCTTCCGAAAACTCTTTGTGCGGTCCACGTAGAACTTCAGCGCTCTAGCTACATCCAGCGAGTGCAAAGTCCTTTCGGCCGGCGTCGAAGGCGATGGGAAGAAAACTGGTAACACCAAGGGCTCGTTGAGGTGGAAGTCCGACGGCACCTTGGGCATGAAGGAGGGGTGCGTCCTCAGCACCACCCTCGTGTCATGAAAAGTCAAGTATGGAGGCTTCCAAGATAGGGCCTGGATCTCTCCCACTTGTCGTGCGGAGGTGATGGCCACGAGGAACGCTGTCTTCCATGACAGGAATATCAAAGGCGCCGAATGTATAGGCTCGAATGGGGCCCCCATGAGCCTGGTCAGCACCACATTAAGCTCACACGCCGGGGTAGGAGCCTTCACCGGCGGGAACGATCCGAATAGTCCCTTCATAAATTCCTTCACCAGGCGATGAGACTACAAGGACGCCCGTCCCGTAGTCCTGGTATATCGGGAGATGGCAGCCAGATGCATTTTGATGGAGGCGTGAGCCAGTCCAGCTTTGGCCAGCGACAGTAGGTACGGCAGTACTTGAGGGGCCGTAATCCGCAGAGGGTTAATCTTCTGTGCACGGCACCAGACAGAGAACCTCTTCCACTTATGACCGTAACACTTGAGAGTTGAGGACGCCCTGGCTTTTGCAAGAACCCCTCTGCAGTCAGCCGCAATATCATACCCTCCAAACTCTAGTGCTGCAGGAGCCAGGCCTGCAAGTTCAGCGACTCCGGGTCGTGATGAAGAATCGCGCCTCCTTCTCTGGAGAGAAGATCCGCGTCCGCCAGCAGCTTGACTGATGGGGACGTTGACAAGTCCAGAAGGTCCGGGAACCAGATCTGCCTCGGCCATGCCGGTTCGATGAGGATCATTCTGCACCTGGACTTCTTGAGCTGGTTGATGAAACGGAGCAGCAACGGCAACGGAGGGAATGCGTATAGAAAAAGGCTGTCCCAAGGGAACGAGAAAGCATCGCCCATGCTCCTCAGCTGCGGGAACCTGCTGGCGAACCTCTGGCACTTGGAGTTCGTCGCCGTCGCGAAAAGGTCGATCCGGGGTTTGCCCCATCGTCAAAAGAGCCGATCCACCTGGTCCTGACGTAGTTCCCACTCGTGGCACGAGCGCAGCTCCCTGCTGAGTGAGTCGGCAATGGTGTTTTTTATTCCATGGGCGATGGCCCAGTGCCACAGATCCTGGGCCACCTTGGATAGGGCTGGGGATCTGGTACCTCCCTGCTTCCGTATGTAGAACATCGTGGTGGTGTTGTCGGTGAAGATCCTCACCACTTTGTCCTTGAGGGACGGAAGGAATGACTTGAGCACCCAGAACACTGCTCGAAGCGCCAGAATGTTGATGTGGAGAGACCTCTCCTCCGGGAGCCAAAGGCCTCTTGCGTGGAGTTCTCCGGTGTGGGCCCCCCAACCCTCCGTCTCCTGAAACGCCGGGGTCTGAAAGTCTGTGCCTGTAGTGAGGTGCGCACGGGTATCCCACCATAGGATCGCCCGACGGAACTCCTCGTTGAGAGGGATCCTGTCTTTGAAGCAGCCCGTCGCCTGAAACCAGCGGGCGTCGAGGAACTCCTGTAGCGGACGCATCCAAAGTCTGCAAAGGGGTACAAGGTAGATGCATGAGGACATCATCCCGAGGAGGGACTTGATGGACCTCACCCTGGCCACGTCCGTGGCTAGCAGGCGCCGCACCTTGCCCAGAATGGCCTTCGTCCTCTCCTCCGACGGCCAGGCCAATTGCCCCACTGTATCGAGCTTCGCTCCCAGAAACAGTGCTACTTGCGACGGAACCAGGTGGGATTTGGGGTACTTGATGGCGAATCCCAGTTCCGTGAGCAGCCGGACGGTCCTCGCTGTGTGTTCGACGGCAGGTTTTCTTGTCCTTGCCCGGATTAGCCAGTCGTCCAGGTAGGGGTAGACGTGGATCCCCTGCAGGCGCAGCCGCACCGCCACTGGTGCCAGGCACTTAGTGAATACCCTGGGTGCCGACTTTAATCCGAATGGCAGGGCTCTGAATTGGTAGTGGCGTCCCTGAACCACGAACCTGAGAAACTATGTGTCCTTTTAGAATGCGGATGTGGAAGTAAGCATCCTCCAGGTCCAACGACGATAGGAAGTCACCCTCCTCCTGCAGTCCCAGCACGTGCTGGAGGGTGACCATCCTGAATTTCTGCACCTTAATGTACTTGTTTAACCGACGCAGGTCCAGGATGGGGCGCCAACCGCCTGTCTTCTTTCTGACAAGAAAGTACCTTGAGTACACTCGGAGCCCCGGAGCCTCCTGGGGACGAGCTCGATGGCACCTTTCTTGAGCATCGCCCTTACCTCCAACAGCAGTTGAGGGACTGGATTCTCCTTCCTGGTCACGGGAGGGATGCGAGGACACTTCTTTTGGAATTCCAGTGAGTGCCCGTTGGCCAGGGTGTCCAGCACCCAACAGTCGGCGGAGATGGACTCCCACACGCTGACTAACTTCGTCAGCCGGCCTCCCACCGGGGTGCTTCAGTGGGGGCCCGACACCACAGCCGGTTCAGTCTTGCTTGGAGGAGGCCTTGCCGCCTTGGCCTCTTTGACGACGACGACAGGATCCCCCCTTGCTTGCCGGGACCTCTGTAGGCCTCCTGGGACGAGGAGCGGGCCGCCTGGCGGTATGTAGAAGAGCCACTGCTGGATCCCTTGGAGGCATCCTGTCTGCCTCCAGAGCTCCGAAAGGGCCGTCGTTGTTGAAGTGCCCTAGGGCCCGGGCCGTCTCCGAGTCGGTCTTTATGGCCTGGAGCGACTCGTCCACGGCTTCACAAAAAGGTTGTTGCCATCTAACGGCATATCCAACACTCTGGTCTGGACGTCCTGGCGAAAGTCCGTCGCCTTGAGCCATCCTCGTCGTCGGAGGCAAACCCCGTTGCCACTGTTATGGCGTGATCAGACGCAGAATTTCCTTCCTGCAGAATTTGTAGGGCCTCCGCCCTCTTGTCATCCGGTAGGAAGTCTAGCAGGGGAGCCATCTTGAACCAAAGCTCCCTGTCGTAGCGGGCCACGATCGCCAAGACATTGGCCTCCTTAATCGTCGTTGCTGACGAGATGACTCGTCGTCCCACGGAGTCCAACTTCTTGCCCTCGCTGTCCGGCATGGAAGTGGAAGTTGAAGCCGCCGCACCCGCTGCTTTCTTCTTGGCCGCTGCCGAGACGACGGCGTGGGCTGGGCCCTGAGGCACAGAGGGCGGCATCCTTGACTTGGTACTTCTTCTCGTACCTGTCCCTCTTGGCGGGTGTCATGGAAGGGTTCTTGAGGATCGCCAGGCCCTCGTCCCAGATGCCGTCGAGCAACGGCACCGCGAGGACCGTCTTCCTCTTGGCCTCCCGTCGTTGGAAAAGAAACCCTTCCTTTTTCTGTTCCTCAGGGCAGAGCTGGAAGAGCTCGGATGCCCTGGCTACCATGGCGTGAAAGGAGCCAATTTCATCGGGTGGAGAAGCCCGAGAGGGGGGGGGGGGAGAAGACGGGATGTCCGTTGTGTCATCGCTGCCGCCGTCGTCCGTCCCCGTATCCTCTCTAGGGTCCGGCGAGGGGGATGAGGGGTCCACAGGCCTCACGGGCACGAAGTGTGGAGCGGGGTGGACTCTCCTCTGCTTGATCGGAGGGCTTCCCGACGGGCCCGTTTCTGGATCCTCCGTCGGGGTCCGTGGTAACCTCGTCCTTATCTCAGTACATAAGGATTGGTTCGCCAACAAAATGGCCGCCGAGCTATCCTGGGGCTCGGGTAATGGCTGCGACGGACGGGATGGCTGCTCCACTGGGCCCTCTTCATCGCCATCGTCGAACACATCAGCGGGAACCGTCCCCTGGGATCGAACCTTCTCGAACTTCTCGTTGAGGCCTATGAACCTCTCATTGAGGCCCTTCCCGGTTTCCATCAGATCCTCCTCAGAGGCTGATTCAGAGTCTGTAATGGCCACCAGCCCCACCCCCCCCCCCCCTTTTTGCACCAGGGTCTTCACGGGAGTCTTAACGATGGGCTGGAAAGATGATTCCCTCTGCGGTGGCAGGGATACTCTGGGCCCAGAGGTCGCAGCGACCACTTCGATAGAGGCCTTTTCTGGCTGGATGAAAGCCCTCACCACCTTAGGTGCGTCCTGGGCCTTCGCCTTGGGGGCAGGGTCAGCGCCTCGCTCCCCCTCGGGTCCCTTCGAGATCGACCGGGGCCGCTCCAGCAGCTTACCCAGGTTCTCGGACTTCCTCTTCCCCGAACCAGAGCGCTGGCTCGTGGTTGAACGTGCCGGGGAAGTCGCGCCCTGCCTGGCAGCCGAAGAGCCTGACCTTTCGGCGCTCCCGGTGCCCGCGGACTCGCAGTGCTTGGCCTTCTGTTTTGCCCCCGTCGCCGGGGCGCCGTCACAGGACTTAGAAGCCCGCTCAGACTTTTTCTTCGCCTTCTCACCTGCTGTGCCCTTCTTCAGCCAGGCGGCGAGGCGGGAATGACGATCTTGTTTGGTCCATTCCGAAAGGTTCTTGCAGAACGCACAGTCGTTCTCCACGTGCGTCTTGTCCTCATGAAGGCAGTAGAGGTAGAGGTAGAGACATTGCAAATGCTCGTCCTCCTTGAAAACATTTTGTAATCCGCATCCAGGGCAGCACCTGAACAGCTTGGATCCGGGCGTCGAGCTTCCCTTGTCCTGGGCCATGTCCGTTGAGGTAGGCTGCAGATCTTCCGGAATCCTCCAAGAAGCATAAACTCGACGGAAACTTCACCCTTGAGGGGCGTAGAAGAATTCCGAAATGGGTCCCCGTTATCGGAAGTAGAAACGGTGGAGCTTGAGGCTCGATTAAACTGAAAAATGAGAAAATCTCCTGAAAAAGCACGAAAACGCAGCAAAAAACTCGAGAGCTAAGCACGAGGACTCCCAACACTTGAACGTGCGGTAAAAATCTGAGGATGGCTGCCAGAGGCGGGGCTTAGGGAGAGGGCAGTCATTGGCTGTGGGCACTATGACCCAGAGATCAGTGATTGGTTACTACTAAGAAAGACAGATCAGAAACGAAACTGATACTGATTTTTTCTTTAACGAGGATTCCCAGCCTGACGACAGGGAATATTCATGAGCATGTGAATCCATGCCAGACCCCATGCTGGATAATGATAGTACCATTAATCTAAAGCAGAGATTACCAGCAAATCTTACAAACGCTTATTTAATGTTCTTAAAACCAAAATTTGATAACTAAACTGTACTTAAACCTTAAGTAAACTTGTAGTAAAAAATATAAACTGTTAGAATATTCCAAAAGCTAACTGCCCAACGATTTGACAACAACTAATCAGATAAATGAATACCACTAAATTAGGGCAAAAAATAGACAGAATGCGCCAATTGGTATCTAACTGTCCCAAAATTTAACAATATCCAAACAGATAAATCAATACCACTAAAATATATAAAAAAAATAGACAGTTAGAATATGCCTACTGGTATCTAACTGCTCCAAAACTTTACAATATCCAAACAAATAAATATGTTACTGCTCCAAAAAAATGCAACAAGCCAATGTATAAAGCATTAGCCAGAAACAAGTGAACACTGAAAACAAACAAACTGTAGCATAACAGAAAAAGGTTTTTTTTTTAATTCAACATGGATTTTTTTTTCTCTCCCACAGACCCAATGATTTTAGCAACGAACACAGAAACTGAGCAAATTGCACAGTGCTCTGGTTAGTAATCTACTAAATATGAGGATAAACAAAAAAAATGTAAATTATACAATGTAATCAGTCATTACAAAATACTAATACTAACATGCTATTTTCTTTTATCACAGAAATGAACAAGAAATACATGTACTCCAGTTACTAAACCAAACAGTAAGTATATTATACACTATGCCCTAGCCACAAACATCGCAGCATATCACACCCATAATATCTTATAACTTTGTTCCTTATAAATTTGTTTTTGACCCAAAGTTATAAGCAACTATAAGAGTGATATGCTGCGGTGGTTGTGGCCACAACCACCGCAGCATATCACACCCATAGAGTCAAATATATCAACTATGGCCTATGGAAAGTTTTAATGTCCGCGGACTATGAGTGTTCTTAGAACACTTTCAACTTGCCAGCGAACAATATGGACAGCATCTTCAGGACACCCCCTACGAACATTTCAGGACAACGCGACAGTTCTTAGAACACTTTCAACTTGACAACGAACAATACGGACAGCGCCCTCAGACCAGCCCCATTTTGTTTATTTATGAACATTTCAGGACACCGCGAGCGTTCTTAGAACACAGAACACCCCCATTTTCTTTATTTACGAACATTTCAGGACACCGTGAGTGTTCTTATAACACATTCAACTTGCCAGAGAACAATACGGACAGCTTCCTCAGGACACCCCCATTTTGTTTATTTACGAACATTTCAGGACAACGCAAGAGTTCTTAGAACACATTCAACTTGCCAGAGAACAATACGGACAACGTCCTCAGGACATCCCCATTTGGTTTATTTACGAACATAATACGGACAGCGTCCTCAGGACACCACCATTTTGTTTATTTGCGAACATTTCAGGACACCGCGAGTGTTCTTAGAACACATTCAACTTGCCAGAGAACAATACGGACAACGTCCTCAGGACATCCCCATTTGGTTTATTTACGAACATAATACGGACAGCGTCCTCAGGACACCACCATTTTGTTTATTTACGAACATTTCCGGACACCGCAAGTGTTCTTAGAACAGTTTCAGCTTGCTTGCGAACAAAACGGACACATATTGAGTCCTAAGAACACCCCCCATTCAGTTTATTTAGAACATTTCAGAACACGCGTGATGTCCGCAGACGAATCGAACACAACAAGAACGTCTACCACATAAAAAAACACAACTTTCAACCTATCTCATACTTTCCCACCCTCAGCAAACACTCCTACACACCAACACACTCTACTAAATACAAATTTTGACCCAAGTTTCACCGCGCTGTCCGCGGACGTCCGCGAATCCAAGATGGCAGGCGCTACCGAAAATCTGACGCGCTTCACGCTCCACACCGTCCAATCAGCGAACACGTCACCTGTCCGTGAACACCACGCAAACTGATTGGCCAATCAGGACACTGTCCGCGGAGCGAACAGGGAAGTGTGTCCGCGGACCGAACACACATCACAAATATTTTATGACCTACTTTTTGGTCATTTTTTAAAAAACTACTGGACGGATTTTCACCAAATCTGCAAAAGCATGCTTTCAGGACCAAGCCGCTACTCCTGGTCCAAATTTGGTGAAAATCCGTCCAGCGCTTTTGGCTGTAGGCGCAAGCAAAGTTTTTTTTCCCCATTCAGTCTATGGGGAAAAAACAAGTTTTGGGACCCCCCCCCCCCCTCCCCCGGACGAATCCTCACCAAAAAAAATTCAGAGTGGGCCATATACTTTTTTTGCAAATTTTGGTGAGGATTCGTCAGGGGGAGCGAAGTTATAAACCGGCCAAAAAAAGACCTTCCTATGGAAACACCAACTTAACCATAACTACATGGCCACGGTGTGGTGTGTGTGTGTGTGTGTGTGTATATATATATATATATATAGGCGAACAAATGGGAAATAAAAAAAATTAAAAATCTGACTTTTTTCGGACTCTACTTTTTAATTAGGTCTTTTCACGCAGATCCTCTACAACTGCTTTTTAAAGTACAACTTTCTAGGCTCCACTGCCCTTCTAAGCATTTACGGACCCAAAGTAACACTTAGACACCAGCATGCCACAGTGGTTTATATCTCCCTTGCCGAACTTGTTTATACAAAAATAAAGGTCTGATTTCAGGCATGGTTGAAACAGAGTGCAGTCTGTTTGCGGTTCAGCATGTGGGTCAAAAAATGGCAGAAATACGTGCTTTTTTTGCAACATCAGAACACTGTGTTGCTCCTTGATATTCAAGTGTACTCCTAAAATATATGTGGAAGGGGCATGCAATCTATTCGTTGAAAAAGTTGTAATTTCTAACTGCATTCTAAAAGTAGATTATTCACATATCTTTTAATGCAATGAGGTTATATTCAGTAGCACGCGACTCAATTTGTTAATGAGGACTAAGTGGGATATCATGATCTCTACCTCATGCCCAGTCTGTTTATTCCATTCCCCACTGAGGCCCTGATTTGTTCTCTCTGTTCGCTCTCCCTATGCTGTCTCATTCAGTCTTTTCGCTCTCAGTTTCTCGCCATCATGTGACTGTTCTATACCTTTCATCTCCCAAGCATCTCTAGTATAGACAAACTAACCTCACAAGCTGAAAACAAAGTCAAAATTCGTTTTGATCAAGAATGGTAACATGTTAAACCACCTTTCAAAAGTGGAAATAGCGATGGTGTCAATGTTCATGTGATTGACTGCACCATATTACAATTGGATTACAATGTATAGATCTATTTACCATTTCAAATAACAAACGAACAAGTTTCTCAGACTCCCCTCTATACTTGGAAGTAAGCGTGGATGAAGAGATGTTGAAAAATGTAGTCTTGCACTCTGTGGCAACAGCTTTTGCCAGAAGTGTCTTTCCGGTTCCAGGTGGGCCAACCATCAACACACCCTGTTCAAAACAAAACAATTAAACAAGTGGGAAATGCGTTAACATGGTCAATTATCTAGAAACATTTTATGATCAGATTCTGCACCTATGCTCACAAAAGTAGAGTTAGTTTCTTAACAGCAAGATCACATGTATGCCATGCGTAAAAACACAGATTAATTCAACAATCACCCAATAAAGATGTCCTGCACGGTTGGATTTTGTGGAGTAAAATTTCCCTGATGGTTTGCAAATAAAAATATTTCTTGTATTCAATGCCATTACTGCAAAACAAATGACCATGATTCCCTGTACCCACTTCACTGATAAAGAAATATTGTTTGGCATTCTAAGTATGGAAATGGTGGACTTCCCATGCAAGAAAAGGCTTTCCTTGTAAAACAAACTTCCTGTAACAGCAAGGATAAAGGTTTTCAAATCAAGCACTAAGAAAACCAATTGTTTGGCTGTTGTATAATCAAAAGGCTTTTTGAGTTTACAGATATTGCCAAAGACAGAGAGCAAAGTGATGGTAAGGCAAAGTGTGTGGAGAATCTGGACAAATCAGAGCAATAATAGCAGTACAGCAGATAGGGCGTAGCCGGTGAAGGAGGATTGAGTAACTGAGTTAAAGTGAAGGGAGAAACGCACAGCTTTGAGCAGAGTTGGAGAAGCGATGGGAGACGGTGCAAGGAGCATAGGACAGAGGAGAACAGATGACAGATGGGGCACAGGAGGAGAGGAGGATAATACAGGGTGGATTGAAGAGTCGAGTGGAGATGGACTCAGATGCTGGGGGGGCAGAAGTTTATTTAGGAGATGGACAGACTAAGAGGAAAAAAAAATCAGAGGTAAAGAAAAGCAGTTTGCTAAAGCACATTAAGTGAAAGGGGGGAGATGGGAGCAGTATGCAGAGGTCCTACCATGATTTCCATCATACCCTGCATGCCAGAGACTAACACCCAGACCAAAGAAGGTCTTAATGCCCACATGGGGCTGTAGCAGGTTTTGTTGCAGATAAACAATAGAAGTTACCAAAATCTTCTCTAAACAGTTTCATTGCTAAACCAACAAGTATTTGCACTTGCAATATAGTATATTTTATATTCAAATAGAAATACATTAATACCTCTCTCACTATTGTTTAGCATTTGAGTGCATGTATTCTCTTGCAGAGGTAATAGGAGTATTAACAAAAGTATAGTTGAATATATAGGTCCCAAGATAAGAAATAAAGTGCTATAGTTAATCTAACTTTCCACACTGAATCATAATATAAAAGGTCATAGTAAAACAGTTGTACATCTTAAATATATACAAACTTTTAACATAAAATTCATTTAGGGCCAAGTTAAAAGCATAAATCTATACAATGCCTTATTTCACATTGTATTAATGAAATATAATTTCATATTATCATATACAAGTTTATACATGTTACTTTTGCAACACTATCCATGGCATCTTAAAGAGCCGGGGACAGCAATAGACCTGCCAGAGACAGTAAGCCCTGGAAGTATCCAACTCAATGTTTTCAATGCACTGCACATATTTACTTAATGCTTTGAAATGATAACGCCTCAGAGAAACGCACTGCATCAACTGATCCTTTTATTGTCTCCAGCTCATTTCGAGATTAGCAAATTCTGCAAAGTTGTGTGGATCGAAGTATTTTCCATCAACGAACGATTGTCATTAACGAAGGTAGCTTATAAGGAGCACTGACAGGATAAATCTATGCAACCTAATATTAGGGATCAGAGTTAAATAGTTGTGTGGCTTAAAGAAATTAAAACCCTGCCACAAGTAATTGGAGAAGGCAATCATCTGTTTTAAATGGCCAATATTGCTGCTACAATCCTAAAATAAGGCTTTCTTTTTTAGATGACAGCGCAAAGGACCACATCTGTGTCAAATAACGGGCTACGTCAATCCTAGTGTGGAAATGCATACATGCTGCAGTGCCAAGGTCTCCAAAAAGGGCATAATTGGGTCATTATGGTATAATACCATCTTTAGATAGAGTTTGCTTCACTTAATCTTCAACCCAGTTCTAACTGATATCAGGCTAAACTCCATCTTATTAGCCTGGATGGGACAGCAGGGGGGGAAGTCTCAAAGCGGTTTTCCACAGCTTGCCCTCAACATCCAACCACTTGAATTTTGCCAAAAGATACGTTTCCATGCTATAAAGCATTTTAGTGACAATATATGTGTTGTACAGTTAACTAAGAAAAACCTCAAAGCAATCTAGAATAAAAAATATAGGTGAAGCATTTTTAATACACCTTCAAAATACTCCTCTCGCCCTTCCTCTGTGCTTTGATGGATCAATTTATCCTGTATAAAAAGGTATGAGGGGCAGGACAGGCTATCTTTAATTTGCGGTGCCAAAACACAGCACCACGCTAAACTGAAGGTGTTACCAGCACAGATGTAGCTGAAAGGCTTATCTAAACATCTCCGCTCTCCCTTCCCAACTTGGAGACTCACAATCAGTGCTGCCCGTTTGAGTCTCTTATGTTGTCTTTGATAAAGTGAACAGAATGGCAGCGCCACTGCCCATTGAAAAACTATTTCCGGCTGTATCAGTACAACTCAAAAAACACTCATTCTGTTCAGTCCTCATTAACTAACATGGATGTCCACCATATGTTTACATAAGCAACTTCAGATGAGGATATGCACAAACCCCAATTATAAATGCTGCATATTAGCATCTGCTTCTTATGATCACGTTGTACGAGTAATCATTTTCTCCTGGCATGAGGTCACATTTCAATATGGTGGATTGCTCAGTTTTTGTGCAACATGAATCTTGTTAAAGTAAGAATTACTTAAACTGACCGTTTTACAACTCACAAAGCCATGATAACAGTGAGAATATAAAATACATTCATTACAGTGTGCAATGAAGCATTTCAAAATTCACTTTGAATGTAACTAATAGTCGCGCTTGTTTTGAATCATTGGGCCTCATTACGGGTCGGGCGGTCCGGAATTAACAGTGGCGGTAAACCCGCAGCCACTGTTAATTCCGGACCGCCCCATCCCGACCCCTGCAGGCAGAAGGTGATCTTCCCGCCAGGTCTGACCTGGCGGGTTGAACACCTCCCACCTGCAGGCGGACGTGGAAACACCAGCACCATCACGAGATGGTGCCGGTGTTTCCACTTCCCCATTTCCATTGAGTCCCATGGGACTCAATGGGAATGGGGATTAACACCATTCCGCCTCCGTGACTCCCGGGACACCGGGGCTGTAATGTCCTGGTAATTCCGGGAGTCACAGAGGCTGAAATGTTAATACGAGTCCGTCGGTAACCAGGCGGTTTTACCGCCGCGGTTACCGCCGGACTCGTAATCAGGCCCATTGTGTCCTTTGTATTTTCATTAAAAAGCAAGACAACTGATAAGTTGCCATGTGTGCTCCTTTTGGCAGAGCACAAAGCACTGCATTGACAAAATGATTTGCATTCAAATACAAGATAGAAATGAACCCTTTTCATAGTTGTTTATGCTTTCCGCATAGAAAAAAATTACTTTAAGAGTACAAAGCTTTTCTGGCTCTGTCAGCATCCTCTCAGGTAACTTGCAGTGAACGAGAGACTCATCCCGAACCTACTCCCTACTCTCAACTCACTCCCCGATAATTCGGATCCAGAGATTCTGGTCGAAGAATATAACAAAATCATGGCCACTTCGCTGGACCCAATTGCTCCCTTCAAACTCAGACCAAGCAAGCCTAAAACACACCTAAACAAATGGTACACACCATTCCTCAAAAACCTAAGGCAGCAAAAAAGAAACTGAGGCCACCTGGAAAAAAGTCCCTTCAGTAGCCAATAAACTTAAACTCTCTAAACTAGCCACCCTCTATAGAAAAGAAATGTACCTGGCCAAACGTAACCCCCTTTGACTCCCGAATATCCCAAGCAAAATCAAACATGAAGGAATTACTCTCCATCCTTAAAGAAGTAGAAACTCCTACCGTTCCACCAGATACTTGTACCAAAGATAAAAATTGGTGCTCAGAAATCCAAAATGCCCTAGCTAACAAGATTGCCACCTTACAAAACAAAATTTCCTGTAAAAAAGCCTCTTTAAATGATCCTCTCCCTTCCAAACCACCAGAGAAGCCCACTCTAAGTGAAACCGCTCGTTTCAATTTCTCCAAAGTTACCATACTTGAAGTAGAAAAAATCATCATGTCACTGAAATCTTCCAACTGTCAGGGAGATTTGTGCCCGGCACAGCTCATTAAAGATGCCGCCCGAGACCTCTCCCCTTTCATCACGAAATTATTGCCTCCTTCTGCACTGGCTCCATCCCTTCGAATGTAAAACAATCCTGGGTGCTCAAACTACTAAAAAAACTCGCACTTGACCCAGCCACGCCCACTAATTACAGACCTATAATGACCGTACCACTCCTTCTAAAAATCCTGGACAAGGTCGCTTACGTACAAATTACAGAGGCACCTGGAAGAACACCACCTTTTAGGAGCAAGACAATCAGGCTTCCATCCTCAACACGGGACTGAAACTGCTCTCATCGACTTGAAAGCACAGATCGATAAGCTCAGAGACAATGGCCAAGCAGCCCTACTCCTCCTCCTCCTCCTTGACCGCTCTGCAGCTTTCGACCTGGTCGATCACTCTGTCCTGTGCACACACCTCCACACAGCTCATTTCACTGCCAAGGCCATTCCCTGGATCAGATCCTTCCTCAACGGCAGAACCATGAGGGTTTTCTCACCTACAGCGGCAGCAGACCCCATACCCATCACCTGTGGCGTGCCTCAGGGCTCCTGCATTTCCCCCACATTGTACAATATATTTACCAAGCCCCTTTTCGATGATTTGGATCATCTCGGTATCAACCTACACCAACTACGCAGATGATACCCAGATCCTCCTTCCGCTTTCTGGAGATTATGAGAAGGATTTGGCCTTGCTGAATAGAGTGTACATCATCATCCAGGCACGGATGGACACACATGGGCTATGCCTGAATGTTGATAAAACTGAACTCATCATCCTAGGTACCACCACCAGTCTAAAGAAACTAGGCCATGCCTACGGCTCTTTCTTGATCGATGGGAACAGCATCAAAGTGGGACAAGAGGTTAAAACGTTGGGCTCTTACCTGGACTCCAATTTCTCTTTCAACAGACAGGTGAACTCCCTAGCATCCTCCACGGCGTACACGTGTAAATTGATCCATACAGCCAAACCATTTCTGTCCGACTCTAGCTGCCTTACTCTGGCTAGGGCCCTCATTCTGTCCCGCCTCGACTACCGTCTACTCTCTACCGCCCACTCTAAGAAGGGACTTGCCCTATCAAAACTTCCGATCAAAGGTAGTTTTATGGCTGAAAAAGTAAGCCTCAAACACATGCCGGTGCCAAGTCTGTCCTATCCGTGCCTCTCGCACACACTGTAACCAAATGTGCCTACTTGTATATATGTTTCTAATCTTGCGTTTTACTTTCATTGTGTTTATGTATATATTATGGTTGTTGTAACTAAGCTTCGCATATTCATGTAAAGGCTGCGCCCTGTTACCTGAGGGTATGCTCGTGCATTACAAATAATAAAACAAACCCTAACATGCAATCTGAAAGGTTTCAATAACTGTCTATATATACTCACTTGTGCTTGAAAATGGAAAACTGTCAAAGACAATAGGAAGGAAACATGCATAGGTGGCTTGCCTTTGATTGAGAGTTGTTAAAAAACACATGCATATGTATGCAGTTTATTACAGTATGCATTAGGAGTGTGGGGAATAGACCGCGTGGCTTGCCAGGCCTTTTCATCCCTTGCTATGCCTTTCTCAAATGTGTCCCTTGGCTGGTTCCTTTAGTTATGGCTCCTTTGTTGCCTCATATATAGTGCTCCTTCATTGACTTGTGGTGCAAATACAGTACTCACTGATGGCTTGCTGAATGCACACCGGCTCTCTATGCCACCTAAGAAAAAACACAGACTAGCAACTCACTTCGCAGGGGTATCATGGACCTCTGTAATAGTAGGTCCAAACGCACAGTGCCCTATTTGTAGAAGGCATATGATGAGTAGCTTTGACCCTAAGTTCAATGAGCGTATGGAAAAAACATTTTGAAAACAGCATTCTATAGGTTTTCATGAACACATTAGAGGTTTAACATCAGAGTTCGATTTGTTTTACATATGAGATGGTAAATGACAAATTATCCTTAGATCTCAGTCCCGAAAAGAGACCACAGTGTTCCACCTGCAGGTATAGTGTCAGACCCCTGCTAATAGCATTGTAGCACTGTAGACCTGGAGAAGGACATTTGGGGTGGGTAGAAGAGACAGACAGTGGGTCAGTCTAATAGTTAGTTGATATGCCCGCAAATGTCGCCATAGGTATAGAGGAAACGTACCACCTGGCTCTTATCCCTAAGTTAAAAAGAAGCCCAGCATAATATTGCCAATGAAACTGAATAAGCTGCAGAAGAATTGTGGATTGAATCAACCACTCTCCATGCTCAACACCTTACAAAATATAGACTAAAATACTTTCCAATCATCATCTTCCCAGAGTTACAAGGGCAACACATCCAGACGAGTCCGGTTTGTCCCAGGGCATTCCACTAAGATGAATATACAACACTCGTTTGCCACATCGTCACTGGATGCATCTTGGAACATAGTGCCAGATTTGAAAGACGCTGAAAAAGCTTTCAATTCAGTAGAGAATTCAGACTGTCTAGATCGCCTTAAATACCTCCGGCAGGCGAGGCATTTGATATATACCCCCTCATTCAAATTCTGCACACAAATGAGCATGCTTCTGTATACAACGGTCTGGTCTATTGTGAGGGGGGCTGCTAAGAAAAATGTACCTATCAATAGTGTTCCCGAAGAGAGCTGTATACTCATAATATTAAGAATACACTGAGGGCTATGTTACCCAGCAATGAGGTACATCCTCAGATTAAATCAGAGCTGGGTTTGTAAATCGACGGTTACTGACATCACTCAGATGACTGCTAAGTTATCAACATCTCAGGAAATCGGCCCTGATGGTACGTGTAATGGACTTCTGAAGTTATCTCTGTGTATTTGGGCCAGTGCATTACATCCCTTATTTGTATCGATTGGGACCCATAGTGAGTTACCTGCCTCCTGGAAAGAGAGTACCATCCTTCTCGTTTATAAAAAAAAGGTTGTTGCAAAATTCCTTCTAACTACCGTATGCTGGCCATGCTGGATAGGCGAGCAAAACTCTTTGCAAGAGCATTGTTGAATGAATTGCATCAGTGGATTACTAAAAATAAGATTCTGCTCCATAATCAGACAGGCTTTTGAGCCAAATCCAGCACTACACAACCTCAGGTCCTTTACCACCACCATTGAATATGCCTGGAATAGACGCCAATTGCCAGTATATGGTGCTTTTAGCGCAGCATTTGACACGATCATGAGGAACAGATTATGGAACAAACTTGTTTCATGGAACATTCCTCATGGCCTGCTAAACATGATCAGGCAGTTACATACTGGTACGAAGATTATAGTGAGGCTGAACAAGGAGAGATGAGCATCTGACTTTTTCACAACGATGTGTGGAGTTAAACAGGGTTGTAACCTTGCTGCCACCCTGTTCAATTTATACCTCGCCAATAAAGATGAGGCTTTAAATCTGGTGGAAGCGTGACCAGTGAAAATTGGGGCACTTAAAATTGGATGGCTTAGCGTTGCGGACAATCATTTGCTCCTTGATTACACCCCAAAAGGGCTCCAACTTAAGCTAGATGCCCCACGCAAGTATGCCAGTGACAATGTCCTCCGCGTCAACATCGACAAAACAAAGATTTTGGCATTCATGGGAAAAACAGAGTAAAAAATACACTAAATCAATATGGAAGGTTGATGAGGTGGTCGAATGCGTGGAGTGCTATAAGTACTTGGGTGTCTTAATAGATAAGTTCCCTGCTTGATATATGGTATGGAAGTGGGTGGAACCAAACTTAGATCAGAGTTAAATAAATCTGAGGCCAAAAATCTTGCGGATGTTAATCAGAATGCCTAAATCACTGTCAATCGAATATATCCTGCTAGAATTCGATATTATGAAAATAACCGGAGTAATTAATTACAAACTTGTCATGGGTTATGAGAAATTGTGACACCTTGATAATGGAACAATCATGGTTGATGTAAAGGTGGCACACTGGGCTATACATGAGTATGAGAGCTTTGGCACTCTTGGTGGTTTATGGTCCAAACATGGCACTTGGACAAAAGCTTTGCACGAGATAACATATGTAGCACACAGGCCAAGCTGAAAGGTTGGATCAATAAAAAAAAAATATACAATCTGAATAAGGAAAATGATCTTGTTAACTTGGCATCTAATGTTAACAGTGGACCCTTTATCGAATACTGGATGGAGCGTAAACATGTGCCGAAATATATTGATGCCTATCCTAATAGTGCCAGTGCCATAATAAGAAGCTACCGTCTGTTGAAATCTAATCGCACACAAGTATTCAAAATAGACAGAAGAAATGGGGCATACCGCCACTAGAGCGATTATGTCGTTTGTGCAGTGAAATTACAATAGAAACAGCACAACATATCATGTGTTATTGCGGCAGTCTGAATGCGATTAGAGCAACCTACATGAAATCATACAGTAATGTGTTAAAGTGTGATGACGTGTGCGCCTTATGGGTGCTGCTATTGGAAGGCAACAATGTTAATCTTATTTTTTCATATTATTATATTTTATGGTACATGCATGACGATTCTGGAAGAATTAACAGCAGGGATATGTTTTGTGTGTTAAGAGATCATGCTTGAAAAATAGAAAATGTTGCATTATATAGATGAACTAATTTTGAATAGGCATTTTAGGCTTTATGTTTAGCAATATTTTGTTTTTTTAAATGTGTCATATACAAAGTCAGTGATGGCTGTATGTATATTAATTTTTAAAAAAGGATGTGCACCAGCATGTTTAAGAAATCATGTTCTCTTGTGAAATGCTTATTTGTCATGTGGACTTTGAATTGGGAAAGACATCTTAAAATGAAATATGCAACTGTCTTTCAATTTACGTGAACTGTCTCTGATGTCACTTCCCCCACTGCATACCCTAGCCCCCCCCACACTTTTTGTAGGCGTCAAGCCCTTAACAAAAAACAAATGCATTTTCTTGCTTAAACCTACATTTGAAAAACATTTCCATTTCCACTTGAAACTCATGTTCACACTAACATACTTAAAAGCTTTTAAGCTTTCCCTGTTTTCCATTGTTAATTTAAAACAGAATGGACACCAGCAGCCACAGTGTGTTAGGTTTACTTTTAATGCTTGTTGTCAGACAGCACTTTGAACAATAATCAAGCGTAAAAGTAACACATTAAGGTACATGTATGTAAAATACTCATTTACACATGTACGTAAACACCACCTTAAGCTTTAAAACATTTACGCTATAGAAACATTACAACCCAAATTTAAAAACAAGGTTGAGTACACAAATAAACTAAATTAGCAAATGTGTGGGAGGCACTCGATAAGAACAAACAAGGCCAAATAACCGGTTCTATGGGTAGGTTCTCACTGAGCAGGGTCTACAATCAGGTTTTAGCTCACTGTACCTTTCACAGAGGGGAAATATCCATTGGCACATCAGTCTATTCCCACCCACTTGGGCAGTCGAGTGCAGAGATGCTAGGCAATTCTCCTCAACAGGAACCCCTGATAAATGTTTCAGCCTTGCTGGACCTCAGTGACGTGAGAATGTGCCTATCTAAGCAAAGTGAGCAAGGGGTCCACTAGTAAATTACCCTGGGCATTTTTAGGGTTAAAGTCCAAGTATTACAAAATTAGCAAAAGTGTGGGAGCCCCTCTATTGGGGAATAGCACGGACAAACAACCTGTTCTATTATTTGCAAATAAGGAACCAAGTTTTCTAGAATGTAATGCAACATTTTATAATATGGGGGGACTTTAAATGTGTAAGCTTATTTCTTTTACGCATACCCAGTGACATATGCACATGTAATGTAATGCCCCTTGTGCACCAAAGAGCACATCCCTTTTAGGTTTACTCTAAAAAAACAAAACGTACAATGTCAATCATTACACATCTTTGATGTACATATAAGTTGACATACATTTACGTGTGCAAATTTGTATTAACTAAATCCATACTTATTAATATAACTGCAACGCATACTGTTTCCTTTAAATAAGAATAGTATTGCTTTTACTTAACCTAGTACTTTAATGTTTTATATTTCATTACAAATTAAAACTGTTAAACGATAAAAATGTGCAATGAAATGAATGGACTTTTTTTATATTCACATATTTATAAGATGTTCATAATAACAGGCAAAAAAACCTGTTCCCCACCCCAGACTCCACCAACAGTATAACAGAGTTAGTGCAAGTCCGAAAATATAGCTCGGGTATCATTGAACAACTTGTTTTTCTTCTGATGTCTATAAATCACGCTCTCCATTCCCACAAGCTTGGACAATCCACACGCTCTGCTCTGAACAAATCCTTGACTTCCAGTGTCTCAAGATCAATTCCTAAGCCATCAGAAAGTGCCCAAATAGCCACTTATTCTGTGCAAAAGTAAATCCATCAACGAGCTCATCACCCAATATTAACGTTTCAAAATCATAATCAAGGAACAATGGCAGCACAATGTTAAAAACAGAGGTCCACTTCTCCCAGAAATGCCTCACTTTTATACACCCCTAGTATGTATTCTTGTGTCACTGCTCTGTGAGAACACCCTAGCACCCCTCCGTATCGTTCATACTATGCGTGTACAAGAGCTCCGGCATCCAATAGGCCCTATTCAATATCTTGTCTCAACCTTTCCCCCCTGAATGTACTTTTTTTTAAGTGATACTGTAATTTTCATGAGTGTTCATGCACAATACTTCGATTTAATCCATCATCAGGAGTAAGGCTGTTTGCGTACACATTTATTTAAATGAGTTCACGAATGTAAATCTCATTGTGCAGCTATTATATAAAGGTCTGTAAATGTGCGCATTATTGGGCACAATGTCAGCACTAAGTGCATTTATGCTGCATGTTTAAAGATTGCAATCTATGCTTAAAAACACTTACCATAATCCAGACATACCCACAAACGCATCGCTGACTATTTGCTTTAAAAGATTACAGTACTGCTTTTACTTTATATAGTGAAGGCTGGTACCTTATCAAGCACGTGTCCCAATGGACAGAATAAAGTACACACCCCACTAGGGAATGAGACCAGGAGAGTAATTGAAAGGAAACCAAAATGTATATAAGTAAATAAATGCAAGCAAAGAACTCTGCTGCCCAAGAGCGCTCTGCTGACAGATACACGAGCAGCACGTTAAAAGGGCACCAAGCGTCATAGATGACATCATACATAAGAGATAGTCTACCAAACAGGATTGTCTAGGTACATATACTACTCCCATCTCCATAGGGGAGTCCTGGGGTTCATTGGTGGTGGTCTCTCCATCAGTCATTGTACACATGGTCAGCTGGGCTCCTCCTTGCAGAGTGAAGGTCAGGAGTCAGGATAGGTTTGCAGAGATGTAGTGCTGTCTGACTAAGCGAAACAACAAACCTTGTATGCAAGAAATAACGACTGTCCTAAACCATTATATCAAAAAGGGGCCATTGGTATGAAATAGGTACATTCTAACAGGTTTTTTGGGGGCATGGGTTAGGGGTCGTTCCTTCAGGTGCCTTATCAGAAGGGGCAATCTCTGATTTGTGGTCACTGGAGCCTCACAATTTCAAACACATTAGAGATAGATTTTTGTGTTACCAGAATATATGACCACTCTATATTAGGTATATGGGGAGTGATTTGGAGGTGGTCCGGAGGAAGGGTCTGGCGACCAGATACATTCAAAGGGAATAGGGGGCAAGGGTTCAGTGGACCGTGGCTTGGCAGGGAGGCGGTGGAGAGGGCATGAGTCAGTCAGCAGAGATGTATGGGGCGCTGAGGCTGCATCATGCCTTGGTCTCACATTCTAGGATGAGCACATTTTGTCAGGGTTTGATACTTGTCTATTGCAACAATTAATGGCTGCGTTTCCGTGAGAACAGGAGTCACGCCGCGCTGACACAGGGTGGAGGTGGCAGGGGCTGGCTGTGCGCGGCGCTGGGAGAGGGAGAGTGGTCAGTTCGACAGAGTGGCAGAGGGCCTAAAAAAAGATGGCATTTGGAAAGACACAAAATAGAGTTCATACTACATGCCTTATCATGGTGTTTGTACATTTATACAGAAGATAGGAGATTCACATTTTTACAGGAGGGGCGGAGATTGCTCCCCAGTTAGCTCACACATTTACCTGGTACGGGAATGGTGCAGGGGGGCGGGATATACCACCTCTCCCCCAACATTCCCCTCTTTCGTTACTTCTAATGTTACAAATACTTAGTTCCATCCCTTCTAGGTTCCTCTGCCACCCTTACTGCTTCCTCCCACGCTGGGGTACCCTTAATTGGTATCCACGCTCTGCAGACATTTCTTTGACTTTCCCCACAACGGGCATGCTCTTTAGGAGTACAGGACATATATACAATCCCCATCCCCAACTAAATCCACCCATACTTCCCTGTGATTTTCCAAATTTTGTGGCTCTTTTGTGGTTGTGTGGTACAGGTTGTCAATTACATTCCCAGTATTATATATAGCCACCATGCGGAATTTGGGCTCATCGCTCTCCCCAGTTTGTACTTTTGCATCCTGAGTGTTAACGAGGACCTCTGATAGTCCCTTTCTGGCTGCCAATTGTCAACATCATCATTGCACTATTAGGAATTGTTTTGGCACAACACCGGATCCCAAGCTGGCACACACAAAAGATCAACGAGAAGAAAACGATGATGGGAATTAGCATCTTCATCACAGTCCCAAGCCAAGATGGAACCCACTTGAATGCGGAGGTAAACCAGTCTTTTGGATGCACACCACCTTCCTTATTCATCCTTACACTAGGCTCGTGCACTGCTTTTATGACATGTGAAAGTGTTGCGTTTTCAGCATCAGACCAAGGTACAAATGTGCAACATGCGCTCCCGATTGCCGCAAGTAGATCGAGCACGTACCTATTCTGCATTGCCATTAGTCTTAGTGCTCTTAGCTCCACCTTGATGATATTGAACCTCTAAACAGTGTCATTTGCCAGTTGTATGAGCTCACATCCGACTATTTGGAGACATTTAGCATTGGCTTGTGGCTGGATACTGAGTAATAGGGATGCAAAGAATGTCTCTGCTGAGTTGAATAGCTTGTATTCAGCAGGGATCTGCGCCAGAATCTCAGAAGAGTCTTTAGAAATGTAATTGGATGCTCGCTTTTTTCGTGACACTTGTTCTTGTAGTTTATTTTCTGTCAGCACGTTCACAAGAGGTGATATTTCTTCTCCCTGTTGAGGTACATGCGATAGTTTGTGTTGTACCGTGTCCGCCGCTATATGATTGTCCGGGACCACCAGCAGTACGGAGTGTAGCGTTGCCAGAACAGTCACCATTCCATGAAAGAGGGAGATGCAGGTATGCTCGTTTGCCGCATACCCAGTATTGGTCCATAAGAGCCCCCGTTCCTTTTTTCAGATCAGCAATGATAAGAGTTCTGTTGCAAATTGTGTTAGAGCCCATGGGGACCTCTCCTTCTGCATGAAAGCAAAGTTCATATTTCTGCTCATGGTGGATCTGTATTGGCTTTTCCAGGGCGGTAACCCACGTTAGTTTAGAGACATGTTCAGTCCATATTTCTGCACACGTGTCATTCATCCACTGCAGTCTATTGTCTGACAGGCAGCGCAACCCTTCTGCCTTGTTGTTTGTTTACTGCTGCCATTTGTTTTCTGCTAATCTTATACCTTCTATTGCCAGAACGGTTTCTTTGAAACATTTTGCAGGTAGGGTTCCCTTCTTGCATATTCTGAAGTCAGGTGGAAGGAGTTTCATGCATATTGTGTGTGCCTGATAAGTGCCTTTTGAGACATTGTGCTTCCACAATGAGAGTTTGAGGTACTAAAACCTTAGGCGTCCCGGACGCATGAGGTATCACGGAGCAAACATAACAGCTCCCATTTGTTGTTTGTCGCCCAGTGGCACTCAGTACCATTTATTTGATTGTCCTGGATGGCGATTGTCTTCCATTTTATCCAGCCCAAACCCATTGTATGCATCATATTTAAATTGCTTCGTTTGCCTTTTGTTTCTACTGGTTTGCTTTCTGGTACTTTTCCAACCTAAGGATTGTTTACACATTTTGATTTTACAATTCAACTAGGGTCAGTAGTTTGCTGCCAGTAGGGGGTTTTGACAGTTCATGTGGAGTAGCAGTGGGGAACATATTATACATTTGGGCGAGCCATGAGGTGGTTACACTGTTCGGTTGTGAGGTAGGCTGTGATAACGTAACTGCTTGTTCTAGGACATCATTTTCATAAAGTTAATTAAACCCACTGCTTTCTATTCCTGAGGTTATATCGGTTGTGTTTTTAGCAGCATGGGAAGCATGTTATCCCACATTAATTTGATTCCATCCCGTAACAGGTGTCCTTCTTGGATTAGTCCCCCCCCCAGGCTTTTATCTCCCATAATAAAAGACACCCCCCAAAATATAATTAATCATAGCATCACAATACTGAAAACAATTGCTACAAAATAGAGACCAAAGTCATAACTGTAAGACCTAGTTGCACTTATTCTACTCCTATTACTATCTATGTGAGGTAACTCATTTGTTAGCTGCATCATTTCCACCACTGTAGCACCTGCAGAGACGGAATACCAAAACACAAACAGGGTCAGGGATTAATGAACCGACAAAAAAAATAAAAAGATACATGGAAAGAGGCACATCAAAAGAAAAGACCAATTTCACATTATATTGTCGGTTTTTATTTACACCTGTTATTCTTCTTTTGTATACATATTTTAAACATTATTGCTTTCACTGTTGTCTGGTAAATTCATAGTTTTGCTATTTTACTACACTGCCACATCTCTTTCATTTTCCGGTAGTGTTTCTGCTGCTACGCTGTCATGTGCTTTCCTGATGTCGGACAGGTGCACCCAATACTTTTAATTTAAGTGCTAATGGGGTACAGTAGATCACTTCGTAGGGTCCATGGAACCTGGGTGAGTCCCACCGCCTCACAAAGCTGCGAACATAAACTAGAACATAAACCGGGTAAGAGTACTTTTGTGGGGCTATCAGGGGCTGCAGTGGTTGTATCTGTTTCGTTTTCTCTTGTGAAGGGCAGTGCTATTTGTTTGGCAATGCATCACAATTCTCTTGTTAGTGAGTGAGGTATTCTTTGAATTCCTCTCCTAGAAATGTTGCTGTTCGATGTGCATCTGACATTCTTCTCACTGGTGACAGTGGAGTTTGCATTCTCCCACCTGTCACAATTTCATGGGGGGGGGGGGGCAGGTGGTGGCCCTTACTGGGCTGTGTGCGCAGCTGGAAGAGGCTCAAAGTCAAGCAATATACCCTATTCTTTTTCAATGTGTGGCATATTTTTGACAATCTACTTAAGGAGGCGGTTGATGTTTTCTACCACTCAGTTAGCCTGCAGGTGATAAATTGAGCACATTTTGTGTTTTATTCATAATAATGCTGTCACTTCTTTAAAAAGATAGTTTACAAAATGTGTTCCGTTGTCGGATCTTATCACATATCCCCCAACGTGGGAACACCTCTATCACCAGGAATGTAGCTGTGCACTTCGCATCTCGTGGGCTCATGGTCCTGCTTCCACTCAACGTGCAAAGGGGCAGACCACCACAATCAAGTACCTCGCTCCATTACATCTTTCTCCTATGTCTGCATAATCAATGTGCAGTTCACAGAATGGCCCAACTGGACGCGGCACAGTGCCGCGTATTGTTCATAGTGTCATCCCAGAATGAAAGTTTGGCATGTTGTACAATCAATGGACATTTTAGTAAGATATTCCTGGAGGTTTGGTACAAACCAATCTTCCTGGACATCTGCAGCAATGTGCTGTTTAGATGTGTGGGCCGGGAAATGCAATTCTTGGAACGCTATTAGTAACAATTCTATAGGCATTACAACATTCCCTTTGTTATCCTTCCTCCATAGGAGATCAGTGGGAGAGTGGGTGCACCCTCTTTTTATCCATAATCCTTGCTCTTGTGGCAGTGCTCTTTTCTGCATTTCTATGATTGTGCAATCGGCAAGGCATTATACCCTTCCTCTGTTATTTCTTGTGCTTTCTCTTTTAGTACACACTCGATCATCTGTGGCATTTGGAAATACGCTGCTTGTTTGGCAGCAGCATCCACCGCTGCATTCCCAAGTGATATTTCGTCATTGTTATTTGTGTGTGCTTGGCACTTTAACAACGCTACTAGTGATGGCTCTGATAGCACTGTAATCAGTTCATTGAGTAATGCTACATGTTGAACTGGGGACCCACCTGCTCTCCTGCCCCCCCTTCTCCTCCAACATGATGGACCAGCATGTACCATAGTGGTTACAAATGCAGAGTCGGAGTATATTGTTACCGCGCATCCTTTCGCTGTGTGTAGTGCCTCTATTAGGGCAATTAGTCCTGCTGCTTGAGCGGAGTAGTGGATTGGTAAACGTTTTTGTACCAGTATTTCATATTATTCTTCCAATCATACCACGGCAGCCTCCACATATTTTTCACCTGTATGTGGGCAAATTGATGATGACCCATCCACAAAATATACTTATCCCTCCTCTAGTGCATTCTCTCTCGCTTTAGGGATGTGATCTCCTTCCCCTTCATATGTGACACCATCATGTTCTTGTATATCTTGCACTGTGCATGGCTCTGTGATGAATGTTGCTGGGTTTACTGTTTTACAACGGACCACATGGACCTTTGAGCTTGAAATAATTATCTCATACGCTGATGCTCTCTGGGTGGTCAGTGTAGATTTTGATCGCTCCAGAATGGCAATCAGTGAGTGCTCAACATACAATGTGACAGAGCAGCCCATAACAATTGTTGCACTTTTCTCTAATGCAAACGCGGCTGCTGCGAGAGATTGTTCGCACACAAAATGTCCCTGCATTACTGAATCAAATGTGCTGCTGTAGTATGCTAAGGGTTTGTGTCCTAGCAATATTTTTGTGCCAGCACTGCTGCTATGAGTGTCCCATTGGAATGCAAAAATAAGTAAAATTTGCGATCATAGTCAGGAGTGTCCAGGACAGGGGCGGTACTTATCAGTTCTTTCAATGTGGTGAAGGCTGTGTGCATTTCAGGTGTCCATTTTATTGGAAACTTTTCCTTGTGTGCTTCTTTCAGGCTGTTGAGCAGCGGCCTTGTGTACGCCACATAGTCCAAAATCCAATTGCGGCAAAAATTACAAATTCAGAGGAATTTTTGCATGTATTTTACAGTATGCAGCGTACCCACGGCACCCACTGCTGCTCTATCTGGTATTATCCTTTTACCATCTTTTGAGATGAGCTGACCGAAGTAGAGTACTTCTGCTAGACAATACTGCAATTTACTTTAATCTACTTTGTACCCCTTGTGGGCCAATAGTGTCAGCAAGGTGATAGAATCTTTTCTACATCTTTCTTCTCCTTCACTACACACTACGAGATCATCCACATACTGTACTATGGTACTCTGTATTGCAGGGTTGCCAAGGTCCTCATGGAGTATTCAGTTGAATATGCTTGGGCTTTCACAGTACCTTTGGGGCAATCTGCGGTGTTCATATCTCCTCCCCCCTTATGGTAAAGGCAGTGAGGTATTGTGACTCTGGATCAAGGGGTACTGAGAAGAAGGCATTTTTCAAATCCACTACTGTAAAGTGGGTTGCCTCTTTTGGAATGCTGCACAAAATTGATGCAGGATTGGGGACAGGGGGGGGGGGGACTCTTTTTGGACAATGTCATTAAGGGGGCGGTGATCCTGGATCATACGCCACACCCCTCCCATAAATCACAGTATTACAAGGGGAGTTAAAGGGGACAATGATAACCTGCAATAGCAATGTGTGGATTGTAGTTTGTATTCCTTCCCCCGCTTCCCTGGACAAGGGGTTATGTTTTACTCTCGGGAGGACGGCACCTGGTTTTATTTTGATTTTCACTGGGGTCACTTCTCTCAATAATCCTATGTCATGTGGGTTTGTGGTCCACAAGTATGGCGGCACATGTTGCAAGTCTGCGTCACAAAAAGATGGCGGTGCACTGACAGCCACCATGAGATGGTTTACCACTCCTTTTCTGAATCATAATATCACATGGCATACATATTTCCAATATAATCTCCCAGTCAGTGCCTTTGTCAGTGAACAGATCCTCATCTGTTAATTCCCTCAATAGAATACTTGGATCAATACACCATACTGTCCTACACTCCCACCCATGTGTGTCTATGCCAATTGCCACAATTCATTTTGCTGACACTTGCACTCCCTGTAAATTGAGTAAAATCACTGTGCCTGACATTATCTCAGGTGAGGCCACGGGACGAAAAACAAAATCAGAAGGTACCTTCCATTCCTTTCGTGTTATCTCGGGTACTGTCCGGGCCATCACTTGTATCGCATAAAAACCTATCAGCATCTGTAGGTATTCCCCGCACTGTTGTCTCATTTGCTAGCGTCTGTATCAATAACATTGCTCGAAGTGTACACATTCCCAGGGTAGAACACACTATACCTCTCTCAGTAAATTCAATAGTCATTCAACTTACTTAACAGATCTCGTCCTACTAAGTTTATGGGAGAATCGTCATGATACAATAGGGGTGCCTGCACGGTCTTACCCTCTTTTCTGACATCCAAATCGTCTGTATACGGAACCGTGACTACTGCCCCAGAGAAACCTTGCGTCTCGAGAATTTTGCCAGATAGCGGAAAATTGCCTTCACGTAAACATAATTTTTCCGCCCCCAAGTCAACCATAAAGATTGACTGTTTATTCCCTATCTCTGCCCCCACCATCGGTTCCTCATCTGGTCGTAGGGTAGTTGATAGTACAGGACACGCAAGTGCTCTCTGTGGACTGCCCTAGTTTGGGTGGGTGTCTGTCCCGGGGGCATGTGAAGAGATCATCACTGAGAGCACACGTTCCCTGAAATGGAGATGGTGCGCCATTAGCACAAGTGGTGAATCGATTTACATACGTGTGTGTTACTTGGTTTTGCTGCATTGTGCGGCTTTGCATACAGTGGAGGGAATGTCTGAACGTGCTATACCATGATGGGGGCCTGCTTTCCTGCTGCCCGTCATGTTCATTATTCCCCATGCGCAGACCATACGGGCTTCCCGGGTGTGGGTGTCTATACTGTTGTTCATTTCCATACTCGTATTACTCGGATAACTCCCCATAGGCCTACTCTGACATTCCCCTGCAAAATGTCCCCACCTCCTGCATGACCAGCACTGTCCCGGAGCGTCTGCCTGTGGTCCTTGTCCACCATATCCCCCTCCTCCTCCCGCTGTCCACTGTAGCCACCTCTTCCTCTGCTCGGCCTTCCCTGCCACTGCGGTCCCGTGTACCGCTCCTCTCTGCCCCACTGCTCCTGTCCATTGTCTGTCCATGCAGCCATCCTAGCTTGTATTGCTACAGACACCTCCAATTCTTGTCTCGGCTACTCTGTGGGCGGCGTTGCAGTAACTGCCGTGGCCTCACTAACTTGCCTTATACCAGCTTTGCCTCCTCTGCCAATCTCTGCGGGGCCGTTTCTTTTTCCCTTTCTTTGATCCTCCTGCAATGGTGTACTATAATGCTTTGTATTTCTGGCCAACCCTTGGCTTCTATCCCAGCTATTTTATCAAGTGCCTTCTGTGCCTCCTTCGAGAGGCCTCTTTTTATAATGAAGTAAAATAGGGAGGTGGATTGCTCCCAAGCCGTGCCCATCTCTGTCCGCCACATCACCTGCACCCGAAAAATGTACTGCACAGCATCTTCCTCGTCACCCATAGTGCATTACTGAGTGTAAACGGGGGTATCAGGAAGGTTCTCCGCAGAGCATCCCACACTTGTGCTCGTATATTATTGAAGGACGCGCCATCATGTATATCATTCCCCAGGGACACTCCCGGGAACCCTGCCTTCACCCACACTGAGTCTGCCTGACCACTCACTGCTGTTGCTAAAAGGCTCTTAACATCGCTAGCAGGACCCCCGCTGTATTCCTTTTAAATGCATAAATCCAATTCCCTGCGTCCCCAGAAAGAGGTGGGAGAGCAATGAGAAGATTGTTTTTGTCCATTAGCGCCCAGGGCACATAATGGGGCCTTCCCGCTCCCTTGTGAATGAGTGGCATCTGTAATTTTGACCTTACTTTTTCTCATCTCTTTCTTTTTAGACAATGCCATCCTCCCAAGCCTATTACTTAGCCTCCCCATCCCATGCTGCCTCTTCTGCTACCCGTGGGGTAGCCCAGTGTACTTGCTGTAGTGGCATCCCTCCCACGGCCCCTCCTTCGTCCTCATCCAAATCGCAACTCACACTGTCTGCCTCCCCCTCTCTTTCTACTTGCACCGTTTTGATTGGTGTATTATCTATCCTAAAGAGGAAATCCCTGGATTTCCATTTATCTTCTGTTAACAGGGGCAGGCTTTCTCCAAGTGGTGGTTCCGGTGGCTGCGCTTCCCCTGGCCCAGCTAAAGGTGTTTCACATAATGCTCACAATCAAGCCAATTCAGCTTGAGTAGATGTTAGTACCCTCTCTAGATCTCTGTTTGTCGGGCCTGTGAGGGTGGAAGGTATTGTTAGTTGGGCATAAGGAGGGGGTTGGGTCACGACTGGAGTCGTGGTCGTGCTACCCCCTGGCAGCACGCCCCCTGGCTGCCCCTGGCACATATACTGGGTCTGCATACCCCTCTGTGGGTCGTGTAAGTAGTGGGTATAATTTCTTACGCTCCTTCTCCTTCTCCCTTACCGTCCCCCCCCCCCCCCGAGTCGCACTCCCGTCTTTGCCTTTACCTTGTACGACAGGTGTTTCCTCGAACATCTTCCAGAGGTCTAAAACCTCTCTTCTATTTTGGAGTTTCTTCCTTTTATATTTGGTCATTAAATGGGTAGCAACATGATCTAGTACCCCCTTATCCAATGAAACCCTTTCTGGCCAGACAAAAGTTGTTCCCTCCCCCTTAAACTCTGCCAACCACTCGTTATGATACTTTTAATCTTCTCTTGATAAAAGGGGAGGTTTTTACAAATGTGGGACAATGGGGTGTCTATCCGCATGTTTGGTCGAAATACTTTTCTTCTTTTCTCTTCCTCCCGTCAACCTTTTCTACTCAGGGGTTAATATAGGAGTATGTATTTTGTCACTTCACCCCCTATAGTACTGATTATCTGGGTTGCACATAAACACAATAAACCATAAGATGTTTTAACTAAACCACCATCAACAAATATTTAAACAATACGAGACACTTCAACACAATGTTCACCCTTTTTTACCCTTGCCCAAACCCACTTGACCCCCCTTTCACACGTTCTCTATGCACACCACCTGTGCCCCTCGTGGGCTGTCCTCCACAATATCAAACACTAAAAAAAAAAATAAGACCTAAAACAACCACTATGGTTTACTATCGAGCCTACTCCTTATATGAGGCTCCTACTTTGTTCTCTTATAATATCTACACTGGTCGGGACAGTGTAAACCGGCGCCGGCTTCTATCTCTTTTCAGAGCTAGGTTCCCGTATCTCCTCTTCTTTAACTTATTTCTCCATACATAACAAAAGACATGGCCATGTAAAGAAAATATAAATTCTCAGATACTCATCTCACTCACTCACACTCCAACCATACGTGTTACTCAACCCTTATAATTCAACCTCCCAACCATATGCCCTTATTTTTTCTTCCCTTGCAATTAGTATTCACGTGCCGGTGTTCTTCCAAGAGCCTCCGTTCACGGTGTATACCGAGGGGGCCTCCCCGTGGCGGGCCCTGCCCAGCTCTGGCGAGCAGTTTGGTATTTGCAAAGCAGGGACCCACAGGACCAGCTCAGGGGCGTATGCTTTTGTAGAACGTCTGCCAACCGTAGGTAGCAATGGCCCTCCACGGGTAGCCCCGGATCTCGTCGCAGGTACGGAAGTATCTCATGGACTAGCACGCATTAGGGGTCACCAAATGAAGGCTGGCACCTTATCATGCACGTGTCCTAATAGACAGAATAAAGTACACACCCCACTAGGGAATGAGACCAGGAGAGTAATTTCAAGGAAACCAAAATGTATATAAGTAAATAAATGCAAGCAAAGAACTCTGCTGCCTGAGAGCGCACTGCTGACAGATACATGGGTAGCACGTTAAAAGGGCACCGAGCATCATAGATCACATCATACATAAGAGATCGTCTACCAAACATGATTGGCTAGGTACATCTACTACTCCCAGCTCCATAGGGGAGTCCTGGGGTTTATTGGTGGTTGTCTCTCCATCAGTCATCATACACGTGGTCAGCTGGGCTCCTCCTTGCAGAGTGAAGGTAAGGCGAAGTTTGCAGAGATGATGTAGTGCTGTCTGACTAAGGTTAACAACAAACTAGGTATGCAAGAAATAACGACTGTCCTAAAACATTACATCAAAAAGGGGCCATTGGTATGAAATAGGTACATTTTAACCCAGGTTTTCATGGGGGCATGGGTTAGGATTTGTTCCTTCAGGTGCCTTATCAGAAGGGTCAATCTCTGATTTGTGGTCACTGGAGCCTCACGATTTCAAACACATTAGAGATAGAGGTTTGTTTTAGGAGGTGGTCTGGGGGAAGCGTCTTTCAACCAGATACATTAAAAGGGAAAAGGGGGTAAGGGGTCTGTGGGGGTGGAGGGGGCATGAGTCGGTCAGCAGAGATGGATGGGGCGCTGAGGCTGGAGCAGGCCTTGGTCTCACATTCTAGGATGAGCGTATTTTGTCAGGGTTTGATACTGGTCTATTGCAACAAAGAATTGTTTCTTTTTACAAGAGAACAGGAGTCGTGCCGCGCAGACACAGGGTGGCGGTGGCGGGGGCTGGCTGTGCGCGGCACTGGGAGAGGGAGAGTGGACATTTCGACAGAGGGCCTAAAAAAAGATGGCATTTGGAAAGACACAAAATGGAGTTCATACTACATGCCTTATCATGCTGTTTGTACATTTATACAGAAGATGGGAGATGCAAATTCTTACAAGAGGGGCAGAAATTGTTCCCCCCTTTAGCTCACACAACATTTACCTGGTATGGGAATGTGCAGGGGGGCGGGATATACCACCTCTCCCCCAACAATAGTACTGTAGGTGCTTTGTAGATGGCAACAATTTAAAGGTGTATAAACATGTTTGAAGACAAACAGTACATAAGTACATAAGTACAAATAAGTACATGAACTGGAATACTAACTAGAATCTACGCATAGCATTAAAACTCCATCTGAACAGCCATGGGTAGCAAGGATACCCATGTAATTGTATGCAAGCATGAACATACATTACAAAATACAGCTGTTACAGTCATGTCTGTAAACTCACAAATCATTTTTAACATTTGTCAGTATCACCACCATCAAACAAAACCTTCCAAGCCCAACTGAATTGTTTTTTAAATAGTTTGAATAGAGCTCAACACTGACAATGTGAAAATGACAAATCTGTGTGGTGAAAAGCATGGTTAATACAAATGAAATAAATGTTCTTGTACATTAAAAAAATACAGCGGTTTGCACAAATACCTTGTGTGTGATGGTTTGCACAAATACCTTGTGTCTGGTTTATGGCAACCAAGGCATAGTTTTGCTTTGATTCTGTGAACATTCTGTTTTAACAATGTCAAATGAGGACATTACCACCCAGCGCACATTTTCTGCTGGCAGTTAGCAGCCTGCTACTCCTACTTAATAGCGAGAAGAGCATTTCACAAAAATGCATTTTAAACTTAACCGATAATTGTAAATACCGATGTTTAACCGGGTATTCTTTCAGCAGATGTGTATCAACAATATCATATGCAACAGCAAAGCTCTTCAAATAGCTTGGTCTTGGTTTGTAAAGCGTTCAACAAAGGCTTACGGATACAATATGCACCATCTTTATGCCTAGTCAGTCTAATCTTGCACATTTTCTTTGCCCAAGAGGGCGGAAGAGGACCTCTGGCAGGGCGGCAACTATCATCACAACCTTGGTAGGGGGATCCATTGCAAGACAGACCTTTTTCTTTGTGTGCTGCCTGCACTTAGGCTCCAAGTGTACATTTGTGGGCACAACAGAATGCTTCTCCCACAGCTTTTGCACCTCATGTGGTATTCTCCTGCAAACAGTTCCTTGTCTTGTGGTAGCAAAACCATGGTAGACGGCTAGTATTATTCAAAAGAACACAAGCATGCTGGGGCACCCAAGGATCGTCAGGGCTACTGGAGATAAAAGTCACATAGTTGCTGGGAAACTGGTTCGGGAAGAAAAGGTTATAATATTCTCTGTCACTATCACTATGTCCTAGAGGTAGGAATTGAATGGCAACAAGCTCGAAAAGTAGTGCAAATTCTCAACCTGTGAATCTTCCCGTCGCTGGATATTGTCACTATACTTTCTGACAACACTAAACGCTCCTCTCAAATCATAATATTAGGCGATTTTAACTTAGGGTTCTCAGACCCCAACGATCTTGCTGCTAAATCACTGGCAGACTCTCTAACTGAACTTGATTTTACGCAAAGAATTAGCCAAGTTACTAATGAGAAGAACAAGTTACTTACCAACTGTAACGTTCTTTCGATTGGATGTTCCTCCCACGTATTCCTCATCTTAGATATATATCCTTACCTTTAGGTTTCACCGTGGAAAATGTTTCCTCTCTCCAGCAGAGGACGCTCCACTCGAGGCGGCGATTTTGATGTCCCTCAGCGGCCTCCGTCGAGTGACGATGTCATCCGTAGTATAATTGCCTCGAGCGCGCGAGTTGACTTCAGTTCTGTTTTTACGTGTATCAGAGCCCATGTATTATAAACAAAGGCATGCCTCTTATTGACCAAAGCCCTGAAAGAATTTAGAGTGTAAACCATGTAAACTGTACTGTGGGGTAGGATAGGAGGGTCGATGAGGAATACGTGGGAGGAACATCCAATCGAAAGAACGTTACAGTTGGTAAGTAACTTGTTCTTCGAATGGATTGTGTCCTCCCACGTATTCCTCATCTTAGATAGACTCCCAAAGCAGTTTTCTATTGGAGGCGGGAGTACAGGTGTCTTTTTAGTCATGTACCGAATGTAGTACAGATTTGGCAAATAGACCTCCCTGAGAGGTAGTTGAGTCCAAAGCATAATGTTTGATGAAAGTATGCATGGATGACCATGTGGCTGCTGCACAAATGTCTTGTACAGGGACACCCCTCTTAAGTGCTGTTGAAGTTGCAATGCCCCTAGTTGAATGAGCGCTTAAACCTTAGGGGGATCTTTTCCAGCTAGCCTATAACACTCTGTTATGGCTAAGATTATCCATCTTGATAATGTTTGTTTGGTTACAGCTAGTCCTAATTTACGACCAGTGTATCCCACAAATAGTTGTTCACACTGACGTATTTTTGACAATCTTGAGATGTAAAAGCTAAGAGTCCTTCTGGGATCTAGCCTATGCAATCTTTCCTCTTCCTTACTTGTGTAAGGAGGAGGGTAGAACACAGGTAGAATTATTTTCTGTGACAGATGAAAGTCTGAAACTATTTTTGGTAGAAAAGAGGGTTTGACTCAAAGGACAACTTTGTCTTCATGAAAGATGGTGCGAGGAGGGCCACTCGAAAGGGCCTGCAACTCACTTACTCTGCGGGCTGATGTCAATGCAATTAGAAGTATAGTTTTTAACGTAAGAAGCCTTAATGACCAAGAATGTAAAGGCTCAAATGGTGCACGTCAGAAATTTAAGTACCAAATTTAAATCCCACACAGGAACTTTAAAAGGTATTGGTGGAAAAACATTGTTTAAACCTTTAAGAAATGTTATTATTAAAGGTATCTTAAAATAAGATTTTTCTTCTAAAGAGCGCTTGAAGATGGATAGCGCTGCTACGTATCCTTTTATTGTTTTAACCTGGAGGCCCAGATTAGCTAAATGTAACAGGAAAGATAATACCATTGGAATACCACATTCAAAGGGATCCACATTCTTATCCCTGCACCAGTTACTGAACTTGTTCCAACGACACCAGTACAAGGATTTTGTTGCTGGCCTTCTGGCCGAAAGCAAAATCCCCATAACATCATCCGCAAGGTCCCAATCCTTGTACCTCAACCTCTCAGAAGCCGAGCGTGAAGGTTGAGTGTGTTGACCTCTGGATGGAGAACGAGACCTCCCTCTTGCGAGAGAAGATCCTCTCTTTTTGGAAGACGTATTGGAGGGTAAATGGACATGTTGAGAAGGTCCGGATACCACGTTCTCCTGGCCCAATCCGGGACAATTAGGATCATGGTTTTTCTGAACTTTCTCAACCTCCTGATTACCTGAGGGAATCACAGGGACTGGAGGGAACGCATATAGAAGAGGAAACTCCCATTCCACTATGAATGCATCTCCTAGTGCTTCTCTCAGGGGAAATTCCCTTGAGCAGTACAGTTCGCACTTCCTGTTGACAATGGTCGCGAACAGATCCACTTGAGGGGTTCCCCAAAGGGTGAAGATCTCTTGAAGGACTTCCTGAGCTAGTTCCCACTCGACGAAGACTGAGCTCTGCCTGCTCAGAGCGTCTGCCGCTGTGTTTTGCTCTCCTGCTAAGTGAATGGCAGATAGAGAGATCCCTTCTTGTATTGCCCAGAACCAGAGCTGCGTTGCCTCTCTGCACAGTGGCAATGACCCTACTCCTCCTTGCTTGTTGAGGTAGTACATGGCCACTGTGTTGTCTGTCATTATCAGGATATTCTTTCCCCGTACAGAGGGCAGGAAGGCCTTCAGAGCTAGTCTGATCGCCCTCAGCTCTAATAGGTTGATCAACGACCGCCGATTGTCAACTCGTTGGTGTGAGCTCCCCACCCCATGAGTGAGGCGTCCGTTACTACTGTTATCTCCAGCCATGGTTGCCAAAAAGATTCTCCCTTGAGGATATGCTTCTTGCAAGCCCACCATTGTAGATCCTGTGCTACCCTGGTTGGTACCTGTAAAAGATTTGTCACTTCCCCTGAAAATTGGGACCATTGAGTCCTGAGGGCCCATTGAAGGGATATCATCCTCAATCTGGCTTCTGGTACCAGAAAAATGCAGGATGCCATGAGGCCGAGCAACCTGAGAAAATCGAAGGCCGGTAGATACTGGGCATTCTGGAATTTTGTCACCATCTGCAGAATGTGGTGAGCTCTCTCTTCGGGAGGCGAGGCTTTGCCCAAACAGGTATCCAAGACTGCTCCTATAAACTGGAGCTTCTGTGATGGTATCATGTTTGACTTTTTTAAATTCAGGGAAAACACTAGTTTGTGAAGGAAGTGGCAAGTCTTGGATAGATGATCCTGGGCTTGTTCTGGAGAACGTGCCCTGATCATCCAATCGTCCAAATAGGGGTAGACGTGAATTCCCCTCTTCTGAGATTCGCTGCCACTACCGCCATCAACTTGGTGAAAACTCTTGGGGCAGAGGTCAACCCGAATGGCAGAACTCGAAACTGATAATGAGAGTTGCCAATCGCGAACCTCAGCTACTTTCTGTGCTTGAGATGGATTGGCACTTGAAAGTAAGCATCCTGAAGGTCCAATAATACCAACCAGTCTTGAAGCTGGAGAGCCTGAAGGATCTGAGAAAGAGTGACCATCTTGAACTTGTCCTTCCTGAGGAACTTGTTCAAGTTTCTCAAGTCCAAGATGGGTCTCAGTCCTCCGTCCTTTTTTGAATGAGGAAGTATGGAGAATGCCAACCCTTGTTCCTTTCCGCTACAGGTACATGTTCTATTGCACCTTTCTGTAGCAGGGTCAAAGCTTCCTGCAACAGGAACGGATCTGGGGTTTAGTAGGGTTGTATTCCGGTGGGTGATTCTGAGGTTTTTTTAGAAAGGGAAGGCAGTAACATTGGGATACTGTTTCCAGTGCCCAAGCATCTGAAGTAATGCCTCGCCATTCTTTCAGATGCTGTGAGATCCTGCCTCCCACTGGGGTCTTGTGAGTCAAAACCTCAGAGTGGTTTTGCGGCAGCGGCTGAAGGGACAGATGCCACAGCCGGGGCACATCTAGCACCTCTTCCTTGCCCCAAGGAAATTTCCTTTGCCCTCTTTGACTGGCCTGTCTCCTTCCTTTTCCAATTGAGGAATAATAACAAAAAGGACAACCCCTCAAGGAAGATGAGCCTGTGTAGGGGCGTTGCTGAGGTTGTCTTATAGCGGCACTGAGTGACTTTGCCGCTGCCTTGGAGGTCTGCAGCTTCTCCAAACTTTCATACGCCTTGCTGCCAAACAACCTCGAGCCGTCAAATGGCATATTAAGAAGTCTAGATTGAACATCTGGTGCGAAATCGGACTTCCTTAGCCACGCAAATCTGCGTAGCACTGTGCTAGATGCCATGGACCTACTGATACTGTCAGCAGTGTCCAAACCTGCTTGAAGGCATTCTCCCGAAGCCTCCTTACCATCCTTAATTATGGATAGGAAACCATCACGTTCCTCTCTTTCTGGGATGTGTTGAGCTGCCGCTGATATGCAATCCCACAGAGTATAATTGAATCTAGCCAGCGTACAAGATACATTGGTGGACTTTAGAGCCATGCTCCCTGATGTAAAGACCTTTTTCGACCATGTATCTTCTTATCATCCATATCAGGGGGAATTGTAGGGTATGCAGCATTTTTTGTTGATGTGGCTGCCTGCACTAATAGACTCTCAGGAGAAGGATGCTTACTCAAATACTCTGGATCAGAGTTACAAGGTCTGTATTTTGCCACATATTTTTTATTCACTGCTGGAATAGATTCCGGTCTTTCCCAAGCAGCATTTACTCTCCTTTGCATGGCAATATGAAAGGGAAGTATGGGATCTGGTGGAGGACCTCTTGACAAAATATCCGTCATATCATCATCCTGATATACAGGTGAATTCCTACCCCATGCCATTACTTTATTCATAAGTTTTCTGTAACCCAAATCAGCATGTTCTGCTGGATCTGGTCTTTCAAATTCGTATTCAGGGGACGTATCTAGTCCACTTGCAGACTGTAAACATTCATACAAGTCCTGCATTTTTGATTGAGGATTAATTCCTCAGGAACTATACCATGTACCATATTTTACTACTGCTGATGGAACTTCAGGTTCATCTTCTTCATCCTCCTCATTTTCTGAGGACATTTCTCCATATACAGCTGACATACTTTGGAAAAAATCATGTCTGCTTTCTGGGTGAAATACTTTCTCAGGAAATGGTTTCAACCCTGTAATTGGTGTCGACGTCGACAGAAGCGTTGATGGCGTCGAAGTCGTGGCCGTTATCTTCGATGTTATCGAGGTATTCTTCGATGTTTTCGAAGGCACTACGAATGCTGTCGAAGGAATCTTCGAGGCAGTCGACGTTGTCGAAGGAGCCTTAGAGGTCGTCGATAAAGCACTCGACGTGACTTTTTTCTGCTGACCCTTTATACTCGACAGCCTTCGACAGAGGCTTCAAAGATGTTTTCGTCGAGGTCTTTAAAGACGTATCAACGTCTAGAGTCTTTATCTTATTGTCTGTCTTTTTAGGTGTCTGGGAAGAGTTCCTAGAAGACACCCCCGACAATTTGTCGGATTTTCTAGTTTAAGACCTTCCTCTGTCACTTCTTTTGTGAGTAGCGGCATGACCTTCAACAGACATTTTTGAGGGAGTCTAGGCCACGTTCTCAAAATTTTTTATCATCGCCTCTAAAAACTTCCCACTTTCTAGGGGAGTCATGTTTAGTTGGACAAGAAATAACTTCCTCCGAAGTCGAGGAAGAAGAAGAGGGAAATCGGTGTTGTCTCTTCTTCGCCTTTTTGGATGAAGAAGAACAGGACTTCCTTGATCTACTCCTCGATCTGGATTTTTTATGGCGTTTTGCCAAAGACTCAACTGAGTCTTTCTTCCCTCTCGAAGAAAACTTTGACGATTCCTCCCCCACCGCCAGTTTACCTCGTCTTTCTTTCAAGGCCTTATGGGTCATAGATTGTCACGAACCGCAGTCGTCGATCCGATGTTCGGATCTGAGGCACCAAAGACAGTTACGGTGAGGGTCAGTCAGCGCCATTTTTCTTCCGCACCTTAGACATTTCTTAAACCCCGTTTTCGGAGTAGACGGGTTTGAAGAAGACAACATAATTCGCCGTGACTGAGGCACTGTTTTATTTCGATCCGAAGCAAAGCTAACGGAAAAACAGAACTGAAGCCAACGGGCGCGCTCGAGGCAATTATACTACGGATGACGTCACTCGACGGAGGCCGCCGAGGGACATCGACAGCGCTGCCTCGAGTGGAGCGCACTCTGCTGGAGAGAGGAAACATTTTCCGAGGCGAAACCTAAAGGTAAGGATATATATCTAAGATGAGGAATACGTGGGAGGACACAATCCATTTGAAAGGAAGGATACTAGATTGGGTTGCCGACCACAACTGTGCCATCTCCGTCACAGCTGTCGAGCCCCAGTCATGGACCGACCACGCTCTCATCTCCTTCACCATTTGTGCTGATCGACCCACTACCAAACCTAAAATTCATGCGCCACCTCTCTCCACGAGAAACAAACGTAACATCACCACAGATAAGTTGATGCCCACACTGATCCCTACTCTAAACTCTACCAAATCCCAAGACCCAGAAGAACTTGTAGACCTATTCAACAACACTATGTCCCAAGCCCTGGACCATATCACCCCATTCAAACTTCATAAGAGCAAACCGAAAGCGCACCTCAACAGCTGGTTCAGCCCTCAGTTGAAGGCCCTTAGGTTAGAGAAAAGGAAAGCAAAATCTAACTGGAAGACTCTACCTTCGAAAGAAAACAAAGACAAAGTAACTGAAATAGCTTCCCGCTACAAAGCTGAAATCATCAGGACTTAAGAAACACAACAGGATTCAGAACGCTAGCTCCAGTACTAAGGAACTCTTTGCAATCCTAAGGGAACCAAAATCCCCCATAGCAGCTGATGACTCCCACCTTAAAAATAAAGAATGGCGCACAGACATCCAAAATGCCCACGCCAATAAAATTGGCACCCTACAAAAAAAATTGCCACCAAACGGCTCCTCATAGCAAGGCCCCAGACAATTCAGAAACCACATAACAAGCTATCATCCAGCACGCAAGAATTTAAATTTGCCCATGTTACCATTCCTGAGGTCGAAAAGATGATCGCTTCTCTGAAACCCTTGAGATGCCAAGGGAACATCTGCCCGGCACCAATAATTAAAGAAGCAGCTAGAGACCTTGCACCTTTTATCACTAAATTAATAAATGCCTCCTTCAAGACCTGCCAGGTACCTACTAATTTCAAAGACGCCTGGGTTCTACCCTTGCTCAGGAAAGCAACTCTTGACCCCACCATACCAACCAATTACTGACCAATAACAACAGTACCCTTCCTACTTAAAATAATCGACAAAGCAGCTTATATCCAAATTCTGCAGTATCTTGAGACCAACAAATTACTTGGGCTCAGACAATCGGGCTTCAGACCTCTCCATCGTACGGAAACTGCTCTAATTGATCCAAAGATGCAAATAGACCAACTAAAAGATAACAGAAAATGTGCACTACTCCTCTTCTTAGATCTTTCAGCTGCCTTCGATCTGGTGGACCATAACATACTATGTGAACACCTGTTGTCTGCGGCTAACTTCTCCCAAGAGGCCAGAGACTGGATCGGATCCTTTCTAAGCAACAGATGGATGAGGGTATTCTCACCCTCAACGGCTGTGGACCCTGTCCCTATTACTTGCCACAAGGCTCCTGCATCTCTCCAACGTTATATAATGTATTTACCAAGCCCCTATTTGACAAGTGTTAGGGAGAATTCTCTGTTTAGGCTGAATTTCCCTACCTAGTGAGTCCCCCAGCAGCTTTGCTGGATTTCTGGGGTTTCTTTTTTCTCTCCTGCCAAGAGTGAGACTCTTTTACCCTCACTCTTGGGCATGTTTGAAGTGTGTTCCTTTGGTTTACCTTGTGTTGAATGGGCTATGAGGTCTTTTACCCCATAGGGCCTCATGTGTTTTTGTAATATGGGTTACACAGCACCCTCCGTGCAGTATCCCAGGGGTGTCCTAGGGACTCCCCAACATAGACTCCATACCCTGGGACTGACTACTGTCTCCCAGGGCATGTAAAGTCACCAAAGACTTTACTAGTCTTAAATCCTGAACAGAACCAGTACAAACCATCATATTGTGGACGTACTGGCGGGGGCAATTTGATTGCCCCAGGGTCTGTTAGTCGAGGGGGCACGTCTCCGTCCCCCCTGATCGAGTTTTGGCTGGTGGCAGTGGAAACTACTTTTTATATTCGACCGCGAATATTTTCCTATGGGATTTCCCATTGTTTTAGGCTAACACATTTAATTATTTATTTACGGTAGCCTTAAACATACCGCCGGTTTATATATTTATTATTATAACTCTGGTTGGGATTTTTTGCCAAAACTTGATTCTAAAATGGCGTTGGCGTTCGCCTCTGTAACTCTGACCCAAAGTGGAGCCCTTTGTCCCACTTTTGGCGGGCTTCTCCACAGAAGCCCTCCAAAGTGGTGCCACTCTGTCTGGGGTACTTAGGAGGGGTGGAGGGGGATTTAGGCACCCTGGACTGAGTTACCTAGGTAACTCAAGTCGCACTCCATCCTGATTGGCCCAAGTGGTGAGCCGGCCGGCTCACCACTTAGCATGTTTGAGTGACAGCTAGGCTGGGTGAATGGGGGTTTGCTGCATAAAAGCAGGGCTTTGGGGACTGGAACTTTAGAAGTCGCCACAGGACCTAAGAATCCAACGAGGGAAGAGCTGAGCTGACCTGCTACGACGACACCGCCGGTGGAGCCCTGCTGAACCATCTCACCACTTTTCCCGACGACCAAGGAGAACTCTTAACGGAGTGGCTCCTTCCCTTGACTGGTGGGGACAACCAGTTTTCACCTTCTTTCCGCTCTTCGAGGTATCTCGTGGCCGCCTTGCCAGTGCCAAGCACCCCGGCAACCGGAATACCCCCCACTTGTACCACAACCGCGAAAGTCGGTACAACCCTTTAACCGGAGGACTCCGCGGCTGGTTTCTTCCCGGGCAGTGCAACGACCACCTTCTTCTGCTCTTCAGCGAGATCTTCTTCTCCCCTGACCGACGTCGAGCCTTGCTGCCACTGCCTGGAACAACTGCCACCGCTGGAGGATCCTTCCCGTTAAGGTACCGTGTTCCGCCTGGCTTCCCTTGCCACCGACTGTACGGGGTAGTTTTAGCCCCCGGCTTTCGATCCTGGGATTGCCTGGGACACCTTGGCTAAACTTTCTAAGCCTCTCTAACTCTTTTCCGAACTCTTTTGCAAGACTCTGAATCCCAAAAACTGTGTGATCTTGGGCACGTTTTCGCTCTGTCCGCTCTAAGAGTGGGCCCTGCCTAGTGACTTTTGCTCACCTGTGACTTTGTGCTTCTTTGAGCTTACTGAAAGTGTTCTTGACCTTAGAGTGGTGTGTTTAGCCTAATTCTGCTCTTTCTCCCTCCCTTCTTTGAACCTACTAGGGTGTCATCTAAAGTTAAGCACTCACCTCTGTTTGAATTATGTGGTGTTAACCAAGAGTTGCCTAGTTAGAAATAAGGGTTGGGACTGCTTTCCATATAACTGTGCTTGGAGTGTTTTACTATATATTGCTAGAGTGTTTTCAACTTATGTGTTCTTAAAATAAATAACTATATACTTTTGAAACCAAGCTCTGGTCAGTGTTTGCTTGTGCTATTGTGTCTGAGTACATATTGTGTATACTTTGCATACTGCCTAACTCTTCTTGAGGGAAGTCTGACTGCTCAGCCACAGCTACCAGGTAAATCTGGGTGGTGCAGACTGCTACCAAGTGGGTTTACTGCTATACCTGTAGTCTTAAATCTTTTGCAGTGTTCCCCAAGGGAACTGCACAGGTTTCTGCCTAACACTGGTGTACAGCGGTGGGATTTGTATTGAGTATACATTTTAGTGTGCTTTAGATACCTTAGTGCAACTAACCACAAAGCTTAGCACTGTAAAAGTAATCCTCTAACATGTCAGTTATAGAAAGCTATAGTCAAGAGTCCCTTGCAGCCAAAACTGCTGATTGTTTAAGAGTGCTCTGTAAACATAAGGATCTCCTGACTAAGGGCAAGAAAATGGAGCTGATTGAAAGATTGTTAGCTAACCAAAGTCTGGGTGATGGTTCAGAGGAACCTACCACTCCAGCAAATGTAGATGACAGTATTGAAATTAACATGGAACAAAATGTTGATGATTTTGAGGAAGAGTCAGAAGAGGAGGGTGAGGCTGTTGTGACTGTCCCCCCTAGGCCTCTGCCTGCTCTTCCTGCTGTACCTACTGGGCCTTTACCAGGTCCCACATTTAGTCCTCAGTACTTTGAACTGGAGAAAATGAAACTAGAATTGGAGTATAAGAAACTTAATGCTCAAACTGACAAAGAACTAAGGCTAAGGGAAATGGAGCTCAAGTATGAGCTAGAAATGAAGAAATTATCTGTTGAGAATGCTTCTCTCTCTGGCTCCTCTAGAAGTTCCAGTCCTAAAAGACCCCGGATGCCTAAAGAATTGGTTGGTATGTATGAGCCTAAGTTGGATGTGTTGGATTGGTTGTCTCTGTTTGAATATAATCATGGGCTCCAGAACATCACAGGAAATGACTTACTCACCTGGTTGTTCTCTAGGCTTCCCCCTGTTGCAACTGATGTGGTAATGGAGATGGGGGAGGAGGATAAGAAGGATTATGAATGTGTGAAACTAGCTTTAATAGCTAGGTTTGGGAAGACCCCTTCCCAGTATCTTAAGAGGTTTAGAAGCCTCAAAAAGCATGATGGTACCCCTTGGGCTACCTGGGTGAGTGAAGGGTTGAAAAACTTAGAGGGATGGATTAAGGGTTACAAGGTGAACACTTATGAAGGTATGAAGAATTTGTTTATGTTGGAGACTATTTATGATGCCTGCTCTCCTGAGCTCAGACAACACTTGGCTGATTCCAGGGAATTAGATTCCCGGAAACTAGCTAAGGCTGCGGACTTGTGGGTTGCCAACAGGGCCACTCACAAGGATTCTGGGGTAACTCAGAAGAAGGATGGGGAAAAACAGCCTAAAAAGGACTCCAAAGAGAATTCTAATACTACAAATTCCAAAGAGGGCCCCAAACAAAACTATAAGGGTAAGCCACAAGGGAAACCGAATCAGGCTAGTGTACCTTCTGGTCCCAGACCAGAAGGAGGTCAGAACAAGCCTCCATTCCAGAGAGCCTTTGGCTCATGCTTTGTTTGTAAGGCTACTGACCATGTGAAAGGAGATCCCAGATGTAAGGGTAAACCTTCAGGGGTCCAGCTTGCCTCCTTAGCCTTCGCTCCAGAAGAGGAAGTACATATGGCAAGTGGAAACTTTCTATTACTGGCTGATGAACCCACTGGAGTCTCAGCTAGTGTTTCTTTAGTCTCTCTGGGGTTGTGGGAACAACAGAATTTAGATGTCTATAACGCTATCCCAGATAATACTAAAGAGTATTATAAAGACAGTGTCCAGGTGAATGGTCAGGAGACTCCTGCCATTAGGGACACTGGAGCCAGCATAACTGTGGTGGATGAATCATTTTTCAAGGCAGAGGATGTTGCTAAGGCACCCAAATGCCTCACCAAGTTAGCTGGTGGGCCTGTGCAGATGTGTCCCCAGTTACCAGTTCTCATCCAATGTAATGATATGGCTGTGAAAATACCTGTCAGTGTACAATGTGAAGTGCCAGGTAGGGTTCTGTTGGGTAATGACCTAAAAGCTCTTGGAGTTGTGTCACATACCCCCAGACCACCTAGTAAAAGGTTACAGGAGCTCACAAAACCGGCAAGAGAGAAAACCCTGAGAGGGTTATCTCAGGAGATGATGACAGAAATCACTCCTATCCCACTGGAGCAACTTACTGCAGTAACTACCAGATCAGGAGCAAAGGGGCAACCCAAGACTCCTAGGAAAAAGCCAGCAGCAAGCACTCCAGTGCTTCCAACAAGGACTTCCCCTAGGTTGTCCAAAGTTACACCTGTAACTCCACCTCCAGCTGAGGCTGAGAGGGAGGTACAACCCTGTGTGGTTGAGCTAGACTCTGAGGAAGAGCTAGAAGGAGGCCCCAACCTTATTGGAGATTTGGACCCTGAGGACCATCCTGAGCTGCAGTCTTTACTGGCAGAAGGTGGGCCTAGCAGGGCAGCTTTTCGTAAGGGGCAAAGAGAATGTCCAACTCTGGAAGGCCTCTGCCACCAGGCAGCTTCTCAGGCTGATGGGCAAGAGCCTGGGAAGTATAGGTTACACTGGGAAGATGGCCTCTTCGACAGTGAACCAACTGAGTCTGAACCTGGAGACTACAAGCGCCTTGTAGTCCCACAAGAGAACAGACAACAGTTCTTACAACTAGCCCCTGAGATACCTTTGGCTGGTCACTTGAGTTTCAAGAAGACCAAGGAAAGGCTCTCTCTCTACTTTTATTGGCCAAAAATGGGGGCTGAAGTAGATAGATATTGTAAGAGCTGCCATACCTGCCAGACTTCTGGTAAGGTTGGTTCCAAGAATGTGGCACCTTTAGTGCCTCTCCCAGTTGTGGGAGTCCCATTTGAGAGGGTAGGGATTGACATTGTTGGTCCCCTTGATCCCCCAACCTCCTCAGGCAACAGGTTTATACTTGTTGTAGTAGACCATGCTACTAGGTACCCTGAGGCAATTCCTATGAGGACTGTTACAGCTCCGGCTGTGGCTAAGGCCCTCCTTGGTATTTTTACCAGGGTGGGGTTTCCTAAGGAAGTAATCTCTGACAGGGGGTCAAACTTTATGTCCCACTACATGAAAGCCATGTGGAAAACCTGTGGAGTTTCTTACAAGTTCTCAACAGCATACCACCCTCAGACAAATGGGTTGGTTGAAAGGTTCAACAGAACCATGAAGAGCATGATAGGTGCTTTAGAGGAACCCCTTAAAAAGAAGTGGGACCTTCTACTGCCATGCCTTCTCTTTGCTTATAGAGAAGTCCCTCAGGAGGGAGTAGGTTATTCTCCCTTTGAGCTTCTCTACGGCCATCCGGTCAGAGGTCCATTGGCCCTGATTAAGGAGGGATTGGAAGGTGCTCCTCCCCTCAAGCCAGTCAGAGTGACTGACTATGTGATAGGTCTCCGGAGGAGAATGTCACACATGATGGCAGAAGCAAGTGACAACTTGAAAGCTGGTCAAGCTCTGGTCAAACATTGGCATGACCAGAAGGCTAACATGGTTGAGTTTACTCAAGACCAGCTAGTTCTAGTTATGCTCCCAACAAGGCAGAGGGCCTTGCAAGACAAATGGATGGGACCCTTCAAGATTGTGGGAAAACTTGGAGAGGTCAACTATCTGGTGGATCTGGGCAGACCCAGGGAAGCTCCTAGAGTCTTTCACACCAACAGACTAAAAGCATACATCTCCAGGCCTGATGTAGGAGCCTTGCTCCTAGCTTCAGCTGCAGAGGAAGAAGAGAGTGAATCTCTCCCTGATCTCCTCAGAGGTGTGCCTTTAGATGAAAAATTTGAAGGAGTCAATCTCTCTTCAGACCTGACACCTGAGCAACAAGAGGAGTGCAAATCTATGTTAAATCAGTTTGCCTCCCTGTTCTCACTGTCACCAGGCTTGACCCCTTGGGGCCAGCATGAGATACTCACTGGTGACTGTCTGCCAGTCAAAAGCAGAGGGTACAGAATGTCAGAACATATCAGAACCCACATCAAAGGAGAGGTCAAGAAGATGCTTGATCTCGGGGTAATAGAGCCCTCTACTAGTCCATGGTCTAGCCCAGTTGTGTTAGTACCAAAGGCAGGATCCAAAGACTTGAGATTCTGTGTGGACTATAGAGCTCTAAATGCAGTCACTAAGACTGATGCCCACCCTTTGCCCAGGACAGATGAGTTGGTGGATAAACTTGGTGCAGCCAAGTACCTCAGCACATTTGACCTGACGTCAGGCTATTGGCAAATGGCCCTGACAGACCATGCCAAGGAGAAAACTGCATTTTCAACCCCAGTTGGCTTGTACCAGTTTAAGGTCATGCCTTTTGGACTAAAAAATGCACCTGCCACATTCCAAAGGATGGTGAACCAAGTTCTAGCTGGGATGGAAGATTTCTGCATGGCATACTTGGATGACATTGCAGTCTTCAGCCACTCCTGGGAGGAACATGTGAACCACCTAGGACATGTGTTGCAGGCTCTTGAACAGGCCCATTTGACAATCAAAGCCAGTAAGTGCCAGATTGGTCAAAGTAAAGTGGTCTACCTTGGGCATGAGGTAGGAGGTGGAGAAATAAGGCCTTTGCTCAGCAAGATTGAAGCTGTGCAAAATTGGACAACACCAACTACTCAAACCCAAGTGAGAGCCTTCCTAGGCCTCACTGGGTATTACAGGAATTTCATTGAGAACTATGGGACCATAGCTTCTCCCCTGAATGTAATCTCCTCTCCTAAATTCCCTAAAAAGGTAAAATGGAATGAGGAATGCAATCAGGCCTTTGAAAAACTGAAGAGAGCTCTTTGCCAAGCTCCAGTATTAAGAGCTCCTGACTACCACCAAACTTTCATTGTACAAACTGATGCTTCCAATGTAGGTATAGGTGCAGTTCTAAGCCAACTGGATGAGAAGGGTAGGGAACACCCCATTTGCTTCATCAGTAGGAAACTGAAGGATCCTGAGACAAGGTGGGCAACAATCGAAAGAGAATGCTTTGCTATTGTGTGGGCACTGAAGAAGTTTAGGCCATACTTGTATGGTTCTACTTTTGTTATTCAGACTGACCACCAACCCTTGAGATGGTTAATGCAAATGAAAGGGGAAAATCCAAAACTATTGAGATGGTCAATCTGCCTGCAAGGGTTTGATTTCACCATTGAGCACAGGTCAGGGTGCCACCATCAAAATGCTGATGGACTCTCTAGGATGTATATCATCGACTAGAGGTATGAGGTTCATCCAGGAGTGGATTAAATCCTCCTGTCCCTTAGTCTGGGGGGGGGGGGGCGAGTGTTAGGGAGAATTCTCTGTTTAGGCTGAATTTCCCTACCTAGTGAGTCCCCCAGCAGCTTTGCTGGATTTCTGGGGTTTCTTTTTTTTCTCCTGCCAAGAGTGAGACTCTTTTACCCTCACTCTTGGGCATGTTTGAAGTGTGTTCCTTTGGTTTACCTTGTGTTGAATGGGCTATGGGGTCTTTTACCCCATAGGGCCTCATGTGTTTTTGTAATATGGGTTACAGAGCACCCTCCGTGCAGTATCCCAGGGGTGTCCTAGGGACTCCCCAACATAGACTCCATACCCTGGGACTGACTACTGTCTCCCAGGGCATGTAAAGTCACCAAAGACTTTACTAGTCTTAAATCCTGAACAGAACCAGTACAAACCATCATATTGTGGACGTACTGGCGGGGGCAATTTGATTGCCCCAGGGTCTGTTAGTCGAGGGGGCACGTCTCCGTCCCCCCTGATCGAGTTTTGGCTGGTGGCAGTGGAAACTACTTTTTATATTCGACCGCGAATATTTTCCTATGGGATTTCCCATTGTTTTAGGCTAACACATTTAATTATTTATTTACGGTAGCCTTAAACATACCGCCGGTTTATATATTTATTATTATAACTCCGGTTGGGATTTTTTGCCAAAACTTGATTCTAAAATGGCGTTGGCGTTCGCCTCTGTAACTCTGACCCAAAGTGGAGCCCTTTGTCCCACTTTTGGCGGGCTTCTCCACAGAAGCCCTCCAAAGTGGTGCCACTCTGTCTGGGGTACTTAGGAGGGGTGGAGGGGGATTTAGGCACCCTGGACTGAGTTACCTAGGTAACTCAAGTCGCACTCCATCCTGATTGGCCCAAGTGGTGAGCCGGCCGGCTCACCACTTAGCATGTTTGAGTGACAGCTAGGCTGGGTGAATGGGGGTTTGCTGCATAAAAGCAGGGCTTTGGGGACTGGAACTTTAGAAGTCGCCACAGGACCTAAGAATCCAACGAGGGAAGAGCTGAGCTGACCTGCTACGACGACACCGCCGGTGGAGCCCTGCTGAACCATCTCACCACTTTTCCCGACGACCGAGGAGAACTCTTAACGGAGTGGCTCCTTCCCTTGACTGGTGGGGACAACCAGTTTTCACCTTCTTTCCGCTCTTCGAGGTATCTCGTGGCCGCCTTGCCAGTGCCAAGCACCCCGGCAACCGGAATACCCCCCACTTGTACCACAACCGCGAAAGTCGGTACAACCCTTTAACCGGAGGACTCCGCGGCTGGTTTCTTCCCGGGCAGTGCAACGACCTTCTTCTTCTGCTCTTCAGCGAGATCTTCTTCTCCCCTGACCGACGTCGAGCCTTGCTGCCACTGCCTGGAACAACTGCCACCGCTGGAGGATCCTTCCCGTTAAGGTACCGTGTTCCGCCTGTCTTCCCTTGCCACCGACTGTACGGGGTAGTTTTAGCCCCTGGCTTTCGATCCTGGGATTGCCTGGGACACCTTGGCTAAACTTTCTAAGCCTCTCTAACTCTTTTCCGAACTCTTTTGCAAGACTCTGAATCCCAAAAACTGTGTGATCTTGGGCACGTTTTCGCTCTGTCCGCTCTAAGAGTGGGCCCTGCCTAGTGACTTTTGCTCACCTGTGACTTTGTGCTTCTTTGAGCTTACTGAAAGTGTTCTTGACCTTAGAGTGGTGTGTTTAGCCTAATTCTGCTCTTTCTCCCTCCCTTCTTTGAACCTACTAGGGTGTCATCTAAAGTTATGTGGTGTTAACCAAGAGTTGCCTAGTTAGAAATAAGGGTTGGGACTGCTTTCCATATAACTGTGCTTGGAGTGTTTTACTATATATTGCTAGAGTGTTTTCAACTTATGTGTTCTTAAAATAAATAACTATATACTTTTGAAACCAAGCTCTGGTCAGTGTTTGCTTGTGCTATTGTGTCTGAGTACATATTGTGTATACTTTGCATACTGCCTAACTCTTCTTGAGGGAAGTCTGACTGCTCAGCCACAGCTACCAGGTAAATCTGGGTGGTGCAGACTGCTACCAAGTGGGTTTACTGCTATACCTGTAGTCTTAAATCTTTTGCAGTGTTCCCCAAGGGAACTGCACAGGTTTCTGCCTAACAACAAGCTATCATCTGGGTTATGCAGATGGCACTCAAGATACTCATTCCCCTAAATGGAATCTACGAATCAGACCTTACCCTCCTAAACAAAATATACCTCAACATTCAGGCCTGGATGGCTACCCACAGCCTCTGCCTGAATGATGAGGACGGAAATACTAATCCTAGGCGCCCCTACCCTTATGAACAAATTAGACACGCAGTGTTCATCCTTCAACATTGATGGCAACATCATTAAAACTGCCAAGGACACCAAAACCTTAGGATTCTACCCAGATTCCACACTGAACCTTAGAAAGCAAGTCAATGTGACAGCCTCATACACTGCTACAGGTAGAGCTTGAATAAGTGACACAGCTGGCTTAAGGTACAGTGCAAGAACTGATAGGTCACCTTGAAAGTTAAAGAGCATTCATTTAGGGGCAAACAGTAAAAGGGGCAATTGTATGATCACCAGCGTGTGTGGAATCCACCCTAGAGAAGCCCTATCATCAATAGCCTCCACTGCAAAGATTAAGGTCTCCTCAGTATAACAGCACATCAGTGTCCAGGTGCAGGCCAAGATTTTATGATCCTTGCCAAACATTTATGGCAGAGGTAGCCAGTGATTTAGCTTTAGCCAGCACTGTACAACAACATCGGACTGCATTGTTGGGTGGGATGCAAGAAGGATTCTCATTCTGCATTACCCAACATTTGGCTTCTACTCAATGGTTCACTAGTTTGTTTATTTTATTTATATAGCACGCCTGACCCAGGGGTATCTGGGCGCTAGTGGTGAGATAACGGTTATAAGTTGCAATTCATACAATCATAATACATAGGACACATGAGACATACAGAAACAATCCTAGGGCATATGAAACGCAGCAAGAAATTTAGTTGATGCAATAGTCCGAGCATAATTACATTCACGAATGACAAAGTGGGAAAATAAATGGGCAGACTGGGTGCCTGGTAGAGAAAGTTAGTTCTTATTGTTGTATCTAGGTACCACTAGGCATGAGGTGTTATTAGATCTCGTGAAAAGGGCTGAGGATCTCAAGGTGAATTTGTCGGTAAGGTAGGGTGGGGCTCGGTGGTTCAACGCTTTGTGGGTAAGGCAGAGAGTTTTCAAACCAATGTTTTCTTGTAGGGAAAGCTATTTGCAGAGTTTTCTAGTTGCCGAGATATGCTCCCTTCTGGGTATGTTTAATACGGCTCTGAGCGCATTGTTTTGCAAAATCTGCAGTTTGTGGAGTATGGATTTATTTGCGCCCAAGTATAGTTATAGTAGTACAGTTTGGACTGTATGAGTGCTCTGGCCAGCGTAAGGCAACTGTTAGGTGATAATAGGGGTCTACACACCCTGATCAGCTTGCCAGTGTAGGCAGTGGCTGATCAATGAAAGAGGCTTCTACCAAACCATGTCTGCAAACATCATGATACCTGCTGGTTGTATCAAGGGTGTAAGATGATAGAACGGGCTTGTCTGCCTTGATTCGAACACCACGCAAATACGAGGGTGTAGGTTACAGTGAAGGTTTCTGGTAGCAGACTTAACTTCATCTGCTTCATGCACTCCAGGTGGGTCTGTGTTTTGACCCTCGGATGGAGGATCAATGGCTGTCCATCTCAACAGGTTTAGGTAGGGTTGGGCTGGGTGGAAGGGTACGTACAGTGTAGTTCTTTGTAGTATGAACCCCAAATGCTGTGCTCATTGGCAGGTTGGTGAAACACAATTGATAACTCCAGGGGGCTGAGTAAATGGGCAGGTTCTCCGATGTCAGACGTTTTGTGCATAAAGAACTCCTTCCTGAAGAAAGTGGGTCCATCACAGGAGGTGCATGTGAGATCCAGGGAGGAAGATGGTTCACCAGGTTATGGTTTGTCAACCTTTTTTACTCCTCAGAATGTTCTTTTGTAGACATTTCTTCTTCTGGATAACTTGAACAGTTTGGAAAGGTCCTTTGTGTATACTTTGTAAAAATCTGGCAGCGCAATTCTTTTCTGGATATTGAGTAAAATGGAGCTATAAAACTGACTTATGCCCAGGTCTATAGGTGCACAGGCAGCCATTACAATAGCAGAGCAATTAGGCTATTGTGGCATCTCAGAAGATTTTCCTGTGAAACAGAGGTACCTCTGTGCATGCAACTTGCACAATCTGAATGTACCATGCCTTGAAGTCCGCCTGTTTTTTTTCCTCGTCTCCCCTCCTTGCATGGTTGCGCCTTGTGTATAGGCGCATTATAAATGAACAATAAATAAAATAATAAACAGTGGAATTAGGTGCGGGCACCTCATACTTGTAAGGTTGCACTATCTTTTGGCACCATGGTGTGTGTGCAGGTAAGGGTATGCCTGTAAAATAACTGTTAGCGCCAATGTTATGTCCTTGATGCCCCGCCCAGGGTGGCCCCTCTTGTGACACTTATGTTGCATCAGATCTAGAACTCCGTGAGCCTCTCCTTCAACAGGGCATTATGGGACAATCATTGGACTGCAGTATACGAAGCAACATGTTGGAACGAATCAGATTGCGGTTGATGAAGTCAAGTAATTCACTTGACAGATAAAAGCGGACTTGTTGGTGATAAGGTTTCTTGGGAATTAGCCGCCAGGGGGCGACATCTACCCAAAAATGCACCCTCATTAAAATCAAACACTTTCCCAAATATTCTACAATCGGAGTTTATAATATAAAATTATTCCCCTCCTAGAATATTTGGGGAAAGTATTTTAAGGGTCAGAAAAAAAAAAGTCACCTACCTTTCGACTTTTTCCAGGCACATTATCACATGGAACAGAGTAGTTGTTTCCAGCAAATGACCTGACACAGTGACCTGACAGAAATGGGGTCTGACAAAATACAGAAGTGTTGTGTGATTGGGGCACAAAGACTGGAAGCACTGGTGATGTGGGTCGGGCTCTCAGGAGAATTATGAGCAGGAGATCACTGCTTAAAGCCCAACATGTTTGTGTTAAAAAGAAAGCAAACCTGGCATTAACCAGGGACATATGGCGGTATAAAAATAAAACAAAAACATTTGGCGCAGAGCAGGTTCACATAGCTGAACCAAGCACATCAAGTGCCGTGGCGAACTGGGAAAAGAGTCTGGTGGGCACTGTCCCACTGAGTACATGGTCCTTATGCCCCTCTTTTTCTTCAGAAGATACAATAAGGGCAACCGTTATGCTTAATTCTGCCTTGGATTCTGTCCCATTGGCTGTGCAAAAGGGCATTTTGCCAACCATTGCCCCATGGGTGGCCCAGGCTATCAATCATTCCTGCCAGTCAGACATTTAAACATGCACTGGTGATCCCTCTTTTAAAAATCCCTCACTGGATCCTTCCTGTGCTGCTAATTTCCATCCAATTTCTTCACTAACTTCATAAAGAAAGGTGATCAGAGTCATTTCTCCTTTTATTATTTCTTTCCATCAATTTTCTTTGATCCTTTCCAGTCTGGGTTCCGCCCTGGCCAGGGAACAGAGAGCATGAAGGTCTCTGTTGTGGATGCCCTTGCACATCTCACCGATCAGGGTGAGTGGAAGCTCTGATATTATTAGACCTATCGTCTGCTTTCAACTGTCTTGCCCGGGCAGGGATAACTGGACAGGCATTATCTAGGTTTCAGGTTTTCCTGGGTGATCGTGCACAAACTCTTTCTATTCCTCATTTTCGTTCTGTTTCTGTTCCTCTGCCTTGTGGGGTCCCCCAGGTATCAACCTTGTCCCCTACCCTGTTCAACGTGTCCACCCAGCCTCTGGTCGAGCTCATCCACTCTCACAGGCTCCGATGCTACTCCTATGCTGATGATACCCAGATTATTCTGCGGCTTGATCTAGCCCAACCTGATCCGGTGACTCTGTTATGGAGGTGCTTAGAGGATGTAGGTGGGTTGTTGGATGGGCTACAACTGGCTTAAATTGAACAGGCACAAGACTGAGGTTCTGGTGGTAGGCCCCCCTTCTGCTTCTTCTCTTTGGACTCCTTTTTGGCCTTTTTCTCTTGGCTCGTCTCCAATTCCGATTTCCGTGGTGTACGATCTGGGAGCTAAGCCCTCGTTGGAGGCTCATGTGGCTACTGTATGCCAGTCTTGGCACTATAAGCTTATAGTCATGTGTAGGGTATTGGGCTTTCCCCCTTTGCAGTTTCATGCCCCAGTGGTGCCTGCACTGGTGCTTAGTGTGCTAGACTAGTGTAACTTTTTGTATTTGGCCCAGCCAGTTCATCGGCTCAAAGTACTGCAAAATGTGGCAGCCAGACTGGTTGTTCACACTCCTTACCATATGCCTATTTCTCCTGCCTTACGGCAGTTGCATTGGCTCCCTGTTGCCCAGAGGGTTCAGTTTAAATCCATGTGCATTGTGCACTGGGCCTTTTATGGCCTAAGGGCTGAGTATTTACAGAGCAAGCTTTGGCCTTATGTTCCCAATCGCCCACTTCACTCTCCAGATTCCTGCACTATTTCAGGTCCTCCAGTGCGGCTCTGTCAGGTTGGTGGAAGTACCTTCTCCGTTGGGCAACGGCTGACCATTTATCTTTTAGTCGGTCTTTGAAGACCTTCCTTTCTGCTCAAATGATTCTAGCAGGGACACAGCTTGTTGAATGTACCTTTGCCCAGTGCCAAGATGCCTACGGGCGGATGTGCCCTTTAGAAGTTCATTTAAGACAAGAGCCTGAGGAGCAAAGAGGATAGTGATCCACCAAAATTCTTTGTAAGCTGTGCTGAGCATGCATTGGTCACAGACCTGCAGGCTTCAAATCCCACAAATCCGAAGGAAATGGGGCAGCATGTTGCGGTACTACAAGGGAACACACAAAATAGCAATAACAAGACTATCAGAGGAAGGCACATAGGGGATCCTGGGATCTCAAATGTCTAAGCCAGAAAGTCACCAGCAGGGGGCTTTCCTTTTCAAGTTCAAAGCTGTCAATATGGGCTCAAATGTCCACCATTCATGTTGCAGCCAAGGGTGGTGAACTATTGTCTTGAAGTGACCAAGCAGCTTTGAAGATCAGGCTTGAAGCCAGTCATGACCAAGTGCAAATGTTAAGAGAAGTTGAGACACAGGTCAAAGCAGTGGAAGTGATGGGAGTGAAGCAAGCATCAAAGTTAGGATATCAGAGGATTTGTACACAAAGTTAGGTTGAAGAGGGAACAAGTTACTTACCTGTAACTGTTGTTCTCCAGCATGGGTCTGGCATGGATTCACATGCTCATGAATATTCCCCGTCGTCAGGCTGGGAATCCTCGGTAAATAAAAAAATCAGTTTTGTTTCTGAACTGTCTTTCTACTAGTAACCAATCACTGGTCTCTGGATCATACTGCCCCCAGCCAATGACTGCCCTCTACCTAAGCCCCTCCTCTGGCAGCCATCTTCAGATTTGGTATCACGTAAAGTGGCAGTAGGACCAAGAGAAGAGTCGGAGAGGGGTAGGGGGGAGGGTTCGCATGTGAATCCATGCCAGACACATGCTGGAGAACAACAGTTACAGGTAAGTAACTTGTTCCTTCTCCAGCATGGATTCACATGCTCATGAATACAAGAATACATAACAGTACACACATGCACAACCACGGGAGGTGGCAAGGCTCAACATTAAGCATTGCATCAACTCAACATTAAGCATCTCTTACCTCCTCACCAGGCCCACCTTCAGGCGAACAGGTTGCGCAGCACTGCCTGGCCAACTCTGGACTCCTCCATCGAATCCATGTCAACGCAGTAGAATCTCGTGAAGGTGTGCGTCGACCTCCACGTAGCAGCCCTGCAGATGTCCAGCAAGGGCACACCAGATAGGAACACCATGGTAGCAGCGATCGCTCTGGTTGAATGAGCTCTCGGACGGCCGGGCAACGGTCGGTTTGCCAACCGGTGACCGTGCACAATGCAGCCGGAGAGCCATCTGGAAATGGAAACCTTCGAGAGCGCCTTCCCTTGGTTCACAGGTCCAAAGTTCACAAACAGCTGTGATGTCTTCCGAAGGGTCTTCGTGCGGTCCACGTAGAACTTCAGAGCTCTAGCCACATCCAGCGAGTGCAAAGTGCTCTCAGCCGGCGACGAATGAGACAGGAAGAAAACAGGTAACACAAAGGGCTCGTTGAGGTGGAAGTCCGACGGCACCTTGGGCATGAAGGAGGGGCGAGTCCTCAGCACTACACTCGTCTCGTGGAATGTCAGGTATGGAGGTTTACAGGAGAGGGCCTGGATCTCTCCCACTCGTCGTGCGGAGGTGATGGCCACAAGAAACGCTGTCTTCCATGATAGGAACTTAAACAGTGCCGAGTGCAGAGGCTCGAATGGTGGCCCCTTGAGCCTGCTCAGCACCACGTTGATCTCCCACGCCGGGGCCCGAGCCTTCATCGGCGGGAATGACCGGAACAGTCCTTTCATGAACTCCTTCATCAGGCGATGGGACCACAGTTCTGGTGTAGCGGGAAATCGCCTCTAGATGGATCTTGATGGAGGCATGAGCTAGCCCTGCCTTGGCCAGCAACAGTAGGTACGGCAGCACTTGAGGGGCCGTAATCCGCAGAGGGTAATCTTTGCACAGCACCAGACAGAGAACCTCTTCCATTTGTGTCCATAGTACTTGAGAGTCGAGGATGCCGTGGCCTTTGCAAGCACCTCCTTGCAGTCCGCCGGGATATCGTACCCTCCAAACTCTAGCGCTGCAGGAACCTGGCCTGCAAGTTCAGCGGCCCCGGGTCGTAGTGGAGTATGGCGCCCCCTTCTCTGGCGAGAAGATCCGTGTCCGTTGGCAGTTTGATCGGGGAGGGTGGTGGGGGCGGACGCTGACAGGTCCAGGAAATATCGGCCTCGGCCACGCCGGTGCGACGAGGATCATCCTGCACCAGGACCATCTGAGTTGATTGATGAGTCGCAGCAGGAACAGGCCATCCCAGGTGAATGAGAAAGCATCGCCCATGCTCCGCGGCTGGGGAAACCTGCTGGCGAACCTCCGGCACTTGGTGTTTGTCGCCGCCGCGAATAGGTCAATCTGGGGATTGCCCCATTGTTTGAATAGGAGATCCACTTGATCCTGCCGCAGTTCCCACTCGTGGCACGAGCACAGCTCCCTGCTGAGTGAGTCGCGAAGGTGTTCTTTATTCCTGCCAAATGGAAGGGTCCCAGAAACATCCCCTGGGCAACGGCCCCAGTGCCACAGATCCTGGGCCTCCTTGGACAGGGCTGGGGATGTTGTGCCCCCCCGTTTCCAGAAATGGAACATCGTGGTGGTGTTGTCAGTGAAGATCCTTACCACCGTGCCCTTGAGGGACGGAAGGAACGACCTGAGAGACCAGAACACGGCTCGGAGCTCCAGGACATTGATGTGCAGTGACCTCTCCTCCTGGAGCCAAAGGCCTCGTGCGTGGAGATCTCCGGTGTGCGCTCCCCATCCATCCATGGAGGCGTCCGTCGCCAGTCTCCTGATGCGCTGGGGTCTGGAAGTCCATACCCACCCCGCCAGATGTGCGCGGGTGCCCCACCACCGGATCACTTGGCGGAAGGTCTCGTTGAGCAAAATCCGGTCTTTGAAGTGGCCAGTCGGTTGCATCCAACAGGCGTCGAGGAATTCTTGCAGTGGACGTATCCGCAGCCTGCACAGGCGCACGAGGTAGATGCATGAGGACATCATGCCGAGCAGGGACTTGATGGACCTCACCCTGGCCGCGTCCATGGTTGACAACAGCTGCACCTTGCCAGGATGACCTTTGTCCTTTCCTCCGACGGAGAAGCCAATTGCGCCACTGTGTCGAGACTTGCGACGGTACCAAGTGGGATTTCGTGAAGTTGATCGAGAATCCCAGATCTGTGAGCAGTTGGACGGTCTTTGCTGTGTGCACGACGGCGAGTTCTCTTGTCTTCGCTCGGATGAGCCAGTCGTCCAGGTAGGGGTAGATGTGGATCCCTGCAGGCGCAGCCGCACCACCACTGGTGTGAGGCACTTGGTGAACACCCTGGGCGCCAACTTCAATCCGAAGGGAAGGGCCTTGAACTGATAAGTGTCGCTCTTGGACCACGAATCGTAGGAACTTTCGATGTCCTTTTAGAATGGGGATGTGAAAGTAGGCATCCTCCAAGTCCGTAGGCATCCTCCAGCAAGTGCAACTTCTGGGACTTGATGTACTTGTTTAGACGAGGGAGGTCAAGGATGGGTCACCATCCGCCAGTCTTTTTCCTTACGAGGACGTAGCGAGAGCATACTCCGGAGCCCCGGAGCCTCTTTGGGACGAATTCGATGGCCCCCCTTTTTTTTAAGCATCACTCATACCTCCAGTAGCAGTTGAGGGATGTGGTTTTCCTTCCTGGCCACAGGTGGAATACGGGGGCACTTCCTTAGAAATTCCATTGTGTGCCCGTGGGCCAGGGCATCCAGCACCCAACGGTCGGTGGAGATGGACTCCCACACGCTGATGAAACTCGCCAGCCGGCCTCCCACTGAAGTGCTCAGGTGGGGGCCCGACGCTACGGCCGGTTGAGTCCTGCTTGGCCGCAGCCTTGCCGCCCTGGCCTCCTTGACGACAATGACGAGATCCTCCTGTCTTGCCGCGTCCTCTGTGGGCCTCCTGCAATGAGGAGCGGGCCGCCTGGCGGTATGATGAGGAGCCTCGACCGAATCCTTTGGCGGCACCTTGCTTGCCTCCGGTGTTCGGAAAGGACGGCCGTCGCTGTTGAAGGACACCTAAGGCCCGAGCAGTCTCTGTGTCTGCCTTGATGGCCTGCAGTGAATCATCCACTGTCTTGCCGGACAGGTTGTTTCCGTCGAAGGGCATGTCCAGAACACTGGTCTGAACGTCCTGGCGGAAATCGGTCACCTTGAGCCAGCCGCGCCGACGGAGGCAAACGCTGTTGCCCATCTGGCAAAAACCAGTGTCAGCAATGTCCGTGGGCACCGTAATGGCGTGGTCCGAGGCCACTTCGTCTTCCTGTAGGATCTCCAGGACCTCAGCCCTCTTGTCGTCCGGGAGGAAGTCCAGCAGGGCAGCGATCTTAAACCACAGCTCCCTGTCGTAGCGTGCCACAATCACGAGGGCGTTGGCTGCTTTAATCATCGTCGCCGCAGACGAGATGACCCGCTGTCACATGGCGTCCAGTTAGTTCCCTTTGCTTTCCGGCGGGGAAGTCAAAGTTGAAGCCTTTGCCCCAACTGCTTTCTTCTTGGCTGCCGCCGAGACTACCGAATCCGGGTACGGCTGAGCCCTAAGGCACATGGGGGCGGAATCCGGGACCTGGTACTTCTTCTCGTACCGGTCTATCTTAGCAGGAGCCGTGGACGGGTTCTTCAGGAGCATCATCCCCTCGTCCCAGATGTCATCCAGTAATGGAACAGAGAGGACTGTGTTCCTCTTGACCTCACGCTGTTGGTAGAGGAACCCTTCCTTCTTCTGCTCTTCGGGGCAGAGCTGGAAAAGCTCGGATGCCCTGGCGATCATGGCGTGGAAGGAGCCAATTTCGTCGGGCGGGGAGGCCCGAGGGGGTGGTGAAGGAAGGTCCATCCCGTCGTCATCCGTCCTTGTCTCATCCCCCGGAAAAGGGGAAGGAGATGAAGGCTGTGAAGGCCGTGCAGGCGGGAAGGAAGGGAGGGTATGGGGGGGGGGGGGAGTTATCCTCTGCTTGCTCGGTGAACTTTCCGGCTCCGCTGGGTCATCCGTTGGGGTAAGGGCAACCTTGTCCTTATCTCCGTACACAAGACTGAATCGCCATGAAGATTGCTCCCGAGTTGTCTTGCGGCATCGGCACCGGCTGTGACGGAAGCGACGGTTGAGGATCCTCCGTCCCCTCCACGGCGCGCGGCTCCCCGTCAGCACCGCCATCACTTTCTTCGTCCGCCTCGTCGGGATCCCTCCCGTAGGACCGGACCTCCTCGAACTTTTTGTTCAGGATCTTTGCGATCCCCGCCAGCTCCTCTTCAGGAGGTGGAACCTGTGTCCGTAATGGCCACCGGGCCCCCCCTCTTTTTCCGCCTGGGGTTTCACAGGGGTCTTATCGATGGGCTGAAAAGGGAATTCCCTCTGCGGTGGCAAGGAAACTCTAGGCCCCGAGGTCACCTCCACTGGGGTATCCTCCCGCCAGGGCCGCCACGACTCCCTTGATAGAGGCCTTAACCGGGTGAATCAGGGCCTTCGCGACCTTGGGCGTGCCCAAGTCCTTCACCTTGGGGGGGCAGTGGGGGGTCACTGCCTCACTCCCCCTCGGTTGTCTGTCGGGATCGACCGGGGCTTCTCCCGAAGCTTACCCGGGTTCTCCGACTTCCTCTTTCCCGAGCCAGAGTGTTGGCTCGTGGTTGATGGCGTCGGTGATAATGCGCCCTTCCTGGCAGCTGAGGAGCCCGACCGATCGGCGCTCCTGATGCCCGCGGACTCGCAGTGCTTTGCCTTTTGTTGGGCCCCCGTCGCCCGGGCGTCCTCAAAGGTCTTACAAGACCTCTTGGACTTCCTCTTCTTCTCACCTGCTGCTGGGCTCTTCCCTTGTAGCCAGTTGATGAGGCGGGTACGACGATCCTTTATAGTCCGTTCGGACATGTTCTTGCAAAACGCACAGTCCTTCTCCACATGCGTTTTGTCTTTGTGAAGGCAGTAGAGGCATCGAGAATGCTCATCCTCCTTGAAGAAATTTTGTAATCCCCATCCAGGGCAGCTCCTGAAAAGCTTGGATCCGGGTGTCGTGTTTCCTTTATCCTGGGCCATGTCCATGCGGGGTAGGCCTCAAAGATCTTCCGGAATCCTCCAAGAAGCGTAACTCGATGAAAACATCACCTTTGAGGGGTGTAGAAATTCCGAAATGGGTCCCTGTTGATCGGAAGTAGAATCGGTGGAGCTTTAGGCTCGATTGACTGAAAAAATGAGATTAAACTCTTTGAAAAATCTCAAAACGCAGTAAAAGCTCGAGAGCTATAGCACAAAGACTCCCAACACTTGAACGTGTGGTAAAAATCTGAAGATGGCTGCCAGAGGAGGGGCTTAGGTAGGGGGCAGTCATTGGCTGGGGGGCAGTATGACCCAGAGACCAGTGATTGGTTACTAGTAGAAAGACAGTTCAGAAACGAAACTAATTTTTTTCTTTACCGAGGATTCCAAGCCTGACGACAGGGAATATTCATGAGCATGTGAATCCATGCCAGACTCCATGCTGGAGAAAGGAGCAGTTCCCAAAGTTGCCAAGTTAAGCACAGTACCTCTTGCACTGTGCAAGGATGTAGAAAATTAGATATGAAGGATGGAGATTGAGGATGTGATAGAGACGATACAGACCTCTGGGTGGCCGAGTCCCATTGTGGTGGTTAAAAAGGCAAATGGACAAACAAGACTCTGCATCGATCTCAGGCACCTCAATAGCATGGTGGTTGCTGAGATATTCCCTCTTCCAAGGATTGATGATTTGTTGGCGGGGGTGTCAGGTGCAAACGTTTTTTCAATACTTGATTTGAAATCTGCCTATCAACAAGTAGAACTCAGAGACGCTAGAGATCTCACAGCTTTTATAATGCCCATTGGTTTGTTCAGATGTGTGAGAATGCCATTTGGACTAGTGTCCGCTGCCAGCGTGTTTCAAAACATAATGTATAAGCGGTTGGGGGATGAAGTTGGAGTGATGTTTTATCAAGATGATGTTTTAGTATGTGGGGCTGATGAGAAAGAACATGAGGTGAGGCTCAAGAGAGTTCTGAGAACTCTGTAGAAAGCTGGATTAGCAATTACTAATTTAGAGCTGAGAAAGTAGTCTATTTTGGGCATGAGCAATCTGGAAGTGCAGTCAGACCCAAAGAAGATGCTATAGAGGCGATTAAGAACATGTTAGCTCCCAAGAATAAATCTGATGTATTGTCATTTCTGGGATTGATTGAATTCTATGGGACATTCATTAGAGGATTAGCAGATAAAACTAGGAACATGAGGAGGTTGACGCAAAAAGGGGTCAATTTTAAGTGGGATGAGAAATATGAAACGGAATTTAAAGATATAAAGCTTGCAGTAGTTAATGCACCCATTATGGCAGGATTCGAAGAAAGCAGGGAAACAATTATTTTTGTTGACGCTAGTGATCATGGCCTTGGCGCATTATTGATGCAACAGGACAGACTAGCATTACATACCATTGTGTTTGCTTCTAGAAGTCTCAAGGATACAGAAACCAGGCATTCAGTAGTAGAAAAGGAAGCACTGGAATGTGGGTAGGGATAGACAAGTTCAAGAGGTTTATATGGGGGAGAGAATTTGTGGTGTGTACCTATCACAAACCGTTGGTGAGTATATTTTCGAAAAAAGGATTAGAGGGTGTATCTCGCCACATAATGAAATGGCTAAGCTCCATGCAGGGTCTAAGGTTTACCATGGTACATTTTTTTTTAAAAACAATTTTATTGATTTTATTCAAACAACAAATAAACCCAACTCGACATACAGTGGTTACATATCTTGCTCGTAAATACACATATATTGTTACTTTTTCGCCCACTGTTTTTCCCGTCCCACCCCCCTCCCAAGCCTACTGTCTCCCATTGTTAGACTCCACCTCCTGTGGTGGGGAGACCTCTCCTGCCGCGTTTATTGAATCATCATGACTTGGTCCATCATACGTGGGCCCAAATAGCTCTGCTATTAGCTATCTCCACCCCTCTAGGGCTCCGGCTTCACCCTCCATGTCTCCTTTGCACGCTTCCTGCCATCCTACTGTTTCTGCCTCCGCCCACTTCTGCAAGTCCCTCCACCATGTCTCCACTTTGGGCTTATGGCACGCTTTCCATCCCATTGCAATCCTTCTCGTCGCCAGTACATATGCCAGATCTTTCAATTTGCTCACATGTTTAAGCTTCCGCGGTCTGGGGAACCCTCCCAACAAACAAGCCCACGCCGTATCCACCTTCATGCGGATTCCCTGGTCTTCCATTTTCTGTGCTAGATCTCTCCAATATTCCGCTATCTGTGGACATGCCTAGAACATATGCACCATTCCTGCGTTTTCCTCATTGCATTTAGGACACACCTGGCTTCCAGCATTCTTAAATTAAGCTACCTTCAACGGCGTCAGATATGCTCTGTGCGTTATATACAACTGTATTTTTTGCAGCCTGGCATTTCTCGACACTTTCTTATGATACCCCTGAGCCCTTTCCCACATCCCGTCACTCATCACATGTCCTACTTCCTCCTCCCAGGCCAGTCTGAGTTGCACCACTTCCTTGCCCACTTGAGTCATCATCATCTCGTACACTCTAGATGTTTCATGCCCACCTTCTGCTATATCATATATCACATCTAGTGTGGTGTCCGGTTCCTCTGCGAGTTCCACTTCGGACCAGGTATCTTTTATTCGTTGCACCATCCTATGATATGCAATATATTGTCCAGAGCTCAACCCCGTTTGTTCCACCAGATCTTCAAATTCCAATATTTTCCCCTCTTGCCACACATCCCCCAGTGTTGCTATTCCTACCGGTTCCCAATACTTCCTGATCGTTAACCTAAGTTGCTCTTCTGTTCCCATCATTGTTACTAGTGGGATTTGCGGAGAGCACAGGGCCGGCTTATCCATCAACCGGCACGCCCTCTGCCACATCCCCCATCCAAGACCCAACATCCCCGGGCGACCTCTCAGCTCCCGCTTGGGTAACCATATCATTTCTCTCAAAAAATATGAGGTGCAATCTCCTTGATGCAGCTTACATTCTAAGGTGGATTCCGCAGAGAGCCATTTGGCTACATGTTGCAACTGGCTCGCTACATAATATACTTCCCAGTTGGGTAATTTAATGCCTTCTTTCTCTTGTGGGTTTTGGAGTTTCCATAGGGCTAACCTGTTCCTCATCCCGTACCATAGGAATTCCCTGCAAATACGGTCCAGCTTAGTAAAGAATTGCCGGGGTATGGAGTATGGGATGTTCACGAAGCAATGGAACAGTCTAGGCAATGCCACCATCTTGAGCATCGCCCCTCGTCCCATCATTGCTAAGGGGAGTTTTGCCCAGAACTTCATGCTGTTTTCCAGTTTCTGAACGTTCTTTCTGTATTATGCCTATGTTCGGCTTCTACTGTATGATGTACATCTATCCCAAGATACCTAAAGGTTGTGGCCTCCCACGGTATTTGGAGTACTGGCAAATTCTCCGCCAAGAGCCCTCTATATCTGCCCAGCGGAAACACACAGGATTTACTTAGGTTCACGGCTATGCCCGAGAGTTCAGCAAACCTATCTATCACTTCTAATACATACTGCAGATTTTCCTCTGGGTAGCGCAAATACAATAACATGTCGTCTGCGTATAGAGAAATTAAATGTGATGTTTCCCCAACAACAATGCCTATTGCGTCATATTGCTGCCTCAGATCAATCACCAGGGGTTCTAAAGCCAGAATATACAACATGGGGGACCAGGGGCATCCCTGTCTGGTCCCCCTACCAAGTTGCCACCTTTCAGAAATCACAGTTCCTGTCTTCGCTCTCGCTAATGGCTCACTATATAGAAGTTCTACCCAGTGAAGATATCCTGGTCCCATACCATAGCTGGCAAGGGCCGCCTTCAGCCAGGGCCACTTGACTGAGTCAAATGCCTTGATAGCATCCAGCGACACTTTCGCCATTTCGCTAGTGTTCCCTTCAGTATGTTCGATCACTCAATGGAGTCTCCTCAAATTATTCGAAATATTTCTATTTGGGACATATCCTGTTTGATCAGGGTGGATTAATTTGGTTATGACCTTTTTCAATCTGTTTGCTAACACCGCTGTTAAAATCTTACTATCTTGGTTCAACATCGATAGGAGTCTATAGGAGCCACAGTCACTGCCAGGTCTGTCGGGCTTGGGGAGTGGTATAATAACTGCTTCACGCAGTGATTCCGGTAGTCTCCCAACTTCATATGCTTCGTTAAGCATTTCCAGCAGTGGGGGGAGAATCTCTGCTTTATATGCCTTATAAAATTCACTCGGGAATCTGTCAGTTCCCGGGGTTTTACACGTGGGCAGCTGCCTCACCACTTCTTCTAACTCTTCTAGAGTGATCGGGGCATCTAGCACCTCCCTCTTCTACACTAATTTGGGGTAGCCCAATATCGTTCAATATGTCTCTTATTCCCCCCCTCTCGCTTCCTGTCTCATCTCCATACAAACGTCTATAGTAGTCTACAAATTCTTGGTTAACCCCCTCCTGCGTGTCCACTACATCGCCATTATCTCTCACCATTGTTCTGATTGGGGGCCTAGGAGTCTCACTTTTGTAAAGCCATGCAAGGAGTCTTCCTGGTTTGTCGCCTCCAGCATGTTATCTTTCTATGTATTTTTTATAATTGAGGTTACATAATCTCTCCCAACATCCTGCACATTTCTGCTACAAGCCCAGAGCCTTTTGTATATCTGCCTTAGTGTTACTGCCTCGTTCTAATACCCTCTCCAATTCCTTCTCAGAGTCCTGTAATTCGGTTAGAATCCCATCCTGCAGTCCTTTAGACTTGGCTATGGCGATTCATCTCACCACCACTTTAAAAGCTTCCCAGAGTGTGCCCGCTGTCTTTACACTGCCAGTATTTCTCTCGAAATAACTTATTATTTCCTCTCGCATATCCTCCCTTAATACGCTGTCTTTAAGAGCTTCTGCACGCAATCGCCATGTGGGTATCCTTCCCGTAGGGGATCGGTATTGGCATGTTAGCAACAGTGGCGAGTGGTCCGAGAGGACTCGAGCTTTGTATTCCGCCTGCGGTATTTCGGTCAGCAACTCCTGCGTGACAAATATATAGTCCAATCTTGTATGTAGGCCCTGTGGGGTCGCGTAATGTGAATAGTGTCTATCCTGCGGATGGCATGTTCTCCATGCATCTGTAAGCCCAAACTCCGCCAATAGTGCGTGTAGTGCCTTTGCAGCCGGGGTGGGTCTGACTATTTTAGTGTCTGATCTATCAATGGTGGGGTTCAACACACAATTGAAGTCCCCCCCCGCAATATGCCCCCCCCACGCTGCCACTAAGCTTATTATACAGGGTCCTAAAATACACAGCTGTATCTTGATTCGGAGCATAAGTATTAACAATGCAGATCTCTCTGTTTTCCACCATCCCTCTCATAATCACCATCCTACCATCCGCCTCCATCTGCGATCTCAGCAACTGAAACGGAACATGCGGGGCCACCCATGTGATTACCCCTCTTGCATAGGCTGAGTATGTTGCCCCCACCATTGTCCCTCTCCATTTTTTCCATATCACTTCTAGTTTGTCTTTCGTTAAATGAGTTTCTTGTAACAGGGCTATATCCACTTTGTCTGCGTAGGTACATCATGACCTTGTTCCGCTTCAGATAACTATTGAGCCCTCTAGCGTTCCAAGTGACTATCTTAAGGTCTCCCATGGTTCATTTAGTTTCCCGTGAAGTGTAGGCTTACCCCATAACTCTACCCCAACTATAACAAACCACAGCACAAAACCCCTTCCCTCCCTCCTCCCCACCCTACTCCAACATTTGCTCAGTTCCATCCCTGGATCTCAGGCTCCCCCGCGTTTGGGCCTACCCTGGTACCCCGGGCCAGACCCCAGCAGGGCGTCACCCTAACTAAACTCTATATGGGGGATGTACAGGTTGGTCCTGCAAGGCTCCTAGTTAAAGTCTAAATTGCAATATTCGCGGATCATGACTATATCTCATCTCGACAATACCATTCCGCTGGCTACTTTAGTGACTATAGTCAAGTCCCAAGTTCTGAGACCCCTGGTGCCCCTCTCGTTCATTACTTGTCCGCATCACCTCCTTCTCCTGTCCGAACGTCCGACTCCTGGGGGCAGCCCTGCGTGTCGAGCCATCCCATGGCTTCTTCCGGAGTTTCAAAAAACATAGTTCTGTGCTTATGAAAAACCTTCAGTTTGGCCGGGTAGAGTAGCATGCATTTATGACCCGCTTCTCGCAATCTCCTTTTGACTTGCCCAAAGTTCATTCTGCTCTGCTGCACCGCCAGGGTATAATCCGGGTAAGCCGTTACGATTGCCGAAACTCTCTGTATTGTCCCACCTTTGCAAAAGTGTTCCAGGATCCTTTCTCGGTCCCTGTAATTTAGCGATCACCGGCCTAGGTGGGCCTCCTGGCGGTGGTCTCCTCGTTAGGGTCCTGTGCGCCCTTTCCACCGCGAACCCCTGAGACAGCACTCCCCCAGTGATTTCTTGTAGTAACATTGTTTCAACGAAATCCATGAGGTTATGGCCTTCCGCTCCTTCCGGTAGTCCAACAATACGGATATTATTCCTCCAGGCCCACCCTACTGCCTCCTCCGCTCTACTCTCCAGATTACCCACTCGCTGTACCAGGGCGTGAAGCTCTGATCGGTTAGAAGCACAGTCAGTCGTGTTAGGGCCCATCTCCTTCTAAAGGTTCTCTGTGCGCTCCGCTAGAGACCGTACGTCCTGTTGTAGCAGATTCACATCCTCCTGCACTGCCCAGACTTGGAGCTCCATTGCTGTTTTTAGTTCTGCCACCGCCAGTTCAAGCCTGGTCTCCCAAGCCGCCTTCAGATCGGCGATCGCTTCGACGACCTGATTCGCGCCCATGGTGGCACTGCTCCCAGCTTGGGCTTTTGGCTCCTTCCGGGCCTGGTGGCGTCTTCGTGTATTCCTCTAATGTGGGTTGCTTACTCTTTAGTCTTGGGGGTTTATTAGACATGGCGCTGTGCCTATGAGTTGTGAAGCAGCCCCTTTACCCGTGGTCCTCAATCCCAGCAAGGGTGGGTTCTCACTGTCTTCAAAGGGCCGGTGGTATCTGCTAGTTCCTTCGATCGCCCACGCTCCGTTCGGAGCACTCCACCAGCGTTTTGCCCTTTGCTTTTCTTCTCCGCGGCCACCCGGACTGGGCAATGTGATAGTTATTTCGTAACCCTAGCGCTCTTCCTCTGCTGTTGTTGAACAGAGACAACTCCTCCGGCTCAGGGGTGCGCCCCTCGGGATCTCTTTGTTCTCATCCGCGGCCATTTTGGTGCCCTCTCTGCGGCCAACTTCTCGGGACAAAGTAACGATGCGGCCGTTCCTCCGCTCTAAATTTGCAGTCAACCTGCTCATACTCTGCTTTGTGCCTTCCCACGCCTGGACATACTTTTGGGCCACCACTGACCCAAAAAATATGCGTCTCTTGGTCAGATCAAGTTGTCGGATCACGGAGCTGGCAGGGTTTCCAGCCTATTCCATGGCTGCCAAGCCACGCCCCTCCTACCATGGTACATCTTTCTGGTGGAAACAACGTAGTAGCAGATGCATTGTCGAGATGTGTGGAACAAAGAAAAGGTGATTTGCGAACCATAAATATGGAAGATGAGTCACTGGAGATTTTTCAGGTACAGAACAGCAAAGGACTCGGTGGAATGTGGCATGCAATGAAGATGAGGTATATAATAAAGTCTTCAACATGGTAAATGGCAACAACATTAAAGGAATTGATGAGGGTTTTGCCCCAGTGAAGGAAGAGTTATGGGTAGAAAATAACTACTTGTATCATTGGCATCAATTAGTAGTTCCGAATGGTATGAGAAATGCTGTTATTGAACTAGCCCATGTGGGGAATTTAGGTGTGGCAAGAACAAACGGACTAGTGAGCAGATTTTTGGTGGTTAGGATTAGACAAAGAAGTGGAGGATCAGGTGTTGGAATGCTCAGACTGCAAAGAAGGAGATAAAGGTCTCTCAGTTCAAAAGGTTCCTATGGTTGTTCAGGGCAGTCCCAAGTTACCATGGGATGGGGTGGCACTAGATTTGCTTGGGCCTTTTAATATAAGGGGAGCTAGAGACACATATTTACTAGTGGTTATTGATCTTCTTTCAAAGTGGCCTGAAGTATGTGTTCTTAAAGAGATTACAAGTTTCAAGATTTTTGAAGTTTTGAGGGAAGGAAACCCAGCACCCATCTATGTCCTGGGTTGATGGGGAGGTCAAGGATGGTAAACGCAGATGTGGATAGAGTGAAGGACAGAATGCAGATAAGTGGTGGCAAAGCTAAACGCAGGTATGATTGGATAAATTGTTGCAGGAATCAAACTGTCACTGAAGGTGATTGGATCAAAATTAAGCTGTCAACTAAGGTACGGAAAGGTTCTCCAATATTTTCAGAGCCCAAATTAGTAGTGAAAGATTTTGGCTCATCTGTTTTGGTGGAAAGTGGAGCTGTATGGAATAAAGAAAGAGTGGCAATCGTCAAAAATGGTGCAAGAAATAAGGAGGAGTGATGAAGAGGTCAAGTTTGTTGGAGACTAGCTTTGCTGACATATTTTGTAAATAAGCATCATTGATGAAAGGGTCAAGTTTGATGGACTAGCTTTGCTGACAAATTTTGTGAACAAGCATCATTATTTGTATGTATGTAATGTCTTTGAAATAGAGCTCAAATGTTTCATTTATTGTTACATTCAGAAAGAAGGGAGTTGTTAGGAAAGGATATCTCCTTTCCTCTTTGATTACACTCAGTTCATTCATCTGTAACCTCAAATGTGTAACCCAGAAAGTCACCAGCAGGGGGGCTTTCTTTTTCAAGTTCAAAGCTGTCAATATGGGCTCAAATGTAAAATAAAAACATTACAGAAACTGTACTAATTTACCACTCTCAATTCCCTCGCTTTATTAGGAAAGTAAATGCCAATCTATAGCAGCGTGTTACTAGATCCGTACAAGAAACAAAAAGGTATGTTCTCCACCTTTGGATCAGGTCATTTAAGGAAGGATGCAGTGAGCGTTTTTACCCAAATTTGCTGTTCTCATTTGTAAAAGCAGGGACAGAGTGCTGTCTTCCAGGAGCAACTTTGGATCGAATTACCCAAAAACAGATTTGATAAGGAAAGAAAGATGAAACTGCACAGTAAACTAGCACTTAATTTTAAGAAGAGAGACAATCGCCAGGAAGAAAAAGCAGAAAGCAATCTATAACAGCAAAGGTCTGGGTCCCTGACAGCGAAATGCTGACTTGTGCTAAACTAAATATTAACTATTTAATCTGATTTTGTTGGGGTTCCACAGAAGAAAGGGACCCACCTGGAAACTGCGTTCAAGCTGTATAATGTGAAGGCACTGTAACACCACTATAGCTGCTTAGGCGCTCCAACGGAATTTCATTTAAGTTGAATTACAGATGCAAATACAATGGTGGAAACAAATTCTAAACCATATGAAAATAAGTAGGTCCATGTATCATGTGGGGACAAACGCCACATTAAGCCATTCACACACAAATATTTTGCAACTTTATAAGATAACACGTAACTTATAACAATATACAAAATTCCAGTGCCTTCAAAAGGGCTTTCACTATAAGATGGTAATCATGTCTTCACAGGGTACTGTTAGGAAAGGATATCTCTTTTCCTCTTAGATTACACTCAGTTCATTCATCTGTAACTTTTGCCTCCTGGATGACATAGCTGTGTGTGACATCACACATCCAGGCTCAGTGCTCTTAGAACATCCACCCTGGTTACTGTCTCCATGTAAACTTGTTATTGTTATGGTTCAGGGTTGAGAATGTGAAGGAGGTTGAGAAGCTCCAGCTAGAGGGTGCTGCCAGAAGCCACCTGAGGCTGGTGGTTGTCTTGAAGATGATACTGAATAAACGTCCTTTGGCAACGTTTACCAGCAGTAGTTCCTTTCACTATCAGATGATGTCTGCCACCACACATAACGGGTACATAACCATCTTTTGGTTTATGCAGTTTTGTTTGGCTAAAAACAAGACAATTCATGACCAGAACCAATGCAATTAGGTTAACACAGTATGAATTATTATAGCGGCCACCCCTTTTGTGATTGTAGCAAAATAATCCAAACAACCCACTGGAGCTAATCATTTCATGCTGGTAGAGGTATCATCTCTATTTGTATACATTATTGCATAGTTTTGCTATTTTATATATATATATACACACACACACACACACACACACACACACACACACACACACACACACACACACACACCCCCCCCCCCCCCCCCCCAATACAGACAGCAACAAAAGTGACTAATCAAAGGACAATAAAAAACAATTTTAGAAAAATCACCTTACTTTCCACGGCCTCCTTATCCCCTTAAAAAACTCTGGCATCCACATAGGCAATACAACAGCTTCTTTCAATAGTTTTTTGGCTTCTTCCAAGTCTGCAATGTCATCCCTAGGGAAAAAAACAGAAAAGAAACAAGAATAGTTGCTAGAAATATGGGCAGTTTAACACAATTACTTTCAAAAGCTGCCCATCTTTATTTTGATGGGTTTAGGTCATTAAAAATAAACTTATGCAAAAACAGCAAGAAGGAGGACATGAGAAAATGCACCACCAAAATATTGGTACACCTACCTTTCTAGTGTTTCTTCTCAGATGTAATTCGGGTTTTAGAAAGGAATGGAAATCTAGCCAAACTTTGATATGGGTTTCTTTTCAATTGTATAATGCAGTTTGAAGCCGTGTTCCCATTTGAAACATTTTATAGCAGAAAATAGAGCAAAAGGTTATTTTGGTCTGCAGAAACAACTGAAAAGAATCCAACAATCTGCCTGGGTGAAAAGGTGCTTACCTGTAGTGTTGGATTCAGATTTAGTGATGAAAAAAACATGGCTGTCAAAGATGTGCTGGTTACAAACTGGGCACTGAAATCACTGGGCACGAAAATCAGGCATGCTGGAAGAATAACTGGGCTATGTGAAGACTGGTAGTCTGGATCACTGCATACAGGCTATAAATCATGGGATGAGCAAACCTGCATGTTGTCAAACAAGCCACAGCTGAGAAGGTAAGGTACAGAGTCCTACATTAGGAAATGTAGGATGCTATTTATCTGGGTGAGTTGCCTGGAACTAAGAGGTTGCTGGCCCAGACTCTGAAATCTCAATGTATACTCGCAGTGGTGTACCTTTTCAACAAGGCAGCAAAGCAAAAGCAAGGCCCCTACCATTGCGGTCCTACAGCTAAACATTATAAAGAGTTTGGTGATATGCTTAGACCTAACCAAACCAGGACAGTTTTCCCAAAGCCAGGCAGGGACCACATGCACACCAAAACAACTGCAGGCCCTGCTCACTTACCAAATTTGATATTCGAATTCAAGCAAAGGTGATAGTAAATCTGAGTTAGAGAGAAATTGGTAGCAACCAACTAGGGTTTGTGAAGGGCAGACTTGGCATCCGACGATACAAGGGCTCTTCTATCATCATTACACTGACTCCAAGACTGATCAATCGGGAACGCAATCTCACATGACACAGAAAGCATTTGATCATCAAGTGGGTCTTTATGAGGCCAAAAGAGCAAATGTATGGCTTTGTTTTAAATTTCTAGGGGCCCCTGGCAAGGAGGTCTCCTCCGACCCTAGCCCCATTTTCATGGCTCTAAAACCACTCTTGGCCAGGATCAGCGATTACCTCGCCATCACCTGAATCAGGTGCTGCAGCAACCAATAGATACTCTTGGCCTATGCCGACTATGTTTTTCTCTACTTCACCAAGACAGACATTCTTCCAGCACCCTGTGCTGTTCGTTCACAAATTTGGAAACCTTTTAGGTTACCTTGCCAATTGGTGTAAGACTGAAATTTCCCCCTTCAACCAATTATGACACCCATATATATTTTACCCACATTCCCTCAACTGGAAACTGAATGAATGCCATATTGGCACCCAACAGTAGCCTCTCTAATCAAGCAGAATGTTGCCAATGTGACTTCGATAACTAAAGAATAGTCCAGAGGCAATCTCTGAATACCACCCAGTTGGTTCGCTTTGAGGTGATGATGGTCTCAAGATCCTACACATGCTTGGTCTGCTCACATCCCAGCACCCTAAAACACCTCAGTACTGACATGACATACTCTGTGCAAACCTTTAATGCTTTTTCTGTACACAGTTAAACATCATATTGTGTTGACTGCCATCTTGCAAAATAAGAGGGTGACAATCGGGTGTAAACCAACCAAATTGGAAGCTTCGGCATGCAAGGAGATCCTTATAATCAACCAGGTCAGGAGTGATGGCTTAATGGTTTTCTTCAGTGAATTCGAACAGGCTTATGGTACCTCGAAAGACGCTTGCCTAAAATGCCAACTCGCAAAAGCAATACCCAGAAAAACAGGAGTTTGCTGTCCGAAAAAAATGTGTGGCCCCTGGCAACTTTACAGTGATCAAGAAGGCAAGCATAGGCCAACTGTGGATAGGGATGGTATCTCCTGCACACAACCAAAAATCACATCAAATACATAATTCACAATGACAAACATGATTGGGGAGCATATTTGGACATCCTCAATGAGCATCCTAATAGGTTAAATGGCTATACAGGTCATGTTCTGCATCCATAACTCAAGCTAGGTGAAACGCATGACAAAGGATGTTCTGGACACTAGCCAGACTACACAAAGAGGGGTTGCAGAAAAAAAGCTGATTTTGTGATTTCCACCTCAGCACTTTATATATCAGGTATTATTACTGCCTCCACATTCAGGCTTACTGGACGAGATACAGGGTGTAGCTCGTTCACTGCTCAGGATTACCTTATTGCTTGCTTTCTATAATATCCTGAATGGAAGTGTGGCATCCTCAAGAACAGAAAATACTTCCCACCATAGATAGACACCCAAGCTAAAGATCATTTCTAATTGGAAGGACAAAAACGCACTCCCTTAACATAAATGGTAGAGCTTGGGAACTCCCAGTCAACTATGCCTACTGTCCAGAGACAAGTCTGGTTGAGATGGATCTATGCTATGCATCTGGTCTACACAAAGATTTTTTCTTTGACAGCCCTTTGGGTAAAGGGTGTGAAACCATCCAACTTATGGGCAAGACAGGTTTCTTAACCAAAACAAAGACCACGCCCTGTGGTCAGCAATGGCATAGCAGCAATCTTGGATTCATTCAAGGGAAGGGAGAAGGCTGTCGGCTAGGTACAGTTAGTCACAATAGTTAACACGTAAGAGGTCACTACAGAGACATACTGAAAATATAGAAGGACCCACAACAGTCAATGTATGAACAGTGACATCATTCCCACAACCTCTCATACACAGTAAACAGGTAACCACTGGTACACCATATAGTACCCAGGGGTTATGAAGGGGTTAAACAAATTGAAAATGTCCCAAAGGGCAACCAGCGTTAGATAAAATTAGGCTTATAACACCAGACCTGAATGGTCTCAAACACGCCTATAAATGGGTGGATACCATCTAACCGAAGCGGGATACAGTAACCCAATACATTTCAAAAGACAGGAGAGCAATAAAGGCAGCGATTTAGTATTACAAGGTCCAAAATAAAATCGCAGTGAACAGCCAACAAGTGTTTTGGTGCAAAACTCGAGGGTCCCACGGGGGACCCCACAAACAAAAATCTCCGGGTTCATGCAAGTACCCTTTTCAGCCACTTTAGGAGGAATTGAGAAGTTAAAGGTCCCCCATACAAAATAGCAGGACAGGGTGCACAGGCAAGCTGTGGTTATGGGCCAGGGAAGATTGTGTTCTACCCACACAGGTGCAGCAGAAGAAGCAACCAATCACAGAGAACACGGGAGCAAATGCCCTTGAAGAGCTCCAGTTCTTGATTAGGGAATCAGCCAACCGGAGAAGGATGGATGCCAAGCAGAATTCAGGCCAGTGGAAGTTAATGGCAATTCACAGTAGTGGGTGCCTCCAAAACCTCACTACTCCAAGGAATAGATCAAGACCTGGGGACAAGTACCTACAGCACCCCTTATTGAGGATTTGGCTCAGAATCAATGGAAGAATCCAGTAAGTACAGGACTTCTTTTAAAGGGCTGGGACAAGAACCCAATATGGGGGAACTTGAACCCTGCACCAGCAACGACCTAGATGGGTCAAAAGAATAATCATAGTCGTTCCCAGAACAGAGATCCAACAGCAAGAAGCAGGGAGAAGTAGCAAAAGAAAACATCAGGAAGATGGATACCAAATAAGGAGATCTCATGCAGCAAGACAAGAGAAGCCACCAATTAAAAAAAGTGAAAAGACAGGGGAAATGCCTACGTGTGACCTAAGATGGCCGAAGGTGGAGCTGAAGCGAAGTAATAGCAGCCTAACACTCTCCCATACCATGGGGATTCCCTGCTTCAAGGCACTTGATCCAGGATGATTTTGCATGGAGTTAACATATCAACGATTGAGAAACAGTCCCACCAGATTAAGGAGGAATGGTGGGTTCGGGTGGGAAGCGAAAGCCCAAAAAGGACTTCTAGCAGACTGGAGAAGAAAATAAAGTAAAGGAATCAGGGTCCAGCCAGTATAGCATAGCCAGATACTTAAAAGCAGCACTTTTCTTCATAGCAATCCCTCCACCCCAAGCAATTAATTTAAGAATCTACAGATCTGATGAATTTACAATGTCTCCCAAGATAAGCATACTCCTGTAGGGGCAGGCGTAAGCCAGTCATACAAATCGCACACAAGTCAGGCACACAGGTTTGGTCGGCGAGTCAGACAGGCCCAAAAAACACAAACTTCTTCAGTCTACCCTCGCAGGATGTGTAATAGACATGTCTGGGTCAGAAAAAAAAGCTAAGCCAGTTTAGGGGTAGAGGGTTGGGGATCAGACTGAGCCCACTGAGGGAAAAGGCCATTTTAGGCACATCTTGTGGTCTACACAGACAAAGGGATGGCCAAAAACAAATTGGATAGGAGTGCATAAGTACCGCAATGAGTACAATACTGGTACATTGGGCTACTAATGCATAGAAAATGACTGCACCCCGGGTAAAGTCAAAACTAAGGTTTGGCTACCACCACCTTACCCCCAACACTTGTAGGGTTATTGATTCACCATAGACCTAGAATTGTGCGCTTATAAATCATCCCTCTTGTGGTACCTAGGTGGACTAGTAGGGCAGCACAAAATTAAAAGGACAGCAGTTGCATGGGGACATCAGTAGAAGTCCCCCGTTCACAAAAATAAAGTCAAAGAACCAAGAAAACCAGCAAGGGAAAAACAAAAAAATGAGATGGGGGTCCCATAAAATGGGACACAAGAAGCCCAAACAAATGAATTCTGTCCCAGCACTGAAAAAAAAAGTTAGCAGATTGAGCATCACCAGACTGGAGAGAATAGTTTTTGATGCTCACCATAACAATACCTTATTTATGTGACATGCTAATTTTCAGAAAGATTTGCAATAGAACTGTGCTATGCTCATGCAGTCTGCATACTCTCTCCTTCCAACCCCTCTCCCCTATTTTGTTACCGTTAATGTAAATCCATAACATTCTTCTAAGGTTAATATTGTTATTGATTTACATGGCTATGGAATGAGATGGTCTGTTGCTCAAAACGTTAAAACTTTAAATAAAAAAGAAAAAACTGAGCAGTGCGGGTGGAATAAAGGGCCAGGCACATGCATACATAAGACTCCCCATTAATTTTAATTGGATGCATTATCCTGAGCAAAATATACTTGTATGCTGCTTATCTGAACCTGCATGGACCAATGGGAGGTGGTGTGGGTGGGCAAGAGGCAGATTTTGCACAATATTAGTTATTGCAAGAGAGGCAATAGATTAACAAGGACTTAATATTAAGAGAAGCATAATTTGCTCTTTTCTAAGTTCATACTTCTGTAGACTGCATACTTAATTAAACTCACCATCGAACATTGGGATTTTGTGAAATGATATCTCTTTCCAAAGCCTCTACCAAGTCTTTATCATAACCAGTGCCATCAAATTTCTTCGGTTCCGATTCGGAAACATCAGGAGAGGATTTGTTCTAATGAAAAATGCAAACACGTTAGCTCCGTGATAAACAGTAAACCATTTTTCAGCTTGCTGCATTAGCTTTTCCATTTTTAGATGCTTTTCCTTTTAGTTTAAAAATGTTGCTTTTCAAAAGCAGCAGTGTTCACTGGCCTTTCAGCAATATAAAACGCGTATCAACACAATACATTTTCAAATTCCTCAACAAAAGCTTAGTGTTTAGCTGCTATAAATAACTGGCTACCGGCATAACATTAAAACATGTTTCTGATGTTACATTTGTCCCAAAACAACTGTAGTGCAAGAATGCTTAATCGAAAATAAAACAAAGTTATAACCGTTCAAAGGAACAAACCGAGACTTCTTCTCTCATGGTAAAAAGTGGCAATTTACAGAATTGCTTCCACTCCTTGGTCTCGGACATGTTTCTAGGGATGTGAGGTTTGCCAGAGTACAACAGAGGGTTCAACCCAATAACCAGATGTTTTATATCCTGCAAAAACACAGGAAGCACAAAGGATATATTTTGCATGGGGTGGGGAAGACAACCACATATTTGACAGTACAAGTCACTCACTGAAGGAACTCTATGGTGGTAGCTCCACCTCACTCCAGACTCATGTCATTTCTTGCAACAGGAGTGCTTCTGAATATTCTCTTCACAGTAAAAATTGAAGAGGAAAAAAGGAGGCGTCCCACGTGCATGTGTGGCAATAGTATGTGCTCCCCTAAAGGCCTTCTGGCTTCTTGCATTTCAGCCACATCACATGACCAAAGTGGGAGTGTAGCATTCACATATGAGCGAACAATCAGTAAGCAATGGAGACTTTGGAAGCCCTCTCGAGACTGGCGACTTGTAGTGGATCCAACAAAACACATGACACAGAAGTAGGTTTTAAGACTGTTGGTGTGGCTCGAATGGGGTTGCAACGAATGCTTACAGGCTTATGAAGATTCCTCTGTCTAAAAGGGATATTCTTCTGCCAGAATAATCTAAACAAATAGTGGCAGGACAGGTTAGGCTAAAGGGCAAAGGGGTGTTTTAGCTCATAGGAACACCGGTCTCCCTTTACTTCTATAATCTATTACAAACATATATTGCAGAGCTCGCTATTGGTAGAAAACTCAGTCTCTTCAAAACAGATACGTTTCCAGCGCATACTACACCCATGGATCAAGTGCCTTGCACACTCTGCCACCGTCTCAGAGATATAGCGCCAAGCTAGCTTTCAGATTCACATATATTCTCACCCACTGTCTGGGTTGCAATCCCAGACCAGGCTCTTCCCATTCAACACTTCAGGAGTACCGAGTCACTTAGTTCCTCTACCCCTGATTGCCATCTCTGGGTCTCTCTGATCTGTATCGAAACTCTATGCAGCCGTAGCTGGCTGTAGACACACTGCTGCTCTCCAAGTTACTGTACTTCCTCTAAAGCACCTGCAGTGGTGACCTTCACTCCCACCTCCCATGAACTTCCTGAGCAAGGAAACAGATTCTCTTCTAGTATGTTACTGGGATTTGTAAAGTGCACTGCTGCAATGTGCATGGTCTCCAGGCACTCTAGCAGTTCTGTTATAGCAATGGGTACTCCCAACATTTTTTGTTTTTGTTATCGAGGGGCGGGGGTGGGTCGAGTCTGTAGGCGGGGAGATTCTCAACAGGAAAAGGAACGAAACAAACTGACTACCCCTCTCTCTAAGGTCTTTCGACAACACAGATTGCGGTGCTTAGAAACTGTTGCATGAATCTGCAATGGGTACTTATTAAGAACGCTAATTATTACATTTCCCCAGACCCGCATCCACCTGCCTCACCTGGTGTTGGGGCATCTACAAAACAAACCATGCAGCAGGTTTTACGGGGAGGTTGACGAGATGAGGAGCAGAAAAGACAAAGATATGTTGATTATTCAAAGTGCCACATGAAGGGGGCGAACCATTCCAGGGCCAAAAAAGGGGGTGGGGGAACCAGAGCTGCAGGAAGGTGCCTGTGTCAGAGAGAAAACCCAGTTGGCTGGGATAATCTGATATTTTTTGGCAGTGATCTCACGGCCACGAGGCTCCCTATGCTGTAGACTGGAGGAAGAAGACTATAAAAAGCCTGTTTTTTCATCCCCGGTTTACCTGGCTGGTTCTGGGTGGGTGAGGGGAGCTTGTTGCAGTTTGGATTTTGATTTCCTATGTTACCATGCCTGTTTTTTCCCTTTTCACTGTGAACGTCAATTTGTCTTTCTCTGCTGTTTTGGAGGGAAGGGTACATGTTATGTTATAGTGGTTTTGAAAAAGTGCATCTTTTACCGTTAGGCACCTTGACAGAAATAATCTCAATTTAGGATCAACACACTCAGAACTGGTTGAAGAGGAACGTTTTAAGCTATTTCCTAAAAGGGAGTCGGTTTGTCTGCTTGCGCAGAAATAGTGGCAAGCAGTTCCAAATCTTGGCTGCCTGAACCGTGAAAGATCGGCCGTCCTTTCCCTCAGATAGGGAGCAATGTCTAGTAGGTTAACAGGACTGGATCTGAACGGACGATTTGATACATGAAATTTGATTCTTTGTGAAAGAGGTAAAATTAGGCCAGTACAGGCTTTTAAACACAATGTGCAAACTCTTGAACACAACGCATTTTCTGGCCAGCAGCCAGTGCAAGGTTCTTAGGCCAGGGGTAACAGAATCATCTCTTCTTAAATTTAAGAGTGTTCTGGCCACCATGTTTTGAACTCTCTTCAGATGTTGGAGTAGCAAATCCGGAAGACCCAAATATATGCGATTATTAAAAACAAGCAGAGAAACTATAAGAGTTCATCACTGTGACTTACTGGGGGAAAGAAAGGTACAAGAGTCTGCTAACCTGGAGAGTAAGATGATATGGTCAACCATGTCAAATGTTGCCAACAGATCCAGTAAAATTAAAATACTTGTGTTTTTTGTCCGTTTTTCACCTGAGAAAAATGTAAGATGGATGTAGTAATATACTCCATGCTTCGATGGTCGGAAGCCAAACTGGTTTGGATCTAATCTTTCAGCATTTGCTGTAAAAGTCTTTGTCTGAGAGAGCATCCCTCTTTCCTGCCGTATGTCTATGAATGGCAATTGAGATATAGGGTGAAAGTTTCCTGGATCGCCTGGGCCCAGAGAGGGTTTAAGGAGGGGTTTTATCACAGATTATTTCCAAATTAGAGGGATTATTCCAGAATGTAGGAAACAATTTAACACATTAAGGATATTCTCATAGAAAAGGGGGCATATATTACAGGCTAATTTGTGTGGAATTATGTGAAGTGCAGATCCAGGACATTTAGCTCATATAAAAAGCACTGTTTGAGCAGCCAGGCTAGATCAGAAACTATAGTGCTTAGAGATACCTTCTACCGTTCAGTTGTTATTTTTTCAATCTTAAATGTAAAGTGTGAGGCTAAATTATCTACTGTGCATTGAGTAAGTGAAATGTTGGAAGTTTCAAGTCCACCCCGTAATTCATTCACGTTTTGTTTTTGTGGAATTATTGCCGGGTTCAATTTCATTACGGTAAAACAGCTTTTTTGCCTTAAAGATACCCTTTTTTAAAGCCGTGTTGCTATTTCAATTCCTAATTTCTAACTTTACGTCAAAGCAGGTTTAGCTTAATAATCCTGCCATTCTTTGTTTAGTGTTTTTTTTTTGGTCGTTAAGAGGTGCAACCTTCTCTGGAATTTCAGTCAGGTTGGTATCAATAACCTCAATTAACTAAGTTCTGTCCAATAAGTCGCCAATCACTATGGTCTCAGAACTAGGTACAAATACGTGGAGTAAAGTTTCTACAAGATGGTGTGGATGCTGTGGTTTGTGAGCCTGTTTGCAAAATGGGGGAAGAGGGTGCATTTGCCCAGTTTGATTTCCTTTTTGAGTGAGCGATAGGTACTGTTATTGAATGGGAGGGTTTTAGGCATGTGGCACTCCCAGTGTCTGGTTCTTGGGACATTTTGTCTCTAGTCCCCGAGGGATGGGTGAAGGTGATCCAATTTAAGTGCACATGGAGTTTCTCTGCGAGTTGCAGGGATGGGGTTCTCCTGTAGTCTGTCTCGGTCTTGGGGTGTCTTGACTCTTGTCCACAATTAACAGTGACAGTAGTACCAATAAAATAGTCAGTTTTATGGATCCCCTAGCATTTGTCATTTCCATACACGTTTTGACTAGGCTGCACAGTGATAGGGAGAAAAGAATGCCGGGTCAGGGTCAAGACAATGACTCCTCACACCCTTTCCCAATGCCCAAGCTCTCCCTTACCTACATGATCGTGCCACATGATTAAATTCTTCATAGGGATTAAAACCTCTTTTGTACTTCCCTTTTCCTCCTCTCATCATGCACTCCAGAAGTTAATCAAGGGGCTAAATATGGGCAACCCCAATCCATTTAGTAGTGCTTTCACTACTTCAATGGGGTAGTACTTACTGGACCCATATTGGGATAGTTCTCCCATATATTCAAATAATAAGCTTCTCTCCCTTAATGTGATGTAAATGTGCTGTAACTACATCCGTCCTAATGGTGCTTGTACTGCAGTAATATATATAGCGCTTTATAGTATTTGTAGCGCTTTAGAATATATAGCGCTTCAATAAATGTGATGGAATTTTGTTGCCAGCAATAATGTGACACATATAGCCAGCTTTATGTTCCTAGTATAACATGGGAATAGGTTGCGGGTGGCATGCAAGGTACAGGATTTAGAATGCAGCAAAAAAAGCTCAATGTGAAACTGCAAAGAGTAAAAATGCACCACATGTTTTTTTCTCTTCTCTTGAATACCTCATTCATAGAAGACTACATTATTGAACATTATTTATATAACGGACTGATTTAATTAACAGTTACTAATCACTAATGCTAACTGATTAACATTATAATGTAGTCCCACGTACAAAATGAGGTGAAAATGCATATTCTGAAATTCGTTTTTCAAACGTACACTGGAATTTGTTTTCTCCTTTCTCTTTCTGTGCTTGCAGAAAGCAGAAGTATGCGCGAAAGGAAATGAAAATTGAAACAGTTGCTCCCTGAGCAAAGATTCCATTGTGTAAAAGTGAAGGGTGATGCTGCCTTTCAACCTGATTGGAGCAAAGTGTCTGCAGATAGATCACATAGGCAAAGTGGGTAGGTGCAGAGCTCTGCTGAGGGCAGAACTGACAGAGAAATTAGTTTGTGTTGGCTGGGCTCTGGAGACAGATGATCTTGGTGTCACTGGCTTGGAAGTTTCGCCGTGCATCCCAGACACCAAGATTACAGAGACAATTCATGCTGACTGGGCCCGTTCTTCCTAGGCGAGCGAAGGAAGGTCGTGTGTGGGAGAGAGCCACAAATATTTCTGGTAAGCACACAGTTTAAGTGAGGTTACTGTGTGCCGTTGTACGAATGACTGATCTAAAAATATCAGGTAGGCAGAGTAGCAAGGGAAACCCTGTGCATCTTGATTCGTCATGTGTATAATGTTAAAAAACAATTCATATGTGTAAAAAGAAAAAAGCGTGTTTGCTCTGTTTGTTTTCTTTTTTTCTTTTGTTACAGATTATGGAAAATGCACATGGTAAGAATGTTATTGTGATTTGTATTTGTTTGCAATATAAATAATATATAAAGGCAGATGGTGTAGAGTTTTAATATTGCATTTGGAATTGTATTTGTGATACAGGGGAGATTCATTCTCTTTGGTAATACATTTGTCAATTTGCCCATGCAGATAGAATAATAACCAAGAATAGGTAGTGATAAACAGGTGTGTGCGTGCGTGTCTTCCTTGCATGTTGTTGGAGGATTCTAATATAATATAGATTGCTGGAGGTCCATGAGCCAGCAATGCCTATGGGCATAGATCACTGGTGTAGATAAGCCTGTGATACCAGCCACAGACGGTATGTGGCACTTTTTATGAAAGTGTTGGGTTTCCTTGGGTGTAGGTCCAAGGCTCTCTATAGATCACTAGGAGGTATTATATAGTAAGGAAGGTTTTGTGTATGATGGCGTTATAATGTATGGAAGGAAAACTACGCTCACCACTAAATAACCTATTACAACAAAATACCACCAGTAGTATATATTACTAGATTCTCCAATATAATGTAACAAGATATGGTCACTAGAATGATATGAGGCCAAACCCAATCTAAATCTAAGGATAAGTATTACCAAACTACCGCTCATCTTTTAGCGGTAAGAAAATACCGCCAAACCCCAAATTTACACAAAATATCCAACAGTACTGCCTGAATTCAATATCTCCAGGACTTTGTCCTAGACACTATTTAACAGTGAACTGATACTTTCCTGACCAACTGTCAGTTTGCATGTACATGCCAGCGGATGTGTTCCTGGATTTGGGGCACAAATAGGGTTTGTCATCTATGTAAACACAAGATCCAGATAGGGGAGGGGCACTCGGCTTGTGAACTGGCCTCCGTTTTGTAAGTAACTTTAGGATTGGGGGGTTTCTTCTCTGGTTTCTCAGTTAGCCCTCCTCCCCATTGCACATGGGCCAAAATTACCAGGTGTTCTCAGCTGGTGAGAGGATACCAGAATGGGGTTGATTAAATCCCTCTTTATAGGGGGTGCATGTTACTGGAGGAGAAAGAACCCTGCAACATCTTTGTCATAGCTCTACATGCAAGTCAGTTTCAACGAGTCCTTTATTGACCTGGCAGTCTGTAATCATAGGCACCTCAAATCAGGTCATCTGAAGTGATCTAGGGATCAGGGTAAGGGCATGTTCACTTAACCAGTGAAATATCAAGCCTATATTCAAGGCTACCTCCTGTGTTTCACGCTTCATAGCAATGTCAAGGGCCAGGCAGAACCCATTCCGACTGCTTCAGCTAGTGTCAAGTGAACCTTTGCATAAAGTTGTGGATTCCACTTGTATAACCATATTGTGGATGATCAAACAAAGCGTGTAGCACAGAAGTACGTTTTAAAGACTTTGAAGAATTTTAGAGTGGGGTTGGGATAAATGCTGATTGGTTCGATGGGTTGTTAAAGGAAACAGGGGTCTTTACATTGAGCGTTAAATAGAAGTTTAATCTGCTGAGCACTCTCATGGCTATAACACCTAATAACATGCTTCCTTATTGAGCAAAAAAAAGTCTGGGGTGTTGTGCCCAGCTCAATATCGGTAATCCAGACGGGTGAAGAGTGCCTGGTTCACTTCTCCCTTGCAAGCCCAGTCCTTTCTGAAGGGATATAGAGCCTCATTATGAGTTGGGTGGTATTCTGGTGGTACATTTGCCAGAATACCGCCCAACGGAATTACCGTTACTGCCACTTGGTCCAGCGGATTTACTGCTGGATTATACGTGGTGGTGGCAGTATTAGTCCCCATTAATTTGGACTACATAGAACTCCATTTGGAGATTTCGGCAGAATTACCGCTGTGGTGATTCAGGCTATTTTGCTGATTTTGCATCAGAAAGTGAATGGATTTAACCTTTCAGCATGATGCTGCTGGAGGTAAATCCCACACTCGAGTGCCAAACTCGTACTATGACGGAGTGGGAAAAGTGTTTGTAATTCCGTTACCGCCACTTTTTGCCTACATTGCCATACTCACAATGAGGCCCATAGTACCAAACACTGTTTTAAGGCATACAGTTCCCAGATCACCATGCACTCAGGATATAAACCCCTGCTCAAACCAAACTCAAGGACACAGCCCTCTCAAGGAGCGTGGCTATGCGACAAACAAAATGGCTGCCTAGATTGCCAGCTCCCACGCCCTTGAAGGAGGAAGAAGCATGAAGGCAGTGTTTGTTGTAAAGGATGGATGTGAAGGTGTAAGTGAGCTTGGGAAGCTCCAGAGGAGCAGTTTGGTTCAGAGCACACTTCTCATCCAAATCGCACAGGGCGCTCAGTGTTTAGCGGAGTGGGGCCTACGGATCTCTGACAGGCGAGATTGATCCATCACAGTAGTGATTCACTGTGTCTGAAACTAGATGAGGCAGCCGATGCCGCAGCTTCCCATTGCTGTGTCACTTCCTACTGCATGCTGTGTGTTTCTGTGCATGGCACTTATATAAAATACTACATTTTAAAGGAACTACAATTTTTTAAGACATTTAAATGAAAAGTGTCTAGTTGTTCATCTAACTGGACCCTGAACGACTTACTGACTCATGGATGGCTTCATTTTATATTGCTGAAGATAATCTTTCTACTAATAAAAGTGTAGTAACTTCATTGTGATTTTATATTTTCTCATGGTGGATGGCCAGCTTCATGGGCCCCATTTATCCGAGTTATTCGTTCAAGTACCAGAGGCCTTTTTACAGTGGTCTAGCAGTTTGTAGACTTCATTTTAAACCAAATATTTCAGTGACATTAATTTTGGTACAAGCCCTTAGCTGTACGATTTACTTGGGGCTTAATGTGCAACTCTATTTAACCTTTGAGGCTGGCCTAGACCTGCAAGTGCTACGTTAAGGTAATATGGCCACACAAAAGGGTAATACAAGTAAAGAATCATCCTTACAATCGACAAGTGCACCCAAGAGGTCTACAAGTGACTCTCTGCCTCCAAAAACCCCGCTTCAGATCATACTATGCAATCTACTTTAACAGAATTAAGAGGACCTACACCATTCATGGAGGTCACCAACCCAGCAGCTGCATGACAATTGGCATCTTTTAAATCCAGTATGTATGAACTTGAAAGAAGGATTAGCAATGCCGTGGTTGTGTCTAACAAAGTTATTCAGCTTAAAACAGCCCTGAAAGCTTTTCTGAAGCAGTGTGAGAATTTGAAAAAGCACAGTAGGTGTAATCTATGCAGCAAAGGTCTTCTGGAAGGAGTTGTGAGAAACCAGAAGGTGTCTCACCCACTAGTCCCAGGGATCCGTCATCCAGGTGGCCAGGACACGGCCATCGCTTTTGGATACAGTTCCTTGGGGTGGACCAGTAAGGGAGGATCACCTGGGTGAGGGGTCTTCGGGGAGTGGGACACCGGATGGTGAGACGCGGTATCCCATTCCATGTAAAACCTTTACCCATCTTACCAGTTAGGATATTTAGGAACTCTACCCCTCTCCCCTTTACAACACAAACACCATGCACAGCCCGCTATGAGAGAAAACAGACTAACATCCAAGCAATAACTGACGTGTCCCAATACAATGGTCAGACGAGGTCAGACATTTACTGATCCTCACACACACCTGACTTCCATTACACTTTCCATTACACTTCCCTACATGTATAAAAGGCAGAGCACGAGAGCAAACTTTGAGCGAGGCAAAGCACATGAGGAAACAGGAGCTTCGAGAGAGCAGCGGAGCAAGAGAGGAAAGACGGCAAAACCGAAGGGGATAGCAAGGAGATAAATTCCCTTGACCTTTTTTCGACAAGGAACCGTTACTTTCCCGAGACCTCGAGAACAGAAATCGTAAGACCAGGAAACCAGGCGGAAGAATCCTGCATTGTGTGTCAAAAATACCCAGGGCCCTCCCGTGCCAATCAAGGTGGGGAGAATCACCAGCTGCCATGGTACCGTCCTTGGCTCAAAGAACAAAGCAGCGTAAGTGAATCAACACAGCCGGTGAGTTGGGGAGACTGATACAAGACAGGTTTGTGTTGCAGCCAAGGTTGCAGGCAGCAACAGTGTATGGCGAGCGCTGTAACAGACATTGTTAGAACGCTTGTGATAAAAGACACAAGTGAAGTTGAACTTCTGATGAGTGATTGAACTTTAAAACAAGCTACAATACCTTTGACAGAGTGGTTCGGCACCATGTGGGTGCTCAATTGAAGGTCTCTGTAAGGTATCCAGCTGAGAAGTGACAAAAGTAGATACATTTGGTCCAAGCCCGGCAGAGGGAGATCAACTGAAAAAGAACAAATAAATGTGAATCGAAGTGGTCCTGTGACGGGTCAAGCAAAATCCTGCGCACAGTCGAAAGTCTTTCATTTTGATGAAGTAGAGAAAGTTTGGAAAAATACATGAATTTGGACCGAGCCCGGCAGAGGGAGACCAATTGAAGGTTTTGTGTTACAATGGGTCTGAGCCCGGCAGAGGGGGACTCCGGGTGAACATTAAATCACCCAAGAAGTTGAACAAGTGAAAATCCTGAGAAAAAAGGAACTTCATGTTTTGTTGTGTTGCATCAGGCCCTCTGAAATAAGACTTTGAATGGCAAAGAGACTTTGGCACAGAAGGGCCTGATGTGGAAGTTTTGAACTGCATCCTCGTGCTAGAGAAGTCAGAGAGTGTGCAAAGCTCGAGTGTGCCGCCTTGCCCCGGGCTGAAAACGTGGGAAAGGGAAGCCAACGGCTTGAATATCCTGACATATTTCTAGAACACTTTTCTTTTGCATAACATTGTTTCCCACACTATTTGTATTTAGAAGTAAGGATTGGCAATAGGTTCATTAGTAAAGCCACTTTTATTTTGACAGACCTGACTAGGACAGCGTTATTATTTGAAGGTCATAGGTTGCTTCCATCTTTAGATTTAGGATTAGGTAGGCTTTTTCAAACCTAATTGAAGTTCAATAAACACCCTTGAACTGTGATCACTTGTGTGTCTTACTGTTTGATACCATTCCTTCTTTACAGAGCGGAGGGAGAAGTGCATATACATGTATTAGGACCCCATGATTGCTAAACCTCTTACATTGTGCAAGACAATCTTTCAAAGAGCTCAATGGGGGCCCTAAATCATCATTCACCAGTAGAAAACAGGGGTCAAGAACTTAAAAATTTTGCTTCACTGTACAATACTCAATTGCATATAATACTAGACAAAGTACGAACATCCATGTGCAATGGGCATACATTCTAGATTACGCAAGATGTATCAAATGCAACCACTTTGAGGTGAAAAGACTTTGTCTTATGTCCTGCTTTGAAGCAACATAATGCACAATATGGCATTGTCCTTCCATGTTTCTTTAAATTAACTTTGAGAGGACATACATACCTTCACATTTGAAAAACCTATTAATCTGAAACATTTTATCTGTTCATACAAAAAAGGAAAACATTGATATTTCACTCCCTTCGGGTGGTCAGATGCCATTTATTTCTAGACACATCTACTCAAACGCAAGGATACATCAATTATCCTACTTGCCTATGTACTAGCGTTGGCTCATATATTAAAATATCATGATTTAAGCCAAGTGAAGATGTGGCATTGGTGGTCTGACCCATTGGTTCTCCTCTCTATATATAATTCCTTAACTTGACTTGTTGGATCCTCATCTAGTTTGCCACATAGACTACCTGTGGTCAGATTATTTTATGATGATTCAAGTTTATTTTATGTTTGTCTTCCTTGCCTATTGCATCAACTCCTCATACTTTTTGCAAAGCTTAAACATTCACAAAATAATAATGCTTCCATTTATGCATTTGTATTTTCATTCTCTAGCCATTAGCATCAAGGGTAATGCATCATGTTGTTAAATAAACTATTAAGGCCAGTGCTCCAAATAAGATTTTGAGGTGTGACGATTTACTCCCTATTTTTAATCTTTGAGAGTAAATGTGATTTTCAAGGGAGTACAACTGTGTTTTCTCCCACACAAGAGAGTAAAACATATGTGACATTCAGCCGATGCATGCAAAAAGTTAACACTGTGTGGAAATCCCCATGTGGTGGACATGACAGAAAAGCAGGTTTCTGGCACAATTAACAGATAAAGCACAGTGTGCAGTAGCATAAGAATCCTCTCACAAATGGAACAGATGAGCACTAACACACTAAGCATCTCCTGCATGCGTTCCCCGCATGCAAAGGATAGGTACACCAGCAGCATACGCTGCTTAACGCTTCGCACAGAACAGGGCAGCTTGAGTAGGAGCCGTACAGGCTTCCTGCACAGAAATAGAAAAGTCAAATCAGGACAACAGCAATGCAAGCTTTTATCAGTTGGAGTGAATCTGTGCAAAACAAGAGTAAAAAATACTCACACAATAGATAAAGAATGGATCTCTGCAATAGAACCTCCCCTCACATAGAACAGGTGCAACATATTCTTCAGGAGTACACACTACCTTCCTACTATAGAAACGGTATGCCATGGACCTCAGTAGATAATTATTTCCTCACATGGAACAGGAACGTCATGGGTATCAACCGTACAAGTTTATCACAGAGAAGAATTCAGTCACAGCAGTAGCGGTTTCACTCACATAGGGCTGGAACTGCATTGGGTGGAGTCGTGCAAGCACACACACAGAGTGAACAGGTAAATGAAGGGGCTCAAAAACAAGCTAGACTTGCATAGCATGGGAACAGTACAGGCCTCGGCAGTCCAAATTCCCATCACAAAGAACTGGCCCCACAGGGGCTAAGCGATCAAAGCCCTCACATAGAATAGATCGCTTACTAGCAGTTGGAGCCCCACTCACAGGAACAGTTAATTGCCTCCGCAGTGCAAGCTCCTCACAGATAGAACCAATAAAGCATTGACAGCGACTAGGTCAAATAAGAAGGCTAACTCTGCTTCCAGAATCAGAAACACTACTAGTTGCCACTTCATACTAGTAGGAAGCTAATTACATTTGTGTAAAACCTTCTCCCACACATTAATAACATAACAGGTGTATTTGTAGAGTGCACGTTCACCCACAGAGGGAATCTTTGCACTATTGACAGATAACATAATCACTTAATGGTACTCATTTTATCGGCCTCGGAAGGATTAAGGGCTGAGAGGACCTGCCAGGATTCGGACCTCTGACCAGGAGTAGGTCAAATACAGACACCTGTAGTGGATGTCTTTGTCCACTGAGCCACAGACCCGGCACATGGCATTAATATGTATGAACACACCACATGGAGGCATCGGGATGCACCAGTAACATATCTCAGCGGGTTGAGAGCTCACTGCTACGATCTTATAATTATCTGCAGGTTGCAGGTTCAAATCACAGCAGACCAACTAGGCCTTTCATCCGTCTTAGGACGATAAATAACTAACTATCACTTCAGTTGCGTGATAATTGTTTGTAAATATGTTCTATGTAAAGCGCTTTGGGGAACGCCTTACATAAATAACACATAATTGTCAGTATCATTGATGATGAATGCATACAACACAGGAATTCGGAAAAATACTTTGTTGCAATGCTAGCAAGCATTCACTAAAAAGCATAATTTGCTAAAAAGATACTTCCCAATTGCATTAGGTTTTCCATTTTATTACTTGTATGATCGGAAATTGCTACGAAAATAAATATGCATGCATTATAAAATTCATAATTTCCATGACCATCTACAGACATTCGACACAGCAGAAGTTGAACAGAAAGAAACCATTCACGGTGTGCTGTTTTCCCAACTTAAAGAAAAATGTCTGAACAGATCCTTTAGGGCCTGCAATTTCATCCATACAGTTAAGAATCAAAAGAGGTGCTCTGGTTTCTATCAAGTCACTTGCCCTTTACACTGAACGCTTCTCTCAACTGGTGCGTAAATGGTAAGCATAGAAAGATAAAGGTGGCGCATTTACAAGAATTTACTGTGTAAAAAAGGCCCAGTAGGACACACAATGCTTATCCAGAGTCCTGACTAATGCCATTATATCACTTGCTGCATTTTCAAATGCATTTCATGGAATGTGAAATGTTTAAGAAGTCTTATTAAGACAAAGTGTTGGCATATCTTAATAGATCTAAACCAACAAATGCATGCATATAAGAGACATTTATTGTTGCACATTGCCAGGTTAAAAGGTTTGTGGGTTGATGAGGTACTTTTCATAATGGTGTGCCTATAATACATCATTATCATCGGTGGATTTAGAAATAATCTCTATAATCAATATTTGTGGTCCTACCCTGCCTTTTGGGTAAAACCTAAAAACCATACACTGCTATGTGATCTCTCCAATTCCATTTTGTGTGGAGACTTGAAGAATGCATCCTTTTTTAGATAGGAAATCTAAACTCCTGTTCACAATCATGTACTTTTAGCGCTGTGATACCTTCGTGTCTGGGCGCTACCAGCAAATACAAATAAGTAAAAAGTATAAAGAATTTTTAACATTCATTTCTGGATTCTGGAGTATTAGATTTCTGGCGTTTGGCTCACCCTACAGTGCTACAGAATGTGCGTTTCACTTCCACGTAACAGGTTATCTCATATTAATTATATTTCTAGGTATCTGCTGCATTGATAAGATTTAAAGAATGACTATATAACTCTACCTGACCAAGCACCATTACATGTATCTCCAACGCATGCATATGTTACTTTTCAGGTAGATAAAACATAATTTCCTTTTAAATGACAATTTTATTCAATCTATTAAAACCTGTCATCTACAATTTTGTGAATTTAATAAATGAGAATACTTCTATCGAAAATTGATTATTTTAAGTCATCTCTCATTTGTGGCTGAAAAGAAAAATGCCAGGCATTTCAGACTTCATGCTAAAGCAACTTTAACTTCATGAGGAATCTTAATAAACCAGATGCCGAAACCGGATTGAATTCTTCTCTGAATGTTCTTGTGTTGAAATCTAAAGCTAAACTAGATCAATTATCTAGCAAATCTAGTTGATCCCTGGCTTCCAATGTAGAAAATAACATTTCAGTATTCTGTTAGTTAAAAATTGAGCTGGGGTTAGCCCATCTTCGGATAAACATTGCAAATGTTTTCACTAAATTCTATAAAGATTTATACAGTTCTCAGAATATCTTTGGTAGTGCCAACTATGATAAATATTTCAAAGCTCTCCTACAACCTTCATATCCGGCTTGTGATCTTAGTCCCTTGGATGATCCCATTTTCCCAAAATAATTTCATAGAGCAATTCATGACTGCAAAAACGGTACAACTTTATTCACCTTTTCACAATATCTTTGTTAAAAAAAAAAAAAAGAAAGCTGTTGCCTTCATATTTCGAAATCAAGTAACGTTTTTTTCTTTGGGGCTATGTGGATTCTCCTTCTGAAACCCAATAAGGATTTTTAACTTCCCAAAAACTTTAGACCCATTTCTTTTAATTAATTCAGACTGCAAGATGTTTGCCAATATCAATGCTAATAGGATAAACCCCTTTATTTCCAGATTATGAAAACTGGATCAGAATGCTTTTGTTAAAAGTCATAATTAGTTGGCCAATAATAGATTTTTTCTTAACATTGTGAAAATCACTTCCAATCCAACTGAAAGCTATGCTGCTATTGCACGTGATGCATTAACAGCTTTTGATTCAACTGTTCTACTCTAGTCCTAACAACTCTTTTTACAAATGGTCCCTTTCTTTAGGGGTATTAGACAAGGTTGTCCCCTTCCTCCTATATTATTTATCCTTGCATTGGAGCAGTTTCTGGAACTTAACAGATGTAATCAGGCCTCCAAATAAGGTTTGTACCAGGCCTTTTTACGTATGAAAATCTTGAAAATACAACAGCATTATTATTTTCCTGTGTACATTTACGCACAAGTTTAGGGCAGTACAAAGGTCAGGTTACTTGACAGAAACCAGAACGCTTCTTTTAATTTTTATCTACAGGGATGTAATTGCAAGCTCTGGAGAAAAGCCTCTGAAACAGAATGCATTTCTCTGAAGCCTTTCAAAAAAAGAAACAAACTGCACACTGTCATCAAAGGAATTGTTTTTCTCTTTTGCTTCTTCTGTGTTGTGTGTAGATGCTCAGGGAGCAAACGGAAGCAATGTGCATATTTATTTTCCTAGCATTTTAGGAAACAAATTATGCTTTATTTTCCCATGAAAGCAAACCAGTATAGCACAATTGTATTTTTCAGAGTTCCTTTGCTGTGTGCATAATCATGCGGAAGCAGATAATTTACACTCCAATTATAAAAAGTGTACAAAATGACGAGTATGCAGTCTAGTTTACATCCATTCAACCTTGCAGTCAATGGGGCACACAAATACAAATGGTCAGTGGCAGCGGAGTCTTTGCTCAAGGGTGAGTGATTGGAATTACACCAATCACAGGTGTTCTAGCCTCTCAAACATCAAAACTACAATTAAAAACATCCAAAACCTGACTCTCCAGAAAGTGCGAGCACTGCTCAAAAACAAACAAATGAAAGTTACATTTGTAATTGAAATAGAAACTCGGCAAAACCTGTCCCTGTGACAATCCAGACAGCCATTTAACCTTATGTAGCGCTTCATAAATGGTTTGTCCAACATCTAGGTACAGTGATTATTATACCTCAGTCGATACTCGGTTTACCGATCTCTGAAGGATGTTAGCCAATAAGATAGCTCAGCCGGTTGAGCGCTCGTTTCGGTGATCTGTGCGTGATCTGTAGGTTGCAGGTTTCAGTCCCTGCAAGGCCAACTCATCCTTTCATCCTTTTGAAGTCGATAAAGGAGTACCAACTTCGGTTTGGTGACAATTGTGATAAATATGTTCTATGTACAGCACTGTCACTTTTGTCTCTCTGCACTGTTGTATCATAACATTGGTATACCATTAGGTAGTAATAGCTCCAGGAAATGAGAACTTTCATTAAACATCAAAAGACAATTCTCCCATCGAACCTCAAAACACACAATACAATTCATGTTTGCTTTACTCTGTACTTGTGTTTTCAACATTTAAATATATACAGGAGAGATCAAATGGCCAGACCTTTGAGAAATAATGAAAGGTGTATTCTGTCACAAAGCTTCCGCATGATAATGATTTCCATACAGTTTTTGCACACGTCAGCTGGATGACACATACATTTTACTCTTGTGCAAAGGAGGAAAGTGATTTTTACTCTCAAAGTTTAAAAACAGGGAGTAACCCCCACAACCGATGTGGCAGCTCTGTTAATGGCCTGAAGCCCATTTAACTGTGTTGAATCAAGGATTCAGTGGGATCGGAGACTGAGGGGTACAGACTGTGCTAATCCCCAGCAACATACTAAAGGAAAGGCCTGCGGGATGCGGCATCCCTCCAAGATGGCGGGGAGTGTCGGCATAGTGCCCGCTCCGGAGTCCCCTGAACTGCGATAAGCGTCTTTCACCCTAGGCAGGTCCCCGCATACATATGCTCCAGCACCAATAACCCTGCACGCTGTAGGAGGGCCCCCTGTACCTGCTCCGACCAGTGGAGGTTGGCTGGAGCTTCGTCCTTGGGTGTGACCCGCGGGGAACCCGGCAGGCTGTGGGGGATGAAACCCTACTTGAGTGCGGCAGAGAGCGGGCAGCACTGGCACCTCCTCCCAACCTGCGGAGGCATCCACAGGTGAGGCACTGGGCCCTCAGGGTGTCATTCCTGCTGGCACCCTCATCCCGATTCCTGTTCCCACACAGCTGACAACACTACGTTAGCCGTTTTCCACCAGTCAGCTTTGCCTTGGCACCCGAACGCTGGAGCCAATCTCTCGCTCCTCGCTCCCCCCTCACTCTCTACCATGGCTCCCAGGCGAAACACTTGATACCCCTCATAACACCGGCACCCTGGAGCGGAATCCCGTGGTCGCCCGTCCCCAGGTAGGGGGTAACATACGGAAGTGGCACCTAGAACTTGCCAGGTGTGTTGGGAGCAGGAGCTACGATCTGAGTAAAGCTACAACTACGTGGTGCGAAAAAGGGGGTAAGAGGAAAGAAAGGAAGCGTGCCCCAACCTGGAGGACTTCATCAGTGGGGCAGATCAGGAGCCACGGGCCCCCCCATACTTCTTGCAGAGGGTGGTCCCAGATCTCACCAAGAGGAAGGCAGTACCAAAGCAGTCAACCCCCTGGAATCCAGATCTTAGCCTACCAGTGTTGAGGTTCACCGAGTAGAGGAGGTACATATGGCCCTGTCACACGGCAGAGCAATTATCGGGTAGGTGAGAATCCAGGTTGCAGCGGAGCAGAGAAGGGAGTGGAGGGACCCTAGGTAACGCATTCCCACTCACCTGAACCTCCCTGGTGGAAAACCCAGCAGTGATCGAAACAACCTCTCCACCCTACGGACAACCCCAACTCGTGCTGACATCATGTCCAAGCATTTAAAAGCTCAGAAATGTGGGACATGCTGCTCCCGGCGGAGAAGAGGAAGAGACAGGAAACAGGGAAATCCCCATCTCAAGCATCGCCAGGTCCCTTGGGCCAACTCGACACCAAAGAGGACATCCAGGCATTCATGCTTGATATCAAGGCGGAATTTCACAGCTGCATGACCGAGCTAACAACCAAAATTGAAAATACTGATCAAAGAGTTACAGAGCTGGAGCAAAGACGTGGGGACCTGGAGGATGAATCCCGGGAGCAGGCGGCCTTGCTAGTGGAAGTCCATCAAAAGATCTGCACCCTGACAAATCAAAATGAGATCTTGGGAGTTCAAGCAGGAGGATCTGGAAAACAGGGCTCAGAGAAATAACCTCTGGGTTAGAGGAATCCCGTCATCAGTCCAAGACCGCGACCTATTTGAATATGTGGGGGAATTGTTCCAGTCCCTTCTCCCACATCTGGAGAAATCACAACTACAGCTTGACCGCATCCATAGATTGCGCCCCCGTAGAAGCCTCGACTTGAAAAACCCTTCAGACCTCATCACCAGGGTAAATTTTTACAGCACGAAGCAGGAGATCCTTGCGGTGGGTCGCTCAAGATGAATTGACCTTCCAGGGCCCCCCCTACAGACTTTAAGATCTAGTGACAGCAACAATACAAAAACAGATCCCTTCGAACCCTGACACTCTTTCTCCAGAGCCAGAAGATCAGGTACTGCTGGCTATTCCCTACAGCAGTGCAATTCTCATATAAAGGAGTCGCCCGACCGATTGCATGCTTGGAAGATGCGGAAGAAATTCTTACATTTTCTCCATCAAAAGGAGAGAGGGGCTGATTCTCCCTGGGATGCTCTCATGCATGTGGCAGGCCCCCCACCGAAGGCGAGACGGCCTATATGGTCTAAGGTCCAGAGGGGGTTGAAACCCCAACAAGCCGCCCACACAATCCTAAAAAGCAGGTCTCAAAGGGGGACGAAACTCAGCACCAGGACGCCGGAAAAGAAGGCATGTAAAAGAACCAGAAAGAAGCACTGCATGAGGACAAGATGGGCTTCATGTGGCCTAACTCTATCCCCAAGGCGGAAAACATCTAGGATCCCTGGGCATGTTACTTGGATAGCTCCTAACGGTTGGACAGTTTGGAGTCCATGGTTGGGACTCGGTACACACAGTTGGAAGTTGATGTTGGTTTATAAAGTTAATATCTCGATTGGAGCTCGATCGCAACTATTTGCAACCTGGGAATGGCAACTATGGCTGATTTGACCCGGCCCTGCTCCCACCCCACCCGCCCCCAACCCCCTGCCGAAGACAGCAGAAAATGCGGAAACTCCTCACCAACCGCTCAACTTTGTCTCGTTAAACATCAGAGGCCTAAACTCCCCGATGAAACGGCAGTCTATCTTGAAGTGCCTGAAAGACTTGGAGTGATCGGTAGGATTCATACAGGAGACACACCACCTTCCGGAAGACTTCTCCCGCCTTCACAGCAGGGATTTCGCAAAACAGTTCTTTGCCGCTGGAGGTACTAAGAAAGGGGGTTGGCAATGGGTGTTCCCTTTGAGGAGCTGGGTGCGATCAAAAGACCCAGAAGGCCGAATCGGTATAAATGGATTACTCTATGGCCAGCTATACTCCCCGATATCCGTTTATGCACATAATGTGGGCCAGGAGCTCTTCTTGGAGGAGCTGGTGGCTTCTCTTCTCCCCTTTCTGGAAGGCCAAACCGTTATTGGAGGGGATTTCAACGGGGTCCCAGACCCTGGAAAGGACAGAACCTCTGCTCCATCCACTAAAGACTTCAAGTTGGCATAAAGTATCCTGCATCTCTTTGGAGCACTGGGAGTAGTTGACACTAGAAACTATGTGAAATCCGGGAAGATCGTCCGCAACGCAGAAGGAATACATTGCAGCGCAGCCCTAACACACCTAACCAAAGAGGACATAGAGATGCTGGAAGGCCCGATCCGGCAGGAGGAAGTGGAGAGTGCGATTAAGGCCCTAACACCAAGAGCCCTGGGCCCAGACCGATTCTGCCCTAAATTCTATAAAATCTTTGGTTCCCAGCTGGCTCCCACACTAACGGCTCTCTTTAACACGTTTGATGAAGTGGGTACAGTGACTCCATCTATGCAAACCTCAGCAAAGATGGAGATTCCTAAGCCAAGTAAAATCCCTAAAGAGTACCCCTTCCATAGGCCGATATCACTGGTGAACATTGACGCTAATATCTATTCAAAGATTCTGGCAAACCGCCTAGCTCCCCTACTCCTCTCATTAATCAGCGCCGACCAAACAGGGTTTATCATGGGAAGAAAGAGTGGGGACAATATTAGAAGGGCACTGAACCTCATTGAATCTACCACACAAGGAAACGGGAAAATTGCCCTTTTAGCGTTAGATGCCACCAAGTCCTTCGACAAGTTAGATTGATCCTTTCTACGCTTAACACTAGACGCGTTTGATTTCGGACCCCAATTCAGGAGTAGGATTATGGCTAACTATATCTCCCCAAGCACCTTAGTACAGATTAATCGGATGCGTTCAGCCCCAATCCCCCTAACGTGTGGCACGGGACAGGGCTGCCCCCTCTCCCCTCTTTTGTTCGCCCTGGTTATGGAACCACTAGCCCAACATATTTGGCATAACCGCTTCATCAGGGGGGTACAGTCCCAAGACTCTCACACAAAGTTTCACTCTATGCAGATGACGTGCTTCTTACCATCTCTAACATCTGACCATCCCTCAAAGCGGCCCTTCATGAACGCAAGGCCTTTGGTAGCGTGGCAGGCTTTGAGATACATTATGGGAAGTCTGTAGCCCTGGGGGTGGGATTGCCCCCACAAGACATCTCTGCTCTCTAACCCATATGCCCGATCCACTGGGACTCCAGTTCGATTGAATACTTAGGGGTCCGGCTTATAGCCACGCCGGCCGATCCTTAATGGGCCGTATCACACCTGTAAAAATTAACATGCTCCCTCGCCTAATGTACTGTTGCACCTCTCTCCCAGTGGCTATCCCTAAAATGGCAATAGACCAACTCCAACAGAAAGTCCTGGGATTCTTTGGACGGGGGAAAAGGCTAGAATTCCAAACAAAGTTATGATGGGAGGTGCTCGCCTGGCGGGTCTGGGGTGTCCCAAATCTATGAATATATAGTGAGGCAGCTCAACTCACATCTAATGGCGAACTTCTGAAGCGCCACCACCGAAATGGGTGGAGATTGAGCAATCACAATGCTTGCTCCTTCTCTGCTGTTTTACCATTTATCCTGCACACGCTACCTAAGCAATGGCCATCTCTCCTTACCTCAACTAGGGTCACCCTGAAGGCCTGGGATGAATCTCTAAAAGGGAATAAAATACTGAGAGCTACAGGTCCACTGTCCACGATCTTTGGCAACCCATCCTTCACCCCGGGTATGCCCCTTGGGGCTTTTGACAATTGGAAACAGGGGGGCCTGCCCTCACGTTTGAGGAATGGAAGCAGGAATTCCAGGGATAGGGGGGTGACTGCAAACTCTTGCCCAATTGTGTGTGGGGGCTGTCCTCACGTTTGAGGAATGGAAGCAGGAATTCCACCTATCAGAGACAGACAGGTTCTCCTACCTCCAGCTGAGGCACATGATTACACACCCCGAGACCAGGCACAAAGCCACCAGCTGGAATGGACGATCTGGGAGGGCCCAGGCAAAGGTGGCATCTCGTGACCATATAAACTTTTGAGAGCTCACCTGATAACCCCACGCATACCGGATTATATGCCCCGATGGGAAGCAGACCTACGCTGTCAATTGGAAGACACAGAATGGCTGGACATCAGGGCCAGGGCCCATTCATCGTCCAGATGCGTGATGAACAATGAGTACGCTCCGAAATTGCTGTTCCGATTGTACTACCGCACCCTACCTAGATCCACCATTTTCAGGCATCTATACCCTCCTCCTGCTGGCAAAATTGTGGGCAACAAGGGACATACTACCACATACTCCCAGAACCAGTCGTTCTGGGAGTCTATTGCTGGGGCGGATAGAAGACAAAACAGGGAGCAAACTCACGCTCTGCACCAGTACCATGTTGCTAGGGGCCCCAGTGGAGGGGATCTATCACAAGTCTGGGGCACACGCTAAAACACTAACACCGCTGCTATTGGCGACGTGCAAAACAATCACCCGAAGCCGGAAAGCCCCGGGGGGCCTGAACATGAGCCTATGGTGGGGGAAGATCTGGGATGTGATGGTGTCGGAGAAAGTCACTGCGGCAAGGGAAGCTTCCCCAATTCCACACAATTTGGTCACCGCTTATAGACTACAACTGCAAATACCCGGCTCTGATTTATAAACCCCGCCTGACATGGCTGTATTCGGGTCAGGTTTGGAGGGGAGGTGAAGCAGAGGAGGGATAAAGGCGCAGACGGTGAAAGGACCATGTGAAATGGGGGGGGGGCGGACAGTGACCTCAGTTTGACGGCCCATGTTGTGGCTTAATCATGATGCTTGGTTGTTGTATAATGTTCCAATCATTTAATAATAAAAATATGTTTTAAAAATAAATAAATAGGGAGTAAAATACTCACAACTCAAAATCTTATCTGGAGCACTGGATTGTAATGATACAATTGGGGGCATTAGGTAGTGAGATCAAATTGGCTGCTTGTGCAGATGACCTCTTAAAGGAATGGTTCGGTCAGAAATTTGTATTGGCCCTACGGGTCGGCCATGTGTTTTTAAGCCTAAGACGCTCGATATTAGAAAAATTTCCTATGGACCTTATCCGAGTTTGTCCATTAAACGCACGCGAAAACAAGCAGCAGGGCGCATCCATTTTGTGATAATCCTATCACTTGCCCCATCGCCCTGGGTGACCTGCTTTTGCGGCACTAAATCATATCCCCCGCCCCTGAGCCTGACATTATCAAAACATTCATATTCCCTGCCTCTCTCTGGGATGTTACTGTGCTGCGTAGGCAAACGCGCCCAGTCATCTTCTATGCGACTTCACACAGAACACGGAAACCAACACAGATCAACTCACAACACAGCGCGCCACAATTCAGAATATGAAACTGTACTTTAAAATCAAACAGCAATACGGTACATTTGGTAAAGTACATTTATTTGACATTAAATGTTTAGAGAATATTCAGCAATTGGCATATTAAATCGGAATGGAATTTTTTTTCTTTGCTCTCGATCCGCAAATCCTCTAAAGTTTATCGTGAGTCACGTGCTGTTCCTTTATGGTACAAAGGGTGTTGGTTTTCGTTAAAAGAAGCACTTTGGTTGCACAGTGAATCGCAAGGCTGTTCCATCAACTAGGCACTAGGCCACCGTAAAGGTTGATATGTTGCTTCTAGCCGCTAGTACTGCGTAAGGGCATATGGGCCCTTGCCGATCGTCCCATAAAATAGTTAATGTAGTGCAGTTGTTTACAAGAAGCTGCAACTGGCGATTGAAGAAGCCATCGGCCGGGGTCTGGAATAGGTGGCAGTCGCAGTACGGTAGGATGTACCTGTTTTGAAAACATAAAAATTGAAATAAGTCTCGCCAGCCAATCTTTATTACTATTATTAATTTCATTTATTAGGGCCGAGGTGAAACTATTTGCTTGCGAGGATAGTACAATGGAGTATGTTCGGCTCTAAAAGCAATGCGAAAACTGACGAAAGAAATTGAGGTTAACACACAATGTAATGATTTATTAGCGTTGAACCACTGAGAAACAACTGTTCGTCTACATGCGTGTCGAATGGGCACATGCATGCCCATGTGCCCGGTAGAAAGACGATCCCACAAATGTTTTACTTGCTCTTCATTGTAATATGCAACACAGAACAAACAAGTACAACTTAACCTGCCTTTAACGGTACGCTATTGGGATTATATTCCGGTATACAATCATCTAAAGAGTTACTTATATTATATTTGCCATTTCCATTGTGTCAGCGTAATGCAGTCCGTAAAGCCCACTCCGTTTGTGCCAACGATTTTTCATATACTGAACTAACATGAAACTCTGTGTAGTTTCAGCATTTTCAGCCTTATCGTCTTACGTTTTTGCACCCCTCCTTCAAATGAAGTCCTTTCGGCATGGTCCCTGTCTCTCAAGGTCAAAACACAATAGAACCTTATACTGCCAGTGCGAGCCGTGGGCCTCTTCAGCCAGCGAGCAAAAAATCAAAGCCGCTGACCTTCACTCTGCACAAGCATACATTCTTACTTTTCAACATCCCGTGTAAAGCCATCTGTGAGAACTTATTTTCGACTCCATCTTTCTTCCAGGCCTCAATGTGCTAATGCAGCCCTAGAGAACCATAACTATGGAGACATTGACTTTTTGGGGGAAGGTCAGGAAAAGTATAAAGTACCCAAGGAGTTGAGTTGAAAATGAGATTTATTGTTTGTTTGATTATTTTGCAATGCGCAAGCCTCCCCTCAGTTAACAGTGCGCAGCATTTACGTGAGATTGCGAAGCTTAGTTACAGCAACAAAAATATATACATACACATATTGACAAGGTCAGCGATATGAGGTGAATAGAGAGAGAAGTCAAAGATGACACCCAGGTTGTTCGCCACCGAGGATGATGAAGGTAGGGGTTAAGGTTAGCATACTTTGTATGTACACTGTACAATAACATTTTTATCAAAAAGACAATCAGATTACAATGATTTAAACAGGGATTTGTACTTGTCAACGAGCTCTGCTTTGGGTGGACATGGCACAGTGGCAATGTTTGGTGGCAATGCATCAGTGCTCTGCACAGAATCGGTCAAAATTCCATGTCTGTGCTTCTCTAGTACATTAACAATAAGGCCTTTAACAAAGTCGAACTTCATTTCCTCATATACTGGTTTCACCACCCACTTCTTTCTTCTTTTTGCAAAGGCCGTAGTGTAGCGAAGCATCCCTACATTTCCCGTAGTCCTAGATTGTTCACGGCACACATTCTCGTTATGGGCCAAGACCGCTAGTAGAGTCCTATGTTTCATGCCCTGTATGCCGAAATGCAATCGCTTTGGCCTGTACTTTAGGCACATATTGTGGAACACCTCCAAACCTCCTGTGTGACTGAATTCTGTCAGTCCCCTCAAATCTCTTGATAGAGTTTTATCAAAAACAATCTTCTCAATGGCTTTGTGTGTAGGTGAAGATGGAATCAACCACTTCTTCTTCCGTGCCTCCTCTGTGGACAAAGAGCCATGTTCACATTGGTGGAAATGTTGGTTTTCTGTCCAGCGGTGAACGTTGGTACAGTGGTGCATCAGTGACCGCCATTTTTCAAGTAGGATTTCCACTGACCCTTCACAAGTTTGGAGCTCCACCAAAGATGGTTGCTGATAGACTGGGACCACTGTGAAATACTTTCCAAACCTTTTTTGTTTCCCCTGCAGCCGAGATTTACTTATTGATTGATTTAACAAGATGCCATACGTCAAATTGATGTTTAATATGTGGGAACTGCTCTCTCATTGCCTTGGCTATTGAAACGCGCCTGTCCGTGGCTATGAGGTCGATGTGCATTCCCCTTGATTGTAGATATTCCAATGATTTTATAAATCCTAGTTTCTCCATGGCCACTGAGGATGTACATTGGGACACCTGCATGACCAACGAACTCACAATTTTCTTACTATCCATGTCCTGAAAGTGGTAGGTGCAGTACTTGGCAGAAAATCCAGGGCTGTCGCACTGTCCATTGCCGGCTAGCCTGAATCGTTTGCCTTCGAATGTACTTGCTAGAGACAATTGTTCAATTTTCCAAGCATCACTAATGGCCGTAAATAGATAATCATGTTGGAATTTGTAGTACTGCGTTTTAGAAATGAAATGGAGTCCCACAAACTGAAAGAAAGACTAACTTTCTAAAAAGTATTCCAGCTCTGATGATCTAGTTTGATGGAGCTGTCAGTATCCATACCTCGTGCTGCTGAAGAATATCTATGGATGTTGTCAATGTGGTGGACGCTTCAGCATCTCCCTGAAAGACAGTACTTGCATTAGTATGGATAACACTAATTATAACTGAAAACAAACATCAGGGGACGACAACTAAGGTGTATATAAATTGGAAAGCACTAACCAAACATTCGGTAAAATAATTACACGATACATAAAAGTCTTTAGCGGAATAGCGAAGTAAGATTACCTGATACACGCTAGAAGTTGTTAACTGCAGGCACGTCACAGATGTAGAATGTTCTTGCTTCAGATTCAGTGGATAGTCAAGCAGTTGTAAAGGTAAATTATTGTTTGATAATGTATGCCAATATTAAAAATTGCCATGTAAGCCGACAGAATACTTGAGAATAATGCTATTGAAAATGCGCAATATAGCACAGTTCCCTGTGCCCATAAATAGATTTACTTTGGGGGTTATAAAATCAAAAAATAATTTATTGATAAATGTCATTATTCAAAAAGTTACACTCATATCAATATCGAAAGTATTACAAGGGACACAACACCTAAAATATCAATTAATCAATTCGGCTACCTACACACTACCGCAAGGCCTAAAGCTAAATCCGGACACTTGACTCACCAGTAGCGGAATGTGGATGAATAGAGTTGGAATAGCATTTGCGAGCAATTTTCGTGTCGTTCGCCGTTTATTCTTCTTTGTTACCCAAGATGTGGTGTGCATGTTCGAGGAAAAGTGCCGGCTGCAGATGCGGTATCGATCACTCCTCTTGTCCTAAAAGACTTGTTGGACTCTACTTTCAAGCTCATCCAGTGGATATTCGCAATGTCTGACCCATTCTCTTATTCGATCAACAGTTTTAGGGAATACATGCATTGTAGTGCCTTCAGATTTAGCATGGTTCTTCGAAGGGCAATCGCTAATCGAACAGGCAGGCATTGTTGAAAATTCTGAAAAGTAAATATCAAGATTATTATAAAACCTTGATGAATAAAAATGTCATTAAAAAGTAAAAGAACCATACCATGTTCAATGCAAGGTTTGTTTTGGTTGCCGGAACTATACCAGTTCATCAAGTGCGGCTTAGTATTTGCATTACTTTCACAAATTAAAAAATGATGGAACTACACACGAGAAGGAAACATGCTTACATTATAGACACGACCCGCGAAGGATGCAATTCGATGACAATTTACACAGATGAAAATAAATAGAAACTCAAGTCAATAGCAATCAGACCAATGAACATAGCACTATTAAGTACTCTCCTCGCAAATAGAAATTTAAAAATGACAGAAATAGGACTGTGATACATGGCCTTACCTTGATCAACAAACCGTCAGATTCAGCAAGCCCAGTAGTTTGTGGCAGGAGAACAGGTAGATGGCCACAGCTAGCACACTGACGAGTTTGCTCGAACTGCTCACAGAAGTTCACAGATAGCACGACGACGAGCAGACTAGCATCGATCTCAGTGGTTCTCAGGTAGCACGTTCAAGAGTTGACTTGCAAAGCACAAAGATGTTCTCGTGAGACCAGGGGTGTGTTTGTGAATGAATGACGTGTATATGTCGTGGTATTCTGTGCTTTGTCGGGGGGGCGGCCAGCGTGAGGGGGGAGGATCCTGGCCAGAGACACAGGATCTGAGGAGGCCATGTGAGCGATGGGCCCTGGGCGTGGGATACCTTTTGAAGTGTACATGCTGTTTAGCACCTTGGCCGTTTGCGCCCCTGACAGCACACCATGGCAGCGCTCAGCCCTGGGTGCGAACTTCCTTTTAGTGGGGGGGGGGGGGGCGGGTGGATGGGCCGGTGTGTGTGCAGGCAAGGCACAGGAAGACTCTTGAATGGAGACACTTGCTTAATTAAAAAAATCAAAACAACCGTTGTTAAAATATATGTGGTGTTTTATTTTGTTCCTTATTTTGATGGCACAAAAATACAAAACTTTACACATTGTACAGGTCAGGTTGCAGCACAGCGAGGGGAAATCCCCTGTACTGACCCGCTGTCACTGGGGAAAGTTCGTCTTATGGCAGCTACGGCACAGGCGCGTATTACTCTTCAAACGCGGTGTCCAAGTCTCCCGTGAAGACACCATGTAAAGGAACGATAGGCCATCAGCCTGTACCACCTGTGAAAAAGAATGATACAAACTGTTTTTAAATGACCAAGATAAGTTTATTAAACCTTTGTTAATAACAATTCTTGTAACTAATGGCATTCTGCTCGGACAAATGCTGTCTAGACACTGCACGACTTTCATGCGTTACAATGAAATGTATATTAATTTTGAATATAGGAGACGACCATGAAATAGTAGCGGCATCACAACCAGAATATACGTACTCGTTACTCGGATTACGAGGACGAACAGTTGCGCGAAGTTCGTGCATAAGCATCATCATTGTTCTCAAAATGGACCGTGTAAGGCAGGCTGCCCTGAAGTCTGGCAGCTCGGTGATGCATTGCAGCCGTGGCTCGCCTTCCGAAATGTAGGCCACGCATCCTGAGTTTTCACAGCAGCAGCAGTTCTCGTCCTCGGTTGGCATTAACTCGCACCGATTGCATGTGCACCAGGTGGAAACACCGTCCATGCGACAAGGTCCAGTGTCTTCATCCGTTGATTCGTCCTGCCAACTGCCGTCCGAAGCCCCATCGTTTTCGCATGTTTCCCTTTCCAGTAGTTCCTCCTCGGTATACTCGGGCTCGTACATGTAGGGCATTATTGTAGCCATTGTGTGGTAAACAAACTAAAATAATTTATAGCGGGTGTTCACACGGGCTACAAGCGGCAAAGGTAGCTGACCAGAGCACAGAAACGAGTCACAGAATACTCAAAGTAACACAGAGAGAGGAATGGAATCGAAAATCTGCTGCTGTGTGTTGTCAAACGGTCTGTTTATACTTATTGAGTAAAGAGGCGTCCTGCCATTTCCATGGCGACACGTCATTAGCTGAAGCGCAGCGAATGTTGACACGAGACGTGCTTTGGCGTTGTGAAATGGGCGGTACGCATCTGCTGATGACAGGCTCAGGGGCGGGGGATATGAATTAGTGCCGCAAAAGCAGGTCACCCAGGGCAATGGGGCAAGTGATAGGATTATCACAAAATGGATGCGCCCTCCTGCTTGTTTTCGCGTGCGTTTAATGGACGAAAACTCGGGTAAGGTCCATAGGACATTTTTCTAATGTCGAGCGACTTAGGCTTAAAAACACATGGCCGACCCGTAGGGCCAATAAAAATTTCTGACCGAACCATTCCTTTAATATTCTTGAAAACTTCCGATATAAACCTCCACACCTTTTGAACTCTATTGCCCTCTTTTCTTCTATCTCTGGTTATAAATTAAATGTTGATAACATCAGAAACTTCCCCATAATCTGTACTGTCTCAAACATGGCTTTCTTAATTTAGTTATAAAATGATGCCCAAAAGGTATTATATGTTTAGGAACTTATTTCTCTAAATGTCTACGCCAAACAATCTCATTTGATTAGTACATGGTCCCTATCGTATTTATCTTCGTGAGTTTGTTCAGCCAGGATTAAAATGATTAATCATCCTATTATAGAAGATCTGCTTTATATGCTTCACCTTCCATTTCCGACCTCTTTCTCTAAAAACAATTTACTCCATGACGACGACACAGGGGAGGCACTAGACTGTACGATGTCTCCGAAGGGGGTCATACAGTTTCCAGGCTCTACGAGCAGCTACTAGGAGTCAACAGGAGAGTGCTACGGGCACGAGCGAAATGGGAAGAAGAGCTCCAGAAACCCTTCACAGACGAAGAATGGAACAGGGTCCTGTAGTACCCAAAGAAGGTGTCCAGGAATGCAAGGTTCAGACAGATGCAGCTATACCACACACATAGAGCCTATCTGATGCCAAAACGGATGTCGAGTATGGGAGGCGGCCAGACCTGAAGCTGCCCGAGATGTGCGGAGGAGCTGGCAGATATGGTGCACATGTTCTGGTCGTGCCCTAGAATAAAAAAGCGCAGAAGGGTGGTATCCAGATGCAGGCGTGGTCGGCGGCCTCCTACCTGCTGGGGCTGTTCCCGAGGGGAAGACAAGCAGAGATTGCACCTGGCAAAAATGAAAGACTTGATGACAATACTGGCAAAACGCTGCACAGCAATGGCAAGGAATACAAGTAGAAGACAGAGGGGTGGTGGGCGGATCTGAACAAATGGGGGATGGCTGAATGAACAGTGGGGACAAGGGTGACGCAGGGGGGGGGGGCAATAGCAGAGCCAAGATACTAGCATGGAATGCACTAGTGCACTAACTGTTTGAAAACAATGAAGGAGACAGTACAGATGAGCCAAGCAATCAAGCAAAGGGCTAACGGACAACGAAGGAAGCTCTAATGCTGCGAATGAAAAGGAGACGAGTGGCGGGGCTGGCCTACCCACATCAGGGCAAAATGTACAGGAAGGCGCAGAAACACGGACAGTGGGAGAGGGCCCTGCCGTGAAACGAGCAAACAAGGAATATCAAGGACTCCCAACAAGAAAGTGCCAGAAGAGTTGTGTGTTGTTTAAATGGTTTATTGTAATGTTTGGTGTTGAAAATGCAAAGATTTTGTTTTTAAAAAAACTATTTACTCCATACCATCTAAGTCCCTTTGGGAAAAGAAAAAAAAACACAAATCCTTCTTAGCAAATAAAAACATCCTACAAAGAGTGGAGATGTTAAATTTCCCAATTGTAAACTGTCTCACTCTTCTTTTACACTCTAGCAAATACAATCATGGTTTTACCAGATTAATGTGTTGGTATCCCATCCTGGTGCATGGCAGAACATTTTTTATTTCACCTTGCTTCCATATAGATATTTCTTTTACAAAAAGGTAAAAGTAAGCTCTTGAAACCAGTTTGTATTATGCCTTAAAGCTTTTGCATCCTGGGATAACAAGTGGCCCTTTGAGATACATTCATAATTAGATTGTGATAAGGTGTGCAATGGATATATGTGGTCACATGTTTGAAGTAAAATTTCATAGACTATTAGTTCAGCTAGTATGACCCCTCTCCAAACTTTTCAACAGTAAACATATTAATTATTTATTTATTAATGTGTTTCAGTTCATTAAAACTTTTCACATCATAAACAATGCCATACAGAAAGACAAATACTCAACTTCCTAAAATACGTTATCAAAGCATACAATTAAATTAGCAAAATCACCCACAATCAGCGCTCCACATCCCCAACTAAATATGAATAAATCAAGACTTTCATTCAATTATCCACCATTAAATTATTTCTCTGGGTCCCCAAAATGTGGGTTAACAGTTCATTGAGCCTCTAATAGCCCCTACTATAATTAATGTTGGTAGACCTTCCTGCCAAATTCTAAAAAGTGCCACGGATGATGAATTTAAGTAATGTATGCAGAAGTCCTGATCCTTAATAGTTTCAAGGTTATGGACCTGGGAACCCAGTAATGTAATATACAATGTTCCCAACTCTGAACATTCCGTGATTACGTGCTTCACTGTCTCATGTTGCTCCCCGTTTTTACAAATTCTGCACACTCTTTCAGACATAAGGAGCCTCAGTGCTGGAACAAGAGAATCTAAGATAGGAAAGCGGTGCAATCTGAAGAGCAATATAAACCGTCTCAATTCTCCCGATGGACTCAGGCAAAGGTAGGCCTGTGGCTTCTTAAAAGTCTAATCCATATATTTTACAAATCCATGTTTTTAGCCTAGAGAGGTGGCCAAAATTACATCCTCAGTCCCACATCTCCAAATTTCTCATAAGACTCAATGTGAGAGACTGAAAGTTCTTTTTCCAATTTGGTGTCCAGCCCGCATCCTCGAAGAACTTTGTCACATAGGCCACCCTGTCTCTGTTTTCCATCTCTTTCCCTGAGGAGTAGAGTAGCTTCTCCTTTTGCGACAGCCTAGCCTTTAAAAATAGCAATACCCGTTTTAAGGAAACCATGGATCTGATGGTAGTTAACCCTAGTTCTAAACGTATGATTTCCATCGGCACAGAGGGTGGAAGACTTCGTATTTTTCGCCAATAGAGACTAATTCTATCCAACCATGCCCATTTGCCTATAGTGAGAGCCTCTAACCCATACATTACTGCTGGGGTAAAACACGGACAATATAGCATTGTTGCGCCCAACAATGAGAAGCCTCCAGTTCTCTTAACATGTGGTGGATCAATAAGGTCAGCTGTTTAGCTCTTCTAGGGCATTCATTGATACATTCAAGGTAGCCCTTCTGTGGCTAAAGTAAAATTCCCAGGTACTTATATTGATCGATGTATTCAATCTATTAATCGCCAATCCACAGGACCGGTCTAGCTACATTCTTATCAAAGAAAATTACCTGGGTTTTGTTTTGATTGATAAATCACCTCAATAGTAGATGCATACTTCCAAAGAGCCCCCGCAACTCTCTTTAAACCCATAAAAATACGTCGAAGTTGTCAGGGCAAAAGTTGTTATCAATCTTTGAGGGACAACCCCCGGCCAGACCCAGAACATCAGAGAGATATGCCAGGTAAAGCAGAAAAAGTAAGGGGGCCATGACAGAACCCTGTTTCACATGGCTCCAAACACCCATTGGGCTGGTCAGAGCCCCCTCTCCATGCAACCTAACCTGTACCTCATTATTCTCGTGGAACAATGTCAGAAGGTGAGGAATATGATCCGGGCAACCCAAGGCGTCCAACTTGTTCCATAATCTGGCTTTACAAACAGAATCGAACACTGCTTTGAAATCAATTAATAGGACATATAGACCAGGGGCATCCTTTGTACGCGTTCTTTCTATTAGCATGTCTGTAGTTCTAAGGTTAACCACCATAGAGCAACTCGCCCTAAAACTGGTTTGGAATCTATACTGAATACCAGACTGTTACCCAGCCCTGCATTGCAGCAGAAGAAACGCAAATATTTTCCCCGTGATGTTGAACATGGATAGGAGCCTATAGTTCCCTGGTTCCAGTGCGTCTTCTTTCTTGTTTACAGGAATCAGTATTGCTGCCTGCCATGATTGGGGGATCTGTCCACTTATCAGAATTTTTACGAACAGTTTACAGAAAATGATTTGCTCATATTTCAGGTTCTTGTTTTAGGACATTTGCCAAGCCATTTGGGCCTGGCGTCCTAAAGGCATTCAATCTATTTATTTTGTATAGAATATCCTCCTCCTCTAATATGAGCTCTTTTTTAAGTGTACCTGCTCAGCTTGTTTACCGGAATGCTCAACTCATTACATTTTGGCTTACCCAAGTACTTCACCCATTCAGTCTCACTAATAGGGTTAATTGTCTTTTGCTTTTTTAACCCCTTGACCCAGCACCTGCCATATATTTCGAGCACTCCCCTTAGTCAATACGCTGACCAACCGTTGCCATTCTTTTATTTTACACTTATCCTTCTACCAGTATATAAAATTCCTATATTCATTTGTAATTCTTTTTATGGTTGCCAGAGAGTTTAGTTAGGTTGCAGTCTCTGACCCCGCGTACCTCACAGCGCATGTCACGCTCATCTCTAATTACATGATCGTATGATACCCCTTTACCCTCTCAGACTATTTGTGGAGCGGTATATTGACAATTTTCCTTAGTGAAATCTGAGATCCACAGTTCGACCTCATCACTTGTTATAGTCTCAACACCCACCAACAGGGTCGCAACACATTTTACAAAGGACTCATTGGCCATAGAAATATTTTTGGGTGACCATTTCATAAAGTTCCCAGCATGGTTGGCTTCAATACATCCCGCACTAGGGTTCTTTTGGCTTTAATTTCTTATCGAGTATTGAAAAGGAAACCATTGCATGGTCACTGTAATCATTATCTTTTATAGCCATTCCTGTGACTTCCGCCAACACCAATGGATTGACAAAAAAGTAGTCAAGCGTAGCACGTTTACTTCCAGACCTCCACGTATACTTACCTGGGCGATCACCCCACCATACGCTCACTAAGCATAGTAAGTTCAAACTCTCCCTCAGCAGTTTCGTCCACCTGGACCCAGCTCTAAACAATCGGTCCTGAAGCATTACACTCCTTGCATCCACGTGTTGGTTAGAGCAGATTTCTTCCAAATACACACCTACAATTTAAATCTCCTTCCAATATGATAAGGTCACTAGGATCACCCTCTGACCATTCACTCAAAGTTTCAAACAAGGCATCTTGTAGTGTGTCACTCAAAAACACACGCAGGGGGGTTATATGGGATACATTACTCACTGCAATCGTATTTCTGATGCTTGTATCTGCTTAGCTTCACGTGCTATGCATAGGCCGACATCTAGAAGCTGCAGAGTATTACGGTTGTTGTTTTCAAAACTCAAAGGGACACCGACAGGGTATGCCAGTAATACTATCTGTTAGGAAAGTCTTCCATTTCATGTGTAATTTTCCCTCCAGTTGTGTACCCCCCCCAACTTTTTGCTGATGTTAAACACCATAGTCCGACTTTGCCAGAGGAGCACAGCCTTCTGATGCACTCCCCTGAGCTTTTCGCTCATTTTATTATGGGGAAACTGACATGCCCTTAAAGACATTCAGTACTGGGAGACTTTGTTCCCCTTAGTCCTTCTCAGTGTTGCAACCTTTGGCCATCTTGCCCCTTCAGCTTCCCCCGGTCGAGCCGACCCAAGCCAGTCCTTATCTGGGCATGCATTCTCCTGCGAAACACCAAGCTTTCGTGGGCTTCTGCATGCCTTGTGTGTGCGCTTACAGGGTGTGGGCTGGACTGTCTGGTTCCAATACAGATCCTGGGTGCCAGAGAGTCTGGTGTGCTGTGAGTGCCTGGGACCACCGTGGTCCATGATTGGTCCACAAATGGTATACCTGTATGTGAGCAGATCTACCATTAGGTCCTCTTCGTTTTGGCGTGAAGGAGATTTTGGATAAGAGAGGGCTCCAAACACCCACGCCATGTCGATCTCGGGAGTTCTCACTTAACGAAGGATAGGATCCAAGTATCCTGTAACTGAGAAGCCGAGTCGAGGAACCGTTGGTGAGCCGCTGGAAGGTTTGGCACCCTGAGCCCACAGTCAACCCGCTGGACCCCTCTGCATCTGGTCGTCCTAGAAGGTCTGCGAAGACGCTTCGACCCATTGGTATTCTCTGCACCTTCATCAAACCTTGCAAGTAAGCCTTCTCAGAAGTGTGCCTGGGCCAACCAGTCGGGTGACCAGCTTGCGCAGGACCTATGCTCTGTAACTGCTGCCATTTCAAGGAGGCCCTTGAAACTTGGTACATCGTAAGCTCTGTGTTCAAGGCACTCACAGCGAATTTCGTACACTAGCGTTCCTGGGTCTGGAGTATAGAGAGAGCACCCGAACCAGAGTACACGCGGTTACCGTGTCGCCCAGCCATGGTGACGAACTTTGCAAGTTCATTGCAGCTGTGCTCCCCTGTGCCCTGCAGCCTGCTATAGCGTAACTGGCCTGATCCATCCACCAGGAGCGGAGAAATGGGCACTGTTCCGTTTGGGAATCAACGCTGTAACTTCGTCGCTGCAAGCCGCTGAACCGCGAGATTGCTGCATTTGAACCTGCAACCGAAGTGGACTTGACTGCCGAAGTTTGGTCAGGAGTGCGCCCAAGGTCGGTGAGTAATTGCAACCCTAACCGGTGGCCCATAGCGCATCCATCCATTTTTACGCACGAGTGGCCGCGGAGGGCCCCTCTCCTTTCCACTGCTAGTGCGAACTAGCAAACTATTCCCAACTCTTGGAACCTGCTCTGCCCTGTTGGGGAGACGATCCTCGAATAGTGGGAACTTATTCTGCATCACCTCACCCACCTTGCTGAGCTGCTACAGACCCTACAATAGACCCTGTTTCGCCCATCTGCACTACCACGTCCACCAGCATTGCAAGTACATTTGAGCAATAGGCTCCTCTCATCTTAGAGACTGGACTGCGTTTCAGTTAGGCTTGTGATTTCTGCAGAATTGCCTAAAGACCATTTGCACTACCTGCTTCCTTCCCTTTCTAAGTTGTGGACCCATTTCGTGCATTAACCCTTTAGGCTCTGTCCTCCGGGCCCAGGTACCTGCTCACCCTGCCAGCCTCGCGCACTGCCTCCGAGCCACCCCTTGCACTGGGGTCGGTATCCGTACCCATACAGCCACCCCCCCTTTTCTTCCTGCGCTTATCACACCTACCCCGTCTGCTGCCTTAAACCTAGCACTTGCCAATTGCTGGCTGCACTACCACTGCTTGTTGCCTTTATTATTTATTTATTTGTTATTATTTATCTGCTTCTCCTTTGTTTTGCACTTTCCACTTCTCCCCCCTTCCATGCACTCTTCCACTCCCCCTTTCCCATGCACTTGCGTGTTCTCAATGTCACTGGGCGTAGTAAGATCGTTGTTTTGTTCTCCCCTCTTCCCCTCCCTTGCCTTGTCGCGCTCTGAAACACTTGTGTACAAGAGCGACAGAAATAAAATATCAATATCAACAGGCCCCTCAGTCTTGTATATATGTATTTTAGTAGGATTGTGTTGGGTTAGAAGTGTTACTGTTAATAATTAGCGTGTTCAAACTCAAAGGCCTTGAATAAATGTATTTTTAATTTATATACAACTGACTGGGAGTGATGTGTAAGTGTCCTTTACTCTGTCTGCTCATTGAAGTCTTCCAGTCATCCGGACCCCTCCGGAGACCTGGTCTTGACCGCCACTAACGCTACCTTGATTGGTCTGGCTTGTCCAGAAGGTTACCCTGGTCCAAGAAACTAGCCTGGCCTTTTATACCTCTGCCCACCAGGTCAGAGTTCAGAAATCTGTCTTAACACTATCCCTAGTGTGATGTCTCAGATTGTTTTGTTTCTTGGCATGAGGTATCACGAAGTGTAGCAGGAGTAAAGGTGTATCCAAGCAGATTTGTATCAGAGAAGCTCATATAACATATATGCACCTTCTCTCAGGGGGAGGAAGGGTGGGCGCATGTGAATCTAAGCAGATACAAGCATCAGAAATGCGATTACGGCGAGTAATGTATGCCTTCTGAGATTTGTGGAATGTGCTTAATTACATGCTATGCATAGATTAGCGTGAAGTCTGAGGAGGAGGTGGTGGGTTGTGAGAAGGTCCAGCGGCAAATAGATGTTTTATAACCGCATGTCCCACCTGTGTATCTGCTTTGGAACGAGTGTCAATGCAGTAGTGCCGAGTGAAAGTATGTACTGAGCTCCATGTAGCTGCATTGCAAAAGGTGTCTAGTGGGACATTTGCGATAAAGGCCAAAGTAGCTCCTGTACCCCTTGTGGAGTGAGCTCTTGGTGTGAAAGGCAGTGTTTTGCTTGATAATGAGTAACAGAGCTGTATGCATCTGACTATCCATCTTGAGATGGCATTCTAGGAAATGCGATCCCCTTCTCTGCCTGTTGCTACAGAGACAAGCCATTGGTCTGTTTTTCTAATTGGTCTGGTCTTGTTCACATAGTAAATGACCGCCCTCCTTACTTCTAGTGTATGCAGTTTTTTCTCTGCTGAGCCGTTTCGGTTCTGAAGGAAGGCCGATAGCTCAATGGATTGGTTTACATGAAATTTGGAGATCAACTCATGAGAAAACCTAGGGTGTGTGCGTAAAACCAATTTGTCCTTGTGTATGACAAAGAAAGGGTCCTGCACGGACAATGCTTGAAGTTCACCAACTCTTCATATGGAAGTAATAGCCACTAAGAAGGCAGTTTTATATGAAAGGTGTTTAAGACGTGCCTTGTGCATAGGCTCAAAGGGAGGTCCCATGAGGTTTGCAAGAACTACATTGAGATGCCAGCCTGCCGGTGGGATTGAAATCGGAGGGTGAAGTATTTTTACTCCCTCCATGAATGCTTTGATGACGGGGACTTTCCACCACAATACATTACTCTGAGAGGTGGTGTAAGCTGATAAACCGCCAGGTGAACCTTTATAGAGTTGAACACTAACCCAGAGTCAAACAAGTGGAGCATATAATGGAGAATGTGGGATGGAGTACATTCTATGGGGTTTATCCGTTTGGACCGGCACCAAATTACAAACCTTCTCCACTTGTCGAAGTAACAGTGTCTGGTGTTTGGTTTGCTAGCTTCTTTGAGGATATCCATACACCTTTGTGGCAGGTTTAGATGTCCAAACTCTAGGGCTTCATGAGCCATGCTGCCAAGTTCATTGAGTGAGGTTGAGGGTGCACTGTTAATCCCCCGTGTTGAGTCAGTAAATTGGTTTCGCACAGAAGTTTGATGGGATCGCACATAGCCAGTTTTTGGAGATGTGAATACCATGGTTGTCTCGCCCACATAGGAGCAACTAGGATGAGCGTCATCTGTTCCTTGTGAATCTTGTTCACCATCTTGTTCATAAGAGGTGTGTGGGGTGTGGGGGTGGGGGAACGTAAGCACAATTCAGTGTCCAGCTCATCCATAGGGCGTTCCCCTTGGAGTCTGGTTGGGGGAACCTGGATGCGAAGTCTGGACATGCTCGTTTTCTCTTGTAGAGAACAAGTCTAGCGTGGAGTAACCCCACTGAGAGAAGATGTGGTCTACGACCTCTGTGTCTAGTTGCCACTAGTGTTCTTCTGGTAGGGGATCTGAGCTCAGTGAGTCAGCTAGTGTTGCGTTCCTCTGGAACGTGTTGTGAGGATAGGAACATCTTCCGTCTAAGTGCCCATATCCAAACGTTCGGTGCTAGCTTGAACAGATTTGGAGAATGTCTGCGCCCCTGTTTGTGTTACACTCACCTGGTCTCTGCGGGGACATTGGGGCACGGTTGCAGCCCTCCCAGAAAGAAGAATCCCCCCTCTCTGCTTTCTCCCGCTGCAAATAGGCTGTGGGCTGCTGCAATGATTTGGAACACTGCTTCTGCGTAGATATGAGAGGACGTAAGTTTGCTGGCCTGTGAGTGAATTCCGTCTCAAACCCTTCTTCCCATAGCATGGTTTCCATGAGCATTCACATGCATCGACCCATTAAGGCTCACCTGTAGATTATTAATGGTGAGCTCTCCATCCTGCTACTTCTGGCAGGGGCGCATTTAGGATGAGGACCAAGTTCCTTCACTGGTCCTTTGCACGTGGTGTCCAGACCAGCTGCGACTTTTCCACGCCTTTCTGGTAAGTGTCTTTCAGTTTTCTTTTTGCCTTTAAGTATTTGTATGGTCTTTCTCACAGCCTGTTAGCTCTGTAATAATGTCCATCTTTCTCCCAAATAGGTGCGATTGCGGCCCAGCAGAGCTACGAGCACGAGATGGCTCCAGATGAGGAGCAGAGGATCCCGCGGCGGTCCGGCAGCAGGTAAGTGAGCTTTTAAGGATAAGCACGAAAAATTGTGCAAGCGCGACCTCAAACTTAAAAGTTCGTAATGTCTAACCTTGCCTTTTGTCCTTTTACAGGGTCTGCCTTCGTGGATGAAGAAGATGTCGTGCTGCGGTGCCCAAAGCTGAAGTCCTGCGTTCCGGAGGATGAAGAATGGACACCAGGCTCAGCGGTGAAGAATGCAGGTGAACGCTGACTCCAGGAGGTAAGCGTATGGGCAGGAGACTGGATTCCCAAAGGTAAGTGCTGCTTTATCCCAGGCGGCGGTGAGCGTTATGCTGCAGGCGAATGCAGATTAACGCGAAGCGTGCGCCTTGTGGTTGGGTTGGCTTTTATAGCTGAGCTCTTAAGGCCACGCCTGCTAGTTCTGTTCTGTTCTGCTTGCCACACCCTGCCACTCCTTGCAGTTGCACGTGAAGCTCAAGATGGAAAGCCACACCCGGACTGACTGCACACATGTGGAAAGTTCCTGAAAAGCACTCCTGCCCATAATAATAAGTCTTGCTTATGTTTCTCCATGAGCCTGGCGCCAAAGGCTCCTGAGTCCAACCGGGATCCCTGTGTATAAACGTCCCAAAGGGACATGCGTGAACCATGCTACCCGTTGCTCCCAAAACCTGATGGTGCAGCTCCTGTGATCCTGGGAAAGTGGCCATGACAGTTTGTTGATTTAAAACATTGCCGTAGTGCTGTCGGTGAGTATCTGTACCTACTGATTTGTTAGCAGTTCTTCGAATGCTTGAAGAGCTTTGAATACTGCCAGAAGTTCCAGCAGGTTGATGTGGTTCTGCACCGTGGGATGAGTCCACAGACCATGTGCTCTGTGATGAAGGTGATAACCCCCCAACCCCCTGCCCGGAGAGTGACGCGCCTGTCGTAACTATCGCTTGCACCACCGGATCGCGGAAGGGTCCCCCCTTCAACAGATTCTCCCTTGTCCACCAGCAAAGGTTTTGTACTAGTGTTCACAAAACTACCACTAGATCGTCCCACTGACTGCTTGCCTGAGACCACTGTCTCGACAACCACTCCTGCATGGGGCGCATGCGCAGACATGCGTGTGGGACCAGGAAAATGCAAGTTGCCGTCATGCCTAGCAAACGCATAGGTTTGCGTACGCTTATCTGGTGGCCGGCTTGATAATGAGGTATTTGCAGTAACGGCTTTGTGTACGCTTATCTGGTGGCCGGGTTGATAATGAGGTATTTGCAGTAACATGTTTTGAACTCTTTCCTTTGAGGGAAAGATTAACCCCGAACCGTTTGGTTGTGCTTGACACAAGACTTGATTTTTTTCTCCTTTATTGAGAAGCCCAAATGAAAGAGAAGGCTGATCGTTCTTTGAGCGTTTTGCCTGCAAATTTGGGGCGTCGCCCCTGTAATCAGCCAGTCGTCCAGGTAAGGGTACACTGGGATAGCCTCCCTGTGCAGGTGCGCTGCCACCACTGCCAATACCTTTGTGAATACCCTTGGAGCAGATGCTAATCCGAAGGGCAGCACTTTGAATTTGTAGTGCTGGTTTGCCATCTTGAAATGCAAGAATCTTATGTGCGATGGAAACATTGAAATATGAAAGTATGCATCTTTCATATCCAATGTTGCCATGCAGTCCCCTCGCTTCTGCAGAGGGATTACTTCTTGTAGCGTTGTCATGCAGAACTTTTGTGGCTTGACATAGGTGTTTGCGCCCAGTATTAGACCTGCCCTCTGCATTGTTAGATTTTTTTTGGCACAAGGCATTAGGTTGAATAAATAGCCTTGTTTACCCGGTCTGCCAGGACGATTTCTATGGCGTCCTTGAGGAGCAGCATTGCGATTTCCTCGAGAAGGATGCGTTGCTCTTCCTTTGAGTGTGTCTTCTGACGTGAAGGGGTGGTTCTGGGGTCACGGAAGAAGCTCCACGCAATACCCGCCTGCCACGGTTGATAGCACCCACTTGTCCAAGGTGATCCCTCCCATGCGTGGGTGAAGTGTGAAATATGCCCACCTACTGGAGAGGCATGGGAGGGCACCTGAAGTGGGTGGTCATCGCTTTGGAGGTGTGGCTCCACCTCTAGAAGTGGAGGACCTCCCACAGCCACAAAATCGACACTGGCCCCTTTGGTAACCTTGTGAGGCTTGACCCCGGTTGCTACCCCAGGAAGAGCCCTGACCTTGTCCATAACTTGAGCATCTTTGGGAGTTTTGGCCACGAAACCAACGAAAATTGCTTCCGTCTCTCTGGCCTGGTGGTTTGGTCAGCTGGCCTATATACCTTAGGGTTTCATATTCCTCCTTGGCGGACTTTAATGCGTCTTCTACAGCTTTCCCGAATAAGACGTTTGGTTCCACCGGCATATTAAGGAGAGTAACTTGGGTTTCAAGTTTGAAGCCAGACTGGCGTAGCCATGAGTGGCGGTTGAGGATGGTCACTTCGGCAATAATCCTGCCCGCATTGTCTGAGGAACCTAGATTGTTTTTCACGATGCAGCAGGATGTTGCCTGGCTCTCTGCTGCTACCAAGGCCAGCTGTGACTTCAGGGGTTCGGGAGCAGAAGCTATAAGTGTAGTCATCTCGTCCCATTTGGGGCAGCTTGCGAGAAGTGTCAAGTTATTGGCGATCCTTGTCTGGAAAGCTGCCGAAGTGGCTATCCTTCTCCCCATAGTGTACAGTTTTTGCTCTCCTTATCAGGGGGCGCCTCTGACAAGCCTAACGGTTTTCCGGCCCTCTTACGAGTCGTTGTAACCACAAGCGAATCTGGCTTAAGCTGGCCCCCGATGTAAAGTTGGTCAGAAGGTGCTGGACGGAAAACTTCGCAACCTGCGGGTTGACTACCTGTGTCTGGTTTGGGTTTTTTAAAGACAGTTGAATCCTTCTTTGCGCAGATTGCAAAATAGGAATGAATTGGGTGGCGGCTTTTTTGTCCCCCAATATATCCTCCACAAATTCTTTATCGAGTGGACTCTCTTGGGTTTGGATTCCAAAGTGTTCAGCTGCCTTTATAAGCATATCATTATAGAGTTGATGATTGTCAACTGGCGAATCGGCCACTGGTGAGACCTGTTGAATTGGTGAGGCTAGGTTATACACCTCCTCAACATCATAATAATGATGACCTGTCTCATGAAAGGTTTCATTGTCTTAAGTGTCTGTCTGTACATCATACAGATCACTCTGGAGTGGTTCGACTGTAGTCAAAATAGGAAGAGTATTTGGTTGTGTTTTCCCAGCTGTGGGCTGGGAGGTTGAAGCCTCAGCTATTGGAGGTGTGGTGTGAAAGTTCTGATATGCATGTGGGTTCTTCTCAAAGAGGTTGGCCATAAAAGTCATCCTAGTCATGACTCGATCTAGGTCTTCAGCAGTCCAAGTAGCTGAACCTGGAATGACACCAGGTTACTGAGGAGTAGTGGCCTGTCCTAGGGGTGTAGGCTGGCCCGGGGTGTAAACTGGTACAGAGTTAAAAACTGGCGCTCGTTTTTAAATGCTTCTGCCAAGGATCCTTCCTCCTGGGGAACAGTGTGTTTCTCCCTGTGAGTAGAGGTATACTTGTCCTTGTTAGACTTCACCTTATCATATGGGCTCTAAGGGGAGTGTTTCTTTGAATGTTTAGACTTAAGCAGGCTCTCTGGGACATGCTTCTTCACTAAGTGGGATAAACTACTGGTTTTAGTGCTACCCGCCGTTTTCGACGTAGGGTCGACTTTCGGCGGTGGGTGTAAAGGACCGGTGGGGGGTGGTCTGTACTTCTGCTCTCTATATGGTAGAAGAGAGGCACTCTCTATATGGTAGAAGAGAGGCACAGAAGACCCCAGCCAAGATTCTCTATTACGGTAGCAATGGACAAGCAATCAAGGCCTAGCTTCTCACGAGGTGATGCAGGCTGGTTCTTAAGTACAGTGTAGTCCCCAAGCCCCCACAAAGGAATGTCCACACACTGTATTGGTTAGAACACAGTCTTTATATAATCAATATTCAAGGTTATGTACACTTATCATAATAACTCACTTTGTACTTAGGAAAATCAACAATGGCAAATATATACAATTCTAAAGTGGTACCACCCTTTGTATTATTATTATCATTAAAGTGCATCAACAATACTGTAACAATGTCACACTGATCAATAGAGTGAAACCAGCAATAGAGAGAGGAGAGAAAATAAGATGGTTGAGCAATAGGCAGAGTACTGGCCCCTACCACTAGACACAGTTCTGTGTGGAGATCCCCCCACCTGGGCAACCTGTAAAATAAAGATATAGCACAAGCCCAGTCCATATATTTTTCTGCAAGTCTTATTCCCTCCTATAATGTTTTTACCCCCTCAATGTACCTGGTGGAGTCGAGTTCTTCGAAGAGGCGTCGACAGACCCTTCTTGAGCGACCCCTTTCAAGCGGGAGTCACGGATCGTCGAGAAGCGTCGAGGAACTCGGCGTTCAGCGGCGGGGAATCGACGGCCCTTCTTGAATGCCTTCCCTTTCAAGCGGGAGACACGGGGCGTCGAACGTCCGACAACAAACAGGGTAGAACGGCATCGATGAGGCGGCAGCTTCGTCCGAGCGGTGCTCGTCGGCGTGTCAGCGTCCTGCAAGGCAGAGGCGTGCGGGGCACCTCGGTGACAATAGTTCTGGACCGCAAAGATTGTGGAGACGGAGGCCCAGCAAGGGCGTCGAGGCGTTCGAGTCTTTGTGGTCTTCGGGTGGCGGGAAACCCACCGGTAGGTTTCTCCTCGGCGCGTTGGTCGTCCTCGACTTTCTCCGGCAGGATAAAGCGGTCGACGGTGCGGTCGAGGGAGTCCTTCGATTCAAATGTTCTTAGGCAAGGAGCGGATGGCTCCGGTCGTCGGCGACACGGCGTCAAGTGGTTCCCACGGCTGGGCAACACAACTTCGACGGGCCTCCAGCGGTTACACAAACCTGCGAATCCTGGTCGACGGCAATGGACTTCGACGGCGGCGATGTCCGGGTGCTTCACTTCGATCTCCTCGGCGGTCCCGTCTCGGGTCGGCAGCCTTTCGAGGGTCTGACTTCCAGGGCGCTTCGGCGAAGATGGAGCGGTGCTCGATGGTCCCTCGGAGCACGGGAAGAGGGCACCTTACCAGGTCCTCTCTCGGGTCAGTCTTCGACGATTTCGGCAGCCTTCGGATCGGTCGAAGCAAAAGCAACAGCAAGTCTTCTTCTTCCAGCTGGACGTCGAGGATCAGCAGTTCCAGTTACTCTTAGAGTGGAGACTCAGCTCCAGAACGCTTCTGAACAATTACCAGTGGTGAGAGGACCCCAGATATACTATTCTGTCTCTCATCCACACTGCTGGCACACACTCAGCAGCCAATCATACAGAAGGGCATTCATGCAGTCAGTCAGCCAATCAGGCACACAGTGCATTCAGGCCACACTCCTCCCTTTCAGACACTCACACCAAGGAATGTGGATTGGGACAAGTACCCAGCCATTCAACACTACACACTGCATTCAGGCCAGTTTCGGGCAGGGCTGTCTCAGTCTTTGTCTCTCATGCCAGAAACCAGACAACCACAACAAGGAATGTATATTGGTCACACACTCCATTCACCCAGGTCCCACCCACAGGAGGTACCCACAACATACAGTCACTGGGAAGGCTCCAGTCAGTCTAGCTGGGCCTTCACAACAACACCATATATGGAACTTCCACCCAACAGCCAGTCAGGGGGAAGGGACGGAGTCAGGGCTTCCCAGGACTTTGGGAAACAAGGTAACAGGCAATAGAATGCAAGAGGCCACAGGGGCCATCTTGTTTCCTATCAGGAATCAACTGATCCCAATGGCAGGGCCTGGGTATCCCAAAATGGAGGACACCCAGAGCACCTGTCAAATTCAGCATGGAGCTGCCACCAGCCCATACCCTGCTCTGTGGGCCACCCACAGGTGCCCAAAAACATACACTAGGGGTACAGGGTTGTACCCCTACCCATGGGTGCCATAAGGGTATCCCATGGGTCTGTTCACCAAACCAAAAGAGAGAGCTGCACTGCCAGGAGTCCCACATGGACTCCTGGGCAGAAAACACGACAGAACACACGATAAAAAGCAGTAAAGGACAAGGATTCAGAGGCCCTGTCCCTCTGATGCATTTCCAGCATCACAGTGGGGCGGACCGTAGCCTCGTCTTCTGATGTTCTCTAGATGTTTTGGGAACAGCATCTGGCTTGTCTTTAGACCCGTGGGGCCTGTCGGGGATAATCGTGACCTAGAGTGCCCAGAGGACAGGGATTCCGTGGACCTCCCCCTTGATGCTGTGTGTGGGCGTTTGGTCAACGATGTGTCGATTCCTTGTCCCGGGCTATGTGATTAGTGCTGGGGTCATGAAAATGCCTTCGCCGCCGGCCTGTCTCTTGGGGTCGGGGGCTTGCACTTGGGAACCCAACGGTTCCCCATCGCCTTTGCTGTCGGTAAAGACCGTGACGCTGCCATCACTGGAGGCTTCCTCCAGGTCCATAGCGGCCTCGGCCTGCATGGAGTGATGGGCCCAACGCTTTTTTCGGTCTCAAAGTGTTTTTGGCTTGAAGAGCTTGCAGGCTCGACAATGCCCCTCGTTGTGTTATCCCGTGCGAGACACAAATTGCACACCCAGTGCTTGTCTATCCAGGGGAATTTTTTGTTGCACGTGGGGCAAAACTTAAATGGCGTGTTCTCCATGTTTGTGTGAAATGGCAGCCAGGTGAGAAAGGAGAGGATGAAGGGGAAAATGCATTCTACAATGACCACCCCCCACTCTCCCTACTGTTAGGGCGTAGGCCCAGTGTGGCCTTCCCAGGCCAAAAGGGTCAGTCGAGTCTGAGATTTCGTTCGACGGTCGTTCTCTCCACCGCATCGATAAAGCAGTTGAAGTCGCTTTAGAGAAAGGACAGAAAGAGGCGGAAAAAACAATCTGATGGACCTCATGCGTGAAGGACCATGGGTACAGTGGATGCCACACTAGGGATAGTATTAGAGCACGCCCTGTTGACATCCCTTTTCGAGTTTCTAAAACAATTGTAATACTCTGCAGCTTGCCCTCAGATATATTAATAATGAGTGGTCTACCACCAGGCCGTGGGTTAATTCCGTCAAGCTCACTGCTAACAAGGGTTCTGAGCAATGAGATGTTCCAAGCTGCCGAGCCTTTAAAGAATGTTTCAGTCCAATTGCCATAGCGCTGTACGGCCTAAATCTTTCCCCTTTTTTAGCCATCGTTTGAAATAATACAAAGCCCTCCACCAATAAATGAACTATCCAGGTTTCCTGTGGGATGAAAATACAATTGGTAGTAAACGATAGGGAGATTTATCTGTCCCTGTAGAGGAAGCTGATGGACGAGAGAAAAACCAACCACCTTGCCGCTGTCGCTTAAGGCGGGGCTACCAACAGGAGCTTCAGACCGGTGCGCACAGTGACCCTGAATCCCCCTGATCCCAGGGAAGGACCGAGTCCTTCACAAGAGGAACCTCAGGTTTCAACCTGGTTACAGCGGGGAAAACTCCAGAAACTGAGACCTCCTGGGTGAACCCTGGTATCCCAGCCCTGTCGAACTGCCTGAACTTTAGCACCGTGATGGTGAACCTCGGAACAATGTCCGGTACTGGCAGGTCCGTCGGAACCCTCAGAGGAATCTCTGGTATACCCGTTAGGCCCTTGGGGAACCTCAGGGGAAACCCTGGTGACAGAGCTACAAGAAAGGCTCTTAAAGTACTCCCTCATTGGGTCACAGTGCATAAGTCTCTGAAACATCCCGAAAAAGGCATCCTCTGACCAGGAAGCGAGACGGAACGGATTCACACTGTCACGTGGGTAAGGTTGTCCACCAAAAAGAAGGTTCCCAGCACCCGACAATAGCGTGGGTGTGAGGGAAGAATCCAAAATGGCCGCCGTAGACCACGCGGGAATGCCCGCCATTTTGTGAACATCTCAGGAGACCTGCGTCATATGTGTAGATGAGGCAGTTGACTCCACAGATTTCAGCCTTGACACAAGGATCTTCGGCAGAGACGGTACTATGGGGCCTTGGATGTTTACTGGACATCCTGTCCCTTGAATTAGCCTCCAAAGGAAGATCCTCGGCAACTCCGGTAACAGAGGCGTTACGGTAAAACGTCTCCCTGTGCCCCCTCAACAGAACTGGTACTTCCACGAGCGCAGGAAAGTTGAGGCATCCACCACACAGACAAGACCTTTACAAGCCTCTCGGTTCTATTGGTACACACCTTAGCCACTTTAAGAGGAACGTTGAAACAGAGTCCGGTCTTAAAAGCTCCATCGAGAGGGGCCTAGAACCACGGTTCGGTACAAAAAGCCTAAACAGAGGCCTCAGGGTGCACCCTGGTGTCTGTGTGGGAAGCTCCAGACAAGGAGACCTCGGAGCGAACTCCAGTACCCAACGCCTCAGCACGACTATGCTGGCCATTAGCACCTGATCGGTGAACCTCTGATCGTGATCCGGTATAGGCAGGCCACTCGCCGAAACCCTCGGAGAAAACCCATGTACGCCTATTAGGCCTGTGAGGCACCTCAGGGATAACCCCGGTAGCAGAGGTTTTGAAGCCCCTCCCAGACCTGGAGGACCCCGGGAAGGAGTCCCTCAGCCGGGGTGCCCTGAAAAGTAAAGAACTTACCGGACGTCTCTGCTTCCGTCAATGAAGAGTTGGAAATGCGATGGAGGAACCTTCTGGAAGATTTCCTCCCACCTACGAAGACGATGTTGAAGTGCCCTGACCGAAAGGGCGTCGCAGAAGAAACACAGGTCCCAATGGTGATGCGGTCCCAGACACTCCAAGCAGAGAGAATGGGGATCCGCCCTAGCGAAGCTCGCAAGAACAACAAGTGGCAAATCCGAGACGCTCCGGCATAGACGGAGGACTACGCGACCACAGAACCGGAGCAGGAGAGAAGGACAAAGGGAAAGAAAAAAGGTCTTCCCGGTGATGCTAGTGCGTCCGTCCCCGACCGCATGGAGAAAAGGACTGAAGGGAGATGCGGAGGTAAGGAGGGCGGGGTTACGGCCGCGTGCGGTACCCTGCATAAAAAGAGAAGACTGACAAATTGTCAATTTTATGCTTTTTTACAAAAGTGCTCCGGTCTCGGTGTTGAGAATACTTTGTATCCTTATATTCTTTTCTGGAATGGCTTTTTGGTTACCTTTACAATGTGGCTTGGATGAGCTGGTGGCAATGAATATTTTTGTACTGCGTTTTAAACTTTGTACTTGTGTACTTTTTCCATTTACTGCAAAGGGCTACTAAAGGTGGCGAGCACCTGAAGATAGCTATGCCATGAGTTTTTTGATTGGCCTTTGGCCATATTGTTCTTGGGCCTTCTTCCTGCCCTCTCGAGTCAGGAATTGTCATATATGGGAAGCTCTTTCCCAGGTAAAGCTGTTGCTTTCCCAGGCAAAGAGGTGGTTTGTGAATTAGTGTGCTGGCACTGTCTGGTCCCATGACACATCCTGATGCCTGAATGTCGGAAAGTCTCAAATGTCAGTTTCTGGGCAGATGTTGTGGCAAGTGGCTATCCATGAAAGGGTAGCCACTGCCAGTTGGAATGGACCAGATCATTGACATTGAAGGAGCTAGGCAAGCTTCCTGTCCAGATCTTTGATAAAAGGAGGACTCCTGCAGCCATTCTTCAGATGATATTTGGAGCCACGTCCTCTGTGAAGAAGAGGAGCAGCCAGTTGACCACCCCTGCAGCTGTCCAGCACCAACTCCAGTGAAGTCCTGGTGAAGCTCTGCTAATCTGCCTCATCTCAGGAATACCCTCATCAGTGAATCGATGCCTGGATAGGTGGGAATAACCAGTCTCTACCCCTGCTTGAGGACCTGTGCCTTCAGAAGGTTCTCTGGACCAACACAGGGACTGACCAGCTCTATCCTGCGCTACCTTGCTGCAGCAGTCACCGTTCCTAGTGGATCCGTGGAACTTGGAGAATCTGCAAATTGTAAAAGACACCTGTATTTCTAGCCTTCTTGCATCAACAGAAGATGTGCAGGACCTGTTACTTTGTTTGTCTATGGGGAATCGCCTGCAGCTGCCAGATCGTGGTGGCTCACGTTGCAATCAGTCTTATTCACATCCTAGAGGTGTCCAGAAATCGCCTGCTCCACAGAACGCTCAATCGTTTCTCCATTTGTGTGTTCAGCTGGAAGTGTCTGGAAAAGATTCCCAAGCACCATGACCCACCAAAACTAAATCCCATGTCCAAAAAAGACCTCTACACCCACGATCCAAGGAGCTGGACCAAGTACAGAAGACTTAGTCCCCAATAGTTTCGGGACCTCTGCACTGATCTCTGGAGAAATTAGAGACAGGGGAATAAGTTAACATATGATTTGAAATATGATGTGTCATTTATAATGCGCCGGTACACAAGTGTGTGTAGGCGTGACAAGACAAGGAAGGGAAACAGAAGGAGGACAAAACAGCGATCTTACTAGGCCTTGTGTCATTCAGATCACGCAAGTGTGGGAGGGACAGAGAGGGAGAATTGCCAGGGGGGATGGGAGAGTGCAAGTAGCTAACAAGTGCTGCAGAGTGCAGAGGGTCTGGGGACTGTAGGGTTGCAGATAAAGTCCCTTAAGTGGTTGGGAGGACCGTAGGCAGCGCAAGGGCAACCGGTCATGTAGGAGCCTGGTCCCGTAAGTTCAGTGGGTGGCCAGGTAACAAGCATGAGCAGCAGTCCGGAACATCAGCAAGAGAGAGGGAGAGCGAAAGCAGAATCGTAAAGGAAGGTCTCGAGTTGCTTCCAGAAACTTTAAGTGGTCCTGCTCAAGTTTGAGAGAGGCAGGGAGTCTGTTCCAGAGGCCCCAGCCGAGGACAGAGATCTACCCACCACTCTCTGCTTGGAGAAGCATCTGACCCTCAGAGTTGGAGGTGGATTAACAGAGGGCTCAAGAAGGAAGATGCTTAGGAAGAGAAAGTTGGATGTAGTTTGGTCCCTGTCCCAAAAAAGCCTTTGTAGACTATGGAGACGGTCTTGAACTTGATCCTCGCAGGCACAGGCAGCCAGTAGAGAGCTTTCAGGGCTGGGGAGGTACAATCCCTGGGCTTGTTGCCACGGACAAGTCTTGCTGTACTGTTCTAGATTAGTTGTAAAAACCGAAGAGTACGAACAGGCAAATTTAGAAAGAGGCTGTTGTAGTAGTCCAGCCTAGAGAGGACCGGGGCTCTGTAGACAGTGAGCTTCTGGGGAAACATTAAGAAAAGGAAGAATACCTCCAAGGAGGTGCAGCTGATAGTGTGACTTCTTAAAGATTTGAGGAGAGAAGGAGATGGTGGAATTGAAGATGACACCAACGTTCTTAGCCTCACAGGAAGGAGCAGGCAGAGGGCCTAGGGTGGGCGGCCAGAGCGAGAGGAAAGGAGGGTGCAGGTGTCCCAATATTAATCGAAGATACACCAGACACGCATGAATGGTAGGTTGGCACATGGAAGTAAAGATGTGTAACAGATTATCTTGGAACACCGGCATGACTATGTAATAAGAAATAATTATGGTACTTTATGCCATGTTTATGGTGCTTGGGCTTAATGTGCACACTTTGCACCTTTAGTTTGTAGTAATGAATTAATGTAGAGAGAAGAGTATGTACCAGTCTATCATATTTTTGGTAAAGGTATGCTTTTTGGCCTATTTGCTGATATTTCTTATAGATTAGTGTTACATGATTGGAGGAAGTGTGTGAAGCATTGTATGTAGTTCATGTATTTGTGGTAGGAACAGTACGTTTTTAAGATGGTAAGATTTAATTAAATGAGAGATCATTACATACTTGATAGTAATGTTTTACAGCCTCAGCATGATCTATATTGAAAATGTAAAGAAACTTAATGAGTGATTTTAGCATACTAATTTATTTTTTAATACAGATTGTGTTAGATGCGAACAAGAAAACAAAAACGTGTTACTAGCAAGCATTGTGTGCAGGGAAGTAGTAGTGTTGTTATATCTGTAGATACAAATAGTGTAGATGAACAAGTTACTCCCTTACCTGGTAACGCTCTTTCGATGGGATGGTCCGACGACGTATTCCATATCTTTGACAGTAATCACCACAGCTGTGCTGCTTCGGAACATTTTCGGCGTCTGCGTCCTGCGTCGATGCGCCGTCCCCGAGGACCCCCTACGACGGCCGACGTCACCCAATGTGATAAGTAGGATGCACGACGCCTGTAGCCTCAGTTGTAGTTTTTTCCCCCAGAATGTGTGACACCAGTCTTCTGCCAGTCAGACACACAAGGCCTTGCGGAAACGTAAGCTGCAATCGCATAAGAAATTCTGCAGCGGGGAAGGTAGGGAGGGAGCGATATGGAATACGTCGTCAGACCATCCCATCGAAAGAAAGTTACCAGGTAAGAGAGTAACTTGTTCTTCGAGGGGATTGGGTCCTCCGACATATTCCATATCTTTGACAGACTCCCAAAGCAGTACCAAAGCAAAGAGGTGGGAAAAGAATTTAGAACACAAATTTAGCATGCCCAATCAAATTGCGGAATAAAGGACTGCCTTGCCAAAGGCCAGATCCTGTCCTCGGATGGAATCGAGGGAGTAGTGGCGTACAAAAGTATGTACTGAAGCCCAGGTGGCTGCATCACAGATGTTACGAATAGGAACACCCCTAGGGCACCTGTAGGGCAGTAGATGCAGCCATACCCCTAGTAGAATGGGCCCGCAAGCCAGCCGGTGGGTCCTTACCCGCCAAGCGGTAACACTCACAGATAGCCAAAATAATCCAATGAGACAAAGTCCGTTTCGTCACAGCTTGTCCCAAACGCTTTCCAGCGTAACCAATGAAGAGTTGATCGTCCACTCTGACCCGGGACATGCGTGAAATATAAAAGCTCAACGCTCTCCTAGGATCAAGCCTATGGAGCCTCTCCTCTTCCTTACCAGGATGCGGAGGAGGATAGAATGCCGGAAGAACAGCCTTCTGGCCCAAATGAAATTCCGAAACCACCTTTGGAAGAAAGGAAGGACGAACTCTAAGGACAACCCTGTCCTTATGAAACACACTGATGGGTGGCTTAACAGAAAGTGCCTGTAACTCACTCTGCGAGCGGAAGTAACCGCAACCGAAAACACAGTTTTAAGAGTCAGCAGTCTCAAAGGGCACGAATGCAAAGGCTCAAACGAAGCACCCATAAGAAACTTAAGAACAAGGTTCAAATCCCAACCGGGCACCAGAAAAGGAGACGGAGGGAACACATTAGTAAGCCCTTTCAAAAACTGATAAATTAAAGGAATCTTAAAATAGGAACATTCTTCAGACGAGCGCTTAAATATGGACAGCGCCGCCAGGTAACCTTTAATGGTACCCACTTGCAAGCCCCTGTGGGCCAAAGAAAGCAAAAAAGACAGAACCATGGGAATGTCACATTCAAAAGGATCCACATTCCTAACTCTGCACCAGTCGCAGAATTTACGCCAACGGTACAGAGACTTTGTTGCAGGCCGTCAGGCCGAGAGCAACACCTCCAACACGTCTTCAGTCAGGTCCCAATCCTTATACCTCAACCTTTCAGAAGCCAAGCGTGAAGGTTGAGGGATCTGACCTCCGGATGGAGAACCTGACCCCCCCCCACCCGTGAGAGCAGATCATCTTGGTAGGGAAGACGACGTGGAGGGCAGACGGACAAGTCGAGAACGTCCGGGTACCACGTCCTCCGGGCCCACGCCGGAGCAATGAGGATCATCCGGGAACCGAACCTCCATAACCTCCGCAGTACTTGCGGGATGACGGGGACTGGAGGAAACGCGTACAGCAGTGGGAAAGACCACTCCACCACAAACGGGTCTCCTAAGGCTCCTTTTGGAGGAAATTCCAGCGAGCAGAACCTTTCGCACTTCTGGTTGACACTGGAGGCGAAGAGATCCACTTGAGGGGTCCCCCAAAGGGCGAAGATCTCCAGGAGAATCTCCTGAGCCAGCTCCCACTCGTGAGAGATCGTGCTCTGCCTGCTCAGAGCGTCCGCCGTCTCGTTGTCGTCTCCGGCCAGATGAACAGCCGAGATCGAAACTTCCTGCTGGATGGCCCAGAACTCGAGCTGCATCGTCTCCCTGCACAGAGGAAGTGACCCTGCCCCCCCCTTTTTGTTGAGGTAGTGCATGGCCACCGTGTTGTCCGTCAGGATCAGGACACTCTTTCCTCGCGCAGTCGGCAGAAAAGCCTTCAGGGCTAGCCCGACAGCCCTCAGCTCCAACAGATTGAATTGATTATGGAGTCAGGTCTCCGATGGAGACCAACGACCGCTGACTGTCAACTCGTTGGCATGATCTCCCCATCCCGTGAGAGATGCGTCCGTCATGATCGTCACCTCCGGCCAGGGTAGCCAAAAGGGAGCCCCATTCATCAGATTACCTTTGACGGCCCACCACAGAAGATCCTGGGCGACGGAGGACAGCACCTGAACAGGGTCCGACATCCTGCCGGAGGACTGAGACAACTGGAGCTTGAGTGCCCATTGCAAAGATCTCATCCGCAGACGAGCCTCTGGCACCAGAAGAATGCAGGATGCCATGAGGCCGAGCAACCTCAAGAACTCGAACGCCGGGAGCGTCTGGGCAAGTTGAAACTTGTGCACCATCTGCTGAATGTGAAGAGCCCTCACCTGGGGAGGAAAAACACAGCCCCAGGGATGTGTCAAGCACTGCTCCGATGTACTGAAGCCGCTGTGTTGGCATCAAATGGGACTTCTTTAAATTGAGGGAGAAGCCCAGCTTGTGAAGGGAGTGGCAGGTGACGACAGATGATCCAGGACTTGCTCGGGAGAGCTCCCCCTGATCAACCAATCGTCCAGGTAGGGGTAGACGTGAATCCCCCTTTCCTGAGATGCGCTGCCACCACCACCATGAGCTTGGTGAAAACCCTCGGGCGGAGGTCAATCCGAACGGCAGGACCCAAAACTGAAAGTGCAAGTCGCCAACCGCGAACCTCAGGTACTTCTTGTGCTTGGGATGGATCGGCACATGGAAGTAAGCGTCCTTGCGGTCGAGAGACACCAACCAGTCATGAAGTTGAAGGGCCTGGAGGACTTGAGAGAGAGTAACCATCTTGAACTTGTCCTTCCTGAGGAGTTTGTTCAAACCGCGCAAGTCCATGATGGGTCTCAATCCCCCGTCTTTCTTCGAAATAAAAAAATAAGGGGAATACCATCCCTTGTTCCTCTCCGCTACATGCACCAGTTCTATGGCGCCTTTCTCCAGCAGGGCTTGAATTTCCTGCGCAAGGAGCGGATCCGGACTCTTCAAAGAGAGGTTCCCAGGTGGATTGTCGAGAGGCCTCTGCCAAAAGGGAAGACAGTAGCCGTGGGTTATGATCTCCAGAACCCACACATCTGAAGTAATGGCACGCCACTCTACAAGATGCTGCGCCAGTCTTCCCCCAACCGGTGAACCATGGGACATGGCCTCATGACTGAGTGGTAGCGGCTGCGGCGTTGCCTGAGGGCAAAGAGGCCACTGCCCGAGCGGCCTTGGCACCTCGAGTACCCTGTTTTCCACCTCTGGTACTCCTACGGTGGCCTATTTGACTGACAGCTCCTCTCACTTTACTGAAGGACGAGTAATAACTAAAGGAACCTCCCCTCCATTGTTGTCCCTTAGGACGAAAAGGCGGAGGTTGTCGAACTGCAGCGCCCAACGACTTCACTGCAGCTTTGGAGGTCTGCAACCTCTCAAGGCTCTCGTCAGCCTTGCTGCCAAAAAGATGTTTACCGTCAAAGGGCATGTTGAGGAGCCGGGACTGCACATCAGGAGCGAACCCCTAATTCCACAACCACGCAAACCTGCGTATTACGGTGCTCGCCGCCATGGACCGGCTGACACAATCTGACATGTCCAAAGCCGACTGAACGGCCTCACACATGGCATCCTTGTCATCCTGGACCATAGCAAGGAAACCATCCCGTTCGTCCCCTTCGGGAATATGTTCAGCCGCTAATGCAACACAGTTCCACAGAGTGTGTGTGAAACGAGACAAGGCACATACAGAGTTGGCCGCCTGAAGCGCCATACCCCCTGAAGAAAACACTTTCTTCGCCCACCCATCAAAAAGTTTGTCGTCCCTATCTTGAGGGATGGTAGGATAAGACGCCTGCTTTGCTGGGGCCGTAGCCGCCTGCACCAAACTCTCCGGAGTGGGGTGCCTGGACAAGTAGCAGGGGTCGCTACTGGCTGGACAGTATTTTCGCGACAAAGACTTGCCCACTGCCGGGAGACTCTCCGGAGCAGTCCAAACCGCCGCCACCCTTCTCTGCCGAGCCATATGAAACAGCAGTACCGGGTCAGTGGGGGGGACCAAGATCGAGGATGTCCGTAAGATCATCCTGAACAAACTCCCCCGGGGGAGCCGACCATCCCAAGTACTCGGTGACCCGAGACATAAGGCGCCGGTACGAAGAATCGGCAGGAGTGCCAGGCTCAGGCCTACAAAACTCCACCTCCGGAGAGGTGTCATTCCACTGGCATCATGCAGTGACTGCCTCAGGTCATCAAATTGGCTATGGCCCGAGAGAAGCTCATCTGGCACCGTATCCGGAACCAAGCCCTCATCAGAGCCCTCATCACCCTCTGAAATGTATTCCAGGCGGTGAGAGGAAGATACCTGTGGACCAAAGCTATGCCTGACCTTAGCCAGAGCCTTTCTAGGGGCTTCCCCCGTGCCACAAAGCCCCTCCGACACCACCGCATCGAAAGGCGTCGAGGGCGCCGAGAGAAGGCGTCAACGTCAGCCGCAGCGCCGCCAGCATCGGTGGTGTCGACACAGGCCTCGAAGACAGAGCTCCGAGCGTGTCCTTCGACGACCTAGGCGCTGACTGCGTCGACGACCCCCTCGGAGGCAGAGCCTCGAGAGAGAGGCTGTCAATGATCTCGGCGCCACAAGTGTCGACGTCTTCCTCGAAGATTGCACAGGATCACGCAGTGTCGAGCGCGTCGAGGACCGGGACCTGGAACGGGCCTGGCGAGAACAGTTACCCTTGTCCGAGCGGGACCTCTCCCACGAACCGTGCCGACCACCAAAGCCCGAAGGTGTGCGAGCGGTGTCTCTCGACCGACCCCACTCGGCGGCGCGGACGGACCGGTGCCCTGCGATTCGAGAAACGCTAACATCTTTTTCCCGAAGGAAGCCCATTCCTCCGGTGTCGCTTGCATGGTGGGATAAGCGACCCGCCGACAGGCGGAGTCCTCGGAAGAGGACGGTGTAGACGACCGATGCCGGCGCTTCCGGGAATGCCTCGAAGAGGCAGAGGAGTGGCGAGACAGACTCCTGGAAGGAGACCCACTGGACCTCCGACGATGACGCGGAGAGTCGCCTCTCGAATCATCCGTCGAAAGCCCCGCAGACCTCGACTTCCGGGGCTTAGACACCCTACCTACCGACAACTTCTTCTTGCTCTCCCGCAAGGCCTTGGCCGTGAGCGACTGGCAGTTGACACAATCGTCCGTGTCGTGGGCCTCCCCGAGGCACCAGAGGCAGGCGTCGTGCGAGTCCGTTACCGACATCTTGGACCCACAGTCCCCGCATTTTTTGAAGCCCGGACGCGGGGTTGAAGACGAGGTAGACATCGTCACGAACAGGCTTTTTCACAAAACCGAACAGGTTCAAAAGAACCGAGAAGATTACAACAGAAACTCCAAAGAGTCGAGGCATACCGAGATTCAGAAAGCGAACACGTTCGCAGAAAAAACAGAACTTAGGGTACGGGCTTCGTACGTCCTACTTATCACATCGGGTGATGTTGGCCGTCGGAGGAGGTCCTCGGGGACGGCGCATCGACGTCATCGATGCAGGACGCAGACAATTTTCCGAAGCAGCACAGCTGTGGTGATTACGGTCAAAGATATGGAATACGTCGGAGGACCCAATCCCCTCGAAAATACGTTATCAGCAATACTTTTTAAAATCTGCAATTTGTAATAGGCGATGTGCCAACTGAACTTATCGATGGAACCAAGCATGTTTTTATTGATCATAAGTGTATCAAATGTATTGGTAGGTAGTAAAAAAAGAAATATTTTTAGAAGAAAGGGTAGGAAACGTGATACCAATTTGAAACAGAGAGATAACGATATATATAAGAAAATATATCATTCTTGGGGGTTTACAAGTCTTCGGAGGAGTGTCAAACCAAAATCTAGATATGTAGCAAAGTGTTTCTTGCAAAAGAAAAAGGTAGAAGTAATAATTTTAAAAAGCATTTGATATGAAAAGAAAATTGTTCATTTTCGTACTGAATAAACTTAAGAAATTACTTAAGGTGACTATATCTTTCTATACAAATATAGAAAGAGTTCATGTACTTAAAAGTGACAACTTTTGTGGTGTGTTTGGTGGAGAGTGGAAACACGTCTCATACAGAAAGATTTTTTAATGAGTTACATTGAAGGAAAGACTGTTCTCTTAGCTATTGATGAGTGGACGAAGCTATGAAGTACAAAATGGTGGGATTTCTAAAAAAAGAAAGTTTAAGGTCTCATAATACAGAAATGGAAACTTTAGGTAATCTAGGATACAACGACAAGACAAGGAAGGGAGGACAGAAGGAGGACAAAACAACAATCTAACTAGACCTTGCGTCATTCAGACCGCGCAAGTGCATACCGGATCTCTCCCCCATGCCCCCCTTTTCTCCATCGGGTAACATTGGTGTAAAGCCCTGCCCTTAAATCACTCTTTCCTGACTTTGGGTGGTGTAGGCCTGGTCAGGTATCCCTTCCTAGGCCTACCATACTGTCTGGGATTGAACAGGTTTACCTACTTGAACTTTACTTACCTTTTTGACTTTTGTATCATAACCACTGGCTTTGTTGACTAGTATTACTTATAGGGCGCTCTGACACCCTAAGGTATCCTGGCGCTTACGAGGAAACCACGCGGAGAAACGCCATGCAAGAACAGAAGCTATCCAGAGAAGAGAAAGGTCTTCAGATGTTTCCTGAACCAACTAGGCAGGAGGAAGAGTATTCCAAAGCAGAGGGGCGGCAAATGAGAATGCTCTACTGCCAACTGATGACTTCTTCTTGAACCAGGATACAACTAAGCCACCAAGATTCACAGAGCGAAGATGTCTGGTAGGGAGATAAGGAATGATTTTCGCTTGAAGGAAATAAGCGCCCTGCTTGTGGAGGGCTCGATGGGTCAGTCATTAGGCCTTACATTTGATACTATTATTTGCAGAGAACCAATGAAGCTGAGCAAAAGTAGGTGATGTGGGCATATTTTGGTAGACCGACAATCAGACGAGAGGCCGCATTCTGAAGAGTTTGCAGCCTCTGGATAAAATATTTGGGTTGTGCCAGAACAGCAGCATTACATCAGTCGACAGTGCCCGATATTTCTGAGGTGACAACGAGCCACAAAGTAACTCTGGAAGAAAAGGAAGGACCTTTTTTAAAATAATTATTTTTAAAAGAGTTCCTAGTTTAAAGAAGCCAGCCTTGCATGTAGCACTGATCTGCGGCTCTGGTGACAAAGATGTTGCAAAGGTCCCCAAGTTAGCAGGCCAGATTTCAGGGGTCCAAATATGGCATACAGTAGGTCGGCCCACGAAGACCACCTCCATTTTTTTCAACATTCAATTTAAGCCAATTGGCATTCATCCAATCCCTTATGGCTCCCAGACACTTTCACGCACCATGGTAGCCATAGGAATTGATTAGCCTGGCGAGCAAGAAAAATCTTAAAAAGCAAGGAGGGCAACGCCAAGCGCTAAGGGACTCCAAAGGTAAGTGAAGTCAGCTTAGCGGTTAAAAAAAAACGGTAAAGAAAGTCTGTCCGACAAAAAAGGTGTAAACCAACGGAGAGTTGTGCCAGAGATAGCAGCCTCTTTAAGTCATTGACACAATACTGAGTGGTCAAGAGTGTCAAACGCGGCCAAGAGGTCTAATAGTATCAAGAGGCCAACCTCCACCCTTGTCCCCAGCCATAATGAGGTCATCGTTTTTGTAATCCATGACGATTCAGTCCCCATTAGGGGATGGGATCCAGCTTGATAAGGATCAAGGCATCCTCAAGAAAGTTCCTAGGCAAAGAAAGCTAAGGCATAACTATAGCCTAAAGGACCTTCATTAGGAATCTAAGAAGCGATATTAGGTGAAAATTCACCAGCAGTGCGGGATCAAGAGTAGGCTTCTTGAGAACCAGAATGACCAACACATGCTTGAGAGCAGTATGAACAACCCCTTGGGTTAAAGAGTAGTGTAGAACAGGGTTCATAACTGGAACTAGATCAGAGCTGATTGCCTTAAACACATGTAAAGGGATCAGGTCCAAAGGGGAACAAGATTTCAGCCGTGAAACGACTTTACCAAGATGAACATTCGTAACCTGTTCAAAGCAAGAAAATGACATGCTAAAATAGAGTGAGGAGAGCAGATGTGGTAGAAGTGGCTCAACAGAACCATGGGTCAATATACTGGCTCTATGTTCAGAATGACAAATTCTGACAAGGAGTCACAAAGTGACTGTGTAGGCCGAACTGGGGTGGAAATTGTAAAGTTGATCAGTGCTAATAAATCCTGACACTGATATGTACACATTATCATTTATTCAGGAACATACATTAAAGGCTATGACAAGACTCAGTCTATCAACTGACAGAATGTAAACCAACCACAAACAATTCCACAAAGAAACTTACAAGGGAAACATTCCATCATGACCAAACTATATACAGACTATATTTACAGGAGAAACCATGTGAAATACTCAACTAACTCTGGAACCCCAATATACATTAGTAGGAACACAACAGAAATCCTACCCGAAGATGAAAGCTCTTTTACTACAAGAACACTTCCTTAGGTTTAAGGTTACTTGAATCCGGTTGGTAAAAAGACAGTTTTTGCCTTTTTAATGGAAAGGGGATATTTGCAGTGACAGTTTTAGAGCATCTTTATCTGCTGGATCAAAAATGGAATGCCATGTATGTTCGGCTTCTTTGTATAGCAGTTTAAGTGCCCCAAGTGAAAGGGTATACCAAGGAGCAGAAAGTGTGTGCCGTTTTGGGTGGGTTTTTAGTGGCACGACCATACCTGCTACATTGGAAAGAATGTCCTGGAACGGTGTGAGGGGATCAGTGGTCATATATGAGTAAGAGGGAGATATATTGTGTTTACAGACATGAGTGAATAATGAAGACAGGCCAACTTGTCTCCAATCTCGACAAGTTCAAGTTTCTGAGCTTTATGTTTTAGAAGGGTGCAAACTGCATAAGGTGAAAGCCACCAAAAATGGTGTGAACAAAGCAGTTGGAGAACCGAGTGGACCATAACGGTGCCATTTGCATTAGAGATTGTTCCATCTCTTAGTAAACCTACCTGCGAAGTATACATTTGAAACTGATGACTTTAGGTCACAAGGCCCCAACCCATTTTAGGGTGTTAGTGAAACTGTTCTGTGGTTATTTCAAAGTATCTCTACTGAATTTCATGCATCCGAGTGCTTACCTGTGTTGCACGGGTCATTGAATCAAATGCATTCTTCTCCTAAGGGTGGATGCTTAGTGTGTATTTTAAAGGCCTATTAAATGATTGTATATTTTTGTACTTGCCGGAATATAATTACTGGGGTTCCTTGAGTACTCAATGTAGCCCACCAACACTCACAGCTTTCCTGAGACTTGGCCTTGCCGCTCTGCTACCTTACATTGATTGGGTTAGGCGGTTCGCAGTGTCTCCCTGTTCAACATAATAGGATGGTGAACCAAAATCTACCATCAGGGTTTATTTTGGAAATCCATCTTGATACAAAGAAATAGAGGTATCCAAATCCGGTGACAAGCATTATTTCTAGAGTAGGTGTCACGGTTCGGAGCATAAGCAGCAAAGCTCAGCAGTAGCCTCTCCCCCAACAACCTACAGTAGGCAAAGCAGGTCAATTCAGAGCCAGTTAATTGATTGTTAGGCAGGTCAGATTAATTTGAAAGTAGGCCTACAATAAGGAGTTGTTAGTGCTTTCCAGAAACAGATGATTCTCTTGGAGCCAGCTTGTTCCAGGTATTAGGGCAGATCACGCCTATTTAGATGCCTCATCTGCATTTGTTTATACCTGGGCATCCAAACAATCTTGGTTTGCCAACTGAGCTACTTCACAAGGTAGTTCGGGCTGATGTGCCAGATTGCACAGGGCACTGAAGATTGAATTCATCTCCGTATTGATAGCCTAATGTCTGTTCCCCTTTTTTGAGACCCATGACCCTTTCGTGCTGCACATATTCTAGAGCAGTGGTAGGGTTTCAAGGTGCATTTGGGTACTCCCATATGCAGGCCATTACAGTAGTTCAGTGCACCTGGACAGCCTCCACTTAACAGCAGAATTCAAGGAAAGTGCAGAATCCCAGATGTTTACATGTTTGTCAGTGGGCACTCACAGAGCATTCGCTGTGTATTACCAAGTAAAGTTATTTTGTCCTATCAAGTGAAATCAGATGAACTATGCCTTCCCTTTGCGTGGGTATTACCTTTCAATAGAACACGCTGGTTCAATGCTAATTTAAAAGAAGGGGTCAAGAACCCATGTAGAGGGGCCAGGTGCAACTGCAAGTGTGAGCTGTGCAAGTGCTATTCTCTAGTTCCTAAGTCAATCTGTGGAAAACTACACACAATATTCTTAGCTACATGCGCCTATATGCATTTGTAGAATATTATAATATTCAGACAGTGGTTATGCAGATAATGAAAAACCTTAATTAGCTTTCACTGGTGCAATTAGTAAACATGTGCAGTCCTTTGGCCATAATTCTGGACTTTACCTTATAACAACCCAATCCACACAGCTAGGACAGGTTAAAGTTAATGATCATCCAAATGTCACTAAACCATTCTACAAGCTTATACAAACCAGTGTTTATGGTGATCCAAAAACTGGAATTTAACATCAAGACCAGAAGTATAATCAAAGGACTGCACATGGTTACAAAGTGTCTGACATTTTGAAAGTTGAGTCTCAATACTGTTGATGTCCATGTTGTGACCGTGTGCACGTGTGGGGGGAGGAGAACCTTCCGATAGATTAGTACCCAGGTTAGACATCTTGTGCATCTATTTAGTTTCTGATTTGAGCAAATCGCCACCATTAATCTATTGGCCAAGTTGATGGTTGTTTCGATGAAGTCCAGCTGGCCTAAGTTATGCAGACATTAAGTGAGGTATTGGGACAGCATTTCACTAAAAGATGTTCAAAGGTTTCTGTGGGTAGTCTTGGGCAAGAGACTGAAAAATCTGTGCCACTCCAACTCCTTGGTTTCTGCTCCTTGGATTCTTTTTGAGAATATCTTGTATCATGGTCTGAGGAGAGTGTCCAAATATGGTGCAGCGGTTATCAAATCAAATTACTGGCCTGCAAACGAAAATTGAGGTCAAAAGACTACAACTCTCCAACAGAAACTCCTCCACCCCTACCATACCTACTACCCCTACCACCACCTCTGGCTTCACATTCAAAAAGTTAACTATACCGTAAGTCCAAAAAATCATAACATCCCCTAAACCATCAAACTGCAGCTTGAGACCTATCCCCCTTCATCTCCAAGCTAATAAATCTATCATTCTCCACCAACTCAGTGCCCAACAACCTGAAACACTCATGGGTTCTCCCTCTTCTAAAGAAAACAATCTCTAGACCCAACAATTCCCACTAATTACAGGCCTATTACCACGGTTCCTTTCCTGCTAAAAATCCTTGACAGGGTTGCCTACCTGCAAATTCAGGATTACTTATAGACCAACCAACTGTTAGGATTGCGTCAATCGGGCTTTCGACCTCAACATGGAACAGAAACCGCTCTTGTTGACCTCAAAAGTCAGATTGACGAAATTAAAGACAAAGGTAAGGCTGCCATCCTAGTCCTCCTAGACCTATCAGCAGCTTTCGACTTGGTCGACCATAAAATACTCTGTAACCACCTCTCATCTGCTGCCCATTTCTCCTCCTCCGCTGTCACGTGGATACAATCCTTCTTGGACAACAGAACCATGTGGGTTTTTTCTTCCACAGCAGCAGCAGACTCCATCCCCATTACCTGTGGTGTCCCACAAGGATCCTGTTTTTCCCCCACTTTATACAACATCTTTACAAAGCCACCCTTTGACAAACTGGACCTTCTGGGTGTCACCTACACCAACTACGGGGATGACACCCAGATACTCCTCACCATCTCGGGCAACTACAGTCACCAGGATTAACAAAATCTTCTCCATCATTCAGGCATGGATGGCCACACATGGCCTCTGCCTGAATGATGAGAAGACTGAACTTATCCTTGTCGAATCACCTAATAACTTACAAAAACTGAGCCCTGACTATTCCAACATCATGATCGACGGTAACACTATTCCCGTCGCTAAAAATGTGAAAACCCTCAGCTTTTATCTCGACGCCAATACCAACCTCACCAAACAAGTTAATTCGACCGCTTCAGCTACAGCCTACACAGGGAAACTAATCAGAGCCTGCAGACCTTTCTTATCCACTAATAGCTGCCTCACGCTGGCTAGGGCTCTTATACAATCTAAGCTAGACTATTGCAACAGCCTCTATCTAGGTGCCAACCAATCTATAACCAATAAACTTCAGGTTCTCCATAATAATGCGCTACGAGCAGCACTAAACATTCGTAGGCGGGAGCATATCTCCGCCACCAGAATATCATGCAAATGGCTTTCCATTCAACAAAAAAAATTGACTTAAAAACTCTCTGCCTCACCTACAAAGCCCTTAACCACCTAGCCCCTCCCTACCTCACCAACAAATTCACCATGAAGCCAGCCATTTGAAACACTAGATCTTCCAACACTCTATGCCTCACGGTGCCCAGATTCACTTCCAAAAGAGCCGGCGGTTCTAGTTTCACAGTCCTCGCCTCTCAACTTTGGAACATCCTACCCTTGAACATTAAATCAACTAAATCCTTCCAGTTATTTAGGAAACGTGTTATTGGGTGGTTGCTGATTAAAAAACAACCTTAAGCTAGACCTAGCCTACTACAAACTGTATATATTGTACATGCCTCTCCTATGCCTTAACTGCAAGCTTTAACTAACTCTGTCTGTATATACTGTACATAACCTTCCTACTGTACTACTGCAAATTGTATATATATTGTGCCTTGTAATTTGTCCTAAGCGCCCTTTTACTCCCGGGTCTGGAGCGCTATACAAATCAAATAAACAAACAAATCTTTGAGATGGATATTAACACGGGGTGCAAATTGACAAGGGGGGGTCCTGGGAGTCCCTCTGCCAGACATTAGTCCTGGGGATGCTGTTGGTACTCTTGTTCAGAGGAGAATTGCCTAGCATTTCAGTGCTGGACTGCCCCAGGGCAGGACAAAGACTGATATTTTTGGGATATATCTTCTCTGTGAAAGATAGTGAGCTAAAGACTCTGGGCAAGTCTCTCATAACCAGGACTAATGTCTGGCAGAGAGACTCCCAGGACCCCCCTTGTCAATTTGCATATTCAAGTAACTTTGGGTCTCACCCTAAGTTACTAGGGGAATCCAGACGTGGACCCCTTGCTCACTATTCTTAGAGAGGCACAGCTCCTCCCTACTGATGAGGTCCAACCAGACCGAAACACGTGTCTGGGGATGCTGTTGGTACTCTTGTTCAGAGGAGAATTGCCTTGCATTTCGGTGCTGGACTGCCCCAGGGCAGGACAAAGACTGATATGTTTGGGATATTTCTTCTCTGTGAAAGATAGTGAGCTAAAGACTCTGGGCAAGTCTCCCATAACCAGGACTAATGTCTGGCAGAGAGACTCCCAGGGCCCCCCTTGTCAATTTGCATATTAACACAGGGTTACAGTCTATTAATTTGTGAATGTTTGATGCATTTTTGTTGGCAGAACAGGTTATAATTTCATAAGAACTGGGGGGTGGGAGGTGGCAAATTAAAAACAATGATGGGAAACACTGCTCCTATCAGGGAGATGGGTCATATCCAGAGTCGCCCAACATATGCCATGCTAATCAGGAGTGCAGCGTACATTTTCACCCGACGATACTCATAGAAACTAAATACTTAATGACCTGTTTACACCAAAAACATCTTAGCTGCACAAATAAACTGTGGTTACAGTTGGTGAAGTTCATCCAGCCAAAGCAGTAATATGAAGACTTGATAATGTCCACACTAGTACACCATTTCTACATCATTCACGTATGGATCAAATTGACAATTACCTTTTCCTCCTTTACTTTAGTCAATGGTTCCTTTTTGTCCTTCATACGAACTGGTTTGATTCGGTCGTTCATTCCATTACGAGAAGATGGGCGGTTCAAAGCTCTAGCAGCTGCGCTTAACCGGTTATTGTGCGGTCTTGGGTCAATGCACTGTGCAGATTGTCGTTTTCTGGGTCCTGGCGATGGTCTTAGTAATAAAATTAAAGAATTTAAAAAGAAGGTTATTTTGCAGTCTATATAGAGAGTAACATTTGGTAATGTTGCAAATGTATTTTTATTGAACAAAATAAACCTAGACACATTCCGGACACCTGTTGCTACTGGAAAGGAAGTCTCTCAAAAGTATTGCTGGTGTCAATATGCAACTGAAGCACGATGAAGGGAAAATGGAAGGTTTTCTTTTTTTGTGAACAGCAAAATAACCTAGCCTTTGTTGTCCATGTGTACCTTTGTCAGCTTGATGTGGGACTGTTGCTTTTATCAAAAGAGACCACACATTTTTGACACAATTTCTATTTAAAGTAGATTATTGCCAGTCTGACAAATGCTACCCACAGGTCATGAGATGAGGCAGACTTGTACCCTAGACCTATGATGCAGCAGGCGAACTAGGAAGTTTAATTTTGACATCTGTCATAGGCATGTTGGCAGGATTTGGAGCTTCTAAAAATAAATTTGTAAAATGAACACATTACTAAAAATAGAAAAAAATCTCCAAGTTGCCTATGCACTCGCAGAATGAAGTCAGATTAAAAAATACTCATCTGGGGGAACCTAACACAACCAGGATCTAAGACGCTAGCCTGATTGAAAATACACTTTAACCTGGTGGATGTCCGTCACATAGACCTTACATCAGCGAGGAAACAACACAGGAAACAGTAACTTTCATCTGATTTCTAAATGGCAGATAAGGGTTTTAAACCCTTGACTCCCGAAAGGTAGGTAATCATCAGAGCTGTTTTCCAAGGAAGAAGAAACAAGTAGAACAAGCTGACAAACCTCAGTACAGAAACTGCAGCTGGGAAGGCCCACACAAACTGGGCATAGCTAACCATGACACGAGAGGGAAAAGAAGCTAGAGAACAGCAATCAGATTATTATTAGTTACCCATACTAACCCAGAGCACTATAAAATCTGTCTGCTTTGCAGGGTGGCAACAGACCAGGTGCCAACCTGGAGACAGATCTAGGAAGAGTGTGGGCGTGTAGTCTGAGACCTAGAGAGAAAGTCTTTGAGGCTTTGGGCTATAGCTCGTACATTGGCAGGAGCCATAGACTTAGAAACCAAAAAGCATATAAAAGGCTACAGCACAGATGCTAGGAAGGAACCAGCAACAGAGAAAACAGTAGATTTTGACCCAGGACGACAACCTGGGTTAGTAGGTGAAAAAACCTAAGCAACGGGGCAGAAATACTGGTAGACATCAGACTATCCGGGGTACCCCGCTGCTAGTGGATGAGAATATCTGAGCCTGACACAATCTCTAAGGCAAGGGGTAAGAAATAGTTTCCGGCAGTGTGACGAATCCAGGGAATTCGTCTCTTCTCACCAAAGGGGAGCCAACCCTTTTGGGACTATGGATGTCAGGCTGCTTTGCTCATTACCACCTAGAGGACATGGCAAGCTGAATTCCACTGGGGGTGAACTTAGCCCCTGTCCCCCTCGGGGACAAGGAATCCACAAGCAAGGATTCCCCCCTGCAACAGACTACTCACAAATGTTGGTTATATGGGAATTGAGCAGCACAATAGGGTTCAGGGCCCTTTCTGACTAGGAATTGGTAACATCTCTGCATAAGCACCCGAACCAATGGAGCCTTTCTTCTCATTCAGGGAGGAACATAAAATACCTGTGACCCCTCCAGTAGGGGGAGGAACTGGCCTGCGGACAACAGACAGAGGCCTTTGCCAGAGCACAGAGGAAGGGACACCTCTCCTCCAGGAAGAGCCCAGCGACAAAGCCATACCATCTGTGTAGTGGGTGGAGGAAGCCAGAGGCCTATGGAAACGCTGCAGAATCCAGGAAAGCTGATAGGCAGAGGAGCGCTGCACCACCGAGACCAAAAGACAGAGGCACTAGCAACGAGGCACATCGGTGTCCAGCAGAGGGCAAAGATCTACAGGTGTAAAATATTTGTTGCCACTGCCTATGCATGCGTTAATTTCCCAGATATAATTTACAATTCCTGCTGTAGCGTAGCAGTGTGCTGATACGCGCAATATCGGGGGGGAGCCGTCCTCGCACCCACTCGCCACGTGTCCAGCTCCTTTTTTCTTGGTCTGCCCCTACTGCCCTACATTTCTTTTTCCCTTCCCGGCCCCTCACCCTATCACTCTTTGGTTAATGTGACGCAGTTTCTTTTCCAATCACGTCATGTGACATTACTATGGTAATCTTGCGAGATTCCCCCGATAAGCTGAAAATGTTCTACCCGTAACTGGCTCCCCAGCCAACTCCACAACTTTACATGTAGTTCTCTTTATCCCTCCCCACCTCTACCCTGATGTGGTTGCATCAGTTTTCCTCAATCAAACATTATGTTCATCACTTTTCATTTTCAGTTTCCCCTTGTATTATCGCAGGAATCGCTCCCATCAAAAAACAAAAAATAAGAAAATGGTGATTTTTCATTTCTGATATAAAAGTTTTTTGGGAGCAGGAAGCACTCCTTCTCTAACGATTATTTTAAAACTACGGGACAGATTAACCTCAAACCAGCAAAGAATAAAAACTGGATGCTCTGTGACCAACTTGTTTGTAATTGGGTCAAATTCATCCAGCAGTTTTCTCACTACGGGTGTTCACTATGAATGGGGCTAGGCCGAAGACAGCATTTTCTTAAGAACTTTTTTATCTTTGAACAAACTGGAAAATGTCATCCAAATCTGTCCAGCGACAAAAAAAAGTTTAGCAATAGGATTTTGGGAAAAGTGCACAGGCTTCACCTCAACTATAGGTCAGTTATTGCCACCATAATCCATACACAAACACACAACGACCCACACCAGTTCCAATATACAGTAATGCAAAATATGTGTAGCATGACAGTAATATAGCATGACAGTAATATAGCATGACTCGGATGAGGACCTGCAACTCTACCTCTCTGACCTGAACTCTCTCAAGTCCACTCTTGATAGAGCGAAAAAGGGAATTCTACCCAACTCTCATCGACTAACTACAACCATCTTGGCCTGCTACAGGGCACCCTAAACTAACTCCTTTCAAGCCTATGAACACCACTCTCGCAGCTAATGGCCTAGCTGAATACGGAAATGCAACAATTTCTAAAACTAGAGACTCTCTCTGAACCTTCCTCACACTGCCTCCTCCTAGATTTTACACTCTGTCTACTCTACCATCATCCTCTGCCTCCATCCCCCACTTTAATCACACTAATACTGACAAAGTGGTATCATTACTGATGAAGGCCCCCCTGTTGTGCCCTGTCAGGCTCTCTTGCTCTTCAGCTAGTCAAGCCTATTGCCGCTTTAGTGGCCCCTCACTGAACAGACCTTTTCAACCTGTCCTTTGGCTCCGCTTCCTTTCCCTATATTTTCAAAACATCCAAGGTCATCCCTCTCCTAAAAAAGCAAGTGGCTGACCCGAACCTAACGGTTAACTTGCACCCTGCGTCTCTCCTTCTGCACTATTCTAAAGTGCTCGAAATGGTTGTGTTCAACGGTTTTACCAATTTCTTAGACATCCACAACCTTCAAGCAGGTTTACACTCCTGTCACTCCACGGAAACTGCTCTCATGAACGTGTGCAACGTCATCGCCTCTGCTAAGCAGTACAACCTATCCTAATTATCCTTGACCTCTATGCTGCCTTTCACACTGTTGATCACTCGGATCTCCTTAATACTCTCTTATTGGGATTTGCGATTGAGCCCTTGCACCTTACCAATTCTCGGTCTCCTGGAGCAACAACACCTCTCCACTCAATGCTCTAACTGTTGGTGTTCCACAAGGCTCCAGCTTAGGTCCACTCCTTTTTATACTGTACACCTCTGGCCTTGGGTTCTTGTACCAACTCTTTGCTCTTTGCGTACAACACCCAAATCATCTTCACTTTTCCTGATCTCTCTATCAAAATTTCCAACACTTTTCTTCGCTGCCAAAAGCTCTCATCTCTTCCGCTGCCTATCCAGTCCCCACCTTACACTCTCCCCTACAGCTAGAAACCTCAGCGTCACACCTTCTCTACTTTCATCTCCAAAACTGGAACAGCAGCTCACCTCAACCTCCTAAATATTAGGAAAATCAGGCACCCCTTTCCTTTCAACACCACCAAGCATCTCTTAACTGCTCTTGTATTCTCTGAATTGGACTACTGTGCCAGAATCCTCTTTGGTCTACCAAACTATGCTTTCTGTCCACGCGACAAGATCATTACCTTTGCTACCAGGACTATCTTTGAACTCCCTCCCTTCACACCTACTTCCTCGTACCGTCACCAGGCTGGATGGCCGCTGATGCAAACAGATTTAAATGTCTTCTGCTGGTTCACAACTATCCACGGTACGGCACCACTGTAACTATCCTCCTCTACCCAACTCTACAAGCCTTCTCATAATCTCTGCAATGCCTCCTCAACTAACCTTCTGGCTGCTCACCCTCCCTGTGCTTCCACTCTTCCTCTTCTTGCTCCACTTGCATGGAATTCTCTTCCCCCGGACATCTGAGAAACACTCCAAACGAATTTGTTCAGATCCAAACTAAAAGCCTACCCCCCCGCCTCCAAGTTACCCTCAGCCTACTTCTCATCTGCCTGCTAGCTAACATTTTTCCCTCTCCTCCATCCCTCACTTCACCTGCCTCTACTCTAGCATTTCACCCATCATGGTCACATCCCGAGCACAGCTGGCCGTACCGCCTACCTGCACTTGAAATTTTCCAATGTTGGTTGTCCTTAATCTATGTAGGTCCACTTATGTATTGTCCCCGCTTACTGTTCCATTGTATCCCCTCCACAACCTGCGCATAATGTCCCTCAAACTCACCCCATTGTAAGAAGCTCACTGCTTCCAGTCAAATCTGATTTCTTATCTTTTGAAGGTTCTTTTGTGATCAAAAGAGCATTGGTCCTCCTGTATATAAATAAATAATAGCATGACACGCCACAAGTCAACATTTTCATTACAAGCCCTGGCCAAGAAAAAAGAAGATATGACAATCATTTCAAGACACAGATTACATGTTTTGCAGCACCTCCAATCAAGACAAAGACAAATTGACTGCTGTAATGCATATTGTTAAAATAATTTTACTGCTATTCAAAATACAGTACACAGATTGGGCAGCAAGCCACAACATAAACTACACCCAAGAGGAGAGCCAAGGACTATGATAGTCTAAGGTCACTATGAAAAGATCCTGGCCAGCACACTCCAGCGCCTTTGTAGTAATAAATGCAAGCCTAAACAAATCCGATTCTATGTCAAGACCGGAGGCTGACATTATGCTTCTCTTTCTTTTAATTAATTATTAAACAGAAGCTCAGCAGCAAGGTATTTCCGCACTTACATGTAACAAAACTCATGTTGGAAGTGCTAGGAAAAAATACATAACAAAGAAATAACTTAAAACACACAAAGTCCTCACAATACCAAGTAGAGAAAAAAAGACTCCAAATCCCATGATGCCCAGTAGTACATTGGTGCCCCAATGTCACGTGACACAGTTCCTCCAATAAGTGTCCAAATGTCCCAATAAACAGTCCTGAATAAGAAACAACTTCCTCTTTCTTTGCTGCTCACAGCAAGAGATAAGTCATTTCTTATTCAGAATTGTTATGTCCAATGTATTTTATTGTTTCTTTGCTTTATTTCTGGAGTCAACGTAGATGCAGCTTCATTGTATTTGTTTACTCACCGACGGCAGCTGCGCTACTGTCGGCTTTGTTGGTTGTGGAATGAACGTTGTGTAAACAGAAGCGTTCTGTTCACACAAGCGTTCCAAGTAATCGCCCGTGCATCTTCGTTTCTCGCCATCCCGGCCCAGACTTCCATACGCGGGCTTCGGGAAGGCATTGCTGACAAAGCGCGACGCGCCCGTGAGGCGCAAGGGGAGCCCCTGTCCGCGCTTACAAGGCGCGACACGCCCGTGAAGCGCAAGAGGGAGCCCCTGTCCGCGCTGGTCCTGTCTTCAAGCTCCGGTGCTCGTACGAGCATTTCCGTCGAATTTCTAACAGCTGATGCAGTACGAGCACCGGAGAGAACCCTTTCATTCAATTTCTATTTTATAAAAAAAAAAAAAAAAAAAGAAGGAAAATCATTCAGACAATAGCACGCTAGGTGGTCAGCAAAATAAAAAAAAAAATTCAAAAAAGAGCAGGGCAAGGTGTGTCACTTGCCTCTCCAAAAGGAGGTAAAAAGACACGTAAGAGAAAACACCTTACCCAAGGGGGGGGGAGTTTTTTAGGCTCGCAGTAAAAGCTCCGAGACTCCCCCGAGCCAATTGATCCCTGCCACTGCTGCACTAACAGACGCCTTCTCCAGGCTGAAACACGCCTTCATGACCAGAGAGGTAAACCCTCCTATTGAAAGACCCTCTAACCCTGAGGAAGAAAAAAGGGGCGTTAGACCCTCGAGCTCGGAGGAAGACCAGCAGGGCGTTGAAGAGGATACAAACTCGGTTGTATATGAGGAATCGCCACATACCTCCTCAGATGAAGATACCGAGAGGTGGGGTACAAAACCCTCGACCTCGGGGAATGCGGTAGCCCCCGTCCCCAAGGCAAACATTAAACACCCCCCTATGGAGGGAATATTCGATCCTGAGGACTTGATTCACCCCAGGTCCACCGACTGGCAGCCATCAATCAGAACATCAGAATATATGTCTAGCAGGCTACGTAAGCCGCTAGAGAAAGAAACCCGAGCAAGACTCGGAGCGGAAATCCCGCGTCCTGACATTCCACATAAGATTGCTATGACACCGGAACTAGATTCCAAGATTGCCTTCCTGGTCAAACACGTAAAGGACCCTAAAAAGGGTATAGACAGAGCCTGGAAATCATGCCAGGATAAGCTTTTGGATGTAGCAGGCCCGCTTGCAAAGATTTTAGATCTGGCAGAAGGAGCTTCCACCTCCTCCACCCCTATTGATCCGATTATTCTTTCTGGGTGGGCTCAAAGAGCCATCTGTCTGCTCGGGAATGCGAGCTGCGCCATTTCCGCCGAATGCAGGAAAGGCATACTATTCAAGATTGATGGGAAACTTGCAGAATTGGCGAATACAGAGTCCGGCGCTGCTGCACAAGGACTACTTTTTGGTGATCCTTTTATGAAGGAGATGACCAAATTTGTGAGCACCTTCACCGCTTTGGATAAGGCTCAGGCCTCTATTAAGAGGGTTTTTTCATCTAAGGTTTTCGCCAGGGCCGGTCGAGGTCGCTCCTCCGGCCGCTATACTGTCGACCGAAGACCTCAATACCATCAGCAAAACACCTGGCAGGATCGAGCCGACACCTTTTTTCCCTCCAGAGGACGTGGTAGAGGCCGCTACTGGAGGAGAGGATCAAGGAGCGGATCACAACAACCCTCAGGTCAGTCTAACAACTGCAGCGCCGCACACACCCATGGGGGGGAGGGGGATTAGCTTAGTTTGCAGACGCCTGGGACGCTTTGTCAGGTGACGTATGGGTCAGGAATGCAGCGCGCGGACTGCAGCTATAATTTTTCACGCAGCCCTTTCAGTACACTCACTAAGCTCCAATCCTTATGTCAGAACTAGATCAAAAGAGCGCTAGACAGCGGAATTCAGAACCTGCTCCTGAAGGGGGCGATTCAGCCCTGCTTGACACCAGGCTGATTTTTCAGTCCGATTTTCCTAGTACGCAGAAAGGAGAATTTGAGACCTGTAATAAACCTAAGGGCACTCAACAAATTCATTGTCTATCGACACTTCAAGATGGAAGGCATCCACATGCTGAGAGATCTTCTCAGGCAGAGAGATTGGCTCGTGCGTCTAGATCTCAAAGACGCTTACCTTGCAGTGCCCATCCATCCGGAGCACACACAGTTTCTAAGGGTTTCTTGGGATCACAAAGATTGGGAGTTTACGAGCCTACCCTTCGGGCTAGCTTCAGCTCCCTGGGCATTCACCAAGCTGTTAAGACCCGTGGTGGCTCACTTAAGAGAGCAAGGCGTCCGCCTGATAATCTATCTGGACAATATCATCCTCATGGCTCAATCTCGAGAGCTACTACAGGATCAGGCCAGATTAACAATAGACTTACTCCACAGTCTTGGTTTTCTCATCAACTGGGAGAAGTCGGTTCTGCGCCCTTCCAAGAATTTGGAATTCCTGGGGTTCACTGTAGACACCCAGAACTCGCAGCTGCGTCTTCCGGCTGCCAAGATACACTCGACCAAAAGAGACATTTGCAGGCTCTTACAGAAGGATTTCATCTCTCTGCGGGAGCTAGCGAGAGTAATAGGCCTCCTGTCCTCGTCCATACAAGCGATTTTTCCGGGCCCTCTGCACTCCCGGGAATTGCAAAGGCTGAATGGTAAACACTTGCGCCACAGCCTCTCTTACTCTCAAAGGCTGACGCCATCATCGCAGACGAGGACAGAGCTGAATTGGTGGCTTTCGCACATGGAGGCCTGGAACGGCAGAGCCATTTTCGGTTCCACTCCAGATATCATCATAGAGTCGGATGCCAGCCGTCCCGGATGGGGGGCAAGATGTGGCGCAGCCGCCACTGGAGGGACCTGGTCTCCACAGGAACTGAATATGCACATCAATTGCCTAGAGCTCCTCGCACAATCTTTCGCAATACGATCTTTCGCGAAAGACAAAGTGAGCTGTTGCATCCTGCTAAAGATGGACAACATATCTGCCGTGAGATACATAAATCATCTGGGTGGTACCAGGTCTCGTCCACTAGCAGAGCTAGCCAAAGACTTCTGGCATTTCTGCTTGGATCATCAGATCTCAGTAACGGCGGAGTACCCGCCGGGTCTCAAGAAAGTGATAGCGAATTGGCACTCTCGCCATTACGCCAATTCCAGCGACTGGAGTCTCAACAAGAACATAGTTTTCCGCTTACAACATTGGGGCCCATTGTCCATAGATCTCTTCTTGTCTCGGCTCAACACGCAGCTGCCAGTGTTTTACAGCTGGGGGCCCGATTCAGCAGCATCAGCGACAGATGCATTTCTACAGCCTTGGACGCAAGGGGTACTCTATGCGTTTCCCCCTTTCTCAATGATAGCGAGGACCCTGGCGAAGGTCCGACTGGACAGAGCAGAATTAGTCCTCATAGCCCCAGTATGGCCTTCTCAGATTTGGTATCCAGTTATTCAGGAACTTTCCACGGATTCTCCAATCCTTCTACCCCATTGTCGGGATCTCCTGTCAGATCCATGGTGACAAGCTCACCCTCTACTGACCTCCGGGTCGCTGACCTTGGCAGCGTGGAGGATTTCAGGGCAAGATGGAGAACTCCGGGTATGTCCAACACAGCAATTCACCTCATTGAAGAGAGTTGGGCCCCTGCCACCCGCAAACAGTATTCCAATTCATGGAAGCGGTGGTGTCAAGACCGAGACGTGCATCCAGTTTCAACACCGTTAGATGAAATCCTACATTTTTTAGCAACCTTAGTAGAGAAGGGTTTAGCCTATAGAACAGTGAACACATACCGTTCAGCAATTTCTGCAGGGCACAATATCATACAGGGAGCTCCAGCGGGAGAACACCAGTTAGTGTGTAGGTTAATGAAGGGTATCCGCCTTACAGTGCCTCCTGCGTCCTGTTACAATAAACTTTGGGACGTCAATAAAGTGCTTAATCTCTTCCTTTCCTGGCCAGATAATGAGGAGTTATCCCGTACGGCACCATCCGGCAAGCTTACGACACTACTTTGTCTGATCTCCTGCAGGAGAGCATCTGACGTCAGGGCTCTAGATCTAGAAGGTAGGTATTTTTCTTCGGACTGTATCGTTTTTCATATACAAAGGAGGACTAAATGTGATTCTAGAGTAATCTCTTACCCGGAATTCAGAGAACAGCCCAAGCTTTGTGTGGTTCGGTGTTTGAAGGCTGATGAGGAAGTCACGGCTCCGCTTAGACTTTCTCCAAACGGACAATTCCTTATAGCTATTCGTAAGCCTCACAAAGCAGTTTCGACTCTTACCTTAGCTCGCTGGGTGCGTTGGACGCTGTCTCAAGCGGGAATAGATACATTGCAATTCAGAGCCCATTCAGTCAGGGGAGCCATGGCTTCTAAAGCTTTTCAAGTTGGCGTCCGTCTCGAGGACATCATGAGAATGGCTGACTGGGCAGGCGAGTCCATATTTAAACAATTCTACTTGAAACCAGTAGAACAACCTGCTTCGATAGTGGTAAGTAAGCTTTGAACGAGCATAATGTGAGCCTCCGGTCTTGACATAGAATAAATAACAACTTACTAGAAATTCTTGATTCTATTAAAGACACAGAGGCGAACATTATCCCACCATTCGAAGAAAAGCATATTGTACTGCATGTAAATGTTGCTATTGTTGCTTCAATCGGTCAGTTTAACTTTGTTTACACTGCATAATAATATTCAGATGTTTTTCTTCCCGCCCTATGGAGAACTAGGGTTGTTATACGCAAGAGCTAACATATTCTATTTTTTTCTTGACAGATCCCACAGACAGGTCCACCTGATATGCATAGTGATGGATCTTACCCCGTTGGGCCTGTTTAGAGTTTATCAGCGATATCAGCAAGTTTGCAGCCTCGAAAGAGGAAGTCGTTTCTTATTCAGGACTGTTTATTGGGACAATTTTTGGAGGAACTGTGTCACGTGACATTGGGGCACCAATGTACTACTGGGCATCATGGGAGTCTTTTTTTCTCTACTTGGTATTGTGAGGACTTTGTGTGTTTTAAGTTATTTCCTGGTTATGTATGTATGTTTTCCTAGCACTTTCAACATGAGTTTTGTTCCATTGTAAGTGCGGAAATATCTTGCTGCTGAACTTCTCTTTAATAATTAAAAGAGAGAGAAGCATAATGTTCGCCTCTGTGTCTTTAATAGAATCAAGAATTTCTAGTAAGTTATTATGGAAAATCTTTATTGGTCATAATTATGGACACCAGCCATTTTGCACTTACATTATGGAACCAGAGAAAAAAACAGCCAGACACGTAGGTTGGTCTCTGACAGCACGAGACCACAATTGTTTAAATGCTGAGACTGCCACTGCTCCAGTCGGCTAAATTAATTTGTAATGGTAACTCATCAATTCAGAGCCAAATAATAAGTCTGTGCATGCAAAGACAGGAACAAGATGAAGATATGGTTACAGCCTTATTGGGGCAGTGGGCACCAGGTAGATTATTTCCATTGACATGTAAACTGTGGCTTCCCATGTCTCCTCCCATCCTTCAAGGAGTATAATAATTAAGAGAATGATTTGGCCGTGACTGGAATAGAGCTGGGAACAATAACCCAGTTTGCCTTCCCAATAGCACGCAAAATATTATCATGTTTTGAAAGCACTTGAAATTAGAGTGTCCAAACTGGCATTAACTGGTCAGTGACATTTACATAGTTTTAAGGAAATATTTTCCACAGCACTCGGGTTAAGGGTTTAAACCCATCTATCGTAGGGGAAAGACAGGGTTCCAACCAAGAGGAAAAGCATACTCTTACTGGTAGCTTTGGCAAAGTAGTCAGGCTTCCCTCAATAGAGGAAAGAAGGCTGGTGGATAGGTATGGTTAGTTCCAAATGGACACTCCAAGCAAATACACAGATATACTGAAAGATATATACTGTAATATAGAACAATTCAATTAAGTACTTGAGTTGCAAATGTACAAAAACAATTTACGTTGTGGGGAAGGCCAAGCAATGACAAGTGACAATAGCTTGGGGTTAAAACAAGGCGTTTTATTGATGGGATTTTCAAGGTAGGGTTTGGGGCAAACACCTATACGCACCTGGGAAGTCTACACCTGAAATGGGACTTTTAAATCTAAACAGCGTCAGGAAAGGGCCAACGTAAAGTGTAATTCTTCCAGTGCCCTCCACCTCCTGTGGCATAAGCCCAAATCATAGTTCAACCTACACTAATAGGTTCTTTTACCTCCAGGCACTCCCCTAACCTATAACAAAAGATCATAAGGTTGAGGCCAACAAAGTTCAAACCCTATACTAAAATCCTGAGCCTCCTGGTTAGTCCCAAATGTTCCAAGTCTTTGCCAACAAAGTAGTTAACAAAACCTATTCTAAAATGGTAACCACTAATCGTGAATACAAAATAGTGTGAGCTTTGCACCATGGAAGGAGACACAGACAACAGATTCAAAGTTGAACAATCTTTTATTAAAGTAAATATCAGGATGGAGTAATACTTAACTTGCCCTATTCCAATGTGGGATTTCCCTACCTAAATAAATTAAGGTATGTCGTGTCAGTAAGTTCAATGTAAAAGTCTGTCTGTGTCCAAATCCTATACTTGCCCTAACAAAGAAAACAAAACAATGTGTAGGACATTAACCATAACTCAATAGTGTTCCAAACAAAGTTCTGAGCCACTTCCAACTCTGGTTTATTCATCAGCTTTCTCTCCCAAATGTCATAATTTCACCACAACATTTCTCTTCTTTTGAGCATTAAATGAAATACAGTTTGTTAAAGGTCAGGATGCCCTTGCCCAAGTTCAATACAGTTCCAAGATAAAACACTTCCAGGATACCAAAGCTTAGGGTTCCCTTCCCCAAGCTTAATGTTAATATCAAAAGAAAATATATTTAAGCTTCAGTCTTTTAAACTGAACTTGAATAACTCGGGGTTCCCTTCCCCAAGTCGGATGTTTATCAATATTTGGTTTCTTGCTTTAACTTCAGCAAGCTTTCTTGTTGACGTGAAGAAGTTCTCTGGTCAAGGTGCAGTTTTAGACCACACTGTCTGCCCATTACAGGTCACGCAACCAGGAACTTTCAGGTTTCTTTCAAAGTTCAAGATTTGATCCGGCAGTTTCTTAAAGTGTAGTTTCACAACTTTACCACCTTGGCTTGTTTCCTTCAGTTCAGCTTCCTTTTTGATTTTCAATTCGTTGTTCATCAGTGGAGGTTTCTCTTGCATTCAGATAAAATAGTTAAATTAATTCATTCTGGTATTCACCATAACTTCCTTTCACTTATTTCATCCAATTAGATATTCATTAAAAGAATTGTAGTTTGTTTCATTCCATACCCTAAGTTACTTTCTCTTGTTTCATTCAATTCGATATTCAACATAAGTAATGTTGTTGGTTTCGTTCAATTCGCTAAGTTACTGTTGCTTATTTCATCCAGTTCAGCATTTATGATAAGTAATGTGGCTTGCTTCATTTCATTTACTGTTACTATTTGTTCAGTCTCCTTTGTGCACTCCAGATATTTGTGTGTCCCAGACACGTACCCAGTATCAGCGGCTCTTTCTTCTTCCGAGGGACAGTGAAATAGCCGGGCGCGCCACTTCACACTCACCAGTTGTTATGCAGAGCTTCACCTACCTGCAGTGTCTGCTGACTGCCTACCCCGACTTTGGACCTCCCATCAGCGTTCACCATACAGCGAGATTCCCAGGGCTTCTTGTGGCATACTGGCATCTCGGCTTCTGTTCCCGCACAGCTTCCACTCTGGTCCTTTTGCTCTCCAGACTTCCCCGCTCTGACTGGTGGCTGCTGATGACTCCACCTTTTATACACCTGTGCTTGTCTAACAGGTTGCAGATGCGAGTCAAAGATTTGCCTTGCCTGACCATAATTAAGCAAATCAACAGAACATACCTGACTTTCAGTCTCTTCTTCATCAGAGTACTTGAATAGGCAATGGAGGTAATCTTCACAGCTCCTAGTTGTTTCTTCCTCGTCTCAGTATTGTTATGCCTTTTAAAGGAGGAGTGAAGTGGAACACTTTTATAATAACCCTTAAAAGTCGGGGGAAGATCGGCTTTACTATCCCGAGGATAAGGGAGGATACCAGGATTCGCCTAAAGGTACCACCCTGGTGATTGTCCAGTTCCAGGGTCAGGATCCAATAGCGATTGTCTTTCCCTGGACACCTGCATAGAGGATCCAAGAGGAGTAGGAGTGAGAATACCCTCAGGTTTCTTACAATAGCAAAACATCGCTTGGGAAGACGTTTGCTGGGTGTAATCACTGGTCTTCCAGATTTCACAGACCACTCACAGGTTCCTTGCTTCCCAGTGTCGGATTTCACTTTTCTTCCAGATTGGGTTTCTCGGTCTCTTCCGCTGAGTGTTTGGATTTATCTCCAAGCAGTGGAATTATGTCAGAATGACCTTCCATCTGAACCTGCCCCGACCTGTGCAACCAGCATAGGTCTTACTCTCAGAACTCAGTTAGGTCCTCCACAACCTTGCTTACAGTACGGTACGGTAGCTAACCTCTCTTAAAGCGAACTAGAGGGCAATACATAAGAATTACAAAATAATTGTTCGCATTGAACAAAATCATGAATTAATCAATTTTCTTTATTTCTTTTCACCATTTTTCTTTTTATATTAAATGGTTGAGGTCCCAGATATTTAAAAAGATACATTGTTGCTCACACATAACAAACACATACAATAAAGTGCATCAAATGGTGCAAACCCTACAAATCCACAATTTGTGAAACACATGAAGCCAAAAGAAAGTCATCAAAACAAAAAATCTAAAATTCACCTGGCCATCCCTGGCGGGATTACACCTACACATGTGAGGATAATAACTCTAAAAAGTAATAACATTCAAATAAATTTGTCACTTTGAGTCAATCATGGAAACTTCCAATATTCCTGGCTTGAGTCAATATTGGGCTAACGGACGTCTCCGCATATGAATTTTATTGAAACGCCTTTGTCAAGACTTTTCTTTTCTCACCTGCCACTTCTCTTAATTTTCTTGCCTTACACCCAATTATTATTTCTATTTCATGTCAACCAAATCGGTCTATAATATCCAATTCAAGATATTTAAAATTTAATGTGAGCATAATTCAACATGCATTCTACAAATTATAAATTACTCATATTTCCTTGCAGAATAACATTCCCTCAACTAAGCTACTCACCACAATTCTATCTTAGCGTGGTACAGCCTTCTATATGCAATGGTGACACCAATTGCCAAACATGGGAACTTGAGGTTTAATTTTCTTTCCCGCTATGTTGATGACCTTTACTGCGGGTGACAGAGAGACAAGCTCTAATTGTTGTCATCACATTAGATTATTATTTTTTTCACTTTGGCTTTTGTGGGTCTTCTGGCGACAGGAAAGGGGACCCTATCTGTAAAGGGACACACCAAGGGGATTCAGGCCAAAAGTCACAATGTCCAGCTCGAGCTAGAGGTCAATGGGACTTATAAGTAGACTGTGTGCCTGGGTAGACCTTTCTGCCACTGCAGAAGAAATCCCAAAAAACACTATTACCTTCGGGAGGCCTCCCTCAAGAGCCGGAGATCATTGGCCTTATAGACCCTCTGGCTAGCTAGACTCTGGTCTGGCGACTATACCCACAAAACCCCAGCTCACCAAAGTTGCTGGTTGGGTCCCTCAAAAATATCATATAGCCCACGTCAATGTAGAGGTGAGTGGATAATATGCCTTTACTCAATAAGTGTCTAGGAAAACAATTCCATGTTGACATGTTGGGTGGGATATGGCCTGGAAAAACTTAGCATGGTGGAAGTAGCTCCCATCAATGTGACTGCTGTGATCACCAGACCATAAGTAAAGCAACGACAAGTTGACAAAACTGTCCACACACCAAATTAGACTCAGTCCTCTAATGTTCCTAACAAAGGCTAAGGGAAACCTAAACCCACCAGAAGTAAAAAGGGGCACTTCACCTCCTGTCGCTAACCTTGTGCTTTAGCCAGCAGCTAGTGGGGTTTGTTCCCATACGGGAACACCCTGAGGACCCTGTAGAGTCAGGACCGCATAACTATGGAAAACATCTTGAACTACAGAATCTTTTTGCAGAGAGGGTCCCCACCACCAAGAAATCGGGCAGGGCCAGCAAGAGTATCCTGCTCCAGAAGGCCTAAGAAAATAGGGTGCTTCTCAGTCCCAAGGGTTAGGACCCAGGGAAGTATAAAATCTTTTGGGAGGATGAGCTCATTTATAGGGGACCTGGTGCACATGGTCTACAGGCACTTTGTGCTTCATTTCGCCCATAAAGAGCCCTTACTGAGGACCTTGGAGTGCAGAAGACCAAGGTTAACTCTTCACTTCTACTGGCCCAAGATGGGGAGTGGAGGAGTGGTGGTGATTGAGAAAGAAGGGTACTGAAAATCTTGTCACACATCTCCAACATCAGGCAAGGTGGGTGGCAAGTACAAGGGCCCCTTTGAGAGTGTGGGAATTAAAAGTCCTATAGACGACTCACCTACTGCCTCAGGTTGCAGCATCATCAATACCATGATATTAGGTATCCCGATGCAGTGCCTAGTATAACAGTCACTGCCAGAGCAGTGTACGGAGCACTCCTGGGCATTTCTATCTTGATAGGATTTCTTTAAGTGGTTATCTCCGATGAGTGATACAACTTCATGTTGCATTACATATAGGCTTTGTGGGGTAACCAACATATTTCCCACTGCTTATCGTCCAAAGAAAACAAAACTGCTTTCATAAAGAAGTGGCTGTCTTGCAAGAACCACATCATATCAAGAAGAGAGAACGTGAGCATCTCGCAGACCCTCTGCAGACAAAGCCCAAAGATGGCTCAATGGAAGGAGCAAAGATATCTCCACAGTGAATTCCAAAGCAACAGACAGTGAGATTGCAGAGCTGAACTAAGGAATGATATAATTGTGCCAACATGACAGATTGTGTATAATGCACCTGTGAAATATAGGAGCCATAGAATGTCTGGAAAAGTCAGGCATGACATCAAAGGGAAAGATCGTTAAAATGTTAGATGTTGGTGGGATAGACCACTTCGATTCATTGGCCCATTCCTGTTGCGCTGGCACCTAAAGCAGGACAAAAAAAAAAAAAAAAGGTGCGATTTTGTATGGTCTACACAGCTATGCATGCAGTCCCCGGAACTGATGAAAACCACCTACCCAGAGCTGATGAAATGTCAGAAAGTCTAGCCTTGACAGGCTGTGCTAACAGAAAAACTACAATCTCCACCAGAGAAGTCTTGTACCATTTTAGGGTCCCGACATTCAGATTAAAGAATGCTCCTGCCACTTTTCAGAGGTTGGTGTATTATTGCCCTCAGTGAGGTTGTCGCCCATAAGGATGAGACCGTTCTCTACAGAGAAAATAAACCACTCTTATGACAACCTCAATTATACATTTGTAGAAAATTCAATAAACTTAATATTTCATACCTAAAATTCATACGATCAATTCTATATCAATTTACACAAATTAATTTAAAGCAAAAGTCATAATTTACATATTTTCTAATAATTCAAAAACTTTCACATAATCAAACAATGTTGAAATTCACATAATTCAATCAGGAATTCAATTACAATGGTATGATACAACCATATGTAGGTAGAAAATATTAAACAGAACAATATTTTTACTAACAATGTTTAAAAAAATAGAAATTCATCAAGTCAAATGTATTTAAAGCATTCTCTTCTCAAAAGTCATTCAGTTGTGATCAAGATTAATTGATGTGCTGTAGTCATTCTATGTGTTTCGGAACTTTCCCTTCATCAGGAATGCAGACCACCATTCACTAGATAATTTGTCTACAATCATACAAGTAACCACAAATTCTAATATAGCAAAGTCACACTGAGAAACAAAAAAAAATCTCAAATCATTTTAATTCCAGATATTTCCTGCACAGACTGAATTCCATCAATTTCTAAACATTAAGTAAATCCAATGTAGTAAGTAGATACTCTTACCTCTATTCAGTATAACACTGTATAAACCAACATTAAAATAACATTTGTGATAAAAGCGAATGTGTCAAGATTCAAACAAAAAAACCTTACATAGTATACAAAATCCTCTCACCTACCTTAGTTTTGACAGTTCTGTTCTTCCACAGAGTACCTTAAGCCAATATACAAAAAACTAAATTATGCCCACGTTCCACAAAATAACTTCACTAGTCCTAAAATGTAGTCCCAAAAAAAATGCTATGTATACAAATCTATCCAGAAAACTAAGTTCCAAAAGTCCACATTTCTACAAGTATCTTACTCAATCAGCCTAACCATCCTTAATCTTACTTGTTTGTATGCCTTGTATGTCAAAACTGAGCCACTGCCGTTACATGCAAACCTACCTCCATGCTTCTAAATGTTTATATAGCTTCCCATTGTTCACACATGAGGAATATTAAAACGCTAGACCGTTACTCTCAGTTCCAAACCCTCACTTGGCAAGAGCCATTTTGTAATACATTCGGAAATGTGCATGTATGCAATTTAAACACTAGACCATTACTCTCAGTTCAATCCACCTACTAGGTTGATGCATACAAACAAGCAAGTTAAGGATGGTTAGACTGATTCAGTGAGATACCTGTAGAAATTGGGACATTTTGTAACTTAGTTTTAGTGACTTGATTTGGATAATATATTTTCTGGGGTACATTTGATGACTAGTGAAGTGATTTTGTGGAGCATGAGGAGAATAATATAGGTTTTTGGGATATTCTCTTAAAGTACTGAGTGGAAGAAGGGACCCTTCAAAACTAAGGTAGGCAAGAGGATTTATACTATATATGTTTTTCTGGTTGAATTTCAACTGTTTTATCACAAATTAAATGTTAATGTTGGTTTGCACAGTATTATGCTGAATGGAGGAGTATCTACTTACTGCAGTGGATTTACTGAATGTTTAGAAATTGATGGGATTCCGTTTGTGCAGGCAATATCTGGATTTAAGGTTAGTTGGGAAAGAATGGTTTTAAAGCTCAGAGTGTTACTTTGTTATATTAGAGTTTTTGACCATTTGTTACTTACATCATTGGAGACTAATTATCAAGTGAATGGTGCTCTGCATTCCTGATTAGAAGCAATTCCCAAAACGTGTAGAATGACTACAGGACATCAATTATTCTTAATTTTTTATCACAACTGAATTTGAATTTTGAGAAGATGCTTTAAGTAGATTTGACTTCATGAATTTCTATTTGTTTTTAAACATTGTTAGTAAAAGTGTTGTTCGGTTTAAGGTTTTCGACCTACATATGGTAGAATCATGCCATTGTAATCCGTGTTAGATTATGCAAAACAGTTACTAAATTATTGAAAAATACGTATATCATGACTATTTTGCTTTAAATGAACTTGTGTGCATAAATCTTTTCTATAGAATTGATTGTATGAATTTTAGGTATGGAAAGCTGAAGTTTATTGAATATTGCACAATTGGGGGTACCCATACAAGTGCAAGGCCTTCTTACAGGTTTCTCTATAAGCTTTTTTGGTTGCAGGACTGGGAAACATCCAAAATTCGGACACAAATGAGACTTCTTGGGCCTCACTGGCTACTATAAAAAAAACACATCACGGGTAATGATGGCACCAAAGCATTCCTTTCGACTACCTTGACCGCCAATGTATACACTGAAAATGTGAATTGGACAGAGGAATGTCAGAGGGCCTTTCATGGCTTGCAGGATTCCCTGTGTAAGCAGCTTCTCTGAAGGCTCCAACTACCATCAGACCTTCATTATCCAAACAGACGCCTCTGAAGCTGGAATAGGGACAGTACTCACCCAACTGGATGACAAGGACAGGGATCACACAGGAATTACCTTCCTAAGTAAGAGGCTCAGTGGTAAAGATCTTAGATGGGTCACAGTAAAAAAGGTGGGTTTTGAGATTATGCAGTCCCTCTGGATGTTCAGATCCTACCTCAATGAGTCAACCTTCAGGTTCCAGACAGACAACCAACAATTTCACCGTCTAATGCACACAAAAGGAGAAATATTAAAACTGCTCAGATTGATCCAATCAGCCTACAGGGGATGGACTGCACTATTGGGCACAACTAAGCAGATGGTATTTACGGAATGTAAAACCAACCCAAGATCGCTCCCAGGGTGCAGGGGAGGGTTGGGGGGAGAAATCAGCTCTTCCGTCCATTGCCTTAGGGTTGGAGGGGAGGGGGGAAAAGAGGTGGGTGCTAGAAGTAGGTGCCAATCTCACTTTCCTTGATGTGGGAGCCCCCTGCACTTTTTGCAGTAATTTCTGGGTTTTGGTCTGTATGTTTCCTCACAGTTCTATTTAATTCAAAGCCTGACAGAGTGGCTCAGTTTTGGTGTTCTGCCCTAAGAGCCCAAAAAAATCAAGGCAGGAGCAGGCCTAAAGAAAAATCTTTAAAGTCCTGCTAGACAATAAGTCGATTAAGTTATTGTATCTAAGAGAAAGGAACTCCACCCATGAACTTCATGGCATCATATTTATTGCACCACAAAAAATGGTGGATGCGTGAGGAAACATTACCCGTATTGTTAATGTACCTTTTCAATAGTCTCCTCCTCCGCGGGCACATTGTAACAAGTTCCTGTAGTCCGCCATCAGTAAAAATTCACAATAGCTTTCTAGGTTAAATTGGACTTTGAAGAAGTCTAAATGTTGAATTGGGCTACGATAAATGATCCCATATACAATGGATCATCATGTGAGGCCCACAATTAGAGTGTATTTGGACACATTAAACAAAAAGGAGCAATACATGGTGCAAGATGTTCCTAGAAAGAATAGGTTTCACTACAAAATGAAGCAGATCGTTATTAATATGTGCTGGTTTATAGAATCAACCCTTTGTACCCCCATAATGAAGCCAATCAATAATGATCTCAGTCTTATTATGGGGAGGAAGGATAGCTCAGGGGCAATGCGTTTGTCTTGGAAGCAAGACAATGCGGTGCAACACAGGTTTGAATCCCGATCTCGTGCTTAGAAACCACTTGCTGGTATTAAGCACGTAATAAAAGAACAATTATAATAACAGCAGAGATATGCAGGAGGGGTTAGAGGCTGCTTACTGTGGGCTTAATATACCCTCATGAAAATGGATGTGTAGGGCCATTTAGGAATATAATTGAGCCAGCAGTGGGCCATCTCTAAGTTAACAAAACTTGGAGATGGCCCACAGTTGCAGATCTATTTTGAGGCTCAACATTAAGTAACTTTTCGCCTTCTCCCTAGAGGAAGGGCTGGGTCTGTTATGGCCGCAACAGCCAGAGATATCATAGGTACTGGATTCCAATGCAGCCGCTGTATCGCCCAAGACCCTCACACTTCTGATCTGTTCGATCAGGAATGTACAAAAATGGGACATATATCAAAACGTCTGACAATCGTTTTTTTTTGTCCCCACTACCTACTTCCTCAGATTTCTTATATTCGCTCTATGGTGCAGTACTTCCAATGGAAGCTCGGCTAGCCTATGCTCAGTTCTATGTGAAAATACCTCATTTTAAAAGTTCTCAAGAGAAAAGGCCCGATTCACAATGACCAATTTTATATTGATCGCAAAACCAGCATAGTAAAGGTATTTTTCTCTTGAGGCCTTTAAAATGTGTTTATATTTTATATCCATGGTGTTTCACCCCCAAGTCCCCCCATTGTTCCTCGCTGCATCCCACCACCAGCCTCTCGTGCAGGATTGCCCTGCTCTCAGACCCACCCACCCCATTCCCCCCCCAACTACCCCCAAACCAGTTCCATTTAGAAAGACTGCTCCGTATGTTCACAGAGCGGTCTCTCTAAATCATTTTATAGGTGAAAAGAACTTAAAAGATATTTTCACCTAGAACGCACTGCTCTGGGTCCGGGTCCTCCCTGCACACAATGAACCTGCAGTGGTTGATAAAGCATTTGCTACTGAAGCAGTTGAGTTTGGACCTGAGAAAGCAGAGATGGTCACACTGACTAATTTAAGGTCTGGCGGCTGCCACCAAAATAGCTGCAGGCAGCTTTGATCAGGTAGACTTTGCACTACATGGAAACATCACATTTCACCCACAAACCCACCTGCACTTCAGCCTCTCCTCTGTGCTGCACTATCAAAAGGTCATTAAAGGATAGTTCCGGGACTTTTTTTTTTATTGTCCCTACGGTTCGGCCATGTGTTTTTAAGCATAAATCGGTAGATCGTAGAAAACTTTCCTATGGACCTTACCCGACTTTTCGTCCATTAACGCACTCGAAATCAGCCGCCATTTTCTGATAATCCTATCATTTCCCCCCATCGACCTGGCTCACCTGCGTTTGCGGCACTAAATCAAATCCCCCGCCCCTGAGCCTGACATCAGCTGACGCGTACCGCCCATTTCCCAACGCCAAAGCACGTTTCGTGTCAACAATCGCTGCGCCTCAGCTAATGACGTGTCGCCATGGAAATGGCAGGACGCCTCTTTCCTCAATAAGTATAAACACACCGTTTCACAACACACAGCAGCAGATTTTCGATTCCATTACTCTCTCTGTGTTACTTTGAGTATTCTGTGACTCGTTTCTGTGCTCTGGTCAGCTACCTTCGCCGCTTCTAGGCCTTGTGAACACCTGTACCATCTCTGTAAATTATTTTACTTTCTTTACCACACAATGGCTACAATAATGCCGTATATGTACGAGCCCGAGTACACCGAGGAGGAACTACTGGAAAGGCAAGCACGCGAAAACGATGGGGATTCGGACGGCAGTTGGGAGGACCAGTCAACGGATGAAGAGCCTGGACCATGTCGCATGGACGGCGTCTCCACCTGGTGCACGTGCAATCGGTGCAAGCTAATGCCAACTGAGGAGGAGAACTGCTGCTGCCGTGAAAATTCCGGGTGCTTGGCCTACATTTCGGAAGGCGAGCCAAGTCCGCAATGCATCACCGAGCTGCCAGAGTTCAGGGAAGCCTGCCTCTCACGGACCGTGTTGAGGATGATGATGGTGCTTATGCACGAACTTCGCGGCACTGTTCGTCCACGTAATCCGAGTAACAAGTAAGTATACTCTGGTTGTGATGTCAGTGATGCCACTACTATTTCATGGTCGTCTCCCACATATAAAATTACATCTACATATCATTCGAACGCATGTAAATTGGTTCCATTGCATCTTTCTTTTTCACAGGTGGTACAGGCTGGTGGCCTATCGTTGCTTCACTTGGTGGCTTCACGGGAGGCTCGGACACCGCGTTCGGAGAGTAATACCTGCCTGTGCGGTACTTGCCATTAGACAACATTTCCCCAGCGACAGTGGACAATACCGCGGATTTTCCCTGGATGTGCTGCAACCGGAACTTTACAATGTGTAATGTTTATTATTTATGTTCAATTGAAAATAAGATCTAAAATAAAACCCAAAATGTATTTTAACAATGGTTGTTTTGATTTTTTAAATGAATCTAGTGTGTCTCCATTGAATAGTCTTCCTGTGCCTTGTCTTGTCACACCACATGTCTCCGGCCAGCATCCTCCCTCACGCTGGCCGCCCACCTTCAATCCACATAACCGTTGAACCCATATGCAGCAGACATACATATGTTATTTTGCGGGTTGGCAACAAGCCTCCCGGCCTTGCCTCCTCCCCCAAAAATACTTACCACACCACTTTGTTCAAGCGTTGGCAATAAAAGGCCGTTGGATTTTATTGATACAAAACATGGTTATAGGTAAATAATCAATATGGTTGATCATAATAAATCATCCTTTTGGGCACCGGGTACAGAGATGACCCCCTCTGGCCCGTGCCGCCTTGCCACCACAGGCCAGCCTGCTGCTGACGAACTGCCTAGGCATCCAGGGTCTCCAGGGTGAACTGCACCCATATATTCTCCTGGGAGGCTGAGGTATTTATAAACTCACCCCCCTGCCTTCCATGTACTAGATCCTGCAGCCTGCCTCTTACATGCAGTTAGATGGCCTCTCCTTGGTGAGGCCCTGCGGCAAACGAGTCTTGTCTGCACGACCACCGCCCCAATCCACCCCCCCGCCCTATCAAAGGCAGTTCGCACCGGGGTACTTGCGCTGGCAAGTGGAGCTGTCAGGGAGCGATAAAGGCCAAGAGGTGCCAAATAGCATGTACACTTCAAAGTGGTCAATAGAGCATTGGTTGTTGTTCCCATGTCTACCTCCAGACCCCGTGTCTCCTGCCAAGCATCCCCCCTCACGCTGAACGCCCCCCTGCAATCCACATAAGTGTGTCTCCATTCACGAGTCTTCCTGTGTCTTGTCTGCACGACCACCGCCCCAATCCACCCCCCGCCCTATCAAAGGCACTTTGCACCGGGGTAGTTGTGCTGGCAAGTGGAGCTGTCAGGGAGCAATAAAGGCCAAGAGGTGCCAAATAGCATGTACACTTCAAAGTGGTCTATAGAGCATGGGTTGTTGTTCCCATGTCTACTTCCAGACCCCGTGTCTCCTGCCAAGCATCCCCCCTCACGCTGGACGCCCCCCTGCAAACCGCATAATGCCACGACATATTCACATCATTCATTCACAAACACACCCCTGTTTCGAATTCTTTATAACCCACTTCATATTTCTAATGAGAACTTCTTTACGCTTTGCTAGTCAACCCGTGAAGGTGCTGGTTATCTGCTCTTCGTCTCTGTGAACTTCCGTGACCACTTCGAGGAAACTCGTCAGTTTGCAACCTGTGAACTGCTCCCTGTTCTACGACAAGAAACTACTCTGATCCCTGCATCTAACTGTTTGTTCGTCAAGGTAAGGCCATGTACCATAATCATTTTGCGTCCAATTTCTTTTCGTTCAAGACAGTACATGCAAGGAACTAGTCACATGTTCTGAGTTTAGTCAAATTATTTTTCTATTTTTTTAAAGTTATTCAAATACTTATCCGCATGTGAATAACGTGTATAGTTCCAAGAACCAAAACGAACCTTGCATTGGACCTTTTATGTGTCATTTAATTTTTTAACACATTGGTATTCATAGAGAATTGTTGATCTTTACTTTTCAGAACTTTCCACAATGCCTGCCTGTTCCATTGGCGGTTGCCCTTCGAAGACTCATAGTAAATCTGAAGGTACTATAATGCATGTTTTCCCTAAGACAATAGATCAGATAAGAGAATGGGTCCGATATTGCGGATATCCACCGTCTGAGCTTGAAAGTAGAGTCCTAGAAGTCTTTGCGGACAAGAGGGGTGATCGATACCGCATCTGCAGCAGGCACTTTAGCTCAGACATGTACTCCACATCATTGCTAATAAAGAAGAACACACAGCGAGCGAAGCGAAAATTGCTCTCAACCGCTATTCCCACTCTATTCGTCCACATCCCTCCACTGGTGAGTCAAGTTTACGTATTTATCTCTCGGCCTTGCGGTAGTGTGTAGCATTAGCTAACAATAATTTCCCCATTTATGTATCCACTCAATATGAAGCCGGAAGATTCTCCATCCGTGTCGTTATTGCAGTCATCAGCACCTTCAAGCTCCTATCGGGTAATCTTACTTAGCTATTCTGCCACTGACTTGTTTTAGGCATGTAAATCAATAGTTTTTATTTATCGTGTGATTATTTTACCTAATGGTACACCCTTGTACTCGTCCTCTAGTCTTTGTTTTCAGTTATAATTATTGTTATCCAAAATAATGCAAGTACTGTCTTTCAGGGAGATGCTGAGGAGTCCAACGCATTGACGACAACCGTTGATGTCACTCAGATGCTGGAGGTACGTTTCCGGACAGTTCCATTGATGGAGATCATCAGATCTTGCATTCTTGTAGCGTGATTGTTACACACAATGTTTCTTTCGTTTTTAGCCATTGATATGTCCTTCTGTCGTCGCCCTCCTATGTGCCTTCTTTTTTCAATATTGTGTTCATTACTAATGAAAGTCCTATGTTTCAGGGAGTCGATGGAGCATTAGTCCAAGAAGATGGGGGAGCATGCAGTTACGGGTCGGCGCAACAGCTTGCAGAAGTGTGCACCACAGTTACATCGTCCCTTGATGTTCTTATGCATTTCGAGGTATGGATACTGACAGTTCGATCAAGCAAAATCATATGACGTGATTACATCCGCTATACTTCCTTCTTTATTAACGCAAGTACTATGTTTCAGGGAGATGACGGAGCTTCTTCTACAAGAACATCACCCCTAGTAGTTGATGCAGATCTCTGGGTGGTGACACTTCCAACGATCGAGCAAATCGAATCATATTTAGATATCCATTATTTATTTTAGACAACTGATCATTTCTGCAGGTCTATTTAGATGAGCCGTTGACGCCTGCACAAAGTATGTTCTTTTTAACAAAATAGAAAACCATACTAATGCAATTACTGTGTTTCAGGGAGTTACTGAAGCATCATCTTCAATAATATCATCAATGGAAGTCTATGAGGAGCCCGAGGTATGGATCTTGACAGTTCCATCTAACTAGATTAACAATGCGTGAATAATTGTCGTTTGAATGTTCTACAGAAACCGTTCATTCGTGTTTTGCTATTGAGATGTACGTGGGTATTGGTCCCCAAGTACATTTTGTGTTTTCAATATTATTATACATACTAATGAAAGTTCTATGTTTCAGGGAGTCGATGGAGCGTCAGTGCGTGATGGATGTGCTTATCATGAAAATATAGTCGTTGCAGCGCAAGAGAAAGTGGAGACATGCACACACGAGTCGGAGCAACAGCGTCCCGATGTTGAAGTTCGAGGCAAGAAAGTTTCAAAGAAAAGAAAGCAAAAGAAGGTTAGTGTCCTGGTCACTATATTATGTTGTTTTTCACTGTTAATAGTTCAATACTGTAAGTTGTGTTTAAACTGAACATCCCTTTTCCAATATGTCCTCTAGTTGCGAGTGGGTGTACGAACTAAATCTACACAGACAGTGAAGCGAACGAGAGATGTTGCTTGTCAAACCTTTTGGCAGGGACTTGAGACTGGAGATGCATCGTGCCAATGGGAAGAATATGAAGTGATTGACAACGGAGCTATACTACATCCAGCCATTGATAGTGAATGTCCTCCTGGTAGTTCGGATGCAGTCGGAGATCAATTCACAGAATCCACACCCGCAAAAACTAAGACCGCGAGAAAGTTGAAGAAATTGTTTTATTCACCCATCGCCGGAGAAGGAACAGATGTTGCAATGGAAGAGAATGAAGTGGACGACAATGAAACACCATCAATATCACTGAACATAGCGGAAGACGATATCAGAGATTCTACCTTTCATGTGAGTGACATGTCCTCAACGTTACAGGCCGAACCAGCTGGGATGCAGAGTGACAGTATAAGGAAAGAGGCCAAATTCATTGTATTCGATAGTTGTTTGATTGATATTATTATTCGGATGAAATGTGGGCATTCGGTTGATGGGGAAGTATGTGGGGAGCCATTGATTAATGTGACTCGTGCAATTCGAGGCACTAACCTTAAAATACATGCCACCTGTACAAAATATCATCCTTTCTCATGGTCTGCACAACCCATGCTGGGGCAACTGCCAGCAGGCAATCTACTTTGTGCAGCGGCTGCACTTTTTAGTGGTTCAAGTTTTAAAAAGTTAGAGTCTTTCTTTCAGTTTGTGGGAATCCATTTCATTGCGAAAACTCAGTTCTACAAATACCAAACCGATTATCTATTTCCAGCCATTAGCGAAGCTTGGAGAATGGAAAAAATGTCTATTGATAGTACATTCGCGGGCAAACGGTTCAGGCTAGCCGGTGATGGACAGTGCGACAGCCCAGGATTTTCAGCCAAGTACTGCACCTACCACTTTCAGGACATGGAAAGTAAGAAAATTGTGAGTTCGGTGGTCGTGCAGGTGTCACAAAGTACATCCTCAGTGGCCATGGAGAAAGTTGGCTTTGTAGCATCATTGCAAGAACTACAATCGCGGGGAATGGTGATCGACCTGATAGCCACGGACAGACACGTTTCAATTGCCAAGACAATGAGAGAAGAGTACAAAAATATAAATCACCAATTTGACGTTTGGCATCTTGCAAAAACAATCAATAAAAAAATGTCGGCTGCAGGTAAAAAAAAAGATATGCAAGGTATTTCACAGTGGTCCAAGTCAATCAGCAACCATCTTTGGTGGAGCTCAAAAACATGTGGAGCGTCGTTGGAAATTCTAATGGAAAAATGGCGGTCAGTAATGTTACACTGTAGCAACGTTCACCGCTGGACCACAAACCAACATTTCCACAATTGTGAACATGGCCATTTGTCCACAGAGGAGGCACGGAAGAAGAAGTGGTTGATTCCTTCATCACCCACTCACAAAGCCATTGAAAAGATTGTATTTGATAAAACTATAACAAGAGATTTGAGGGGACTCACGGAATTCTGCCACACAGGAGATTTGGAGGTGTTCCACAATATGTGCCTAAAGTATAGGCCAAAACGATTGCATTTTGGCATGGAGGGCATGATAAATCGGACTCTTCTAGCGGTCTTGGCACATAACCATAATGTTGGCCGTCAACAAAGTAGGACGACCGGAACTTTAGGGACGCTTCGCTACAATAAGGCCTTCACAAAAAGAAGTAAACAATGGGTTATCAAACCAGTGTTTGAGGATATGCAATATGACTTTATTGAGAGACTTATTGTTGATGTCCTAGATAGGCACATACATGGAGTTGTGAACGAACCTGTGCAGGGGACAACTGCATTGCCACCCAACATTGCCTCTGTTCCATGTCCACCTAAAGAAGAGCTCATTGAGAAATACACATCACGGTTTAAATGATTGTAATTTGATTGTCTGTTCTCTCGAGTCTCCTCATGTCGCAGGCCCATTGAATATGTGTAGCTATGTAATGTGTAAATAAAAGTGATTGCTCAGTGTACATGCAATGTGTCTCTCCACCCTTGCCCCTCCCTTCACCGTGCAGTAGCGCGAACCACCCGGGTGTCACCTGTGACTTTGCTCTCGAGTCTCCTCATGTCGCAGGCCCATTGAATATGTGTAGCTATGTATTTTGTAAATAAAAGTGATTGCTCAGTGTACATGCAATGTGTCTATCCAACCTTGTTCATTTGCGCATTAAATTAAACCAAACAGTAATATAAATCATTTTTCAAAAAATATAGAATGTCTCCGTATTTATGGTTCTCTGGGGCTGCAAAGCACGCAGACAAAATGCAAAGATGGAGTGTAAATTTCAAGTCCTGTGAGATGGCCTTACACTGAATGTAGCTAACTAGGAATGTGTGCTCGTTCAAAGTGAAGGTCAGCTGCTTTGATTTTTTGCTCGGGTGCCGGAATGGCCCACGACTCAGTATAAGGTTCTATTGTTATTTGACCTTGACAGGCCGGGACCATCCCGAAAGACTTCTTTTTGGGGGTGTGGTGCAATAACATAAGAAACGATAATGAATAAAATTTCAGAAACGATAGCCATTTAATGTTCGTTCATTAGAAGAAATAACGTCGGCATAGAAGGAGTGGTATTTCGGGGCTGCCCTACGCACAGACACAATGGAAAATGCAAATATAATGTAAGTAACTCTTTAGATGAGTTTATACCGCAATTTAATTACTATACAGTAGCTTTAAAGACGGGTTAAGTTGTACTTGTTCGTTCTGTGTGGCATATTGTTTTGTACCGCGCACTATCTTGAGGAGAACCATCTCCTTTTACGGAAGCACCTCAAAACCTTCCTCTTTGTTTCTGCTTTCTCTCTCCCTCTCCCCTGCTACACCTGGTCCACTGTCTGCGACCTCGGTCCTGGGACCTTCCACTCTCCACCTGTACTGCCTCCCTGTCAACCCCTGCATTGGGGGACTGTCTCAGTATCCTACAGACCCCCCTTGACGTATAATACCCAGTTGCACTTTCCTAGCTATGAAATAATTTCCCGACCTAATATATAAAATGAATAATTTTAATAAAGATCTGATGGTGAGACTAATTTCATTTTTTATGTTTTTAAAACAGGTACATCCTTCATTATTGTCTGTGTCACGAATACCAGACACCGGCGGATGGCTTCTACAACCGCCAGTTGCTTCTCCGCGTGAACAACGTTAGCACCCTGACCATTTTATGGGACGATCGCCATGTACAAGTATGCCCTTACGCGGTACTAACGGCTAGATGCAACATACAGAGCGTTGTGGTGGCCTAGTGCCTCGTTGTTGGAACAGCCATGCGATTATCAGTGCGACCGAAGAGCTTATTTTATCGTAAACCAACACCCTGTGTACTGCACACGAACATCGATTGCCTCAAGACGAACTATTTTGGATCGAGAGCAAAGAAAAATGCAAATCGCAGAATATTCTCTAAACATTTGATGTCCAATAAATGTACTTTGCCAAATGGACAATCTTGCCGTTTGCTTTTAAACCACAGTTTCATATTCCGAATTGTGGCGCTGTATTGTGAGATGATCTAAGACCCTGTGTACAGCAAAGGAACATCGCGTGCCTCAAAACAAACTTTTTGGAACGTGAGCAAATAAAAATGCAAATCGCTGAATATTCTCTAAACATTTGATGTCAAATAAATGTACTTTACCAGATTTACAATCTTGCTGTTTGATTTAAAAGTACACTTTCATATTCCGAATTGTGGCGCGCTGTGTTGTGAGCTAATCTGTGTTGGTTTCCGGGTTCTGTGTGGAGTCGCGTAGAAGACGCATGGGCGCGTTTGCCTACGCAGCACAGAAACGTCACAGAGAGAGGCGGAGAATATGAATGTTTTGATAAAGTCTGTTTCAGGGGCGGGGGATTTGATTTAGTGCCGCAAACGCAGGTGAGCCAGGGCGATGGGGGGAAATGATAGGATTATCAGAAAATGGCGGCTGATTTCGAGTGCGTTAATGGACGAAAAGTCGGGTAAGGTCCATAGGAAAGTTTTCTACGATCTACCGATTTATGCTTAAAAACACATGGCCGAACCGTAGGGACAATAAAAAAAAAGTCCCGGAACTATCCTTTAAACTACTGGTATGGACAATTCCTTGATTTTTCAAACTCTTCTTAATGCTTCACTTCCTTAACACCAGAGCCCGTGCTACCAAGCATGCCACTCTTTTTCAAGCTTATTAATTCCGAATGTACAACAAAAAACTAAAAACACAAAAGTGACACTGCTTCTTTGTGATCTATTCTTAAAGAAAGCAGAAACAGGACAACCACCAGTAGGCAGACTCCTTGGTTCACAATATACATCCACATCAGACCTGCTCCAGATCCAACCAGAGTAGACTGCGTTCACTAACGGGTTTAAATGACAGACTGAAAAGCAACAGATGGGATTGGCTCTCCTAAATGGTCAAATAGTGATACAGGGGCCCAAAAGCTGTACATATATGTTGCAGACTGACACATATTGTCTTACACCTAACTGGGATTACCCTGGTGCACTGCTGCCATCTAGGAGGGCAGCAGACGGTGCAATTAATACATAAAAACAATTCAGAAGGGACACATGAGGACAGGGTCGAGTACCATTAAAACATTTGATCAGAATTCTTGTTCGGCTGGGTTACCATTCCATGGTGAACATAACCAAGTCTTTAATCCCCGTTACTGCCGTAAAACCAACCACATTATTGTACCAGCAGATGGACAGTAATATGCAGAAGGAATATAGCACTCATGTACCAAAAACAAATACAATGGGCCAAGTACAAGAGTGATAACACTGCACCACCAAATAGAGGGCAAAGCACTGTGCAGAACCAAAGACATTGAGAGACAGCACAGCAGAACAAAATGGGAGAAATTGCATGTACAAAACACAGGCGAGTTAGAACCGCTGTTCTGAAAAAAGAAACACAACCATGTATGTAACTGAGAAATAGCCATACATAGCCAAAAATACTGAAACAAGCAATAGGCAGGCAAGAAGCCACAGATGTACCGAAGAGAACAAACATGTGCAAGATAAATAACAAGCAAACATAGCAGTACTTTATCAAATGTAGAGAATCCGGTGATTGTTGTGTAGTATGAAGGAGATCTAGCACTGCCTAACTCAGAGAAGATAGGACAGTTCAGTACCAAAAGAGGACAATTCTCCTACACCAGAAAGGAAGTTCATATTTATTTAAAACAGGGCAACACTATATAAAATATGTAAGAGGGCCAAGTGCATAAAACACAGGGAAGTGCACAGAAGATACCTCTGCACCATACAAAAAGAGCAATCGGACAATGCTTCTTATGGGAGAGCTACTGTTCCAGTAGCCTACAGTGAGCTACAAAAGTTGTGCTCTATGAAAGAGAATACTAAAACAAAGACATTTAGTCCAGCTGTACCCCCCTCCTACCACACACAGATAGACCTGGCCAAAGGCAAGGGAGATAGAAAAGTAAAAGCAAAACAGAAACCTAGCATTGACAACAAATGAGTATGTCTAAAGATGAGAATATTCACCATCCTCCCGCTCATTCAATCGATTTACTCACATGACAGAACCCATAGCTACAGTCCTGCCAGAGGAACTCCTTCCCACACCCCAAACCCCCAATTCCTCCTACACCACTCAAACCACATCCCTGCCTCAGCAGTGGTGGGGGCCGTGGGTATATCTTTCCATTCTTAGCAGTGCCTTCCAGCAGTCAGTGTGTACAGGAGAATCATAGACAACAAGAGTGCATTGTGTGGTCCCACGAACAGAGCACACTGTGCAGGTCTCACAACTGCAGCCCCAGCATTCCTTGAGTCTGATCTGCAGCATATGCCATAGCCAAGGAAACTACACGGATACCATACCAGCACTCTGGATTGCAAGAAGGCAGTCTCTAAAAAAGAGAAGCAGTTATAAAACATGGTATCCATGTTAGGCTGGGTATTACATGTATTCAAGCTGTCAGTGTGAACTCCCAATTTGGTGCCCAACCAAAACGTCTGGAGGAAACGTTGCTCATAAACAAGGGTATGACAACCATTACATTACAAATGGAGTGGTCATGTACAAAGGCGCAAGATATTCTGTCCGTGTGAGCAGTAACAAGCAACACTTGAGTAAAGTTGCCAAGTTTACCACACCTATCTTAAGTACAATTTCCCCAGGAAGCCCTATAAGGAAGTGGGAAACAATATGGAGCAAATATGAAGGAAGAGAAATTCAGCATGCACTTTATTAAAAAGCAAGAAGATACATGTAGGTTATGATGAAGTTTTATTTGGAGATGCTCACATCACATTTCCTTCACCTACCTACGTTCAACAGGTACAGGCAAAGACCAGACTTCTCCATCATGAACAGGAAATTCTTGCTGAGATTTCATAGGTGATGTGTCAACTTTAAAGCTTTCTAATGTTGACATGATCTCTTTCACATGTTTTGCTTCCACACTTATTTCCTGCCAGACCTGAGAACATACGATGAAAAATCTTTCAAGTAACTTGTGGATATCAAATAGATCGTTAAGTGCAAAGAGATTTGGAACAAAACATATAGTAGATCTCATGATGATCTGCAAAACATTATTAATCCACAAACATACAATAATGCAGCACTACTAATAAAGTAATTCTGCTTGAGGCTCCTTTTTCTTCAGCTAGTCCCAGAAGGAGAAAGCCAACAAACCAGGTTGCTACCTGGTCTCATTGAGGATGTGCATTTGGATAAATGTTGCAAAGTGATTCATACAAAATCATACCTGTCAAATAGAGATCAATAATGTTGTTAAAGCTATACGTATGCTTGAACCAAAAAAGCAGCTATTGTGGGTCTGTGCAAACTGGAAGAACGACAAGACTGTCCAAGATGGGAGCATACCATGACGCTGCAAATGCTACAATAGGATTCTGGAAACTTACCAAGTATTTGGACATTGCAGGTTGGTGCTAAACAGGGTAAAAGACTATGCTGAAATTCAGCCATCTGAGCATATTTTCTGATTTTGTTAATAAGGGTTAGTCTAGTCTTGGCAACAGTTAAATGAACATGGGACTTTTTTTAGCATATCTTTACGTTGGGGTGTGTAATTTAATTTGGCAACATTTATTTTATTGTGTTTGAATTCAGGTAACAGAATGCTTCGGTACTACCTTTCAGCCTAGTGTCCAAAATGTTTAAGCGCCTGAAAGCACAAATTAATTAGTCTCTTGGCACTTAATTTTAATGGTTGTTCTGATGAATGCCTTTGACTTGGGTAATATCAACCTCAAAAAGATAAAAAGGCAAGTGTCAGCCAGGTTTGAAGCTTGTTCTGGAGAGATGTCTTAACTGATATATCAAACAGATCACACAATGTCTCAAGTTTAATGATACTTGCTATGCATAAAAATGGTTTCTTACTCCCTCCATTCTCCATATAAACACAGCACTGCATTTCTTCCTCTCCAACAGTCATTTATCAACTGCCGTCAATTGAGGTTTGCATACACCCCCCGCCCCAGACACTGCACAAACACACATGCTCCGATTGCCCACAAACACTGACTATACAAACACTGCTCTCTCACACACTGACCCAAAAACAAAAAACTGGCTTCACCACAATGCGCCACCATAAATAATGTCACAAATGTACACTGGTGTGCCCATGTACTCTATACCCACACAACACAAACAGTCCCCACACAGGTACACCCCCGCACACACTGTCCCCATGTCACACACTGCCTCCAACCACTACATGCTGTGCCAAAATATCCCTGCCCCACCACACACTTTGCGCCATACAGACTTCTCACCACACACTCCCACTGCACATCACACCTCAACACTCCCCCACAACCCCCCACACTCCCCCCACCCCCCACACACACACAGCCCCTATAAACTCATGCACACGGAACCTGACCTGCATGCACACTGCGCCCAACACACACACACACACACTTCCCTCATTCATAATCTACTCACTCCCCTCACACATCACCAACTGCATATTTTCTTTGGTATAGATTGCCCTACAAAGAAAAGTGGCCGTTTAAAAAATAAAAATATCTGAATTTTTTCTGTTACATGGAAGAATCCTGCAATCTTTTGTTAAATGGAAAAACAGTCCTATCTGGGATGAAAAGCACATTTCATAGTGGAGCCAACATCAAGAGGCCTGCTGGTGTTTGTTTTTATTTATAAGATTAAGACTCAACATTATAAGACATAATGGTACCCAAAGATATAAATGAGGCGGTAGGAGCCTTGAATTCTGCGATGATCTTGTGGATGATCTTGTGGAGTTCTTTGCTGGAATGGAGGGCAATCCAGATTCAGTTTCCGCAGAAGAATCTTTTGGCTTTCCTAATTTCTGCCCTGTATGCCCTGATCTGCCTGCCAAGGGTGGCTTTGTTCTGAGGGGAAATGCTGGCCCGCCATAAGCATTCCATTCGGTGGTTGAAGCACTTGTCTGTGGGAAGTGGATCTGGTAGGGGTGAGAGGGCGAGGGCATCAGGGAGCCATTGGTCAAAAGTAAGGAAAGCAGAGCGTACGCCAGCTCGGGGTATACAGTGACCTTGTTCCAGAGCGGAACATAATGGGATTAGAGAAAGTTAGCATGGCGTTCGGGGGGAACAGGGGGGGGTGTTGTAAGAGAAGAAGATGGCAGAGTGATCGGTCCATACTAGAGGGCGGGTGGAGGGAGGGGAGAGAAGATTGGTTGTACTGAATATTGCATCAAGGGTGTGCCCTGCAGTGTGGGTGGGGCCAGATTTCAATTGGGTCTTGTTGAGGGCTTCAAAGTTGTCAATAAGTGAGCAGGTCATGGGGTTGGAAGGAACATCTAACCAAATGTTGAGGTCTCCTAGAAGTGTAAGATAGTGATGAGAGAGGAGGATGTCCGCAAACAAGTCACTAAATTTATATTGTAGGCTGTAGCGAAGTATGAAGCGGTGGGTGAGGGAGGGGGTGAGTTAGAATTTAACCAACAGGGATTCGCAGTCAGTGTTGCAGGGTTGATTATCAGAGTGAAAGACTATGAGGTGATGTTAGTGGAGGATGGCTGCTCCCCCTGCTCAGCTGGGTCTGTTCTGCATGATCAAGGAGTACCCAGAGGGGAAAGCCTTGTGTGCGATGGGATGCAAGTCATGGAAGAACAAGGTTTCCGTAATGAAGAGGATGTCAGGGTTTTCATAGGTGATTAAGTCAAACAAAATGTACTTGTGATGTATCTTTTTGTTGCTTTTTTAAAGGTTGAATAAACCAATAAAAAAAAATAAAAAAAATAAAAAGTACTTTTTTTTGGTGGCAGATCTGGTGTTATTAAGTATGCGTGGGTGTGGTGACTGGGGATAGGAGGGACTTGGAAAGTATGAGTATATAAGGGCGACGGGGTAGAGGCAGGAGTGAATACAGGTTGGTTTCTACGAGGGTTTTCAGGGTGTTGGATGGAGGGCGGGGGTTTGTGCGAGTTGGAGGTGGAACAAGAGAGGGTGTGGGAGTGGAAGTTGGAGCAGTCTAGGACATGTGCTCATGCTCCAGGAGTTGCAGAAAGGGGTGGGGGAGGTTTAACCAACGGGCCAGGGCGAGCTGGCTGGAGTGGACTCTTGCTGGAGTTGGAGTGTAGGAACAGTGGAATGCGGGGAGCAGGTGGGGAGGATTGGTGTCTGTGGGAAGTGGGGCAGAGGTCAGAGAATTGTCAGGAAAGGAAAAAAGGAGGGTGGGTTCTGAGAGGTGGAGAGATGTTCATGGATTGAAAGTGGGGGAAGCAAGGGGAAGCAAGATGTAAAGTTTGGCTTCTGTGTTTTGAACGGTATGCTGGAGCCGCAGGTTTATGTGCGAGAGTAGGAGTGACCGACGAATGCAGAGTCTGAGCCAAGGCGGCACAAGCTGCATTTAAGGATAGGAATGCAGGGTGGGGAAGAAGGGTGTCAGAGTGACAAGGGGACATGAACCATGTGTGCGCAGAGGTACACTTCACAACACTGTAATCACAACAGTTAGATAGCTCTGCGAGTCAAGCACCTGCTGTGGATAACTGTTGTGACCACCTTCAGCCCTTCATGCTTGCAAGGTTGATGGAACTGAAAGAACGTAAAAATGTGCAATGATTATAGGTGCGTTTTGCAGCGCTATGAAAAGGGGAGAATTAAAACAAAAATAGCTTTTATTAGACATTATTACTGCTTCGTCTTTGTAACTTTCCTGTTATATCTGTTATAGGATGAGGTGCAAAGTCTGAGTTGAATAGTTATTTCTGGCACTATAACTCAGCTGGTTAAACAGTCGAGACTTTTAAATTATTGTATTGTTAAAGTTAAACCAATCAACCTTTCACACTACCATCATTAAATAATATTACGTTTCAATATTAACGCTTCAACATTATCGATAACAGACTACTACAAATCATCTACATTCAAAAAAGTTAATAAATCATTTAACACTTAATTTGTCATACAATAAAATCCAATGTTCTAAAAAAGATGCTCATAAAAAAAAAAAAAAAAAATGCATAGTGTTTTTTACAATATATTAATTCATGCTTGGATTTTCTATTTTATACCACAATCTTATCAATGCAAAATACCATGGAAGTTGTATTGCCCATCGGTCATCTATACCAAAACTCATTGGACTTGATTGTAGGTGGTCTCATGAATGAAGTTGCCCAATTATGTTAGTTGAAGAACAGCAGAACATCACGTTAATAAATGCGGAGAGGTTTCCATAAACCTGCATTCTGCATTATCTCTTTCCACTAGAAATATTCAATCTATGTCCCAGGAAAGTCAATATTGGAAGATGATTCATCCTAATGAGCATGAAAGCTTGCTGATACTTGGGCAAAGGGAACTTAATAATATAAAAGGTTTTGTTTTCACGCACCACATTGTGAAATCGTTATGAAAAACTAGTGATTTTTTCTTTCTAACATTCAATATTAGAAGTCCAATCCCACCATTTGTTTTCTTCCTTTCAAGTTTTTAACCAAAGTGCCTAAATCTTGGTCGCGATCAGAAGAAAACCCAATGAGTCTAAAAAATAAAACAACCACTACCCCACAAGATTTAACCCTTTACCCAACCCCACATATATTTTCGTTTTTTTTCATTCTAAAATCATTAGTTATTAATTTTTCATTATAAAGACTGTATACCGTGGTGGACAATCAGGATTCCGAATAGCCTTCAGATCAAGGAATACTCTTCAGATAGATAGAAGCGTTTCCCATCTCTAGCCGAATCCATCTAGTCCAAAGCTGCTCACCATCGTTTCCCCTCTACACCCAGTCAAAATGTGAGGCGACAGAGGTATCCAACTCCAAACTGCCAGGAGCTGGGGGCTATTTAGCTCCTGCTTCCACCCAGATTAGTTTCCCACCTACAACTGCCTTCGACTCTTCGTACCAACTGGTGCCAATACACACAACTATGTGATGTTAACTCCTTGTGTTTGGGGCTTAGCATTAAGGAGCATTAGGAGGATACTCTGCCGATGCCACAGCAAGGATATCCTCCTTTCTCAAGCGGAGACTCATGAGGGTCTTCTCAGACCAAGCACGAGCAGCAGCGACCACACTGCTCTGCGGTGTCCCGCAAGGCTCACAGACCCCCACGCTGTACAATATATTCACCCTTCCCCTCCTCAAGGACTTGGATGAGCGCGGCAAAGCCTACACCAACTATGCCGACGACACTCAAGTCCTACTCCCCCTCACCGGCTCCTACCAACAAGACTCTGCATCCCTTGACAACATCTTTACTGCCATCCAGACCTGGATGTCGGCAAATGGGTTATGTCTCAATTGGGATAAAACAGAGATCCTCATTGTAGGCACTAAAGAACTGCTTAATAGACTGGACCCCCAATACCAGACCTTCACAATTGACAACACACCTATCAAGGTTTCCCCAGCAGTCAAAACACTTGGGGTTTTCATTGACTCAACCTTATCCATGACACACCATGCAAGTGCCATTGCCTCTCATCAGCGTTCTCCACCTAAATAATTTATGCTGTGAAACCCTACCTATCTAAGACCAACCGATTAGCAATAGCCAGAGCCACAGTTGGTACAAAACAAGATTACTGTAATGCCCTACTCCTTGGCACCTCCAACAAAAAGAACCACCGATTACAAGTCACCCAAAATAACGCTCTCAGGGCTGCCCTTAGCATTACTAAAAAGGAACATCTCACACAAGGAAGGAGGGAAGCACATTGGCTACCAGTCAAGGAACGGATTTTATTCAAAACTATCACACACAAATGCATATCACACACTGCACATCCCTACCTAACAGCAAAGATCACTCCCCTCTCCTCCTCCAGACCCACTCGCTCACACCATGAAAACATGATGTTTGTCCACACATTCAAAAGAGCAAAAGCTGGCGGGGCTAGCTTCCAACATCTAGCGCCCAAACACTGGAACGCCCTACCTACACATCTCAGAAATGAAGCATCCTACACAATCTTTCGGAAAGTTCTTCAAACTAAACTGTTTAATTAACATGCACCACTTTGTTCCATTGTAACCAAGGAACACACTGTAATCCTGTTATCCAAATGTAAAAACATACCTGTGTTCTGTACCCTACTCAAATGTATGTATACAATGTCATGTTCAGGTAACTAAGCAAGCTCTCTGCAACAGCGCAACAATGCCTAAGGGCCGAATGTGCCCTTTACAAATGGAAATAAACAAAATAGGTTTAATACATTTAATGTATATTATGTCATATAAAAATGGGTAGATTATAGTGTGCATCTCATGTGAAATTTAGATATGACAATTGCTATGTACTAGCTCCTCGTTACCCAGCAGTAGCTCCTGCCTACTGGGTGATGTCTAATACCCTGAACCCGACTTCAACTCCTGCTCAACAAATCCTCATTTTGCTCCTTGCAACCCGTACAGGATGCTACGAATAACACTCATGGTATACATTCATAGAAGCCCTTTCATGCTGAAACCACACGTTTTAGTAGCGTAGCTTCTAATGAGGAACATCAAGGCCAAAGCAGGTTTACTTTTTTCCTTAATAAGCACCTCTAAGTTTTCAGTAGAGCTTAACACTACTCCCCAGTATTTGAAAGCGCTAACCAGTTCTGGTACTTTTCTTTTTGTCAATATTATTCTGACAATAAGCTTCGACAGCTTTAAGTCCTATAATAATAGGGACACGTGATTACTGTGGGAAAAAAACGCTGAGGACAAAAATGATTTACTTTTGTGACATGTCAACACAATTATATGCGGGGGGTGAGGAGATGGGGAGACCCCCTGCATCATGTATTACCCTAACCCCAGCCCCCCACATAGAATTACGTTGAAATGTGCAGTAAAACATTTGGTATTTTTGTTTTCAGCATTTTGTTCCGCGCAATAATGGGGTGATACCTAATAATTTGGTCCAATATTAGTACATTGTCGGCATAACCCAACCATCACATATGCTTCGCCAATTTTTTCCGGAACATTTTTCACTATGCTTAGGGCAAATCTGTAATGTACAGACTGAACAACAGCAGAGCCAGGTCGCACCCTTGTTTTAAACCACAATGTGTTGAATTTTTGACAAAGGTTCCCCATGTTGTCCAGTCTTATACCCATCAACATGTCACTGTATAATTCCTTGATCATACATAACACTAGCAACCGGGTAAGGGTGCTCAGGCAATCAAGTGGCTGGGAAAGCAGGCGGGGAACACACTGTTAACCCCACTTTTTCCAGCAACCCGAGGCCCTTCCCCAGGTGGCGCCATCTTGATTGTGGGGAGGCAACAGGCAGCCTCTCCTAGTTACCTTCCCCATCCCCTCAACTCCCAAAGACAACTTGCACAATTTACCAACCTCTCTCCCTCCCCACTTACCTAGACCTGCGGTGGCCATGGAAATAGAAAAGGGCCCTTTTCCTATGGCAGAGGCCATCTTGATTTTAAAGTTTTTTTTTTTTTTTACACGTGCGATTGGGCTCATGAAAGATGCGTGGTGCCCATCTCCTGTAGTAAAAATATAAACTATCTGCACCCCGGACAAACTCCAGGGTGCGAATAGCAATCGTCCCTACTCAGGGTGGGCATACATAGCCTGTAAAGGTCCCCAGCCCTCACCACAGCCCTAGCTTTGTTCAGGCCTATCTAGGCTCGGGCTGGGGGTGGGGGTCGGGGGGAATAGGGTAGGGGAGTATAGCTACAAGCCTGTCAGAATTGAATGCTGCAACAAAATAAATAATTTAAAAAAAAAAACATAGGAGTGGTGTTTTTTTACAGTCTCGATTACTTGAGTATTTCAAGTATTTCAAGCGCCAATAAGCTGTACATTGTTAGAAAGCCCTTGTAGAAAGCCCTTGCTTAATAGACTTTTTTTTTTTTTTTTAAACACACTAAATTCTTTTAAGAGTATAGTCAAAAATACTTTTCCTGCATTGCAAGCAATCTATACATTTTAGGGGAGCTTCAACCACCCATTTTTAAATATTGTGATCGTGAAGGATTCTTTCCAGAAATCAGATAACGTCTTTGTTCCCAAAATGTTGCTGAAAGAACCTTTATAAAAATGAGACCAAAAACTACGGTTTGGCTTTAAGAATTTTTGCTAGGTCGTATAAGCCAAAATTTAAAAACATCTTTTAACTATGGAAAATAAATATATGGGGGTTGGGGGCAAGGGGTTATAAAGGGTGGGGGGGTGTTTCGCGGTGGGGTTAAAAGCGTGGGATAACATGGGGTGCGGCCCCCCCCCAATTAAAAGAAATTAAATAAAATCACATGTTACAGAGGGAAAAACATATCTATTACTACCCTCACCCAATCATCAGCAGGAGCATCGACATGGTCACCTATGATAACTATCGCTACAGATTGGGTTGCATTCAGTTCCACCAATGTCTCACTCATCGATCTTATACAATTTGCCGATTTATTACCTCAAGGGGAGCGGGGGTGTCCTACACTTATGATCAAATTCACAATAGAGTCCATCAATCTTTATTTTGCCAATCAATATTTGGATTATGGGGGGGCGCTAGCGAGCACCAACAAGATGGCTGCTCTACAGTGAAGCTTTCCCGGGCTGGGTGGGCCCGACAGCCACGGGACCATTGTCCCTGAGCAAGAAGAGGTGAAAATCACGGAGGAGGTGGCCCCACCGACAGTGCACCTGCTAACTAAAAATTAGGTAGATTGGCCGCCTATGACCTGTGGCGGCGGGGGCAGCTGGGAGCACCCGGTTCTTCAGGCAGTAGCAGCCATTTGAGCAGCGGGGATGCACTCTGTGTGAGTGCGGTGAGGATCGAGGGAAGTGCGAAGGGGTTCTCTCCCCTCATGCGTGGCACACCCGACGCGGCTGTTGCTGGGACTGCTGCTGTGGCCGAGAACCGGATAGCAGAGGCACCAGAGCACATGCGAGTCTCCAGGAGACGAGTGCAGAATCCTGACTACCGCACAGTACAGGAAGGTGGGTGGACGTGAAGTCATCAGAAGTATTGGAGCAGGTACTTTGCCTCAGTGTTTGCCGTGGTGGGAGGCAGGTGCCTTGCCGGAGTACGCCAGAACCCCGCACATAAGTTACCCACTGACATGGAAAGAGGCTGCAATAAAAGGAGCCAGGCCAGTTTCACCTTCATGCCTTTAACCCCTCCTGTCCCTGACATGTAGTAGAGATTGCCCTGCTTACAGTTGTTTAAATGCTCAGCTGAGGGAAATGGCATCTGGAAAGGGGTGGGTATAGATTTTTATGCACCTTGTGGTGGGCAACCAAACCTGTAAAAGCTGGAACACCCGACCCGGTCATGATCGCCCTGGGACGTATTGAGCAGTCAATGCCGCATTTAGAGGGTAACTTGGATAAATTAACAGAAGGTGGTGCAGTTGGCAACAAGGACTTCCACCCTAGAGTTAAAAACCACTGAGCTAGACAAACAGTATGCACAGATGCTCCCTCTGGTCCAGAATCTCGGCCGTGAGACGGAGTCTATGGTGAAGGGCTGTAAGGTGACAGATGCCAGACTCGAGTCGCTGGAGAACGCAATGCGGACGTCTCAACTGTGTCTCATTGGTCTTCGTCGGGTCATAGAGGGAAGAGGACCCCATAGGCTTTGTGTCGACATGGCTCCCTTAACAACTTAGATGTGGAGGACGACCCAATGTATGTGGACAGATGCTACAGGCTCAGAACATCACGACCAAAATTAAATCCGGAGTCAGAAGTGGGCCTTAATCTGCTGGTATGTCTGAATGACTCCCGAGATAGGGATAGGATGATAAAAGCAGCAGCAGCTAATCAAGTGGTTGAATATCAGGGACACCGGATTAACTTTTTTTCCAGACCCCTCTCCAGCTACTGACAGGAAAAGAAAGGCACTTAATGTCACTAAGAAAGCTTTCCTTGAACATGGGGTCAAAGCGGGCCTGCTCCATCCAGCCAAGCTTACGGTTACCCTGAAAGGGAAGGAGTACCTTTTTGGGGACACAGAGGGGGTAGAGAGACTTTTGAAAATGATTCCCACAGGGAAACCTCTGGATGGGGATAATGGGTGAAGGGTGCGCAACAAATGGCTCAATGTTTCCATGCTATGTTCTTGTCAGAGGTATATCACTTCCTATGCCAAATGCCTTGTCTCAGTGGTAAGCTTTTGAAACTTGCACATTCCCCAGTTACTAAGTGTTAAGAACTGTTTGGGACTCCCGAGTTGTTTTGCCCAAACATATCCCCCCCACCTCCCAAGGGAGGCTAGGAACGCCTCTATGTATGCTCCAAAAGGTACTTTCAGCGCCACTGGTTTTGGACTTTTTGTCACAGAAGTTAAACCATTCAGAGTTTTTCCCCACATTGGGTGTGGACTTGCAAGGAAGGTGGCTGTTGACTGTGGCCGTTACATAATTGGTGCTCCCTACTTTGTAACCTTTGCATGGTTTGTTTGTACAAGGTTAAAATTCATAAAGATTTTAAAAATATATATATTTGGATTATATGGGCTAATATCTAATTCCTTCAGCAGGTTTTTATTATTACAAGTACCCATGATAAGTTTGCCCTTAGAACGGCCCAAGTGGTCCTTAATAGCAGGGTTCACCATCATGGTTTTTACATTCATTCTTATTGGAATATGTAATCAGCTTTCTTGAAATACAAAAATGTTGCTAGTACAAGGTACTTGAACATCATTGCTCTTGCTGTTTAAATATCTATGAGCCCTCGAGTTCCATGAATACAATGAAATTGCAGTCTGATTTAAAGAAGACTTCCTGATGCTAAGTGCCAGGCAAACTTTTCAAACACTGAATAGCAGCAAGAGCAGTTCCAGGAGCCTACAAATCAGCACCCATCAAATCACTCCTAAAAGACCCATCAGGAAACACGGAAGGCCTAACAAAATACTGACCCACCTCGCACATTATATACCAGGGAAAGCTACTAGAAAGCCAAGTCTAGGAACAAATGTTGGAACATATAGAACACAATCAGATGCAATACCAGGCACAAGTAGGCTTCAGACCGATGAGTAACAGAAACAGCATTACTATCGATATGGGACAATTTAAAAACCAACGCAGACTCCAACAGCGCTTAAACTACTCAATCTATCAGCATCCATTGACACAGTCCACCACGAAAGATTCATCAAAATGCTTGAAAATGGAATCGGCAACACAGCACTACCATGGCTAAAATCCTTAATTACAGAAAGAATGGAAACAACTTGGATAGAACCATTCAGGTCAACTCCCTCCAAAACATGTGGGAGTCACACAAGGCGCATCACCCTTACCACTACTATTCAACATCTACAAGAACGCCCCACCTCCACCAAACTCTGATTAACCATAAATAGACAAAGCCTCATCCGACACACAATCATCTATTAAACCTTACCAACTGCCTCACAGAAATAAACCATTGGATGAGCACCGACAGTCTTAAAATCAACACGGACAAAACAGAAATCCTGTTCACTCCCAATGACACGTCGAACCATCACCCCATTTCATGGCTTACCGAACTGGGAAACTCAACAAAACCACCCGCGTGGTAGAAAATCTTGTAATATTAATGGACAACAAACTGAACTGCAAGTCAGCGCTGTAGTAAAGAAATGCTTCTTCCACCTACACATAATCAAGAGGATACTCCCCTTCTTCACCTTCCCACACCGAACACTCCTAGTCATCTCAAGAATAGACTACGACAACAGCATCCAGTTCGGAATGCCAGAATACCTTAGGAAAAAAACTACAACAGATACAGAACGCAGAAGCAAGACTACTCCTCGGACTCACTAAGAGAGAACACATCACACCAGCGCTGAGAACACTACGTTGGCTAGCGGACAATAAATAAAATCGTCTTCAGAACACTCTGCAAAACACACAGAGCAATCCATAGCTAAGAAGCAGCATTTATAGAGGGAAAAATCGCCATCTACAAACCCAATTGAACACTAAGGTCCAGCAACCACATCGCCTTGAACCAAAACAATATGCAAGGCGTAAATTCGGGGATCAGCATTCTCTTACATAGCAACAAGACTTTGGAACGCTCTCTCAAAAGAAATACGAACAACAGAAGATCACCTAAAGTGCACTTTAACTCAACAAATTAAATAAGAGACATCATCGAAGAAAGACCACCAGCACAACACACTATTAGAATCGAAAACCTGATTGCCGGAAACAGGGTCAACCGAAGAAATAAAACATCCCTTTCCGAATCACCACAAAATAATATCAACTATCAATTCAATAAATCAACTCAACCTGCAGAGAAAGGACTCTGCACGACCAACCACTAACCCTATTAAAAACTCTCCAATTCCCTGCATACTCATCCTCAAACACTGAACAAAATTATATACACACCTCCACCACAGAGGAAGCAAAAAAAAAAAAGACAAACTACTGATACACTACAACACACAACAGGACACTAAACCAATCGCACACACATCTCTGGCATACATGCCCGCGCCAAACACCACCCCACAAGGACCAACTTAAAAACAAATGAGCACACAGGGACCATTGCTTCTGAACTGAAGCTACCAACAGCACATCAAAACCCCCCCCGCACTTTTCCATCTCAATCCCACTCACTAAGGCCTCCCAAGCACCTTAATTTTCAGATCCACCAGAGCACCTGGAGACCATGAAAATGGCAGCAGTGCGCTGTATAATTCACAACATAACAAATTCTGCATTAGAATAGTGTCTTTTAGAGAGCATTCATCTTCTTTTTCCCATGTTAATGTGCATTTACCACTTGTATTGGAAATTTGTATTAAGCCAGAATTCTTGCCACAGGGAAACGTAATACAATGCTTTTTTATCTGCTCTCATTTCATTACCCGTTCTCAAATTCGGTATGATATTGCAGAACTAAATGAACCACACACTGTTTTACAGTGTACTCGTGTAATGCTGTTAGAATCAATTCTTTCAATGTCCTGTTGTGAGAGTACTCGGTTCGAATCATGGCAAATTATTGCAGAATGAGAGCGCTACTGATTGAAGATCCGATTGCTATGAGAAGATTTCCTACATTAAACACTTAGTAATGAAGATGAGGTTCTCATTAAAAAATGTATCACAAATGACACCCCTTTTGCCATCACTACCACAACTTATGTTTATCTGTGGCATTTTTTTTTTCTTTGAAGTAGCCAGTGATCAATTCTAATGTCAGTCTCCAGCAGGAACAGGATCCTATTAGAATTATCCAGTCGTTTAGGTTATTCTGTATAGCCTTAACATTCTTGTTCTTATGCTTAACTTTTGTTTTCAATTGCCGAGTGGGAATTCAATCATACTTGCCAAATTCATTCACTACCTGTGAAGGCTCATTATCCCACTCGATGTGGCAGACCTTTCGATTTGTTCATTTGCTTTCTCTCCTTTTTCTTCTGCGTCTTCCTGTTTTGTTTTTTGGGCTTTGTTAAACTACCTTCTAGGTTATGCGGTTCTCAGCATCCTCTCCGAAGAGGTATTGTTAATAGCTAGAGCTTCTTTATTCATTAACCATGCTTGCCGGTCTTTAGTATCAAACAGATTGACTCTTGTCTGTAGAGATATTTACTATACAATACTTTAGATGCTTCATCTACTTGTTTAATGTTCTCCACATTTTGCGAGTTTAACACAGCCTTTTCCCAACCGCAGTAAAATTGGCTTGTGTGTAGACTTGGTTTTGGGTAAAATCTTTGCAAAGTTTAAATAACCCATTTAATGTAAAAAGTAAAAACGTGCGCAGAAGGTTCTTTTGTACATTTAGGTGAAGGCTGTAACTTAAGTTCAACAACCAGTTATCAAGATAGTCTGTCTGAGGTGTGTTAATTAGATCACAGTTGGCCTCAGTTCCCAATCCTCCCATTATTGTGTGGGCCTTTATTGGGTGGGCAGGAGCTTTGAGGCGATTTGGTCTTATTCCCATTGATGGCCTCCACACCCCATTTTACTGAACTTTAATGATATCATGCCGGTTTCCCACATATAAATGCTTAATTGAAGCATTACTCATTGTTTGATCAACTTGTCCAAATTATAGTTAGACATAATATTTGTAAGGATAAGGCACTAGACAAAAAAGGTGTCAAATGTCAAGGGTTATATGCAGAGATTAATTTGTCAGAAGAGCGCTGTAAAAAGAGCACAAGTTCTTAACATGCTTAGTCACACTTCTGCGTTCAAGGAAAACAGCAGATGGAACAAGTTACTTACCTGTAACTGTTGTTCTCCAGCATGGGTCTGGTATGGGTTCACATGCTCATGAATATTCCCCATCGTCAGGCTGGGAATCCTCGGTAAAGAAAAAAATCAGTATCAGTTTCGTTTCTGATCTGTCTTTGTTAATAGTAACCAATCACTGGTCTCTGGGTCATACTGCCCCCAGCCAATGACTGCCCTCTCCCCAAGCCCTTCCCCTGGCAGCCATCCTCAGATTTGGTAGCATGTAAGTGGCAGTAGGACCAATTGAAGAGCCGCAGAGGGGAAGGAGGGAGGGTTCGCATGTGAATCCATGCCAGACCCATGCTGGAGAACAACAGTTACAGGTAAGTAACTTGTTCCTTCTCCAGCATGGGGTCTGGCATGGATTCACATGCTCATGAATATAAGAATACATAGCAGTACACACATGCACAACCACGGGAGGTGGCAAGGCTCAACATTAAGCATTACGTAAACTCAACATTAAGCATCTCTTACCTCCTCACCAAGCCCACCTTCAGGCGAAAAGGTTGCGCAGCACTGCTTGGCCGACCCTGGACTCCTCCCTGGAATCCCAGTCAATGCAGTATAATCTCGTGAAGGTGTGCGTCGACCTCCACGTAGCAGCCCTGCAGATGTCCAGCAGGGGTACACCAGACAAGAACGCCGTGGTAGCAGCGATCTCTCTGGTCGGATGGGCTCTCGGACGGCCGGGCAACGGTCGGTTTGCCAACCGGTGACAGAGCGTGATGCAGCCAGAGAGCCATCTGGATATTGGAAGCCTTCGAGAGGGCCTTCCCTTGATTCACAGGTCCAAAGTTCACAAACAGTTGTGATGTCTTCCGGAAACTCTTTGTGCGGTCCACGTAGAACTTCAGCTCTCTAGCTACATCCAGCGAGTGCAAAGTCCTCTCGGCCAGCGACTAAGGCGAAGGGAAGAAAACTGGTAGCACCAAGGGCATGGAAGTCCAACGGCAACTTGGGCATGAAGGAGGGGTGCGTCCTCAGCACCACCCTCGTCTCGTATAAAGTCAAGTATTGAGGCTTGCAGGATTGGGCCTGGATTTCTCCCACTCGTCGTGCGGAGGTGATGGCCACAAGAAATGCTGTTTTCCACGACAGAAACTTCAACGGTGCCGAATGCAGAGGCTCGAAGGGTGCCCTCATGAGCCTGGTCAGCACGACGTTGAGCTTCCACACCCCGGGGCCGGAGCCTTCACCGGCAGGAATGACCGGAACAGTTACTTCATAAACTCCTTCACCAGGCGATGAGACCACAGGGATGATCGCCCCGTAGTTCTTGTGTAGCGGGATATCGCCGCTAGATGTATTTTGATGGAGGCATGAGCCAGCCCTGCCTTGGCCAGCGACAGCAGGTACGGCAGCACTTGAGGGGCCTTAATTCGCAGAGGGTTAATCTTCTGTGCACAGCACCAGACAGAGAACCTCTTCCCTTTGTGTCCATAGCACTTGAGAGTTGAGGACGCCCTGGCCTTTGCAAGCACCTCCTTGCAGTCCGCCGGGATATCGGACCCTCCAAACTCTAGTGCCGCAGGAGCCAGGCCTGAAAGTTCAGCGACCCCCGGGTCGTGATGGAGGATGGCGCCTCCTTCTCTGGAGAGAAGATCTGCGTCCGTCGGTAGCTTGCCTGGGGAGGGGGGGTTGAACGCTAACAAGTCCAGCAGGTCCGGGAACCAGATCTGCCTCGGCCAAGCCGGTGAAACGAGAATCATCCTGCACCGGGACCTCTTGAGTTGGTTGACGAATCGCAGTAGCAACGGCAACGGAGGAAACGCATACAGGAACAGGCCGTCCCAGGGGAACGAGAAAGCATTGCCCATGCTCCTCAGCTGGGGAAACCTGCTGGCGAACCTCTGGCACTTGGAGTTCACCGCCGTCGCGAACAGGTCGATCTGGGTTTTGCCCCATCATCGGAAAAGCCGATCCACTCGGTCCTGACGCAATTCCCACTTGTGGCTTGAGCGCAGCTCCCTGCTGAGCGAGTCGGCGATGGTGTTCATCCCTGCTAGGTGGAAGGGCACCAGAAACATCCCCTGGGCAACGGCCCAATGCCACAGATCCTGGGCCTCCTTAGATAGGCCCGGGGGACCTGGTTCCTCCCTGCTTCCGGATGTAGAACAACGTGGTGGTGTTGTCAGTGAAGATCCTCACCACCTTGCCCTTGAGGGACAGGAGAAACGACCTGAGAGCCCAGAACACTGCTCGGAGCTCCAGGATGTTGATGTGGAGTGACCTCTCCTCCGAGAGCCAAAGGCCTCTCGCGTGAAGATCTCCGGTGTGCTCTCCCCATCCTTCCAGGGAGGCATCCGTCATCACTGTCTCCTGGTGTGCTGGGGTCTGAAAGTCCGTGCCCGCTGCAAGATGCGCGCGGGTGCCCCACCACCGAATAGCTTGGCGAAAGACCTCGTTGAGCGTGATCTTGTCTTCGAAGCTGCCCGCCGCTTGCATCCAACGGGCGTCGAGGAACTCTTGTAGAGGGCGCATCCGCAGCCTGCATAGGCGCACCAGGTAGATGCAAGAGGACATCATGCCGAGAAGGGACTTGATGGACCGCACCCTGGCCACGTCCGTGGCCAACAGGCGCTGCACCTTGCCCAGAATGGCCTTCATTCTTTCTTCCGACGGAGTAGTCAATCGTGCCACTGTATCAAGCTTGGCTCCCAGAAACAGTGCAACCTGTGACGGAATCAGGTGGGATTTGGGGAAGTTGATGGAGAATCCCAGATCCGTGAGAAGTTTGACTGTCTTCTCTGTGTGCTCGACGGCGAGCTCCCTTGTCCTTGCTCGGGTGAGCCAATCGTCCAGGTAGGGGTAAACGGGGATCCCCTGCAGGCGCAGCCGCGCCGGCAATGATGCCAGGCATTTGGTAAATACCCTGGGTGCCGACTTCAATCCGAATGGCAGGGCCTTGAATTGGTAGTGCCGTCCTTGGACTACGAATCTGAGAAACTTTTGGTGTCCTTTTAGAATGGGGATGTGGAAGTAAGCATCCTCCAAGTCCAGCGACGATAGGAATTCGCCTTCCTCCAGCTGTCCCAGCACGTGCTCGAGGGTGACCATCTGGAACTTCTGGGCCTTGATGTATTTGTTTAACCGACGCAGGTCCAGGATGGGGCGCCAACCGCTTGTCTTCTTTCTGACGAGGAAGTATCTTGAGTATACTCCAGAGCCCCGGAGCCTCTTCGGGACAAGCTCGATGGCCCCTTTCTTGAGCATCGCCCTTACTTCTAACAGCAGTTGAGAGACATGATTTTTTTTTCCTGGGCACGGGAGGAATGCGGGGGTCACTTCTTTAGAAATTCGAGAGAGTGTGCCCGTGGGCCAGGACATCCAGCACCCAACGGTCGATGGAGATGGACTCCCACACGCTGATGAACTTCGCCAGCCGGCCTCCCATCGGGGTGCTCAGGTGGGGGCCCGATGCTACGGCCAGTTCAGTCCTGCTTGGCAGCGGCCTTGCCGCCCTGGCCTCCCTGGCGACGAGATCCTCTTGACTTGCCCCGCCCTCTGTAGGCCTCTTGCGACGAGGAACAGGCTGCCTGGCGGTACGTAGAGGAGCCACCGCCGAATCCTTTGGAGGCACCTTGCTTGCCTCCGGAGTTCCGAAAGGGCGGCCGTCGTTGCTGCAAAACTCCCAAGGCCCGTGCCGTCTCCGTGTCGGCCTTGATAGCCTGAAGTGACTCGTGTTCTGTTTTTCCAAACAGGGTGTTCCCATCGAAGGGCATGTCCAAAACTCTGGTTTGCACGTCCTGGCGGAAATCCGTTGCCTTGAGCCACCCCCGCCTTCATAGGCAAACACTATTGCCCAACTGGCGGAACCCGCTCTCAGCAATGTCCGTGGCCACCGTTATGGCGTGGTCCGATGCCACCTCACCTTCCTGCAGTATCTCCAGGGCTCCACCCTCTTGTCGTCCGGTAGGAAGTCCAGCAGGGGACGATCTTGTACCACAACTCTCTGTTGTAGCGGGCCACAATCGCTAGGGCGCTGGCCGCCTTAATTGTCGTCACTGCAGACGAGATGACTCGTCGTCCCATGGCGTCCAGTTTCTTTCCCTCGCTGTCAGGTGGGGAGGTTGATGTTGAAGCCGTCGCCCCCGCCGCTTTCTTCTTGGCCGCCGCTGAGACGACTGAATTCGGGGTCAAAGGGGCAGAATCGGGGACCCGGTACTTCTTCTCGTACCGATCCCTCTTGGCAGGCGTCGTGGACAGGTTCTTCAGGAGAGCCAGTCCCTCGTCCCAGATGTCGTCAAGCAACAGCACCACGAGGCCCGTCTTCCTCTTGGCCTTGCGCCGCTGATAGAGGAAACCTTCCTTCTTCTGGGCAGAGCTTGAAAAGCTCAGATGCCCTGGCAATCATGGCGTGGAAGGAGCCAATTTCGTCAGGCGGGGAGGCCCGAGGGGGTGGTGATGGAAGGCCCATCCCGTCATCACCAACGTAGTCATCCGTCCCGTCGTGGCTGTATCTGTTCCTGTGTCCTCCCTAGGATCAGGGGAAGGAGATGAAGGCTGAGCGGTCCGCAAGGGCTGGAAGGGCACGGGGGTGTCGATGAACTCTCCTCTGCTTGTTTGGAGGGCTCCCCGACGGGCCCGGTTCCGCTGGGTCGTCCGTTGGAGGTAGAGGCAACCGCGTCCTTATTTACGTGCATAAGGTTTGGATTGCCATCATCATGGCCGCTGAGTTGTCCTGAGGCTCGGGCACTGGTTGCGACGGGCGCGATGGTTGCTCCTCCTCCATGGGAGCTTTGTCGGCGCCACCGTCGCTCTCTTCGTCCGCCTCCTCGGGATTCCTCCCGTGGGACCGGACCTCCTCAAACCTCTTGTTGAGGCCCTTCACAACTTCAACCAGCTCCTCTCACAGGCTGTATCCGTGTCCGTAACGGCCACCGCCCCCCCTCTTTTTCCACCGGGGTCTTCACGGGGGTCTGATCGATGGGCTGAAAAGACGATTCCCTCCACGGTGGCAGGGAAATTCTGGGGCCCGAGGCCGCCTCCACTGGTGTAGCCTCCACAGGCTTCGCCAGGGCCGCCACGACTCCCTCGATCGAGGCCTTAGCCGGGTGAATCAAGGCCTTCACCACCTTGGGCGCGCTTGAGGCCTTCACCTTGGGGCGGGGGTCACTGCTTCGCTCCCCCTTGGCTGACTCCCTCGAGATCGACCGGGACGTCTCCAGAAGTTCACCCGGGTTCTCGGATTTTCTCTTCCCCGAGCCAGAGCGTTGGCTTGTGGTTGATGGCGTCGGTGAAAGTGCGCCCTGCCTGGCAGCCAAGGAGCCCGACCCTTTGGCGCTCCCGGCGGAATCGCAGTGATTTGCCTTCTGTTGGGCCCCCGTCGCAGGGGCGCCCTCAAAGGACTTAGAAGACTGCTCGGACCTCTTCTTCTCACCTGCTGGGCTCTTATCTTCCAGCCAGTTGGTGAGGCGGATACGCCGATCCTTCATGGTCCGTTCCGACATGTTCTTGCAAAACGCACAGTCCTTCTCTATGTGCGTCTTGTCTTTGTGAAGGCAGTAGAGCCATCTTGAATGCTCATCCTCCTTGAACACATTCTGAAATCCGCATCCAGGGCAGTTCCTGAACGGCTTGGATCTGGGCGTCCAGCTCCCCTTGTCCTGGGCCATGTCCATAGGTTAGGCCTCAGATCTTCTGGAATCCTCCAAGAAGCGTAACTCGACGAAAACTTCACCCATGAGGGGCGTAGAAAATTCCGAAACGGGTCCCCGTTGATCAGAAGTAGAAACGGTGGAGCTTGAGGCTCGAATGACCGAAAAAATGAGACTAAACTCTTTGAAAAAAAACGCAAAACGCAGTAAAAGCTCGAGAGCTAAAGCACGAGGACTCCCAACACTTGAACGTGCGGTAAAAATCTGAGGATGGCTGCCAGGGGAGGGGCTTAGGGAGAGGGCAGTCATTGGCTGGGGGCAGTCTGACCCAGAGACCAGTGATTGGTTACTACTAAGAGAGACAGATCAGAAACGAAACCGATAGGGAATTTTTCTTTACCGAGGATTCCCAGCTTGACGGGGAATATTCACGAGCATGTGAATCCATGCCAGACCCCATGCTGGAGAAAGCCACAGTTCCGCAGCCTATACAGTTGCGTTCAGACAGAGCACAAAGGAGGTCCAAAACTGATCAGCAAGACCAAGCGTACATGCAGGTTCTTAAAAAATGATTAGCCTTGTTTCATCTCCCTGGTATTAACGTCCTTAGATTCATAGCGCATGCTGGTTCTGAGCGCCGAGCTGAGCTGCCCCTCCATGCCAGCTCTGCTCCTTCGCTGCCTACTGTTCCAACACAGTGGAAGTGGAGAGCGGTAAGGGGTGGCAGTTCCTGGTGGGGCCGCTAGCATGCTACTCTTAGCTCACGGATGAGCTAGCAGACCTGCTGGGTGACATGTTCGTGGCAGGTCATCAGCGGTGGGGTGGGATACTCGTGAAGAGAGGTATACTCCTGTTGCAGTGTTCCAGTCAGGTCACATGTGGTTGGACAGGGACTCCTCAGACAGAAGGTGATAAACCTGAGGGTAAGCTGTTTCTGGATAACCACCCAGAGAGTGATCCTCTCCAGTTGAGGAGCATCTCCCACAGTCACATGTACACATGTCCTTTGCCAATGAATCATTTGCACGCATCAGTGCTGACAAAGAATACCGGTCCAACTCAGATTTATATTCTTCAGAGTTCAATGACTGAGGGCCATTATGTTGCTTAATATTAATAAACTTGCCAGTGCTTAAAAGCTGAAGGAAACTATGTTAAACAAATTGTTCACTGCTGCACAATGCTCGAGACTCATTCTCAGTAGAGCCCATTTCAAGAGCCATATTCCAAATTAACACAAGCAACAAGATGCTGGTCAGTTCCGAGTATATATATATAGAAAGCGCGCTAGGAGGAGAACATCAACTGGACTGTGGAAAGGTACATCTAGCTGGGACCCAGAGTGCGCCCCTCACACCCTTCTTTGTCAAATCTTTTAGGAGTCCTGGGCTCCAAAGGCGGCGGCACTGGGGTGACACATGCCCCTACTCAGGAGAGCCACACTGTTGGTTTTCCCCCCTGCCCCCAACTGGGGTTTTACACTTTGTAATTGGAGGTGGAGTTGTTTCCTGGCTACTTGAATGACTACAGCAACCAGAATCCCCTGAGGCCATCACTGGTAGTAACCATCAACACCTGAATAGACACCTGAACAGACTGCCTCCCTGATGATTGCAAGAGGCAAGAAAGCACGCTAGGAGGAGAACATCAACTGGACTGTGGAAAGGTACATCTAGCTGGGACCCAGAGTGCGCCCCTCGCACCCTTCTTTGATATATATATATATATATATATATATACACATATACATACATATGTATGTATGTATGTATATATATATATATATATATATATATATATATACATACATACATACATACATATATATATATATATATATATACACACACACACAAAAACTACTTTACATCAGTTTATCTGTGTAAGAATGCTCAGAAAATCAAGTCGGCATGAGTTTCTCTTACTAATTTGGGCAGATAAATCTGTCCCAACAGGTACGCACAGACAATATGAGGCCAGATTCAAGGGCAATCTGGTTTCAAAATGTTATCTTCTCATATTAGTGCTTTGTAAATACAAATAAAATACAAAAACAAAATTAACGTTGCTCAGCATGGGCCACCTGTGGGGGCCTTGTTTATATGAATCTTTTGACTTGTCGGTACATGTAAATATTGGGACAATGTACTTGAGTGCTTAAAAACTCACCAGCGAGATTGGCCACCGGGGGGCACGGGTGGAGGTCGTCCGAGCGTGTTCCTCCGTAGCCCGGGCCCCGGAAAAGTAAGTGTACCCCCCCAGTTACACCTCCCTGAGTTGATACGCTTACCTTAGAGAAGCCCTTTGGGACGAATCTGGCACAAAAAAGGTGATGATTGGCCTATGGGAGCTGAACCCTGTCGTGCAGGAGGTGGCCTGTGAAAGTATTTTCCATCTCGCATGCCTGCCCGGAGATGTGCATTTCCAGGCTGAGTTGAGAAGGGCTGCTGTGCAATGGACTCTCAGAGAGGAAGTAAAGCGGGATAGAGGAGACCGTCAGGGCTCAAGGACCGGATCGGAGGACAGCACGTCATGCCCGGAATAACTGCCAGCATTCAGAGAAATTGGCATGAGTGGGGAAAAAGGAGCATCAGAGAGCCCCTGCGGTCTGGGATGCTGGGGTGGATGCCGGCATCCTTGCCCTGCGTGACCACGAGTGGGGAGCACCGGAAGACAGGAACATGAAGGCACTCTGGTGCCTCACAGCGTCTCTGGACACCAGGGGGACATTGGCTCCTCGCCCGGCAGTGTTTGGGTCTGTGGGCCGAGTGCGGGCTGAGCAATGACCGCTGAGAGCTGCCTCCCTGGACCGGGTACCAGATTCGTGAAACACGATCAGGTAATGATGCATGGGTATAGCCTGGAGGGGGTCAGGAGTGGGCAGACGTGCCATGTGGGTGCTTGAGGTTGGAGGTCCACAGCGAGCCGGGAAACAGGACTGTACCCCAGCCTCATAAGGCAATAACTTGGATTTGGGAACCCTAATACGGGGGTGTGCACTTGTTGCCCTAAGGGTGAAGGCAAGAAGGTGTGCAGTGGCTTGAAGGGGTGGAACTGGCAAGAGGGAGGCGGCAGGTTGAGCACACGTTGTGGCCTCTGGTTTGCCCTCCTGGTGCGGCAGAGGGCCCTTGGCTAGCAGGCTGAGACTGGGGCTGGACTTTAGCGAAAGGGGGGGGGGGCAGCGCACAGGATCACGGAAACCTTCCAGGGGATCCCAAACTGGGCTTGTATTAGGATGAAACCTATGGGAGGTGTGGGCCCCCAGTCCTGGGGCATGTACCTGCTCCCGGAGGTTGGGACCGAGCAGGGTCTCGCCGAGGAGGAAGACAGTGGAGCGGACAGGTGAACTTGGTGTTCTGAGCCTCCCACGGACACATGAGTGGCTTTGGGGCTGCTTTTTGAAATGTGGTACGGCACGCAAACAGCGGGTTGTGTGAGTGGCCCCAAACTTGGACCTGTAACCAGTGGTCAGTGGGAAAGGTGTGGGACCCCGAGGATGGGGCGTGTGTCCGCCTGACTCACGGGAAGGTGATCCTGAGGCCTCCCACCAGGTGGCAGAGAGAGAAAGACACTTCTCCCGGAACAGAGTCTACTGGTCTCTCCTTGAAGGTTGCCTCGCTGATGGACAGGGGTTCAAGCAAATCGTCCCCCGAGTGAAAAGGACGAGGGGTAAAAGACCCCGGCAGGAGGCCCCATCCCGGCATAACACTACATGGAGACTAGAACGAAGCTGGCCGAATTTGCATACCCAGGCAGACCGATCCCGCGGATAGCTACGAAACACAGAAGATGAAGACCGAGGGGGAGAACTCTGCGGCGACTAAGAGATGCTGCCTCCCTTCTCAATGAGATTAGGAGTATGAGGGCGTACATCGGTTCCTAGCGATTGCATCGACAGTCAAAGCATTGACAAACCATACCATTGACACCAAAGCATCTAAAAAAAAATGAAATTAAAAAAATTGAATGCATTCTTTTTTATGGGGGGGTTCCCTACAACCCCCTTTTTTAATAGTTTAAAACACATTTTTACTAAACTAAACCCTTTACCATTGAACAAAATGCTTGAAATTTTTTTTTTGCTCGATGCTTTTTTTTCCTCTCAATGGTTTGGCTTGTCGATGCTTTGTTTTAGATGCAATGACCGGATACCCGAACATCGGGGCAAGGTCGACAAGATTAATATGTGAATTGACAAGATGGAGGAGAGATTTCAGGCGGTTGAACCTAACCAATCCTCTCTACACACTCTATAGACCCAGATGTAAGGGTGGGAGAAGAGAGAGGCAGAGATGGTACTGAAGATGGACGACTTCGAGAATCGTGAACGGAGCAATAATCTTTTTTGGGATACCGGAGACGGACGGTGAATCGGAAAAGTCCCTTAGGTGGAACATACATGTTATAGCTAAGCTCCTCTTTGAAGACGACTCCATTGATGAGACAAAAATCGAGAGGATCCAAGAGCTGGGGGCTCCCGAAGGAGCGCAAGGGCAGTCCTGGCCCGCTTTCTCAATTACCCAGACAAAATTACAATTCTAGAAAGGGCCAGGGCCAAAAGGTCCCGTAATGTTGGGTGCATCGAGGATTACTATTTTTCAAGATGTGTCCTCCTTGACTTTCACAAAGAGAAGAATGTGCCTTCCCCTGACGAAATGGCTGAACGAAAAAATTCAGTATCGTTGGGAATTTCCATTCTCCATCTCCTTTGAGTTGGAGGGCCTGAAGTATAGACTTGCCAAGAAAGATGATATAAACAGTGCAAGAGGGGGAACTGCTTGGAGGTGAGGAGGGGGGGGGGGCTCTGGCTCACAAGGCGATGGTGGGGCAGACAGACAGTGGTGTATTAAGGGTCCCAGAAGGAAGCAGGTTGCTGGATCGAGGAAGTTTCAGAAACTAAACACCCACTTGGCAGTCATGCCCTGAACGCATTGCTGGCTGTGGCCGTATATCGGCAGAACAGTTTGACAGGTCTGTTGGCCTGTCACAAGATGCGGGACGGGAGTCAACAGGGTGGGGGAGGAGACAGATTTTTGCATTCTACCACTTTGGTTGGGAAAGATGGGATCATATGGTCCCTGGGCAGTTGAAAGTTTTGAATGTTGGGTGAAATAGGGGACACAGGTGAGGCACTGGGTATTGAGGTATCATGAGCAGGGGCCCAGGTAGCGGACCTGTTAGGTGGTTCGGCACCCTTCTAGTGAAAGTAACTGGGAGGGGCCGGGCATCAGAGGGGGAACAGGCCTCAGAGGGGCATGGGGATTTTGGGACTTCTTGATCCGACAAATATACAAGCATATTTACAATTGGAAGTGTCACAATGGGGAGGGTCTACGTCTTGGCCGTCAAAGTGTGGGGAAACGAAACTCTGGTATGGCTGATTCAAGGGGAGGGGATAGGGGGGATGGATTGAGGGTATGTATGCTGAATGTGAACAGGCTTAACTCCCCAACCAAGAGGTCTCTGGTTGCGAGGGAATTTAGAAGATCTGGGGCGGATGTCCTATCTCTTCATGAGACGAAATACCTTAGGGGCGAAAGAACGCAGGACCCCCTGCGGTTTGGTAGGAGGCGAATACTGAGGATCGAGGATAACAAAAAAAGCTGGGGTTGGGATCCTGGTCCGCAGGTGGCTTTGAATGGAGGTTACTAAGGTGTGGTCTGATGTGGTGGGAAGGGCGGTTTTGATCTCTGGTCTGATTCAGAAAATCAAGGTCACATTTGCCACTGTAGACGCCCCTAATCAAGGTCAACAGAGGTTCCTGCAAAGAACCCTAGAAAAAATTATAAACAAGGTTGGGGGACATATACTGGTATGATACCAACGTCTGGAGTGACGTCACCATGGACAGACAGACAGACCGGGTGCCCCGGGGATTATGAGCCCCAGAATGAAGTTGGCAGGGCGCTGGTAAAGACCATGGAGCTCTATGGGATATGGGATATATGGCGGCACATACATCCACGCGAAAGGGGGTTCACCTATTCCGCCCCACATGGGGCACTAACAAGAATAGACTACATATACAACTCTAGGGATTTGTGGGACTCGGCAGTGGGGTCTGCAATCCACCCGGTTACTTGGTCGGACCATGACATGGTGTCAGTTGAAATTGGAAGGAGTGGGCTTTGTCCTAGGGGTTCGAAATGAAGGTGCAATGAGTCTCCGTGGGAGGGCCCATGTTTTAAGGAGGAGATGGAGAAGAGTATCACAGAATTTTTTGAGATTAATGATACTGGAGAGGTCCGAAAGAAAATCGTCTGGGATGTGGCGAAGGCTACGTGGAGAGGCATATTGATCTGGGAGGGGGCCCGCAAGAAGAGGGAACGTACCCGCATTAAAAGGGAACAGAGGGGAAAATAAGGTCACTAGAGAGGCGGGCACATTTGAACACTGACAGTAGGGGGGGAACTCATTCAGGAGGCGAGAAGTGTGAGGGAGGAACTGAGACTCCTCGAAGAGGGAAAGATAGTCTGCAACTTACAATTCTTGAAATAAAAGTTCTTTGAGAAGGGGGACAAGGTGGACACCCTCTTGGCAGCCAGACTACGGGGGCAGCGGACAGAAAGGTGGGTGGCGGAGGTGGGGGGATGGTCTTGAAGAATTCACTAGAGGGGAGCCAGGAGGCATTTCCAGTGTTCTATGAGGGTCTGAATAGGATTGAGGGGACGGCGGGCAATAAGGAGATTGACAAATATTTAAATATTTGGCAGACTCCAGACTCCCCATGCACACGAAAACAGAGTCAGACACCCTAGAAGCTCCAATCACAGGGAATGAAATTAGGTGGCCATTGGGAGGTCGAAGTTAGGTAAGGCTCTGGAAGATGACAGGTTCACATCAGGATTTTATATGCCCTTCCTCCAGGCTCTGCTCCCCTTCTTTCTTGAAAACGTTGTTTAAAGAAATCCTGACCACGGGGAAAGCACTGGACTCCTTCACAAAGATTCTTATCATGGTGATTCCGAAGGAGGGCAGGGACCCCCCGGGCATGTGGCTCTTACCGTCCGATTTCACTATTGAACATAGATGCAAAATTCTATGCCAGGGTAATAGCCGCAAGGCTGGAAGGACAGTTGCCGAGGCTGGTCCACTCGGACCAGGTGCGGTTGGTTAAAGGGCGACAGGGGGCTGACACCATGCAGCAGATGCTACATATTATTAATGATGCACAGGGCCCGGAGGGTGACCCCACTCTTCGCTCTGTGGACGCTGAGAAGGCCTTTGACGGGGTGGAGTGGGACTTTCTAGAGGCGGTACTAATCAAGTTTAGTATAAGTAAGGGACTGATGAGGGGAATTATGGCGTTCTACTCCTCCCCGAGGGCTTGTGTGGCGGTGAACGGGGGATACTCGTGTTGTTTAAACTGGAAAGAGGGACAAGACAGGGGTGCCGCCTCTCCCCGACTCTTTTTGTACTCTCATTGGAACCGTTGGTCCACAGGTTGAGAGAGGACCATAGAATTGAAGGGATTGGAGTGGGTGAACAGGTATATAAAGTAGGGTTGTACGCAGATGGTATGCTCCTCCACCTGGTGAACCTGTTGACATCAGTTCCTGCAGCGTTGGGACGAATGGAGGAATATGGGCGTATGGCAGGCTTTAAAATCAACAAAAGGCAAGTCGGTACTGTTTCCCTTAGAAAGGCATAAGGACAATGATTTGGGGCGGTTTTCCCCGCTGGGTATGGAGGTGAACGCGGGAGCCTTGCGGTATCTTGGTATCAATGTCACGAGAGGTCTTGAGGGTCTTTATGATGCTAATTTTCCACCCCTGATGACTGCCATGGATAAAGATTTGGGAAAATGGAAGAGGTTCACCATATCCTGGATGGGGCGGCTGATTGCGCTTAAAATGGTGGGGATGCTCGGAGGCCCAGTCTCACTAGAACGAAGTCTTGAGTTGGATCAGGGACCTGGAAGGGGTTACGAAAGCAAAAACCCCTATGTTGGTCCTGTTCGGGTTGGAGGAGCGGGAGGGTGAATAAGTTAGGCTCCTGAGAATGGTTCACAGCCTTCTCCTGGCGGGAAGGGCGTGCCTGGATATACAATGGAAGGGAGTGCAGCTCCCAGGGAAGAGGGAGTGGATTAACGTAGCTCAGAATATATATGCGATGTAACGCATAACAGCGGCACTACATAGGGTCCCAGGGCTGATTACAACGGAATGGTCGGACTTCTGATCGGAATATATTCAGTAGGGCATAAGAAACGCTGATGGGAAATGGGGGTTGGTGGGGGAGGACGGAATGCTGGTCACCCTGGGCAATGACAACAGGGGAAAATACCCAAGTTGGATATATAATGTGCCTGTCTGCAAAAGGAAAATTGAGAGACTTGAGCTATGGGACTGAAAAGCGAGGCTTGGTCGGATCAGGAAAGGGAACGAGGGTGGGTTCGGGGGATGGAGGGTGGTGGCGTTGCAGGTAATGCACACTTAGTTGGATTGCTGACGTTTTAACTCTGAGATCTATTGGGCCTCATTATAACCCTGGTGCTCCCGTAATGAAGGGTGCCGATACGGGACCGGCACCCTTCATTACGGGAGCGCTGATTACGAGGTTCCCTTTGCGGGACCCGCTAAGGATGCCTGGTAAAGCCAGGTGTCCTTAGCGGGTCCCGCGAGGCGAAGGAGGGAACTAATGAGCCCTATGGGGGCTCACACGGGAATGGGTTCCTGCATGGAGGAATTACCGGATCCTCCAATGTCGGAATGACCCGGTAATTCCTCATTGCAGGAACCCGGTATGGAGGCAGCATGGCGCTAATAGCACCATGGCTACCTCCATACTCGTAATGAGGCCCATTGTCTTAATTGTGAGCTCTACACAGTGGCTATGAATCCATGTTTTGTTATGTTTATTAATCTCAATAAAGCTGAATTGAAAAAAATGCTTAAAAACTCATCCGCCACCGATGTAGCATGTACGAAATTTAAGAAAACTTCACTTATAGGAAAACGGAGGATGCGCCCTCCAAAACACTTGAAACTTGCAGCATATACATTTTTACACAAGTGACAGTAACTTGCTGAATGGCCCTACCCTCCCAGCCCCCATATGCAGAATGTTGTTGAACTGTGGGTATGTGTGTGCATATATACAGTGCTTCCATTGGCCCGGATCTTCCCGGATCCAGGAGTCTGCCAAAAATAACGTCTCCACCGATCGTCTCCCCAATCCGGGGAAATTAATTTGCAGTCTACACTTTTTTTTATAACGCTCGGAGCGCTTTAAGCTGCCCCCTGTGTGTTCGCTGCGGGGCAGGAATTTGAACCGTGGTCGCTACGATTAGAGGAGAGAAACTCCACCACGAGACCATTTAAAAAGGTCAAAGCAAAAGCTGTGTGAAATCTCTTATTAACATTGCACTCTACAGGAAATAATGAAGTACATCTTTTACGAGTTAAAAGTTGTGCACATTTTATGCTTCGCTGATAAAAGAAACTGGGTTATTTTCCAGGTCTTCATAATGAATCGCACTTGGCTAATCCTGAATACAGCTCCAAGTATGCACACTCACATGTACACAAACGTCTACGATTAATTGTGGGTAGGGTGACCAGGTGCATTCCGTCCTGTCGTAGCGCGGTCTTGACTGCAGCATGCAAAGAAAGAAGCAGTTGTCAGCCTTACCGTTATGGGGTGGGAAGCAGACCCTCCTCGTCCAGCCTTTCATGCTATGGTCATTTATAAAGCGCATTTAGTTTCTTGGCACTAATGTGAAGTCCTAAAGACAACGATGAGTCGGATAATTAAATATTTAGGTCATCGCCTGTACGTCTGTCCTGTTGCAAGAGCACATGTCTGAGAAAGATGTAGATTGGTGGATACTAATTAGCATATGGAATGCGTAACTACAAGGGGCGTGACTTCCAGAGGCTGCCAAGTCACAGCAGGCGAAAATCAAGCCCTTTTAGTACATTGAACATTGTCCGTTTGGACAGATATAATGCATTGGCAGTAGAACGTTTTCTCTGCATGGAAAGTAGCTGCAGACAAGGAAATGCTGCATTTGAAAAAAGCCAAGTGATGGTAAAGACCCTCTAACCACTTTTCTCAAAATGTAGCTGATCATTCAGACTTCTGAAAAAAATATGCAGAGCCAGCAATTAATAGCCTGGATATACTGGGCCTTTCTCTTGACATGTTTAATTATTTCTAAAGTGGAATATACGTACCAAAGTAAAGTGATTCAAGTTTGAAAGCCAGGTCTGGGTGAACAGCTAAAATCAAACTACAGACACCTCAAGATCTCTACAAACTGAAGACACTAGAAGCCTGTGTGAAAGAGAGACACAGGTCAGCAATCATCAGGGACATGTGATAATGCGTCTTGATATTGCTGTTCCGATTTAAAGCTCGACTATAACAAGCACATGTCCGGGTTGGTGTTGGGGCTACTTTATTGTTGAAGTTTTCGTACACGTGCACTCCCATCATACACCACAATTCTTTTGCAATTGAGGACGAGTGACTTGTGTGTCTAGTGTATTGTTGCACCATGCAGTGTAGAGTGTAAGAGCTGAATAAGAAAGACCGAACAGACAGCCTTGACAATTAAAAAATTTTTTTCCAACATTCTTTTTATTTGATTTTGTCAACATACTGTTTCGAGTGCATTCATTTACATATTGCATAATCATATGAAATAAGCATGAAACCATAACGTAAACATGAACTGAGCAAAATTAGGCCGGGGCATGTTGCCCGTTTCCTTTGAGGTGAGCAGTTTACGCCACCCTGTAAACAAACAGATCATGGCCAGGTGGAGGTATTGGATAGGAGGGGGCAGCCCCGTGGGACGTCTCTCGGGGGAGCTGTAGTCTTCGGGGAATTGTTTTAGCCGATTAGTTGACACTTGCAGGGAGGCGATAGTTGGAACTGGGTTGGGGCTGAGTGTCGCCGAGTTCATATCGTCTTCTGCTGTACTTGAGCCTGGGTTGGTGGCCATTGAATTGGGGGGTCCGTCTTACGGGTTGCGGGGCTTGACTGTGGTTTCTTTTAGTCGTATTTGTCCATCCAGCAGAGAGTCGGCGGTTTTCTTGCCATTCCTGGGAACTGGTCTGCGTAGTCTAGGAAGGGGGCCCAGGTGTTGAGGCATTTATTTCTATTCTCCAGGCGGATTGCGGTTATTTTCTCTGCGGCTGCGATGTCCCAGCATTTGGCCCACCACAGGCTCACGGCCGGGCCCTCTGGGTATTTCCATAATCTTGCCATTGCCATCTTTGACGCCGTGAGAAGTTGTGTGCACAGGCTCGCCAGGTTGCCGGAGAGTGGGAATTGGCCCTCTCCTGTGCTGCCCAGCAGGACTATTCCTGGGTCCCATGGGATCGTTAGTCCCGTTATTTGCTTAATTAAGTCCAGGATCTCCGTCCAGTATTTGACTGATCTTGGGCAGGACCAGAGTAAATGAAATAGCGCGCCTGTGTCTGTGCACCCTCTCCAACATAGTGGGGAGATAGTCGGATTGTTCTTGTGCAGAATTTCTGGGGTTAGGTACCATCTGTAACAGGTTTTTATCGCCCCTTCTTTATTGGTGACGCATTTTGAGCTCTTCTGCATTCTGGTCCAGATGTGTCCCCATTATTCCCTATCGATTGGCCTGCCAATGTCCTTTTCCCACTTTTTCATGTATGCCTCCGTTTGGTCTGGATCTGTTCTATCCAACAGTCCGTATAGGGCTGATGTTTTCCCCCTGGGGGGAGTCGTTGTGAGTGTTTGTTCCAGCGCCGTCAATTCTCTGCAGCCCTGAGTTCTCATGGGCTCATGTGAGAGCCAGTGTCGGATTTGTGAGTAGCGGAATCTTTCTGTTTCCGGAACCCCGAATTTTGCTTTGCATTCTTCGAAGGTTATTGGGGCGCCCTCTTCATAAAAGTCTCCCACGTGCTTTAGACCTCCGGATTAACAGAGATTGAAGTTATTGGGTGTTATGCCGGGGGTGAAGTCCGGGTTATCCCAGATCGGAGATAGGGGGCCGGCCGTGTTTCCTCGGGTCCATCGCCTGGCCACTTCCCTCCAGCTCTCCACTGTGTTCTTGGTAGTGGTCCCTCTCTGGGGGGTCAATAGGTCTGATAATATGTGGGAGCGCTTCTAGGGGGCTTTGACACCAGTCCTCCTCTAGTTTCACCCAGCAGGGTCTGTTGGTGGATGGGTTCCAGGCGAACGCTGGCGCCAGCTGGGCGGCCAGGCAGTATCTTTCTATCCCCGGGGCACCCAGGCCTCCCACCCCCCTGCTTCTTGTCATCACCCTCCTCGCTATTCGCGGCTTCTTGTTCTTCCAAATGAATTTCATGATATTTGTTTGGAGCTTCTGCAGGTCCTTCCTTGGGACGGAGATTGGGAGGACCTGGCAATGGTAGAGCAGCCTTGGTACCAGGTTCATTTCAACTGCCGTCATTCTTCCCAGCCAGGGCACTTCTTGCTCTTGCCATCTTACTAGGTCCTTTTGGAGCTCCTTAAGTAGTGGGGGGGGGTGGGGGTTCAGCCTATACGCTTCTTCTATTTTCCGTGGAATCTTCACCCCCAGGTAGGTGAAATGTGAGGTGGTCCATTGGATGGGGTGGCTGGTAGCTAAAGATTTTATCGTGCCACATGGTATGTTGATTCCCAGGGCCGTGGATTTCTCCCGGTTAATTGAGAAACCAGATGCTGATCCGAAGTTGTCCAGTTCGATCCAGAGTGCTTCCAGGAATGCCTTCGGCTTGGTCAGGGATAGCAGAACATCGTCTGCTTATAGCGCTATCTTGTATACCTCTCCTTTGATCGATAGCCCACTTATTGAGGGATTTTGAAGCACTCTGTTGGCAAATGGTTCCATGGACAAAGCAAAGATGAGCGGGGACAGCGGGCAGCCCTGACTCGTGCCTCTGGCGATATAAATTCTGGGTGATTTGTTGCTATTTATTCTTAGTGCTGTGGTTGGGTGTTGGTAGTTGGCCAGGGTCCATGTCCGGAACTTGGGGCCAATGCCCAGAAGCTGGAGGGTTTCCTCTATGTATCCCCAATCTAGCATATTGAACGTTTTGTTTGCGTCTAGGGACAGGACTGCCATTTGCTCGCCCGATCTCCCTGCCGATTCAATGATATTTAAGGTACGCCTGGTGTTGTAAAAAGGTGCTTCACCCTGGGATGAATCCCGTCTGATCTGGGTGGATCAGCTCTGGGAGCCAGCCTGCTTGCTAGAATTTTCGAGAAGATTTTTGCATCGTTATTCAGCAATGTGATAGGCCTATATGAGGAGCAGAGCTCCGGGTTTCTTCCCGGTTTTAGTAGCAGCACCGTTAGGGACTCCTCCATAGAGGGGGTGATGGAACCAGATTCCAGAAAGGAGTTGTACAATGAGGCCAGGTGAGGGGCCAGAGTATGGGAGAATTTTTTTTATAAAATTGGGCGGTCAGGCCGTCTGGGCCTGGGGCTGTGTTTTTCAAGAGCCGAATTGTTTCCGCAACTTCTTTCGCCGAGACTGGTAGTTCTAAAGAGTCGAGCTGTGGGGGCAGAGGGTTTCGCCGGATTGGGCGCAGATATTGGACTTGAGCTTCCTTGCTTGTAGCCGGGCCTGACATGGTTTCTGTGTGATGTTTGGTGAGGATCTCCATTCCGCTTCCGTACAGTAAAGCATTCCTCTTTGGTCCTGGAACACTAGTATCTTGTTTCGGGAGTGTAGTTTCTTCAGTTTCTGGACCAACAGACGGTTGGCCCCGTTGCTGTTTATGTAGTAAAATTGTTTTGTGTAGGCTAATGCTCGGGCCGTTTTGTCTGCCAGGTGCATTTCCAGTTTTGTTTTCGCTCTATTGAGTTCTCCGCTTGTTTGCATGGTTTGGCGGATTTTGTATCGTGCTTCTATTTCTCTCATTTCTGCCTCAAGTTGAATTTGGTGTCTTCTTTTCTCTGCTGCCAAGCAGCTGATTTCCACCCCAGACCATGGCTTCGGGGGTGCCTTTGCCTGCGTTCTCTGAAAAGTAGTTCTCCAGAGCCTCCTGAAGTTCGGAGCTTGATGCAATGTCCGCTAGGATGTAGTCCTGGAGCTTCCAGGTTCTCTGAGGGGGTGCTGGGAGGCCCTCCACGAGCAGCTTGGCTAGGACTGGGGCGTGATCGGATATTACTCTATGGCCGATTTGGATGTCCTCGATGCAGGGGAAGAGTTTGTTGGTCATGAGCAGGAGGTCTATTCTTGAGTATCCTCTGTGAACGTGGGAGTAGAATATGTAATCTCGCTCTCCCTGGTGGGCCAGTCTCCAGACGTCAACGGTACCCGTAGATCTCAGAATATCCGCCATCCCCAGTGCCCGGATGAAGTCCTCTCTCGAGGGCGGAAGCGTCTTGTCTGTGTTGGGGTCTGGGGTGAGATTGAAGTCTCCTCCGATTAGGAGGCGCCCTTCTGTGAAGGAGGCGATTGTGGAGAGCAGATTGCCGAGAAAGCGTTCCTGCCCGGAGTTTGGGGCGTATATTGCTGCTATTGTGATCAGTAGATTTATTAGGAGTCCCTTGAGCAGAATATATCTCCCTGCTGGGTCGCACTTAAGTGAGATTTGGGTAAGCCGCACAGCTCGGCTAAGGAGGATGGCTACTCCCCCTTTTTTATGGCCCGAAGAGGCAAAGAACTTCGTAGGGTATTGACGGTAATTCACTCTCTTTTCGTCCGTTTGCAGTAGGTGGGTTTCCTGAAGGCACACAATGTCGGCTTCTAAATGGCTCAGTCTCTGTTCCACTGATTTTCGTTTCTTAGGTAAATTCAGCTCCTGTGCATTCCATGTTATCATGGTTAGTTCCTTAGTGGACTCCATCTCTTGTGATGATGTCTCTTTTGTGTTCCTTGGGCTGTTCTTGTTGTGATTCCTCTGGTGCGTTAATTTCCTTGTGCGTTGCTGGGTTTTTATTTTCTGTCCCCTGGATCCGAGTCCCTCCCTCTCCCACCCCCACCTTGACCAATCGAGTTTTTAAGGCCATGAAAGTCAGTTCGTCTGCCAACGGGGCATCCCGCTGGGCCAACGCATTCTTGCTGCTTGGAGGCAACGGTGCCTCAACTGTTAATTGGTGAAGCGATGTGGATCTGATGTGATAAGATTGTGTTGTTCTCTTTTCTTGTGCTTTTGTTGGGCGGCCCTCTTTTGATTCCATGTTGGGAGTTGAGCCCAGGTCTAGCCATTTAGTTTGTTTTTGGTTGGTGGGCCTCGGAGTTTTCGGCGTCTACCCACTTGTTCCAGGCGAGGTCAGCCCCCCCTTGTTCTTGGTGTTCGCGCTGGGGTATTTTGGGCTCGATTGTCATCTTCTGGGTCCAGGTTTAGAAGTTTCTCTCCCTCCTGCAAGGTGCGGATCAGGCAGGGTTTACCTTCCCAGGAGAATGCTAGGGCTGTGGGGAACGCCGAGTGGTAAGGGGTTTTCTTCTCCCTGAGCCAGATCTTGATAGGTCGTAAGGCCTTTCTTATTGCCAGTGTTATGGCTGCTAGATCCTGATAGAGGGAGATTGAGGCGTCTCTGAAGAGGACACGAGGGGAGTCTCTGGCCTCCCTCATGATTTCCTCTTTGACCTTGTAAAAGTGTACTCTGGCTAGGACATCCGGTGGGGTGTCTGTGTTTGTTCTGGATCTCGTTCGATGCACCCTATCCAATTCCAAAGGGGCGTCGTCGGGGAGGGTTATGATGAACCGAAATAGGTCCTCAACATAGCGGGGCAGATCAGTGTCCGGGATTGACTTCGGGATTCCATTTAAGCGGATGTTGTCCGGCAAGAGCGATTTTCCTCGTCCTCCTGCCTTGCTTCCATTGCTTCGCAACGAGCCTCGAGGGCTGTGATTCTGTCAGAGCTTTCGCCAATTGCGTGCCCATGGTCGCATAGGGTCGCTTCCACCTCTTCGGTTCTCGCCTCCACTTCTCCCACTCGTTTGTCTAGTGCCGCAATCTTTCCCATGACTTCTTCTGTGCCCCTTTGGTATTCTTTTGTGAGGGCTTGTAGGAGCTCCTGTAAATCCGATTTGGTGACTGTGTCATGGTAGCGGGATCTGCGGTGGTGGATTGGGTTGTGGCCGCTGTCTCCGGTCGGTCCCCTTTTTGGGCTTGTCTGTGCTCGGGGCTGCCAGTAGAGCCGAGATATCTGTTTGTTTTGTGGCTTTGGGTGCTTTCGCCATATTTGGAGGGGAGGACCGCGCTTGTGCTGTCTAGAGGAAGGGATCCTTCTGGTTTGGTGGGACCCGCGTAGGATGCGGTAGATTAATCCCGGAGATGTTCGCTTGCTTATTGGTGCGATTGGTTCCTTGAGTCGTAGGAGGTGCAGACCATCCCCCGGCTGCCCGGGTACTTGGGGCTCTTGTTTCTTGAGATTACAGTTTTGTGTTGGACTCCCGGGCGATCGCTGTTGGGGCCTTGATGGCTGCTGAACGTTGGGCGGGGGCCTCCGCACTCCCCCGCCCTATTGTTGTGGCTCAGTGGCCGCTGTATTTGTTAGAGGCCGTGGGGCAGTCTGTGTAGTGATTCGACCCTCTACACCCCGCCGGTGGGTGGTTTATTGCCCCTTTAGGGCCCTCCTTGGAATCTCAGTCTTCCCCCTGCGGCCGGGTGGGTCAGTGGGGGCCAGTGGAACCTCACGACGACTCCGATCTCCCTCCGCTGAGTCCTGGCAGTGAAATCGTGCCCCAAGGGGCCATTGTTGCCCTTGGATGCTTCCTTGAGTCTAGTGTGGGGAGGGCGGGGGGACGACTGTGTCCGCACCCCCAAGATTGAAGCTTTCCTTGGCCCTTCCCGGGCTTATGGTGGTCCCTCTGGGTTGTGGCTGTTGCGGCAGGTGCCGCCCTACCTGTCTCCTTTGGGGTAGTCGTCCGGGGGCCTCATCCGGACCCCCCGCTCCTTTGCTGGATCGGAGCGGGGTGGGGCTGCGGCCACCTCGGGCTCAGACCCCTCCACGCGGATTCTACTTTGTCAGATGCTGGCTGATGGACTGCGGCCGCGTTCGGAGGCAGGGGGCGGGATGAGGCAGCTAGAGCCCCGGTTGCGCTAGCTGTGCGGGGCGCTGCCAGGAGCCGACCCAATCCCCGCCTGGCTCGCTGGGTTCCGCTTGGTTCTCCGCCTTGTCTGCTACTCTCCACGGAATTCGCGGAGCCACTTGCTGTAATGAGCAGGAAGTCGTCCGATGCCGAACCAGTCACCCCGAGAGCCGATCCCGGTCTGGCTTGCTATCAAGACACCCCCGTGGGGTGGGAAGTCTATGTTAGGGTCTTCTCTCCGCGCTCCCCGCGGTGCAGTCCGGCGGGAGCCCCTTGCTGTCAGCCTCGATCGCGGCTCTCCCTGCGGGGTGCCGGGTCGCCGAGCACCGATGCAGTCGCCCCGATGGCAGCGCTTCATGCTCCCTCGGTTCCTTCTCGCTGGGCCGGGCGTTGCTGACAGCTGTATTGGGGGCAGGCTCTATGTCGAGGATCGGTCTGCCCGCTTGCTCAGGGATCGCTGGGCTTCATAGGACCCCCTGAGGTTCGCTGCCTAAGGGTCCCAGTGCTCCACTCCGCATCGGCTCCAGGGGAAACCAGCCTCCGATAGCCGGCATCTTGTGCGCGGACTCCCATCTTTCCCTGTTGTCGCAGATCCCACAGCCTTGCCTCGGTTCCCAGGCCCGCAGCGGGATCGGGGCTAGTTCAAAATGCGCAGGGAGGATTCCGCCATCAGGTACACCGTCAGTGTGTGCTGTGTATCACTCTTCACCAAAGCATTTTGAACGGATGCGTGGCGACGGCCGGGAGCTCTCACGGAGCTGGACCGACCATTTTGGCTCCAAGCCACGCCCCCCGACAATTACAATTTTCAAACTAAATTAGTATTTAAATAGGGAGGCACTGGCACACAAAAGGAAACAAACCATAAAATGAGATCCTTACAACTGGTTAGCAAAAAGAGCTGAATCATCACAGTATAATAAAGTTGCACAACTAACCCAGCATGGTAGATAGTAACATGGCAAAAAGAAATCAAGATTACCTGTTGCCACTTCTGTTGTAGATATGTCTCCTTGACAGAGTAAAGGTATTTGCTCATTTGATCAAGAACCCCTTGATAGTAGACCATTGCAGAATCATAGTTGCCAAGAAGAGCGTATTCTCGAGCCAGCTTCACATTCTCGCTTATCATGAAAACACTCATGCTGATGGTTCCCTGAAAAATAAACGCATGGTTTAGGTAGGTGGGTTAATTTATTTCAAGACCACTGAAATTTTATCGAAGTGCCAATGTTTTTGCGTCAAGAAATATGCTTATAACAAGGATGGATTTAAAGGAAATGTTTGAGACCAATGCTGGATCATCAGCAATTCCTAAATCAACGCCTATTTGCCAAATAACACCAGAGTGAATCAATTCTGTGGTTGTGTTTTTTTTAAACAAAGAGGGATTAGGCTTAGACTCAAAAATCTTTGTAGCACTTTACGGGTAAATATGGGTGCTTAGTAGCTAGCAATTAAAATGGAAACCACACGGATATTAATCTTTAATTGTATTCTTTTTGAGTGCAAATTTTTTCTAGAAGGGTACACCAAACCGTAGATAAATTGTAATGCGTAATCAATTGATAATGTTGGTTTGGAAGTAAATAGCAAAGCTGAGCAATATCCTCACCCCTTAAAAACAGCACTTGTTTCCCTCAGGGTGCTACAATACAGGCATTGGATATATTTCTATTAGTTTCAGAAGTTGGGAAAGAATTATATTTTAAAAAAAGAATCACATTTACTGAGATCTCCTTACTCCAGGACATAAAATCTCTACTCTTGGATAACAGTGACCCTAACGACAAAGTGTATAAACTGCAAAAGAAAGGTTTGTTGTGTTGGAGTAGATGCTTGGAGAATGTACAAATTAGTGGAGGAGAACTCTATCCTTCGACAGCGTCCAATGGAAATACTGCCGCTCACTTGTACAAAGCTATATTGTGGGCTTCTAAACTTTTTGCTCATTCTATCTAAAACGGTGAGAACACCCTTTCCTAAAAATCTGATTTACATATCATATTTTCAAAAACATGTTATATAGAGCTGTTCAAAAGGAAGTTAGATGCCATCATAACACACCTTACAAACCTTAGGCAGCGTAGTCTTTGGTACAACAAAGATCTTCCCGGATGGGTCGGTTGCATTTCAGGCAAAGCTCAGTATATAAATGAATGCAGGGTAGTGCCAGTAATACTTTGAATGCCCCTTTATTTTGCACTTAAGCTTGCCAAATTTAGAATTGCCTATGATCTGGCCTACCTTACCTCTCATCAGGCAACCGTTCGGGACCTCAGCAGCCACGTCAAAGAGGCCTTTCCATCGTCAACTACAATGCCCATGCAGATTTGGGTTGTTGGGTTAAGAGAACACAGACCGTCCTGAAACTAATCTATATAACTTCCTAATAATGTGCTGGGGTGTTTTGCACAGTAAAACTAATTTGCAAGTCGCAATAGGTCACAATCGGGACTGAATCTACAGTTCTTTCCTCTGATTAGAGCTCGTTAGAGGTCGTTTTTGGGTATGTCCAGTCCTTTCTTGCATCAGATTCCAGTTTTGTGCCACAGTCGAATAAGTTGGTCTCAGGCAGCTACCCGATGTACCTCAAAGAGGGTGGAAGGAGTGCGATTCCGTGAGATGGCCTTCCCTCAGAGATATGGGATTTTAGTATAGCAAAAGGCATCTTTTGCTACAAAGAGGAGTCAGGACTACAAAGTCCAGCATGTCTTAGAACAGTCAATCAGAACAGTGAAAAACATTGTCAATACTCCTAGAAACATGCAAACATGTCAGCATTCAAAAGCTCTGAATGGAAATAATTACTGCCAGGCAGTTAAACATTTTCTTTCAATAAGTGGGCCAAACAAAAGGGAAACAAACCGCAAGAGTTTGCAGAACGACGAAAAGGGGAAATCTGAGTAATGTAAACATGTTTTTCCAATACCAAACTTCGACAGCAAAAGCCGGGAAGCATGCTGTCAGCTGTGTAAGGAAGGCATGACATCAAATTAAGACAGACAAGTGACCCCAGATCAAGGGTCTTTAATGAACTTTATCAAGGGTGTGATAAAACGCCCATCTAAACTTAAATCTAAAGATGGGAGAAAGCTACGACCATCAAATAATAATATACGCAAAGATTAGATGGTTCACCAAGTGGTTCCAACATTTTTTAGATTTTGTTTCTTGTAGCACCCTGAGGAAACCAATCCCTCAGCTTTCCTTTTTACCATTATGCTAACAAAAATGAAATAAAATATATGTCTGGGCCTAGGGTGCTACTGGGTACCAAGTGAATCGCTAAATACTATACAGCGTCTATGTGCAAACCATACAAATTAGTGCAAATTTAAGAACATTTAGCAAATTGTGCAAGAATGAAGACACAAAAACTCATCAACCCAATCAACTCACCCCCTCATCCCTCTGAGTCAGCTAACCAGCTGATGTGCAAACTATACAAATTGTATCACCAGTTGCTAAAAATGTTATGACAAATTTGTTACTACATATTTAAAATAATAAACCACAATTAACATAAACGAAAGCAGCAGACTAAAATACAAATATGAAAAAATATGCAAGTCAGCGCAACCAAATCAAGTCAGTTATAAACTTCTTATTGTTGTCCAAAATGGCACATTGGCGTTCTCTCCCATTGTCATTCGCTGGGAAGCTTTCACTCATCAAGATGGTATTGCTCCCCAAGTTATTGTACACATTCAGTAACATACCCATTTGGCCAGGGGGAAATACTTCATGAGACTACACAACCTGTGCGTGCAGTTCCTGTGGCACTCCGGGGCGGTGTGCAAGAAATTGACAGATATGACGCTCCCATATGAAAAAGGGGGATTTACCGGCCCTGACCTGACGTATTGGTTGGCAGCACAGGCTCAATACGCTTCTCACTGGTATCCTGTCTCCACTTCCCGCCCGCATGTCAAGCTGGAGATTCTAGCAGCAGCAGGCGGTGTTAATGTAATGACACTCATATTGCACCAGCAGTATGTACCTGACTCGCCCATCGACCCAGTCGGAACCCCTGTGCATGCCTGGGGCTGACTGTTCAGTGGAACAGCACCCCTATTGCAAGTGGCTGCCCGTGTGGGGGTTCCCTGGGCTGGAGCCTACACACGACACGGCCCTGGCTCGGCACTGGGGCACCGTGGGCTACCAGGCACTAACAGACTTCTATCCCGATGGGCGGTTCATAACCCCAGACATGGATGCCGGGCCACTCCGTGTCAGCGCTAGAATTTCTGCAATACTATACGCTCCGCGCTGCCTTCAGCGCCGCTTGGCCCGATTTCCCCAACGAGCCCCCGGACTCTCCAGGGATTGCATAAATCGCTAATTCAGGGGGCGCCCGTCGCGTTGTTTCTTCATTATACAAGATGTTATTGACGAGCGCCCCGACTCGACCCTCAAGGGCGCACAGTGGGCAGAGGAACTGGGCCTTGAGGTTTCTGATCACTTATGGGAAAAAATGTGCTCGCATACCAATAGAGTCTCCCTCAATTTCCGCTACCGTGCCATGCAATTTAAATTGTTGAATAGGCTGTACTACGCCCCTCTCAGGATCTCTAACTTTGCCACACCTATTCGCACTCCTGCCCCTGCTGTAAGGCGGAGAATGCGGACCATCTGCATATGTTCTGCACATGCCATAAACTGGTGAAATTCTGGGAGAGAATCCTAGGGACATTATCTTAGATCATTGACACTGTTATTGACCCTGACTCGCTGGGTGTCCTGTTCGGGGTGTGGAAAACCGACGATACTAAGGGTATGGCCAAATTTCTGAATATAAGTTGCATAGTGGCCCAGAAATGCGTACTTCAAAGCTGGAAGAGTTCCTCTCCCCCTACATTTCAGAAGTGGTTAAATTTGCTTACTTGTTCTTGAAATTGAGAGGAGGGCTACCTTGATATGCTTCGTACTCACTCACGCCCCAAGAACATATGGACTGCATTCAACAGCTACCTTAACAGCCAAGTGGAGAGCACATCTGAGAGTGGCTCCTCCTCAATCTCACAATGAAGTGCTTATATGTTGTGGTGCATCATGATTTAGTGCTCCGCCACCGGTTACAAAGTTGCTCTTGCAGTTACTGTATTACATCATGTGCACATTAAATATATTGTTTGCTCTGATGCGTTTGCTGTATGCCTCTTCCTCCAAATAAATAAATACACTTCTTATTGTTGTATGTAGAAACCAGGGGAACAAAAGCAGGTCTGGTTTGTTCAGAATACGAAAAAAGGTTCACCTGTTAAGGATTAGAAGAGGGCGAAGGATAGACCAAACAGAACAATATATTGTCCAGCCTCCGGAGCAAAGAACGCCCGACTGGCACCCAAAGTCAAACTCTTCCCCCCACCCCCCTTTGCTCCCCAAGGCCTTAAAGGCATGGTCTAGTAAACATTTTTATTGTCCCTACGGGTCGGCCATGTTTTTTTAAGCCTAAGTGGCTCGATTTTAGAAAACTTTCCTATGGACCTTACCCAAGTTTTCGTCCATTAAACGCACGCGAAAACAAGCACCAGGGAGACGCCATTTTCTGATAATCCTATCTTTTCCCCGATCGCCCTGGCTGACCTGCTTTTGCGGCACTAAATCAATTCCCCCGCCCCTGAGCCTGTCATCAGCAGACTCGTACCGCCCATTTCCCAACGCCAAAGCACGTCTCGTGTCAACATTCGCTGCGCTTCAGCTAATGACGTGTCGCCATGGAAATGGCAGGACGCCTCTTTCCTCAATAAGTATAAACAGACCGTTTCACAACACACAGCAGCAGATTTTCCATTCCTCTCTCTGTGTTACTTTGAGTATTCTGTGACTCGTTTCAGTGCTCTGGTCAGCTACCTTCGCCGCTTGTAGCCCGTGTGAACAGATACCAGTACCACTGCTATAAATTATTTTAGTTTGTTTAACACACAATGGCTACAATAATGCCCTACATGTACGAGCCCGAGTATACCGAGGAGGAACTACTGGAAAGGGAAGCACGCGAAAACGATGGGGATTCGGACGGCAGTTTGCAGGACGAATCAACAGATGAAGAGCCTGGGCCTAGTCGAATGGACGGCGTCTCCACCTGGTGCACATGCAATCGGTGCGAGCTAATGCCAACTGAGGACGAGAACTGCTGCTGCCGAGAAAACTCGGGATGCCTGGCCTACATTTCGGAAGGCGAGCCACGACCGCAATGCATCACCGAGCTGCCAGACTTCAGGGCAGCCTGCCTCACACGGGCCGTGTTGAGAATAATGATGGTGCTTATGCACGAACTTCGAGCAACTGTTCGTCCTCGTAATCCGAGTAACGAGTAAGTATACTCTGCTTGTCATGCCACTCCTATTTCATGTTCTTCTACTATATCCAAAATTTCATCTACATATCATTGTAACGCATGTAAGTCGTTCAATAGTGTGCATTGTCTAAATAGCATTTGTCCGTGTAAAATGCCATTAGTTACAAGAATTGTCATTGACAACAAACGTTTATTAAACTTATCTTGGTCATTTAAAAACAGTTTGTTTCATTCCTTTTCACAGGTGGTACAGGCTGGTGGCCTAATGTCCTCTATATGGTGGCTTCACGGGAGGCTTGGACACCGGGTTCGAAGAGTGATACCCGCCTGTGCCATTCGTGCCATTAGAGAAACGTTCCTGAGTGACAGCGGTCAGTACAGGGGATTTTCTCTCGCTGTGCTGCAACCTGACCTGTATAATCTTTAAAGTCTTGTATTTTTGTGTCATGAAAATAAGATACAAAATAAAACACCACATTATTTTAACAACGGTTGTCTCAATTTTTTAAATGAATCAAGTGTGTCTCCATTCAAGGATGGACGTCGGACATCTGTGCTCCGAATGGGTGAAGGTCTGGTCGCTGTGAAGCAGGGTGGTCACTATCTATCTAAGCTAACATAACATATTCTCGATAATGCATGCACTAAATAACACTTGTTCAAAGTCTTTCAGTAGGTTATGTCTCTATAAAAGTCACACATATATCTATGCTAACAATTACCATTGGATTATACAGGCCTTAGGGTTTTGACCACTATAATACACCGGTTGAAGTGTGGGTCTGTGCTCACAAGAATCTCCGGTATGTGGCATTTGTTATTGATAAGCAACGATATACTATCATTGATATAAAGGCGATATACTGTATATTGATATAAAGGCGGTTCGCGCCGGTGGATGCGCGCTGGCATGGGGGCTGTCAGGGGCGCAAAAGGCCAAGGTGCCAAACTACATGTACACTTCAAAAGGTGTCCCACGCCAAGGGGCCATCGGTCACATGGCCTCCTCAGACCCTGTGTCTCCAGCCAGGCCTCCCCTTGAAGCAGGCCGCCCCCCTGCTATCCACATAAGTGTCTCCATTCAGCAGTCTTCCTGTGCCTTAACTGCACGCCCCAGGGCCATCCATCCCACCCGCCTGTATCAAAGGCGGTTCGCGCCGGTGGATGCCCGCTGGCATGGGGGGCTGTGACGGGCGCAAACGGCCAATGTGCCAAACTACATGTACACTTCAAAAGGTGTCCCACGCCCAGGGGCCATCGGTCACATTGTCTCCTCAGATCCCGTGTCTCCAGCCAGGCCTCCCCTGAGGCAGGCCGCCCCCTGCAATCCACATAAGTGTATCTCCATTCAGCAGTCTTCCTGTGCCTTATCTGCACGCCTCAGGCCCATCCATCCCACCCCCCTGTATCAAAGGCGGTTCGCGCCGGTGGATGCCCGCTGGCATGGGGGGCTGTCAGGGGCGCGAAAGGCCAAGGTGCCAAACTACATGTACACTTCAAAAAGGTGTCCCACGCCCAGGGGCCATCGGTCACATGGCCTCCTCAGACCCCGTGTTTCCAGCCAGGCCTCCCCTTGAAGCAGGCCGCCCCCCTAAGACCACGACATACGTCATTCATTCACAAACACACCCCTGTTTCTAATACTTTATAAACCACTTGATATGTCTCATGAGAACATCTTTGTGCTTTGCAAGTCAACTCCTGAACATGTTACCTGGCAACCACTGAGATCTACGCTAATCTGCTCGTCGTCGTGCTATCCGTGAACTTCTGTGACCGCTTAGAGCAAACCCATCAGTGTGCTACCCGTGGCCACCCACCTATTCTCCTGCAACATACTGCTCTGCTTGCTGAATCCAACTGTTTGTTGGTCAAGGTAAGGCCATGTATCCTAGTCATATTTCGCAGATTTTTAAATTTCTATCTATTTACGAGTTGAGTACACAATAGTGCTAGGTTCATTGGTCTCATTGCTATTGACTTGAGTTTCCATTGCTATCCTATCAATAGATCTATTTATTTTCATCTGTGTCTATTGTCATCGAATTGCACCCTTCGGGGGTCCAGTCTATAATGTAAGCATGTTTCCTTCTCGTGCAATACAGAACATCCAAGGGATGAGTCACATGTTCAGTTTTTAGTCACATCATTTATACATTTCTGCAACTTATGCAAATACTAAGCTGCACATAATGAACTGATATAGTTCCTGCGACCAAAACAAACCTTGCATTGATCATTGTATGATTCATTTACTTTTGTATCAAATCTTTATTCTTGAAGATTGTATAATAATGTCGATATTTACTTTTCAGATTTATCAACAATGCCTGCCTGTTCGATTAGCGGTTGCCCTTCGAAGACCCAGGCTAAATCTGAAGGCACTACAATGCATGTATTCCCGAAAACTGTTGATCGAATAAGAGAATGGGTCAGACATTGCGGATATCCACTGGATGAGCTGGAAAGTAGAGTCCAACAAGTCTTACAGGACAAGAGGGGTGATCGATACCGCATCTGCAGCCGGCACTTTTCCTTGGACATGTACGCAACTTCTTGGGTAACAAAGAAGAATAAACGGCGAACGACACGGAAATTGCGCGAAAACGCTATTCCCACTCTATTCGTCCATATTCCGCCACCGGTGAGTCAAGTGTCCGGATTTAGCTTTATGCCTTGCGGTAGTGTGTAGGTAGCCGAATGGACTAATTGATATTGTAGGTGTTCTATCCCTTGTAATAATTTCGATATTGATATGAGTGCATAGTTTTTTGAATAATGACATTTATCAATATATTCTTTTTCGATTTCATAACCCACAAACGCAATGTATATATATATATGGGGACAGGGAACTGTGCTGTATTGAGCATTTTTCAAGTATTCTGTCGGCTTACATGGCTATTTTTAATATTGGCATTTCATTATCAATCATTAATTGACCTTTACAACTTCTTGACTATCCCTTCAATCTGAAGCAAGAACATTCTACATCCTTGACGTGGTCGCAGTTATCAACCACTTCTAGCGCGTATCAGGTAATCTCACTAGGCTAATCCGCTACATACTTGTTTTATGCATGTCAAGGAATAGTTTTATTCTATCGTGTAATTATTTTACCGAATGTTTGGTTACTGCTTTCCAATTGATATACACCTTAGTTATCGTCCACTGGTGTTTGTTTTCCAGTTATAATTAGTGTTATCCATACTAATGCAAGTACTGTCTTTCAGGGGGATGCTGTAGCGTCCGCCACATCTACAACATTTCTAGATGTTCTTCAACAGCAGGAGGAATGGATACTGACAGCTCCATTGAGCGTCATCATCAGAGCTGGAATTCTTGTCGTTTGATTGTTCTACACAATGTTTCATTCGTGGTTAGCCGTTGATATGTACCTGTGCTGTCGACCCCAGGTGTGTGTTATGTTTTCACAATTGTAATCCTCACTAATGCAAGTACTATGTTTGAGGCAGTTGATGGAGCGTCAACCCCTGCACTTGATGCAGAGCCTGACATTCATGTATACGATTCGGCGCAACAGCTTTCGGAAGTGCGCACTACATTTGCAACATCCATAGATATTCTTCAGCAGCACGAGGTATGGATAATGACAGCTCCATCATGCGTGATCATATAACGGGATTCCATTTGCTATACTTTCTTCCCTATTAACGCAAGTGCTGTGTTTCAGGGAGACGACGAAGCTTCCACTACAATCACAACATCCAATTTAGATGATGCAGATGTAAATAATTCGTTGAAAAGTCGATGAAATGTGATCATATTTAGATTTTCCTTGATTCTTTTGGACAATGCATCATTTGCGGTTATCTCTTTATATGTACCTGTGCGTTCGACCCCAAGTGTGTGTTATGTTTCCAATATTGAAAAGCATACTAATGCAAGTACTGTGTTTCAGGGAGATGCGGATGCCTCCTCTCCAATACAACCAATCATGGCAGTCCATGCAGAGCCAGAGGTATGGATACTGACAGTTCCATCGAAATAGATCATCACTGGTCGAATACTTGTCGTTTGATTGTTGCACACAATGTTTAAATCGTGTTTGGCTATTGAGATGTACCTGTGTGTTCGTCCTCATGTGTGTTTTATGCTAACAATATTTTGAAACATAGTAATGAAAGTACTATGTTTCAGGGAGACGATGGAGCCTCATTCCGTGCTGTCTATGCGGATACAGAAAATATAGTCTTTGCACCGCAAGAGGAAGGGAGGACATGCGGAAACGAATCGGAGCTACAGCGTGCAGATGTTGAAGGTCGAGTCAAAAAAGTTGCAAAGAAAAAAAAAACAAAAAAAAGGTTAGTTACAAACAGTTCATAACTTTAAAAAAATAAAATGTTTGTGCTGGGGACTATTTTATGTTTTTTCCAGTCAATTCTACTACACTGCATCTTGTGTTTAAACTGAACATCCCTTTTCCAATCTCTCCTCCAGTTACCCGTGTGTGTCAGAACTATACACACACAGACAGTGAAGCGAATGAGAGATGTGGCTTGCCAGACCGTGTACACTATGGAGGAACTATTAATTGAGGCGAGGCGTGTTCAGGCTCGAGATGCTCATGTCCAATGGCCAGAACATGAATTAACTGTGTTTGGAGACTACAGCAAAGTTGCATTGGACCATAGCTACAGTGCAACCGCACCACCACAAGAAGATGTTATTGAATGTATTGAAGGTATTGAAGATAGCTCTGAAGTAGTTGCAGATCAATTTACACAATCTACACCCGCCAAAAATTTGCCACCAAAAAACCTGTCGACATTGTTGTGTTCTCCCATCAATGTTGAAGTAATAGATGTTGAAATGACAGAGAATGAACCAGCCGCAGCATCCATAGACGCATCAGAACTTGATATCAGCGATATTACTTTCCAATGTGTTGAAATCTCCACAACGTCACAGGCCGAAACAACGTTGACGCAGGATGACAGTCTAATGAAAGAGAGCAAATACATTGTATTCGACAGTTGTTTGATGGAAATTATAAGTATGCTGAAATGTGTGCATTCCATTAGAGGGAAAGTATGTGGGAAGCCATTGATTAATGTGACTCGTCAAATAAAAGGCAGTAACGTCAAAATAAATGCCGTCTGTAGATTAAATCATAGGTTCTCATGGTCTGCACAACCGATGCTGGGGAAACTGCCAGCAGGCAATCTACTGTGTGCAGCTGCATCACTTTTTAGTGGCTCCAGTTTTAGAAAGTTAGAGGCTTTCTTTCAGTTTGTGGGACTCCATTTCATTTCTAAAGCACTGTACTACATATACCAACGTGATTATCTGTTTCCGGCCATTAGTGATGCTTGGAAAATTGAACAATTGTCTCTAGCAAGTACATTCGAAGGCAAACGATTCAGGCTAGCCGGCGATGGACAGTGCGACAGCCCTGGATTTTCTGCCAAGTACTGCACCTACCACTTTCAGGACATGGATAGTAAGAAAATTGTGAGTTCGGTGGTCGTGCAGGTAACACAATGTACATCCTCAGTGGCCATGGAGAAACTAGGTTTTATAAAATCAGTGGAATATCTACAATCGAGGGGAATGCACATCGACCTCATAGCCACGGATAGACACGTTTCAATTGCCAAGACAATGAGAGAGCAGTTCCCACATATTAAACATCAATTTGACGTATGGCATCTTGCTAAATCAATCAATAAGAAAATCTCGGCTGCAGGGAAAAAAAAAGGTTTTGAAAGTATTTTGCAGTGGTCACATTCTATCACCAACCATCTTTGGTGGAGCTCAAAAACTTGTGAGGGGTCAGTGGAAATACTACTTGAAAAATGGCGGTCACTGATGCACCACTGTACCAACGTTCACCGCTGGACAGCAAATGAACATTTCCACCAATGTGAACATGGCCCTTTGTCCCCAGAGGAGGCACGGAAGAAGAAGTGGTTGATTCCATCTTCACCGACACACAAAGCCATTGAGAAGATTGTTTTCGACAAAACTATCAAGAGATTTGAGAGGACTAACAGAATTCTGTCACACAGGAGATTTGGAGGTGTTCCACAATATGTGCCTAAAGTACAGGCCAAAGCGCTTGCATTTTAGCTTTCGGGGCATGAAACATCGCACTCTACTAGCGGTCTTGGCCCATAACAGCAATGTCGGACGTGAATAATCTAAGACTAGGGGTAAAGTAAGGATGCCTCGCTACACTAAGGTTTTTTCAAAACGAAGTAAGCAATGGGTGATCAAACCAGTCTATGATGAAATGCAGTTCGACCTTGTGAAAGGTCTTATTGTTGCTGTGTTAGAGAAGCATAGATATGGAATTTTGGACGTTTCAGTGCAGAGCAGTGATCCATTGCCACCGAACATTGCGACTGTGCCATGCCCACCCGAAGCACAGCGGATTGTGAAGTACAAATCCCGGTTTAAATAATTGCAATACGATTGTCTTTTTGTAAATAAATGTTATTGTACAGTGTACCTGTAAACCTAACCCCTACCTTCACCATCATGGGTTGCGAACAAGCTGGGTGTCATCTTTGAATTCTCTCTATTCACCTCACATATGTGTATGTATATATTTTTCTCATGTCTCATCTCATGTAAATGTAAATGCTGCACACTGTTAACGGAGGGGAGGCTTGCGTATTGCAAATAATAAAACAAAACAAACAATAAATCTCACTTTTAACTCAACTCCTGTGGTACTTTATACTTTCCCTGACCTTCCGCCAAAAATTAAATGTCTCAATTTGGGCTGCAAAGCTCGCAGACAACGGGGACAAAATTGGGGCACTTAGAACGCGCCAGCCAAGCGGGCCGTGGCATTTGGAAGAGTAGCCAGTTCGCATTTGCACATTGAGGCGCACTACATAGAAGGATTCTAAACTTAAAGTTCGCACAGATGCCTATTCTATGTGATGTTGCAAATAAAGAATGCGAAGGACAGCGCCCAGATGAGGCCCACAAGTCGCACTGGAAGTATAAGGGTCTATTGTTTTTTGACCTTGAGACAGGGACCATGCCGAAAGAACTACATTTGAAGGGAGTGCGCAATATTGTAAGAGACGATAAGGCAGAAAATTCAGAAACTAGACCGAGTTTCATTTTAGGTCAGTATACGAAAAATCGTTGTCAAGAGCACGGTCCGTTTTACAGACTGCATTACGAAGAGACACAATGGAAATTTCAAATATAATGTAAGTAAATCTTTACACGCTTTTATACCGGAATGAAGATTTAATGAATGGATGCATGAATAAATGAATGAATGAAGAGCTAGGAAAAGCAAGTAAAACTGTTCGTAGTGGGCACATGGGCATGTAGGTCCACTGGTCTCACCGATCTCGGTCCTTGGCCCAGCCACTTTTCCCTGCACTGCCTACCTGCACTACGGGACTGTCTGTATATCCTTCAGCCCCTTCTCCCGGCATTTACCTTGCACTTGCCACCAGCTGGCCCTATTATTTAATTTGTATTTCAACTAACCATGTACAGCCCTTCCCCATGCGCGATCAGAAAGACACCTGGCCTAGTAGGATCGTTGTCTGTCTGCCCTTGTTCCCCCACCTGCCTCGTCACGTCTAGAAACACTTGAGTATAGGCGCGTTACAAATGCCATATCATATATCATATTATTCCTCACGCATGTAGACTAACTGTCGTTTATCATTGTGTGTTGGACTCGATTTATCTTGTTACTTTTCGCATTGATTTTAGAGACGAACATACTTCATTGAACTATCCTTGCAAGCAAATAGTTTCTGATCGGCCGTAATAAATAAAATGAGTAATATTAATGAAGTTCGGCTAGCGAGACTAATTATCATTTTCTTGTTTTCATAACAGGTATTTGATCCCATTCTGCCACTGCCATCTGTTTGAGACACCGGCGGATGGATTCTTCAGCAGACACCTGCAGCTTTGTGTCAACAACTGGAGCACGATCACCATATTATGGGACGATCGCCAAGGGCCCACATGCCCTTACGCTGTATTAGTGGCTAGAAGCAACATAACAACCTTTAGGCTGGACTAGTGCCTAGTTGATGGAACAGCCTTGCGGTTCACCGTGCTTCCAAAGTGATTCTTTTTACGAAAATGAACATCCTGTGTACCATAAAGGAACAGCGCGTGACTCGAGATGAAACGGAACAGTTATTGCGGATACAGATAAAAGAAAATAAATGGCTTCCGGAGTTCATATGGCAATTGCTGAATATTCTCTAAACATTTAATGTCAAATAAATGTACTTTACCAAATGTACGGTGTTGCTGTTTCATTTTAAAGTACAGTTTCATATTCCGAATCGTGGCGCACTGTGTTGCGAGTTGAACTGTGTTGGTTTCCGGGTTCTGTGTGAAGATGACTGGGCACGTTTGCCTACGCAGCACAGTAACGTCACGGGGAGAGGCGGGGAATATGAATGTTTTAATGTGAGGCTCAGGGGCGGGGGAATTGATTTAGTGCCGCAAAATCAGGTCAGCCAGGGGGATCGGGGAAAAAATAGGATTATCAGAAAACGGCGGCTCGCTGGTGCTTGTTTTCACGTGCGTTTAATGGACGAAAACTCGGGTAAGGTCCATAGGAAAGTTTTCTATAATCGAGCCACTTAGGATTAAAAAAACATGGCCGACCCGTAGGGACAATAATCATTTTTACTAGACCATGCCTTTAAGATGTTACTAACAGCACTGCCTTCGCCCCTCTGCGTGACACTGTGGCGGTATCCTCTTGTGCTTAATTGAAATAATAAAAGAAGTCCCAATACACTTAAGCACTTAGATAATCAAACAGTAAAATCTGTGAAATCCCCGGTGTAATCGTTGGTTGGGCCAGGAATCACCTTAACGGTCCACAGGACTCCCTTGCAACTACAGGAGCTAATGTCTCTGCGCATCCAAACCTTTGTCCCTCCTCTTTAGAAAACAGAGCTTCAGGGACCAAGGATCACTTTGTTTCGTTTGCTTCATTTGCAAACCTTGCTACGTCCATAGAACTTTGTTCGGCGAGTACTCGATGGGGCTTGGCGGGTAATGACCTGGCCTCAGCACTAGCACTTTCCCTGCAGTGCTAACACCTTGCAGCACCAACACCGCCCTTGCGCAGCACCGGGCTTCACTGCTCCGGGGATATGAAAGCTGTTTTAAAAGGAGGAAGGGGGCGTGGTGACGAGTGTAGAGAGCAAAAAGGTCCTTTCCTGTTCACACCAAGCGGCGCCAACATCGCCCTTGCGCAGCACCTCCTAGTGGAGTCTCAAAAGGGCCTATACTTAAAAACCTTTTGCCAATCCTTACAGCTAACTTAGAAATCGTGTGGGGAATTGTTCATAAAAAAAGAAAGAGTTGTTCACAAAATGGTAAGTCAGGATGTTCAGGCCGTTGGTCTCCCTTCCCCACGTTTTCAGCATGGGACAAGGCTGTTCACTCAAGCATAGCAAAATCTTGGGCTACATCGGCACAAGGACACAGTTCCATTACCAACATCAGGGCCTTCTGTTGCCAAGTCTCTTAAGTTATCAAAGTCTCTTGATTCAGAGGGCCTGATGTACCGAAACAACGAAAAGTTATTTTACAAATATTCAATCAGAGCGATTCACTCTTCATCCTGGATCACCCTCAGCCGGGCTCAGATCCATTTTCTACCACAATCTTTAGTTTGGATCCCCCTTTTCCGGGCTCAGATCCCTTTTACACAATTAGTCGCCCTCAGCCAGGCTCGGACCAACTACAGTTTGTATTAGCTATCGAAGACTTTCGAATGTGCACAGGGTTTGGCTTGACTCGTTGTAGGACCACTTTGATTTCACAGTTCACAATTTTACAGTCACACTCTCAGTTAGAGGTCTGACAGAGACCTTCGAATGAGCACCCACGTGTCACCAGACCACTCTGTATATGGCATCTACCTTGGTTTCAAAAGTTCAATCACTCCTTGGATACTCAATTATATTTGCGTTGCTAAATCACGTACGCCTTACGATCTGTCCTTTGCAGATTTCCTCATACATTGCTGCCGCTTGAAACCTTGGTTCTAGCACAGACCGTTCTGCTATCAGTCTCCCTGACTCACCGGCTGTGCTGACTTTACTGGAGCGGCTTTGCTGTAGAAGCCACAGTACCACAGCGGTAATCGCTCCTCCCCGCCTCGGCTATCGATGCGGGAAAGCCCCGGGTACACACAATGCATCTTTCTTCAGCTTTAATTCCCCATCTTATGTTTCACATTCTCGAGGGCTTGTGGAAGTAGTGGTTTCTCCCTCTGAAAAGACCACGGGCAAATCCCTCATTGCAGCCCTTTCTGGTCTTGCTGTCTTTCTCCTCGTATTAAACTGCCATCTCGAAACTGCTGCTTCCTCTTTTGACTTGCCCAGAGTGTGCTTTCGTGGGATGGAAGTCAGGTGTGTGTAATTATCAATAATTGCCAGACAATGCCGGACCGTTGTGTTGGGAGATGTCAGGCATACGGCCCAGTGTTAGACCGTTTTCTCTCACAGTGAGCGGTCCGTGAAACAGTGTTTGTGTCGGGAAGGGGGGGGGTGAGTTCCTAAGTATCCTGGTAGGATGGGGAAAAGGTGTTACAAGGAAGGGGATACTGTGTCTCACCCTCCAGTGTCCCACTCCCCGAGGACCACTCAACCAGGTGATCCTCCTACAGTGGTCCACCCACAGGAACTGGATCCAAAAACGATGCCTGTGTCCTGGCCACCTGGATGAAAGATCCCCGGGGACTGGCGGGTGAGACATCTTCAGGTTTCTCACAGCTGTTACTGAATACTGGTTTAAGATCGCCAGGCACCACGGTGAGCATCCCCTAACATGAGTGGGTCCACATTTTCAACAAATGCCAGACAATGCTTTAAAGACTCCACAACAACTGTTACTCAAGTTAAGGTTTTAAGAACGACCAATGCCCAAAAAGGAGTTATAGGAAAATACAAATGAAGCCTAATCAAAAAGTCAACCAATCACAGTATGTAAAACAAACCCTACACTGGGGAAAGCAATCCAGGAACGGCTTAGGTACCCAATCAACAGCCCAGGTGTATAAAATAAGAGAAACCACTAAGAGGAAGACTTGGAGGAACCAGATTGGCTTTCACCCATTCTTTGGATAAACCGAGCGTCCATTTCCCGGAAAGAGGTAGAACATGTTTCATCAGCTGTATATGAGTTGCTCCGTCAAGGTTATGCCAGAGGACCAACCAGAAGAGCTGGTGTTGTGCGCTGTCCAGGGCCTGGAGAAAGGTCCTACTTCCAAACCTTGTGACAAGGAAGGCATAATGCTGAAGAGAGTGAAAAAAGGAATCACGTATGTACTATCACACTCCTATTACTTAAGTTAAAAAAGTATATAGGCATCCTATTCTTAAGGATACTCCTGTCACCTGCACACCATTCAACAGAGAAATATCAGTCAATGTGTCAAAGACGACGTTTTTGATTATTATGAGATTAAAGAATATTTACGAGATTAATTTAGAAAATTCATCCACAAAAAGAACAGATTCTTAAAATTAGAATGCTTTAATATTAGTACTCTTCATTTTACATAGCTGCGTGACAAATAAAATAGACAAGTTTCCACACAATCATTTGGTTGAAGAATCCAGAGCAATGCTGTTCATATTCCCTTCATCGGGAGTTCAGCGTAGTATGCCTTTATGTAATATTATAAGAAAATAGAAAAATAATCCTAAAATCAATCTAATTGTAAGAATAAATCAAAACTCAGAAAGATACCTTTCATCAATTACGACGTTCGGTATAGAGATTCCGATATGTCCTTGCATTTCTTACAACGTCCTTCTAACATAGAAAAAAAAAGTACCTTGTCGTCATATACATGTATTGTTGGAATTCAGGAATGTAAAGAGGCTACTCATAGATCTCATTGAGACCCAGGGGAGAGGGGGGAGTATGGGGGACGGGGGCACAGGAAGAATTTCCAATGGGATTGGTGGGCGCCAACAGGGACCAATCAACCATCTGAGGTGCTAGCTCTCTGCAGCTTGGAGGCCCCGGTGTTAAAGGTGCTAAATCAGCGCCAGATAAGGGGGGGAGGTGCACCTACCAACTGCGGGAGTAAAGATGCATGGTGGGGGTGGCTACATGGGGAATAACAGATACTCTGAGCCACAGATACACTGTATATAGAACTTAACCAGGAATGGTAGGGGGTAATGATACATTGGATGTAAACTTGGTCCAGCACATTGCTCTACGAGTAGATAAAGGAGGGGAGGGACCAAAACAAATAGCACAACAAATATGCGTAGTGGGAAAACACTCAGAGCGGGCTGGATCTGGGAACTTTTCAATTTAAACACGTGACAAGAAGGACAGGGATGTGTAAAGGGTGAGTGAGGGAGGCTCAATTCACTCGTCATATGGGAATTAAGACAGCCGGAACTGAGTGAGGGAACTGCAGGGCGGTGAGCCAAACAAACCGCCTGCACGGTAGCCGGATGGTTGCTCTGTACCAGTGTGCCAGTCACTTGACCACTGATGCCCACCGGCAGGCGGCAGTTGGAAAAGAACACTGGACGGAGTGGCGTTCCTAGGAGGACCAATCAGACGGTAAGGTTCCTAAGCTCTGAAAAGGGGGCTATCCCTCAAAGTATCCGCCACAGAGTCCGCGAGGGTCATTATCTAACAGGTATTGTGTGAATATCCCCTTTCCCACCAGCTGCAGGATGTCTTGTGTCCTGTTCTCAATGGTGCTGAACCAATGGCAGTGCATTCAAATTCTGGCGGTCAGAACAAATATTGATTCATTAATAAGATGTTCTGGGGTGGGTTGTGAGGTGATGGGGTGAGGTGATGGGAAACCAACTGTTTGCTCTAATGAGGCTTTCACTAATTAATGTAACTATCGACGAGGAGGAGCAGATTGCAAACCAATCAAATCCCTGGGAAGCACAGAAAAAACAAATCCTCCAACTTGCAAGGGTTTCTCTGGACTTCCAACTATTGTACTTCTTGTTATAAAATTGGTGTTATTAGTCCATCAGATGTCAGCCTCTCCATCAGAGGCAATCCACTGTTCTGTTTGATTTGTGCTTACCAAGCTGTAAAAGACAACGTTGCTTCTTGCTGGCTTTGTGCTCCATTTATTGAGGAAGTGGTTTTTATTATGCACTAATTAGCGGACACAGACTACATTTTTGGAGCCTCCAGCGAGAGGTCTGTCCTCCCCGGACTACTGAGGGTATCCAGGCCGATCTCCCTGTTCACAGCGCATCACTGAGGAGGCCCGCAGACAGTTTGCAAAGGTCTGCCAGGTCCCAAGACCCGTCCCGCGTTTCAGTGCAAGGGCGAGCCCGTGGTGGAGGCTCAGTGCTGAAGGGACTCTGGAGTATTCAAGACGTGAATATAATCGTGCAAGAAGACGCTGCACAATAGGTGTATGCTAGCAGAAGGTGGGTGGATAGATTGTTTTATGGTGTATAGAATGCATCCTCGAGAGAAGGGAGGCCGATCTGCCGTAGTAGTGTAGATATTACAGCATGCCATGCAATAGGGAGTGGACGCTGGTGTGGGCAAGCCTGCGGTAGAGCAGAAGGGGTGCGTGGCAAACGGTTAAGACAGGTGCTTCGCATAGTACAGGCGATTGTATAGTTGTGGCATTGGGGTACGAGTTATGTTTTTTTCTTGGAGAGGGACATGCATGTGGTAGTTAGCGTCAAATGGTGAGGGTTTGTGGTGGATGAATCAGCACCCAGAGATATCTCGTGTAAAATAGCAGGCCTTTCACATTATTAACAGTAGGAGTGTGCCCTGGTGCATGGGTAGACACTGGACACTCTTGCACTAATAGAAAATGGTGAGCCTGTGGAGAGTGCTGTCAAACATCGAGTAAGTTGTCGGGCCTGTGGAGAGGGCCAGTGTGAACAAGTGAAGTAGCTGGTTGGGACTGTCTGTAGAGAGCCAGAGTAAACATTGATGGGGGTGCTTGGGAATAAAGGGAGAGCACAGAGTAGTAGGATGAAGGAAAAAAAGGAACAGAAATACCGGCCTATATGGACAGCCCCTTAGACCATATGTGCCTTAAATTGCCCGGTTATCGCGATAAAATATTAAAGTACAACTTTCTGTGGGCAGAAGAGACTGCAGGGCAGTGTTCTCACACCTGGCCAGGAGAAAGATGTTTGATAGTAAAATAATAGAGCATACATTCTCATACCGGTTAACACAGTATAAAAGGTTCCAAGCTAAAAAGCAGGCAGAATATATTGGGTCTCTTCTCTTTACAAGGAGACTAAAGAGGATAAATTAAAGCAACAAGAAGTGGCAGTGGGAGGGGACAGACTGAGCTCACTGCCCCCAGCCTACGGGTTATATCAAACTTTACAACCAGCCGCAGGGTACACTAACCCGTGGCAGGAAACATCTAAGGGTGATCAGGGGAAAAGCACAGGGGAAAGAGAGAAGGAGGTACAAAGAGGAGATGTGCATGCCGGGAGAAATAAAATATCTAGCAGACATCGAAAAGAACACGCGCCAGCAAGTGGATGTGTTGTTCAAGGAAAGCAGAACGGGTAATAGAAGTAGGTGAGGGGAAGGAACAAGGGTGACAAGCGGGAATGGGTATAAGGAAGCATACAACTCAAATTAGATGGGTAAGACAGAGGAAGAAACAAAAGACGATGAGGGGGACGAGGAAGAAATAGCGTCAGACGAAAGGTCAATGGGAGACATATGGAGTGACATGCAAAGTGACGAATGCACACCCAACCAACTAAGGCGAAGGGGAAGAAAAAAAAAAAAAAAAAAGAGTGGGAAGACGGGACAGACAGTTGCAGTAAGGATTGGTCCACCTCGCAGTAGGACGGGAAAGGTAAAAATGGGGTTAAAACAAGTTGTCAGGGGAGGAGGGACAGGACCAAAAACACAGGTAATGCCTTTATTACAGAAGGGACGAGGGGGAGCCCATTGTGTGTCCTGGCAAACAATGGACCTGGATAACCTAATGTGTAGTTTACCTTCTCTCGTGGCCGAGGCCAGTAAAAGGATACACGCACCACAGAAAAAAAACAGCAGGTGTAACGGTGGACATAGGGGATATGAAAAGTTTGTTTGCCACAATCATAGGAAAACAGGCAGACAACATTTGGAATCGGGCGCGCTACAAAGGGGTGAAATTGAGCACCAATGCTCAAGGCGGAGCTCCATTTAACAATTGTCAAGCGCATGTCTGGGAAGTTCTAAGAAGCATGTATCCAGACAGCTATGACCTGGGGACAGTGATGGCTCATAAAATGAAAGGAGACAACCCGGCAGAATATATATAAAGCGAGTTCAGGATTTATGGACCCAAGGTCCTGGGACAAATGTATACCATTGTTCTATCACATACTATTGAAAGGATTGCCACCAGATGTACAGGCATCCTTAGACAAGATAGTAAGCATAGAAGCTGAAGGCAGGACCGAAATACAAGCCACAATAACACGCTCTTGTAAAAGGAAGCAGGAAAGTGAGAGGCAGGCAGCAGAGAATGACAAGAAAGCAGAAAACAAATTAGTACAAAAGAAGCTGGCCAAATACACTATGGAATGAGCACGGTTAATGCCAGACACTGCTGCTGTGGCACTAGCACTGCAGGGAGGGTTTCCCGTAGGACAAGCACAGCAACAAGGAGGATACATGCAGCCACAGTATGGGCCAGAATGGGGAGTACTACCACAGGGGAACTACACGCATAAGGAAATACTTCCCTATGGGAAGAGGGTTTTCACAGTGAGGGGGGAGTATCGAGGAACAGAGTCTTCCGACCATGCTACATTTGTCAGAACATGGAACATGTAGCACGCATTTGTCAGTTTCTGCAACAGGCAAACCAAGTAGCGCAACAGCCAGGACTCCAATGGCAGCAGATACAGAGTCCTCCAGTGCGGATACAAGCACAGCAGGTGGTGCAGGGGGTGGGAGGGTCCAACAGCAAGGAGGAACAACTGACAGTGGGCAATGGTCCCAGATGTGACCGAGCCACTCACAGTAGCAGGGGGGACCCACAGTAGTGCTAGGGCAAAACGTGGTGCTCCACTACACAGAAGTCAGGCAGAAGGGAATCTGTTTCCCTTTCCGCCGAACACCACACAGCAATAGGGGGGCCCACAGAAAGTCTGAGTGTCCAGTCCTAGTAGTAACTGACGACCCCAAAGAGGAACCTGAGTTAACAGTGAAAACAGGACCCAGAGAGTTCTCATTTCTCAGATACAGGAGCAACCAAATCCTACATTAGAGAGGGGGGAGTGGGGAGTATTTCCACTATCTAACAAAGTCATGGATACATAGGGGTTTCCTGGGACGGTGGTCGCGGTTCCAGTAACAAAAGATTTATCATTAATAATAAGGACACAGCATCTCGTAGCTCCCTTACTATACTCCAAAAACACACCCATCAACATATTGGGGAGATATTTGCTCAGTAGGTTGAATGCAACTATATCATTCACATAGATAGTGATGGTGTGATCCACACTCTACATTTATTATGCCCAGGTAGCAGCTGGTCTCTTGGCAATGTACACGCAAAGCACCTTGCGAGCACAGCCAGGATATCACAGCATGTTCCTGTACAGGGTCGAAGATCTGCTAGGATGGGTTTCGGGAACATAGGGGGAAGGTGTTCTGACTGGCTTCAGAATTCCTATTCATACACCACAGTGCCAGAAGGATGACTTAAAGGGGAAAGCAACAGTGTTACAGTTGGCAGAAGCAGCAATACGCAAGAACATGGCAATTTTGTGTGGCACAGATGATGACAACATGGAGTGGCAAACAGTACTGTGCACTGACCCCACCTTGACGATTACAGGAGTATCCGATGAACAACTGCTCGCCGATGACAAGGAGGAGGGAGAGTTCAGGTAGTGGAAAAACTGGTGCCCCTCCCGATACAGTTCGTGAAAAAGAAAAACAAAGACACAGAGGGAGATCTCAAAGAGGTGCCAGGTAAGTTATGGACAAAGGGACCTCATGATGTATGGGTACTAAAAGGGATTGGGCCAGTAAAAATAAAACAAGGGGCCTGCTGCCCCTGGCAAAACAATACCCATTTACCAGAGAAGCCATTGAGGGGATATATTCCCCTGTGCACGCATTAGGGCAGCAAGGCATAATTCAGACACCAACCTCCTCTTGCAACACAGCAATCTACCCAATAAAGAAATCAAAAGGAGGGTTGTGGTGTTTCATTTAGGATTTGCGTTCCCTAAATGAAGTGGTAGAAGCAGAATTTCCTGTGGTTACAAACCCGGCCACATTATTGTGTAATATACCATCAAAAGCAAAATACTTCAGTAATTTGACTTGAAAAACGCCTTTTTCTCTATACCCTTGCACCCAGATTCAAGAAACCCGACCAGCTTCACGTATCACGGAATCATATTTGAACATACTTGTTTGCCCCTGGGGTGTTTGAATCGCCCAGCATCTTCAATAGAATAATACAAATTAATCTATGCAACATGCGAACATCAAGCACAGTGATTTAATATGTAGATGACCTGCTAATATGCAGTGAGACATAAGAGTGTAGAACAGACTCAGTACACATTGTGTCACTACTCGCAGAAAAGGGGCACAAGGTAAAATTACAGTATTGTCTCAAAGAGGTAGTATACTTGGGACAAAATCACTATCAAAGGGTGAAGAATAATGCCCGAAAGAACACAGGCCATTGATTCAACCGCTTGCCCACGAACGGTGAAAGAAATGCAGAGGTTTCCAGGTTTATGTAATTACTGCAGAGCTTGGGTATTTCACTAAACCCCTGCTGCAGGGCCTTAAGGATGTGCAGAAAGAGAAGAGCGACATAAAATGGACATCGGGCATGAATGAGAGTTTCGCAGAACTAAAAGACACTAGCGCATGCACCAGTATTAACAACTCCAAACTATAGTGAGAAATTACATTTGTTCTTGTATTCAGATGGCTCAATGATGACGGCTGTCCTCACACAAAAGAAGATGCAGGGACATAAACCACTAACTTACTACAGTGGAAGCTTAGACCCAGTAACGTAAGGACACTTCCCATGTGATCAATCACTTGCGACTGCAGCATTTGCAACCAAGAAGGCATCAACGATTACCATGGGGTGTCCTGTAGTAATGTACGTGGAACATTCATTATTCGCTGTTCTTGAGAAATCAAAATGCACGTTAACTCCCCTAAAGGGCGCCAGGATAGGAGGTCATTCTGACAAACCCAGCCATAGAGGTGGTAAAGTGTTGAAACCCAGCAGTCTACCTAGCAGAACCACTAGAGGAAAGGGATTACATACATGTCTATGCAGCACACATGGACAGAATGGAAGGGGACATGCAGGTAAAAGAGGAATAGCAAGGGCAGACATGGTCTATATTGACGGGTCCTTGAGTATTGACCCAGACACAGGGATGAGACATATTGGTGCATGGTATGATGCATAAATGGGGAATATTTAATAGCATCCCAGCAGCGGGTACCATCGCATCAGCACAGGCAGCAGAATTGGTGGCGATTAGGGCACGTAAAATGATTGAGGGGCATGCAGCAAATATCTTTTCCGATTCTGCCTATGTTACATCCACTATCCATTCCGGGCTGGCATGGTGGGAAAGGAGGGGATTTAAAAGAAGTGATGGCTCACTGCAGAACTATTAAGGGAATTCATTGAGGCATTAAAAGCTCCTGTAGAGGTGGCAATAATAAAATGTGCCGCCCATACAGGAAAACAACAAAGAAAAGATTTCCTAATTAGGAAAACTGCGTCCCCTGCACACCTTCTGTATGGCCTAAGCTTAAATAAGTATTTGGATAGATAAGTCTGGTGTCAGAATCTCCAATACGGGTGGAAAAGACATAGCCTAGGCACAAAATAAACTTTAACCTTGAAAAAGGTGTGCTTGGTGTTTTTTCTCTTTTTTTTTCTCTTACAGGAAAACAAGACAGGGTATCAATGGGGAACAAAATGGATGACGGAGCGGCAAAAGCAGCAGCATATTTACCAGAGGAAGGGGAAGTGATGAGGTACCCCAAGGAAGGGGAAAGGGTGCCACTGATCGCAGCAGAAAGAAAGAAGAGTAGGGAAGGGGGAGCTTTCAATATGATTCTCATAGTACAAATAATAGAATTATAATGAAAAGTGCCAAAAGAAGAAAAAGAATTCTGGATGCACAGAGGGCGTTTGTTGTCACCAACTTATTTGATTTGGCGGCAGAATAGCACAGGTAAGCCTGTGATGGCCAAAACATTGTTAAATTTAGTTTAGAACAGCTGCATTTCCAAGCTTATGCGTCCAAATAAAGCATAGCAGCAGAGCTGAGTGAGGAATGGTACGTTCCAAACATGCATGAGCAAGTAAATGAGTTTGTGGGAAATTGTATGGTTTGCATACAGTTTGTCTGGTCACACAAAACCTAGATGGGAACAATACCATGGCCGTAAGAGCCCTTCCAGCACTTGCATAACGACTATTTTGACATGCAAGAGAGATGTGCCTCCTACAAGTAATAGTAATTGTGTGTCCATTTTCACGTTGGCTTGAGGCGGGTCCCTGTGCAAAGAATGATGCCCAATCTGCGGCAAAGCGAAGTATCCCCAAGATGGGGCTTTGTGAAGAGATAAGATCAGATAATGGCCAGCACTTCGCCAATGATCTCTTTGAGGAGAGAACACACCTTCTAGCAATTAAATACAAACTTTGTACAGTTTACCGGCTGCAGATGAACGGGATTGTGTAACGGAAATATGGCTTAGTAAAAGAGCGCTTGGCTAAGCTAACAAATACGGTGTGTCAAAATTGGCTTTTTGCCTTCCTCTTGTACTCTTTGCCCTCTGTAACACACCTTCCGTGGATCACCACCTGACTCAGCATGGAATAGTAACCGGAAGGAGAATGCATGTACCGGTCCCTCCTTCACGTTCAATTTTAGACACAAACCCCAGCTCAGTTTTTCTATTAACTTTCCAAGGATTTCTATCAGAGTGAGATGACAAATATGCTTTGCTACATTTTCCGCCAGATCCACATCTACAAGAGCGGCAACCACAAGAGTGCCAACCAACACTGAAGAGAGTGCCCAAGCATTTCCACAAAAACCACCCACTCTATCCGGGGGATCTTCCCAACACCTACAACCAGGCCTCCAGATAAGGTGGGTAATAGGTCTTTTTATGCATGAAAATCTTGTAAATACGACAGCTTTATTATTTTCCTGGGTACATTTACACACAGGTTTAGAGCAGAGGACAGTGCAAAGGTCAGGTTACTTGACAAAAACCAGAAGGCTTCTTTTGATGTTTATCCTACATGGATGTAATTGCAAGCCACCTCTGAAATAGAATGCATTTCTCTGAAGCCTATCAAAAAAAATAAACTGCACACTGATAAAAGGAATGGTTTCTTTCCATTCATATTCAGAAGCACTGTGCATGTTTTCCTAGAATGTTAGGATTGTATAACTAATAAGATGCAAAACTAAATTGCAATTGAGAATTCATATTTTTCAACAAGTTATGCTTTTTTCCCAGTGAAAGCAAACCAGTATTGCACAATTGCAAGTTCCGGTGCTGTGTGCATAATCGTGCGTAGGCAGATTTTTTACACACAATTTAATTTACACTCTTAATTATAAAAACAGTGTGTAAAATGATGACTATGTACAGTCTAGCTTACATCATTCAACCTTGCAGTCAATGGGGTACATTACTATAAATGGTCAGTGGCAGCAGAGTCTTTGCTCAAGGGTGAGTGATTCTGATCACAGGTGTTCTAGACTCTCAAATCTTCAACTCTCTAAGCGCTGTTCAAAAACAAACAAATGAAAGTTACATTGGTAATTGAAATGGAAACGCAGCAAAACCTGTCCCTGTGATAATCCAGATAGGTATTTAACTTTATGTAGAGCTTCATGAATAGCTCGTCATACATCTAGGTACTGTGATGTTTATACCTCAGTCGATATTCAGTTAACCAACCTCTGAAGGATGTTAGCCAATAAGATAGCTCAGCCGGTTGAGAGCTCGTCGCTGCTATCTGTGCATGTGGGTTCGAATCCCGAAAAGTCCAACTCAGCTTTTCATCCTTTCGAGGTCGATAAAGGAGTACCGACGTTGGTTTGGTGGTAATTGTGATAAATATGTTCTATGCACAGCGCTTTGCCAAAAGAGCTATATAAATAACCATTTGACCACTAGATTAGATATAGAATTTAGCATGGAGTGCTTGCCTCTCTGCACCGTTGTATCCCAGCACTGGCATATTATTAGGTGGTAATAGCTCCAGGAAATTAGGACTTTCATTAAACATCAAAAGACAATTCTGCTATTGTATCTCAAAAACACACAATACAATTCATGTATGCTTTACTATATAATTGGCTAGGTTTTTGTGATTTCAACATTTAAATATATACAGGAGAGATCAAATAGCCAGAAATAATGAAAGGTGTATTCTGTCACAATGCAGAAAGCTGACGCATAGTAATGATTTCTATACAGTTTTTGCACACGTCGGCTGGATGTCGCATACATTTTACTCTCTTCCAAAGGAGAAAAGTAATTTTTACTCTCTTAAAATCACATTAACTCTCAAAGTTTAAAAATAGAGAGCAAAATACTCCCACCTCCAAAATCTTATCTGGAGCACTGCCCACAACAGTGAAATGATAAGAAAGTCATGCATGGATTCATCACAACGATTTTCGACGAGATACCAGCAGCACGTTGGAAAGAGGAGGAGTGACTTGACGGGAAATATAACCCAATTTACACTACAAAATATTGTAATATGATAAGGTGTTATAGGAAACCCACAATGAAGATGGACGATGGACAAGGAAAACAAACTGGGCTTGGATTGATGAGAAGAGTGGGTGAAAAGTAAAAAGTATTATATTGTTTTGCATCTTTGTTTTCGGTGTTCTTCTCTTGTGGTATTTAGCACATAAGGATAAATTGAGCCCATCAGCTGGTGGTGAGAGGAAAATACACACGCATTCAAGTGTGGCCAGCCTAATGGAATTAAACACTGTCGGGAATGGGTAGATCTGGCCTCAGAAAACATATGATGTGTGCACCGTGTGCTCACTGATTCCACGCCTCACGGGAACGCCAAAGCAATTTGTGCCACAAGAGGCAACAGCCGAAGAGGGTGGGTGTTTACGGAACATCTGGCTTGTGCGGAACCAGGGTTATGTTCCAGGGACATGCGGTAGAAGCAAAGTGGATTGATGAGGGGGAGGAGGTGTGCGAGGGCAACTTTATACAACTGGAAAGCATGGCCCAGGAGGAGAAAAATAAGCAAATGGTTCTGGAATACGTAACAGAGAGGGCCCAAAAGGGAAAACAGGTGGCCACTGTCCATAAAAGAATATATGGTATTTGTATTGATTATTCTTATATACCGCTTTACTCCAAAGCACTTTACAGTTAACAACATGAATGCATAGAACATAACAGTAGAAGCAATTTACAAAATATGAATCAAACCAGTAAACCAATATGCAGAACAATTGGCCAATGAGGTAAAAAGGAGGGGGACAGGAAGGAAATGAAGCAGGAGAGAGAAGGGAAAATAGAGTGAGGAAGCAAGAGGAGGGGAGGACGTATGAGAGAAAGGGGCAGGTAAAAGGTAGTATGAAGGGGGTACTTGAGGGAGTACAGAGAAAGGGGAAGAGGGGATAAGAGTGTCATGGTGGGGAGTGGAGAAGGAGTGACTTCAAGGAGTGTAAAACCTGCACGGGTAATGATGTGCCACATCAGGCCCTTGATGCAAATCCAGGGTTCGGTGGTACACAATGGGAAATGAGAAAGGGGGATGGCACAGTTCCATGAAGAAGGGTTGGTGGGCTTTGAAGAAAGGGTGGGTAAGAAAATAAATGCTAGATGCAAGAACATTTGGAACAGTTATATACATGCTTTAATGTAGATACACAAAAACACACGTCCAGAAATCATAAAGACACTGACACAATATTCTCTAGGTTTTAGGCCAACAGAATAATGCTGGGGATGATTACCGGCTGCAGGACGATGGACATAGCAGCCTTGCAGAAGGGGACCGCTGATGTGATGGACACTTTGTAGGCGTGCAGAGCAAGAGCATATACCCAACTACCACCAGATTGGAAGCAAGTTTGTGCATTGATGACTCTTCATAAACCAACATTAGTGGTGCCCCGTGCAGACTTGATACCGTTCAAAGGGCTGCGCACGGCTAAGGCAAAAAAGGCAGCAGAAAAACAAACAAACCAACATAAGGTAACAAGGACGAAAAGGTCCAGTAGTAACCATCTCTCGGTGGAGTCCACCAGGAGCTTAGAGAACATTCCATCTCATTTGAAACTATTCAGTTCTGTTCAGCATCTGTTTTCTTCACTTCTCTTCTGGTACCTGGGGTTCAAACTGCAGCCAATGCAAAATGGCTGCAATTCACCCGCTACAAACTGCTCCAACTGGCAAATGCAACTGAAAAGGGACTAAACGCTGTGCATGAAGAAATACGGGCTCTATGGTTGATCACCCCCCAAAACCGTTTCGTTCTCGATCTTATGACAATGGAGGGAGGGGTGCGTCATAAGATGGGGAGCTTGTGCTGTACCGCAATTTCCACCATTGACGCTATAAATGGACCACTCAGAGGCGGTTGAGGAAATAAGAACAATACACGAGAGAATGACGTAAGAGGAGTAAAATATATAAGCATACAGGCTGGATTCATTGTTCGCTAGGCCAGGACACCCAACTGGCGTGTGGCTATGTTTAAGGTAACTGTCCCTCTGCACGTCGCCATCCTCATTGTCACATGCATCGGTCGTCCGATCATTCAGTGGTGTAAATGCCACCAGCACAAGAGAGGGTATGCAATGGCAATGCAACAAATGCAGTTCAAGGAGGTATTAGGTGAGAAGGAGTGAAGAAGAGAATATTTTCAGCACCAGCACCAGACAGAGAATTACCATGCATTATGAGGGGAGTGTTCGCATGACAGGACAAAAATATAGATTTCTGGGTAATACTTGGACGGGTACGAGGACGAGGGGGACATGACCAGGGTTACAAGGGTGTGGGTGCGTAAAGGAAAAGGAGAAAGGTGAAGAAGTATTGATCAAAAGATCAACAGGGGAATGTGTTAAAGATGCTAATTCAGCGCCATATAGGGGGTGGGGGTGGACCAGATAAGTGGGACGCACCTACCAACTGCGGGAGTTAAGATACACGTTGGGGTGGCTACATGTGGAACAACAGATAATCTGAGCCACAGGCACGCTGTATAAAATGTCTTCACCTGGAACGGTAGGGGGTAACGATACATTGGATGTAAACTTGGTCCATTACATCGCTCCATGATTAGCTAAAGGAGGGGAGGGCCAAAAATAGCACAATCACAAATACGCGTAGTGGGAAATCCCTCAGAGCAGGCTGGATCTGGGAACTTTAAATTTAAACACGTGACCACAACGGCGGGGATGTGCAAAGGGAAGGGGGGGGGTCGTCATAAACTCGTCATATGGGAATTAAGACATCAGGAACGGAACTGGGTCAGGTGACTGAAGGGCGGTCAGCCAAACAAGCCACCCTAAACAGTAGTGGGGAGGGTGGCTCTGTACCAGTGTGCCAGTAACATGACTGCCGATGCCCATTGGCAGGCAGCAGTGGGAAAGGAACACTGGACGGAGTGGCGTGCCTGGGAGGACCAATCAGACGGTAAGTTCCTAAGCTCCGACAAGGGGGCCGGCGGTCAGCACAGATGTTTGGATGCCGCCATCAGTACTACAAACCCGAGTATAACAGGACTGGGCCCACTTGTGTATGCAGTGATGCAATGGCTGTGAAAGGGCCAAATAACCCAGGTCACTTGGCCCCAAATGGCCGTACTGCGTTGACCCTAAAATCAACAAACCAAGATGTGCAAATGCCTAACAAGTCCACATTTAGGGGGGCAGACCAGGCACCTGGAACCAAAACGTTACGAAAAGACAGCTCTCGAGGTCAGCTATGAGTACAAAATCATGCCACATATTCTGCCCGCCCATGGGCCTGCAGAGCACAGTTTGGGCGTTGCCCAAAGAGAGGTACGGTATATCTGCACCAAGTCACCAAACTATCCTGAAACCAGCAAGAACCCGGGGACGCCTTGATAAATAAAAGCTTGAATTGGCTTTGCTTATTTTTATCTTAGGAAGTCATTTCAAATTGCACTAGATTGCATCATCAGGGGAAGAATGCCCATGATTTCATCAAGGTAGAACTTTGGGACCAGGGAACAGCCAATGGGAGGCTGGGTATTAACATGAAAAGCTCCCCACTACCCAATAGTACAATCTTAATTGGCCCCTACTCTGATTACAATATTGTTTTCCAGGTTGCAACTAGGCCCCATAAGTCTGTACTAACTGGGGCGAATACAATACCACTGGGGAAACGGCCCATGGGGAATTGCAGCAGGACAGGGGCATATGAAATGCAACAGCTTGTGGACGATGGGCCCTGATGGGACGCTGGGGTAACTGCTAATGTGACCCAACATAATATTATAGGTTATTTATAAGACGCTTAATTCCCAGAGGTTTCTAAGCGCGGACCCCGGGATCGAACCCGTGTTGCTCCGTGTCGTCTTGCTTCCAAGGCAAGCACGTTCCCCCTGAGCTATCCTCCCGAGACATGAAAGGAGGATGCATGACTCCAATTCTTACTGTTATGTATTTTCTTTTGGTTTTGTTCATGGAGTATGCACTTTCATGGCCTTAAAGCCATATAAGTTATTGATTGATAGATATACATTTATAGATTGCCCAGCTTCAAAAACTGAAAGTAAAGAACATTTGGGAAATTTAAATAAATGTAAATAAAAACCAAGTGTCTTGATTACCTAACAGGGCAGACATAAAACTTATATGTGCCTTGATATTCAATGAAGAGTTCAAATAATCTTCTTTAGACATGAACCGTGAAGAGTTTTATCAGAAAATGGATAGGTAAGTAATTTGCAGTAAAATAAAATATGACTACTAGAGTTTAATGATCATTGCTTTTCTAAAAGCAGAAAATTGTACCTTCAAGTAGAGTCTCAGGAAGAGAGAGTGAATGAGTGGTGCAAGGCAAAAACACTAAGAGATTGTTAATGATGGTGGATATTTAATGAGAACGTCATTATGTTGATGTTACATGCTGAGCCAAGTACCTACTTGCGTTTCGTGTATGTGCAGAGGAGCAGCCAACTGCCCTTGCAGGAAGTCCCGCCCCCCCTCCCACCTATATACTGGAAAGCCTGAAATAGTGCCATGCTCGACACCAGCAGTTGCGACTATTCCATGTCGAGTCTTCGAAAAAAGATATCCACTAAGAAAACCCTATCAGATATATTCCCGAAGAGATGACAATCTCTTGGAGGAGATCCCCGAAGGAATATGAAAATGAGAGAAAGAGAAGAAGTTGGTGACGTCACAAGAAACGAGTGTTAAGCACAGAGAAGACTGGCTGAAGAAGAATGTATGGAGCGTGTATAAACTCATGACGAAGTAAAAAAAAAAAAAAAAAAAAAAAAAAAAAACGAGTAAACTTATGTGCGAAATGAAGAATGCACGTGTGAAGAGCACTGCAGAAAATGCAAGCTGTTCAATACCTGTACAGATGCAGCAACGCAAGTAGATCAAGTAATCTTAGAAGCTGGCTATACGTAGTGAATAGACTGCAGGCGAAGCCGCCATTATATAGAAGCTGAACATTGGTGTCACAATTTTAGTAAGTTCAAACCCATGAAGAGAAGGGCTGAAAGATGTGTTGAAACAGAGAATTAGCTGGGAGCATGGAAGAATCGAGAAGGGCTGTCTGACCTAGTGTCAAGACTGAAGGCAGCCAAGACTGGTTATCTATTCTTGAAGGCAGAGAACGGGAGTAGCTGAATCATTCCTTGTTACGGTGCAGAGAAATAACACCATGAGTGCCAAGTTTTATTAATTGAAGACAATTAAATGTTGCAAAATGGGTCGAATTGCAGTCTCCTTTCACGTGAGCCCAGGATGAAAATTGGGCATGCAGTTCCAGAACTATGATAGGCGTGTGCGCTCATACTCCCTTAAATTCCCAGAGAAGAGAATACATTGCAAGGCCAAGTTCAAAGACAATCTTCATGGCAGAAGGCATGGGTGATGAGAGATGTTGGGCTAATTGGGTGGGGAGGTAAAGTCATGTCCACCTCCTGACACCTGAGGTATGAGCTTACGTGCTGCTAGTGAGCCGCATATTCCAGAAGGGCACGAGTGTGCCAACCAATTGTAGAGGCTTGGGTGGCAATTGTTGGAGTGCGCTCATATTTGTGGTTATAAGTATTGAAAAAGTGGTGAAGTATTGTATAAAACCTGGTAAGTATTGACAGTCAATTGAGACTCGTCACAATGGGAGACACTCCGATGCATTTATGGAAGACATTGCCAAAGCACATGCCCAAGCTCAAACAGTATAGTGCAGAATGGGTGAAAGACACGGCAGATAAGATGTTCATGCCGTGGCCACAAGGGTGATCACTGTCAAAAGCAGTATTGCAACACATGACTTGTACGCTGCGTACACGGGGAAGAAATTGGAGAAAAGATTAGCTATTCTAGAACTCTGGAAAATGTACCAAGAAAAGAGAGAGTATCTGCCAGCCGAGGAGTGGATGTTTAATCAGTGTAAGGAGGAAGGTGTTGAGCCCTCCGCTCCCCTTACCTCGCCCAAAGTAAAAGGCGCTAGTGCAGAAGAAATAGGGTTGTATCCTCTAAAAGAACTGAAAGCAGTGACCGGGTATAGTAATCCAATATACAAACCACCCGCTTATAACAGTGACGATAGTCCAGAGGAGAATAAGAGAAAAGAGGAGATCTTTAAGATCATACAAAATAAAGGAAGAGTGAAAGATCAAATGCATCGATAGAATTAGAAAGATTAAGAGATGGAAAGGGGAAAAAGACAAAGCTGACGATGTAAAGCTTGTGCAGAACGAATGGATGGGAGGACAGATATTACTCAAGCTAGATGGGAAAAGCATCGAGGAAGTAAGGCAAAGGGAAGATAAGGACGAACAGGAAAGAAAAGAGCGAGAAAAGAAGTTGAAGGAAGATGGCCATAAAGGAAAGAGCTTGGAGCGACAAGAACAGATGTATCAGGAGGAGCAAGAGAAAAAACAGGAGCAGGCAGAGGAGCAAAGAAAGTACAAAAGGCAGAGAGCAATAGAAGATAGGGATAGAAAAAAACGGAAGAGAGGAGGAAGAAGAAGCGCAGAAATTACAGGACAAAAAGGATACAGAGACGAAGAGAAGAGGAGGAAAAGGAGCAGATGTGAGGAGAGAACTAAGACAAGAAGAGGAGAGAATTAGAAGGAAGACGAGAAAGCAAACAGAATTAGATGAAGAGTTAGAACGAAGAAGGAGACAGCAGCCTTGTTCGTAAGGAACCAGTAGAGCCAAGCCCAGCAATACGATGGGACAGAAAGAGTTTCTTCAGTTGAAGGGAGCAACGTCAGGGGAATCCGGGGTAGCATTAGAAGAAGAACATTTTGATATAGGAAGTATCGGAGACAGGCTCGATAAGGCCTATCAAGAATTAAAGGAAGGTAGCAAATCTGGAAGCTGAGGGAAGGGCGATCAGTCCCTAGTATTTTGATTGTGAAGCAAAGAAGAAAATCCATTTAGCCGCGAGCACAGAGCCTTGTCCTTAAGCAGACTGACGTTAGATAAGGGTGAAGGGGATGAGTCACACTAGTTGGGGACTAGATATGTCAGATGAGGAAAGAATCCTTCCTTGAGGAAGAGGGAGGGAGCGCGTGTGCTCCTGAGTGAAGCCTGCAGAAGGACAAGTAAGTAAGATGGTCCGATCTAGAGCAACATAAGGATAGGACGCCAGATCCCATAGTATATCCAGAGTGTCCCAGAGGACGATCGTATAGTGAAAAAAGAGAATCATCACCATATGTGAGCAGGTTAAGATCGCTACCACCGAGAAGCCGGTCGGGGACAATTGCCCCTGCCATGGATACACAGACTATGGGAGCCGACTGCAGGTTAGGGTTTACGCAGTTTCCCTTATTGGAAAAAGGGGGAACGAGACCACAGTATATTCCATGGCTGCAGATGAATAAGGATAATTTAAGGTGTAAGCTCCTGAGTTTGACTTTGGGTGCTGGAAAATGGATATGTGAGTTAGAAAAATGACAGGAGGAAACACACTGGCCATAGGGGACATGAAGGGTCTCTTGGCAGGTATTCTTGGGGAGAGAGCTGATGACATATGGAGGAGAGCAGGCTATTCAAGTGTGACAGCACAAAACAGAGCGCACGATGGAGCACTGGTTAATAATTGCAGAGCAGATGTTTGGAGGGCTCTCAGTGTGCAATATCCCGACACATCAGATATGGGTTCAATCGTGACACCTAAGATGAAGGAAGATGAAGACCCTATTGCTTACATTCAGGACATTCAAGAACGTTGGCAACTTGAAACGCGCAAGCCTTGGGGGAAAAACAGTGGCATTATTTTACTACATTTTGTGTCAGGGGTTGCCCAAGCAAGTACAAAGGCAAATGAAGAAACAAGTGGTAATGGAAGGGAAGCAGTGGGCTGAAATACAATTGACGATAGTGCATCACTGTCGGCTATTGCAGTAGAAAAAAAAAGAAGAAAGACGAGGCTAGGAAAATTGAGGAAGCCAAATTGGTTCAGAAATTTGTTTTCAGAATCTGCCATGGAAGGGGCGGTATTGACAAGCGGAGGAGGATTGGGAATGCAGCAAGCAGTGGGTACATCGCAGGTGAATAATCAACGCCCAATGGTCCAAGGAGGCATTGGGTTCATGCCACGAGGCAGAGGTATGGGCTACAGAGGAAGGGGTGGATTCCAAAACAATCAAGGTGGGTTTCAAAATGCGCAGAATGAGAATCAGAATGCGCAAGGAGGATTCAACCAAGGGGGACTAGTCAGGTGGCCTCTCCCTGTATTTTGGACTTGTGTGATGACAGGACACATTGCACGCGTATGTGGGAGCCAAGGGAATGTACAGAATGGCCAATTCCCAAGAGGGGGGGAGACAGCTTATCCACCACCATATAACACAAACTAGAGAAGGGTTTGCCGAAGATCAGACAGTGTATCAGACACAAGCACAGCAAATGCAACAGACACAGCAACCAGAGCAAGTGCAATTGAATCCACTGCAAGGGTAGTCGCAACACGCCGCCATGCAGAGACAGCCGTTTGCAAACACGGGCCAATTACTGACACCTATAATAGGCTGGTGCCACTGTGGTAGGAGGAAATCCTTTATAGCTAAAGGAAGACTGGGATGTGAGGCACAACAAGGTAAATCAATTTCCAATTCAAATGAAATATGTACACCAATTTGTAAACTTATCCAACAAACTACTCAGTTATGCTTCAGGTACACCCCGGTAAATCTCGAGGCCACCCGAGATTCAAAACATAAGGACACAAAAACAAACACCAGGCATTGCTACCCGATAGCCCTATAGTGCACTCCTCACAGGATAAATAATCGATGAAGAAAAAAAAACAAATAAACATACGAGTTGCCAAGGTTTTCCCTGACAGAATGTTTTTTAAATTTTTAATTAATGTATAGATACACTTGACCCCCAGGAGGAACCAAGGATTGATGCGACGATAGGAGGCAAACCTTTTTTCCTGTCTAGTAGACACTGGGGCTACTCGTTCATGTAAACGAGAGGGAAAATATCAAATGTCAGGAATTGCCATGAATGCTCAAGGGTTCACTGTAGCTACGAGTCGAGTTCCTTTTACTGATAAATTACCAGTCTCTATAGGAGAATGTGACATGTCTGTTCCATTGTTGCATTCACGACAAGCACCAGTTAACATTTTAGGAAGAGATTTGATGACAAAACTTAACATGACGATTTCATTTACTGATGAGGGAATAGTGTGTTCCATTCCCGGAATGCACTACTTAAACGTGGGCACATTTATACTGGCGTTCACAGGGCAAATGGCTCTGCAAGGTGTTCCAGTAGAGCCAGAGGTTTTTCTTTATGGGGTGAGCATTCTACTAACATGGCTACCTGGTTTAGTGGGGAAGACAGTGAGGATACCTGACGCATTCTTGTTCAGACCACAGATACCTATGGATGAAGAGGGGGAACAGACTATCCCTCTAGAGTTAGAAGCAACCGTAGTACAAAGGGAAATGGCAATGCTCGAGGGAAGGGATGATGAGGGTAGACCATGGAGGACAGTAATCGCTCTCGAAGAAGGGTTAAGTTGACTGGCATTACTGATGATGATATGTTTAGAGAAGACCCAACAGACGATGTAGTATTCTTTATGAGCATTACATACTGGATAAGAATAGAAAGAGGGAAATCCCACAGCGAATGGCAATAATGCAGCAGCATCCAGCATTTTTGGAAGAGGACTTTGAGAAGTTGCCAAGTGTACTATGAACTACAGGCCCTTATGACATAGGATTATTAAAAGGGAATAAGGGAAGTAAAAAAAAGGCTGAAGCCAGGAACAATTTTACCTCAAGCAAGACAATACCCCATGTCTCGAGATGCTGATAGGGTATATTTGAGACCTTTTCAGCATTGATGAAACAAGGTATTCTGGTGCTATCAGAATCGGCATGCAACACTACAGTATATCCGATCAAAAAAATAATCAAAGGGAGGGTTCATGGAGATTCATACAAGACCAATTACCAGATTGTAGAGGCAGAATTTCCTCTAGTAACTGGCGACGCTACTATGCAGTATTCCAGTAGAAGCACAATAGTTCACGGTCCTCAATTTGAAAAATGCATTTTTTTCAATCCCGTTGCACAAGGAGTCACAAGACTTGACTATTTTAAGTTGTGCCAAACTCAACTGAAACACACTAGGCTGCCTCAAGGGTGCTGTGAATCTCCATCAATCTTTAGCAGGGTCCCTCCAGATGGACCTAGGCAATGTTGATTTGAAAAGTGCAGTGATACAACACGTAGATGACATTTTAATGTGTAGCACTACAGAAGATGAGTGCAGGCAGGACTCGATTCAGTTGATGTCTTTCGTAGCAGACAAAGGATACAAGGTAGACAATGAGAAGCTACAATACTGTCAAGAAGAGGCGTTATACATAGGACCGTTGATTTCACATGAGGGAAAAAAGGTGACACCTGAAAGAGCTGAGGCGATTATGAAAACCGCAAAACCACACACAGTGAAACAGTGTGTGACAGATGCAACAATTTTTGGGACTATGCAATTATGTTCGAGCCTGGGTGTTTGACGACAGTTCGCACACAAGACCCCTTCTGCAGGCTTTAAAGAAAGCACAGGTGAATAAGGTTAAATAGAATAGACTGAGGAAGTGTTTGAGGAATTGTAAAAAGCGATTTGTACAGCCCCCGTTTTAGGAAGTCCAAATTATGCTGAGGAATTCTATTTATTTTCGCACACAAATGGGACAGTCATGACAGCAGGGCTTACACAGAGGACTACATTGGAGTACCGGCCTTTAGCGTATTACAGTGCGATTTTAGACCCAGTTATGAAAGGACATTTTCCTTGTGAAGTACTTGGCAGCCGCCACGTTCGCAATTGAGAAGTCTACATGTATTGTTAAGAGCTGCTCTATGACATGCTCCGTTTGCCATTTTAGAGAAACCCAAATGTACATTGGCATCTCAGAGAGTCTCAGCCTATGAAGTAATGATTTCGCACCAAATGATCAAAATTGTCAGATGTAAAATAGTGAATCCTGCCACATTTGTAGCTGAGCCAGTAACAGAAGGCGATCATGTGCATACTGTGCAAATTATGTTGAATTTTATGATAAACCTTGCGTGAAAGAACATACTTTACCAGGAGGGGAAATTCTCTTTATTGATGGTTCTTCAAAAATTGATCAGACCAGGAGAAAGGCATTCTGGTGCAGCTGTAGTGAGGCATAGATAAAATGGGTAATTTGAAATTGTAGCAAGTGCAAGGCTATTGTCTCACTTTTCAACGCAAGCAGCATAGGGGCAGGAAGTTACGGTGTACAGTGAATCCGCCTATGTGACGTCAACCGTGCATGCAGGATTAGCACCTTGGAAAGGGAGGGGCTAGCTCCGAGCGGACGGCACTCCAGTGTAGCACGCATCCTTATTGGACAGGCATATTAAAGCACAACTCCCAGTAGCCATAGCGGTCATTAAATGCACTGCTCACACTAAGCAAACAGATTCTATTTCTTGAGGGAATGTAGACACAGAAGCCAAAAGTGTTCCGTATTCCCCACATCTCTCAAGTTTTGACACTCCAAATGTCAAAGAGAAAGTAGTCACGATTATGGTAATGCAAGAAGGGTTTAATCATTTACCAAAAACCCAATTAATGGAGATTCAAGGGAGTGCACTGCAGGAAGAGCAGGAGTTATGGAAACAAAGGGGGTGTTCTTTCTCCCCCACAGAAGCATTATGGAGACAGGATAGCAGTGGAAAGCCGGTGATGCAAGTAGCATTGTTAAAGATGGCACTTGAACAGTTGCATTACCCTGCGCATGTAACTAGGGAAAGACTTGTTGCAACTATTGCAGAAGACTGGTTAATTCCAAATGTGTTAGAACGTGTTGCATTCTTCATAGTGCAAGCACAAAAGTGAAGGGTGGAAGGTTCTGAATGAAGCTGAACCACTGGCATTGCTCTGGGCAACCTTCCACACCACCATTTTTTAGCCTGTCTGCGCCATTGAAAAAGGGGTCCAGCCATATGCAAATCAGTCAGGTACTGCCACCAATGGTAGCAGCCCAGCCCCAACTGCTAGGCCAGATCCCTTCTGCACAGAAACAAAAGCAACCCCAGACATGTTTCGGCCTTGTTGAGCCTCTTCAGTGAGGTGCAAATTCTTCATAGTGAACTGCATCGTGTCTCATACGTTTACGGCTGGGCATACACTGAGAACTGTTCTGTTAGAGTAAAATACCTCGACCGAATGGTCCTTTTCAGCATTTACAAATTGATTATATTCACATGCTGCAAGTATTTAATGGATTCAGGTATCTCATGGCGGCGGTGTGTACCTTCTCTAGGTGGATCGAGGCAGGTTCATGTACACACCATGACGCCACTTGCGGAGCAAAGTTTTTAGTACGTGAAGTCTTTCCAAGATGAGGTGCGTTTGAGTGTGGGTGAAGTGCTGAGATCCGATAATCTGATAACAGGCCACATTTTGTTAATGAAGTGTTCGAACAGATAGGACTGTTATTGAGTATTAAACACAAGTTTTCATCTGCTTATCACCTGCAAGCAAATGGATTAATGCGAGACTAAACGGCCTCCTTAAAGAAAGGATGCCAAGATCAAGCTAACTTTGAAGAAGGGATTGCTATATTGCCTGCCACTTTATATAACCTAAGGAATCAGCCAGGTTCGGACGACCACCTCACCCCACATGAACTAGTAAAAGGGAGACAAATGAACGCCTCTTACAACTCCATCGAGGAGTAGAAGTGATGCCCAGAGTTCAGCTAAACCGTTAGGTGATGAACTGCATAATTATTTGATATCTATGACCTCTAGCATCCCTCTAATTTCAGACCAACTCCGGTGTCAGGGGGGCCAGTCTCAGAACACAGATGAAACCAATCCAGCAACCTCGGGGGGTAGCTCAAGGGCAACATGCTCGCCTTGGAAGCAAGACGACACAGAACAACACAGGTTCAATCCCCGGGTCCGCGCTTAGAAACCTCTCGGAATTAAGCGCGTAATAAATAACCAATCATATCATATCATATATATCCAAATCTCCTGACTTTTATCAGCACCTGAATTGTTTCTTGGTTACACAGTTCTGATTAAAAATGTCACCCGAAAGTGACACGAGCCACTTTTCAATGGCCCCTTTTGCATTGAAACTATAACTAACCTCAGCACTAAAAATCCAAGGCAGGCGAGCTTGGCTTCTCATGAACGACGTGAGGTTATGCAACTGCGAGACTGGCCCTCCTACTGTTGCCGATCCAGAAGCAAGACAAGAAGAATTTCAGTGTGTGCAGACTCGATCAATGAAGAAGGACGACAAACAAACCAGCTGATAATGCAATTTTGCATTTGGACTGCGACTAATTCAGACACTCCTTATAGATATTATAGCTGAAGTGCAAACCTTAGCTGAGAGTCACAGGAATCTTGAAAAAATGAACTTTAGAAATCGCATGGATATGTCAAAGTTATGCCTAAATGACAGTTCCTAGTTAAGAATTGGAAACAAGAGCAATATCTAAATTCCTTTCTCACCGAGTATCTATTTGGTTAGCCCCATGGTCCTGACCGATGGGGATGTACACAGGCTTATATTTGCTGTTTTTGTACTTATCCTTCAAGCTTATCCTGCTCTTGTCAGAAGAGACGTTGATATTCACACTTTTTTTTTTACAGGATCCTAAGAATGTCCCTGTACTCAGGAGACTGCTCATTGCAAAAATAGCAGAGATATTGCAATTACAGGAGTAAAAAGGTGTTTTATTCCTTAACTGATCACAGTAGAAATGAGGAATGATGAGGCAAACACAATTTTAGGGAATGAACAAGCACGACCAGTACCTGGATGGCGAGAGTGGTGGATATCAATGGTCTTATGCCTGTGGTTGGTTCCTCCCACTATGAAAACCACTATTGACTTGCTTCAGGAGTATTACACAAACCGTGCATTGGGGAGACACAAGAGAAATGCAGAGGAAGATATTGAAGGGATAAACACTTATCTAGAGAATGCAGCACACCTGGGTAACAACATGTGGTATCAGCACATGAAAAAAGTGGGAGAGAGAACTTCTAATGAGGGTTGCTATGTGTGTTCCCTGATACCTTATGCTTTGGAAACCTCTAAGATATTCATAGCCACAAAAGTAACAGTGAAAAAAGCACATTGCCCAACACATCTCGCACTTGGCCTGACAAGAGGATAGTTCCAAGGCAGAACAGCATCCATGGTGGGGATGAATAAAGCAACATCTCAAAGAGAAGACAATTATGTGCAAGATTTAAAGACAAGATAGAAGCCAGAAACAAAGCATCAAATAATAAAATATGAACAGCCTGGATTAGATGGAACTGGAATCAAGACTGAAGAAAATAAGAGTTTGCAATGCAAAGATAAGAATGGGAAGGACATACAAGAAAGTTGGGAAAGAGGTCAACTACAAATCAAAGGAACAGTGCTTACTCACGAAGGATGGCCTGATGGACTGGTTGCGTGTAAAGCAACAGCATTAACCGGACAGTGGGAAGCAGTTGTGGCAAATACAGAAAAGGAATACAAAGATCAATGGCCCAAGATTGCAAGATTGTTGACATGGGTTGACGATAAAAGAGGACCATTGCAGATACTACCCCTGAAGGATGCATCCTTATGTTTCAGAAATAATGGTACAAGGAAAGTCGGAGAAAGTCACCAGTGTGGCCGAATTTTTGATGTACCAGGCACGAAGGAATGGACAGCCGTCCTGATGGATCATTATTGGGACTGTGGGTCAAGAGCATACATGAAGCTGCCCAAGGACTGGGAGGGACGTGTTCCTTAGTGCTCATCCATGTTCCAGAGTTAGTGATTCCTCCGAGTGACCTGAGCATTGGTGAATTTCCGAAAGCAGATGTCCATTTAAGAAGAAGATCGCTCGAATTTCTCAAATCGATCAAGGAGGGAGAATTATTTCTCAGCAACATCAATAGAGGCCTTTGATGCTATCCCATATGAGCACAGGTTGTTCAGTAAGACTGTCTCAATATTCACAATTATCTTTATGACTGGTATCCCGACGATGGCCAATGCCAAATGGTTGCAGATTACCAGATGGGAACTGCTGCAGACCATCAACACCACCATAAAGGTATTTAATGCTATCAGGGAAGAGCTGAGAACCATACTACTAATGACTCTGCAGAACAGTTATGTCCTTGACATGATCACAGTGATGGATGGAGGAGTTTGCGCCAAAATCAGGCCATCATGTTGCACGTTCATACAATCTCATGATGACGAGAATGGGACCTTGACAGAGGCCATAACGTTGCTGACAAACCTGCACGACAAGATGGAAGACGAGACAGAAGACATCACAGATTATTCGCATCTATATTCTCATGAGTTCCACAGTGGTTGGCAAACATCTTCAAGTTTCTTGCAGCAATATTAGTGATGGTGATGTTTGGATTCTGTGTGATCAGGATAATAATTACACAGTGCAAGCAGACAGCGAAGAAGGCAATAGGAATGAAGATCATGATCAATGTCGAATCAGGGTTGAGACCCAAAGAGTTGACAGATGACGATATCAGAAAATACATAGAGGCCAGCATTGTAGCACCTGAGGGAACCAAGTTCCTGTATCCGAAGAATCACAAGAAGTACTTGGGGCGATGGGTCTATTGTAATCCAAACGGACAGTGCAGCTACATGACCTGGAGTGTGGATGAACATGTAAAATCAGCAGGATCTCTAAAAGGAGTGATGAAGAATTGGACCCCGAAGAAGCACTTCTTCTAAAGAAGAAATCAAAATGTGGAGATTAGTGAAGGTGTGGTCGATCACAGGGGGGAGTGAAGAGGAGCAGCCAACTGCCCCTGCAGGAAGTCCCGCCCCCTCCCACCTATATGCTGGAAGCCTGAAATAGTTCCATGCTTGACACCAGCAGTTGTGACTATTCTGCGTCGAGTCTTCGAGAAAAAGGTATTCACTAAGAAAACCCTATCAGATGTATTCCCGAAGAGATGACAATCTCTTGAAGGAGATCCCCGAAGGAATATGAAAATGAGAGAAAGAGAAGTTGGTGACTTCACAAGAAATGAGTGTGACGCATAGAGAAGACTGACTGAGGAAGCGAATGTATGGACCTTATAGAAACTGATGACGAAATAAAGAATCAAGTAAACTTCCAAGTGTGAAACGAAGATTGCACGTGTGAAGAGAACTGCAGAAAATGCAGTAACTGTACAGATGCAGCAACGCAAGTAGATCAAGTAATCTTAGAAGCTGGCTATACGTAGTGAATAGACTGCAGGCAGAGCCGCCATTATATACAAGCCGGACACTTGTGTCACAATTTTATTAAGTTCAAACCCATGACGAGAAGGGCTGAAAGCTGTGTCGCAGCAGAGAATTAGCTGGGAGCATGGAAGAATCTAGAGGGGCTTTCTGGCCTAGTGTCAAGACTGGTCATCTATTCTTGAAGGCAGAGAACGTGAGAAGCGGAATCATTCCTTGTTAAGGTGCAAAGAAAGAACACTATGAGTGCCAGGTTTTATTAATTCAAGACAATTAAATGCTGCAAAATGGGATGAATTGCGGTCTCCTGTCACGTGAGCCCAGGATTAAAATACAATTGGGCATGCAGTTCCAGAACTATGATAAGCATGTACTCACACTCCCTTATATTCCCAGAGAAGAGAATACATTGCAAGGCCAAGTTCAAAGACAATCTTCATGGCAGAAGGCATGCGTGATGAGTGATGTTGGGCTAATTGGGTGGGGAGGTAAAGTCATGTCCACCTCCTGACACCTGGGGGTATGAGCTTACGTGCTGCTAGTGAGCCGAATGTTCCAGAAGGGCATGAGCGTGCCAACCAATTGTAGAGGGACATATAACAAAGGGCCTTATAGTTTGAGAGCCAATGGTGTACTGTGTTTCTAATAACTGATGAATATGATTTGCACTAGGGGTGGGCATGAGTTGTCCACCTGACTGTAGAGACCCAATCACAACCCGACCCCTTATAGAAGTAGGCTTAGATGTTTCCCTTGAGCCAACCACAACCCCCATACGGATTTCTTATTTGCCACGTAGTATGACGTCACATATGATGAGTTTTTCACGTATGATGAGTTTCTACTACAAAAGGGTTGTTTTTTATGAAATGCTTCGAGAGAACGCTGTGCGACGTTCGTTGTAACTCCTGGTTTTAGACAACTGATAATAAAACAGTAAACTAACGCTGCCATCTTCCTCAGTTGGTTTGATTATTTGGTGTAAAGAGTTACTCTGCATCCCATCTACTGCATGACGCGGTACCTGCCAAGGGCCCTAATCTCTCATGTTTTCTAGCGGCGTCAGCCAATAGCATTAACGAATCCCAAATGCAAATCCGGTGTTTGTTACAAAGTACCTATGTCAAGTAGGGATGCTACGGGATCTGTCACTCAACGTCCATTACGTTCTTAAACAACATACTGTTTTTTTCTCCCATCACCTACCATCAAGTGGCACGTCGATGGTACATGCTTTGAACATTTTCATTTACCCATATCACCTATTGTAATATCCAAACAGGAACTCTCTTCTTTCCTTCCGACAATGCTACCATTTTTTTTGCGCACTAACCCATCTCCTACATGAATCGTAAAAATATTGCAGCAAAACCAGCACTAAATCCAGCTTACCAACGTAACGCAAGTTCCCAAAAGCTCACTGTCTCCTCAGCTGTGGTTCTCTCTAGGCTGGACTATTGCAACAGCCTCTTTCTAAATCTGCCTGCTTCTACTATCTGCCCCGTGCAACTCATCCAGAACAGGACTGCGCGATTTGTCCTTGGCCTCAAGTCCAGGGATCGTATCTCTAAGGGACTGAAATGGCTGCACTGGCTCCGAGTGGTTACGAGGATTAAGGTCAAAGCACTCTGCATTACCCACAAGGCCTTCTGGGCCCTCAATATCTTTGACTCTAGCTTCCTAAATATCTCCCTGCTCGAGCACTTCCCTCATCCGCCTCCAACTCCCTCAGGGTCATTTGCTTCTCCAAGCAACCAGTTGGTGGTAGAACTCTTTCCTCGGTTGCGGCCTCCCTCTGGAACAGCCTCCCTGCCTCTCTGAAACTTGAGGAGAACCATCTCTGGAAGCACCTCAAAGTCTCTCGTTGCTTCTGGTTTTTCTCCTCCTCTACCCTGTTGACTTCCTGGCTGAAACAGATTCTGCACTGGTTACCTAGCCACACTCTAATGTCGGGCCCAGGCCACCTCCCCCCACCAGTTGCACCCCTGCCCTGTCTTTCTGGAAACCCCCGCACTTGGGGACTGTTTTCTGTATCCCTAACAGTCCCACCACCATCTGATGTCTGCATCTTATCCTTGCAGTTGCCACCAGTGGGCCGTATTTTTACTTATGGTCATTTATTCTTCTTCCCATGTACTGCATTTTCCCCTCCTCCAACCCTTGCACTTGCACAATCTGAGCGACACCTGCCTAGTAGGATTGTTGTCTCTGTCTCCCCTCTGTTCCCCCTCCCTTGCCTCGCTGCGCTTTCAAACACTTGTGTATAGGCGCCTTATAAACGGCATATCATACCTAATCATTTCATATCATAGCATACACACATAGCATGCATAACAGGATGCCTGCCACTTATCTTGCACACCACAGAAGTTGTTTCCGCAGTAACCCATTTCGTACTAAATTTGCAAAAATATTGCACAAAAGCAGCACTCTGTATGTTAACAACTTAAAACAAGTACATACAGAGCATGCATACAACAGGCCACCTGCCCGTTACCTTGCACACTTCAACCATAGCCTTCTGCATTTCTCGGTACAAACAGACCTTTTGCCACAGTTTTTGTGTACACACCACAATCAGAAACCTTATTGCGCAATGCCTTAGCCTCCACAGTCCCATTTCCATGGCTGCCATTCTCAAGAGGCCTGGCTGTGGCACGTGTAATCCTGAAACTACAGTGGAATCCACAGAGTTATCGTGCTAGGAACATGGGGGGGGGGGGGGATTGAAACAGGGTAGGGCAATGGGTCTTTAGAGGTGCCCGTTATAAGAATTTCCTTTTTTGGGGTCTTTAAGTGCTTGCAAACCACCTTTGCTGCCTTTTCTCTTTGGATGAATTTCTGTTTGCTTCTCCTTCTTAAATATTTACAAAATTATGGTCAACTCTTCTTGCAAAGTGTAAAAGAAAATAGCATTGCCAATGGCGTTCAAAGAAATGCCATTTGCACGGAAGCAGTGCATATTCTGCGACTTCATGATCTCATAGTGGGCAGAGTACATCCCATCAGTGAACATAAATGCACACATGCTTCTGTTTATAAGAAACCTTCCGAGCTCTGGCTGGGGACAAATTACACTGGCATGGTTCCATAGTCCTCTTGGTGGAATGCATGAGTAAACGACCTTGGCAGTGGGAAAAATCTGCATCCCTGCATTCATCAACTTCTTCGGGTGATGCAGCAAACGTCCACACGACATATAACCGAAATGCATACCTCCATAATGCACCATGACAACTTGAACAGTAGCGACAGAGGCCACATATCTGCAAAGGCGAACCATCCCGCCGAAACTGCACGGATAGAGACAGCGTCCACTGAAATTAGCAGCAACGTCTCTTTGGACGGCATATTTGTGCAGATCTTGCACAAAGGTATCACCCACGATCAGCACTGTGAGTCTCTCCATCTCTACCAACCTCCTTCCACAGTGTATTGGGAAAAAAATAGCACCGCCCCTTCCTGTGAACCACACCATTAACACCCGATTCGATAATCCCCACAGTTCCATTGCCATGCCCACCATGCTCAGAATGGCAGAATGTGGCACGTGCGCTTTCCCAGCTACAGCGAGGGCCGCGCCCCAGTAAGGCAGGGACAGTCCTCCTCCCCTTTCCACTGTTCTTTTTCCAGCACTCCCTCATTGAGTACTGTGAAATATTCACACACGCCTGCAGCAATCACTTCACAGACCTCTGCATCCAACACCATCATTTCTGTACAGCACTCCATATTTAACGTTCAACACTCCGAGTGCACGTCTTGTGTGCTTCCAAAGCACCTCTAGTACAAAGTTCTGGAAAAGAATCCACAATTTCAGCATCCAAAGTCATCCAGAGCGGCATTCATCACGACTTTGGCAATGCACACAAGTCTAGTGCTTTCCCACACCCAGCACAACATAATCGAGCCATCCATGCAAACATGTGGCCAGATACCCCAATCCACAAATGTAACATAGCCAGCAGCACTTCTAACCAACCCCTGCACCATAACACAGGGATGCATGGGAACATGTAGCAGTTAGCAGAATCCACAAACATACCACTGCCTCCGCCACCTCTACCCACTTACATTCATAAAGTATTGTGTCACTGCCAACCAAACTACAAAATCTTCACAACATAAATCTTCACAACATTGGGCCTACTCCCAGGAAGCTGCACAAAGCAGAGTATCCAAGCACATAGAAGATCCACTTCAACCCTACCCTCTTCTATACTGACAGTATTCCAACACTGCACCCAGTGGGCACACTGCACAATCTCCAGCCATACACCGAAAACTGTAGAATGTTCTAACAATGACCACCCCCATGAACCAACTAAATATATGCATGTCAGCTCACTTCTGATGCTCTATCAAGTGCAAAATGTGCTCCACAACCATTCTGTAAAGCTGACCACCCTCTGAGAGATGCAGTCAAAACTGCATTGCTGAGGTGGGTGTGGTCAAGGTCTTGGCTCTTGAGTGCATGGCCTACGTGCATGCGGCCATGCACCCAATAGTCAAGGCCTTGCCCACACCCACTGCAACGTAATGCAGCCATGCATGCCAACATGTGACCAAGTACCAAAATCCACACACGTACCACAGCCATCGGCACTTCTACCCAATCTCTGCACTGTAACACAGCTATGCATGGTAACATGCAACAGTTAGCAGAATCTCTAAACACTTTCATTCACATAGTATGGTGTTACTGCCAACCGAACCAAACAATTGTTTGCAACAGTGGCCCTGCTCCCAGCACTCTATTCAGTGCACAAAACCAATACTTCATAGTGCAGTACAGTAGTTAGCACTCCATGCAATGGACATTACCCAAGCCTACGAAATATGCAGTTCAACCCTATCCACTTGTAGGCACACACTATTTGAACATTGCACCCAGTTCACACACTGCAGTATCCAAGCACATAGAAGATCCACTTCAACCCTACCCTTTTCTATAGTGACAGTATTCCAACACTTCACCCAGTGCACACACTGCAGGACTGTTCACTATTACCTGCAGCCATGGAGTAAACACTGTAGGATGTGCTAACAATCACCACACCCACGGAACCAACAATGCATGCAATGCTGACGAATCACAAACAGAAGGTGACAATGATAAACTTACTTGCAACAATGGCACATAGTTGGTGCAAGACCTCCACCCATGCATCGAAAGGGCTACGGGCTTACCACACGCAACACACCGTTGTACATGCTATGTTTCAATGTTCATGCCATGTGCAATGCACTCCCCTTCTGCAATTGAGCTGCCACCCGGCAGCACGGTAAGTGGTCGCCGCACGAGCTATCATACCGTAACGAACGCTGGCTGCATTCGCCACACATGGTAGTCGCCTGTGGAGGGATACGCGAATTGGCACAGTACGCACGGATACTGCAGGCACACCACTGTCTTATTCCACCTAATGTCATATCTCAAGCCCTTCTCACTCTCCCACCCTTTCCATGCCTTCTTCCCACCACCACCTGGCGTAAAGTATGTTTGCCACGCACTTTCAGCGCTGCACTGTCCTCCGATACACCATGGCAGAGTTTCCCAAAAATGTTGACGCACAGCACACTTTCCTCCAGCCAACCACCGGCAGCGCCCAATGTTCGCTGACATCACAGCGTACTGCAAGCCAATGAGACTTTTGTCCGCGGAGCGAACAGGGAAATTGCTCCACGCAGCCAGATATCATTAATTTTTGGAGACGTACATTTCAGTTCTTTCCAAAAAAACGTACTGCTCAGATTTCCACCAAACACACAAAAGCATGCTTTCGGAACCAAGCCCCCGCTGCAAATTTAGTTAAAATCCATCCAGCACTTTGGGCTGTAGCTGTGCGCAAAGTTTTTGCCCATTCAGTCTATGGGGGGAAAAAAAGAAAATTAGGATCCCCCCTTATAACTTTGCCCCCCTGCACGAAACCTCACCAAACTTGCTAAAAAAAAATAAAAATTCAGAGCGTGCCATATACTTCTTCTGCAAACTTTGGTGAGGATTCCTCCAGGGGGAGCTAAATTATAAGATGCCCAAAAAGTGGTCTTCCTATAGGTTTAACAACTTAACCATAACTACACGGCCGCTTCCGCAGGCCGATACACACACATTACTACATGTACTATAATTTTTATTTACATTTTGATATTTAAACAGCGGTGTGTATTCTCAAACAGGAAGAGGAACCCTGTATTTGCAATTTATTTCAATCAATGTCTTATAAATAAAGGTGATTGTGGCATCTCACATGTAATTTGTCTCTTACAACTGAGCATTTAACACACACAAAGAATAATGCGATATATATTGTATATCGCCATTGAGCCCAAAAATATTGAGATATGACTTTTGGTCCATATCGCCCAGTCCTAGCTAGTGCATTGCGTCCCCGCAAATCTAACTTCCACATAAGATGGAAACATCATTTTGTCCATCATTTATTACCCCTTTTTCTTTAAATGTTGTAAACACGTTTCCTAAAATGTATTTATGGATGGTCCCCAATGCACAGAGTTAAATGTGCGTAGTTGTGTTTGTTCATAATCAGTTGGCCTGGGGAGACAAAAGGAGCTCCTGATCACTGGTGGTGGCAGACTAAACAGGATCTTCGTCTATACGCAGGAGATAAATAGCTCCCAGCTCCCCTCAATTTCAAACCCTGCTCTCCTTTTTGAGCCAATGTAATGCATGCTGTGGCCGGTTTGTAGGAAGATTTCCTGGGTAACTCCCTTTCCATCCCTTGAAAGAAAAAGAACAAAAAAGGCAGGGACAATATAAAAGGGAGCAGTCGGGCTCTTTAGGGCGTGATAATGCCTGCGTATTAATTGGAGCCCTGTCCTTATTCAGCGTGTACAGATTCTTGAGGCTGGGTGGGCAGATGTGGTCAGTAGACCACAGTGAACGATATGGTCGTGGTTTTCTAATCCCACATTACAGGAGTAGTATTTCTCGTTAGTAGTATTTGTTACATCCCGATCGTACCTATGGATTATAGTGTAGTGTATTAGTAGAAAAGTAATTTATCACTTGAAATTAAAAGGTTTGAGCAATGAGCAGGGTCCACCTGCAGTGTGTGCCCTTTATAAAAGCAACCTTTGTGAGATATCTGGATCGAGGTACTAGACATTTAGAATGAGCAAAGCAGGAAGCGCTGTTGGCGGTTCTGCGTACGGGTGCCTTTCAGACCTTCGCAAACACGACGCTCATTAAAAACCAGCAAGTACAATGATCACACTCCTCCAAGGCGAGCTTACTGAACCACCGAAGCGCCGACAGCGGCCAGCGAACTTGGTACATTCACATGGTCTCAGTCACACTTTAAAGCAATAAGATAATACCCACGATAATCTATAACACACCACCATCGCTGGGAAGCAATGTGTCTATAAACATTAACTATTATCTAAACGTATCAGTGCCTATTAGACTAATATTCTGAAATAATGTTGTTTCTACTTCCCGAAAACATAATGTACGTCCATTGGCGCAGGTCGAATCCCCATTACGCCTCTACTAATCTGACACTTTTGTGCAGGTGCATCACTTTTTTAGGGGCTAGAGGAAGCATACTATCTGTGTGGAGGCGGGTTCACTGGGGCGGGAGGCCTGGTCCCCAGGGACAACCCCCGTTTGTATCCCTCCCCTCTCACCTGTCTTGCTGCTGGCTCTCTTCCTCCTCTGCTCAGGACTCCACCTCTCTCGTGCGGCCAGTGCAGCCACCGCCCCCTCTGTGTCTACTACTTCCAAAACTTTCAAATCCCCCGCGTCACTTCCTGCGTTACGCTACTGCGGCCCGAGCCCATACCTCACAGACAGACAGTGCTCAGGCGCCAGTCACTCGGAGGCGGACATCTTAGGGTCAGGCTAAGGAGTAAGCGGATAAGTTGTTTTCCTGCGGTGCTGTCAATGAGTCATCAGTAAGAAATCACACCTCCTCGATCTCTGACTGTGACAGCGCTTACATTTTAATAGAGAGTCCTACCCGTTTTGTTCTCTTTATATAGTAAACTCTTCAAGCATTGTTTTAGAAAGATGAACTAATGGAGCAACATCGGCGGGTGATATAATGCGTGCTTCTTTTGAAGGCGGGAAAGCCTGAGCTTTTAATTAGTTTGATAAATGATACGTGTAAATTTATGTTTCTGAAAGTGAGATCTGATAATCAAATCTCACTTTCTAAACGTTCCATGGCAATAAAGAATAATACACGCACGTTTCTCTAGCTATGGCATGCTGATGAGCCCTCACAGTGCTGGTTTTGCTTGGACTTCTGGGACGTTTAATTCCTCAAAATTTCTTCTTCTAAATTACTGAATGTGTGGGCGGACCCACGCAGTTCCCCATCCAATAGGATGATGTGCACCTACCCCCACCATTCATACACATTGCCCTCACAATCTCATAACTCCTCCCACCGCCCCGTCTGCCTCACAAAATCCAACAACACACTGCTCCTCCTCCTGCCTCTCACCCTGTCACCACCCAGCAAAGCCTTCCCACTCAGCTCAGCCACACCCAGCGCAGACATCCGAACTCTCATCAATTCTCTCTCCTCAACATGTCTCTCACACCTAAGCAGAAAATGTCCCACAGTCTCAGGCACCCCACATACTGCACAGTCCCTCGACTCACGCTTCCCCACTCGATATAGACAGTCATTCAGCCCCACATGTCCTATTCTCAACCGATGCAGCATAACCTCCTCCCCCCTCCTCCATTCCAGACTCCCCGCATCCACCTTCACCGACACTTTCCCACGGACACCAAACATCCACCTGCCCTTCACCCCACTCCCCCACCTCTCCTGCCACTCATCCATGACCCGTCTCACCACCACAGCCTTCACCTCATCCACACTCAAAGGCAACCTCACATCAACCGCTCCCCTCCTCATACCTTCACCCGCCGCCAGATCCACCAACTCATTACCCAAAATGCCACTGTGACTGGGGACCCACGCCAAATCCAAATCCATTCCCCCACGCACAAACCGATCAATCTTCCTCCTGATGTCCAAAATCACATCCTTCCTATCACCATCCCCTGCCACTATCGCCGGCAACCCACTCAATGAATCTGAGAACACCACCACTTTCACATACCCCAACTCGCACACCCTATCAATCGCCAATGCAATCGCCACCAACTCAGCCGTACAAATAGACACATCATTCGTCAGTCGCCCCACTTTATACTCCCCAGTGCTTTCCAGATAATATGCCATACCCACTCTCCCAGACACAGGACCTTTCGAACCATCCGTGAACACCTTACATCCTTCCTTCCCAGCCACATACGCCTGACCCAAAACCTTGATCTCACCCCGCAAACCCCGCTTCTTCGACACCACATTCGCCAACTCCAAACACACCTTTGGAGACCCCATCATCCACTTCGGCCATCTCATCAAATCCGTGTCCGTCACAGCCAACAACTCGCCCACACCCCACTGCACCCCCTTCTCCCACATGTGAAACCCCAAAGTGCCCCCCTTCCTCCTCCACCGGTCCCTGTAGTAGTCAAACCTCCAATTATACTTCAAACATTCACGCACCGGATGAGCCACACTCTTCGCACTGCACTTCACCCACCACCTCATATTCAACGCATCCCTCCTCAACCCCAACGGCATCTCCCCCACAAGGACCTGTACCGCATTCACTGGAGAGGACCTCATCACACCCGAACACACCCTCAATACCCTCGCCTGCACCCTATCCAACCGCAACTTCTGACTCGCTGTGAAACCGACTGCCACCTGACATCCAAAATCCATCACACTCAAAATCAACCCCTTATACAACATTCGTAAACACTTCTGTTGCGCACCCCATTCTTTCCCAGACACCGCCCGCAACAAATTCAACCTACGTTTACACTTATCCACCACACCATCCACCTGCAAATTCCAGTTCAACTTCCTATCCAAAATCACCTCCAAGTACCGAAACTCTTCTACGCTCTTCACCCTCACACCTTTCAAAACCAATTCCAACTCCTGCTGCACCCTTTTCCTCGAGAAAACCATACTCACACTTTTATCCACAGACACCGAAAAGCCCCATTTCCCACACCACTCCTCCATACGCCCAATCGCAGCTTGCAGCCGACTCTGCACCAACAACAAACTCCGCCCTCTTACCCATACCACACCATCATCTTCGAAGAAATCCACCTGACATCCGATTCCTGCCAAAGCCCGAATCAACCCATCCACCATCGCATTAAACAGCATTGCACTAATCACACTCCCCTGCAGCGTCCCATTCTCCATCTTCTAAACCTCAGACAGCACCCCCCTCACTCTCACCTGAAAGGTCCTATCAGCCAAAAATGCCCTAATCCACCGAAACATCCTCCCTTTCACACCCATCTCCAACAGTCTCACCAACAACCCATTCTTCCACACCATATCATACGCCTTCTCCAAATCCAAAAAGAACGCTCCCACCAACTCCCCATCACACAATGCCTCCTCCACACCAGTCACCAACCTCACTAACGGGTCAGCCACCGAACGATTCCTCCTGAACCCACTCTGAAAATCACTCAAACACCCATTCGACTCCAAATAAAACCCCAATCGCTCAACCACCATCCGTTCCATAACCTTACACAGCACAACAGTCAACGCAATCAGCCTATACGACTTACACTCCGTAGGAACCTTGCCACATCTTCAAAATTGCCACCACAATCGCTCTCTTCCACAACTTCGCCAAAACTCCACTCTTCCAGATCTCATTAAACAGTGCCAATACCTCCAACTTACATTCCACTGGCATCTTCTCCAAAAATACATACATGACTTCCCCTTTCGAATCGCCCATCCAACTCTACCATAGAAAACAGAACCTCATACCGTTCCTCCCAAGGCACAACATCCGCCAACAACTCTCGCATCTCCTCCACACCCATACCTAGCCTCACCGCTTCTGGGAAGTTCCCTGAACTGTGCACTCCCGCAAAATACTCCCCCAACAAATTCGCCTTCTCCCCATCCTCACTGACCACCTCTTTCCCTTTCAACAACACTGACATGCTACCCTGCGGCCTCATCAATCCGGACATCCGCTTGAACTGTTTCCAAACCTCACCCACACCAGAATCACTCCCCAGGGACCCACAGTAGCCCCTCCAATACCCACGCTTCCTTTCCCTAATCACCCTCTGCACCACCGCCTTAGCCTTCTTATATGCCACCAAATCCACCAACATTCCCGATCTCACCGCCCTGGCCCTAGACTTCTTACGCGCCGCCAAAGCCCTCGAACATTCCACCGACCACCAAGGAACCTCGACCTTCCCACCCTTCCCCTTCTCAATATCTGGAACTGCCGCCACAGACGCTGCTCTCATTCCCTGCACCAGATGCTCATTCCATTCATCCACCCCCCGATCCCTACCCCGAGGAACAATCGATTCCCGACACACTCCCTTATACACCTCCCAATCAGCCTTCCTAAACTTCAACCGACTCCCAGACATCCGTGGCCTGATCCCTACCTCTCCCCTCACAGTCACCAAAATACCAGAGGGGTTGCTCCCTATATCCCCATCCTCACACACCTCCCAATCACATTCACCCGCAATCGCAGCAGACACCCAGGTTAAATCCAAACATGACAACTTCCCAGTCCTCACATCCAACCGTGTACCTGAACCATCATTCAGCAAAAACAGACTCAATTCATCCGCCATGTCCTCCAACAGTTCTCCATTCGCATCTGTCCGGTCACTACCCCACAACGCACTATTAAAATCGCCACACAAAACACAAGGTCCCACATGTCCCCTAATCACTCTAGACAACACGCCCACCTCCACCACCTCACGCGGATTATAATAATTCAATACCAATACTTCGACCCTCCTACCCGAATCCCCGCCCCAATTGCTTCTACTTCTCCATCCACCACAATCTCCCTCGCAATCAACCCCTTCCGAACTGCCAAAGCCACGCCCCCCCCCTCTCCCCACCAGCCTATCCTTACGGAACAACTCAAAACCCGGAATCACAAACCTCAGATCATCCCTCAGCCATGTCTCCTGAATACAAACCACATCAACACTCAATTCTCCACACAACACCGCTTTCAACTCCTGACCATTCCTCAACAAACTCCTCGCATTCCACTGCAAAATCCTCATGCCGGTACCCCACTCTGCTTCCGCACTTTAGCAACCATCCTAAACACATCCTGTTCCGCCACATCCACAACACTCAAAAACCTCCTCCCTGCTTCCACCACTCCTTTCGTAAGATCCGACACACTGATAGACACATTCCCCTGGACCAGCTCTAGCACACTCACTATGAAGCACATAAACTCAGTTTTCGGGACAATCACCATTTCTACGCCTTTCATTTCACCCACCACTTTCTTCCTTCCCACAGCCTCATCCACCACCGGCTCTTTCGCACTCACCTCACTCACTACCCGTGCCGGTTTCACCCTTGCTACAGCCTCCACATAAGACAAACCTTCCGCCGCCCTCACCTGCACTACCTCTCTCGCCACCCTGTGACTCTCACACCCCCTATACACGGTAGAATGCCCCCCCACACCCACAATTCACACACTTCTCCGGGGTCTCCACCTTGCATTCCTTAATATCATGATCTCCACCACACCTCCCACAGTGTCTCTCATTCCTGCATACTCTCGCCACATGTCCATACTGTTGACATTTATAACATCTCAAGGGCAATGCTACATAAACTTTCACACGGAACCTCTGATATCCCAACTCCACCACTTCTGGACACTCCGTCCTCGCAAACCTCACTGCCACAGTCGTAGATACCACATCCCCAAGTGCATCTCTCCTCCCCAACCTCCATGCTTCCACCACCCCCACATCCGCCAATTCCTTTTCCACCTTAGACATATTCACAGACACTGGCACTCCATACAGCACCCCCTTACACGACACACCACTTTGATCAATCACTCGCACCGCATGCCTACCCAGACAACGCACCTCCAGAATCTTAGCCTTGCTAACAGCATCCGTCCCCTCCACCAACAACCGGCCCCCAGCCACCACTAACATCCGAGTAACACCCCCCACAGCCGCCTCCACCCATCTAGCAATTTCCAACGGATTCACCCCCAGAAACGTCTTCTCTTGACTCTCAGGCTTCAACACCAGCTTCCACACACTGCCACCCTGCATCTTCTCCTCCCCAGTCCCACCGCTCTCTGAGGCTTCCAGCCCTTTCAAAACGTGCTTTTCCTGGATTACCGACCCCGTGTTGTTCCGGGCCAGCCCCCCTTCATCATACCTCGGGGATCTGCTGCAATCCTGTCCCCCTCTCTCCTCATCCCTCTTTCCACAGATGTAGATTTTATAGTCACAGTCCTCCCCCTCGTCGCCCCTTCCTCCACCTCCTTTTTCTTTCCTTTCTCCTTACCCATCCTTACCTCCTCCTTAGAGCTCGTTCACCCCCAGCCCCAGCCTTGAGAATCCACTCCACCTCCTCGAGCCCAGCACCCTCCACCCAGTCACCGCTCCGCCCTGCCTGAGTCTGCCCACTGTTCTCATCTGCAGCCTGACTCTGTTCGCATGTTGATGACGTGGATGCCCTACTCTAAATTTCAAATGGCAAAGAAAAAACAACACGTCCCAGAATGGAGAGCAAAAAGACAGGACTGGAGGGCCTTCTCACTCATGGTCACGTGAAGCTTGAGAGTGCTCCACCCTCTTCTGACATCCGCAGCAGTTGCTCCACAGTGGCAGCAGGACAGGTTCAAAAGTCACACGTGACTCCTGAATACAGCTGCTGGAATGTAGAGTTCAAACAGGAAGATATGGCTTTTTAACCAAACCTCTGGTTCAAAATACAATTGCGTCCACCACTTGCTTGGTGGCAGTTATTAATAAGTACAAATAAGCAATGGCTGGTTATGACCAGATGTCTTAAGTTCTCATGGGTGTGAATGTCTGACAGATCAGTTTTTGCTTGGAATTCTTGGACTTGTAGTTTTACCAAGTTTCAAATGGGAAAGAAAAGACTATAACTTCCAAAATCCAAAGGGGAAAAAACAAAACTGGATAGTCTCCTCCCACATGGCCATTGGAAACTTAATAGCTCTGTATTTGTATTTTGTATTTGATTAGTATATATGAAGATCTTTACACCAAAGTGCTGTACAAGAAATTATAATGAGCAGTACACAAAATGAAGGAGATGGCAAAAGAAGTTTAATGGTGAAGGAGAGAGGTTAATCAACAGAAAGCAATGGAAATGGGACTTTAATCCAGTATGTAAAAGTGAAAGAGAAGACTGAATATTGGGGGAAGAGCATTCCAAAGTTTTGGCGTGAGAAGGGAAAAGAGTGGAAGTGAGATGGTGCAGGTGTTGAGATCAGAGGGAGCGAGAGGGGAAATAGGCTGATTCCATAGAACATAGATGGGGTGGGGGCTTCGCCATGGTAGCATTTAAAGATAATGGTAAGAAAGTGGAAAGGACGCCAAAATTTAAAGGGAAGTAAAGAGATTGACAGAAAAGATGGGGGTGTAGTGGATCGGGGAGATAAGGAAAAGAGAACACAAATTGAGTAGTTAAATACAGAACCGAGTGTACTAAGATATGAAGAGGGAAAACCCATTAGCAGGGCAGAGAAGTAATTATGTTGGGAGAGAATAGAACTAGAAATAACAAGTATAGTGATGCTAAAGGAGAGGATGCATCATAGATTATAAAGATTATAGCGACAGATATAGGCATTTGTAGAAATATGGTGTGATAAGGATACAGAGGGGTAAAAGGCTCAGCCCAGCACAATTTTTCTCAGACTCTGTCTTATTATGATGTGGTTTTTGCAACTTTATTATTTTAAATCTCATTCTGTAGTTGTCACACAACAAGCAACAACAATGTGAACTGAGCACAGTCTCTTGATCCTAGGCCGGCTCATTGAGCACAATCTCTTCATCTTAGGCCGGCTCATTGTTATTCTTGAATTTGATGACCCAGTGGGGCAGTGCTAGTTATCTATTTCCATGGATAAAAAGAGTGGGAAAGTGTCAATGCTGGTTGTATGTGCTGGCCATGCCCACACACTGCTCCGGTCATCCTGCAAAACATTAGTGTCGATCAGCTACTGTAATAGCCAGTAACACTATCACAATAGTGTGGGTTGACAACAAGAGGACAGTCGTCACTAGTGTGATGAATCCTACAGAGCCCACACATAATCCCTGCCTAAAGTCTCCTCCCATGTGGGCAAGGCAAGGCAGCCGCTACATGATCCTAACCCTGAGTGTGGTATTAGCCGGGTGGATCATATTGGAAGGAGAAAGCCCCAAGGGAATAGGAGGGCTACGCTAGGAGATATGCAGTATTTATCTTCGGAGGATGAGATATCCATGATGCCAGAATACCTAATGGCGTGTTGTCAGAGTCAGACTTCTCTTCCCAAGGGTGCCCAAAATGTTGGTAATGAAAGACATTATGTGATCAGTATAAGAGTCAGAACATCAATACCCCCCTTCTGAGAAATGTGATCTTTCCTTTGGTTGAAGGAGGGAAATCAAGAAACAATCATTAAAGTCTTTAAGTCCTTTATCTAAAGGTATGTTTTACAGACAGAGTGAGTTAAGTAAGTAAAGTTAAAACCGAAATATGTGATGAAAAGGAGAATGAGAATTATAAGGACGTCAAGTCCCATAATACCATAGGTAGTGGGATGAGGAAGAGAAGCTCAGAGGCACAGAACTGCAGTACGCAGTCTAGTGTTCCTGACAACTTACACCTGAGCGGGAATTTTGAGTATTTAAATACTCCTCAGGAAATGTTATCAGCGGCCATGTATGCAGCCGGAGCAGAGAGCTGAGGACGCCAGGATCACTGCTGTGTCAGTGACGGTTAATTGTGCTGAGAGGGTCATGAGAAGCAGAAGCCTGAGTTGCAGAGGTCATGCAACGGAAACTGCTGCTGTTGCAGGTTACCACGTGAGAGAGAAGCTCTCTCCACTTCATGTGCCTGGCTCCGGTGGCTGGCAAACACTGGAAAGCGAAGGAGCAACGTGGGCTCCTGTTCTGAGAGGCGGGAGGCACAGGACTGAGACTGCAGCTGTCAATGGCTCCAGATCCAATGAACAGAGAAGAAGTGGCAGCGGGATACACGGACAGGCAGGAAAGACCGTTGAGTTGTCCCCTGAAAGGTGACTCCGGGGCGCTCCGTTGCAAGCCTCTACCCGCATATAAAACGTTTGAATATTGAACAAATGAAAGGAAGTCTTGTTTGCCCAAAAGGTATGTGACGAGGAAACAAGAAGAGAAAGTTAATAACTATCACTACCCAAGCAAAGGGAGAAAGATATTTGAAAAAGGCTGTAACTACCCTTGCTCAAGGAAAGGGGAAGCAATCTTGAACTCAAAGTGTCACCACCATTGGCAAAGTAAAGAGGTGGCAATACTAAATCAAACTTTGCCAAAGTAAAAAGAAGGCAATATTTGAATCAGATAAACACCATCATAGCCCAAGCCAAAGAAAGGCCAATGGAAATAAAAGGGAAAACAGCTTTCTTGAAGAGAGGAATTTGAATAAGATTTTACCAGCCATTACATGGTGTGATAGTGGAAACACAAAGGTGGCAGAAGGGTGGCCGTCCTAGTGAAGGGGAGGAGAGGAACACAACCTGCATTGTATGTGGCAAATCAATCAGTGTAACAAACAGCATCAATGGGTGTTGTATCCTTATGGAAGCAGTTCTGAATTTTATTGTTATTGAAGTTATTGACAGTCAAAGACTTTACTGATATTTGAAGTAAGCCACACCACACGGTACTTGCAGTAGTGTTAGTCGATTCACCCTGGCAGGAGAGGAGAGTACACCAGGAAAGGGATTGTTAGTGGTAGTCCTGGCAGGTTAGTGAACCAGGAAGAAGACACTGAAGTACTGCATTGTGGTGAAATGTTGTGGTGTAATCAAAGTGGCAAGGCCACTATTGTGTTTGATGGTAAAACCATCCTGACAAAAACATTGTTGTGTATAAAGAAGAAGTGTGTAGTAGTTGTCCTGTTCACAAGAAGAGAAATCATATTATAGTTTTCATTGGAATAATGAAGATAAAGACTTTTTGTTGACAAAAGAAAACCTGTGGGAACTTTATGCTGTTAAGTGTTGAACTTTGTTTGATTATAAGAGAATGACACCTCCAAGTGAAATCCTCCAAAATAACAGAACCGTGTGTTGGAAACAGAACTTGGCTATTGAGAGAAACCTTTGTATGTTACCTTTTGAAGTAGAGCCTGATTATTAGAGTGAATCTTATTAATTGGAACTTATGTGCAAGAACAAACTGAAAAAGTGGAGTTTTCTTGTCACCAAAGTCATACGGTTAAATGGAAGTTCGTGCTCACTGTACCACTACCAATTAGTGCGTGTGGGTTAAAATGTTTTTGGAATAATATTGCTGTGAGACTGGCATCCTAAGTTTTGAAAACTAAGCCCACCATCTGCACTGTTTGCTGGAAACATCGATTCTGGACGTGTATGGGAGTAGCGGTTCTCATAATTGGATTTCTATATGTTTTTTCAAAGTAAGAATGTATTTGCCTTCTGAGTGAAGGTCACATGAGTTGCTTTTTTGGTTGGACGCTCAATAGGCCCACGCATCCGAGTGAATGTATAAGGGGCAATTGTTTTTTGACCTTGAGCGAAAGGGAAACTTTAGAAGCAATTCAAGGAATGAAAGGGTCGAAATAAATAGCAATTGATAAGGTTATGTTTTAAAAAGTTTGTAAGGCACATGCAATATCAGTCCACGAAGATTCTTCGGTGCGAATACATTGTTGTCTGACTTGGACAAAAATAATGGAGGCAGTAAATATTATGTCAGTTTACTTTTGACCACTCTACACCGACCCGCGTTTTAATTTTAAATTACCGAAACTCTAATTGTGACAATATAACTGAAGTATTATCTTTCTGCCCTGTTATATTTTTCCTCTAATAATGAAGAGTGCACAGGTTCCGCATTTGTAGGGTATGACTACGCTCATCCTTTTTTAGCGTTAATATTTCTTGTTTGAAACATTATGTTTGCCCACATACCTTTGTGTATCACTTTGCACATTCTTTTGGTCTTGTTTGAAATCACGAGATGTAATTATTTTAACTTGTCCATTCATTTTGCCTTCATAACTGCATTATTGTCTTCCTGTGTAGTTGCCATTTTTTTTAATCTTACGACACATGCATAATCTCGGCGTTTGTAGCCTGTTACTATATTTACAGATGGTCAATAGTAATACTTCACTAAAATGTCTTCTTTGATCACTTACATTTGTGTATTACTTTGCACATTCTTTTTGTCTTTTTTGCAATTTTTTGCTAGAGGTTGGTTATTGACACATATTTTCTGTTACGTTTTCTGCCCAGGTACATCTTGCCGTACTGTCCGTGCCATGGTTTCCAGATGCCGAGTGATGGCTCTTTCGGATGGCAAATACAAGTGCTTGTGAGCGGTTGCCTGTCCATAACAATTATGTGGGATGACACCTTAAGCCCGCTTTGTCCGTACGCTGAACTCCCTATTCGGAGCAACATCACATCATTTATGGTGCTGTAGGCCGAAGGTCATGGCGCCTTCTTGGAAATCACTGTGGAAACAAAGCGGCTGCTTTAACCAAGAACTCATAATTTTTGTATGGGAAAAAAACAACGTGTTCCTCATCTTTAACATTTGCAATGACGGCCTTAGAACCATTGTTATCATTCAATTGAAAATGGGATTACTCTGATGGTCTCTGACAGTTTCTTGTTAAATAAACCTACTTTACGAACTCTAAAATGTTAACTTTTTCTTTTACAATCCAGTATATTATTTCAAAATGTAAGTTATTACGTTGTACGTCGCTGTATTTTTATTTACAGGTTCTGCGTCACGTCACGTGCTTGTGCTTTTTGCAGGCTACCATGGAAAGGGAAGAAGGGCTATGTATGAAACAACCGCCTTCCCTTTCTATGGTGGCCATCTTGAAAAAGGATTTTGTTTTGTAATCCGACCTCCCAAAACCGCCCTGGATTATAACCAGTAATCCTAGTTTTTAGTAGCAAACGTTACTGCTTTTCAAATCTAGACTATTACTGGCAATGATTATTGCGTCTATGTATTTTGCTGAGAAATATGAAGTACATGGAGTGTATGCAATTTTTTTTAAAAAATGTATTTACCCTGTGAAAGGTCGCTCTTAACGGAATATTTACTTTGTTTACGGGTGGGTTTATTTTTTGGTACAACAGGTAATAAGGCAATTTGCAAACGGCAATGAGCAAAGAGGCAACAAACGGTAATATGGGCCGGTAGATGTACGGCAAATAATTTTGTACATTTGTTATTTGCAAGGTAGCAGCACTGTTTCTCATGCTTCTTCATTACATCAGTGCTGCTGTTTCTTGGGGAGGAGGGATGGCTTTAGCTGATGTCATTTTCAGATAAGTAGAACTTTTGCTAAAAATGTATAATGTGTAGTGCATTGGTAATCACTGCCTACCAATACTTGTTGGCGCTGTGTAAGGGAAATGTTGAAGGTGGACGTTCCTACATCAATATAAAATCTATTTCCACACTGTCCACGAGGCATAGATCTTACTGTTAAGTGTATACTGATTCTGGGACACGTCACTGTGCTATACGCCAGCATATTGTCATGTGGCATTCTTCGCAAGGTGTATACTGTTTAGCAAAAGAACCTTGTTAAAGGGACATTATGGTTATGTTGCCCTACTGAAAATCTGTGACATTCAGTAAAAAATGTTTTTATTAAAATGACGTCATACTTAAATTGACCTACTAAAAACCTGTAAAATTCACACAAAAAAAAATTGTTAAGGGGACGTAATTAAGTTGCACTACTAAAAACCTGTGCAATTCACTAAAAAAACTTTACAAATGTGCCATTATGGTTCAAAGTAAAACCGAAAAACCCCTGAAATTCGCCAGTTATGGTAGGCTAAGCAACCATACCTGCCCGCACCACTGTGCACTGCTAACACTAACACCCAGGACATGAAAGATGGCATCACAAATGTCATTGATGACATCACTGATAATATCACATGTGTAGCCCCTTTGTTTGTGTTCACTGCCATATATATATATGTATATTCAGTAAAAAAAACTTTGTTAAAGGGACTTTATGGTTCACAGTAAAACCGAAAAACACTTGACATTCGCTAATTATGGTAAGCTAAACAACCATAACTCGCACCACCTACGTGCATTTCTAAGACTAACACCCAGGACATGAAAGATGACATCACAAGTCTGCACGGCCACATCACAGAATAGCAGCAGCACCATCTGCTCCGCCTCCAGCTGAAAATACCTCACAGATAGAGGAGATAGAGAAAGAGGAGAAATCAATAGAAGCAAGCCGGCAAGGGTCACATCCAAAGTGGTGGGTGCGACCCAGCAAGAAGTGAGAGCCGATAAGAGGAACAAAACCCCCAAGGGGGATCCGTAGCCAATAGACCCCAGTGACTCTGCTGCAGGAGGCAGAGACTTTCCTGGAATTTCAAGGTAAGGTGAGGGAAGCAGAGCAAGGCGACGGGAGCGAGGGACAGAGTATCACGCAAACCCCCTGCCCAACCATCAGCAACGCAGGGGTGACACATTAAAGGAGCGAAGCAGGGGGAGATCAGACCGCACACACTCCCACTGCCCACACAATAATGCTCCAGACCGAAAACAAAGGAGAACGGCAACAGCAAGACACCTCACCTAGTTGGCCCCAGGAGTGCAAGGATGTGCTCTAAAGAGTGCACCAGACAGAAAACAACCAAGACCCTCACACAGGCCCCCAGGCAGAAATATAATGGGCAATAATTAAGAAATAAAGACACCAAAGAAGCCCAGGTGAACGGACATGCTGGGGAAGCAACTATAATAGCGGATAGTACTACAAGACCCATACGGACTCTGAAGGGGAACACAGGAGCGCAAGAAACCAATACCGCACTGCAGCAACTTAACACCATAACAGAGATGAAACATGTATCTTAGCATATTATCGGACCATTGGGCTATTAAGAAAATACAATCACGCAGGCCCGCCAAAAAGACCACAACTATCAAGATATCCGGAAGGGACCTACCTTCCCCTTGAGCTGATTGCGGACACAAGGGGAAACATAGGAGAAACTGATGCCTGAAGGATGAACGAAAAAGATTGCCCGGGCAGCCAAAACAAACTACAATAGAGACATTTACCAAGAAGAATGAACACATATTAGAATCCAAACTCTCAGATGGCCATCTGCTAGGAAAAGACATAGAGTCACAACTGGATAACACAGACAACATGACCCTAGAAGCAATTGCAGCCCTGAGAGCATTGTAATTGTAATTGGTTATTTATAACGCGCTTAATACCCAGAGGTTTCTAAGCATGGACCATGGGATCGAACCTGTGTTGCTCTGCGTCGTCTTGCTTCCAAGGCCAGCGCGTTGCCCCTGAGCTATCCTCCCGAGAGCATCCATAGAGAGCCACATAGGGGAGGTGAAAACAGATGTGACCCTGCTGCACCAAGATGTACACACCTAGCAGGCAGATTCTGTGAAATGGAAAAGAAATTGGAAGAGACCACAACCTCCATGAAGGAACTACAGGAAACAGTTCTGGATTTGAAGACAAGAGGTCAGATGCTGCAGAAAAGGGCAGAAGATGCAGAAGGACGGGCAAGAAAGAGTAATGTCCGAATCCTGGGGTTGCCGGAGGGAGCCGAAGGCAGACACCCTCCCATTTACATCGAGAATGTGCTCCTCCTGGAAATAGGGCCAGGAGCCCTATCACAAGAATTCACGGTCGAGAGAGCTCATAAAGCGCTGACGAGAAGTCTGCCCCCAGGGGCACCCCCTTGGCCAATTATATAAAAATACAAAATTACTGAGACAAAGACAAGATCCTGGCTTTCTCTAGGTCGGGAGGGGAGATCCATCAGGACTCAGCACTGCTGGCAATCTATCCAGATTATATTATCCAGGTCCAGTGGAGAAGAGGCCAATTTGCCCCGACGAAAGAAAGACTCAGATGCCAGGGCATACAATACATGCTCATGTACCCTGTAAAGCTAAAAATAATCTACAACGGGAAGGCCCTTTTCTACGATACCCCAGAGCAAGTAAACGCATGGATGAATGAGAATCGCATGGAACAGACGCCGGTGTTACTTGCACCTAATCTTGCGGAGGCGTTGGGGCACTGTTGCAGCCCTCCCTGGAGTTAGACCACCCCCTTCCGGTTTCATCCCCTGCGGATCCGCTGTGGGCGGCGATAATCGGTGGCACTGCTCCTGCGTGGATACGGGAAAAGGTGAATGCACTGATAGGTGACTGTGGTATCTCCCAAACCCTTCGACCCAAGGTGCGATATCAGTGGGCACGTACCGGCCCATAAGGCTCACCTGGTAAGTATGAATGATGAGCTCTCCATCCTGCTACTTCTGGCAGGGGCGCTTGTTGATGGAATCGAGTTACTTCACTGATTCCTGAGTAATAGTCCAGTCCAGCTGCGACTAAGCTCCTCCCTCTGCTTTCTCCCAATGTCTCTTGTCTTTTCCCCTCTTTCTGCTTTCTCTCAATGTCTCTTGTCTGTTCCCCTCTTTCTGCTTTCTCTCAATGTCTTGAGGTTATTGCTCCCAATGTTGTTGTTTTTCCCCGAATAACGTTCCTCTCGGTTTTCTCCCAAATAGATGGAAATGCGGCTTAATTACTGCTGTGGAGGCGCGGAACGCAGCCGGGCAGAAGATGCATGTGACCGCAGCATCCGGCAGCAGGTGAGTGTTGGTTTTAGCGAAGGCGCAAGGTTTAATGGCAGAGCGGCCTTAACAGAATGTCTGTTAAGTGTCTAACCTTGTCTTTTGCCTTTCTTTTGAAGGTGATGCGAGTTCGGATGGAGTGCATCGTGCCGTGGGACCCAGATGATGCTGTCTGTGCCGCAAGATGTTTGCAGGTGAGCCGAGGTGTCAGGAAGAAGATGTTTGCGCTCCGAGATATTTGCAGGCAAGCCGCGGTGCTAGGAAGAAGATGTCTGCGCTCTGAGATGTTTGCAGGTGAGCCGCGGTGCCAGGAAGAAGATGTCTGCGCTCCGAGACGTTTGCAGGCAAGCCGCGGGGCTAGGAAGAAGATGTCTGCGCTCCGAGATGTTTGCAGGTGAGCCGCAGTTCCAGGAAGAAGCGTACAGGTGAGAGCTGGATCCTCTAGATGGTAAATATGACTATAGATGGCAGGATCTCTTCAGGTAAGATGAATCCCAGGCAACAGCGTTACGCTGCATGGAGGTGCAGAATATCACGAAGCCTGTGTCTTGGGGTTGGGCTGGCTTTTATAGCTGAGCTCTTAAGGCCACGCCACTTAGCTCAGTCCTGCTTGCCACACCCTGCCACTCCTAGAAGTTGCACGTGCAGATGCAGATGGAGGCCACACCCGGACTAATTACACACAAGTGAAGTTCTTGAGAGTATTCTTACCCATAATAAAAGAGTTCTGTTCCATTCCAAGCATTTCTTCCCATAATGAAAATGTCTTGTTTAAGTTCTTCCATGAGCCTGGTGCCAAAGGCGCCAGGACTGCGTCCAACCAGGCCTCCCATGTATAAACGTCCCAAAGGGACGTGCGTGAACCGTGATGCCCCCTGCTCCCTCCTCTTGATGGTGCCACCCTTGTGATCTTGGGCAAGTCGCCATGACACCCGGAAAGAACAGAAGACACCAGAAGAGCTGACAGAAGTGTACAGCAGGACACACAATAGACATTGAAAGCACAACCCAGATAGGAAAACAATGATGAGGAGCCCAAGAACATGGGTTACAAGACTCTATTTAAACAGAAGATCCCTAGACAGGGCTAGCGGGTAAGATACAGAGACTGCGTTCCCATTTCCAAGAGGTGCCCGCTTACCCAAGGGACCTAGGAGAACTGTTCACTCGCTTATAATGGTGCAGTTAAAGTACAATATAGTACTCGACCACCAAATCCTGAGGGAACCTGGGAATAAATGGTGGTTAGGCCTCTACGGGTGAACCCCGGTGGGCAGTATGTTAACTGAAAACAAACTGTTGCTGGATGTAACAGCACCCACTGGCATTCTCCTGCAGTAAATTCCGTATTTACACCAACTTTGACTGTGTGTGGCAGGGGTGTTCAGCCTTTTGTGATGGTGAACCGTGCGCAGCTTTGCATATTTTTGCGCGCACAGGGGTTAGCGCATCCCTTTTTGGCTGTTTCTTTCCCCATAGGCAAAGGGGTGCAGTGGGGCACATTGGCATGGGTAAAAATATCCCACAATTGGACCGGCCCATAAACTCTTTCTATATGTAATGTTTCATGAGGATTCGTCTAGGGGGACACAGTTATAAGCTACCCAAAAAGTGTTCTTCCTATGGGTTGAGCAACTTAACCATAACTACACGGCCGCTACCGCAAGCCGTGTAATATATAAAGCAGAAAATCCCTTACTTTGTTCCTTATATAATTCCACACTCTTCCACCAATCTGCACCACATTTTGCATAGTTACCTGTTAGGACCCTCCTAAATGACATTAAGGTCTAGATGACATTTGGATACCCGACCATTTCCCTAGATTTCAGCCCCTTGACATGTGAGATGGTTGCCTGAAATCAGCGAAAGATCAATGTGGTCATAGAAGGACTGGGCAAAGCTCATTTTAAGTGTCTTGACGCAAGAACCAAAACTCCCATATTGAAAACTACATTTCAAGGGCCTAGGATGCACTATTTCTGAGCTTTTTGCACTACAACACATTGCACAGAACCAGAGTGAGGTGGCAGGGGGGGAGAGGGCGCAGAAGGTTCCAGTATGTTGCAGCACGCCAACTTTCGCCTCCTCTCCACGCCTGCGGCGGGGTATGTCAGCCAGCCACATGTGCCGCTTCTCAGGGCAGTTTACTTCAGAGTGCAAATCACATCAAACAATAAGCAACTCGGAACAGCGACCTACAGGATCATTGATTTTCAACAATTGACGAGAGTGTTACCATGTCTGTCTATAGTACCCATGCAGAATACGGATACTTTTTGCTGGTATCCAATAACCTTGACATTTTGCTGCTGAAATCTTTGCCTGAGCACCACTGTCTACAAATCTAGAATGCCCCTTTATTGCCCCTTTATTTTAAAGTCTCCTTTATTTGTGTTTTCCCTTATTTGGGTAGGCAAGTAGTGTTTTTATTAGTTTAATTACATCTCCTATTTTTATAAAAACTTCATTGGACATTCTTTTATTTTGGTACCTGTGAAGGCATCAGGAAGTAGACACAGACAACGGAGTGTGGGATGTTCTAACCCACTAGTCTATGCCCTGCAACATCACTGTGTGCTGTCTTCATCAAAAACAACAGAATTGCCGCAAACAGATCTATGCGCCACAAATCTTTGAAAAGTGCACAGAAAAACCTGAAAAATAGGCCACCAATCCATTTTGCCTATGTCAGTGGTAACACAGGAGACCACTGCCAAAACCTATCATTTGGCTGCCCACAGAGTAAAATGAAACTATTTGAAAAAGCAGTGCTGCATTGCAAGGGAAACACAGAACTGCTCTGTTTTTCCTTGGCTGTTAAATTTGCAAAATAATGATTCTCAAACTGCAGAAAAGATCCAACATCCTTTTTGGGTGTTAAACATCACTTTATTTAAAGAATCCACCTAAGCAAAATGTCAGCAGAAGCACATTTCATCATAAGAAAATCCACATTCAAAGGTGCTTGCATGGGAAAAATATGTCAGAAATGGGCGCAGTACCGCCGTTCGCCTGTGTCAGAAGCTGGCATTTACTTAACCTGTCAGTTTAAACTTGTACATTAAAATCAAAGTATGGAAAAGAAGAGACTTCCCATCAAAAGCAATATAGGTTGATACAATTCAATCTCTATGTTTTAAAAAGGCTGGAATTAAGAGATTTGTGGCTACATTTGTTAAAAATGTAAATTGTATTTTAGAAAAAGACTATTGTAAACAGTGTTGTAAAAAGTGAGTTAAAGCCAGCCACATTGGGCTTCAAAGACATTCCAAAGCTTCTCCCAAACAAAGGAATCTACCCCCCCTGCCCTCTGCTGAGGAACTGGCAGGGAGTTGTGAAAGGAGGTGGGAGAAGGACTTTGGCCTGTTGCTCTGACAGGAGACAAAAGACTCCCTTGACTGAAAGGAAATGCAAATTTGGGCGTCAACAGAAACCAGCTGCTGGCAGGAAGAGGCTCAGGTTGCTCTTGGCTCAGCCAAACCTTGGAGGCGGAGCTACAACTGAATTGCGTATTCGGAACTGAAGAAAATATAATTTTGAGAAAAAGACTCATAGAAAACTCTGCCAAACTGGTAAAAATCTTAAATGTATAGGTTGTTAAAATGAAAATGTGGCTCACAAGTATTTGTGCAATGTTCAGAGAACAGACCACTAAAATGTTGACTTTGTAGCAATTGTGATAATGCTAGGAATATGAAAATTTACAGGATTATGCCCAGATGTTATGCGCATGTATGTGGAAAGATTTGTACAGATCTGACACTAGGTAACCAACCAAAAGCGTGAAAAACTGGCATTTGTGAACCAAAACTCTTAAGAAGATGGCACTTGGACAGATACGTGCCTTATTTAATTTGGGATGTGAATATGTATTATTAGCAAGTTGGTGATATTGTAAATATGCTTTATATGAAAAATATATTTTCTGTGTAGAAACAAAGGGGAGGTTTTTCCCTGGACCATAAACACAGCGTCATCATGACACATCATGACACTCTGGTTTCCTTCTCAAATAAGAAGAGAGGGAATACTATGACCAATCAGTTTCCTAGAGGGTGGGCTTAGTATAATCAGCCTATCCACCCCTTTTGGAAATACATAAATAGGGATTGTTGAGGACCTAGACACACACATTCACCCATCAACTGATTTACTGGCGAATCGCTCTGCAGGAGAATCCAGATCCAGACTCCAGAACTCTGAAAGCAGAAGGCCCAAAAATCCAAAGCTGAACCTTTCTCAGCTGGCCTTTAAAATCTTGCAACATGATTTTAACCCCAAACTTCCAAGGGGCACAACAAATTGAACAGCCGGGCTGTGCTGTTTTTCTGCTTCTTGCCAAGAACTCTTGCTAGAACCCAGACATCCAAACCAGTAGAGCAGAGCTATAACCCAGAATCAACCTGTCAGATCCAGTCCAAGAGGCCGTGCAGAGACCAAAGTGCCTTGCTGAGTGCAGAACCGGGTGCCTGAGTGCTGTCTGTTGGGCAAGCCGAATTCCAGTCCAAAATCTTTGACCAGATCCTGACGGGCCTATTCCAAAACCATAGTTGTGAATATTTAGCATAGAATTGTCCATAGCCAATCTCTTATCATTAAGTAATCCAATCAAATTCATTATATCATATCCAGAACTGCATTGTAGAACCTTCTTTTTTTCTGTCCTGAATCTTTCTTTCATCCATATAGTCCTGGGATCATTGTAGTGATAATCATCTTTGCGCTAGTATATATTTGCTGAAGAAAGGCAAGTATCACAGCGGGCAAAGATCAGACAGAGGCGCCTCTGGACTGGTGGCTGTATCGTTGGTATCTCGCATCATCATAGCCTCTTAGTGTAAAGCAAATCCTTGTTTGTAATATTCAAAAGCGCATCTTTCATTTGAAATCTTGACTCTTTTTGAGAAAAATCGACCTTTACTAAAACCTTCATAACTTCTGAACCGTAGGAACTAAATTTAAGTGTCAAATTGAAGCTAACATCCTCAGCTGTCCAATGAACTCAGAACCGCATTCCAACTCCTTATAGTTTTGCCGCAATCTCGCTTAACGCACATGGGAAAATTTGCCACAATTCTGCATTTGGCTCAATTTCATCTCATGTAAAATAGCTATTCTTTGCATTCAACCTCTGAATTCAGTTTCCTATCTGCCAGTTATCCAATCATCATTGCTAGTGTGTACCTGAAACTATCCAAAGCGGCTCCCACTAGTTTTGAATCCATTTTAGAGAATTAAATCAATTTTTTGCATTTCTTTCCATTCATTACAAAACCACATTCAAAGCATTTGACCTGTTTAAAATCATTCCTATTTCTCTCTAAGCTTGCTGGGGGAATTGGGATTGAAACTGCATTTAAGAGTGTTTATTCCTGAAACCTGTTTTCTCTCAGTCCATCTCTATATTGCATATTAGGGGGGATTGAGTAGTATCAGGGGGAAAGAGTGATTACATTGCATTGGATTGAATTCATATCAAGTATTATTTCTGTGCCGCATTAATTTCCTATAATTGCATTTCATTGACCCCACACAAAGTTTTATTCTATGGTACATTATTCTTCTCATCCATATTCCGATTGATTAAAGAGACGGTTGACTTTCACATCACCCATTGCTGATCATTTTATAAATATTAATAGGGTGAAATTTAGATATTGTTCATATTCATAAAAGTGTGATATATATATTGTTCAATTCATAAAATAAATCTTTTAACTTTGCAAAACAATCTACTTCTTGGTTCAGTGAGACCAGGGGGGATTCAAAGAGAGGGGCGTGATATAAGGGTACATCATTCAGAAATAAAAGAACTTTAGACATAAAAATATATAATTAAGGGTTCCAGCTGGGCATCTCATGCCAGGCATTGACTTAGGTGGAGTGCTGGGTTGAAACCACTTACAGATTGGGGGCTCGAATCCGGGATTTCTGAATTAGATATACCACTTGTGACAATCTAATACAGTGCGCTAACGGACAGGGTACATAAATCCTGTTGGGCTACCATGCCGTGTTACACTGTAAAAAGCACCCCTCAAAAGGGAACGCTCTAAGGAAACGGTCTGTTTTGCAAAAATAAAATAAAACTTCTGTAAATCAGGAAGGAAATTAATATTTCCAGAATGACGACATTGGTAGAGATCAATATGGCTAGAGAACACCTATTGCATAAGTTATTGGTGAGAGGGGAATGGACAGAGCAGGATCAGAATGTGTGGTTGCAGGCAATCACACAACAGATCACTGCAACAGGGTTAGATATATGGCAAGATCAGGGTCCCTTACATATGGCCCTGAGTGAACTATATATGGCCCCTAAGGCAAAGGATGAGCAAAACAAGATTGCCAAAATAGCGGCATATCTATATTTATCTATTGGAGCCATTTTGGATAAATGTGCTGAAGGCCAAGATCTGGCAAGTAAGCAACTGCAGGCATTAGAAAAGGCCCAAACTGATCTGGACTCTGCTGAGCAGAGGCTACATAGGAGCCAAGATTCTGAAAATGAAAGTAGGCAGTACATAACCAAAATAAAAGAGGACATCGGTATCTTGCAGCAGGAAAAGGCAGAACAGGATACCAGAATTCTGGCCTTGCGAAAGGAGTACCAAGAAAGTTTGGACTCTCTATCTGCAGAGCCAGAAAAAGCAGGAACAACAGATACATTTCAACAGGGCATGCACAGAGCAGGTAGCCACCCTGCAAAGGCAACTAGACAGAGAGAAAGAGGAGAGTAATAAATTAATCCTGAAAGACCTAGACACCCAGGTAGAATTTGATGAAGAGCGCCAGAATGCTGGTGCGCTTCAAAGACAGAGGGACGACCTGGTGGCACAGAGGCAGGCTCTTGCTCAGGAAAGGGACACCTTAGGCTAGGAAGTCTGTCAATTAAAAGAGAAACTGGAAGAAAATCACCTGGCCCTTCAGGGACTGGGTGACCTCCAAAAAGAGCATGAAAGATTGATACAGCACACCAGGAGGGTGGAAGATGCTCTAGCAAGGAAAGACCAGGCCAGTATGGACAGGACTCAGGAGGTAACCCTCCTGCAGCAGAGACTGGCCCAGTACTCAAAAACAACCCAGGAAGCACAGAGAGAAAATGAGGCTCTCTGTGAGAACAATGTCAGGCTCCACAGAAAGGTAGCCATGCAAGAGAGATTGATAGAGACTAGTAAGGCCTTGGCTGAGGAACAGAAAGCTCAGGTTCTTGCATGGCAACAGGGAGCAGGGGCTGATAGAGATGAGGTTCGCTGGGAAAGGGAAACACCTGAGCATTACCTCAGGAACTCTAGTACCAGAGGCCTTCACCTCTCCCAATCCCTGGACTCTGCCACCCCCATGTCCACTGGTGCACATGAGCCAAGGGACACGGGGATGGCAGATTTCCATCCAATCATAAATATGAGGCTCATAGACCAGCACCTCCCAGGAATGGATGGGCGGGCATCTGGGTATGGGTACCCAAGAACTCCATTAGAGTAGGCCCACTAAGGGCATCCTAAAAACCTCTACCCAGCTAGGACAGTGGGGGGGGGGGTACCCATCAAATCCTGGGAGCAAGGAGGAATCAGAAGACTCCTCTGAGCGCCCCAGGACACAGGAGACTAGGTCCCCACATTCTGCCAGCCATTCCGAGGCTCGCAGAATCCCGGAGAACCTAGAAGAGCAGACAGGCACCTCTGGCAGCAGTGCCTCTGAGTCAGAGGAGGAATGGACCAGGGTTACCCGAACTAAGAAGGCCAATAAGGCAAAAAAGGGCCTTGCTTAAGGACCCCTTAAAACAGATCAAAGCAATACGGAGCATCCTCACACCTTATAATAAGAACGCTAAGTATTCTGTTTGGGAGCACTTAGAGCTCTTTGAGCAGATATGGAAACTTTCCATTTGAAGGACAGCATTAGCTGTATTCGGTATGTGAAATGGACCTTTTCACCAGAATACTCCAGCTTCTTTGCGGGGCTGGAGAACCAAAATCATTCTAGATGGTCCACCTATAGGGCGGCCATCCTGAAGCATTTTTCTGTACATAGAAATCCTCAGGAGGCTCGCAAAGCAGTCTACAACTTGCAGTGTGGGGAGGATCAGGCCCCTCAAGAATTTGTGCAGGAATTAAAGCGTGCCTTTGCGCAGACCACCAGAAGGGTGCGCACGGACAGCAAAGAATTTGTCAATACTTTTTTCCACGCTCTACCAAAGTACATGTAACGCTCACCTGATTCCCACGGAGGCGCTGGTCTTGGCAGGAAGGTGTCTATGACCCGAAAAGTGATGTGCAGGACTCGATTTGCTTCTGGGGCCGAACCTCTTCGCACTGTGTGTCGAACTCGAAGAGTGAGATTTCTGCAGGTGAAAGAATATGGGGGTTAATGATCTGGGTTGTTGAATGTCCCTCTCTCTCTCTCTCTTCCTAGCTTTTCCGTAGAGCCCCCAGGTCAACGTGCTCACCTTAGATAGGTGAATGCTGGACTCTCCATCTGCGTCTGGTGCAGGGTGCCGTTGCCAGTTCCTTCACTGGTGAAACATAGGCCTCTTGACATCAGAGGATCGCTACCGTCGTTAACTGCACGAGCGGTGAGTTTCTGGACACCTTTTTAGTCCTTATAGTCTTTAGGTGCGTGGGCATGTTAATATAGAACAGGACTCTGTATAATGCTTTTTCCTATTTGTCTTGCAGGGCTCTTGAGATAGGAGATGGTGTGAAGAGAGCCGAAGTTGGAGCCAGAGCCTTGGAATGAAGCGCTTGGAAATGCGTAAGTAAATGCAAGCGCTCTAACTGTCTCTTTTCCCTTGCAGCTGTGAGTTCGTGCTGAAGAGATGCTGGAAAACGCCAGAGTATTTGCAGGCGTTCTATTGTGGCGAGCGCGATGGACGTGAGTAAATACCTGTCTAATGTCTCTTCGTTTGTCTTTCAGATGCTGGGTTGCAGCGTTGAAGAAATCCGGAATTCGCGGAGTGCCGGTAAGTAATAACAATGCTTTTGTCTTCACAGGTGGAGGTGCAGCGTGAAGAAATGTTCGCTGCCGATGGATCAGGTGAGGAAAGCGCTGCGTGTAAAGGTTGCCGTGCTAACCTGTTGTTTCTTGTCTTTGCAGGTTCTGCTGAATACTGGATACAGGAGTGGTAAGTATTGTTCTTGCAGGTTCAGGATCGGAAGGAAGAAAGGCTGGAACAGACTCGGTGAGCGTTCTGCTGCAGATGCAGAATAACGCGAAGCACGTTTGTTCAATCGGGTGTGGTTTAAATAGCCTTGGAGTGATGAGGCGTCTTCCTCCACGGCCCCGCCTAGGTAAGAAAAGAGTTCCAGTTCCAGAAGAGTTCCCTTGTTGTATCCAGGGAGTGGAGCTTGCCCCACCGGGTAAGAAAGTAGTTCCTGTTCACAGAGGATTCCTATGTGGCTGGTAAGTAAGCAGCATGGTCTGCTGCAGGTAAGTCCACCCAAGCATCGTCATACATATTATGAGCCCGGCGCTTCCAGTGCCGGGACCGATGGCTTTGATGAGCCTGGTGCCACCGGCGCCAGGACAAGGTACAAAAGGTCCCAGTGGGGACCGGCTGGTGCCTAAGATAACGGTTAAGGCCTGCTTCCAAGGACGTTGGGCTGTTCCTGACTCATTGGAAGCAGTGATCATGACAGTACATCATGACCCAGCTAGTGAGAGATTTTCATGAGAAAAGATCACTAGACTGGGTCATTGAACAGGCCACCCGAATTTATGAGGTGCAAAAGCCCATAGCAAACAAAAATACTCAAAAAAAGCCCCAAAACAACCAACACCCCTGCTGCTGCTAAGGGGGCAGAGGTGAAGGTTGCCCCCATTTTAGATTTGGAGATGGGCGACCTAAAAACCCACCTGCACAAAATCAGAGCAATCCCAAGCCCAGACCCTCAAAGTCACAGACAGGAAGCCAAGGAGGTAGTCCCACAAATGGGATCCGACACTCCCCTGACTACATAAATCCCCACTACAAAGGGAACCGACCCATCCTGGGTTATGTGTGGACTCCTCCAGCGTAAGGGGGGGGATCCAACCAAGGAGCCAACCCAGGGAACTTCCCTCCTCACTTCCCCCAGGAGGGCAGAAATTCCCCAAATCCTGGACAGAACTTTTTCCCCAGGTACCCACAAAACTTTCAACCCCAGAACAATCCATCCTTCTTTCCCCACTTTCCTGAGCCCAGACCACCCAATCCAGGAGAGGGGAGGCCAAGGGTGGAGGGATACCCAAATTTTCCAAACCCGGGGCATTTTCAGAGAAGTGATAGCTAAACTTCCTGCGATCAGCCCAGGGGAGAAATGAGAACACTGTATCAGCCTGAGCGGGTGTCACAGTTAGAGCGTCAGGTCCAAAACATGGCACAGGATCTGGGTCACATGCTGAGGGCTCAACAGAACCCTCAGATGAGCATGCCGGCGCAGAATGCTTCAAACACAGGACCTGGTGCTCCAGAGCAATGAAGGGGGCAGAACCCCGACAACCCACCCGTTCCCAGGGAGGAGGCATAAGGGAAAGGGGGTGTAAAGCCTTGGAGGAAGCTTCCTTCCCCACTTGTAAAAGGCCCTGGAAACCTAGGTACCGGAACCAAAATCTCCTGCCCTTGAAAGTCTGCCACCCAAGGAGCAGAGGGGGGTAGGAGAAACAAAGAACCCAAACAGACCCATTTTGAGGAGGAGGTACAAATCTTCCAATTTGAAGGAGGGGGATCCTCAGATGATCCTGGGAAAAGAATCTTCTCCTTCAGAGATGGGGGAACTCTTCCCAAAGAAAAATGGGTCCCAAAGGATTCAAATCCAAACTGGGTAGATGTGGGGACTGAGCTAGCGCCGCCCATCATCCAACCCCAGAACCAACAACATGAAAATCCCCTGGTTCAAACCCATCCTGTTGACTGCCTCCAAAAAGGGGGTGGGGGCAGCCCAGAAGCGGAACCAGGGGAACCCAAAACTTCTCCCATATCTAGTTGCCACCTTTTCTTTTCAGATTCCCTAGACTCCAAACAGAATCCTGCCCAAATCACCTCCCTATCAGTGTCCAAAACTAGACAACTAACCCACCAGTTGTCCAAAAATGCACATTATCTGTGCCCCCTTGCAGAGAAGGAGGGAATATTCTATGCCCCGGTCCAAATACAGGGGCACGGTACAATTTTGGCACTGGTGGACACTGGATCCCAAGCTACCCTTCTGTCCAAAAAGGCCTTTGATAAACTGAATTCAGGAAGGGGGGAGAATTACCAAATTCCTCTCACCCTTCTTCCTGGACAACTTCAGAACTTTGACGGGAAGGAAACTCCTGTCGAGGGGACTGTGGATTTGGACATTAAAATTGGGCAAAACAAGGTGAAGCACCCGGTCATAGTTGTAACTCCAGAGGGCACCCCTTGTTTACTAGGGAATGACCTCCTGCGAAGGTTGTCACCCCTAATAGATTGTGTAAACAAGGTCCTCTGGACCCAGACTAGCCGACCGATAAAATTAAAACAGAGTGTTAACCATGTTAGTTTAAATGGCACCTGCCACATGGTTGAACAAAAACCTGACAAAGTAGAATTTCACTTCCAGAACAACCAAATCCCAGACGTGACAGTAATATTCCAGTCTAAGGTGGCATTCCACACTGGAAGGAAACACTCTGAAATTCCTTACCAATGCACAATCAGACATTCCCACTCCTATAGTCCAGAAAGATGAGAAATCAGCTCAGAGCCTGGTTGATATTCAGCAAATTTGAGAGCAGTTGTTCATCCCTGTTCAGTTAAATGAAGGGAAGGACTCTGTTCTCGCCCGAGTGTGTGTAAACAACGGTAAGAGCTTCATCAGCAAAACCCTGTTCCGCAAACTCCCAAAAGATCCAGCCATTCCCACATTTAGACTCATAGACAAATGGGAAATGGATCTGGAAACACCCAATTCCAAACATCAACAAAGGCAACAAGTGCGTAGTCTATAGTTGTTGGGTCATGCGAGACGTCACTGCCGCCTTTTACTTAGGCAGTGACATTCTCAATCGCTTTGCCATTAGTTTGGACCTAATAAACTTCAAAGCTTGGTCCCGATTAGCGGATAATCCCATGGACTTTGATGATCCAGAGAAAGCATTTAGGTCAGCTCAATTGCTGCCTTATGCAGTTGAAATTCAGATGGGAGAGGAAGTCACCATCCCAGCAAGGACCCAACAATTCTCCCTGGAAGTGAAAGTTAAAAGAGGACAGAAATTGAAAAACCCCGATGCCTATGTTCATCTAAATGCTTCTCTCCAATAGCAAGGGTTGGGGGTAAACCCAACACCACTAGACAACATAGAACATGACACCATTCCAATAGAGGTGGATAACAGTATCACTCTAGCCGCGGGCACCATTATTGTAATGGCGGTTGATGACCGACATTTTTCCATAGATTTAGGCAATGAACTGTTAGGACCAATCCCCAAAGACTGTTTTGACAGTGATAGTGATGACAACACAACACCAGACAGGATCTTTACCCGGCATGGGGGGAACTTCATGGTGTACACTTCCTGCCCTTATGGTAAGGAAGATGTGACTTGTGACTTCAGGAGGGATGAGGTGATTTTCCAGGTCCGTGAGGGCTGCCTTCCACACCTGAAGCCACCAGTCCAAATCAGCACTTTGACCAGGGACTTCTCCATCCAGCTGGAGGAGGCCGCTGAGATAGCAAAACCAGAAGTCTTTCCAGGCTTCAGGCAGATGGTTGAAGAGAGAGTCAACCAAGCTGATGCCTGTGAGATTCTGGATCAGAAGCAAAAATTGAAACAAGATTTCTTGGATTTTCAAGATCTCTTTGCGGTGGACTCATATGACTGTGGTCGCACCGACATCCACACGACAACAATTCCCATGGACCCTGGCATGACTCCAGTGTTTGTGAAGCAATATCGCTTGCCTCTCGCAACAATGGAGTCCCTTACTGAAATAATTAAGAACCTTGAGTCCCGTGGGATAATCCGTCCAGTCCACAGCACCTTCAATAATCCGGTGCTGGGTATATTGAAGCCAAACGGCCAGTGGAGACTCTGCGCCGACCTTAGGGAGCTCAACAAATGGGTCTATACTTCCCAATGGCTTCTTCCCTACATTGACCAAGGGATGGCCCAGATACAGGGGTCACAGGTATTCACTGCAATAGACCTGACCAATGGGTACTGGACTGTGCCTGTCAATAGGGAGGACCAATACAAGCTGGCCTTCACCTTTGGGGGGCAGCAGCACACATGGACCCGGATTCCCTTCGGATACATCAACTCCGGAAATGAGTTCAACATTTTTCTACATAAGGCCATGCCCGACCTGGTTGAGAGGGGTAACCTGGCCTATGTAGATGATGTACTCATCAAAAGCTCGACTGTGGAGGAACACATAGCGGAGATCCGTTACGTTCTGACCCAGTTGAGGGCAGCCGGAGCAAAACATTCCTTTCAAAAGGCACAGTGGTGTAGAACCCGTGTACATTTCTTGGGGCATGAGCTTACTCCTCAGGGTCTCTGTCCCCAGGAAAATAAAGTGAAAGCACTCCAGAATTTGAAAGACCCCACAACTCTGCGGGAACTAAGGAGCCTCCTTGGACTGACTAATTATGATAGAAAGTTCATTGAGGACTACGCAGAGATCACAAGACCCCTGATTCATCTTTTGAAGGGGGGGCCAAGTGGGAATGGTGTCCAGAACAAGCCGAGGCAGTAAGACAACTCCAAAGAAGCCTCTCACAAGCGCCTTGCCTAGCTTACCCTGTCGAAAACAAGGAGTTCTTCTTGGAGACAGGGTTCTCAAATACATGCTTGACTGCAGTATTATACCAAAAGCATGACAAGGTCAATAAAGTAATCTCCTATGCGAGTAAAACTTTATCCTCTGTGGAGGAAAAATTCAACGATTGTGAGAAGGCACTCCTGGCAAAGGTGTGGGCATTAAAGAATTACCGCCCGTTTATCCAGGGGGAACACATCATAGTGGAGACTCCACACCAGCCTTTGCAATATCTCCAAAGTGACAGAATCCGGGCCGGAAATGTGAGTAATTCCTGAATTACCTCCTAGATTCTGTCAATGCAAGGCTTTCCTGTGGAGGTCAGATATGGCCAAAACAAGTAGAGTCAGCTTGCGCAAGGTCTGGCTGACTTTCATGATTGTCCCAGAGAAAACTGTCTCGAGGACGAGAGTCTAAAAATCAAGGACAACATGGAGGCATACCTCAATTCCCCACACAAAGGTCCTCATTACGAGGTTGGCGGTAAGGGAAAAACGATGCCGGTAAAGGATTACCAGCATCGCTTACCGCTCTGGTTTATTATGACCCGGCAACCCGCTATTAGCGGCACCCTAAATAACGGTGCCACTAATAGCGAGATGGTGTGCCGGTAATAGGAGGACATCACAACCCACGCAGACATGCAAATACCGGCATCGCAAAGCCGGTAATTATGGGCTGCACAATGCCGGCCATACAGGCATCGCGGACCACCCGCAAACAGCAATCAGAAATCAAGCCAACTGCCACAGGTGTGCACAACTCCCACAGGTGGAGTCAATGGAGGCTGGGCCAGTATAAAATGAGCACACCCACACACCACACCCCTTCCAACACCAAAATGCTACCACTAGCTGTTGCAATCATGGTGCTGGAGGACATGCCAATACTGCTATAACTACAGCGACAACACCAGCTACAACAACAACTACAGCAGCAACAACAGGCAGCACAGAGGAGACGCAGGAGGAGAAGGAGGGTGAGACGGGCCCAACAATTACCACCAACGCAGCCAGCAGTGCCTCGTAGGCAGCCACCAATCCCTTGCATCAGACCGAGGCCATTCAACCTAACCCCTGAGCAGATCCACACCCTGTACTGGTTGGACCGGGACACCATCACCACCATAGTGGACATGATACACAACAACATTGCCAGCCTCATAGAAATACGCACTGCCATCCCCCCGCTACTAAAGGTGGTGTCCGTGCTCCACTTCCTGGCCACAGGCACCTTTCAAACACAGTGGCGCAGCTGCATGGCATTTCACAACCACTTTTTTCACGCATGTTGAACCAAGTGCTGGATGCCCTCCAGAAGCACGCAAGCACCCACATATCCCTACCACAGACTGCCCAGGAGATAGCCGACACCAAAGTAGGCCTCTGTGCACTGGCAGGCATGCCCAATTGTGTTGGCGCCCTGGATTGCACCCATGTTGAATTGGTAGTCCCCCATGCCATAGAGGCGGGGTACCGCAATCACAAGCAATACCACTCCATCAATGTGCAAATGGTATGTGACTCCAGCAAGATCATCACACATTGCTGCACCCAATTTCCCAGATCAACACATGATGTCATGGTGCTGCGCAACTCCACGCTACCCCGTCACATGGAGCGACATGCTGGACCACGTGCCTGGCTGCTTGGTGAGTTGGCCAACTGGCCCATGGAAGTGGTTTCTAGCACTGATGTGTAGGGATGCATACTCCACCTGGGTGGGAAAGGGGGGGGATGCATACTCCACCTGGGTGGGAAAGGGGGATGCATACTCCACCTCAGTGGGATATGACGGTGATTGTAGAATGCATGCAGAGCTAAACACTCCTGACCTGAACCTCCCAAATAGAACATGACACATCACTGGCACACATTGTACCATTCATGCATATCGAGGACAACAAGTAAGAGGCACGACCAGGCCACCATGGGTATCACAAGCAATGCATGACTGAACAGGATTGCAACTGTGCCAATGTGGCTGGTGTGACCATGCACAGTGTAGAATACACAGCATGAACGGGAGGCTAAACATTGTCGTACAACCACAGTACATCCACCTCAGCATGCATCATCACACCCTGCATCATCTATTGAACGCCATCCAGACTACCACGCCTTATAACAGTATAGTATGCATCAACGTTACAATCTTGCATACGTACAGGGACATGTGCATGTCCACACCAAATAGCTGCGGCCATGATTGTGCCACCTGAAGGTGGCAGCTCAGAGTGACACACACCTATTTGTGTTTGCTTGCAGGTGATGGATGATATCCCTTGAGGCCATGGCTACTTACCCCTGTGCGGAACCCACAGAACAGCCATGTAGAGGAGTACAATCGTGTGCACACCCATACCCGTGTTGTCATTGAGCAGACCTTTGGCCTGTTGAAAGCGCGTTTCCGCTGCCTAAGAAGGTCTGGTGGGGCACTCCTATATAGTCCTGAGAAGGTGGCAAAGATCACCATGGCCTGTGTCATGCAGCACAACATGTGCGTCCGGAGAAATGTACCACTGCCACCTGACATTGACATGCATGCACCGGGTGAGGATGATGAGGATGGAGACGGAGGTGAAGTAGCCCTCCTCCCAGTACGTGATGCACAGGATGGCCATGCAGTACGCCAAGCACTGATTCACGAATACTTCTGAACCACATGGACTATGATAGACATGTGTCACTGACACACTGGGTCCATGTGGACATGCACACTGGATTGTTGGGAGTTGGCCACTGAACACCGTCACACATAATATGGATATACAAAAAAAATGAACAATGTCCAGCCATGGAATTTTTTTGCACACAACGGGTGTATTTGTTCTAACAGAGAAACATGTGACCCCCCCCCCCCCCACCAACTCCCAGTGAACTCCCAAACCCACCCAAAAAAACCCAGGGCACTCCCAAACCCACCCAACAAACCCCAAAAAACCCCAGTGAACTCCCAAACCCACCCAACAAACCCCAAAAGTCCCCAAATGTACTCTATGAAATGTCCCCCTTCACCCACAACCATGTGTCCCACTCCCATTGTCTGGGCACTCTACTTCCGTGACCTTTTGTTCTCCGCACTCCTCCGGGTCGGCCGCACACGGCTTGCGGCGACAGAGGCTGCAGGCATGCTGGCTGTGGATGTGTCCGAGGCAGGTTCCACGCCCGCTCCAAGGCGTGGATGCTGCATATGGAGTCAGATGGAGGTGAGGAGTTGGGTTTCTGCACCCAGACAGTCCCTCATGAGCACAGCCGACGCATTCACGGCGGCTGTGTTCGCTGTGATGGCCGCTGTGGTCCCCGCAATGGCAGTTGCTATACCCCTCCTTGTGTCCTCACCATCGGCAATATACTGCCGCAGGAGATCCAGCATGGCCTCCTGTCGGGCCTCCACCCTCAACAGGCGTGACTCCAGGGTGTTGGTGGGAGCTAGAGTGGTGGATGGTGCATGCACAGGGCCTACATCCTGGGTGCTGTCCTCCTCGAAGGGGCACCGGTCCGAATACCTGAGGTCTGAGTCATGGAGGCAGGGATCATCACTGCTCTTGGCGGTTGAGGGCTCAATATGGGGGGGTGGGCAGGGGGCTTGGGGTGGGTGTAGAAGGCACTTCTGTGACTCCATCGGGGTCCACATTGGCATCCAAAATGTCCTCGGTCTTGGTTTGGCACAGGAAGGGACACCCCTCCAACTGTTGTGGGTGTGTGCTGCTGGTCCTGATGTGTGTCTGGCACACTGGCAGCAGGTGCTGTTGGCTGGCTTTCCACCCGGTCAGGCACACTGCCTGTGGGTCTGGCCTGTTTGTCTGGCTGGGGGGTGGTGGTGGCGGTGGCCCTTGTCTTATGGTGTGAAATGGATGCCCCTACGGTCCTCTCCTGACTGGCATCTTCCTCATCAGTGCCTAGGGGTTAGAAGACATGCAGGTCATGAGTGATGGTGTCACATGCCAGCGGCATACAATTGTGCTGTTCAATATTCATACATTCATGCATCCATGTCTTTCAGGTGTGTGGCACTTGGTGTTCTGAGGGGGCATATTGGCAATCACTGCATGGCAGGTGGCATGCTGTTGTTATGGGGTTTGTGTGATGGGTTACATGGGCACGGTCCTGGTATGTTGCACGTGTGTTGGTTATGGGATTGGCACTCAGCATGCATTACTGTGTGGCAGGGTTTGGGCCGCAATCTGGACTTGGATATGTTGATGTAGGTGTAGGGACATGCATTGCCTTACCTAGTCTCTCTTCCACATCACTTGTGCTACATTATGGTTTCCCCTACAGGGATGTGCAGGGTGACTCACCTCCTTCTGGGAATGATGCTGCACCCATCTCCATCTCTCCAAATCCCTCAATCGACTCAGGATCAATGAATGTGCTAGCAGTCTCCTCCCAGGGCATCATCTTTGCAGGTGAGTGGGGACCCCCGCCTGTCGCCATGGCCACCCTCCTGTTGCTTGACAGGATGTTTCTCACCCTCAAGTGGAGGTCGTCCCCCCTCTTGCGGCAGTCACGTACAGTACGTGGGGTGGTCCCCACGGCCGACACCTTCCGGGCAACCTCCTGCCAGATTTCCTTTTTCCTCATCTGGGCATCACGCTTCATGTCATTAGCTTTCATAATGTCTGCATATGCAGCGAGAGTGTCCGCCAGCATATTTAGCTCTGTGTCGGAGAAACGCGGTTTCTGCTGCCGGGGGGTCATCTTCCGGGTGGCCTTGAACATCCTCAGGGTTTTTCAACACAGCACAACACAAATCGACTGGTGGTTTTGGAGGATTGCAATGGATTGTGTTTTTAAAGATGGCCTCCGGCCAATTTCCCGTTCCGACGCGATGACGTTATTTCCGAGTCCGGTTTTACAAGCCCGGTATTAGCATGTTGGTATTACCGGGTCGGTATTTAGGGGTTCCTCCTAGGTGTTGCCAGTATCGACGGGTCCCGTGATGCTGCTATCTCAGAGTTGGAGGGCCTTTTGCGGCATGCCGGTATGGCCATTACCGGCATGGGGGCTCGCGCGCAGTCGCACACTTGCAATCACCCGCTATTAGCGGCATCATACGAGCATGGACCCGCTCGTTCCGCCATGCCGGTAATGACCACGGTTTTACTGCGCTACTCATAATGAGGCCCAAAGTTTTTGAAGAAGACAAGTGTGAGGGAATGCCCACTGTCTATATCGATGATGCTCTTACCAGGTTGACAACAATGGGGAAAAAGAACTTGTGGCCGCCGTAGGGAATGCATGGGTGAATGAGACCCCAGAACCCTCCGTTGGGTACAAGATTGGTCCCCGAAGTAATCAAGTAGCAGAGTTGATGGCTGTGCATCAAGCCATCCTCACTGCTGTACAACATCAACTCCACAAACTGGTCATAATCACGGATTCGGATTATGTACGGAACGGGTTCGTGAAACACCTGGTTAACTGGAAAACCAGAGGCATATTATGTGCTAATAACAAACCATTGAAACATGGAAAATTAATTGAAAATATTGATGATCTGGTCACCTCGAATGGGATGACCATCTACTGGAAAAAGATCAAGGGTCATTCCAAAGTAGAGGGACCAGACAAAACTGGAAATTACTTGGCTGGTCAGCTGGCCAAAACCGGAGCCATCCAAGGGGATCTACTAGAGATCAAGTCCCTGTTGGGGGAAATCCACTGCTATCACTAGGTCCCAGACAAATGCTCACAATGGACTCTCAACTGCACAATGGAGTAAGGAGACCCCAGATGCTGATTTGATTACGGCTCAAAAAGGGGATCCAATAATTGGTAAGTTTTATCAACACATTGAGGACCCTGAGAACTTTCCCCTGACTGATACCGATTACATTGGGAAAGAGGACCTCAGAGTGTTGATGAAATGTCCAAAAATGTTCCGAATCCAAGACGGTTTGTTGGTAAGGAGATCCCTGGCTGGCCATGATCAGTTGGAGGTCCCTACCTCATTCCGAAGCCTGATGTTAAGTCACGCCCATGATGCAGCCACAGCCGGTCATAGGGGGTTTCATACAACAGTTGGAATCTTAAGAGAGGTTGCATATTGGCCACACATGGGGCAGGACCTCGACCAATACTTGAAGGGGTGTCTTGTGTGTGTACAAATTCAGCCAACATCCCTCACACACTGTGCACCTCTCCAAAAGAGAGGGATGACACTGCCTTGGTCAGATTTACAAGTTGACTATATCAGGCCCGTGATTCGCTCCTCTAGGCGGAACAAGTACATGTTGATCGTGACATGCTTGTTTACTAAATGGGTGGAATGTCTCTTGGCCCCAAACTGCAAGGCAGAAACAGCAGCTGCCCTGATGATCAACCACATCTTTTTGTGTTTTGGACTACCCCAAAGGATCGAGTCAGACCGAGGTAGCCATTTCACCAGCGAAGTAATGACAAAGATGTGGGAGATGCTTGGGGTCAAAAGGACCCATTGCTTACCGACCAGCCTCTAGTGGTGCAGTGGAGAGATACAACAAAACAATTGTGAGCATAATAAAAAAGTTTGTGGCAGATTCTGGGCCAAGTTGGGATATTCGATTACCTCTTGTCCTAATGCTAAAGGAATAGGGGGCAAAAAGGGCCTTCTTTTTTGTTAAAGGGGGGCTTGACTCAGGAAAGGCGTTATGGCATAGGCAAGAGAAAAGGAGAGTCAACAGCTACCCCTGGTCAATCGTGTAGAGGAAGTAGGCTTAAAAGAGGCAGGGTGCTTGTTCTCAGATACTAGCCATTAAGGGTCACAGATAGGTTACAATATGATTACATTTATTCATAGATTCGGATACACATCTAAAAATAGTGAGTTCACAACAGAAAAGACAACAAAAGTTGAAAAATCACATTTGAGCCTCATTTGGCTTATAATGTAAAGTAAAAACAGGTGACAAACTGTTGTTGCATCACAGTTCGGTAAGTGAGGGTTAGTAGTATACATATAATGTGGATTTTAAATACTACAGTTAGACTGGTAGTATTTTATTGCGGTTGACACATAATTATGTAGGTGTTTCTGGTTCTGGATGAAGTCAGCCTTCACTGAGTGGAAATGATCACAGATGAAGGGTCCGAACTGTCATCAGGACGTAATTTGGACTGGTGAACGCCTGTGTTCTATCAACAGTTGGGCACAAAGTGATTTCAGGGAAGCAGCTGGATGGCGCTGGCGTCCGTAGCAACAAATCTTATTGTGTAGGTATGTGTTCCAGCGAACAACAGAATGGCCGCAAAAAGATCTATGCGCCAAAAATCTTTGAAAAGTGCACAGGAAAACCTGATAAATAGGCCGCCAATCCATTTTGCCTATGTCAGTGGTAACACAGGAGACCACTGCCAAAACCTATCATTTGGCTGCCCACAGAGTAAAATGAAACTACTTGAAAAAGCAGTGCTGCATTGCAAGGGAAACACAGAACTGCTCAAATCCGTTTTTCCATGGCTGTTAAATTTGCAAAATAATGATTCTCAAAGAGCAGAAAAGATCCAACATCCTTGCTGTGTGTTAAACATCACTTTATTTAAAGAATCCACCTAAGCACAATGTCAGCAGAAGCACATTTCTTCATAAGAAAATCCACATTCAAAGGTGCTTGCATGGGAAAAATATGTCAGAAATGGGCGCAGTACCGCCACTAGCCTGTGTCAGAAGCTGGCATTTACTTAACCTGTCAGTTTAAACTTGTACATTAAAATCAAAGTATGGAAAAGAAGAGACTTCCCATCAAAAGCAATATATGTTGATACAATTCAATCTCTATGTTTTAAAAAGGCTGGAATTAAGAGATTTGTGGCTATATTTGTTAAAAATGTAAATTGTATTTTAGAAAAAGACTATTTTAAACAGTGTTGTAAAGGTGAGTTAAAGCCAGCCACATTGGGCTTCAAAGACATTCCACAGCTTCTCCCAAACAAAGGAATCTACCCCCCCTGCCCTCTGCTGAGGAACTGGCAGGGAGTTGTGAAAGGAGGTGGGAGGAGGACTTTGGCCTGTTGCTCTGACAGGAGGCAAAAGACTCCCTTGACTGAAAGAAAATGCAAATTTGGGCGTCAACAGAAACCAGCTGCTGGCAGGAAGAGGCTCAGGTTGCTCTTGGCTCAGCCAAACCATGGAGGCGGGGCTAGACTGAATTGTGTATCCGGAACTGAAGAAAATGTACTTTTGAGAAAAAGACTCATAGAAAACTTTGCCAAACTGGTAAAAATCGGAAATTTATAGGTTGTTAAAATGAAAATGTGGCTCACAAGTAGAAACTACTCTGGAATTTGTGCGATGTTCAGAGACCGGACCACTAAAATGTTGACTTTGTAGCAATTGTGATAATGCTAGGAATATGAAAACGTACAGGATTATGCCCAGATGTTATGCGCATGTATGTGGAAATCTTTTTACAGATCTGACACTGGGTAACCAACCAAAAGCGCAAAAAACTGTCATTTATGAACCGAAACTCACAAGATGGGACTTGGCCAGATACGTGCCTTATTTAATTTGGGATGTGAATGTGTATTATTAGCAAGTTGGTGATATTGTAAATATGCTTCATATGAAAAATATATTTTCTGTGTAGAAACAAAGGGGAGGTTTTTTCCTGGACCATAAACACAGCGTAATCATGACACAACATGACACTCTGGTTTCCTTCTCAAATCAGGAGAGAGACTCCAGAACTCTGAAAGCAGAAGGCCCAAAAATCCAAAGCTGAACCCTTCTCAGCTGACCTTTAAAATCTTGCAATCTGATTTAACCCCAAAATTCCAAGGGGCACAACAAATTGAACAGCCGGGCTGTGCTGTTTTTCGCTTCTTGCCAAGAACTCTTGCTAGAACCGAGAGATCCAAACCAGTAGAGCAGAGCTCTAACCCAGAACCAACCCGTCAGAACCAGTCCAAGAGGCCGTGCAGAGAGCAGAGTGCCTTGCTGAGTACAGAACCGTGTTCCTGAGTCCTGTCTGGTGGGCAAGCCGAATTCCAGTCCAAAACCTTTGACCAGATCCTGACGTGCCTATTCCAAAACCATAGTTGTGAGTATTTATCATATAATTGTCCATAGCCAATCTCTTATCATTAAGTAATCCAATAAAATTAATTCTATCATATCCAGAACTGCATTGTAGAACCTTCTTTTTTACTGTCCAGAATCTTTCTCTCATCCATATAGTCGTGTGATAATTGTAGTGATAATCATCTTTGCCCTAATATATATTTTTGCTGAAGAAAGGCAAGTGTCGCAGCGGGCAAAGATCAGACAGAGGTGCCTCTGGACTGGTGGCTGTACCGTTGGTATCTCGCATCTTCATAGCCCCTTAGTGTAAAGCCAATCCTTGTTTGTAATATTCAAAAGTGCATCTTTCATTTGAAATATTGACTCTTTTTGAGAAAAATTGACTTTTACTAAAACCTTCATAACTTCTGAACCATACATGCTAGGAACGAAATGTAAGTGTCACGCGCGGAAAAGTTTCCGCGATTCTGCATTTGGCTCAATTTCATCTCATGTAAAATAGCTTTTCTTTGCATTCAACCTCTGAATTCAGTTTCCTATCTGCCAGTTAGCCAAGCATCATTACTAGTGTGTACCTGAAACTATCCAAAGCGGCTCCCACTCGTTTTTAATCCATTTTAGAGAATTAAATCCATTTTTAGCATTTTTTCCATTTATTACAAAAGCACATTCAAAGCATTTGACCTGTTTAAAAGCATTCATATTTTTCTCTAAGCTTGCTGAGGGAATTGGGATAGAAACTGTATTTAAGAGTGTTTATTCCTGGGAAACAGTAGTTTATCCCAGAGAAGGTGTTTAAACCTTGGGACAGTCTAAAAGGCCTCCCTGTGTTACTGCACTGAGGGTGCTGTGTAACACACATGAAAAGATGATGCCTATGGAGTTGTGTAAAACTCCATAATCATAGAACACAAGAGTAAAACACACATCAAAATACATGAAAGAGTGGGGAAAAAGGCTCACACTCTTTCCAGGTAAAAAAATCAAGTCCTCAAAATCCAGCAAAGTTGATGGTGGTCTCTAAGGTGAAGGGAATTAGCACATTTATAAGAATGCTACCTAACACAAGATCTCTGACAACTCGGGCTACCGGAGAGGGAGTCCTCTTGACTCCAGGAGGTCTACAGCCTAACCCTGCCTCCAGGAACCTTCTGACGATGGCTGCCACACTCTGCTTCCACTGCAGTACCTCTACATCACCTCAGCTCTTTGGACAGGCGTCTCCCTGCCTTCATCCCCAACTTCTCTGTCTGCTAGCATTCGACAGGAGATCTCCCAGGCGATCGACTCCTTCTTCTCATTGGCCTCACCTGAGCGGGCCATTTATACTGCCCCTTTGGCTTCAGGTGCAGGCCATTCACATGGATTTCACAACAGTCTTGGCACTCAGCATCCCTCTTCCTCGTCCTAGTACCAGAGTGTTATTTGGGTATGTCTGAGTTAAATAAGGATTTATGTGTATTTCTGTGTGGTCTCTTCCTCACCTCAGTACCATAGTGGTATGCATTGGGAGATGGTTTTCTAATATCCCATAAAAACCTGCGGGACATTTGAATCCTTATGAAAGGGAAATGGGGGATAGCATGACTCACCAAAAGGGCACTCATCCCCACTCCCCTTCCAGGTTATCCTCCCTCGCATATCCACCCACAGGGTCAGGATTCGAAAGCAACGGCCTTTCCCAGGCCATCTGGGGGAGGATAATTTGGGGAAAGAAGTGAGGATGCCCTCAGATTCCTCACATACCTTCTTACTATTGTTATTTGTTTTGCTTCTGTACCAGCTCACACACTTCCTCAAGAGTATAGCCTATCCTCGACTTGCACTACTTCAAATGGCAAAGGAAGTAAAGATATTGTGCAGTTCCTGTTTCACCTTTATGTCTTTGATCCCTGCTGGTTTCTTAGTCATACCCTTCCGGATATTGCAGCATGAAAATTGAACGTTTGTGGCATAAAAAAGCAAATAGTACACATACAATCACATTTATTTAGAAATGTGTGTAGCACATTTTTTATTGGCTGCACGGTGCTAGAGACTCATGGTATTAGAGAGCCAGGTTGCTAGAAAGAAGCAATGTGTTTGAGGCTTCAAGAGAGCCAGGTTGTCATTTTTGCACCCTTTGTATGTGGTGCCTGCTATTAATTTAATAGAGTGCCCGATGTCCATGGCTTGACAGAACCGTGTTTGTTTTGCTCTACCTTTTTCGTTTAATGTGCATGCCTATTTTATAATATTAATGTTATTAATCATTCTCAGTTGTAAGGCTGCAAACATTCCCCTTCTATGTTCTCAAATCCCTCGTGCACTCACATGCCCCCACTCATCAGCACCCCTCCCACTCACCAATACTCCATCACAACTTGCACTCCCAAACTTCTCACTCTGCCAGTCTTGCACGTACTCACATGTTGTCACACTGCCATGTCACAAATCACACTCCCCAGTCCCTGTCAAACTCACAACTGTTCTCCCAACTCACACCTTATGCTCTCCAGCCTCCTGTAGTCTACAGTCCTTCATTCTTTGTTGTATATACAAAGGAATGTATAGAATCTGGATGTTCCAGGATGCACTTTAGCAAGGCTTGAAACCCCGTGATTGGAAAGGGTTTTCAGTGTGGCGCAGTTGGAAAATAACTGATGCCGGAGAAGAAATTCAAGAAAGGCTTGACTGGCCAAGCACCAAGAAGTCGAGGCCATCGTGAGCCTGGTTGTCCATCCATTAGTTACATAAAGGTGGGAAAGAAACAAACTTCTGTTTGAGGTGGAATGGAAAAACACTGAAGGCATCAAGAGTTCATAATTTAATAGTATTAAATACAGCAAAGAGCATGAAAACGTGATCTGCAGTCACATGGTCAGATCAGAATAGACATTGGGTCGAGCTACACCAAAAGCAAGAAGATACTCCCTTTTATTCTCAGGCACAGAGAGCTTCTGCAAGGCCAAGTTCAAAGCCTTAATTGACTGGCAGGCTGCAAGAGTAATGATAGATTTTGAGCTAATTGGGAGGGGAGGCATTTCTCATTCACTCAAGTACCGGGTTTCTTCACAGCGCTGAAACTCACTTGCCATGTTGCATGTCTTTGCTGCTTCTTAGCTTCCATGATGTCTGCCCCTAGGCACTCCAGAGTCCTTTCTCCTCCCAGGGGAACGAGCACACTGAAGCTGCTGATCAAGGACTGCCTCTCCACATGGCATCTGTTGTGACTGAATACAGAACAAGCCCCTTTGAGAAGAAGAGGCCACGTAATGGTGGGAGGGAACGGCAGAAGGGAGGAGAGGGAGGAGCAAGGAGAGGAAAAGGCAGTCATGAAGGGAGATGAATAAAGAGAAGTTAGAACTAAAGCTGTCGCCAGAGTCCTTCCTGTAACAAATAATTCTTGAAACAAAGCATCCATTGAGAAAACCATATGTGCATTCACGAAGATATGATGGCCTTCTGGACAAAGTCCTTGAAGAAGTGTGAGAATGAGAGAAAGAGAAGACTTGTGACGTCATGCGGAGAAGAGCTGATACACCCAGAAAAGATGCACGAGGCAAGAGAACATAAATATTCTATAAAATCTGAAGAGGAGGTGTTAAAGATGAGCAGAATTTCGGGCTTGAGATGAAGATGCTCATGCTACAGAAAAGCTGAAGAAGATGCAAAATCAGTTTACACTGGTACAGATGCAGTAACGCAAGTAGACGAAGTGATCTTAAGGCTGGCTACGTAGTGAATAGTTTGCGGCGATGCAATGTGATTGCTTGTCCCTTTCGACCACTCAGACACCAGCAATTTGGGTCCAAGATGGATCCGATAGGGGCTAAGGACTTTAAAGTTTACATTGGAGCAATGGGCCTTATGGGTGATGATAGGAAAAAGAATATACTGACATTAGTGGTGGATACCCGTGGGTCACATTCTCTATGAATTAGTGGATGAAGAGAAGGCCACATTCAAAGAAATTCAGAAAGCTCTAGCCACATATACTGCTCCTTATACCAATGTAGAATATGAGAGACACGTTTTACACACAACCAGGCAAGAGAGGGGGGAAACTGTCATGCCCGCGCCGCTGGCGCACGCATTGGCAACCATCATGGACTACTTGGTACTCATTGATCCTTCTAATACTCTTTGAACAACTCCTATTCACGCCTTGGTCTTTTATTTCCATTTGCTCAACTTTAGTTCTTTCTTTTTTTATTCAATTAACTACATTTACCATAATGCACCTGGCTACAGTCCTCGATTCCTGGCTATTCTCATTCATCGTTATTGGGACCACAATCCCCAGAAGCCCTAGCAGCCAGTGCTGCTTCCACCTGCTCAGGACCAGCGAGGGAGGAGGCAGATTGTCTTCAGGTGTGCTGCTCCAGGTGCTGTCAATTAGCCTGCCTCAGAACAGGGCAGGGCTGTATATAAGCAGATGCCTGCAGGAGCACAGTGTCTTGCATTTTGAGATCTCCCCGCTCCTGTTTGCCTTGACCCGCTACTTTGTATGCTGTTCCTGTTGCTGCATTATCCTGTTTTGATCCAGTGCCCTTTCCGGGCTCCCTGCCTTGCAGCTAATCTCACTCCGCTGCCTTCTACCTACAGCCCTTGTCCTCTGGGCTCCCAGCCCTGCAGCCTGCCTCACTCCGGCTGCCTACAGCCCTTGTCCTCTTGGCTCCCAGCCCTGCAGCCTGCCTCACTCCGGCTGCCTACAGTCCTTGTCCTCTGGGCTCCCTGCCCTGCAGCCTGCCTCACTCCGGCTGCCTACAGCCCTTGTCCTCTGGGCTCCCTACCTTGCAGCTTGCAACCCTCTGCTGTCTCCAAGCCCTTGTTCCCTGGGCTCCCTACCTTGCAGCCTGCACCTCTTCGCTGCCTACAGCCCTTGTCCTCTGGGCTCCTTCCTTGCAGCCTGCTCCCTCCGCTGCCTTCAGCCCGTGTCCTCTGGGCTCCTTCCTTGCAGCCTGTCTCCCTCCGCTGCCTACAACCCTTGTCCTCTGGGCTCCCTGCCTTGCGGCTTGCTACACTCCTCTGCCTTACAGCCTGTTTTACACTTAGCTGCCTACAGCCCTGCTCCTCTGGGCTCCCTACCTCGCGGCCCTATTCTTTTGGGCTCTCTGTCTGTCGCCTACTACTAATCTCTCTCTGTCCTGTTCTTCTGGACTCCCTGCCTTGCAGCCTACTACAGTCCTCCGCAGTCCTCTACAGTTTGCCTACACCTAGTGCCATTCTTGACTGCACACCTGCTTCCTACTTTGCAGCCCTTCTGTTTTCCTGACTGCTGCTCCCTTGTTCTCTTCCTTGAGTCCTCTGTACTCCACCTTAGGTTATCTACTTCAGTCTAACTGCCTTTCCTTCATTTCCTTCTGCTAGATTGCTCATTGACTTCCTTTTCGCTGGATATATCTGTTCTTGTCTTCTCATGTGTCTTATGTAATCCCTTTGTACAGAGCTTGACTGTTGGTTTCCGGCAGGCAACCTCTGCCCCTTCCCTTGTCCCGTTTTCAGTGTTACAGACACCCACTGCTGTTGTTCCCAGCCATGAGCATACAGCATGGGCCTCTGTTATAGCAATCTGTGCAGAAGGCTGGAGTTTCCTAAGGTTCGTGGAACACTCTTTCCCATTTCAGCATACACCCTAAGATGGAATCCAGTTTGTTTGTACCTTTGTATCTTTTGCCCCTTTTGGCTCACAGCTACAGTTTCCTACTCTTCTTTCTTGTTGAACTTCCTGCTGTGTGTGCTTATCTGCTACCTTACTTCAGCACAGCCACCCAAAACCTACCTGGGTACCCTGTGCCACTCTTGACAGAGTGCCATTCTTGACAGAAACTCTGGACAACTTCGTTATGCACCCCTGCATCTGCATAAAACATTGTGCATTTCACTGATATTCTAATGAATGAGGAAGCGCTCCACTCCCAAGTCTGCGCCGGCTGCGAGTGCCCTGAGTTCCAGAAGAAACTGCTTCCGAAAGAGAGGTCTCTGGATTAGATTTCGGACATGGCTAGAACTGACACAGCCATTTCACTACAGGTTGTCAGCATGGGCAAGGCAACCCTATCTACGATGGCCAAAGCCCACAAATCTATTAAGAAACTGATGCCGACACCTCAGGAGGGAGTTAAAGCATCCAACAAATCATGCTTCAAATGCAGATACGAATTTTCCCACAAGGGCACATGCCCGGCGCTGGGAACGAAATGCGCGGTATGCGGAGGTGACAACCGCTTTCAAGCTGTATGTCGGAATGCGCCCCTGTCCCCTCTGCAGAGTGGCTCCCCATGGAGCAGCAAGTGCCAAAAATACTGCACAGATGACAGGAAGCCAGTCCGCGAATACAGGAAGTACCGCCCTGGAGATAGTTAAGGGGATAAATACCAATCACGATGATCACACAGGTCCCAGACAAAAGAGAGTCCTACTGCTCCTGCAAAAAAGTTTGCTACGTAGAGGTACGATCCCACTCAGGGAGTGAATCCTCCTCCTTCCCGGATGAAAACCGGAAATAGGGATACATGTGGGCCCTCGGCAATGCAGTAGCAAAGGAGCACAGCCCCACGCTGATTTTACAGGTCCACATCACGCTGACAGAATTTCTCATTGATACTGGCGCTACATTCAATGTGATGAGTGAGGATGTATACCACCTCCTTCCCCATCTGCCAAAGCTGAAACCGTTGTCTGTTTACATATACCCATATGGATCCAACAAACCCTTGCCGAGTAAAGGCGTATTCACAAGTCTCACACAGCATCCATGCAACTAGACGTGCTGTCCACAGAGGCCAACAGTGGATGCATCTTGAGTTTCCAGACACTGGTTGTCATGGGACTAGTTCACACCTTATACCAGTTGATGGTGTACAAATACCTGGGCCTAGATGGCCATGTATAAGGGCATTCCCCAACCTGTTCAAGAGCTCGGGCAAGCTGCAAAACTGCAAAGTGTGGTTGCACATCGACCCGTCAATTAAGCCAGTCACTCAACATTACTGCGGGATCCCTTTCAGCATACAGAAACAAGTAGAGGAAGAGATTTGGTGACTGCTAGAACTAAATATCAATGAGCTTGCAATAGGACCCACCCCATGGGTGTCACCAAAAATGCCTGTCCCAAAAAAATCATCATAGGGGTCCCTAAGCCTCTGTGTGGACATGCGCCGGCCAAATGAGGCCATTCAGCGAGAACGACACCAAGCGCCACGGATTACGAACATGATCCATTGGCTCAATGGGCAACAATATTCTGTAAGCTCAACCTTAATAAGGGCTACCATCAGCTAGAACTCGCCCACGTTTGTGACCCATATAGGGTTATATTGCTATAAGAGGCTGAACTTTTCAATATTTAATCTTCAGCAGAGATATTCCAGTAAGAAATTCACCATGCCATCAAACATATACCCAACTGCCTCAATTATAGGGATGATATTCTAGTGTTTGGCAAGTTAACTCAAGAACATGATGACACACTGCATCAAGTTTGCTTGGCCTTGGAAGCTGCCCGAGTCACCTTGAACAAACACAAATGCGAGTTTCGGAACAAGACTTTAAAATTCTTTGTCCATATCGTTTCAGACCCGTGATATGCGCCCCAATCTAGACCAAGTGGCTGCATTAACTGACATCCATTGTCCAACAAACGTGACAGACTTGAGGTCTTTCCTTGGGCTGGCCAGTTACTGCTCGCAATACCTGGAAAGTTATGCCACAGTCAGTGCACACTCAGGGAGCTTACAAAGGAGAAGCAGGACTTTGTGTGGATTCCTGAGTGCCAGGACAGCTTTGAATCGATACGGTCCAGTACCACCTTGGCTACAGACATGGCCTACTTCAGCTCGACCAAGGAGACAGAGGTAACAGTCGATACCAGTACAGTGGGTCTGAGCGCCATATTAGCCCAGTTTGACAAAAGGACACCAAACATTTGTCACATTGTGTCGTATGTGAGCCGCAGCTTATCAGCTAACAAACAGAAATACTCCCAGACGGAGAAGAAGAGCCTGGCGGTGTTTCGGGCCTGTGAGTACTTGCACCTGTTTCTATACGGAAAAGCCTTCACAGTTGTTACGGACCATCAGGCACTCTTCACCATCTATGGCAACAAGAAAGCAAGGATTCCTCAGCCACAGTGAGATGGAGGCTCCGTCGACAGGATTACAAATCCACAATATGTCATAGGCCAGGGAAGGACAAGAATCCGGCAGGCTACCTGTTGCGCCATCACATTAATTCCACCCGGCTGTAACACTCGATAGCAGAAACATATCTACACTATGTCATCCACCATATGAAGCCATTCCCGGTAGCATGGCAAACTCTCCTGCAGAAATCAGCGGCGGACCAAGCATTGGTCATCATTATGCACTGCCTGACAATGGGAAAAATGAAGCATGCGAGAGATCTGGCAAGACATCTCGACCACTCTGTCCAGGAAGATGTCAGGAGTCTCGTCTTGATACAGGACGAACTTCAGGCCACAGAAGACCACATACTAATGAAAGGCAATAAGGATGTGCTACCCTCATCACTACGCCAGCAGGTCGTCGACCTGGTTTACGAAGGTCACCGGGGGGTGGGCTCCACCAAGAAACTCCTGCGGCAAAAAGTATGGTTCCCTGGACCGGACCACATGGTTGAACAGTCACTCCGGACCTCCTCGACATACTGTGTGGTGGCCCACAGCCCCCGCCCCCAGCCTCTACAGATATCTCTGTTGCCGAGCGGAATATGGGAGGAGCTAGTAATTGATTTATTTTGCCCAGTCAGGGACGGCTCGTATGTTTGAATATTGGTCATGGATGAATATTCAAGGTTCTCAGAAATGCAACTGGTTCCATCCACGGGTGCTACCTCAGTGATACCGGTGTTGGAACGCATTCTCAGAGTATACAGAATCCCCAAGATGATCAAGTCCGATAAGGGCCCCCTGTCTATGAGTGCAGACTTTGCTAACTTTACACAGGACATGGGTTTTAAGCACCGGAAAGGTCACACCACTCTGGCCCCAGGCCAACGGCTGGTCAAGCGCTTCATTGGAAACATCAAACGGGCACTACAAGTTGCCAATGGGACAGGCAAGCCATTTGAACAAACATTGTACCAGCTTCTGAGGGACTACCGACACACCTCATAGGACCACCAGTGTGTGCCCGGCTGACCTCGTGTTCAGCTGACGAATCAGAGCCCGCCTCTCACAAGGTACATGCCTCGACATACCAGAGGTCGCAGATCTGCAGATTCGAGGAAAGGACGAAAATAAAAAACTGAAAATGAAAACGGCAGCTGACGCCAAGTGGAGGGCGCAAGAAGACTTTTGGGCAGAGGGCGACAGAGCGATGGTGTGCCAGACAAAGCACCGGAAGTAAGATCCCCCTTTTGCCCCGGATGCCCTTACTGTTACCCAGGTGAAAGGTACCATGGTCATGGCAGAGGACATAGTGGGTAAGACAATCACAAGAAATGCGTCACATTTCAAAGTATGTATAGAGGAGCCTGATGCGTGGTACACCCCTGTGGGACTCAGATGGGTCATACCAAGGTAATAATGAGGCGTCGGATGAAGAGTGGGTGACACAGGAGCCTCCTTCGCTGAGGAGGAGCCCACCCCCGGCAGGCTGGGACTGTGGCCCGACAGGATGAAACCCATAAGACTAAATGAAGAGATGGGTTAAAACTATGGTGATTGGTGATTTAAGAAAGGGAGAGGTGTCGTGTTGTCACACCAGCTATTGCCTCTTCATGCAGAGGCGGGGCTAGGGTGGGGGCGTTATAAGGAGAAGTGACGTACCAGACGAGAGGTCTGATTGGACAATTACAATAAAGTTTATGGTGCTGAAACATCTCACCATGTGGGCCTCTATCATTGTGTGTGGGCCTGCGCTGCCTGAGGCTGCAAGGTGGGAGGCATTGGACCGTTACTGCTGGCCAGATTTACAATACGGTCATCCAGTTTGGAGGCATTGCCCATGGCGTTTGTGTTGCTCAGCACACCAAAAGAAACATTCAGGATATCAAGCCACAATTGAACCCCCTGTTCGTATGTCTAATGCTTCCCGCACCTCACCACATCGGCCATCTGATTCTGAGCCCCACTACTTACGCCCACCCCACCCAGAAAGACAGTCAAGATAAATGTTTTTCAAGCTCTCCCACTGATTGAGCCTTTTGGAGCAGCTGGCCACATCAAGTCACCTGGACAGAACTTCTGCTTAGAGATGCCCAACTTTTGTGTGTGGATGGATACAGTCATATGATATGGCTCCTTGTTCACTTGAACTTCGTTTTTGTAACAGTTTAACAATTGAACCACTACCCATGCAATCTAATTTAAAAACGAGATAAACTTAAGTTAGCTAGCATACTCGGGATCGGAAACTTAGGGACTATTGGAAACTCAGGGAGTATTTGTGTTTGTGTAAGCAACAGGGTGTGGCGCAGCGCTATCTTCTCAAGCGGACATGCCTACTGGCCTACCTTCAAGACTTGGGCCAGAGCTAGCCATGACAGAGCACCGGCAGTCTCATAAAAGGGCTCCCGGGCCAGGGCGACACCCTCAACTAGCCCCAGCCATGCTGACCCCTCAGGCTGCCCGTTTTAACTGAAGCGTTCCGTGCTAAAGGGCTGCCTGCCGGTGTCAGCACTTCGGGATAAGAAAAAAGAAAAGGTATTGCTTCTCCTTTTTTCTAATCCGAAGTGTTGACACTTGCAGTCAGCACTTTAACTGCACAGCGCCATGGCTAAACAGGCTGCCTGATAGCTCTTTACTAAAGCAGGAGGAGGGTTTTGTTTCTGAGTAAAGAGCCAACAAACATTAACCGTGCAGCTGTTAAATGGTTGTCTGCAGGGGCGACCCTGAAAGGGTTGCGAAGGGGGGATGTGTGGGCTCAGCCCAAGTACATCCGTACTTAGACCACACCCCTAAAGAGAGCTGCCCCTCAAATTAGCACCACCTGCCTTGCAGTCTGTTGGCACCCTGCCTGTCGCAGACCTATCAGGAGGCCAAGAAGTGCAACGTGTGCTTTCAAGACAGCAGAACAGGAACATACAACTGGCTTGTGAACAGAGTAGAAAATGGGCCGGAACAACTGACCAGAGTCCTGCTCCATGCAGGGGCCCATGAAACCCTCAGACTTGTTCTTCAGCCAAGCATTCACCCTCAAACAGACCGCGCAGAACCAGCCAAAGGCTCACATCTTGCTTTCGAAGCTGTCCAAATTGGTATTGATGTCTTGCAATTTAAAGACTTTTTTGTTATGGTTTGGATTGTGATTAATGAAAAGAGCAGAGTCTAACTTCCATTACTCTTACTCGCTCACAAGGGTATTTGCTGAATCACCAGGAAACCACGCAGGTGGCAACAGTGCGCGGTATAAGAACCTTTAACATAACTATCACAGACATGTTTCAAATGTAAAATTGTGTGCATTCTTATGTTCCCAAAATGCTCTTTGTTTTAATTCAAATCACATCAGGCTTGGGTTCCTTGAAGAGATAATGTATTACCTGGCCTGGGGCCACGCCCTTCTGAAACCCCCTCCACAAAACCGCCACAAGAATAAGAATTCCCCCGAGTACTTTTTTTTCCTCCCATTTCCAGCACTGCTCGGGCACCCATGAAAAAGTGTCCCGCAGACGCGAATTTCAATTTGTTCATTTTGCGACATACTACCCAAAGTGGGTGGGGGGGGGGTGATATGTTGCAATTGTGCATTTTAAAGAATATTTATTTAGTAACACTGGTCAAAATAACTAGCTGCACTATAAAGTACCTCATCAAACTGGCCACTTTGACCAAAAAACCACCCCTGCATGTTGTGCCTGCATTGTCCTCTAGACCAACCCGAGCTTGAAGTTGAGCGTTACAAAGGGTGATGCTCCCAGTCAGGCAACAGCGCTGGCAGGTCAGTAATTTGTCACAGTCAGAGTTTGATTAGTCGCATAATTATGGAGCTACCCCTTACTACTTATTTTTCTCTCTTTATTGCCAGCAAAGTGAAACTTTTCTATCTTTAAACGAAGCTGTCCAGCCTGTCCTCATCATCCGCTGAACGTCTCAACCACAGCATGTCCAATTGGCACATGCACGAGCTGCGCAGCTCGTGCATGTGCCAGGCCAGCTCATAAATCAAGCTAGCCTCGTGTGCTGAGAGACGTGCACTATGAAATAAACGAGCCTAGAAAGGTGCCCACCAGCCGGGCCCGATCCTTCCCTTAAGGCTTGTGATGTTCAGCCGCTGGCCCACGCTCGATTCCTCATCATTAGTCATTGCTACAATTGTTGCCAGGCCGGAAGTCGGAATGGAAAAACAAGCCGCATGTCCTTCCGAAAAAAGCCCAAAACAAACTAACTCCCATCCAAAAAAGCAGAAAAAGAAAGCACCAGAAACGCTTTGGATGGGTTTCAAAAGTAAGCAACATAGCACAATTTTTCATAAACATATAGAAAACATAGACATACCATATTACAATAAAAAATGACTTAATAAAATGCATTTTATTTTTCTGACACTTGGTATAATCATATCATTTCACCATTCACCAAAATAGCTTGCGCTTTTGCGGTCCGTTGGCGTCTTGCCTTGTGTTGTGCCACATTGCCTAACAACGTGCAACTATTTCATCCAATATAGTGTAAGTAAACGGAAATATGATATTAATGTGAGACAATTATCTATATAATGCCTATAAAAAAGCCAAAAACTCTTGTCTTTGTCAATACGCGTTTTAACAGGACTTCAGCGCAAGTACATGCAAGCTTCTTATAAATCAAGTGGCTGAAGGCACACTTGGCTAAGACATTTTTGTTACACCAGATTAGCTTTTACAACTCTGATTAAGGCATTACATCTCAGAAGACTGTTTAGAAATTGCACTGGCAGGCGTTTACAGTGTGAAGTTTGATGCTATTGCTTGATAGAGCCATCACAAAGAAATCCCTGGAGGATGTAATGCAGGATATATATATATATATATATATATGCAGGCTTTAGATTCGAGTACAAATGGACAGAGAGGGGCAATTAGAGAGGTCAAGAGGACGAAGATGAAGTGGGAGATTGGAAGAGTAATAAGGGTTTTGATGGTCAAAAGAGGTAGGGTCTGGGAGTAAGTTAGCAGTTAGAGCGTTAGTATGTGCTCGCAGATGCGCCCTGGGTGCTCACAGAGGCAGTGCCATTACATGCAGATCAGGACGTGTGCCCACAGATAATGATAATGATGTGTTATTTATACGCAGATACGTCCTCAGTGCTCAGAGGATGTGCTGGTGCATGCAGAGTAACTCCCTCCAGGAGCCCATTAATGTGTCCTAGCTGCCAAAGGCAGTGCATGGGCATCCCAAGTGGCAAATGTGCCAGCAGATGTGCCACAGGTGCTCGCAGAGCTAATGTAGGTGTATGCAAAGTGAGAAAAGATGGTCACAGAAGTTGCTGAGAGTTACACAGAGCATGGTCAATGCACACATAGTGGGTACAGGTACCCACTGATGTGGGCTAGGTGTGTACAGGGGCAAAACCTTTGCACAACTAGTGAGTGCAGGTGCCCATAGAAGTGCCCACAGATGTGTTCTCTAGGTTCACAGTGCCAGTAGCGGAGAATGTACAACTTTGGTCTCAGACTGCTCTGCGTCAAACGTAACATAAGCAGCACACCTAGTCTTGCTGTTTTCTTCAAATTCTGATGTTTTAGTCCCTATTTTAAAGGCAGGACTACAAGTACCAGAATGCAATGAAAACCTGAACTGTATGTAGCACTTACAACTGACCTGGGGCAACTTAAAATCTCTCGCTCAGTGATTACCGGTAGTCACAAAAGTGCCTCTGTTGCCCAAAGCTCAGTGAAGGAGCTCTGAGTGAATACAGGGCACTGCAGCCAGCACCGTGGACAAGAGCAATAGGTGGAGGGGATAAGGTCTCTGCCCCTATTATTTAGGTAATATTCAATTTGCTGCCCCCTCACTCCCGCCAACCATTTGAATTTTAGCCTATGGCAAGGAGAAGCCTGGACACTGTGTTCGGTAACCAAGTGCTGCTGCTTAGAAACCTTTCTGTTGTAAACTGCTTAATCACAAATAAATGCTTCTGTTGTGCTGAGAGCAGTTATTACGAAATTAAACTGTGGGTTCATGGGTGCCAACTTTTGATTTCCACTACAGGGGCAGAAGTACTTCCACCTCCGCCCTGAATATAAGCAAGCGACCAGCAGCCTAACCCAAACACATTTTTATAAATATAGCACTTGTTTTTTATAAGGAATTGCAGAAGGTCATACAATTAACAACTCGTTTTTAATAAATAATGCCTCAACAACACTCTGCACAGCAAGGAAATGCAGGCTAATAAGGTGGGTCCCGTGTTATTGTTATTTTGACTTTGTATTCAGCCGGGAAATGCTGTCAACTTGACAGAGTTTTCCAGCTGAATACAAACTCAAAACGAACAATAGAACATGTATTTGGTGCCAATAACGAGGCAAGGCCTGTGTTCCGCACTAAAATATTTCCAATATTTTAGTGGGGAAGACATGCCTACGTTATTGGTTCCAAATGGGAAGATTATGGCTATGCCTGCCTCTGCAGAGCAATGAGGCAGGCTGAAGGTGACAGTCCCGTCTCACCTGAAATAGGAATATAGTCGGGAGAGAGGGGCTGTTCACCAGGTACAGTGGACTTCACTGACATTGTTCAATGAAGTCCACTGAACCGTCCCTCTCTCCCGACCCAGTAGTACACTGGCCTCTGCCTCCTCCACCATTCCCTACCAGCAATGCAACTCCGACCTCGACTTCGGGGCTCAGCTGGCGGCTCCGCGGCTGCATCAAGTGACGTATTGCCAGCAACAGTGTTTAGGCCTGACCGCTGCCTTGGCCCACGCTTGCGCATAGTGTGGGCATGTGAGGAAATTACACAATGTCACTGCTCAATCCGCAGGCGTGGGCCAAGGCTATGCAAGTGTGATCCAGTCTGCTGCAGCCTGTATCTCTCAGTCAGAGAGTGCAGTGCTGCTGATTGACTTCTCGTCCTAAAACCCTATACTTTTATTTTAAAAAGAACCGCACCGGAGCGGTTTCTTTTTAAAATAAAAATATAGGAATGGTAACAGTGGAAAAAAAAAGGTAGAGGAGCACCGTTAACACCCGCTCTCCCTCACTTTGATCACTGGTATACAGAGGGGCACAGGTGTACCAGGTGGCAGGCAGGAGACAGGCAGCCACCGTCTAGCTAGTCAGGTGGCGCGATGGGAGAAGGAATGGCCGATGTTAGCCATTTCTTCTACCCATTGCTGCAAATTTGTATACCCAGAATGTTAGCGACTAGGCATTATTTACTGGAGAATTAGTCAAGTGCAGTTGGACAAATAAAATGCAAAATAATCGAACCTAAACTCTGTGGAATGTTTAGCCAGTTTAAAATGCTAAATAACGGCAACCAACATTGAAACTAGTTTGACATTATTTTACCAACATATAAATGCAGTAAAAATGTGTGACTATGTTGCTGGATTGGTTTTATTGAGAAACAAGTCGGAAAAAATCCAAAAGAAATTCTCCACTTAAGACCAAACAATCCTTGCTTGTCAAAAAATCCAAAATAAATCCTGTAAAAATGCGTGCCTGCCAATTAGTGTTAGTGGATTGTTTTTACTGAGAAACAAGTCAGTAAAAATCCAAAATAAATCCTGTAAAAATGCGTGCCTGCCAATTAGTGTTAGTGGATTGTTTTCACTGAGAAACAAGTCAGTAAAAATCCAAAATTAATCCTGTAAAAATGCATGCCTGCCAATTAGTGTCAGTGGATTGTTTTTACTGAAAAACAAGTCAGTAAAAATCCAAAATAAATCCTCTAACCCAAGTCAAATAAATCCTTGCTTGGAAAAATCCCCAAACAATCCAAAATAAATGCAAAAAAAATCCTCAGCTTGAAAACAAGCCAGAAGCAATCCCCAAACAATCCAAAAAGTGGATTTCTTTTTTACTAGGGAAGATCTTTTCCCCTGCCAGTGCTCTCAGCAGGTGTAGCTTCCGTGGTGACATCACCGTGACGGCATTGGGAAGAAATCGTTGTCTATCATCAGGCCAGACCGAAAGAACAGGTTATTCGCCACCCGTTTTGCGGCCGGCTGTGCCACAGATAACATTGACATTTTCAATTTTGGAGCTTGCAGACTCTGTTTTCCTCAAATGCCTTTGGGACGATTTGTCCCACTGCCTCCATTACATCGAGGTGACTTGAGTCTTTCTCAGGTGCGCATTCCATGCAGAGCGTGAGAGGCGGGGCGTCGGAGGCTTCTCAAATTTCCGAATGCAGGGCATTGCCACATCCACGGTTTCATATATCAGAATGTTCTGCAGCAGCTGAATTTTTGTTGTAAATAGAGGGCTCGTGCCGAGTCACCTGATTATGATCCAAGTGATCACAAGACATCACCCATGGAGACAGCTGCGATCACGTGTGAATGGCCAATAAAAGGCCTGAGCGGCTTACTGCTCAGCAGTCAATGGGCCTCATTATAAGTTTGCCGTCCGGGAACTACGGTACCGGTAAGCTTGCTGGTACCGTAATTCCCGGACCGGCAAACTACGAGTTGTGCTTGTGGGTGCCTTTCTGCCTGCCAGGTCTTAAGTGGCGGGCAGAAAGGCACCCGCGAGCACAGCATGGTGCTGATGCATCCAACCTCCTCATTCCCATTGAGCCCTATGGGGCTCAGATGGGAATGGGGAGCATTCCGTTCCGGCGCCTGTGAAAGGGCAATTACTGTGTCCGGCAGGGCCGGAATGACCCGGTAATTCTCCATTCATGGGCGTCGGAACATTTCGGAAGTTTGGCGGAAGCCTGCCGGTTTTACCGGCAAGGCTACCGCCAAACTTCTAATGAGGCCCAATGACACCAGACTCGTGCCTAGGGTGTCCAGACGTCCTGGTTTTGCCTGGACTGTCCCAGAATTTGGTGCTCTGTCCCCCTTTCTCAAGATTATGTTTCCATTGGGAACTGCAGTGGTCCTGTTTTTTTATAGAAGGTCTTCATAGCTGGCAGGCAGAAATGCACAATCTTGCACCGAAGAAATTCTGCATTTTGCAAGTTAAGATAGTGTTAGTTTGTGATACATTAATAACAATATATGTTTATTTGAACAGTAACACTTAAACCCCCAATTTTAATTAAATATATATATGGGGTGGGGTAAGGGAATAGGTTAAAGTGGGGGAAGTGAGGCGTGCAGGGGGTCTACCCCGCATTTTCGAGCAAAAAAAAAGAAAAAAAAAAACAATTCGGTCAAATCGGAAAAGGTCAAGTATTTTCGATCAAATAGACCTAAACCAAATTAATTACAATACTTGTTTATTTGAAAGTAACACCTAAGCCCTCTTATCCTCCAAACGCTACACTGAAGTGTAGTGCCCTGATGTATGCCTCCCCAGCATACCTGATTGTGTAGGATTTGAATTGACAGCTTTTAGGTTATTATCATGGCTTCATCTGCGCCTAGATGCAGCTTGCTGCTGGGTTTCCTCTGGGATATGCAGTTATATAAATGCAAAAATCAAATCAAATCAAATCATTGATGACCTGCCATGAGCAACACCAGAAGAGTCTTCAGAAGCGAGCGGGAAGCAAGTTTAAAGGAAACTGGAGGCTGTAGGCGGACCGTGGAAAGGGAACCGGCGTGACCAGGCGAAGCAGCAGTGTGAAGCCCGAGCTAAGAGAGAACCATCGGAGGTGTGAGCGAAGCCTCAGAGAGCCACTGGAGAGACAGAGCGACACACTACCCAAGCGAGACAGAGCTTTTGGCGGCTGGAGGCCTCACTGGAATGCCATAAGCTCCAACCGGTGAGTCAACCTGGGAAAGGGGACACAGGGATGGCAGGCGAACACGCAAAGCATTTAAGAATGCCGATTTGAATGAAAGGACTACTTTTTGAATACTGAACCAAATGAAAATGAATGAAAGCACTTTTTGAATATCGATCTGATTGGAAGAAAGTTGGTGAAACTTCCTGATATAAGGAACTGTGTAATTTGAGAAAACAATCATTTGCAAACAAGTATTGGCAAAAGCCACGTGACTATATGGATCTTTGTATTTTGAGAAAATAAGCTTTGGCAAACAAGCATTGGCAAGAGTCACAAAAGCTTAAGGAACTGTGTAACTTGAATGAATAAGCATTGGCAAGAGCCACACAAGTATAAGGAACTCTATAACCTGAATAAACAAGCATTGGCAAGTATGTGAATGTTCAACAGTAAATGGTGGCAAAACAAGTAATGATAAAGCATCATGAGGATGTGAAATGAGAACGCAGCACTATAAAACTGAAGCAGTGACAATGTGCATATGAAGCAAGAAATGTGTGTCGGTTGCGTGACCTGTAATCGGTGGAACGTGTGGTCCGACTACTGTGCCTAGACCGAGTGCACCCATCTATGGAAAAAGCCACTGGAAGCACCCACAAATAAGCTTGTGTTTGAATCAAAAGGAAATCCTGTATGATCAGAAATTAAGGAACTGAACTATATAAAATTGGTGAAAAGTAACCAGACCAGAAGAGCTGGGAAGTTTCCCCAGAAATTGTGTTGTTTTGGGAAGGTGAAAGATTTGAACGCTTGGGAAAGGGAACCCCTTTGCATTGAGAACTATTTTGAACTTGGGGAAGGGAAACCCCTAATAAACGTAGAGCTGGAAGAAGCTCTGAACTTTTATTTGAACACTACTTATTTTGAAGCTGACATCCCTGCACATTGTATACAATTAGTTGTGAGGGCAAGTATAGGTTTTGGACACAGGCAAACATTTGTTTCAGACTTCCTGACACAGGTTATCCTTAGTTTTATTTAGGTAAGGAAACTCCCACCTTATCATAAGGCAAGTTAGGCTCATTTCTAACCCTCCTTTTAATTTAAGTTTATAACCAAAACGTTATTCAGTTGTCTATGTATACTTCATGATCCCTTCACTCTCTTTATTACTTTGAAATACAAGGTTTTAGCTACTACCGTGAGCGTTTTCTGCCATTGCTTATAGTATTTTATCTTCTCTGATTTTAATTTGTCCAGATCGGGCTGGAACCAAGGTTGTTTAGTAACGGTATTGTCACGACCCTCGCCCAAAACCCCCTCTGGCAAACCCATTGGCCCGGTGGAGTCAGGACTCGGGCCTCTAGAGCCTGGCACCCTCTTCAAAAGCCCTCATGGGGCCAGTCCTGGCGCTTATGGCGCCAGGCTCATACACTATGAATAACAATGTGCTTGGGAACTACTTTATTGTATTGTCAGCCAACATGGAGGCATCCACATAGCTTGGTTCCCAAGAACCAAGCTATGCGGTTGTCCTGCCGCCGGTTTCTAGTCGCCGGTGGGGGCTATGGAACGCCTGGCGCTGGCGGCGCCATTAGAATGTTCCGGGTTTTCTGTCCACTTCCGGGTTTCCCGCTCTAGTCTTTGCTCTGTTTTCCTGGCTTTCACTATTTAAGCTCCGCCCTCTTCCGGGTTCGGCGCGTTGCAATTTTGTTATTCTACTTCGTTGCTTGCTCCGTGTGTTTTTTCCTCTGTGCTTCTCACTCAGCCCCTTGGGCCCCTGACGGCGGTCCTTTGCCGTCTCTTCTCTCCTGTTTTTACCTCGCGGCATCCCCTGGTCGCTCTGTTTTTTCTTACCTTCTTTCCGCGGTGTTCCTTCGCCGTTCTGGTCCTCCTGTCTTCCCGCTTGCTCCCTTTGCTTTCTCTTCCTTTCTTACTTGTTACAGTTTATGATCCTGCTCCAACGTTCGGATTGTTTCCATCACCCGTCTCTTCCGGAACCATTTGAAGGACTTGCTTCACCTTCGGTCTTCAGTCCAGAAAATCTCCATCAGACAGCCTCTGTCTGTCACTGGGTCTGCAGAATTTCTTCGCTTCATCTTCCGGACCTGTTGAACTGTCTTCCTACTCACAGAGGGATTTTTTGAGCATTCGCTTTTTTCCCTCTTGTTTTCGGACCCTGCGGAAAGGAAGCCTCCTGCTTCCCTGCTTGGCAGGGAACCATGGTGTCTTCTCACCGCGGACGGCCCTATCTCTTCTCAAAAAAGAAGACCAAGAAGAAGTCCATCCGCCATTTAACTTCTTCTGAGGATTCAGGTGAGGAGGAAGGGGAGGAGGTTGTGGATACTTCTTCTAAGGCTGCTGAGTTTGACAGTTTGCAACACCAACAGTTAAGAGCTATGGCCTCTCCCGAGCAGGTGCAAGAACTGCTCGCAGCTGTGCATACTCTCACACTGGATTTACAGGCAGTCAAAACGGAGAATACTACCCTCAGACAGAGGTTAGACCGTTTCGAGCAGTCTCGCAGTGACCTTCCTCCCATGCCTTTATCCTGCGGGAAAATACGACGGATCACCCAACAAATTCAAGGAATTCATGGAGGCTTGTGGATCTATTACACATTCAGACCCCATACTTATGCTGCAGACCAAGCCCGCATATGGTTTCTGATTTCTAATCTTACCGGGAATGCCCTGTCATGGGCAGCCCCTTTGGTGACTAGTGCCAGTCCTCTCCTTCAAGATTATGCTGGGTTCACAGCCCAGTTCAAGCTGGCGTTTGAACGACAAGAGACTACCTTAGTAGCCAGTGAACAGCTACTAGACATTCGTCAGGGAAACATGGACCTTTTGTCCTACATATCCCGCTTTAAGAGGGTGGCCGCTGATGCAGGTTGGCAGGAGAATGCTCAGTATACTATCTTTCGTCGAGGTCTGAGAGAAGACCTTAAGGATGAACTAGCCAGAGTTAATCGTCCTTCCACACTCTCTGAACTCTGGGCTTCTGTCATCCAGCTCGACTTCCGGCTATCTGAAAGATGGTCTGAGCGTCGGAGGCAACGTGGGTCTCAAAATTTCGCTGACCCAGCTCCTTCTTGCCCCTCTCCTACGGGTTCAACGAAAGACGAGCCCATGCAGATTGGAACCACTAGAGGCCCACTTACGGCCGAAGAACGAAAGCGGCGCAGAGACCTCAATCTCTGCATGTACTGTGGTTCCAACACCCATGTCTTAAGGGATTGCCCAGATGTACCACCCCGCAGGTCGGGAAACGCCATACCTCGGAACTAGTGGGGACCAGTTACCGAGGGGGATATTCCGGTCCCTACGTCTCTTTGTCTATCACACCAACAGTCAGCGCCACCGAAGACAACCGTCTCATGGATATCGCAGTACAGCTGAACCACTCACATCAGACATTCGAAGTCCTAGCGCTACTAGACTGTGGGGCGGCAGGATGCTTCATGGACGTCGTCTGGGCAGACAAGATAGGTATTAGCTGCCTGGAGAAGGAAGAAGACCAAAAGGTTGAGGGTGTTGATGGCACGCCTTTAAGCTCCGGTCTCATCACTCACGCTACCTCTTCCATGATAATGAAGGTGCTTCATCATACCGAGACCATCCAATTTGACTTGATCCGAGCAGCTCATTTTCCCGTCATTCTGGGGGTTTCCTGGCTCCGGAAACATAATCCTACAATTGATTGGACCAAGAACCAATTGACTTTCTCTTCTAGTTTTTGTAAAAAATTCTGTTCAATACAACCTTTGGCTGCTACAGTCCACACACTGCCTGATCCTCATACCCTGACAGATGTGTTATCTGTGAACAACATTCCCAAGGAGTGTCTTCTCTATCAGGAAGTCTTTCTTGATGAGGGTCCACAAGAACTACCTCCACATTGGCTTGAGGATTGCCACATCACCCTGGTACCCAATGCGGTGGTACCATTTGGACGAATGTTCTCTCTTTCCCTCAAGGAGAAGAAAGTACTAAAGGACTACCTTGACTCTAACCTACAACACGGTCTCATACGACACTCCCACTCTCCTGCAGGGGCATCCCTGTTCTTTGTGCCGAAGAAAGGTTCTGATGAATTACGACCTTGCATCGACTACCGGGGCCTCAATCAAGTAATGATAAGAGACTGTTACCCCATGCCTCTCATAAGGGATATTCTGGAGGTGGTCCAGGGAGCACGGATCTTTTCCAAAATCGACCTCCGAAGAGCCTACCATCTTCTGCGCATCCATTCAGGAGACGAATGGAAGACTGCGTTCTGCACTCAGTTTGGACATTATGAGTACTGTGTCATGCCTTTCGGCTTGGTCAATGCGCCATCAATTTTCCAGCGCTTTATGGATCGAACCTTCTCGGATCTTTTCTTTCATTATGTTATTGTCTACCTCGATGATATTCTTATATACTCGAAATCCGCCCAGATCCACAACACTCATCTCCTCCAAGTTCTTAAAAGGCTACAAGACAACCACCTCAAAGCTAATGCAGAAAAGTGTGTCTTTGGAGTCCCTCAGGTATCTTACCTTGGTTTCATACTGTCCTCGGAAGGCATTCGCATGGATCCATCCAAGACCGAAGCTATCTTGCGTTGGCCTCCTCCGGGATCAGTGAAGGAGATTCAAAAGTTCCTTGGTCTTGCAAACTTTTATCGCAAATTTATTCAGGGATTCTCAGAAACGGTTCTTCCCATTACTAGACTACTTAAGAAAACTTCCAACCCTTTTTCCTGGACTCAAGAAGCTGACCAAGCCTTCTTACTGTTAAAGGAGAAGTTTTGCTCTGCTCCCATTCTCCGGCAACCGGACCAAGGGTTAGGGTTTATAGTGGAAACCGATGCCTGTTCAGCTGCCTTGGGGGCAGCTCTCTTACAGGAACATGCTGGTCTCGAATACCCGGTGGCCTACCTTTCCAAAACCCTGAATGTCAGTCAGACTCATTACTCAGTCATCGAGAAGGAACTACTGGCCATGAAGAGTGCTTGTGAAGAATGGCGACACCTTCTGCAAGGGGCTATTCATCCATTCGAGATCAGAACAGACCACAAAAATCTCAAAGTCCTGCAGAATATGGAGTGCGTCAACTCCCGCCAGGCCCGATGGGCCCATTTTTTTTCACAATATGACTTTCTTCTGACCTACCTGCCGGGATCAAAGAATATTCTAGCAGATGCCCTTTCCAGGAGACCATGTCCCGGCGGTCCTGCCCGGGAACTTCCCAGTTTGTTGCTTTCTGACATCAAATTCATATGTACCGTCGATGCTTTCTTGGAGAAGGTACATCAAGTTACTCAGTCTGATGGTCTTCCTCTCACTACTCTACGCTCGGAAGACATAACCATCCAGGATGGTTTGGGATTCAAACAACAACGTCTTTACCTACCCGATTCGCAGACTCGGCGCCCTGCGCTAAAATGGTGTCATGACAATCTTGTGGCCGGGCACAGGGGGGTAAAGAACACCCTGGAACTGCTTTGGCGAAGTTTTTGGTGGCCTAACATGTCTAAAGAGGTGGTCTCGTATGTTCGCTCCTGTCCAATATGCTGTAGATCTAAGTATTCTACTCAACGTTCTATTGGGTTCCTACAGCAAGGTGAGGTGCCGAAAAGACCCTGGAGTCTTATCTCGACAGTTTTCATCATCGATCTGCTAGCTTCTGAAGGATGTTCCTGCATCATGGTTACAGTTGATTGTTTTTCTAAAATGGCCCATTTCACACCTCTGGCTGGGTTACCCACCGCTGCTGAGATGGCGACCGTGTTTGCCAGAGAGATTTTCCGCCTGCATGGCACTCCTGACAAGATAATCTCTGATAGGGGTTCGCAGTATACATCACACTTCTGGCGGGAATTATGTGAGAGGCTGGGCATTGAACGTGCCTTATCGTCCGGCTTCAATCCCCAAACCAATGGACAAACGGAAAGAACGAATGCCACCCTTGAGCAATATCTACGCTGTTTCACCAACAATCAGCAGGACAATTGGGTTAGCCTTCTCCCTACTGCTGAGTTTGCCTACAATAACTCTGTACACAGTGCCACTGGTCTTAGTCCTTTCTATTGTTCCTATGGGTATCATTCCAGCTTTACTCCTTCCCTGTCTCTTGCTCCTTCTACTGTTCCTTCTGTGGATTCTCTTCTCACTACTTTGACAGAGGCCCACAGAACTGCTGTCCATAGTCTACGGGCTAGCAGCCAGCGCTATTGCGATCAGAGTAACCCCAAGCGCTTGCCCTCCCCCGCTTGGAAGAAGGGGACTAAGGTATGGTTATCCACCAAATACCTTCCGCGTTGGTTGCATCCCTCTAAATTGTCTCCCAGGTTCTTAGGACCTTTTCCCATACTGCGCAGGATCAATCCTGTTGCCTATCGGCTTTCACTACCCAAACATATGCACCGCCTTCACCCTGTCTTTCATTCCTCTCTCTTAAGGGAGTATAGGCCGGATCCCTATTATCGCTCCCTACCGGCTGCTTTACCCCCGGAGGAGTATGAGGTGGCCTCCGTTTTGGACTCCCGCTTTCGGGGAGGGCGCCTGGAATATCTCATCCATTGGAAGGGGTACCCCCATTCTGAGGACTCCTGGGAACCTGTCTCTCATATTCATGCCCCATCTTTGGTTCAGAGGTTTCACCGTCTCTTTCCGGGCAAACCTGGGGGGGTCTCCATGGGGAGGGGGCATGCTGTCATGCCGCCGGTGGGGGCTATGGAACGACTGGCGCTGGCGGCGCCATTAGAATGTTCCGGGTTTTCTGTCCACTTCCGGGTTTCCCGCTCTAGTCTTTGCTCTGTTTTCCTGGCTTTCACTACTTAAGCTCCTCCCTCTTCCGGGTTCGGCGTGTTGCAATTTTGTTATTCTACTTCGTTGCTTGCTCTGTGTGTTTTTTCCTCCGTGCTTCTCACTCAGCCCCTTGGGCCCCTGACGGCGCTCCTTTGCCGTCTCTTCTCTCCTGTTTTTACCTCGCGGCATCCCCTGGCCGCTCTGTTTTTTCTTACCTTCTTTCCGCGGCGTTCCTTCGCCGTCCTGGTCCTCCTGTCTTCCCGCTTGCTCCCTTTGCTTTCTCTTCCTTTCTTACTTGTTACAGTTTATGATCCTGCTCCAACGTTCGGATTGTTTCCATCACCCGTCTCTTCCGGAACCATTTGAAGGACTTGCCTCACCTTCGGTCTTCAGTCCAGAAAAGCTCCATCAGACAGCCTCCGTCTGTCACTGGGTCTGCAGAATTTCTTCGCTTCATCTTCCGGACCTGTTGAACTGTCTTCCTACTCACAGAGGGTTTTTTTGAGCATCCGCTTTTTTCCCTCTTGTTTTCGGTCTCTGCGGAAAGGAAGCCTCCTGCTTCCCTGCTTGGCAGGGAACCAGGGTGGCTTCTCACCGCAGACGGCCCTATCTCTTCTCAAAAAAGAAGACCAAGAAGAAGTCCATCCGCCATTTAACTTCTTCTGAGGATTCAGGTGAGGAGGAAGGGAAGGAGGTTGTGGATACTTCTTCTAAGGCTGCTGAGTTTGACAGCGGTCTAGTGTTTTGTGTGTGGTAGCCTAGGGACTACTTTACCTGGACAATTTTTTTGGGGCAATTTAAACCACACCCGAGCAAGACAACTTGCTTCGCGTTACTTGCGAACCTCGGAGAAGCAGAACCTGCAAGGAGACAAAAGGAACATCATTAGCAGCAGCATCTTACCTGCAGTCTTCATCTTTAAAAATTCGCAGCTACTGAGAACAGCTTCCTCGAATCTGCACGCCTCCCGGACAGAACGACCTGAAAGAGGAAGGCAACATTAAAGAAAGCAGTAGAGACATTTACAAATTACGAACTGCTCAAAAGGCTTATCTGGCTGGTCGCCTCTCGGCTGGCACCACTCCGGACATTCCACTCGCGCTGAAGAACACCGTGACCTACAAGGAAGGAAAACACAGGTTAGCAAAGGCAAGACTTTGCAGCGCTGCGCAGACCACATCAGGGCAAAGCTGAGAAGCATACCAGTGAGTAACCCGGCTGGGTGGCGTCCCTGTGGATACCAGGTGAGCGTAACAGGTATCTGGAAGCTTTGTCACATTTTAAATGGAAACTCATTAGTGGATTTGGGCTTTTTGCATTTCAAATACAAATTACGCAACTCTGAAATGAAAATATATCATACACTGTCAGGAGTGATTACCTTCATCCTTTCTCTTTTAAATGCGAGTATACGTAGTCCCCCCAAACTATATACTAGTTTACAAAACTGCCTCTCTCAGCCTCAGTGATTTATCGATGGCTCTCCTATGATCCTACTTAACCAAGCCAGAACAAAAGACATGGGAAATTGGGATAGGACAATCAATTACAGAACAGGATTGGATGAGGATTTGCAGAAACATTGTGAAAGTGGATATGGATTACGTTATACTCAACAGAGGGTTGTACTGGTCACCATTGAGGATTTAGGAATGCAAACTTTGGTCATCAGATTTCTCCTGGTCGTGTTCAAAGGGAACAGACATATATAGGTACACATGTTCTGGTCATGTGATAAGGTTGTTCGGTACTGGGGTGAGGTTCTTCATCAAATGGAAATGATAACTCATATTACATTACAGTGTTCTCCACTGTTTTGTATGTTGCGTCTTTTGCCACTGAGTCTGGTTTGATCTGCTAAGTATTAAGAATTGGGTATTCAAACCATTAATTGTAGCAAGAAAGCAAATACTAAACATAAATGGAAAAACAGTGAGAGACCAAGGTGTGAAGAATGGATTCAGAGCATAATGATACTGTCTGCTAAATAAAAGGTGTTTTACACTAAGAAGCAAATGTTGGATGAATATCAATTAACATGGGATTCTTTTCAGGAATTGTATATCTAATGTCTTCATTTTCTGTTTACCAGAGTCTTGGCTTGGGACATATTCCTACCCTCCCCATTTATTCCTCTCATACATTCCTACCCCTGTTTTCCTACCTCACTAACAAAAAAAGGTTTTAACAAAATCAAATCAATTGTACAATAGTACATTCTTGATTTTATTTGGGATGCTAATCTACTAGAATTGTAACAGGGTTAAGAGACTTACTTTGCATCCTTACCAGTATTATGTGTTTATGAGAATTGGTTAATGAATGTTTTTCTTTATTGTGTAGAATATTTGTGAAATCTTTAATAAAAAATAAATATATATCACTGGGCAATAGCTAGTAATGACTGCACATTTTGCACCCTGGTTAAATAAAGAAGTGTAAGAGAAAGGGTGAAGGGTAGACAGGATGTTTGCGATAGTTTGCATGCATGTAGCATTAGTAAAGGGGGAATAGGCTTAATGGGAAATGATCCAGAGGGAGCATGTGAAACATGTGTGGGGAGTTTATAGTATTTAAACTGGTACAGAAAAAAAGTAAATACGTAAATTGTTGTGTTGTGGGCTTGAGTTGTGCTCTAGCATACCTGTGAAGTAAGGTGGCTTGATTGTCTGGTAGGTTTTACTATAACCTGCCAGATACGCCAGACATGTGTGGAAGGATCTGGCATCATCCAGTCAGATTTTAGAAGAATGTGATGCTCGAAATGCCTTTTGGATGGACAGAGCCTCCTAGTTGTTGTCCTGCCACTTCTCTATGTGTGTTTTCTTTCTGTGTTCAGCCACGGTGGTCCAGCCTGGACCTCTGGCAGTGCAGCTCTCCATGTTTTCCTTTTGGTGAGCAACACCCACGGGATACCCTTAAGGCACCCAATCTTGTACCCCTTATGTGTGTGTTGTTGTTTGGGCACTTGTAAATTCCCCACAGTGCGGGGTATGGGCTGGTGGCAGGTACATGCTGACTTGGCAGTGTCTCTGAGTGTCCTACATTTTTGGGACATCCATACCCTGACAAAGGAATCAATGGATTCCTGAAGAAAGTCAAGATGTTCACTGTAGCCTCTTGGTTTCTATTGCCTTTACACCTTGTTTCCTAAAGTCCTGGGAAGCCCTGACTCTGCCACTTCCCCCTGACCGGCTGTTGGGTGGAAATACCATATTTGGCTCTGAGCCCAACTCCTGTCACACTGACTGGAGCCTTCCCAGGGGCTGTGTGTTGTGGGTACACCCTTGGGGTGGGACCTCATGAATGGAGTCTGAAGTGATCTCACATTCTGTGTTATAGGTGTCTGGATTTGGTTGTATGACACAATGCCTGTGACAGCCCTGACTGAAACTGGAGTGCGGGCAGTGTAGTGTGCTGAAAGGCTGGTTACGTACTCCAGTCCATATTCTGTGTTATGGGTGTCTGGGTGGAGTGGATGGCCTGAATCCCTGTGAGCCTGATTGGCTGCCTGCCTGCATGATTGAACTCGGGAATGATTGGCTGCCTCAGCCTGGCACAGCCTGAGTGAATGGGGACCAAATGTGTATAACAGGGGACCTCACACGCACCAATTTGTTAAGTAGCTGAAGTCGAAGCCGAAGCAATAAGAAGTTGTTCCTTGGAAACCCAGCTGGAGGAAGAAGTCTGCGGCTGCATTTTCTTCGCAATCCGAAAGCTGCTGTGTTCCTCCCAGATTTGATCCAAGAGAAGACCTGGATAGGAGACCTTTTCCCGAGCTATGAGGGACTATTGTGCACCTGCTATTCTTCATCAGCAGTAACCTGGAAGCCGGCCCTGTGTGCCTGCTGTCCGGAGAGGGGCACTTCGTGAGTCCAGCAGAGAAGTGCTTGGACATCTTGAGTCGAAGAAGTTCAGTTGTGTTGCCCAGGGTCCGGAGGAGTGTTCATGACCGCTGGAAGCCAGATTGCTGTCTACCACCCAGAAGAAGGGGTTCCTTGGCATAGTGCTGCTTGATACCAAAGCTATAAAAGTTTCACCCGATCAAAGAATCCTTCAAGGGACATCCCTGACATGACATCTGACCACTTTTTCGCTCCGAAGAAGATTCCAATTCTCTGTGTGCAGAGGAAGGTTCACCAGTGGGTTTCCTGCCACCAAAATCCAAAGATCGACATCCCGAGGGTTCAGCCTTGGTTTGGGTCCATAGTCCAGTCCAGTGGCCAAGTCTAGCTCACCAGAAGCCATCCAAAAGAAAGTGAACCGCAAAAACCTGAAACCCAACACCTACTTCTGCCAATGCACCCGTCGCCACCAAAAGGCATCCAAGGTACCCATTGGTCTTATCTTCTTCAGTAAGGTCTTTTCAGAGCCCACCGCAAGTTTCACCCTCCTAGGACTTTGACAGCCGGAGTAGCATCCGTCCAACGGAGGCCCCCACGAAGACTGAAACTGCTGCCTTTCCGAAAGCACTTGGTTCCTCTCTTTCTCTTGGGCTCGGCATCCCACTGACCCCTTCTTGCAAAAGGGATCCATCATTCAGGTGTCCCATCGAGTGAAGTGCAGAAACTCTGCCCCTTCACCTGCCAAGGCACCTGAGGTACTGTGACGAGGAAGAGTGTCTTCCAGCCGTAGGAGTTGTCCTGTGGTATCTCCGGTACATTGGGGTGGTAGAACCTGTAATAAAGAAAGCAGAGCATTATTTAAAATGTTTGGACTCAGCTGTGAAAGACAAGATAACGTACTCCCTAACTCTTCCATTACAGGTTTCCCAGGTGAGGGGATCCTCACACAGTATTACTATTTGAGTCTCATGAAAGTACACTGCCTATGTTCAGAAACTAACCTGCGTTTCTTCATTGATCAATTAAAGTACACCTAACTTAAGTATTCACATGTCTGTTAAAAACTGTCAGCAGTTGGTGCATTTTTACTGATTTTAAGTCTAATGTGGTACCACATAAAGTTGATGTATAATTGCCATTCTCTGAATAGAACTGCAAGAGTACAGTGTTATTATTAATATGTATATATTTTACTAAACCCTATTTCACATAAAGAAGCTGTGTTTTCACCTAACATAGTCTGTGGACATTCCTTTGTGGGGGCGTGGGGACTCACTGTACTTTAGAACCTGCCTGCATCACCTCCTGAGAGCTTAATTCTTGGTTGCTCGTCCAAGCTGCCATATAGAGAACCTTGTCTGGGGTGCTCTGTGGTTCTGCCCCAACCCTGCAGAGGGCAGAAGTACAGATACCCCTCCATTCTTTACAGGTAACATACCTCAGGGTGGACTGTGCGCAACTTGAATGTGGTGGATGAGGCATTCTTTACACCAAGACAGTGACAGGTGCTATCGAGTGTCTATTGTTTACTACATCTTTTTTAGGGAGGCCACCAATCTTGTTCGCTGGATCAGTGCATCACTTAGTAAGGTACTGTCACTGGGCTGGTACACCTGCTAGAACTGAACCTATCTAAAATTATAAGGGGCCGTGATATGGCTGTTAACATTGCGCGCAGAGCCAAATATGGTAAAAAAGAATACTTCCTGCCCTTGTTTGCTCGCGTTTCAAGTTCAACGCGCCTGGGTATCAGCCGAATGAGAACTTTCTAACCCAGCAAAACGAGACACTCTTCATTTGTGAAAAGCTTCACGGATGCAGTGGGAAAACATTGAAGAACAGAGTGTGGAAGAAAACGCAACAAACCTTGTGCACAACACATCATCTCCATTAATTGAAAGAATATTGTCTTCTTTTTCATCAGGGAGTACATTGCTTTTGTCACCTATACCACCTGACACTGTAAACACTACTGACAGTGACAGTGCAGATGGAGAGCCTATGGGATACACTCCTCACTCTACTGGATATCCTAAATGTGCATGGGACAAAAAAAATGCGTTCAGTGGCCCCTCAGCAGATCATATAGTGGATGCACTAGGGTTCTGGTTAGGGAAGTTTTCTGACTGGCCAGCCCTATTTGTGAGAGTTGCCATAGAATGGCTAAACTGCCCCCCTGCCAGTATACACTCAGACTGTGTCTATAATACTCCAGGTGTTATTGTATCAGACCACAGGCAGTTCCACCGTGTTATCACCACAGTGATGAAATAAGATGTCGGTCACACATAACACAGTATTTTTAAACTGCATTTTAAACTTCACTGAGACTTGATCAAAAGGTAGCCCCTACATGATTGCGATAATAGGGCATTTCTGTGTACACATAGATAAAGCAATACATATCTGTATAGATATTGAGATATAATTATTGAATTAGATATTTAAACTGCTACTTGAGTTTCCTTATTACTCTAATGCTCTTGGGCCATCTCCAGAGATGGTCGGGAGAGAATCTGTCCAACTTGAAACCTAAATGGCAAATTTATTATTCCTGAAGCAAATACTAATCACATGAGAATATATATATTCCCTCCCATGGAAATCTTATGTTGTGTTTCTGTCATGTTATGCTATATCATTTCTGTTTTGCTTTGTTGTTTTCTGTTTTGTTACACTGCTTTTTGCACTTTGCTTTATTATGTTGTTTTATTATTTTACAGTATGTTATATAATGTCTTTTAATTTAAAGTGGTCTTGAATAGCACACTTTTGCCTTTTGGATCTGGAAAGATATGCAGATTACATGGAGGACAGTAGGAGTAGAAATAGAAGTAGGTGCGAAATCTGCAGTGTTGACTGCAAGTCAGCTGTAACCAAGTCCTGTAAACCAGTGTGAGCTGTTTGTGCCTGTGCCACTTGCGTGTTCCTAGGTGCCCGTGGTGGGACATCTAGTGAACCTCTGGTCTTGAGAAGGAGATATGTGATAGTGATGTGTGGGAACAGAAGATTGTTGTATGTGGTGTAGAGGTAATATTAGATTGAAAGGTCTGTAGGTTATTTGGGAAAGGAGAGGTAGTAAGGGAAGCTCTTGAGGTTGTCTGTTGTCTGATATTGAAGGCTAGACCTGCCATGAAGGGTTCCACACATTTGTTGGGCTGAAAGTGGAGGTTTTATGTTGTTTCTATCAGTTGTATGATGTGACAAGGTCAGAGACCTGACCCTGTCAAGAGGAGATGAGGACCCCTCTCACCCTGGGGCAGAACACTGACCACAGGGTTTCCCGGAGCCAGTATTACCCCAGAGGAGGAGTTTAGGAGTTGGGCGGGCCCCATGCTCTGTCCCTTCTACATGTGCCTGGTTGAATATATCAAGTACCACTTCTTCTTGGTAGATACCTGTTGCACACTATGCACAAAAGGTGTTCTCTCTTCTCTTATAGGACCATGCATACCAGGATTCCTAGCTCACTGGAGAGAGAGGCAGCAGTTGGAGAATGCTGCAAGCATTACACTGGTAATACAGAAGCTCAAATGAAACGGGAAACACACTTCAAAAATTACTTTATTTTCAGCAGGCCACCATTTCTACCCTTTACAGACCTCTGGATTAAAAAGGGGCGTGTTTAAGGGCCATTATATGTGCTTTTGTGACTGTAATCCGGTCCCTGAGAAAATAAAGCCTGGGGTACCAGCTGACAGTGGAAGCCAGTGGGAGGGACAAGGGGATGATTAAAAGGGGCAGAGTGACCAAGGCAGTGTGGGTTGTTCAGGTGAGGTCAAGGGAGGAGATGGAGCATGAAGGAGGATTGTCAGGAGCGAGAATTGTCAGGAGAATTACAAGGTGAGGTATTGGTTGCTAAGAGAAAGTGGCACTTGGGTGTGAAAGTGCGTGCAGGGTGAGTGAGTGAGATTAAGAAAGAGTGCAGGGGTGTGTGATTGAAAGTGGCTGAAAAGGGTGAGTGACGGATTAAAAGGAAGGCGACTTTGAGAGAAGGTGTGGGTGGAGTGTAGTGTAGTGGGAGTAGAGCTCAGTGAAGTGTAGTGGTAGTAGAGTGGGGGAGTGGTGAGTAGTTGGAGGAGAGGAGAGTAGTGGGAGAATTGAGAGTAGTGGGAAGAATGGAGAGTAGAGTAGGGAGTGGGAGAAGGAAGTAGCAGAAAGTAAGATCTGAGGGCGGAGGTAAGGAGTATATATATATATATAGAGAGAGAGAGAGAGAGAGAGAGAGAGAGAGAGAGAGGAGAGAGAGAGAGAGAGAGAGAGAGAGAGCGCTAGGGGAGCATTGGTAAGACAGAATAGGGAGTGTGATGGAGATACAGGAGTGGAAGGAATAGCAGGGGTAGGGAAAGAAGATATAGAGAAGCTCAGGGAGAGGAGTACAAGGGTGTAAGAGAAAAGGGCAAGTGGAGTATGGGTAATTTGAAGGCGCTTAACCCAATCAGAACGTTCAATGTGTTTGTGAATAGGATTCACCAAGGAATTCCCACAGAGAGACAGATAGATAAGGTGTTAGACTTAAGGCAATCACAATCAGTTAGTCCGATTTTAGATAGGCGGGGTTACCAATCTCTAATGACAACCTTGGGGTATACGGACACCTGGGCTAGGAAGAGAAAAGGCCACTGAGACGAGAGAGCGAGATGACCTTTAGTGAGCCCCTTTGCAGAGGTCTTAAGAAAAATGCTTGTACCTTCTAAGCAAGTTGGTGTGTTTTTGAGGCCATCTGTGACAGTGGAGGGGTTCCATCGTTTTTGGTTCCATTTGGTGGTCGTGCTGCTGTCCCATGAGGAGGAGCTGAAGAGAATGATCCAATGAGGTCTTAATGGCTTATTGATTTAAATGTTGTTTGGTAGTTGATGTGTGGGTGAGATTAACATTTGGGTCCACTCTGGAGTGCGTTCTTGTTTATGAGGTTATTGCTGCGCTTGAGTCTTTTGGTGCCAATCCATGATGGCTAGAAAGATGTAAAAGGATGTAATGGGTCCGGTTGTCTCTAGACAGTGTGCGTCTGTGCTAACTTGTGTGATGGTCTCATAAATAGACAGCTATTTTTAAGGTCAGGTGGTCTTTTTCTGAGCTAGACAAATTACCGCGACCGCATCTACCACAGCTAATCAACGCCTGCAGACCATTTCTGACTACAGGCAACTGCCTTACCTTAGCTAGGGCCTTAGTCCTATCTAAGCTAGACTATTGCAACACCCTATATCTAGGCACTAACCAACACACCTTAAAGTTACAAACTTTCCAGAATAACGCAGTTAGATCAGCAACTAACCACCCAAGATCACATCTCGGAGATGAGACGCAGCATTCATTGGCTTTCAGTTAACCAAAGAATCAGACTCAAAACTGTCACTCACCTTCAAATGCCTAAACAATCTAGCACCCAAGAACCTGTGTGACAAATTCATGCGGAAATCCCCAGATCGACCTGTTAGATCCTCACATTCCACCTGCCTTATGATCCCTAGTTTTAAGCTCCAAAAGGCAGGAGGTAGCAGCTTCCCGGTTTTAGCAGCCAAAATGTGGAACTACCTCCCTGCAACCATCAGAGACAAACTTTTGTTCTACATATTCAGAAACAATGTAAAAATCTGGCACACACTGAATGAATCATAAAAAAAAGTGCACTAAAGCTACCACCACCTTCTACCTCTAACTAATGTTCCCTCTAGTTATGCGAAATGCTTAGCTTTTGTGTGCAACTTAATTTCCATGTGCGCAACTAAATCACGAGGTATGCTACTCTGTGAGTATACGTAGTTGGTGAGCTACCATCTCTGAAGAGTTTGGAATGGAATTTCTCCTTCCCAACCACTGCAATTCTTTACGAGTCAGTGTAAAAGGTACATCTTGAAACACTTTTTCCCAACATATAGGCTTAAAATCAACCCAAAGATTTGATGTGGTTATAAGGAGAGCTCATGCCATAGTTCCTTACCAAAATTACTCGTGTGCATAGAAACCAAATGTGTATGCACAAAAAAAGCTTTGTATGGTCGGGATGAACAATAGGTGTAGTAGTGGCTATTATTTTGTCGACACTGCTTAGAGACAATGCAGAAAGTTTGTAAAACCATTTGTAAAAAATACTCATGTTTATTACAAAAAAAGCAAATAACACTTATCACTGACGTAGCTGTCAAAAAATTCAGACAGGATAACATTTTTGCAAATGAAATAATGGCAACTAAAAGGAATGTGTCAGAAAACATGCAAAAAGGAATTTGAGTGCCACTTTAATGAAGTAATTGAAGGGCCATGAGAACATGCCTCAAAATCTGTCTAAGGACGATAATTGCATTGAAATAACTGCACCACAGAATATGATAAGAATTCCTGGGCCTCTGCTTGCTATCCACATTACGTGGTCCTGTGAGTTGTGACATTTTCTCAATAGCAGCTTTAGAGCTAGGAGGCATATACACAAACCATTGTTACTCCCTAAAAACAGGAAAATGTGCCCAACAAAAACGGGAAACCATGAGCATATAGAAACCTACCCCCTGCTTCTACCCACAAAGTTCCACTGATATTATTTTGAATCAGTGACCTGTAGACCAGTGGCACTGGTAGAAACTCAAATAATACTACTGCCCAATCTCAAGCGGAATTTTAAGGGGAAAGAACATTTTAATAAACATGAAATATCCCTACTGGCAAAGCTAATGTTTCTTACTCACTGAAAAATCATTTCATTCGGAGTAGGGAGTAACATCATATCAGAGCCCTCCTTATAACCCTGACATTGGAAGTGATATGACAGGATACCTAATAGAGCTTACAGTTTTGCCCACCCTTTCTCACCATAGCCTAGACACAATTCCACTAGAGTCTTACTGAGGTTTCGCCTGGGGCGCCGTTGAAGAAAATCACATAATTTGCCTTTTAAGTCAATAGCAGCAATGTTCATAGGTACAACAGATTGACCGCTTTCTTCTTTAAATAGGGACCCCTCTTATGAAATTTGCTGTTATCAGTTGGCCTGCTGGGCCTAGAGACCCAAGCTACTCCTCACTGATGACGCCCAACGAGGCTGAAACATGTGGGGGGTTGCTTGTGGTCTCGTGCAGAAGGGATGTGACCTAGCAGTTCGGGCTGGACTACCCCTTTGGGGGTGGGGCCAAGCCTAATTTGCATATGGGCTTTCCCCTTCTGTAATGGCTTGGCAGGTGAAGAACAATGGTCTGGAGGGTTGCCCAGAGCAATGCCAGAGGTTAAGATTTATTCTAAACCTTCCAGCCATCACCTCTTTTGTTTTGCTATTGTCACCCCGAGTGGGACGGGTATGCCCAGACGTGGGTCCCGTGCCTGCTGGGCCTAAAGACCCAAGCTACTCCTCACTGATGACGCCCAACGAGGCTGAAACATGTCTGGGGATGCTTGTGGTCTCGTGCAGAAGGGATGTGACCTAGCAGTTCGGGCTGGACTACCCCTTTGGGGGTGGGGCCAAGCCTGATTTGCATATGGTCTTTCCCCTTCTGTAATGGCTTGGCAGGCGAAGAACGATGGTCTGGAGGGTTGCCCAGAGCAATGCCAGAGGATAAGATTTATTCTAAACCTTCCAGCCATCACCTCTTTTGTTTTGCTATTGTCACCCCGAGTGGGACGGGTATGCCCAGACGTGGCTCCCGTGCCTGCTGGGCCTAGAGACCCAAGCTACTCCTCACTGATGACGCCCAACGAGGCTGAAACATGTCTGGGGATGCTTGTGGTCTCGTGCAGAAGGGATGTGTCCTTGCAGTTCGGGCTGGACTACCCCTTTGGGGGTGGGGCCAAGCCTGATTTGCATATGGTCTTTCCCCTTCTGTAATGGCTTGGCAGGCGAAGCACGATGGTCTGGAGGGTTGCCCAGAGCAATGCCAGAGGTTAAGATTTATTCTAAACCTTCCAGCCATCACCTCTTTTGTTTTGCTATTGTCACCCCGAGTGGGACGGGTATGCCCAGACGTGGGTCCCGTGCCTGCTGGGCCTAGAGACCCAAGCTACTCCTCACTGATGACGCCCAACGAGGCTGAAACATGTCTGGGGATGCTTGTGGTCTCGTGCAGAAGGGATGTGACCCAGCAGTTCGGGCTGGACTACCCCTTTGGGGGTGGGGCCAAGCCTGATTTGCATATGGTATTTCCCCTTCTGTAATGGCTTGGCAGGCGAAGAACGATGGTCTGGAGGGTTGCCCAGAGCAATGCCAGAGGTTAAGATGTATTCTAAACCTTCCAGCCATCACCTCTTTTGTTTTGCTATTGTCACCCTGAGTGGGACGGGTATGCCCAGACGTGGGTCCCGTGCCTGCTGGCCCTAGAGACCCAAGCTACTCCTCACTGATGACGCCCAACGAGGCTGAAACATGTCTGGGGATGCTTGTGATCTCGTGCAGAAGGGATGTGACCTAGCAGTTCGGGCTGGACTACCCCTTTGGGGGTGGGGCCAAGCCTGATTTGCATATGGTTTTTCCCCTTCTGTAATGGCTTGGCAGGCGAAGAACGATGGTCTGGACGGTTGCCCAGAGCAATGCCAGAGGTTAAGATTTATTCTAAACCTTCCAGCCATCACCTCTTTTGTTTTGCTATCAGTTGGACAAGATACATGGGGATGCTAGAGGCAATAAACGCAAACACATTATCATATTGAAAAGCCCTCAGCAGCTGAGCAGAGAAAGAAACTGAAGGCACAGTTTCCTAGACTGTTCCTAGAGTATCCTATCCTTCAGAAAACACACACATTTCCTTCACTGTATGGTACTGCCAAAACGTCTGATTTGGTTTTTGAACATTGCTGATTCGTTTTTCACCCCAAAGGAGTGTTTGCCTCTGTACCCCACCTGTGTCAGCCTCCAATACCAGTTGAGAGGGCTCTGTACAAAAGTGAGGGATTGTAGCAGTAAAATGTGCAGTTTAAGAAAATGCCATGAATCTGTAAGTGCCCAATTACTTTGAAGTGCATACCTCGCATTTAAATTGTTGGGTAGGATTATAAAAATGCTCAGTGACACTGTTTTTGTATAGCAGCAAGTTAGCATATAATTTGTAACAGTCTATGCCTCATGGAACTTTGAAAATTCTGAAAGGTGGCAGATTGTGTGAAAAGCGTTCTAGTAAACAGAATTTCTGTTGCCCTAATACTATATACGAATAATGGCAGGCATAGTCCATGCCCATTATCCCTTGAAGGCCAGGTAAATGATATTGCAAACTCTCCGCTTATAAAGTAGACATGACATTTGCCTACTCATAATCCTCAGAGGGCAAATTCATATTTGAGTTCTAGAATGCATTAACTTGGAAGGGGCGCCGCTTCAAAGTGCTTGTGTGACATATGTACAAAGAATAGGAATCATGGGTTGATGTTACACATTCAAGTAGCCTACTTACTTGCACTCAGGATCTGATATTTGAGCTGATAATTGGGCTACATAGTTTGGGTGATGCCTTTTCTAAGGCGCCATGAGTAACAGAAATTCTTGTGTTTAAACGTCATTCATATTAGAAACTTAAAACAAGTGGATGTAGGTACAAGTCTGGTAACCATTTGCAGAGCCAAGGTAGGCAGAGTTAATGTTGTTTGGTAATATATCTGAATGAAGTCTGGGGCGGAAGTTCGAGTCATAAGGTACAAGTGTGATAGAGTCAAGTATAGGAGTCATGAGTAGGGAGGGGAGATAATTTGGTTAATGTGTGCAGACATCTCTTAATTATATCGTCTGCTCATGTAGTAACTTGTTCATATTCATTTTTAACCTACTGTGGATGTATCCTGCTTTTAGGGTTTGGGGCTTTTAAAGGTCAAGCTTGCATAGTAGGGCAATGTAAATAGGCTAGACCAGAATATCAATGCTAGTTCATGTAATTTAGCTTCATTTTAAGAGAAAGCAAATATTAGGTTCCTGCTGTGTGTGCCTTGTGCATTATTAAATCTTTTTGAATAGGTGGGAATTATCTGTGTACGCTGCTGAAATTCTTCTGAGCGGCACCCAGAAGGAACTTGGGCAAGCGCACATGCGTACAGCTTGGAGGGAACATTGCCTCTAACTACCCATGATATAAACCTGTACACTCTCCCACTTGCAAATTTTGATGGTGTTCTGTTGTACACCCTGCCTTACTTTAATTTAACAAGTGCCACACTTAGATGGAATCGTGATCCCTAGCCTGCCTCGCATCCAGATAGGATATTGAAGATTAACAAGTGCCACACTAAGATGGAATAGTGAATGATAGCAAGCATCACAGCTAGACATAATTGCAAGGACAGCAATGCCAATAAACCAATCCAATAACAATTTAACCCCTCTGCATACACCTCTCAAACCCTAACCAAACACAACCACAAGCCTAAAACACAACAATCCGCACAAAATTCACTACACTGCAACAACAAAACAAACCACACATAGATTCTCACAACAGCACACGACGACTACCGACTGTAAAACACCCCAAGCCCAGCCAACGGACCCACCAGGCTGAGGCTGCCAACAGCACATCACTGCTCTCTTGCACTTTTCCTGTTTATTCCCACTAACTCGCCCCCACCCTTCGGTTATAGGTCAAAGGTACGAATCAAAAGGTTTGAAATACAATAGGTTCGAATCAAAAGGACCGAAAAACAAAAGGTTTGAAACATTTTTTTTTTTTTTTTTTTTTGGGGGGGTCCCCCCAACCCTCGTTTTTGTGGTAAAACCCACTTTTTTTTTACCTATATGGAAACCCCAAAATATATATATAATAAAAAAAATATTTGAACCTTTTGTTTTCGATCCTATTGACTCTCACCTTTTGCATTCAAACCTTTTGTATTCACATCTTTAACTGGACACCCTTCCCTTTTTCAGAGTGCCAGAGGACCACTCCGGTGGTGATAGTGCGCGGTACAAATATCCTTTAACATTAACATTAACAGCAGAGCTGCCTGGGCATAGAAATCCATAGATTGGTTGCCAGGAATGAAAAAGAGGATTGTCTTGCTATTTCAGGTTAAAGCATTGCACTGCTAACAGGGCTGTGTTGCTGGATAAAAGTGATCTCACAGAGCTGTAGTGGAGGAACTTCTTGGTATGTACTGGGTCCCTGTCATGGACGCCACGATGGGGGTTTGTAGACGATTTTGAATTAGATTCTTTCGTTGACTAGGAGCCAATGAAGGATTCGTAGTGCTGGCATGATGCGTTCCCATCTTTCCTATCTTTAGGGGTTTCTAGCTGCATTATGTGCTCTTGGCAGGAGGATTCCCAAATAGTCTGGGAGACTCTGCTAGAAGCTATTGGTGTATTCAAGACTGGAGAACTAGGCGATGATTGCCAAGGTCAATATGGTATAATGAACCGGATGGAGTCGTGAAGAAGAAGGAGGGAGTGGGGTAGGGTAGGTGGGGGTAGACAGTGTGGTAGGGCGGGTGGGAATAGAGAGGGTAGGGGTATGGTGGGTGGCTGGAGGTAGAGAGAGTGGGGATAGGGCGGTGGGAGGCCAGGTGAGAGAGTGGGGGTACATTTGGTGAGGGAAGAGAAAGTGGGGTAGGGTCGGTGAGGGTACAGAGAGTGGGGGTAGGGTGGGTGGCTGGAGGTAGAGAGAGAGGTGGAAGGGTGGGTGTGGGTAGAGGGAGTGGGGGTACAGAGAGTGGCGGTAGGGTGGATGGATGGGGTAGAAAGAATGGAGGTAGGGTGGGTGGTTGGGGGTAAAGAGGGTGGGGGTACGTTGGGTGTGTGAGGGTAGAGGGAGTGGGGGTAGGATGGCTGGGAGTACAGGAAGTGGGGTTCTGGTTATCGAGAGTGGCGGTAGGGCAGGTGGGGTAGAGAGACTGGGTGTAGGTTGGGCGGCTGGGGAAAAAGAGTGCAGGTAGGGTGGGTGGTGGTAGAGAGTAGGGTGGGTGGGTTTGGTAGACAGGGTGGGGTTAGAGTGGGTGAGGGGGTAGAGGGGAGGGGGAGGGCAGGGTGAGAGGGTGGGGGAAGGGTGGGTAGGGGTGGGTGATTAGGTGGCATTAGATAGAGTGAGGGTGAGGTAGGTGGGTGAGGATAGAGAGGATGGGTGGGTTTGGTAGACAGGCGGAGGTTAGGGTGGGTGGGGGTAGAGAGTGTGGGGATTGGGTGGGTGAAGGTAGAGAGGGTACGGATTGGGTGGGCAGGGGTATATGGGGAGGGGGAAGGGTGAGAGGTTGGGAGAAGGGTGGGTAGGGGTGGATCAGTGGGTGGCATTAGAGAGAGCGGGGGTGGGGTAGATGGTTGCCCCCAACCATGGTAGTTGGTTCAGGGTAAAAACCATGAAGAACAAAGCAGCCTCAGGGAGACTTGTTAAAGGGAGCCCATAATAACCTAAACACAACCCAAACAACACAGGTATTGAAGGTGGGGTGAGTGGGTGTAGAGAGAGTGGGAGTGGGGTGGATGGGTGACTTTGTTGAAAGGCAGCCTCAGGAGGACAAAAAAAAGATTTGCGTCAAAAGTAGTCCAAAAATATCCCAATTATCCACGAACAATAGGCCAAAATGGTTGAATATGAAATCATTGCACAGTCGGGAAATGTTAAACCCACCACCCGACTTGCTTCTTACAAAGCTGCTTATTGGAGCAAATATTGTTAGGGAACTTCTCATTGGGTAGTACGGCGGGGAGGAGTTTGGAAAAAGAGATTTTGGTGATTTGGTTGTTTCATGCCATGCATTGCACGTTGATATGGCAACCAGATATTCTGAGTTTAGACCCCATTCCCTCTGTTTCTCTCTTCTGTAACAATGGGTTCAGCAATTTTGTGGAGCAAGAGCCACAAGAATTCACATAAACCAAAAAAACAAAGATCAGGTTTGTAAAAACAGAAAAGGGACCTTGCGCTGTTTATACTTTCTTGATGTGAAATGCTGACCAGGATGATGCAGAGGTGGTGGAAGGCATATAAGTGGGGAGCTGGTTTTTTCGGGGGAGTATTTTTGCATTGTGGGGGGTGGAATGCCAAAGGGGGTGGTGAGTGGGTGGAGTCTGAGGCGAAAAGGGGAAAGCGTGAATCTGGGCAGAGAAACCGCATCATGGCAGAAAGGGAGCGCATATACATGCCAACTTTCTGAGGCAACTCCGGGGAGATTTCGCCTCAGAAAGCGAGAGAAATTAATTTCCCCATACGATTGCATTGGGGGATGGAATTATTTTAGGCAACAGAAAGTTAAAAATATCTCTTTTTTAAGTGAAAAATAGGGAGTGTCCCGCCCAAATCGGGAGAGTTGGCATGCACGAGAGAAGTGCCAGTAGGCTACTATGAAACGGAGTCTTTCATTGGGGATTTATGCCACCTTTGCTCCTGAGTTGATTGGTCAGTTGCTATTGTCCAATTGGGATGTATTTAAGGCACTACATTACTGTATCACAGTTTAATATAATACACACATTATCGTGATATCAGATACATCTGACGCCATTTAAGTCTATTAGGGCAGTTGTTTTCCATATATTTAATCTGGGGTTTTCATTTTTTCTTTACTATTTTTTTATACGAACTATCTTTTCTTTTGTTTTAGTTTGAAGAACATGTGAAGCCCATGCTTAAAAGAATGACAGCGAGGCTTACAAACACAAAAAGGTACAGAGCTCATATCTGGTGCACACTGCGGTTAGTGCAGACGTGCAGTCTATGTTCCACTTAAAAGTTTGTAAAATGTCTCTGCCACTTTTCACCTGTGAAAGATTACATACAGGGAGAAGGCAGGGATTTGACTTCCAGTTCAATAGAAGCAATCGGCGACGTTGAATCGACCCCAGTTTTTGTGCCCCCCGTTCAAGACTGTACGGGTTTTGAACTCCCCGGCTGAGTTTGCCTTCCAGCAACAGAAGGGAAGCAGGCGGGCGTGTTTGTGTTTACAGGGTTGCCTTGGCAACTGTATTTCAAGTGAAGCCGCTACTGGCGGGGTTCAGCAGAACAAAGTGAAAGAAGGCACTATGGGAGGTGTGCTAAACCGTGGGTGGCTTATGCGTTCAGCTAGCGCTGCTGTGCTGTGTTTCGCTCTTAAAGGTAATTTATTTTTTTAAACTATGCTCCAAATGTAAACATTTTCAAAATGCAACGAAATCATGTTAGGACACCAGCCAGTACTTTAGACCAATTGCTTCCCACAGATCATTTTAAAAGCCTCTGCACAGTCCACATTGTGAAGAATAAAACGGGTAGAATGATTGCATTTTTCAGTGATTTGACTTGAACCCATTTTAGCTCCGATTTCCTTGGGAATAGTTTACATTTTAGTTTAGTAATCTGTGCTGAAATATTTCATGCTGGGTTCAGAATTTGTGAGGAAAGGGGCTAAAGTCTCAATGGTGAGACTGATAAAAATGCTGACTTGAAAGTGAAATATTCCAGCAAGTACTCGATGGCGGTCTTTTTAACTTTTCACCTGGTACAATTCAGTTATCTCTGTGCAATGTTCAATATTTTCGCTACAAAAGCATTAGCATTCAACGTCGTAGTGCAAGAAGTGTGCCTGGGTCTGCAGCCTGTGGCTCTCCAGACATTTTGGCTTACGACTCCCATGATCCCCTACCATTGTCTATGCTGGCTAGTGCTGATGGGAACTGTATTTCCAAATACCTAGCAAGGTAAAGGTTGCCAACTCACGTATGCTTCCAGCATGTTACGCTTTGGGAAGCATTTAAATGGATTCCAATATAATGCGCCTGATTTTAGCTGGTGTTACAATTAGGTGGATACCACAGAAATCCATTGGTTTTACAGGAGAAGGAAAATGTCATGCTGGCTTTTGAAGCATGTGGTTTTTACAGGCGGATTGGGAATGTGAGCTACAAACTTTACATCTTTTCCAGCTGCTCCAGCAAAAACCAAGAAAATGGCTTGGAGTGCCAGATTTTTGGACCACTTTATGAGTTCATGGACCTTGAAAAAAATGAAGCCCTATGTCGTTTATGTAATACTTTAAAAACTGCATTGGCCACACTTTGCTGGACAAACACATATACCTATATAGGGCTTCACAGGGGGAATGAGCAGGGATCGCTGTCAGAGCAGGGCTGGTCTGAGAACCAAAAGCAACCCTGCTTGGGGACCTAGTTCTGTATGCTTGTGCTTAGCATGTAACACTAACCACAGAAGCTTCTAGCTTTGCTTATATATTTCTGTCAGGATTGCATGTGCCAACTTTGCCGTTTATGATGCTTGTACTTTCTCACTATCCTCCCCTCGTGCCTCTGACTACATGTCACCTCTCCATCCACTGGTCAGAGAGAGTGGGTTTCAAAACTGCATCATCCCTCTGACTACAAAAGACAAAGAAGAACTGACAGGGGCTAAGGAAGCATATACACCTTTTTAAACATTACTTGGGGGATATGAGTTATTTGAGACTTCCTCCTCCTTAGTCCTTCAGTTTCCATTTTCTTATGAGATTTCTTCGACCAGGCACAGCTCTTGGTCCATGAATTGGCGCTTCAGTTCTCGACCCATCAACATTATCCTACCCATGTATGCGCCGGTGCGCTTGGGTCTCACGTTTTCCACTTCTTTCAGGCTCCTCTTTATAATCTGCCTTTCAGGTTCTTTGCTGACTTGTTCTTTGGCATCTAATAAAGTGTTCCACATCTTGCCATCCATGGTTTGTACATTGCAACGCGGTTCACTTTTTTACTGGAATTGGTTCGCTGCACTTTTTTCTTTATGTACTAGCTTAATTTCCACCCAATCTATTTCCTTTACAGAGTGTAATTGAGGGTCTTTCTTGTGTTGTGAGAATTATTTTTCTTTTGATCTGTTGGGAGCATACCCGTTTTCTTCTGCAAGACCAAAGGTGGTGTCAATGGCATCTTTGCATGTCTTGCCCTCATGAGGAAAAATTGGGACATATCCGTGATAGAGTTCAGTGCAGCCTGGAAGGCCTGTATAGCTTCATCCACAGCTTCTGCACATTCCATTCATCCTTCAGAGCTACTTGGATTGACCCTTTTATAAACCTGTTGATCCTTTCCATCTGCCAATTTCCCTGGGGGTGATGCACTGTTCCCCCTATGTGCTGCACAGTGTGTTCCATTAAGAACATTTGCATGTTTGCAGACAGGACCTGGACTCAGCCACCATTTTAGCAGGCGTACCTTCTGTGAAGAAACTGATAGGGATTCTGGTAGTGATGTGCCCCGAAAACCTCGTCTTTGCGCAATTTGTGGTTGCAATGGCCATCACAAATGTCTAACACTTCTGCAGTGGCTTGTAAAACATGGATCGGAATAATAAAACTCCAACTTTGTTCCAAACCTTTGCATCCCACTCCATGTTCGCAAGTGGGACTGGCCTTTCAGTGTGTCTTTTATCACTCTCATTGCAGTTACTTAATGTTTCACTACTTTGTTGTCCATTTCGGTCCACCAGAACTGGCCACAAAGCCTTTTTTGTTGAGTGTTTTCCCAAATGACATTCATGTGATAGACAAACAGTTCACCCTTGAACCTCTGTAGGCAGAACTATTTTGTTAAATTGCATGAGAAGGTTTTTGCTAGTTTGTCGTTCATTCGCTAATATGAGAGAGCAGCAGGCTCCCCTCACCAGCCAACCCTTCTTTGTGTGCTTCTTCACCATTTGAATACAGTGTCTAATTGTGTGTGCTTGCCCTATTCTGATCTTGTGTTTGATTACTAGTGAACGTCTGGGATCCTGGCCACAATAAATTCTCCTTTGAGATATATATGCTTTTGCTTTCCTGTGGCCAGAAAATGGGATAGGCAATCCACCTGCTTATTTTACCACCCAAGAATTGTGCTTGATGCAGACATTGGGGCTCATTATGAGTTAACAGGTATTCCGACGGTAATTCCGTGGGATACTAATGAAGGCACACCCCTATCCGCTCACGGCAGAAAAAATACAGCCCGCTAGGGAAAAAGGCTCAAGACACTGCTTGCAAGTAATTATTTCTACAAAGTAGAAGTGCATCGGCAAAGAACTCTTCTGCCGCTGAACGTTCTGAGCTCCGTCGGCATGTGTGGCACGTGATAAGCACAAACGACGTCACTGATGACGTAATTTAATATGGTACAATTCTACATTACTAATTGGCAGAGCCCTATACATGTATGGCCTGCTCCATAGGGGATGCCAGGCCTTTAGTCCATCTTCATCTGTCCCTTTTCGTTCACGTGGGTGCTGCTGGGCTCGTCATCTGCAGCGAGATTGACCTAAAAATGAATTAGCTACTTTGAAAAATAATGTTATTTTATCGTTGTAACAGTGCACCTGGTAGGCACAGAGATGGGCCCAGGGGAGAGCCGAGATCACGCTAACTCACACAATTCAGTCACTCCCAGACAAGTCAGGAACTTCCAAGGCCTTCCTTCTTTGTTTTAGGCTAGAATTTGAAACCATCCTGCACCTCGCTGCGCAAATCATGTGACCCATTTGTGGAGGCAAGATGGCCTCGCTTTCTGATCTTAGTGTTTGATCTAGGAATGTAACAGTTTTACGGTCAGTGGTCTGGGTTTGGATGATACTGTGGCATGCGGGGGTCTTAGGATAAAAACATTGTAAAATTGTATTACTCGTGTGGGGGTTGTTAGGGGCAGGAGGGCCTTGCTATCTATTCTGTGGGATGGTAACTGCCAAGAGGTGCTCTGCTCCCTTCTCATGAGCTTGCAGAGCACATTCTTCCCAGAGCACAAAGACCTGTATATTCTAAGACAATGAAGGGTTTATGAATCTCTGAGACCTGCCCAGAGTGGGGGTGATGTCCGCGTTCAGGCAGGGGATCTAATGCTAACCCATTTAGTGCTTTTTGTCGCGCTTAGGCCTGCATTCCCAAATGGCAGCCACGAACTAAAATGGCATTCACACTTGCATCTACTATGTAGTCTCTAATGCATGCACTACCATGATTTTGCACCCTCCTTCGTGTGCACCAGACCCACTTCCTGAATGTGCTTTCTAGCATCTGTTTCTCATTCGGTATCGCCTATGGGGGTGGAAAGATCCTGTCTCCTTCCCAACATTCCCCCTTTCGTTAATCCCAAATTAACAAACTCCCCCAAAGCGTCATCTGTATCCAAGTCCCAATATCTGTTCTCCGTCCCTGCTCAGAACTCTCTCCAACCTTTCAGCTTCAAGATATGATGGTGACCCGTCCTTAGGAACCCATGCTCTGCAGACATCCCGTTAACTAGCTCTAGACCGGGCATACTCCTCAGGGGGTACAGGTCAGCTAAATCGACCCAGTGTTCCGTGTAATTCCCGGGATCTGGGGGGAGGTGATAGTTGTATCAGGAGGTTGTAAGCGATGTTCTATCTGTAACATACAGGGCTTACTTGGGTCTCTTGTCTTGGTACCATTCTCTGCGGTGCTGCGAGGTGTTTTTCATGATAGCCCAAAGGAAACCATATTTATTGCGCTATTGGGCACTGTTTTGGCACAAAATCGGAGATCCATTTAGCAGGTGCTAAAGATGAATAAACCAAAATGATGACAGGCACTAGCATCTTCACTATCGCCCCCACCGAAGATGGTGCCCAGGAAAAAATAGTGTCAAAACATTCCCTCTTTGTATGCCAGCTTCCTTCTTCCTGCGCACTCCTAGGTTGTGTATGGCTCCTATTATGTGTGGCTCCCTCTCACACATAATAGGCCACTCTCCGCATCTTCGGGAGGCACGAAGGTGCAACATGAATCTCAGATCTTTTTGCACATGCCTCTTTCCATCACTGTGAGCAGGTCGAGGACGTACCTGTTCTGCATGGTCATCAATCTCAGGGCGTGCAAAAGTGGACCTTTATAACATTGAATCCTTGTTCAGTGTCATTTGCCAGCTGTATCAGTTCCCAGCGTAGTGTTTGCAGCCATTTTGCGTTAGCTGCTGCTTGCACACCAGGTAGCAACATTGAGGCGAAGAATGTTTTTGCCTTGCTGAAAAGTCTTTACTCATCGGGTATTCCATTGAGCAGTTCAGATGAGTCTTTGCATAGGTAGTTAGCTCTTTTCTTTCTCTGCATATTTTCATATTTCTCTTTACAAGGGAGGATGTAAAACTCTGCCTTGAGCCTACATAGCGCAAGATGGACTAGGCATTATGCCTCTAGAATTGGTACTTCTTGTGGCATTAAGACCTTGGGGGCCCTTTACTCATGCAGTATCATTGAACACACGTAACAGCTGCCATTCATAGTCTCTGTCCCCACCAAACTCATGTCCATATACCAACTATTGGACAACTCTGGGTGACGCACATCTTCTATGGCATAGAGAACAAGCCCATGGTAGGCGTCATATTTCAACCTTTATGCTTGTCTCTTTGTACGTTTCGGTCCACCTATACATCCATTAATAATACTACTAATGCTATTGACAAACTTGTATTACAAAAAGCATTAGGGAATCTTGAAAACAGTAGGGACTTAGTAATGTATTCGAACAATCGAGTGTGATGGGTAGCATTTGTATCATGGACAGAATTGTTGTCATGTTGAAGCTCAGTGTTATGCACAAGTAGTGGTAAATGCCCAGTTTTATTTGTGTGTACATTAGACCTATTATACACAGTGAGGTTTTGTTACCCGCCCCAACACCCTTTTGGTTATATGTGGGCCCCATATAAAAGATGTTCCTAGATAAATGCCTGATATAAACATCGATATTGCAAACACCACTGCGATAAAATTCATGGCACACATGTATGAATAAGAAAACCTAGATATAATGGTATAATTAGCACTTAATATACAATGAGCGGTTTCAGAGTACTGGTTCCATTTTCTTCTTTGTCTGAAAGGGAAAAAAAAATCATACATGCCAACCCTCCCGATTTAGGTGGGAGACTCCCGACTTTTTGTGAAAAAATATTGCTATTTTTCACATTCTCCCGCCTAAAATATTTCTAGCCCCAATGTATCCCTATGGGAAAATGTGCAACTCCCGACTTCTCTGATGAAATCTCCCAGCCAGGTGAGTTGGAAAGTTGGCATGTCTGAATAATGCACACGAAAGGGTAAGAAAAAAGAGTGAGAGGGATGGAAGGCGCAAGGGAGCACCCCCTGTGCAAGTGTAATGTCTAGCAGCTGTGCCTGTACACGGGTTGGGGCAGATAGGAGCGGGAATGCTGAAACTATAATGTGGGCTGGGGTAGATGAGAAGTATCAGTTTTTCATGGTACTTGGGCAATGTCCGGGGTGCTCTCCGAAACGCCAGATGGGTGGATCCAATAACGCAGTTCCTTGATCTTGACCGCAAGAGGAGTAGAAAACACTACTTTGTAGGGTCCATTGAACCTGGGGTTGTTCCACTTGCGGACGAAGCTCCGCACGTAGATGAGTTCTCCTGGCAGCAGCGGTTGAGTTGGGTGGGGAATCAGTTGCTCTGGCAGCTGCAGCAACCGGTATGTCTTCTGATCCTGATGGTGCAATCTGTCGGAAGACACATTTAATGACCTGTGTTAGGGTTGTCAAGTAATCTTTAAATTCACCTCCTAAAATAGCTGCTGCCCTATGGGCATCTGACACCCTCATAGTAGGAAAAAGGGGTGCATGCATACGACAAGCAGTAACCACCTTATGGGGTGATAAATGGGGGTTATGGGGCTGTGTGCGCAAACTGAACAGTGCCAAGGGTAAGCAGTGCACCCAGTTTTTCTTCAATGTGGTGCAAAGTTTAGACAGTTTAAGTTAAGAAGTCAATTTATCCTCTCCACAACGCCGCTCCCGATGGCTGCAATGATCAAGTTCAATAACCTTTGCATTGTCCACAAGGCTTTCTGGAGCCAGGGCCCGCACTACATACAACACTCTCATCCAAAATGCCTTCCTTCTCAAGCCCTTCGCTCAGCTACCTCCAACATTCTAAGGGTTAGCAGCTTTTCCAGGCAGAGAGTGGGGGTAGAGCTCTCTCCTCTGCAGGTGCCTCTCTGTGAAATGGCCACCCTGCCCCTCTCAAACTTGAGCCAGACCACCTGAAGTTCCGGAAGCAGCTCAAAACATTCCTCTTATCCTCTGCTTATCTCTCACCCTCCCCTGCTGACCTACCTGTCTGCTGTACCCACTTGTTGCTTGGCTACCCTCAGAGTCTCACTGGGTACCAGGCTCTTTCTTGATCAGTCACCCTTGCATTGCCTCTGGGCCTACCACGCACTTAGGGGCTGTAACTGTAACCCTACAGTTCTTTGTTCTCCTTGCACTACCCAGAGCTGCGCTGCCCTGGCTGCACTAACTCAGAGCTTTGCTGCCCTGTTTCCCCATCTCCTCTCCCTTGCACTTCCCCCATCCATTTCCCCTTGCACGTCTCGTTTTTGCACTTGCACGATCTCAATGACACAAAATCTAGTAAGATTGTTTGTCTTGTCCTCCCTCCGTCTTCTCTCCCTTGTCTTGTCACACCTAGTAAGACTTGTGTACATGCGCGATATAAATGACTTATCATATCATATGTTGAATTTTCAAGTGAATAAAACCTGGAACTCAAGAAATCAATCCTTCTTGAACATTAAAGTGAATAGCATTTCAACATTACGAGTTGACCAAATATACCTTGAAGTCCAGGGTGAATGGAACTTTCGAGGTAAACTTTAATGAGGAATAAACTGCAACTTTCAGTCAGGACATTTTTGTACAAAGATCAACACTATTCAGAGGGTGCAAGTGTGCCGCAGCCTTTTAAGAAAGCTGGAAAAATATCCTTACACCGTGAAAGTGAATCTTGGAGTAGAGAACCCTGAGGTTTAACTTATTCATTGAATTGAATGGCAACCCTGTATGCGAATGTTTCAAGTTACTCAGAGGATTACTTTGGATCAGACTGGTCATGTGCATGTTAAGTCACGTTCTCGAAGGTCTCCGATTGAAGTCCTCATTACATTTTCTTTGTAGTGAAGTTAAACTTATGATTTTATTGATGAGTTATCCTCTGGTTGACCTTGATCCTCACTGGAGATCTGCAACGGAAACAATTTTAGGGTGTTTCCCTCCAAAGTGGAGAACCACTTGTTGTTTGGAGGAAGAATTATTCTCAAAGGTTCTGTGGAAGCCTTTTTACTATCACCCTGTTCTTTCTCAGATATGATAGTGATGACTGGGACCTGAGTGTTTTAGAAGTGAATCTCTACTCTGTCAGGATGTTTTTCAATCAAATGGTCATTGTCATTCAAACTGACATAGTTGCCACCTCTTTTTAGTTTGATCAGGTAGTGAGTCTGAGTCCAGAGTACCTGATTCATGCAATCTACCAGTGGTGAAAGCCTCTGAAGTAGATTGTCCGTTGGTAAAACAGTTCTGCTCTGAGAAGCCACAACCAACACCGGATGGGTGAGTTGGTGTCGCCCTATTTTGATTTCTATTTCAGTAACCCCATCTACTGGGATTTGGTTCCCATCAGAATTGTGCAGGTCCCAAGGAGAGGATAGAGGGTAATACAGTGGCTTTTCCCCTTGCTTGGCTGAGAGTCTCAAGCACTTCTCTAGATTTTTAGGTCATTTTGGAACCAGTATCTATGAGAGCCGGTAGGTCTCACTGTCTCTGAACTTGGACAGGAGCAAAAAACCTTTTATTTTTCATCTCTACATTGCAGAGAAAGTGTGAGTTAGTGGATAATTCTGATCACATTGGATTGATCATTGGAATTTCATAAGATTCACCTTGGTCTGTCCCCTTGTGGGCATTTCACCCAGGGTAAATCTCATGTGGGTTGGTCAAGGACTGTGTAGGAATGAAAACACATTTGGAGAATAACATTTTAGCAGGGACATCCCCCTTTTCTGCATGTTCAAGGTCACTTTTACTGCTTTGATTGTTAGGCTTAGAAAATCCTGATGAGGGAGATATAGCCAATATTGGGGGGGGGATTTGTGTTTAAACTATTGGATTTTGTTCAACTTGGTCTCATGTCTAGGGATTTCTTTGTTACTCTCTTGCTTTTCATTCAGGTTCTCTGTCGACTACTATTAACATGGATTCTCTGCTCTTTTGGAGGCATTACATCTGGGAATGAAGCAACACTGGGTTTCATCTCCACAGTTTTTTCTTTTTCAAATGTAATGTTACATTTTTGTCATCACTAAATTTCCCTTCTTTATTTTTATCAGGTTTTATTTAAAATAATAAAGAGAGTTCACCATCAACCTTTGTCAATGTCTAAGCAAAGTCAGGTGCATTTTCAAATAAGCTTCCTCCTTTCCCTGTGGATTTTTAATGGAAACAATTTGTGTTATGAAGTGCTTGTCTGTGTATGTCAGAGCCTGTGATGTCATGTGGAATGTTTGGTGATGAATGCTGGATGAAGGTTCTAATCTGTGTCAGTTGAGCATGGGTGATGGGACCCAGTGGTTGTCCTTTTATGTAGCTTAATGTAACTCTGTAATAAAGTATATATAAGAAGCTCAAGAAGACCCCTGAAGTTACATTATTACAATGGCGACGAGGATGGGATAGCGTCCGATAGAAGTGTAGGGATAGCATCCCACAACAGAGTAGGGATAGCGTCCCATTTAAGAGTAGGGATAGCGTCCCGTTTAAGAGTATGGTTAGCATCCAATAGAAGTGTAGGGGTCTTCTTGAGCTTCTTACATATACTTCATTACAGAGTTACATTAAGCTACATAAAAGGACAACCACTGGGTCCCATCACCCATGCTCAACTGACACAGATTAGAACGTTCATCCAGCATTCATCACCAAACATTCCACATGACATCACAGGATCTGACAGACACAGACAAGCACTTCATAAAACATCTCCTCCCTTTCCAATAACACTCCAACACCTGACACTCACCAACAAGCACTTCACAACACATCTCCCTCCTTTCCCAAAATGCATGGACAAGCACATCACAACACATCCCCCTCCTTTCCACATACATCACCAGCACGGAAAACACAAACACAAGAAGCTCACATGGGACATCCACACCGTGCATCTTTTTATTGAGAGATGCAACTCAAAAGAAAATATTTCTGGGGCGCTATCCCTACTCTGTTGTGGGACACTATCCCTACATTCTATGGGATGCTATCCCTATCCTTAAACGGGACGCTATCCCTACTCTGCCGTGGGATGCTATCCCTACATTTCTATGGGACGCTATCTCTACACATCTATGGGACGCTATCCCTACTCTGGTGTGGGATGCTACCCCTACACTTCTATGGGACACTATCCCCTACACTTCTATGAGTCTCTAACCCTACTCTTAAATGGGACGCTATCCCTACTCTTAAACGGGACACTATGCCTACTCTGTTGTGGGACGCTATCCCTACACTTCTATGGAACGCTATCCCTTCTCTTCTGTGGGACGCTATGCCTATACTGAAATGGGACGCTATCCCTACTCTGCTGCAGGACGCTATCCCTACACTTTTGCTCTGGGATGCTATCCCTACACTTCTGTTGTGGGACGATATACCTACTCTGCTGCGGGACGCTATCCCTACACTTCTGTTGCAGGACGCTATCCCTACACTTCTATGGGACACTATCCCCTACACTTCTACGGGACGCTAACCCTACTTTTAAACAGGATGCTATCCCTACACTGAAACGGGATGCTATCCCTACTCTGTTGTGGGATGCTATCCCTACACTTCTATGGAACACTATCCCTTCTCTTCGGTGGGACGCTTCGCTACTCTGCTGTGGGACGTTATCCCCACACTTCTATGGGACGCCATCCCTATCCTTAAACGGGATGCTAGCCCTACACCGCTGCGGGACGCTATCCCTACACCTCTGCTGCGGGACGCTATCCCTGCACTTCTGTTGTTTCCTGTTGACATTGTCTACCCTGACATGTCGATTAATTCAGGGAAAGGTTTTGGTGAACATTAGAACTAGGATTTCCCTGTTGGGATCTCATAAACCTGTTGTTCCATTTGTAGGGCTCTTTCTACACTTTCCGGACTACTGGGCCTTCTCTGCTCATATCTCTGCTCTACTCTAGAAGGATAACTGGTTCCTCTAGGGGTGTAGTTCTGGTATTTCTGAGAACTATTGGTATATGCAGTGTTGGATCTGAAATAATTCTGGCACTGGCGTCTATGAACCTGGAACCGAGCAGGAGGTGGAGGGTAATTTACTTGGTAATTAGTCCTAAGAGGTGATGGTTAGCCAAATGGGCTAAATGATCTTGGATCATACGCTGTAATTATTGTTCCTTTAACTTATTTCCATTCCTTCATTCACTGATTCTGTGTTTCAGAGTACTCTCATTTGCTCTCCTGTCTCCTTCGAACATGCTAAGTGTGCCACTCCCCTCTCCTCTCACCTGAATTTCTCGATATTTCTGTGAATCTGACCAGGAACTCAAGTCTTCCTGTGTATCTGGGTGAGTCTGTAAAGGGGAAATGGTGTGTCTGGTGCCCACTTTATCCCAACTATAGCTAGATGTGCCAAGGTTTACAGCATGTCTCTGGAAGGTCTTGGCAGCGGAAAGGTAGTCTCAGGAAATGGAGGTGGGCTCCCTCCTTCTATGAAACTCAATCTGTCTATGAGTTTTAGATTGTGATTCTGAATTCAACTGAATGTCTTTAATTTCTTGCCTCAATCTATCATTATGGTCCATTTAATTTATCATCTGTTGCCTACACCGTAACAATAGTTCCCTGGATTCATTCAGGCTAGCCTGACCAGTGTTGAATGCCCTATTTTTGGAAGCCATGTTTTCTCACTTCTTCTGCAAGCAATCTTTTTCTTTCTGATAAGCATATCTTTTTTGACTGACTATTCGTTTATGAATTGCTGGGTTGCTAATTGTTTCTTCAAATGCTCCATCTGTGACATTGCATCATCAAGACCTTCCATTCATTTTTTGGACTTCTCTATCACTGGCACATTTTTTTCTATTCTTTCCACTAGCTCGCGTGAAGTCACCTTATTCTGATCGCCTTGTGCTTGTGCCTGTGTTAATTTTAAGGTGAGCTGGTGTATTTTCTGAATTGCATTACTTTTTCTTATGTTAACTGAGCACGTTGCTGCTTAATAATATTTAAATCCTGGTGCAGATGATCAAAATAAGCCTGTGAATCTACATCCTTCATAATCGGCTTTGCAGTGGTTCCTTTATACTCTTTCACTTGCACTTTTATAGTTACAATGGGCCTCATTATAAGTTTGCCTGTCTGGAAACAAGGGTGCCGGTAAGCTCACCGGCACCCTTGTTTCCAGACCGGCAAATGACGTGCCTGCCTGCCATGGCCACTGTGCCCGACAGGTCTGACCCTGTCGGGCGCAGCAGCCACAGTAGGCAGACTCCTTACGGAAGCGCCAGCACCATTAACAATAGTGGCAGCGCTTCCGTGTCCCCACTCTCATAGAGTTTTATGGTACTCCATGGGAAGAGGATTTACATGTTACCGGCGCCTGACTTCCGGGGCCGCCAGAGTTGTAATCTCCCAGTGTCACTGGGAAGTCAGGCGCCGGTAAAATATTACGAGTCTGGCGGCAACCCAGGGTTACCGCCGGACTCGTAATGAGGTCCAACCTAATAATGCATTGTTATCAGTGGCTTGATCACTTATTTTAGTCTTTAATTTGTCATGTGTCTGTAAACATTAGCTATAAATTATTATTTAACTATTAGTTGAAAATGTATAAAGCGCTGACAAAGGCCACTAGTATTTAAAAGGTCTCTTTCTAATTATTGTTTGGCTCCTCGGCACATGGTCAATTTGTCTTGTATGAATTCTAAACTGTGTTGTTTCTGTACTAACACTTGCTTTGTCACCTAGAACTATTTTATTTCTTGCTCTCACTGATCGCTATTTTGTTGCATAAATGCAAATTCTACTGAAGTCTTTTGAGCATTTTCTGTGAATTGGTGCAAATAATGTACATATCCAGCCTATTTTTCCTCCACCGGCTCAAGGTGGAAGTTGAGATGGGTGGAAAGGGTCCCAAGAATCGGTTTGTTCCTCCCTTTCCGTGGAGGTCAGGTACCATTTTTGCAATGCATCTTCTAGCAGGACCTTTGGTGCCAACATATCTATTCCTACACTTTGCACAATTTCATTTATTGTGCCTTTTCATGAGTCCAAGATCCTGCATCACCCATTGACCATGTAGGAAATATATAGTCAAGCATGATCAAGAGCGTCCTCTATTTATGCCCTGACATCTTATGGTGAAATGGCTAGATTATATATTTGATCAGGCATATAATTTAATATATATGCATTAATAACATTTCTATAATCAAATAATCAATATTTTGCACTATACAACTGAACAACTGCTAGATCAATTATCTCTATATTATCCCAAAAGAAAACAAGCTGTGTACTCTAATTGGACCATTCAACGGACACCATTGAATTCAACACACTATTGCAACTTCACAAACATCTGTGAACCTGGGCACAATTATTGTTACACAATGGATGGATATGTGTGTTGACTTAGCAACTCAGCTGATTCCCCATTGTGTTACTATATCTTGATTTGTTGTACTTGTTTTTCACTAAGTGGCAACCACTGATTTAACACCCGTTGTATACAATCCCACTTTTGTCCCAATTCTGGTATAAGAAACAGGCTGTATTAGGAATCAATATTTTGTTTTATTAAAGTAAAAATCAGTTCAAAGGCGGTCCCCTAAAATTATGCTGGGGAAGTCACCACAGTCACGTACATAAATATAGGCAGCTGGTTTACAAAACTAACACACACACACATGCTCAAGCAATACATAAATTAAATGATAATATTCCTGAATTTGTTTAAATATGTGTTTCTAAATATCACAATGCACTTCACATTAGCTTGCATGCCACTTACTGGACATTGTGTTTAAATCCTTCACACAGCATGCACATTAAACAAACCTTCTTTTATAAATTACAGATTTTAACACACACTTCATTTTCTCCAATATCAATTACAAGTAGTGGTACCAGGGAAAAGGTGTATAAACATCAACACCACCATGTTTCATTTGTAGTTAATTACCCCCTTATGTTAATACGCTGTTGTGTGTTCCTCTCATATGCATATAAAGAAACAAAAGCCAAGGTGAGTTGCGTCACAATCTACAATTGTGTGTGTAGAGGAGCGTTACCATCAACTTGTAACTCACAGATTGTTGATTTATCTACATTATGTATACACCCAATATTATAATTTGCTAAAAGAACTATAACTATTCCACTCATTTCCCTCGGATGATTGGGGGTATCTAATTCAGGGTTGTCCCACTTAAACACAATGTCATCAGTGAAACTGTACTGTTCATTGGAAATTGCAGCTTTTCTATGGAATTGAAATTGGCTTTGCTAAGCACCCTTTGATCCCAATGTGTCTTTTTAACTATCTATGGCTTTCACAGGTCAACATTTATGAATCGATTTTGGAAATGAGAATTGTTGTACACCATTTTTCACATCCAGTGTCAGACTACACTGGTGAAAACACAGAGTGTTGGATTTATTTTGCAGACTAAACCGGTGACAACCCAGGGGCGCTCATGTTCAATGGGAGCGTAACATTCATGGAAAGTGTAAAAGCCTGGAGTAAGGCTTTAATGCCTCCCATTAACATTACCCCACTTTTTCAATCATTTGTATGGTGTAGAGGAGGGGCAGAACACTACTTGTGTTTCCGCTACTCCCTTCCTCTCCGCCATACAAAAGCTCCAGCATTTGCGCCGGCCTGCATTTTCATGCTGGTGAAAATGCTGGAGATTCCTATGAAGTCTGCCTGCTTTATGAATGAGGATAAAGCAGACAGACCTTCTAGGGATCGATGGTACATGCTTCTTGCATGATAAGTGGTGCTCACAAACAAAAGTAAATGCTGCCTGCGATGCCATCAGGTGCCGGTAATTCACAAGTTCCAATAAATCAATTTCTGTAATTTAAGTAGAGAAGAATTCTAGTCGGTATCGTTAACTCAGTGTTTCAGAATACTTAATACGTGCTTCTCAATTTTTTTTAATTCAAAATTCCTCTGACCTTCAGTTTCACTGATACAAAAAATGCAGAGTTCTTCCAAACACCTTCCACACTTGGCCGGTAGATTCTTAATGATTTGTTTTTCTTTAGCGTGCAACAAACAGTCTCTTAGTTAGATCTGTTGAGAAAACAATAGGAGATTGTTTTCACTCCATACAGTCTTTTTTTGGGGCGTTTTGATGCAGGTTATGCACCGGAATCAGTCGCTTGGGAAGACAAAAAACCCAATTTGTCCCACTCCAGAGAGTTAGTAGGGAAAGTATTTTAAGGGAGTTATAGTTAATTATATTGGGGAATTTCTATACTCACATTGGATTGTGCTTTGTAAGTCATAGAGAGAGCATGTACCCTCAGAGTTCTCAGGCAATATTCTCCTGTTAGTTAGGCCACTCTGGTGTTTTGCAGCTGCCTCTTTTAACTCAGGTGTGCCACAGGTACAATCTGTTTCCAGCTTCTGTCCCAGCAAGGCCTATTTTCTTCCAGATTTTATCTAAGTGCAGCACTCATCCACTTGAATAGAGGTTGCCCTTTCTGCAGGCTTCACAATCCCAGAGCTCTCTCTCACTTCATGCATGTTTCTACTTATACAATGTGTACCATTCCCACAGTATGTCACACCTAATATCACACTTTTGAATTGGTCAAGATTTTCCATTGGCTTGCTAAACAGTTTGACACTCCCAGAGAATTTACCCCATACTTTCATAGGTTGATCATATTTTTGCACATTTGAAAGGGTGGTGCTGTACACTTTGGACTCATATTTTCTTCCATATCTTTCAGTGGGAATTTTTACCATCAATGAAATATGGGTTTCCAGATATGCATGGTCAAGACGAGTTTACGCATTTGTGGCATGAGTTTGTGCAATGAAATATAACAACATTATTAATATTCACATAACTTTCCAATTATTAATAAATAATAAAAGGTTGTAATTAGTCTAATTTTGTAGAGGCAGCTCCAACTGTTTCCGAGCATGTGTCTCTTTGATGATTCTACATCTTTGCATTGTCAAGTCATAGTGAAAACCATTTTTAAAATGCACCAGGGAACCAAAACCTCATGTTGGCATAACGAATGATGAGAACAGCTTTCAGAGGCCATTTCGTGTACGTTTCTATTATTACTGCAGATGGTTGGTTTTATGGGGGCAGTTTGTGTTAAGGATCTGGTCCCCAGGTGGCCAAGCCAATGGCCATGAGGCCCTAAGCCTTCAAACCTCCCACTTTGACAACATGCTATTCATATACACTTTTGACTTTGTTACCTTGAGTCATGGGTCTATTTGAAAAACAAACTAAAACAATATATGCTAAGCCAATACTAGGGAGATGTCATTTACCAATGTAGTTTAAGCATATTCCCTATATCTTCTTAAGAACTTTATTCGGATAAAATATCCATGAAAGCACATAATAGTTATACAAACAGAGATAAAATACAAAGAGAAAAAGATATTCATTTTCAATTTGATATAATATCCAATACAATTTGAATTTTATTCAACAAACAAGCGGATAACAAAAGTGCATGTGCATTTATTCCTGTTAGGCATTTTATATGTTGGAACCATGGGATTTTGGGAATACCCTTTCTGTCAATCACGTCTCTGATGATAAACTGGGTTAATTTTGCCCTATTATTTGCCCAAATCCTCAACCAATTCAATGCTGGTTCAAGACACATATCATCCTCCACAGAAGTCGTGACAACCTCTGCATGTACAGCATAATTGATAGCGGATCTCAGAAGATGCAACAGCTTCTTTAGAAAATGGGTTTCTGTCATTGGAAGGTTGGTGATGCTGCAATTTCCCCATAGTGATGCACCCTACTTGATAGCCGATTTTGTTTGTATATTATACACTTTGAGAGTCATAGTGAGTGAGTGACTTTTGCACATTTCCATAAAATGGAAAACTCCCCCGATCAGTTGTTTCATTCTCAGCTCCTGTTTTTTAATATGGCCTACCCCTGTTAAATTTGAGGTAGAGCGGACCCCCAAATAGCCAAATTCTAGAACTCATGGTATAACCGGCACATTGCTTAACATTTTTGACATTTTAACCAGTTTATTCCCCCAATGACATGCCATAACTGTGGATTTTTCAGTATTGACCATGAGGGCCAGCCCATTCATAAACAGGTGTAGGCATTGAAGGCAAGTCCCACAATATGCACACACCAGAGTAAATACAACCCGCTAGGGAAATAAGCCAAGAGATAGCTTTACACGGATAACAAGGTTTACTCGTACAAAATACAAATATCAGAAAAGAACTGTGCTGCTCGAGAGCGCTCTGCTCTTACATCAGAACACATGGGGTTATAAGCAAAATACACGTTAGAGCTTTATGAGACATTTTGGTGCTCCCGATTGTAGGCACCCCACATAGGGGATGCCAAGCACTAACTGGCTAGTTCTTCTCTGTCAATCTGGCTTCACGTGGGTCAGCTGGGCTCATCCTCGCCCTGAAGGTCATGTCACTTATAAAATACACTGTTTCCTATTTAAACTAAACAACTACGACATGCTATTCATTAATTATGGCAGGCACCTTGGCGGCACAGGAAAGGGATGCCGGGGAGAGGGGAGGATAAGATACAGTCATGCAGACCCGTTCATTCAGGATTCCATTGATCCCACAGTCCCCGCAGCTAAGGTCTCCCCTCTGGGGATAGATCTTTGATTTACCCTTCTCTGCATCTCATGTTGCTTGGACGTCTGTTATTGCTAAGGAGAAATACAGCCATGTGGGCTTTGGATCTTTGGTGGGCATTTTATGGAGGTTAGGACCTGGGGGTCAGCTGCTTCTTAGAGTGCCAGGGGTGTGGGGCTCAGGTTAGTGATGTGCAGCCAGCACCAGGCTAGCTGAGTGGGGGTCAAAGGCTTGATTGCAGTTAAGTGGGGAGGAATGGACACATCCAGGGGCCTTGTACTGTCTCACGCTCTGTGTAAGGCACATTCGTGAAGGCGATGCTAATTATTCGCAACACTGCAGGGACAAGAGGGAAATGGACTTCGTGGGAACAAGGTTCAAGCAGAGCCAGCATGCTGTGCAGAAATTGGATTCTGTGAATAGGGAACGCAAGCAGCATGGGTCTGCGGCCTGTCTAGTTTGAGGCCTATTAGAAAATGCCATCATGAAGTGTGGACATTTCTAGTGTTAGCATTTACTTCTAAGTGCTTCAAGGTTTCTATATGATGCCCGGGGGCGTCGGGTGCTCCTCCTGGCATGTTAGATTGCTTCATATGGGTTTCGCCTTATATGGAAGTGCCTAGTTGGGATAGGCTCATTTCCTTCCCAACATTCCCCCTTTCGTTACTTCTACAGTAACATATTCACCCCCCATATTTCCATTCATTTGCCATCCTCTCTGCTTCGTCCCAGGCGGGTATCCCTTTTATGGGCATCCAGGCTCTACAGTCATATCTTAGGCTCTGCCCAATCTGCGCGTATTGTTCGGGTGTGCAGGTCATATACATACATCCCCCATCCCCTGCTAGGTCCACCCACACTTCCGGGTAATTTTCAGGGTCGGGTCGGGGTGCAATGGTAGTGTGATATAGAGTGTCCACCTCATGCCTGTGTCCTTGATAGACAGCAACTATCCAATATTTAGGGTAATTGTTTTCTTCTGTCTGTATTTCTACTTCTTTGGTACCACGAGGGTTCTCACCATGAGTATTCCCAGTTGTCACTATCTTCATTGCACTATTGGGGACTGCTTTGGCACAACATCGGAGACCCAATCAGCATATGCAAAAAATCTTTAAAATAAACACGAGGATCAGGACAAACAGCTTAATAGTTGTTCCAAGCCAGGGTGGTACCCAGCCTAATGCCATGTTCACCCAGTCATCTTCTTGGATCCCTGCTTCCTTCTTCATTTTTACCCCAAGTTCATGTACTGCTGCAATGACATGTGATAGTGTCCCGTTGTCGGCGCCAGCAGAAGGTACGAACGTGTAACATGAACTCCCAATCTTTTTGAAGACCCCGCCCTCTTTAGCTGTTAGGAGGTCGAGGACATACCTATTTTGCTTTGTCATTAGCCTGAGCGTTCTTAGCTCCACCTTGAGGATATTGAGCCCCTCTTCAATGTCATGTGCTAGCTGGATCAACTCCCATCAAACTATTTGGAGCCATTTAGCATTCGTTCGAGTCTGGACACTGGGCACAAGAGATGTGAAAACTGTCTCTGCAAAATTGTACAGTCTATATTCGTTTGGTATTTGTGTGAGCAAGTTTGATTCTTGAGAAAAATAGTTAGCGGATCGCTTCTTTCTATGCATGCGATCATGACATTCTTTTTCTGGTAGGATGCAGAAACTTGGAGGCGTAATGGTTGGTGCAATTGCTGTGGGTTCTGGCACCCCTTGATCTTCGTCTGGGAAGGGTCCCCTCCTTTTGGTGTTCTTTGGGGACTACAAGCAGGGTTGAATGCATTGTTGCAAGCAAACAACAACCTCCCCAAGATGACGGGAGGTGCACGTACGCTTTCTGGCCGCATACCCAGTAGTAGTCCATCAATGCAGCAGTACCCTTTTGGAGGTCTGGAGTAAGCAGTGTTCGGTTGCATTGCTTGTTTGATCCTACCGAAACAGTTCCTTCGATGTAAAAACAAAGTTCATAACTTTCTTCCTGGTGCACCTACATGATTTTTCAGTTGCTGTGACCCATGTCAGCTTTGCAATATGTTCTGTCCATTTTTGTTCACATGCTTGCTCAATGAGGGCTAGTGTTTCACCTTAATAACCTACAAGTCCTTCTGCTTTGCACATAAACATTGCTTCTTGCCACTTATCGTTCATGTATTTTGTCCCGTGTATAGCGAGGAACGCTTCCTTGAAACATTTGGGGTTGGTAGAGCTGGTCTTGCATTTCCTGGCATCTGGCTCAAGGAGTTGTAAGTGAACACTGCATACCTGGAAAGTGCCCTTTATCCTACATAGTGCAAGGTAGATTAGACATTGTGTTTAGTTCAATGGTACCTCTCGTGGTATCAATACTTTAGGTGCCCCAGATGCATGGGGTATTAGAAAACGGACATAGCAACGCCCATTAGTCATTCGCCTTACTATCGCATTCATATCAGAGTATCAAAGGTTTGAATGTTTGGGATGGCAAAGGTCTTCCACTGTGTCTAATCCTAAACCATGATATACATCATACTTATGTTGGTGCGTTTGTCATTTTCTTCTATCACTACGCAATGGAGCTTTCTCCCCCCTAGCACTGACGTGTGAGTAGTAAACACTGGATGATTGCATTGCGTGGATTGGGAGCTGCTCCATGTGGTATTTGTAGTATTATACATTGTGTTATTTATTACTCCAACAATTAGTTCAGCTCTCATTACCTGGGCGCTTTTCATTCATCCTTTCATTCAGGGTAAAGGGGCGGGAAAAAACTCTAATCATATTAGGGGCTGGGGTCAACAACATGTTAAATACTGAAGAAGATGATTGGGGGTAAGTGCTAAAGGGGGTATATACGTGATATTTGGGGCATATGGTGACTTATCAGTTATATTTTCCGTGGACACAATAACACTTGGGACCTTTCTTGTCATATTACGATGCAAACCTGTAAGGATCATAGGCAAGTTCTCATTCCAGGTCCACTTATATCCATCCCATGTCCATTTATCCTCCTCCCCCCTTCTTTTATATGGTCCCCCCAGATAAAAGGTGCTGTCCAGTAAATGCCCAATTCTAGTATCAATATAGTAAACAATATCGCTACAAAGTTCAAACAGCAGCTGTAACTGTACATTCTCAAAGAACTCATTCTACTCCTACTGCTATCTACATTTGATGAATTTTGCAGCAGTGTCATCTCCATAATTGTTGCACCTGCGGAGAAGGAAAGAACGGGGTGGGTTTAAGTATGAGAGAGAGAGAGAGATATTTTTAATTTGAGGTAGCCCAGGCTCTAGCAGCAATGCATGTTGTTTTACACAGCTCACATGCACAGATAAAGTTCGGCTAGGGCCACTTTAGGTTGTGCTAGTAGCTTGGCTGTTCTCGGTCGGTGTGTTTTGTGAGGTACTGTCTGGGGCTTTACGAACACCTGAGAGATGTACCCAGTACCACAGCCCCTTTACTTTCACTGCAAGTGGGGTGGAAAACACTACCTCGTAAGGTCCATGGAAATGGGGTGTGTTCCACTTCCGAACAAAACTTCTTATATAAATGCACTCTCCTGGTAACAAGGTTTGGATTGGGGTTGTGTCAGGCAAAGTAGTTGTAGTTTCACTCGTTTCTGTGAAGAGTGGTGCAATTTGTTTTGTAATGCATTTTATTGCACATGTAAGCGGCGTGAGATATTGTTTGAATTCTGCTCCTAAAATGGTAGCAGCTCTGTGCGCGTCTGATGCTCTCCTTACTGGTGACAGTGGCCTTTGCATGCGTCGGCCAGTCACTATTTCATGAGGGGACAGGTGGTGGTCCTTACTGGGCTGTGTGCACCCTTGGAATAGTGCCAAGGGCAGGCAAAACACCCAATTCTTCTTGACAGTGTTGCATAGTTTGGACAATCTACTTTTGAGGAGAACTTTTATTTTCTCCACCAATTCCGTTTGCTTGTGGTGGTAAATTGAGCACATTTTGTGTTTGATCCCCAACAATTGTGTTACTTCCTTGAATAATTAATTGAAAAAAACGAGTCCCATTGTCTAATCGCAGGACATCACATACTCCCCATCAGGGGAAAACTTCTCTGACCAGGAACTTCACGGCATACTTTGCATTAGGGTGGGCACAGGGACCTGCTTCCACCCATCGGGAAAATGGACACACTACCACGATCAAATATCTTGCTCCATTGTATCTTTCTCTCATGTCAGCGTAGTTGATGTGCAGCTCTTGGAAAGGGTCCACAGGGCGGGGCAATGTCCCCCGTAAAGTTCTCAATGTCATCCCTGTGCTGAACACTTGACATGTGGTACATTGGACCACCATTTGTGTCAGGTGCTATTGTAAATTCAAAATGAACCAATCTTCCTGGAGATTGGCTGCATGTGTTGTTTGGAACTCTGGGATGGGTAATGCAGCTGGTAAAATGCTATATAAAGTAGCTCCACTGGCATTTCAACATTTCCTGTTGCTTGCTGTCACCACAGGAGATCCGTGGGCGATTGAACACACCCACGTTTGAGCCAGAGTTCCTGTTCTTCTTGGGGCGCTCGATGCTGCAATTCAATAATCTGGGTTATGGGCAGTGTTGTATATGCATTTGTGGTTGGAGGTGCTGCCGCACTTGCTAAGAGTTGAGACGTATTTTGCACTCATGTTTACTGGAAGATATGCTGCTTGTTTCGCTGCCGCATTTATGGCTGCGCTTCCCAATGATATTTTGTCTGTATTTTGAGTGTGCGCTAAGAATGTAACCACTGTTACCACTGAGGGCTCTGCGAGGGCAGTGATCAATGTGTTAAGTAATTCTGCATGTTGCACTGGGGACCCATATGCCTTCCTGAACCCCCTTCTCCTCCATCGGGACAGACCTGCGTGCACTATTGTAGTGACGTACGCAGAGATTGAATATATTGTAACGCAGGATCCCTTTTATGCTCTCAGGGCCTCGATCAGTGCTACAAGTTCTGCCGCTTGTCTAGGTAATCTGTTCATGATCAGTGTTTCATACGCCCCTTCTTCCAATCTTAATACAGCCTCTCCAACATGTTTTTCTCCTGTCTCCGGATCAATTGACGCTGGCCCATCAACAACAAATATTTCCCCCTCTTCTAGGGCACTGTCCTTTGATTTGGGAATGTCATCCCCTTCCGCTTCTTATGTTGCACAGTCATGCTGTTGCATATCTTCAGTAGTGCAGGGTTTTGTCAGAAATGTGGCCTGGTTTACTGTTCTGCATCGCACTACGTGGATATTTGGCTTGATAATATTATCTCATAGGCAGATGCTCTGTGTGTGGTTAAAGTGGATTTAGAGCGTTCCAGTATGGCAAACATGGAGTGCTCAACGTACAATGTTACTGAACATCACATTACTACAGTGGAACTCTTTTCAATTGCGAATGCCGGTGCAGCAAGTGCTTGTTCGCAAGCGAACTGTCTCTGCAAGACAGAATAAAGTGTACTGCTGTAGTAGGCCAGAGGCTTGTGTACCATGGAGCATTTCTGGGTCAATACTGTGGTCATGAGGGTGCCATTGTAGTGTGAAAACAAATACAACTTCTGTGTGTAGTCTGGGGTTGCTAGAACCGGGGCTGTGGAAATAAAATCTTTGAAGTCATTAAAAGCAGTCACCATGTATGCTGTCCATTGGATGGCAGTTCCCGTCTTCTGTGCCTCTTTGAGCCCTTGCAGGAGTGGCCTCGTATATGCCACCTAGTCTAGAATCCATGCTTGGCAATAATTGCAGAGACCCAAGAACCTGTGCATTTCCTTCACTGTTGTTGGTTTGGGAGTGGAAATCACTGTTTCAGCCCTGTCGGTTAATATTCTCTTACCATCTTTGGATATAAGTTGCCCTAAGTAGAACACTTCGGGTAAACAGTACTGGAGTTTGTTTTTATCAACCTTATATCCTTTCTGAGCTAGCAACTGGAGGAGGGCAATGGAGTCACTGCAACAGCTGTACTCACTGTCGCTGCAGACCAGTAGGTTATCTACATATTGAATGATGGTGCTGGGCACCTGAATGTTGCCAGGGTCTTTGTGGAGTATCCAGTTAAAGATGCTGGGGCTTTCACAGTACCCCTGGGGCAAGCAATAGTGTTTAAATTGCTTCCCTCCCAGGGTAAATGCTGTAAGGTACTGTGATTCTGAGGTGAGTGGCACTGAATAAAATGCATTTTTCAGGTCCATTACCGTGAAGTGGGTGGTCCTATCCCTGCCTCCACCACTGGTTCTACACAGAATAAAGGCCTGGTTGGGAAAAAGAGGAAACTCCTGAACAATATCAATAAGGGGGCGGAAGTCCTGGATCATTCGCCAACTACCCTATGTGGCTTTCTTGATCGAATAGATAGCAATATTGCATGGGGACGTGGAGGGCCCTATGATCCCTTGCTGCAACGGGGCCTGTAACGTTTCCTGAATCCCTTATTCTGCTACAGGGGATATTGTTTTACCCTTGGTAGTATTGCGCCTGGTTTGAGGTTTATTCTTATTGGGGTTACTTCTTTTAGAATTCCTACATCATGTGGGTTTGTGGTCCATAAGTGTGGTAGAACCTGCTGTAGATCTCCTTCACAGAATGAGGGAGGACCATTAACAATCGCCATGAGGGGGCTCTGTACTTTCCTATACTGTACCATGATGTCACAAGGAATACAAATCTCCAGTATTATCTCTCCATCGTTGTGACCATCCTTAAACAGTTCCTCATCTGTTAATTCTCTCAGTGGTATATTGGGATCAATACATAACACTGTACATCATTGACACCCACGAATGTCTGTACCCAGTACTACAATTCTTTTTGCAGACACCTGTAACTCCTCCAAGTCCAATGACAAAATAGTACCAGCAACTACCTCAGGCACTGCTACAGGTCAGAAAACAAAATATGCGGGTACCCTTCACTCTTTTCGTGTTATTTGGGGCACTGCTCGGGTAAGCACTCTAATGCCATAGATAAACATGTCTGGGTTCACAGGTATCCCTCTCACTACCATCTCATTGGCCACTGCATGTATCACGAGTATGGCCCAGAGGGGGGCACATGCCCGGTGTGGCACAGACAATTTCTCTGTTTGTGAACAATATTGTCATGTTCAATTTTCTGAGCCAATCTCGACTCATGACAGGGGAGCTGTTGTAGTAAAGGAGTGGTGCCCTAACAATTTTCCCTCCAATTTTGACATCTAAATCTTCTGTATAAGGAACTATTACTACAGCCCCAGAGAATCCATGCATGTCAAGAGTTTTTCCTGATAAAGAGGAAGTCATCTTCGTTTATGCATGACATTTCTGCCCCAAGTCCACTATGAAGATGAATTGCTTATTTCCTATCCCTGCCCCCACCAGTGGTTCCTCTTCTGAATGTAAGGTCATTGATAGTACTGTGGATGTTGGGGTGGGTGGAGGTATGGGCCTGTGATTGGGGGAGGTAACTGAGTGTATGCTTGGTGTATTTCATATGGGATTATTGTCGACCCCTGGATAGGCCTGTGCGGGCTACCGTATTGCGGTGGATCATAGCTGCAGTTCCCTCCTGGCCCACTGCGACATTCTGTGGAAAAGTACCTGCACCTTCCGCATGAGCAACATGTTCCTGACCGCCCCCACACTGTCCTTGTCCCCCATAAACCCCTCCTCTTTGTCCTCTGAACCCACCTCATCCTCTTGGTTGCCCTCCTTGCCATTGGGTCCAGTGTATTGTTGATTTCCTCCCCACCGTCCTTGGCCATTATCTGCCCACACCGCTGCCATCCTCGCATGTGTGGCCACTGAGGTACACTCCTCCTCTCCCATCTGTTCTGGGGCAGTGTTACTGACACTGCAGCTACTGTCACAAGTTTATTCTGAACTAGTTTCGCTTCTCACACCTCTCGTCTTTCGATAGTTTCCTGTTCTCACTCTTTGATCTTTCTACAATGGTGTACTAGGATGCTTTGAATATCAGGCCATCCCCTTGCTTCCACCCCGCTGTCTTATCCAGTGCCTTCTGCACTTCCTTTGGAAGCCCACGTTTCACCATAAAACAAAACAAAGACATTGATTGGTCCCAACCAGTGCCCGTCTCCGCTCTCCACATCTCCTGAACCCGAAGAATGTACTGCACAGCATCTTCATCATCCACCATTGTGCATTGCACTATTTTGTTTTTTTTATTTTTATTAATTTTATTCAAACCAAACAACAATACAAACAAACCCAACACGCAGTGCAGTTTACAACAGTTCCATTAAACACCATTTGTATTTCCATTTTTGCCACTGTTCCCCTAGTCCCACCCTCCATTATGAGCCTATTTGTACTTCGCATTCAGTATCTGCTACATGTGGCTGGGTCTCACTACCCTCGGATTCCGTTGGGTCCGATATAGATCCGAACAGTTCCGCTATTAATAATTTCCATGTCATCAGGGTACCCACTTCTTCCTCCCCACTCATGTTGCTCGCCTCCTGCCATACTATCGTTTCGGCCTCCGCCCATTTCTGTAACTCCTTCCACCATACCTCCACCCTTGGCTTGTGGCACTTCTTCCATCCCATGGCAATCCTCCGTTTTGCTAGCACGTATGCCAAGTCTTTTAGTTTCTCAACATGTTTAAGTTTCCGTGGTCTGGGGCTCCCAGCAAGCCCAGACTGTGTCTATGACGAGCGTGACCCGCTTTTTCGCTTATTTTTGTGCCACTTCACCCCAGAAACATTCAATTTCTTGGTATGACCAAAACATGTGTGTCATGTCAGCGTTTTCCATGTCGCACTTAGGACACGCCTGTCGCCCAGCGTTTCCGAACTTGGATATCCTCAGAGGGGTCATATATGCTCCATGTGTTATATACAGCTGTATTTGTTTAAGTCTGGCGTTTCTTGACACTTTCTTGTGATAGCCCAGGGTGTGTTCCCACATCCCATCTTCCATTGGGGCCCCCACCTCCGCTTCCCAATCCAGTCTCAAATGTGTCAATTCCTTCCCAACCTTGGTCATCACCATCTCATACAATCTAGAAATCTCATGCCCCCCTTCCGATATGTCATACATTGCCACCACAATAGCATCTGGTTCCTCTGTCAATACTGTTTCAGGCCACGTTTTCCAAATTTTCTGAACCATCCTATGGTATGTAACAGATTGGCCAGTATGTAATCGCACCTCCTCCCCAAGTTCTTCAAAATTTCTAATGGTCCCCTCTTGCCAGATGTCCCCTAACGTTACCAGCCCCACCGATTACCAGTAGGTTCTGATAATCACCCTCAGCTGCTTATCCCCTCCTGCTGAAGCAACCAGCGTACTTGCGGGGAGCATGGGAATGGGTCCTCCATCATCCGACACGCTCAACGCCACATTTTCCACCCCAGCATCATCATCCTAGGGCGCTCCTTCATATCTGACTCAGACAACCATATCATTTCCCTTAAGTAAAATGGGGTACAGACCCTGCCCAAACAACCTAAGTTCAGGAGTCACATCGTCAGAGAGCCAATTGGCCACATATTGTAGTTGACTTGCTACATAGTAAACCTCAAAATTGGGCAGTTTAATACCCCCCCTTTCATAGAAGTTCTGCTACTTCCATAGCGCCACTCTATTCCGGGTACCATGCCATAGGAAGTCCCTACACATACTATTCAGTTTAGCAAAAAACTTCTTGGGTATCATATGTGGGATATTACTAAAATAATGTAAAAGCCTAGGTAGGACCACCATCTTAAGCATTGCCCCCCGTCCCATCATTGCTAGGGGCAACTTCTCCCAAAACTTCATGCATTTCCGGATTTTCTCAATAACTACCTCAGTGTTGTACTTATGTTCCTCTTCTGCCGTGTGATACACATCTATACCAAGGTAACGGAAATAACTAATCACCCACGGTATCTGTAACACCGGTAACCTTTCCACAGGGGTCCCCTTATAGCTACCTAGCGGGAATATACTAGATTTTGAGGATTCACCGCTATGCCGGACAACCCCGCATACTTCTCCATCACTTCCAGGCTATATTGAAGATTTTCTTCCGGGTATTTCAAGTATAGTAGGTGCCGCTCCCGCCCAACCTCAATACCTATTGTATCATATTGTTGCCTGAGGTATATTGCTAGGGGCTCCAGGGCTAGAATGTAAAGCGTCGGGGACCAGGGGCACCCCTGCCTGGTGCCTCCACTAAGCTGCCATCTCTCGGATATCACTGATCCCGTTCGAACTCTGGCTAGCGGCTCGCTGTATAGCATTTTCGCCCACCTGATATAACCCGGCCCTACTCCGTATCCTTCCAGGGCCGCCAGCAGCCATGGCCACTTAACGGAGTCAAAAGCTTTTACTGCGTCTAGGGATACAATCGCCATTTCGCCTTCATTCCTATCCGCCCATTCGATCACCCGGTGGAGTCGCCTATGGTTGTGGGTTTTATTCCTATTCGGGACATAGCACGTTTGGTCTGGGTGGATTAATTTGCTAATTACTCTTTGCAATCTGTTTGCCAGGACAGCCGTCAATATCTTGCTGTCCTGGTTCAGCATCGACAAAGGCCTGTAGGAGCTACAGCTATGCCCTGGTTTGTTGGGTTTAAGGAGCGGTATTATGACCGCTTCTCTGAGTGACTCCGGCAACCTTCCCATCTCAAACGCTTCGTTAAGCATTTCTAGCATTGGGGGGGGAGCACTTCTTCTCTATATACTTTATAAAATTTGCTAGGGAACCCATCTGCTCCTGAGGTCTTACTGGTGGGCAACTGCCTCACAACCTCCTCCAACTCCTCCAAGGTAATTGGTGCATCAAGCTCTTCTCTTATCTTGGGCAGCCCTATATCTTCTAGTGTTTCGGTTATCTCCTCTCGACTGCCCCCCTCCTTGTCCCCGTATAGCACCCTATAATAATCCGCAAATTCCTTGTTGACTCCTTCTTGGGTGTCTACTACCTCTCCATCTTCTCTAGTTACTGTCCTAATCGGGGGTCTAGGGGTTTCGCTCTTGTACAGCCATGCTAAAAGCCTACCCGTTTTATCCCCTCCCGTGTGCTGTCTTTCTACATACTTTTTATAATTGAGGTTGCAGAGCCTTTCCCAGTGTTCCGCACACTGCCGCTGTAGTTTAAGTACTAGCTCCGTGTCCAAACTGCCATTTTCTAATGTTATTTCTAGTTCATCTTCTACTCTTTGTAGGTCAGCCAGAACCCCACCCTGCAGGCCCTTTGACTTAGCTATGGCTACCCTCCGCATCACCACCTTAAAAGATTCCCATAGTGTACCCGCCGAGTCAACACTACCAGTATTCGTTTCAAAATAGTTAGTGATCTCATCTCTTATGTCCTCTCTAAAGACCGGATCTTTGAGTGCCTCCGCTCGGAGGCGCCATGTCGGGACCGCGCCCTCGGGGGGGGGCAGTATTGCCACCCGAGGACCAGGGGCGAGTGATCTGAGAGGATCCTCGCCTTATATTCTATTTGAGTGCTCTCTGCCATTACATCCGGCGTGGCAAATACATAATCCAATGTCGTGTGTAGCTGCTGCGGGGCTGAGTAGTGCGAATATTGCCTACCATTAGGATGTTTTGTTCTCCACACATCTACCAAGCCAAAATCATCTAGTAACACCTGCAATGCTTTGGCCGCTGGGGTGGCCCTCTCAATCCTGCTATCAGATCTGTCCACCTTGGGGTTCATTACACAATTGAAATCCCCGCCCCAAATAACCGCGTTTCCCACACACATACTAAGGTTGGTGCACAGAGTTCTGAAGTATGCCGCCGTGTTTTGGTTGGGGGCATACGTATTTACGATGCATACCTCTTTTTTCTCCACCAGCCCTCTCAATATAACCGTCCTCCCATCAGTTTTCGCCACTTCCTGTAGTAGCTGAAACGGGACGTGCGCCGCCACTCAGACAAGCACTCCCCTAGCGTAAGCAGAGTACGATGAACCCACCACAATCCCTTTCCATTTGTTCCCCACTAGCCCCAGCTTCTCCCGCGTCAGATGCGTCTCTTATAACAGTGCAATATCTATCTTTTGCCTTTTCAAATACAGCATGACCTTATTCCTCTTCATATAATTGTTAAATCCCCTGACATTCTACGTTAATATCTTGAGATCTCCCATAGCGCGTTAATACCTTCCTCCCCCATTTCCAACCAAACCCTCCCAGTCATGCTATGCAGATACAACCCTTCGGCTCTTCCATGTAGGCTCATGTTTGAACTTAAACTCCCCATAACTGTGTACACCCCAAACTTCCCACCTCCCTTCCCTCCCCCGACCCATCCCTTCCCCAACAACACCCTCCCCAACTGTTGCCCAGCTCCATCCCTGGATCTCAGGCACCCCCACATCTAGCCCTGTCCAGCACAAGCTTATGCTCAGGGCACAGTAGGGTGAAGTCGCCCTAATGGCCACTTAACTATTAGTATTTCGGGGGTGGGTTGCTTCCATCCTGTTGCTCCTATTTTCAAATTTATTACACATTGTGTTAACCCTATGCAGCTTCCAATTACATTTTGCCCACTATATTCCAGTCCATGCTGAGCACTAGGCCCGAATGCTACCCAGTGTTCAACCGGTCCCGCTTTCCCGGTATAATCCGGTACCCCCTCCCACTTACCCCCTCAATGTCCGTGGCACCAGTTCTTCAGTCGTCCTGTTCCTGCCGGTCACGATCCACTTCTTGTTCCGGGCAGCCTTGCAGATCCAGCCACGTTACCACCTCCTCAGGAGTGTAAAAAAAAAGCGCTCTGCTCTTATGTAGCACCTTCAGCTTTGCTGGGTACAGAAGCATGTACTTGATGCCTGCTGCTTGCAGCCTCCTCTTGATGGCCACGTAGCTGTATCTCTGTCTCTGCACCAGCATTGTGTAATCTGGGTAGGCTGTAATATTGACGGATTCTTTCTGTATTGTTCCGCCTTTACGAAAATATTCCAGGATCTTCTCCCTGTCTCTATAATTCAAGATCCTCACGATGATGGGTCTCGGCGGAGCCCCAGGTCGTGGTTTCTTCATTAAGGCGCGGTGCGCCCGCTCCACCGTGAATCCCTGCGAAAGCTTGTCTGCTCCTATTTCCTGTACGATCATGTTCTCCACATAGTTTGTAGGGTCTTGGCCCTCCTCCCCCTCCGGCAGGCCGGCCACCCGAATGTTATTTCTTCTCGCTCCTCCTTATGCTTCTTCCACCTGATTTTCACGGTTGGCAACCTGCTGTTTGAGCACATGAACTTCCTTTGCATTATTTGTGCTGACATCAGTATTGATCTTTACAGCACTTTCCAGACCACTTGTTCTCTCCGCCAGCGCCCTGACATCTTGCCGTAACAGGGTAAGTTCAGTTCCTACCACATCAATGTTGTTCTCCAGAGCTGTCCATAAGTCCGCCATTGCCGCGGCCCATTTAGTGCTCAGCTCCGTTATAGCCTCCAGGATCTGGTGCTTATCTCCTTCTGGGGCTTCTTCCGCAGTAGTCGCAGCCGTGCTCTGCTCCGATGTTGTAGGGGTCCTCTGTGTTTTCGCGAAGACCTCCATTGTGGGTTGTTTGGTCTTGGATCTCAGACTTTTTACCGACATGATGCAACCTTGCCCACGTGTCTGGCTCTGACTCGGTGCTGTTTAGTTGTTGTTCGAGTCGTTGGGGTCTCTGTATACCAACCTACACCTATTGTGGCACGTTAAATTGTTATTCGGGTGGATTGTAGCTTCCAATGTATTACTTTCTGCACATAATTCTCGTCCCAGGAGCGCCGCCTCGTCTGTGTCAGACAGAGAAAGCTTTTGATATTGTCTGACGACAGTTATTGTCCACCGTTCCACTTGAGCGGCAAGGTCCGGTCGCCCATGCACACAGATGCAAACCGCTCCGGTTCTCAGAGCCTACTTTAGTTATGTCACAACAATATCCAACACCACCGCCATTCTGCAGGGTCCACTTAGGCTATGAATTGCTTCCTCGCTTCCGGCATCCTGCATGAGTGTCTGTGTTATCTCCTATATCCGTAGGAGTACTATTGTCCCACAGGATACAGCACCTCATGTCCTCATGTCCTATTCACTGGCGCTTCCCCCAGTGTCTGGGTCTCTCCCTGTGTAGTGTCTCTGAATCTGCTGGGGCCTTTCACGATCTGGCCTGTGTTATGTGAAACCTGGGTGTCTGGGCTCATGCAGTGCTCACCTGTCCATAATAACGTACGATCATTGAGGCAGCAGATGACTTTGTGCAGCCATTGAGGCCATTCGGTCAGAGCGCAGGCTCAGCTGCCAGTACACCGCCTTGCTCTCTCTCAGCCCCATCTATATAAGCTGGCGCTTCCAGTCCTATTCCGGGGGTTACTGTGGCTTAGAGCCCCCGATCGCCATCTTTGTCTTCAGTCGGGCACAATTTCCTCTCAGTGTTCGTGCCTATTGTCAGCAGGGTGCTGGCTTCTGCATCCCTGGTGCTTCTTTCTGGTCTCTGTGACTATCAGAGGCTGGTGGTACATACAAGGTGCATATGCCCACTTGCCTCGTCTGCAGGCCGCAATGGTTGACTTAAGCAGCATGTGCGTCCCAATCCTTACTAGGCCGCTTCACGGTCCATCAGTGTAATCCTTTGTTCAGGATCGGTCGCCATTTTGTTTCAGACGGTGCGGGTCTCGGTGTTGCTTGTTTTGTCCGTAGTTGTTCTTCCACTCCTCGGTGCGGCTTCGGGATGCAATCCCTGCGTGCCGGTTGCTTCCAACCTATTGTGGGTACGTTGTCATTCCTCTTGTCCGTTCCGTGTGTACATCGTTCCGGTTCAGTGGGAGCACCGAGGATGTGCCGCCGATCTCATGGCCAGTTAGCCCAACACTGCATACTTCCCCTCGTCAGCCCGGGCTGTTCGTGAGCTTCTCTCGGGTAGTCGGCCGCTCACTGTTCCAGCAGCAGCTGCACGCCTGCAGCCTGTTCACTACACGCCTGGCACCCGATTTCAAGTGCCGCTGATGGTTTCTTTGTGTTGGCGCGCCGCCATCCTAGTGTCAGTTACGCCTCTCCCGGATCAGGACACAAAGTAGCTTAACTCCCGCTACTGTGTCCACCCTCTCCCGCCGATACGCTCATCTGCTGCCTGAGGCATTCACGCAGATACAGTATCTTTTTTCTGCTGGAATCAGCCGTCAACACATGCGCTTTGCTTTGGATCAATAAGTCGGATCACGGAGCTCCAAGGAATCACAGCCTACTCCATGGCTGCTTGGCCACGCCCCCTGTGCATTGCACTATTGATTGTAAATCGGGTTAACTGGGAAGGTCCTCCGCAGTGCATCCCAAACTTGTGCCCTAATATTGTTGAATGACACCCCATCATGGGAGTCGTTGCTTAGTGTTACTCCTAGGTACCCCGCTTTCACCCACACTGATTTTGTTTGATCTCCAACTGCTGATACTAACAGGCTCTTAATGTCCCCTATGGCTAGGCGCACCCCTGCAGTGTTTTTCGAATGCGTATATCCATTTCCCTGCACCTGCCGTGAGCGGGGGGAGGGACTTGAGAAGATTGTTTTTGTCCATCTGTGCCCAGGGGACATAATGTGGCCGGCCTGCTCCTTTGTGGTTTAGGGGCATTTACAATTTTGTTTTTACTTTCCCAACTTTCAGGCCACCTCCTTTCTTCTTCGCCAAAGCTATTACCCTGACCAGTTCCCGTAACCTCCCCTCACACAAGTCTTCCACTCTGGGTGTTATTGAAGGTACCTGTTCTACTCCTCTCACTGCCCCTTCTTCTGTATCCTCGAAATCGCTCCAATATTCCTCATCCCCTCTTCTCGATCCTACATTCTCATATTCGAGGGTATTTGTTTCCCCTTCCCTTTCCACACGTACAGCCCGTATGGGTGCACTGTCAGTCCTGAACAAGAAGTCCCCTGATTTCCATTCCTCCACAGGTGGCAAGGGTGATATATTAATGGGCCGCACCTGCGCTTCCATCACCTCAGTGTTTTCACATGCGGCTCGTAGTCTCACTAATTCTGTATGTGTGGTGGACAATGCCACCTCAAGAACTCTTACGCTTGCTCCTGTATAGGTGGACACTGCTGGGGTGCAACATATGGAGGGGGCGGGCGGTACTGGGGTTGGCTACTATCATTCCCCCTGAGACATAGGTGGGGTTTGTGTATCCCTCTGCTGGTCTAGTCAGCAATGGATAATGGTTCTTTGGTGGTTCTCCCCTCTTCTCACCCTCCCCTGTATCCATCTCCTTCTCCTTGTTTGGCATTACCCCTCCCACCTCTGCGGTCTCTGTTTCCTGAAACATCCGCCACAAATCCAATATCTCCCGTCGGTTCTGTAGCGGTCTCTCCTTGTATTGGGCAGTCAAGTATGTTGACATATGGTCCAGTGCACACTTACCGAAAGATCCCTCCTCTGGCCAGGAGTGAGGCATTCCCTCCCCTTTAGTCTCCCTCACCCACTGACTGTGGTATTTTTTAATGTTGTCACTGTATAGGGGTAAGGCTTTAAATATGTGGGTTAGGGGTGTGTCTGTCCCCATAGTTGTCGTCTGTCTAGAATATGTGTCACCTCTAGGTGCTGTTCAGTGTTTTCCTCATCAGCCCACACCTTTAAGTCGTGTAGTGTCAATAAAAGAAAACCTTATTACATGCACGTCACAATGATCTGTCAACCAATAGTGTCACAATTGTATTTATATCAAAGAACGTATACATAAAAAAAGTTTAACTTATTCATCCCCATTCACACCCTCCACACTTTCTCTACTCACTTCTGATTTACACCATACACTCCCCTACTGGGACTCCTCCATACATGTGGAAAAAGTACACTGAAAACAACAAACTAAAATAACAAGCTAAAACAACAACCGCTACTTTTCCCCCTAGCCCTCTACTTATACGGGGCTCCTAAATTTCTCTTTATTCATGTTTTCCTGCACTGGTCAGGACAGTGCACTGTGGCTGCCACCTTTTCTCCTCAGACAGAGAGGCTCTCTTTCCATCCCATTTTATATCCCCATATACTTCAAAAACGAAAAAATGAATAAACTATGGCCATATATAAAAAAATGTCAACATTCAACAATCAGCGTCATCCATCCCCTTTCATTCATCGCGTGTTTCCCTCTACCATACCGCTCCATACCCTTCCCTAGACATTGTTACTCCTTGCAATCTTTACTCACGTGTCCGAGTTCTTCTGACAGCCTCCGTTCACAGGTTTTCCACAACAGGTCTGAGCCTCTCTCTGGGGATGTACCCGGCTCCAACGAGCAGGCAGGTTTCAGCAAAGCTGGCACCCGCAAGGACCACTTCTGCTGCGTATGCCTTTTGGGGGACCGGTCACTGTAGGTTGGCACGGCCCTTCCGGAGAGGCCACCTGGTTTTCGCCACAAGTACGAGGGATGGGGAATCGTGTCGGGGGTCACCAAATGAAGGCAAGTCACACAATACGCACACACCAGGGTAAATACAACCCGCTAAGCCAAGAGATAGCTTTGCAAGCAATCAAGGTTTACTCATACAAAATATAAATATCAGCAAAACACTCTGCTGCTCGAGAGCGCTCTGCTCCTACATCAGAAAACATGGCATTATAAGCAAAAAACACGTCACAGCTTTATGTGAGCCATTTTGGTTCTCCCGATTGGACGCACCCTACACATGGGCTTGCTCCATAGGGGATTCCAAGGACTAATTGGCTGGTTCTTCTCCATCAATCTGGCTCCATGTGGGTCGGCTGGGCTCAGACTCGTGGAGAAGGTCAGGTCACATATAAAATACACTGTTTCCTATCTAAACTAAACAACTATGTCATGCTATTCATTCATTATGGCAGGTACCTGGGTGGCACAGGAGAGGGGTGCCGGGGAGAGGGGAGGATAAGATACAGTCATGCTGATGCATTCATTCAGGGTTCCATTGATCCCACAGTCCTGCACCTAAGGTCTCTTCTCTGGGGATTGATCTTTCATTTACCCTTCTCTGCATCTCATGTTTCTTGGACGTGTGTTATTGCTAAGGAGAAATACAGTCCTGTGGGCTGTGGATCTTTGGTGAGGGCTTTATGGAGGTTAGCACCTGGCGGTTGGGTGCTTCTTAGAGAGCAAGGGGAGTGGATGTCAAGGTAGTGATGTGCGGCCAGCACCGAGCTGGCTGGGTGCGGGTCAGAGGCTCGATGGCAGTTTAGTGGAGATGATTAGACACATCCGGGGGCCTGGTACTGTCTCATGCTCTGTGTCGGGCACATTCCTGAAGGCGATACTGATTATTCACAACACTGCAGGGACGAGAGGGAAATGGACTTCCGTGGGAACAAGGCTAAAGCAGAGTCAGCATGCTGTGTAGAAATTGGATTCTGTGAACGGGGAACACAAGCAGCATGGGTCTGTGGCCTGTCTAGTTTGAGACCTATTAGAAAATGGCATTGTGAAGTGTGGGCATTTATAGTGTTAGCATTTACTTCTAATCGCTATGAGGTTTCTATATGATGCCCAGGAGCGTCGTCTTAACCCCCCCCCGGTACGTTAGATTGCTTTGTATGGGTTTCATGGAAGTGCCTAGGAGGGTGGGATGGGCTCATTTCCTTCCCAACAGCATCAATCAATTCCTGCAAAGCCCTAGCGGTACGTGTAATCAGGACCGTGCCGTCTGCAAAGGTGAGCACATGTAAAACTCTTGTCCCGAGTCTAATGCAGTTGGAGTGTGTTTCTACCAACACCTTGTATAATCCATTTATGTATAATGAGAATAATACTAGGGCTAACACAAAGATCTGGCGGACTCCACAGACAATAGGGAAATATTGGGTACAGTGGCCATGTACACACCTCTGAAACAAGCTTGATTTCTGTGATGCATTTCCATTAATACAGTAATGAGATCTGCAGGGCATTCAAGGGACCTGAGCACATTCCAAAGTTTTGCCCTATTCACCTTGTCAAAAGGCATGCTCAGGTCTTTGAATGTCAGATATATTGGTTCTTCTTTGATGTAAATTGAATATGCTGTCATCTGCAGAAGTCCTGACTGGCGGATTCTTCCGCGTTGGGGATGGATGCGCAGAGGTAGGACGTTTTAGTCCCTTCTTTGTGTCCTTGTCGCTCTAAGTAGCGCAGTGCCGCTGGGAGTATAAATTCCCTCCTGTCCCAGTGGACCTCGCGTTGCAACCCTCTCGGATGCTCTCTGATTCCGGGTTCCCTCACTCCTTTCTGCTGTCGCTCTTGTTCTTCGGATTGTCAGCAGTGTTTCCTGGCTTCGCCTTCCTTAGCAAAGCTCTCTCTCTCCTCTTCCTCTTTCCGCCTCTCGGGTGGTTCTATATCCTTTGCTTTTGGCGGTTCCGTCCCCGCAGATGTGGATCCGCTACTCTTTCTCTCGCTTCTCGCTTCTTTGGACTCCTTGTCCCTCTCACCTTCCTTCGACTTGGCTGGCTGGGCTCTCTTGTGTTCCGTCCAACCCTTGGACTCTCCACACCTTAACCGGCGGAGCTCTCAAACCTCTGACATCATTCAGCAGATCTTCATTTCTGTTCCCTCGGAACCACATTTCAGCAAAGCATCTTCCGCCTTACCTGCTACCTCGCATTCCAGTCTGTGCTCCAGCTTCACTGTAAAAGAACAGAGGAGTCTACTAGTCATCAAGGGTTTTTTCCCCACTGGGGTTTTCCCTTATTCCGGCTTGGTTCCGGAAGGAAGATCCCGGGACCACTGTCTATCAGCGGTCACTGTGGCCTCCCTCCGTGACAAGCACGCTCACCGGAAGAAAGAGAGAGTACCTAGTCCGAAGACACCTACAAGACACAGACAACGATTCCTGCGGTTCAGGTGAGGAGAGTGTGAAGGAAGGAGGTGAGAAAGGGGTCCGGGTACGGAACTTATCAGAGATTGCAATGCCAAAGAGTTACACGATGTCTGCTGAAGGACAAGTACAAGAACTCTGGAAGGCTTTTCAAGCAATGTCCCAGGAATTACAGGGGGTGAAGACGGAGAATGCCCTTCTTAAACAGATGGTATCGGCTAGGGAGCCCCCCCCTCCAGAATTACCGACCATGGCGCTTTCATCAGGGAAGTTCGATGGATCTCCCAAGAAAGTGAAGGAGTTCTTGGAGGCGTGTACGGTCTACTTCACTTTTAGGCCTCATACTTTCGCAACGGACCAGGCCAAGGTGGGATTCTTAATCTCAAATATGACCGGCAATGCGCTGACCTGGGCCACCCCGCTGGTGACAAGCAGTAATGCTATTCTTCAGGACTTTGCAGGGTTCACAAATCTACTCAAGCAGACCTTCGAACTGCCAGAGTTGTCCTTTACCGCCCTGGAGGAGTTGTTGGACGTCAGACAAGGCTCTTTGGACGTCTTGTCATATATCTCCTCTTTCAAAACGTTGGCGGCCGGTGCAGGCTGGCCTGAACCAGCACAATATGCCATTTTCAGAAGGGGTTTGAAGGAGGAGATCAAGGATGAGCTGACCAGACCTCCCCGCGCTCCCACTTTCTCGGATTTACTTGCTGCCGCTCTACACATCGAATTCCGTCTCCAAGAAAGGAAGTTGGAACGACGCAAACAACGAGGCTCAGGATTTCCAATGGATTCCCGTTCATACTCTCCCCCTCACTGCCCTTCTGCGACCTCTCCCGAAGAACCGATGCAGATCTGCGCCACCAGAGCACCCCTGTCTGCCACCGAAAGACGGCGAAGGAGAGAGAAGGGACTATGCGCATACTGTGGGTCTGATCAACACCTCCTGAAAGAATGCACCGAACTGCCGAACAAAAGGTCGGGAAACGAACACCCTTCAGCCGGTTAAAACATTTTCCAATAGCCACATTGGGATTCATGCGCTGCCCAGCTATTGTCTGGAGTATTCAGAGGTTTTTCAGGAGTGTCTTCATTCCAAACTGCCGCCTCACCGGCCAGAGGACTGCACGATAGATTTGGAACCCAATGCCCTGGTTCCATTTGGATGAATGTTCTCTCTCACACAAACCGAGAAGCAAGTGCTGCGAAGATATCGGGACACCAACTTGGAGAACGGTCTTATCCAGCCCTCAAAGTCTCCCGCAGGAGCCCTCCTGTTTTTCATCAAGAAGAGGGGTACCACTGATCTTAGGCCCTGTATAGACTACAGGGGTCTAAATAAGGTGACTGTACGAGATCGTTACCCCATGCCTTTTATCAACGACATCATAGAAGCGGTACAAGGAGCCAGGGTGTTTACCAAACTCGAGCTCAGGAACGCATACCATTTACTGTGAATAGCCAAGGGTGACGAGTGGAAGACCGCTTTCCGCAACCCATTCGGTTTATTTGAGTATAAGGTGATGCCATTTGGACTAGTTAATGCGCCTGCAGCGTTCCAGAGATTCATGGACAGAATGTTTTCCGATATGCTTTCAATATCAGTCATCATCTATCTCGACGATATTTTGATTTTTTCCTCGAACATGAAGGAACACATCATTCAGGTTACTCAAGTTTTAGGACGCCTACAAGAGAGTCAATTGTTGGTCAAGGCCGAAAAGTGCAAATTCGCAGTCCCTTCCGTACAATATCTTGGGTACTTCTTATCAGAAGAAGGGATAGACATGGACCAGGAGAAGGTCCAAGCCATTCTCGACTGGCCCGCCCCTACTTCCGTCTGAGAGGTGCAGAGATTCCTGGGGCTCTCGAACTACTACAGGAGGTTCATTCTGAATTTCTCAGAAGTAGTGTTCCCCATTACTCGACTACTCAAGAAAGATGCTTCCGCGTTTAGATGGTCGGCCGAGACCAAGAACAGTTTCAGACATCTCAAAAACCTTTTCTGCTCGGCTCCGATTCTCCAACATCCAGATCAGTCCCGACCTTTCATCTTGGAGACCGACGCTTCGGCCATTGCATTAGGGGCAGTGTTACTCCAAACAATCAACGGGGTAGAACATCTGGTAGCCTACCCGTCTAAGACACTTTCTCCCAGCCAACTGAACTATTCTGTCCTGTAAAAGGAATTACTTGCCATCAAATTGGCATGTGAAGAGTGGCGTCATTTACTTATGGGGGCACAACACCCATTTCTTATCAGAACGGACCATAAAAATCTGAAGGTTCTACAGGAGATGGAGTGTTCAAATACCAGACAGGCACAGTGGGCCTACCTTTTTTCACAATACAACTTCCAGATCACGTACATTCCATGGTCGCTCAATCACCTGGCTGATGCATTATCTTGCAAAGACTCCAGCAAAGAAAAAGCCTCAATCAATCTTGAACCCATGTTTCATCGCAATCAGATTCTGGCGCTGGTAGGCTCCTTCCTTCAAGAGCTAAAGGCGGCAGTGGTTCAGGAACTTCCACAACTGCCGTTGCATTCCAATTCCCCTTATCAGGAGAAGAACGGCTGGGTTTTTTATAAGAAGCGGTTGTACATACCAGATGGGCCACTACGTAAGAAGATTCTTGATTGGTGCCATAACTCTCGCTCAGCGGGTTACAGAGGAGGACACAACACATTGGAACTCATTTCAAGGTCCTTTGTCTGGCCCACAGTGAGAAAAGAGACCCTAGATTACGTGAAGACTTGCCCGATTTGTGCCAGGGCCAAATATCCGTTAGGAAAACCCCTAGGACTGCTTACTCAAGTTGAGATACCAACTCGCCCATGGGGACTTATTTCCACAGATTTCATCATGGACCTTCCTGTGTCCAAAGCATGTACCTGCATCATGGTTACCGTTGATGCTTTTTCCAGGATGGCACATTTTTCTCCTCTTCCGGGAGTCCCTACGGCTACTAAGATGGCTGAGGTCTTTGCACGAGACATTTTCAAACTTCATGGCCTACCGGACAAAATAATCTCAGATCGGGGGAGCCAGTACATTTCCAAGTTCTGGACAGTCTTATGTAAACGACTGGGGGTTGAGAGGGCCCTTTCCTCTGGTTACCACCCACAATCTAATGGTATGACAGAACGTCTCAATGCCACTCTGGAACAATACTTGAGATGTTACATCACTCAACATCAGGACAATTGGGTATCTCTACTCTCCACTGCAGAATTCTCCTATAATAACACCAAGCACTCTGCCACCGGTGTCTCACCGTTTTTCTGTACTTATGGAGTCCACCCACAGGCTGTGCTACCCGAAGTACCCAGTTTCACCAACTCCCCGGCCGCAGAGGAGGTTTTGGGGAATATTAAGGAAGCACATGTCACCGTATTACGAAGCTTGGAGGCCAGCAGGAGATGGAATAAGATTGGAGCAGACAGACATTGCAAAGACTGCCCGGAATGGAAGCCAGGCGATAAGGTGTGGTTGTCCACCAGGTTCTTACCCAGATGGACACAGTCCTCTAAGCTCTCTCCTCGCTTTTTGGGACCTTTTCCCATTCTCTCAAAGATCAATCCTGTGGCTTATCGCCTTCGGCTCCCCCCCACTCTGAGCTGCATTCACCCTGTTTTCCATTCTTCTCTTCTCAATCCTCACCATTCTGATCTACATCACAGACCTGTGCCTAGGCACTTTCCAACACAGGCAACTGACAAAGAGGAATATGAGGTCTCTGCTATTCAGGACTCTAGGTTTTACCGAGGCCGATTGGAATACCTCTTATCCTGGAAGGGTTACCCGGATTTGGAGGATTCTTGGGAACCGGCTTCCCAGGTTCATGTCCCTCGGTTGCTTGCCAAATTCCACCACCTGCACCCGGGGAAGCCTCGGGTGGTGCGGACAGGAAGAGGGCATAGTGTCATCCGCACGAGTCCCGACTGGCGGATTCGTCCGCGTTGGGGATGGATGCGCAGAGATAGGACGTTTTAGTCTCTTCTTTGTGTCCTTGTCGCTCTAAGTAGCCCGGTGCCGCTGGGAGTGTAAATTCCCTCCTGTCCCAGCGGACCTCGCGTTGCAACCCTCTCGGATGCTCTCTGCTTTCGGGTTCCCTCACTCCTTTCTGCTGTCGCTCTTGTTCTTCGGATTGTCAGCAGTGTTTCCTGGCTTCGCCTTCCTTAGCAAAGCTCTCTCTCTCCTCTTCCTCTTTCCGCCTCTCGGGTAGTTCTATACCCTTTGCTTTTGGCGGTTCCGTCCCCGTGGACGTGGCTCTGCCATCTTTCTCTCGCTTCTTGCTTCTTTGGACTCCTTGTCCCTCTCTCCTTCCTTTGACTTGGCTGGCTGGGCTCTCTTGTGTTCCGTCCAACCCTTGGACTCTACACACCTTAACCGGCGGAGCTCTCAAACCTCCGACATCATTCAGCGGATCTTCATTTCTGTTCCCTCGGAACCACGTTTCAGCAAAGCATCTTCCGCCTTACCTGCTACCTCGCATTTCAGTCTGTTCTCCAGCTTCCCTGCAGAAGAAAAGCGGAGTCTACTAGTCATCAAGGGTTTTTTCCCCACTGAGGTTTTCCCTTATTCTGGCTTGGTTCCGGAAGGGAGGTCCCGGGACCACTGTCTATCAGCAGTCACTGTGGCCTCCCTCCGTGACAAGCACGCTCACCGGAAGAAGGAGAGAGACTACGTAGCCCGAAGACACCTACAAGACACAGACAACGATTCCTGCAGTTCAGGTGAGGAGAGTGTGAAGGAAGGGGGCGAGAAATGGGGTCCGGGTACGGAACTTATCAGAGATTGCAATGCCAAAGGGTTACACAATGTCACATATGCGACCAATAGATACAGATTCAGGACTTCTTCCCCAGTCCCCAATGCTGGCCGGAAACCTAATTATGTGTCAAATAGTAAATGTTCCCGATGTATCAATTGTTCCAATCTCCCTAATATTGTCTTTCTAAATATCTTGAAGTTAGTGTCCAGAAGTGATATTAGCCTATAGGCCCCCGGATTGTCTCTATTTCCCTTTTTGAAGGTGGGAAAAATAATGGGCAATTTCCATGATACTGGAATTCTACCTAATCTCAGGATCGTATTGAAAAAAATGGGGCCCAGACCTCAATCAGATCCTGGAAGATGTTGCTGGTATTCCATCAAGGCCAATAGAGTGATTAAGGGCTTGGGTAAGTAGTGCTTCTATCACATGTTTCACTGAAAATTGCAACATGGAATGCGGTTGACTATCCACCATTTCCTCGACTGTATCTTTATAGAGGTTCGAAAAATGTTCAATTCATTTACTATCACCTACATTAGTTTCATTGCCTCTGATTTTCCATTTATACAGAGCTCTATTTGCCACTTGTGCCCAAAATTGTTTTTAGTGATTGTTGGTGGATGCCACCAATAGCTCTTCCCAGGCTATTTGATCAAATTCAGCTCTCCATTTTTCGAGTGCCTTTCTATATACTGCTCTTGTCTTGATTATCTCTATCCTTTTAGTGACTATCTTTTTTAGTTCAATAAGTCAGTTTACTTTTGCAGTTCCTCTTTCATTGAACAATGTGAAGGCAGCATGAAGCAAAATACAGACAAAGTATACAATTTTGAATAAAGTTCAAAATAAAATACTTTATTAAATCAAATGTCAGGGTGGTAGAAGGCCTAACTTGCCCTATGCTAGGGTCGGATTTCGCTATCTGAATGAAGCTGAGTAAAGTCTGAGTCAAAGAGTTAAACTTAAAAGTCTGTCTGTGTCCAAAACCTATACTTGCCCTCACAACTAAAACTAAACTATGTGTGGGGATGTCAATAATAAAAGAAATAGTGTTTAACTAAAGGTTATGAGCTTTTCCCAGTTCCCCTTCCCCAAGTGTAAGAAAGTTCCACAAAAGTCTCAAAATGACCTTTCTCAAGAGGAAGGTAAGACAGTTCAAACAATCCTCGAGGTTCCCTTCCCCAAGTTCCATGCAACACAGCTCAACATCGAAGGGTCTTGAGACCACATGTGTAGTATCTAAAGGCTCAGGGTTCCGTTCCCCAAGACCTTAACTTCAGCATCACAATTTCCTTGGTTTTCAGCATTCAGGGCTTCTCGGTCTAGGCACAGTTGTCAGACCGCACGGTCCACCCACCACAGATTGTGCAATCAGGATCCCTGGGCTCTTCAGCCCGCACAGGTTCTTTGGTACTTGCTCCTATGCACCAAGTTACCTTTACTTAGTTCCTCTTTATCGTCATCTTGGCTTACATGTGCTGATTTACACTCCTCTGGATTCTCTTTGTCAGCATGGTGGCTTTACCATCATGTGTCAAACACCTCTTTCCAGTCTTTGGCCTTGCCACACTGCATTCAGTCTTAAAATTTCACTTTGGGGGTTTTTGTTCATTCCCCACCTCTGTATGGCACTCTGTCACACATACAACTTTTTCTGTAATTCGCTTTCACATGGCCGCTTGGGCACTACTCTGTTACTTGCTTTGCCCATAAAATTTTATTTGATTTAGTTGTTTCACTTCAAGGTTTCAGTCATTTTGTTGTGCAATATACATTCATGTTGTTTAATTTTAAGTTCCCATTCAGTGCGATATTCAATATGCATTTGTTTTGCTTAAATGTAGGTTTCCATTTAGTTCGGTATTCAATATGCATTTGTTTTGCTTAATTTTAAGTTTTCATTCAGTTAGGTATTCAATATGCATTTGTTTTACTTGATTTTCAAGGACCGTTACTTATTTGTGGTCAGCTAGGAGCGCTCTGGTATTTGAGTGCCCTCCCAGACACTGACCAACTTCCTGCATCTCCTCCTCGTGATTCCCGCTGCTTCCTCTCTTCTTCTGACGCCAGGAAGTCCACCGATGCGATCCCCACTCTCTTGCTGTGTGTTTCCCTCTGCACGCCGGCTCTCTGAATGTTTCCTCATGGATGTGGGCGGCGCCCTTTCTTCTTCAGGCTTTCCCGCAGTTCCTGCTGACTTCCCTCTGTCACAGATATCCCAGATCTGCAGCAATGAAACTTCCCAATTGCTTTGGGTCCCACAAGTCCTCTAGGATATCTACCGGCATCCTTATTCCTGATACGGTACCACCACGGCTGCCTCCTCTTAACAAGCATCCCCTGCTTGTCTCTCCTAAACTGGCCTCCCCGTTTCTCCCTGTTCTGCTACACTGATCTCTCTTTATACAACTGCAGCCTCTTCACAGCCTGCAGGTGTAGATCCCTAATGAGACTTGCTTGACCATTAACAAAGTGGCATGCCTCACCCTCACAGCACTTTACAAGCATCTTCTTCACCCCAGTGCTAGAGTTGTGAAATGGTGTAGAATTCACGACTCTTAGTCGTCTCTTCCTCATCCCAGTACTGTCAAGTGTCATATGTGGGGAAATGCAGGGAACAGTTTTATAGTAATCCATGAAAGTCGGGGAAGAGTTAGGCGAACAGGAAAAGGGGGGTTCCATGTCCCTCCTTTGAGCACCCCACTACCAATCCCCAAGCACCCTCCACCCAGGTCATCCTCCCTTGCTTCTCCAACCCCAGGTTTGGGATCCAAAAGCGATGGCCTTTCCCTGGCGACCTGAGCAGAGGATCCAAGGGGAGTAGGAGTGAGACTACCCTCAGGTTTCTCACAACCATCCTCTTGGTTGCTCATTTTTGCTTACTGCCTAGTCTGTATGAAAACTCTCTGCTGTTTTTAACAGAATGTCATTAAATGAATTTAAGAAAGCCAGTTAATCTGATTCTTCCTTAAATATTGTCATAAAATAGCCAAGGTTAGGGGCAATGATATCCTTTTGAACCACAGGTTTATCAATCTTTTCCCACTTGATTCTCTTTCTGCCGGTTGTGTCGGTTTCCACTCTCTCCCAATGTACAACCTTGTTTAGAATTTGAAAATGAAATCGCCACTTAATACGTAAAGTGATAGGGCGGTAATCGCTATAGACTTCTTTGACTACCTTAAACACCCCAACAGTGTTCCTCCTATTTGTCTGTTTGTTTGTTTTGTTTTTTTATTTGGTAATGTGCAACAAACCCTTGGGTAGCTGGGCGCAACAGGACAAGTAAACTTAAAGCTTAGCTGCAGAATAGATTGGGTACATACATGCAGGAAATATACATTTATTGCCACTTCAGTTTACAATGAAACTGGGGGTCACATATTACGTTTTACATGTTACAGTCAAGTAGTGCAGTGGGTAACAAATACATTGAGAATGGTAAGGCCTAACAGGTATCAGGTAACAGGTGCAGTCTTAGTACGGGACAGGAGCGAGGTTAGGAGTCATTTGCTCGTAGCCAGTTAAGAGCATTCCGTCTAAATTTGGAGTAAGGTTGTTCCATTCTGAGATCTAAAGGGAGTGCATTCCAGGATTGCGCTGCTTTGACCAGGAAACTGGAAACACCAGCTGTGATAAGTTTAAATCTAGGGATCTCTAGAGTGTGGGCATTGGAGGATCTCATAGGGCGTGTAGTGAGTCTCTGAGTTATTCTTTCAGAGAGATATGGAGGTGCTAAGTTGTTCAGACATTTAGACCTGAGTGAGAGTGTTTTAAGGAGTATCCTGTCGTTTATGTTTAACCAGTAGACATATCTTCTACATTTGGAAATGTGCTCTCTGTTGGGAATATTCAGGGCTGCTCTTAGGGCAATATTTTGCAGTCTTTGAATTTTGTCAGTGATGTATTTATTAGCTCCAGAGTACAAGGCATTGCAATAATCCAATCTGGATATTATAAGTGCATTGGCCAAGGTAATGCAGCTAGTTTGATATACAAAAATAATCTATTGTGCTGACTTTTAAATGTGTTTTGTCTAGGGATATCGGATGGTACCCTTCCATTTATAGAGCATATACCCCATTCTACTAGCCATGAGTACACCAGTGCGGCATTGGCGCAGCATTGGGAATCTAGCAATATTAGTGCTGATATTCCCAAAAGTTATATCTTACATCAAAGATGTCAGCAGGAGGTCCATTCCCAATTTTACTATTAAAAAAAAAAACTATAATCCGAGAGCTATTCGGCTTCTGTTCCTTTAAAAGTATTTCCATCACAAATTCATACAAAATTATGAGACTAGAAAGGTCTGCATGTTTTTGTGGGCTACTATAAAAGTTCACAATTATTAAAGATTTACTACTGCTCCTAATAAGGAATAACATTTGAAGAATGTTCGAATTAGTGACATATTTCTTAACAAAGAGGTTCAAAGAGGCCCTAATTACAAATAGCCAAACCCCCAAAACAACGTCCTGTTGTTTTCTTTGAGGCATGAATGGCATCAGCAGAATAGCCATATTTGTAGAATAGCCATACATTCCCTATATCATTTCGAACATTTAATTATGGAAATGCAATACAATGAAAGTATGTTTCTCTCTTTTTATGCATGCTTCCTTTATATTTTTGACCTTATTTCACCTGCATTGAATGAATTACTGAACAATTAAAGCAATGGCTTGTACAATGTTATCTTAATTCAAAAACACATGACAACACTTTATGAAATTAAACGTTAATTTGCTTGGCTGTCATAGTTTTAAAAATCATATTTCTGTATTAGTTTGGGTTTTACTCATTGCTTGACCCCATTTCTGACACAAAATGTAGAAACAGGCACAGATCCTTAGGCTTTCTCTGGTTTCTGCTCCCCAGTAATTGCAAGGAATGGTGTTATTGATGTATCCAAAGTATTGCTCTGAATTTCACTGACTCCACATTTCTTGCTAGAAAAGTTTGATGAAGTACTTCAGTGTTTTATTGTAGTAAAGTACCACACTTTCTGTTTATGGTTGGAGGAAATGTACACCATAGACAAAGATAGCTAGGCATCTTTTCAGCATTTTGCGCGTTAGTTAAATATTTGTAGGCTTCCATTCCATTATTCTAATTTTGGCTTTACAGCTCGAAATATGCAACACTATGGCTTCCAGGTGGTGAAGTCGGCTTTTGAGTCGGGCCAAGACAATACTTCTGTTGTTTCAAGTGGGCGCTCTGGATGCAGCGAGTTACATGTTTCCACTGTGACGAGTTTACGGTCTAGTCGGTCTAGTCGTGGCAGCAATGGCTCCACTGTATCAAATCCGCGTGGAGACAACTCATAGAATCAGGTTAGCAGTTCAGAGCACTAGGGAACTAGGGAAGTGTTACAGCTGTTTGCTTGTCATGGTTTCTCATGATAAGAAATTATTTGTTTATTAATGGGAAACATGCAAGGCAGGTTTACGTAAACAAGCGCGAATACAACTTTTGCACAGGAGGCCATCCACCGCCATGATTCAGGTTACAAAAAAGGTGAAAGGTGGCATTTTCCATATAAGCATAAACTTGCATACATGGGTCCCAACTTTTGATTTTCAATATCGGGGCACCTTCTGTTTATTGTGCGCATGCCATAAGTATCAAGATTTACACCAATGTGTTGTAAACACCTTAAAGTATTCAGTTAAAGCATGGGGTGTCTTAACCTGAGCAATGCTTTGCATTTCTTTCAGGAAGAATAGTTCAAGCAACGCATTCTGACTTTAAAACATGATTTACTGCAATGTCAACAGTTAAATGAAACCCTTGCATGTAATTTGTTTTAACATACAGCTCTTTCCTGTCATCACCACATAACTGAAGAAACAGATGAAAGTTGGATTTTTTTATGTGTCTTTTTATCCATTGTGCCTCTTACATCCAATGCCTGACTTGCAAGGTACGAAAGTGATGTATACATTCATTGCAAGCATGGCTGTGCCTCTAGCATCTCTTGATGTTTAGCATTGGATGTCATACTTGACGCATTTATTCCACCTGATAATGATGCACGTTTCATTGCATCTGCATGGTGATGTGAAGCGACGAAGTAGGACAGCAGCCAAGGAATAGATTAACCTGTTTAATGGTCACTAGTCAGGTACATTGATTTCTCATCTCTTTGAAAACAGTCTCTTTCTATTATTTTCCTTTGTTAGGAAGGCTTCCTTCTGTTTCACTTCCTTTTTCAGGTGGCCATGCTACAGGGGAATCCTCCTTGACTCTTGTCTGGGTGAGTTGAGCATAAGGTTTTGGGCAGCAAGCCTTCTTTATCCTTCAATACGCTCAGATGTACCCATCAAGTTCCTCCTCAGCCACGTCCTGGAACCAGAAAAGGGAAAATGAACAACTAAAATCCATTCCCCCCCCTTTAAATCCCTCTACTCTTATTCTAATAGTCCTCTCTTTGCTCCTCTTTTGTTATGTTCCAGTTTTTCTATTCAGCTCCTCAGTCCACCTCCTCCTGACTCATCGAGGAGGCGATAAAGAGAGTTGGTATAATAAATCCCCCCACTCCTTTCAGCCTCCACCATGCTTTCGGTCCCTCTGGCCGCTCCGCCTCTGTTAACTGGCCAGGCGTGTGCGACGGCCCTCGCTTGGTGCGGGACCTTCACGCAGCCAATTTTCTCCGTGCCCAGGCGCACACCACTAATGGCATCCTCGTGGAGCCCGCACAGCATGGGGAAGCTTCCCCACGAAGTCTGCATGACGCGGTTTGTGCGGTGCCTGCCAGCATGGGCCAGAACTTCCATATCTCCAGTGTACGTCTTTGCCCCTCCGGTGTCTTTTCACTAGCTCCTGTGCTGCGCTGTGGTCTATGGGTAGCCTTCTCCTGGTAAATGCTACCTTGCCAAAGGTCACAAATGGATCTTTTATGCTTTATTAATGTTTCATTCTCCTTTTTCCAGTTTGAGAAACCTTCTGTAATAGAAGATTGAATTAATAGTGCTGCACGTCTTTCAATTATTGGACCCAGGGAGGCAGATATATACTTAGTGACAGAGTGCAGTAAATGCTTAATGGAGATACCGACTGCATTGGTAGTGGTGGAGGAAAGAAACACAGTTGCAAAGCTTTCAGATCCTATGGCTGGCTTACTAGAGGCATACATTGGGTTTTAGTCAGATAGTAGGAAGGCAGATGCGGGAAACATGTGCTGTTGATGGGTGCATGTCAGAAGTACCTGTTACCTGTGTACCATTATGAAACCTCTGTGTTCTTTGTGATGGGTATAGACAAGACCTCGGCCATAGGGCGAGTCCCCAGGTTGTCAAAGTACCAATTAAAAGTGGTGTTCATAGAAGGTAGGTGGGAGTCTGTTAAGTACACTAGACCCTGTGGGTCGTCTCAAGGGAAGCAGTGTGTAAGGAACTCACAGTGGCAACAGTAAAGACAGACACAAGTGATCACAGTTCAAGGGTGTTTATTAAACTGTATAATGGGTGAGAAAAATGCCTAATCTAAACCTAAATCTAAGATGGGATGAAGCTGCAACCATCAAATAATAATAAGGCAGTCCACGTGGCGTCTTGTCAAATAAAAAGGACCTATACTAAAAAAAAAAAGATTGCCAATCCTTACAACTAAGTTATAAAATAGTGTGGTATAATGTTCTCAAGAAAAGAAAGAAGCGTTCACCAAATTATAAGTCAGGATGGTATGGCTGGGGTCTCCCTTCTCCACGGCAGGACCTTTGAGCACAGCACATTCCTGGGCCTCGCCAGCACGAGGTTGCAGTCCTTTCAACGCTGCCAGGACCTTCCCTTCCAGGGCCAAGTCTATTTCCTGCAAAAGTCTCTTGCTTTATAAGGCCTGCTGTACCAAAAACAATAAACAAACAAAAGTTCCTTTGGCAATCTTTTCACGTTGGACGACTGCTCTTTGCCCCTTGTATTCTCCTCAGCCGGGCTCTGATCCTCTTACAACGTTAGCCTCCCTAAATCAGGTTCACCATGGCCTTTCACTCAAAAAATGTGGCATTTAACAGTCTCAATGTCCTTATCACCAATTATCCATTGTGGACATCCCTCAGTGAGGTTCACACATGTCGTCACAATGTTCACAGGTATTTCACTGTTTACCCTCAATTCGCAGGCATCCGTCTGTCGGGTTTACATTTGTCAGTTTCACAGTTCAATTGGTTTCTCCAATGTGTAAAAGACTTTCGAGTGTACAAGGGATTTTGCTCGACCCTCGTAGGACCACTTTGACACTTGACTAAGGCCTCTTCTAAGGCCTCTTGGCTCTTGTAGTTTCAACAAAAACAACACAACCCACAAAGGTTTCAGTCAGAGTCCATTCAAATGAGCGCCCCGCAATGCCTGACAACTCTGCTTCTGAATACTTTAATAGGGTTTCTTTAAAGTTAAATCACACAAATTGTTTGTTCTACAAGGTTGCCGCCTGAAACCTTGGGCTCAGCACTGTTCGGTTTTAGTATCTGTCTTCTCAGACTCAACGGCTGTTCTGAACGATTGTAGTTTCGTGTTTTGGGATTCAAGGATGGACCCCACGGTGGCAAGCGCTTCTCCCCACTTCGGTTATCAGTGCGGGGGTGCCCTATGTGCCGTTGACACCTGTCACACCACACACCAGCTGGACTTCCCGGTCTTCATTTTTCCCTTTCTGAGTGTTCGTGGCTATGAGTTGTAAAGGGTAAGGGCAAATCCCTCCTTGTCATCCCTTCAGGTCTTTCCGCCTTTCTCTTCCGTTTGTACTGCTGGTCTGGAATAGCTGCTTCCTTGTGCGTTCAGCCTTGCTCGAAGTGTGCTTTCGTGCTTTTATCGCTGTGGGGATGGGAAAGGGTCATCAGGTGTGTGTAGTTATTGTCAATTGCCTGACTCTGCCTGACCCTTGTGTTGGCACATGTCAGGTAAACGACTCAGGTGTTCGTCCGTTGTCTGTCATGGTGTAGGAAAGTGTTTATGTTGGAAAAGGGGGGGTAGAACTTCTGAATATCCTGTGGCGTAGGCTGGGGAAAAGGTCTTATAGGAAAGGGGGTACCGCGTCTCACCCGTCGGTGTCCCACTTCCACTCCCTCAGGACCCCTCATTGAGGTGATCCTCCCGCACTGGTCCACCCCTAGGAACTGGATCCAATAGCGATGGCCGTGTCCTAGCCACCTGGATGACAGATCCCTGGGGACTAGCAGGTGAGACACCTTCCGGTTTGTCTCAGGTGTAATGTTGCAAGATTTTTGAAATTAGGAGATAATTAGGGGCATGAGGGGTAGATAGAGAGGTAGAGGTTAGGGTATTTTCATTTCCGGGCTCGTGGAAGTATATTTCTTTTGAGAGTTTCAGGTGCAGTACAATGTCACGCAGCAGGGAATACACACATCTACAGAGTATCCCACAAATGTTATTAGAGAGAGGTTTGCACCACTTGACGTGTAGTAACCAAGATTAAAAGATGATTCAGATTTGAAGGTTTAATAAAATATTGTATTTAGGTATTGTTATTTCAAATAGCACCTTTCCTTTAATAAGCAGTAAGGAGCTGGGTGTGAATGCCCTTCACTAACAAGAGTTAAATGGAGGTTGTTCTCACAATATGACATATTTTAAATAATGTGCTGGACCTCATGTCCGTTTACTCGGCATGGTTCAGCATTCGGGAGGATGTCTGTTGTGTATCACTTGGTTGGTTGCTGTTATCCTTCATTTCTTTCGAGTTGGTTGGTTGAAGAGTCAAGTCTTGAGCTGTTTCCTGGACGTCAGGTGAACCTTTTCCAGGTGGAGATGTTTTGGTAGGGTGCTTCAGAGTTTCATGGCCAGAAAGGAGAATGAGGATTCTCCTTGTTATTTCTCTTTGAAGTTAGGGACTATGACTAGTGCAGCATTGCAGTATTTATGAGACATAATACAGACTGCCCTCCTGTAATATATTGCACGTAAGGACCTTCTTGATTAACAGGTAACAGGGGGGCATATGTCAAAGTTATCATCTCTAAGGCTGTCCTAGTGCCGGTCGTCATTTGGTGTACTGGGTGCCATATTATGTGGCATAAAGGCTGCTCCATTCACATTTGAAAATGCGGTGGATCTGGGGGTGGGGTCTGGAAGCTTTGTTGAGGTCTACTGGGGCATTAATTCTTTCTCCTGTTAGCAATTCTTACCAGCAATGGGGATCCCGAAACCTGTTACATGATAGTTCTGTGTGAACCCTGTGTCTTTTCCTCCACCACATCCTCTCCTGCCTCCCTGCTGGAAACATCCCCCTCCACCTGACCTGGGAAGCATCTGATTTCCTTGTGTTAATAGTTTTTAGTGACACAGCCTTACTGTGCCTTATAATCTTGCTGAGCCTGTGACTACTGTGAGGAGACTTTTCAGGAAAATCCTCTGGTATTGTTTACTAAAGTAATGTCCATGAAAGTATGTTCAGCCTTACAATGATAAAGATATTAGTTATAATAAACACTTAGGTATTTAGGGTGGGCTAGTTAGGTAGTAGTGTACACATGTTGGAGGCGGGTGAGTTAGAGAACAATTATCAAGCATAATATTGATAGAATACCCTAAGGAAATTACTAGAATATAAATACTGATGGATGGTACCCACTGTTATTTGATCTCCATTCCTGGATACTAACTACCCTGCAGAGGAAGGCTTGCAATGACAGTTTTCAAAATGAATCTCAACTACATGCATAAAGCTTCATGATCAGCATTGGTGAAGATGACAGAACAGGGAGGACAGTGAAGGGCAGACCAATAGAGTAAAAACATTCAGAATAAGTATCCCTTTTCTCACTTTTCATGCCACAAAACTTCTTATCTCTTTACTAATCTTCTCGCAACTGTTATTTTTTTCTGTCACATTCTTTGGTCTTCCCTGTTCACGTCTCGCTCCTCTTAAATCAATCTACCATTCTTCTATTTGCTCACTTTGTCTTCTTTCTTATCGGGACTCGATTTCCTCATCCCTTGCCTCACTTGGCTGGCTGTCTCTCCATTCTCAACTTAAATGTAACTCTTTTTGCTTAGTTTTTAAATCTCTCGACGGACTTGCCTGTGACTATCTTGATTCTCTTCTTTCATTCTATACTCCCTCTCGCTCTCCGTTCTTCGGGTCTTTTCAGGTTGAATGTTCCCTGTCCCCCTTGTGCTCAATCCCGCTTTCGTTCTTTTCAGCTCCTTGCTCCTCTTCATTGGAACATGCTCCCTCTGTCTCTCTGCTCCATTTCTTCTTACTCTTCATTCCGTTGTTCCCTAAAAACTCACCTGCTTCAGTGTCCTGACTGATTGTTACTGGCAGTATCTGAATGTTGATTTGCACTGCTGATTCTATGTACCATTGATTCTTCCTATGTAAAGCGCTTTGGACATAGGCGCTATATAAAGCACAGTAAAAATACAAATTAAAATACAAATGCAAAGGCTATCACCAAAACGAAAGGCTTTTCAGACACATTTCCAAAGAGAACTAAAGACTACTCCCAAACTTATGGATTTCCGCTTAGCACAGTTTAATAAACATTCAAGAACAATTATTGAAGTTACAGATTTTTATTAAGGCACATTATCAAACTCAACCATTCCAGAATTTTAGAGGGGGCAGACAGGTGGGTTTTGTACAGGGGAGAGGGACATGTAGGGTTTTCCAGAAAAGAGCAATTTATATATCCTTTCTCGTTGTTGCCTCTTTTCTTAGGAAGAAAATCAGAAATGCTTATGATGAGTTTGTTACTAGCTATTTTTTATTTTGTCTCATTCCCCCTATCCATTCTGCTCATTGCAAAGGATTTGTTCTAAGAGATCCTAGGTAGCAGGCAGTAGGGGACTAGTAGGGCATAGCAGCTCCTCCAGTGGACCCTTAGTGGGTCTCGACATATTGAAAGGCCCATGTACTTACACTGCCTCAGTCACTTTGGATTACCAGGGTTTCACTTTGACTTGTTTGAGGCTAATACACAAAAAGGTCTGGAGCCCCTCCACTGAGAACAAACACGGCCACATAACCTGTGCCATGGGTAGGTGCCCACTCGGGACGATCTACAACCACGTTTTAGCTCACTGTACTGTTCACAGAGGAAACAAATCATCAATTTGCATATCAGTCTGGTCCCACCCCCTTGGGCAGTCCAGCACTGAAATGTTAGGTAATTCTCCTCTGAACAAGAGTACCAACAGCACCCCCAGACACGTGTTTCACCCTAGTCAGGCCTCACCAGTGAGGTGAAGCTGTGCCTCTCTCTAAGAACAGTGAGCAAGGGGTGCACATCTGAATTACCCTAGGTAATTTAGGGTAAAACCCTAAGTTCCTAAAAATACACAAAAAGGTCTCTGGGAACAAACACGGCCACATAACCTGTTCAATGGGTAGATGCCCACGCTGGAGGGTCTACAGCCATGATTTAGCTCACTGTGCATTTCACAGAGAGTTTGAGGCTAATCTTACAGGAACCCAGTGGGGAATTATAGAATCCAGGTGTGAGACACAAGCCACCAAGAAATAGATGGAGGGGTTTACCATACATATATCTTTGCTACTTCTTGAGAGAGATTAGAGTGCACTGTAATGTACAGTTTAGGAGAGGAGGGTATGAGGCCCATAAGGACTTTTCATCATGTTTGGCAATCTCCCAAACGTGGCCTTTATCCTTTCTGATCTATCGGGGGACACTGCAGCATGGTTACCATTGGTAACACAAGAACAATCTTATCTCTACAAATATGGAACAGTTCCAGACGGAGTTTACACATGTGTTTGATCACAGAAATACAAACATAATGTGACAAATGAGTTGCTAGAACTAAGGCAAAGAGGTTAAGCCTTAGCGACATACATTACCCATTTTAATCGCTTTAACTACAAGCCCGATGGCCAGACTAGAGCAAGGTACTCTGTTTTGAAGTTATCTTAAATAGGCCATGGTTTACCACCTGCGATCCGTGTATTAGTTATGGAGACCAATCAATTCTATTTTCTTCCACTTTGTATAGGGACCATTGACAGGGTTCTAAATATATACATGTATATATATTTCAAAGAGTCTCAAGAATGGATTTATGCGCCATTCTAAGTCCCTAGCAACCTCACCTTTCTTTTCCGTGATCAGAAGTGCGGAGCATTGATAACTTGTATCAATGACAGGGTGCTAATTTGCATCACCATTACAAATCAGTACACTTTGGTATTTTTTGCTACTTCTGTATGCTATTCGGGGGCACAGGTATTCTTGACATTTGAATTAAGTAGAGCCTATCACTTTGTGCGAGTGGGCAAAGATGAATGGAAAACTGCATTTAGAAAATGTTTTGGTCTTTACAATAATCAGATCATGCCATTTGGGTTATGCAGTGCACCTGCATGTTTTCAATACTTTATAAAGAAAGTCCTGAGATAATTCATTGATATCTATGCAGTTGTCTAGCGAGATGATATTGTGGACTACTCCCTGGACCTAGATGCACATCAAGGTCAGGTGAAGTCTGTTCTGGCTAAATTGAGGGAACTTGAATTGTAAATAAAATGTGAATTTGATATTGACACCTGTGACATTTTGGGATTCATAATATCAACACAGGGTTTGAATATGGATCAGAAGAAGGTTGTGGCAGTGACCTAGTGGCCTAATCCCACATGTGTACAGGACATTTGAAGTTTCTGTGGCTTTGTACATTTCTACTGAGGCTATATTAAGGATTTATTTAAGGTGGATTACCCTGTGACCCAGTTACAACGGTACCGGCAAGCTTACCGGTACTGTTGTATCCGGACCGGCAAGCTCATAATGAGACTCAATGCTTTGTATTTACAAGATTTTCATGTGTAAAAAAGGCCTGATACAATTATCAGCCAAAGCACTGAATTGAGATTACTGTATCATCTCTATTTCCTGATCGATACATATTCATAATTTAATTCGCAATTAAAACTGCATCACAGTCTGCTGCCTTCTGTAAATTTTGAGCAACACTCATTCTCGCCTTAAAAACAAGTGCATATTTTGACCTTATTAGGATCATATTTTTCCCATGGGTTGCATGTTGCTTTCATCAGCCATGTTTTATTTGTTCACAGCAATATCAACATAAATACAGTGCAATCGATAACAATCCTTCCTTTAAGGCGAATAACCTGTATCAAAACATACAATGTTGCTTTCTCTGTTGGAGAACCCAAACACAGTTTATTTATTTATTGTATTTGTTGACAGCGCCCAAAACCATGAGGATCACGGCGCTGATACATTAGTAAGCAAGAAAAAACAATAATAAGGTACTTACGGATGGTAGTAAATGCTGCGGAATAGTCAGGTAGTGGGGATACCCCAAATAAGGTACATAACCATGACAGTAAAATGCTGCGGAATAGTCAGGTAATAAGGATACCCTGAATAAGGTACTTAAGCATGATGGTAGATGCTGTGGAATAGTCAGGTGGTGACCCCCATTTCAGGTTAGTCATATTTGTCAAAAAGCCACGGTTTTAGCTGTTTTCTGAAGATTAGGTAGGATGGTTGCTCTTGGATGTGGAGAGGTAGAACATTCCACAGAGTTGGGGTAATGACCTTGAAGCAAGTGACCCCAGTTCTTTTTCTTGAGGATCTGGGGATGGCTAGTGATGGGGTGGATGAGGACCATAGGCAAGGGAGTTTGGTTCTTTTGGAGATGCGTTGGGTGAGGAAGGAGGGTGCCGTATTGCGGATGCATCTGTGTGTTATGGAGAGAATCTTGAAATCAATACATGCTTTGATTGGCAACCAGTGAGCGTCATGTCTGGCATGCGATATGTGGTCAGTTCGCTTGAGGCCCAAGAAAGCCTGAAGGGCATTGTTTTGGATCAGTTGAAGTTTGACCAGATTTTTTGAGGAGGTGCCTGCAAGCATGGCGTTTCAGTAGTCCAGTTTGCGTTGTATAATTGCTCTGGTGGGGGTGAGGCAATTTTCAGTTGATAGGAATTTTCTGCTGAGGTTTATGAGTCTAGTGGGGTGGACTGCTGAGGAGGTGAGGGCCTTGATGTGTTTGTGCATAGTTCTGCATCTAGGTAAACACCCAGTGTTTTCACATGGCTTGAGGTGCTGGTGGAGTTTCCGTCAATGCAGAAGAATGCAAAAGCGTGGTCTAGCTGTTTAAGATGGTACATTGAGCCTACTATGAGTTCGATTTTGTCATCATTCAGGCAGAGATGGTGTTCCACCATCCAGGCCTGAATGATGAGATAGGCTTGATTGATGTCTGCGGAGTTAGTGGCGTGGTTACCAGGTAGTGTTAACAGAATTTGGGTGTGGTCTGCGAAGTTTTTATAGAGGATCCCGAGGTTGTCGAGGTGGTTAAAGGGGGGCTTAGTATACATGTTGTTCAGGGTGTGTGAAATGCAGGAGCCTTGAGGGACACCATAGGGTACAGGTAATAGGTCGGCAGCTTCAGAGCCTCTGAAGGCCCTTGCGGTTCGCTGGCAGAGAAAAGCTTTGATCCAGCTGCTAGCTTCTCTAGAGAAGTTCAATTTTGGTGGTGAGGTGTTGACAGAGTATGCCGTGGTCAACAAGATCGAAGGCTGCAGAGAGTTCGAGGAGGAGGAGGGTGGCTAGTTGGCCAGCATCGCGGATGCTGTCAAGATGGATTTTAAAATAGACAGCACAGACCTCTGTGCTGTGTTTGGGTCTGAAGCCGGATTGGCGGGTGCCCAATAGGTGGTTGGACTCAAGGTATGCTTGGAGTTGGATATATGCGGAGAGGTCTAGGATTTTGAGTAGGTAAGGAACGGTAGTAATGGGGATGTAGTTGGTTGGGAGGGTGGTATCGAGGGTGGGTTTTTTGATGAAGGGATTGACCAAGTCTTCCTTGATAGAGGCTGGGACGGAGCTAGTTTTGAAGGAGGAATTAATGAAGTTAGAGATGATAGGTGACAGGTACAGTTAAAACCATTAAACACGTTCAATAAAATAATGATATTGGACTGTTAAATGATCCAAATGTAGAGTTCTTATAGCTGGACCACAGTCCACCTCCGATTGCCAATATGCTACCAATCGTTTCCGGTGAATTGCAGTTCTAAAAATAATCTGAGCCCAAATCAATGTCTATGTCAGTCTCACCAATTAAAGCACTTGAATTCTTTTTTTTTGCCTTCTCTCTCTCGCTCCCTTGCTAACTTACTTGTCTGCTGTACTCACTGGTTGCTTCGTTCCCCCAGATTGTCACTGGGTACCAGACTCCTCCATGACCAGTCTTCCTTTGTGCGGGCTCCTGGCCTACTGCGTACTTAGGGGCTGTGACTATATCCCCTACAGCTCTCCAGGCCCCTTGCACTTACCCAGAGCTGCGTTGCCCTTGCTGCACTTACTAGGAGCCATGCTAACCTGATCACACTTCCACCTATGCTCTACCTTGCACTTCCCTCTCCCTTGCACTTCCCCCTGCACTTCTCGTTGTCGCACTTGCATGAGCTAAATGACACAAGGCCTAGTAAGATCGTTTGTCTTGTCCTCCCTATGTATTTACTCCCTTGTCCTGTGATGCCAAGAAACATTTGTGTACATGCGCCTTTAAATGCCATATCATATCATATCATAAAGCTTCTCTCCAGAGCTTGCTTAACCATCAAGTTTAAATAGCTGAAAAAACAGCATGCAAAAGAAGATGAGTAATCCCTTTAAACTCCCTTATACGGTTCCGGAAGCCCCTCAAGACCTTCCTCTTCACTTCTGCGTTTGCCCCTCTTCTCCCTAGATGATCTGTTTTCTCTCTTGGCACTGTGCACCTGGCAACCCTCTGTCCTTCGGGCCCAGGTACCTGCTCACTCTGCCTCCCTCCTGCACTGCCTCCGGGCCGCCCCTTGCACTGATATCTGTATCTGTACCCATACAGTCCCCCACTTTTCTTCTGCACTTAACAGATATACTCTATCTGACTCTCATGCACTTGCCTCTTGCGGGCTGCACATTGCCTGTATTTATTTCTTTCTTTCACTTATTATTTATTCTGTCTCTCTCCTACGTTCCACACTTTCCACTTCTCCCCCTTCCACGCACTTTCCCCCGTTTTCCTTTTCCATGCAGTTGCGCGTTCTTAATGTCACTGGGCCTAGTAAGATCGTTGTTTTTGTTCTCCCTTGTTTCCCCTCCCTGTGCTTGGCCGTGCTCTGAAACACTTGTGTACGAGCGCGATATAAATACAATAAAATAACATATCATATCATATAGGTAAGGTGCAGCGTGCTTCGAAGGGCCCAAAGTGACCTAATTGAATCTTGCACAAACACGTATAAAATAGTGTGCTCCATTCTCCATTGGCTCAAGAACAACCAAAGGAGATCTGGAGGCAAACATTTTCATTTCATTTAACAAACGATTGGAACCTCGCCACATTTCTCTTTTCGCTAGAATCAGGTAAATATAATTGTCTAGAATAATTCACTGGCAATAGTGTAGGAAGACTGGGGCAAGAGCTAAATACTATTGTTTGTGTTTCCAGTTGCTACATATCAAGCATATATATGACTGATGTCCAGTGTCGACTTTGAAAGTCCGGCTATCTGGAGGACACACTGGTAACCACCATGAAGGGGAACACCCAAATGTCTCGAAGGGCTGCCAGGCTCCTTATCCCCAGACCCTGCCACCACTGGAACCACGTTCAGTAAAGATAAAGTAAAGGGTGTAGACACAGATAACAAACCTGCAGATCACCCGTGCACACCGCAAAATGGTGAACTTAAAACTTTGCTTTACTGTTTTATTTGTGGCTCTTAATGTTATCATGTTCGGGTTGCACAAGACAACTCTCCAAACTCCCCCTCTCTATATCCCCCCTCCAATGAACTACCTGTTGTGTTAACAGGCTGATAGATCCCGGTAACGTCCAGTTGTCTTACAATAATATTTAGACAGCATACAGAGTTATTGTTATGGGTGGCTGTGCATGGACTACCTAAGGCATGCCTGTGCCCCATTGTATTCAGCAAGCATTATGACGCACCAAGCGGCATCATGCTTAACGATATACACACCAGAACACAACTTCCCTCGTTTATCATAAAACTAGCAGTTGTACCCATGCTTTGCACAGTAATTCTTCTAAAAAAAGAAATTAGACAAAGGTATGTTTATATGTTCTAATATTGTCATTGTCTACACCATGGAACCTACCCGCATGCCAAATTTAAGGTTCGTAGCACGTTTGGAAGCTTAACATTTTGAACATACACATAGACATATCCAAGCATTGCAGACCGCTTAAAATAAAACAGCGTAAACAAATAAATACATAAATAATTGAAACATTTATATTTTCTATGTTTTACATTGCCTAGACCATGGAACCTACCCACATGCCACATTTCAGGTTTGTAGCATGTTGGGAAGTATGCTGAACATTTCGAACAGACACGCACACACATCCACAAATGTCCCCCCCAAAAATAATTAGACAAAGCTATTTTTATATTGTTTACTTTTTACATTGTCTACACCATGGAACCTAAGTACATGCCAAATGTCTGGTTTGTAGCATGTTGTGAAGTATGCTGGACATTTAGAACAGACACCCACACATATCCACAAATGTCCCTTTCATATATATATATATATATATATTTATATATATGTTAATGTTAAAGGACATTTGTACCGCGCACTATCACCACCGAAGTGGTCCCCTGGCGCTCTGTCGGCTCTGAAAAAGGGGAGGAGAAGGGGTGGGTTAGTGGGAATAAGCTGGAAAAGTGCAAGAGAGCAGTGATGTGCTGTTGGCAGCCTCAGCCCGGTGGGTCCGTCGGCTGTGCTTGGAGTGTTTTATGGTCCGTAGTCGTCGTGTGCTGTTGTGCAAGTCTATGTGTGGTTTGTTTTGTTGTTGCATTGTTGTGAAGTTTGTGCGGATTGCTGCGTTTAAGGCTTGTGGTTGTGTTTGGTTATATTTTGAGAGGTGTATGCAGAGGGATGGAATTGTTAGTTGGTTGGTTAGTTGGCATTGCTGTCCTTGCAATTGTGGGATTCTATCTAGGTCCGGTACATGCTAACAGTCACATTTCTATCTAGATGCTGCGCAAGCTAGGTTCATAATTCTTATTGTGGTGCATGCTAAGAATCACATATGCTAACAATCACATTTCTGAAATTCCATCTAGGTGTGGTATTTGCTAACAATCATATTTCTATCTAGATGCAACGCGGGCTAAGCTTGAGAATTCCATCTAAGTGTGGCATATGCTAACAATCACATTTCTGTCTAGATTTGGGCAGACTAAGCTTGAGAATTCATCTAAGTGTGGCATATGCTAACAATAACATTTCTGTCTAGATTTGGCGCAGACTAAACTTGAGAATTCATCTAAGTGTGGCATATGCTAACAATCACATTTCTGTCTAGATTTGGCGCAGACTAAGCTTGAGAATTCATCTAAGTGTGGCATATGCTAACAATAACATTTCTGTCTAGATTTAGCGCAGACTAAACTTGAGAATTCATCTAAGTGTGGCATATGCTAACAATCACATTTCTGTCTAGATTTGGCGCAGACTAAATTTGAGAGTTCATCTAAGTGTGGCATATGCTAACAATCACATTTCTGTCTAGATTTGGCACAGACTAAACTTGAGAATTCATCTAAGTGTGGCATATGCTAACAGTCATGATTTCTATCTAAATGCGAGCGGGCTAATGTTGAGAGTTCCATCTAAGTGTGGCATATGCTAACAATCACATTTCTGTTTAGATTTGGCGCAGACTAAACTTGAGAAATTCCATCTAAGTGCGGCATAAGCTAACAATCACATTTCTGAAATTCCATCTAAGTGTGGCATATGCTAACAATCATAATTTCTATCTAGATGCGACGCGGGCTAAGGTTGAGAGTTCCATCTAAGTGTGGCATATGCTAACAATCACATTTCTGTCTAAATTTGGCGCAGACTAAACTTGAGAATTCATCTAAGTGTGGCATATGCTAACAGTCACATTTCTGTTTAGATTTGGCGCAGACTAAACATGAGAGTTCATCTAAGTGTGGCATATGCTAACAGTCACATTTCTGTTTAGATTTGGCGCAGACTACACTTGAGAATTCATCTAAGTGTGGCATATGCTAACAATAACATTTCTGTTTAGATTTGGCGCAGACTAAACATGAGAGTTCATCTAAGTGTGGCATATGCTAACAGTCACATTTCTGTTTAGATTTGGCGCAGACTACACTTGAGAATTCATCTAAGTGTGGCATATGCTAACAATCACATTTCTGAAATTCCATCTAAGTGTGGCATATGCTAACAATCATAATTTCTATCTAGATGCAACGCGGGCTAAGGTTGAGAGTTCCATCTAAGTGTGGCATATGTTAACAATCACATTTCTGTTTAGATTTGGCGCAGACTAAACTTGAGAAATTCCATCTAAGTGCGGCATATGCTAGCAGTCACATTTTGTCTAGATTTGGTGCAGGCTAATCTTTGTGGTTCTCTCGGGGTATGGTACTGGTTAACATTATACTGCAGGCCATTGAAAGGTAAGTTAGAGTGGCAGGAGCTTTCTGGAGTAGAGTAATTGCTCTACTCCCCACCCATGCCAGCACTTACAGTTTTGTCGGTGTCTGGTGGCTTCATTGGCTTCCCCTGCTGACACCTGCAGACACTCTCTGGAGCCGCCATAGTGGGAGCCGCCCTTGGGTCCCTTAGCTGCAGGGGCTACCGGGCAGAGGGCTGCCCTGGGAGGGCTGGTTATGAGATGAGGGGCAGCCATGCTCGTGGGCGGGATGGGAGGCGGGTTGGAGGGGGAGAGACCAGGAAATGGTGGCTGGAGCTCGTAGGGAATCCAGACACTTTTTAAAGTGTTTTTGTCCCAAAATGGGCGCCGCGCCTCGCTGCTCCACTCACCTGCCTCCGTAATGAGAAATGGAGCTGGTGGGAGCATGCGAGCGTTGGGCCCCGATGCTGCACGCTAGGCAGCCAATCACTGCCCATGGGCGGATGGGAGGCGGGTTGGAGGGGGAGAGACCAGGAAATGGTGGCTGGGGCTCGTAGGGAATCCAGACACTTTTTGAAGTGTTTTTATCCCAAAAAGGGCGCCGCGCCTCGCTGCTCCACTCACCTGCCTCCGTAATGTATATATATATAGTAAGATGATAAACTTTATCTTGAACATCAAACTTGAATCCTTGCTATACATGCATTTTCTTATGTCCCAAAACTAAGCATATACTATATGTTCTTCTAGATGCTTAGGTCAACTACGTTTGCTCTCTTCAGGTAGTGCAATTCTTGAATAGGATCGTCTTGGATCGAGGATGTGTTATCCAGGCCTCTTGCTGGGCAACACCTTTCCGTCCCTTAATTTGACTCCTCCATACTCGGAGATTCCTTTTCCTGTAGAGGGATATCTTCCAGACCACCTTGTAAATACACTGTTACAGATTTGTTGGCACTGGACTTCGCAGCATCATCTGATTTGTCCATTCTCTTGAAGACTGGTGTTTCGAGTGTCAATTTGCTTGCCCTCAGATACAGCTGTCATGGATAATTTCTTCTCCCTCACCTTCCATGGGTGTCGTTCCTAAGTAAGGCTCAGCTTCGCAGAAGGCTTTCTGGCTGTTAATACAACAGTATTTCAGGTTTGTATACATTGGGTACATAGACCCTTACGAATACCTTCTTGATTATTTCTGACTTCTCTCTTTTGACTTACTGCTATATCATTTATCTCTTTGGTCCTCATGGAAGGTTGATAGAGAGTTAGCCCTCATGAGCGTCTTCTAATGAGGGCCTCTATAGGAGCCACACCAACGAAGGAGTTTGGCATGGACCGATATTCCTTTAGAAATTGATACAAGGCCCATCAATACTCGCTCCTTGACCATCGGAAATACTGAACTCTCCCACATAATGTCACCATACCCAGAAAACCTCTTGCATCAGAGCGATGTTTTGGGGCTAGTGCTTCGTGTATGTCCAGCACCCTCTTTAGGACCACCTACATTCCTTCAGCCTTGAATAGGTACCCAAAAGAATTCTAGTTTCTTGCTATCACAGATGGCTCAAAGAATGCTCCAATGTTAAGAGATGGTTCAAGGGTTTTTAATAAGATTTTAGTGAGTCTTATGGCAGTCATTTTCCCTCTCATCTTGTAAAGCACCTCTTCCCTAACAAAGGCCGCGCTAGCCACCAGTTAGACACTAAGAGTAACTAATCAGTATGTATTAAGAACTTACTTGAGCTAGAAGTGAAGACTCAAAGGCATCATATATTTTCTAAACTCCCCCAGGGACTTCCTAAACTGTTCCCACTCTGTCCAGTTGTTAGTGTTCTAAAGATTATGGGCTTGGGCCTTACAGGCACTCTGACTGACCCATCCTTTCTATCCCACATTTTCCTTTTTACTCTCCTTACCTGTCACTACTCTTCTTGTCCTCTTGCCTTTGCAGTGTTTGCTCTCCTCCTCTGTCCCTCTGATATCTCTCGCTCCTTCGAGGATTTGGCTCCCCCCTTTTTATATTACTGCTTTCTCCACAACACTAATCCTCCCTCCTCCACATCACTACTCCTTCCACCAAAGTGCTACTCCCTCCTCTAATTTTCTACTGCCTCCTCCCTCCACCACCCTTGCCTCTACTACTCCATCCTCCACACTACTGCTACCAATCCACCACAGCCACTACTCAGGCACCCTCCTTACTCCCACACAAAAACCTCATATACACAACCTACACTCATTTTCGTTGACCACACTCGTAACTTTCTCACACACTCACAACGCAGTTCCCTTGCACTCATTAAGCAATACCTCACTTGTTCCAGAAATTGCCTCCATAATCCGCTTCTCCTTCCTTCCACGTGCTGCTCTCTTGGTCTGCCAACTTCTCCTCCTCTGACCTCACCGAACAAGCCACATCTTACTTCTGCCTTCTTTATGCCACCCTCTTCCTGCCATTGGACCCCTTTCCCTGACCAAGCTTGCCTTATCATAAGTATATAGACCTTGTTTACTTCGTTACGTTGAGGGCAAAGGCTCTTTTCTTTGGGACTTACTGTAGTCTAGTTAATATTTTAAACTGAATAAGCTTAAACTTGGTATATACTGAGGCCTGTCCCGTGAGGCTACACATCGTATGCCAACTACATGTCATCCCTTCTCCCTGTTCCTTGGTGGCCATCTTTTTTGTTTACGTTTTTCAATGGCTGCCATGGAAAGGGAGAAGGGACTATATGTAGTCGCATTGCCCCCTTCCATGGCGACAATTAAAAAGATAGAAAAAGTAAACAAACAAAATGGATGCCATGGAAAGGGAGAAGGGACTACATGTAGTGCCTTCTCCCCGGTCCTTGACAGCCATTTTTTTGTTGCTTTTTTTTATCGAGTTGAGAAACGGTTTCAACACCATTTCTCAAATTGAGAAATAATGTTGTTAGTACCCCGGTATGACGTGCCGGGGTACTAATAGCAATAGAACCCTCAAAGGTATGGCATTACTGGTTGATGCTATGCTTCACTCAGGCTTCTAACTATTGCCCCGGGGGCATTACCCTACCAATAATGCCCCCTCCTTGGGTTCTATTGCTTACGTAGACATGTGCCCTTCTAGGGCTGTGGTTGATCTTTGCCTTTGCCTTTAGCTGGCTCAATAAGCTTCATAGATATTTCAGTTTGAATATCCTTTTTACACATTTTCTTGGCTGGAGCATTGGACATTCTCATTAATTTAATTTGAAGTGACTTACAGGGGGATTCATCTTCAATGAATGTAGAAGATGTTGTCTTGATGATATACATTATCAAACCAACGTTTACGACAATGTATATATGTCTTCTGATTTGTTGAAAAACAGGGTAGTGCTTTCCTTTGTATGGCAGTAAAGTCTGAACGCAGAAGAAGAGTTATGATTCAAAAAACATTCGGCTTCAGGCAAAGCATGCAACATGGTAGTAGCTTGAGAAGCATCATGATTTTGATTCAAACAGTGTAAACGCCTTCTTTTTTTTGAAAGATCACCTGGCAGGGGAGTTGTGTTATATTAAGTATTCAACCTTCTCCTCCAAGGGTATCTCCAGAACTAGGAGGTAGTGGTTACTCCCTTGCCACTTGATGACCTCCATATCCACGACTCTAACGCATTTGTTGGAACAGAAATAATTTGTATATTGCTTTAGGGGATTATCAAAGGCAGTATGGACCTTGTGTTTATAAAGCGTACACACAGCTCATTCAAATGAGCCAGAAATTGTAGTCCTTAGGCCTCAGTCCAGGAATCAAGGAACCTAGGAATTTGAATCCAATATGCACGATTCTTTAAATCAAAATCAATAGCTCCAACTAACCATTCATTGACATTTTTTAAATCAAAATCACTGTCAACTATAAATATCCATTCATGGTTTTATTATATGTCATGTTAGAAATTGTGCAAGCAACCATTATCGTAGGAGAACAAGAATAGTACCATGACAAGAATGAAAGAAAGAACAGAATCTTCGGTCACAACTTGTTTCAGTCATTGAAGTGTGTCTGAGTATAAGACTGTTTCATGTATTCTCAAATTAGAAGAGTTACTGTAGAAATGTTAGTCACCAAACCGTAGGAGTTGTGGCCACTGAGGCTTCCTGATAGTGGACTGCAGCAAATTGGACTGCCATTGCACTTGGCTTCTACTAGATGTTCATGTGTAATTATGGAAGTCCCTGATGTTTGATGTTCCACTTTGACTTTGTATTGTGGGGGCTGCTTTTTTTCCTGGTCCCTGGTAACTTCCTACTTAGCTGCAATTCAGCCTTGATACCAGGAAAACTCTACAAGGTATTGGGCCTCATTAGGAGTTTGACGGTAGCCTTGTTGGTAAAACCGGGCGGCTGATGCCAAATTTCCGAAACAATCCGGCACCCGGCAATGAGGAATTACCAGGTAATTCTGACATTGCCGGACCCAGTAATTCCTGCATTGCCGGGTGCCGGTGCATGTCAGTCCCCATTCCCAAAGCCCCATAGGGCTCAATGGGAATACGGATGTCGGATGCACAGGCACCGGTGCCTGTGCCTCTGACACGCTGTGCTCGCGGGTGCCTGGCGGGCTGACAGGTGCCCGCGAGCACAGCTCGTAGTATGGCAGTCCGGGAAATATGGTACCGGCATGCTTACCGGTACCGTAGTTCCCGGGCCGCCATACTTATAATGAGGCCCATTGTCTTAAAGCGTAACCCTGCTCATTGTGTTATTTCAATGGAGCACGGGTGGGGCTTCTAGGGATTTTGGGAATAGACTACTGCAATGGATAATGGATGTTGGTGTTTCTGGTGTTCAGTGATGTGGTTGCTGCTCTCCCTCTTGGGCCCTGAAAATGAGCTAAACCCCAACAGTTTTCCCATTACAAAATCCCCAACTATTGGCTTTGTCTGCGCTTGTTTGAATATTCTGTAACTTTTCTTTTATGCCAAGGTACTAGTGCTTACATTTTGTCTAGGACTTTTCTTACCCCGCCGTATCCATTTTGTAAACTGCGCCTAGATCTCATTGATCTACTTTTATTGGCTCTCCTGTGTAGGGCTTTCTTGTACCACCAAAAAGATGGTTATGCTGTTTTCAGAGTGTGTTTCCTGGGATGCCTCTTAAAGAGACCACCCAGGAAACAGCCTTGAGAAAAATGCATACCGTGCCTGGAACCCAGAAGCAGTAATGTGAGTGTGGGTGATGGGTTGGGATGCAGGTGGGCCTGTTTGCTACAGGCAGGGCAGCAGGATTAGGCCACACAATGGGCAGTACATGGCAGGAAGGGGAGCAGGCTGGCAGGGAATGTGGAGCATGAGGGGGGCAACCCCCCCAATGAAGGAATGGACGTGGAGGTGGACAGCCTTGGGGTTGAATGCACATTCAAAGGGGGGGTTCCGCTATGATTAAACCCCCTGATAACAGGATAATATAAGAATCACAGATTTGTGAATATCACGCCCATTGGAGGCCGCTCCAAGGTGGCCAAAAAAAGGTGGTGTTTTTATGGAGCAGTCTCCCAATGGGCAGGATGTTCACATAGAAGCCAATTATCTTGTATCAACATGCACAAGCTAAAGCACACAACATGTAGATTTTAAGGTTAAGAAAATGAGTCATTACTTTGTACACATTGTCAGTTGCATTTAGACTAATTTATATATTTCTTGCTTCTTTTTAGATGCTAATGTAACCAGTATATCATAGTCAACTCAGCACGAAAGCCAAGACCTTTCAACATGCAGGAAGGCAAGCTCAAGAAGAAGTTACCCCTGAAGAATATTTTGGATAACCTGGAAAAGGGAAACAAGGCTGAGGTCCTAGATTATACCCGTGGGCACTTGAACCATACTCATCTGTTTAACCCACAAGCATTTGCACGAAAGTCTTTCTGGGAAAGCTTGAGGGCACCAACTAAATCAAACATAGAAACAAGACATCAGAAGTTAGCAGAGGTAAAAATCCAGAGGATGAAGGATGCATGGTCTGACTTCACAATCAAGACTAGCATAGTTCCTGGAAGCTCTAGAGTCAGATCCTCTGAATTCAGCTCCTTAGACCCAAAATGTTCAACGTTTGGCCCTAACACCCCAATGAATACCACCTTTATTGGTTCGTCGAACAAGGCACTCAAATCCAAAACTAGCACGGAATGGGAATCCATCACACCAACCAGGCCGTTCTGTCGAGAAGAGCTGGCCCCATCAGACGTGAAACTGATCAAATTCAAGCCGGTCAAAAACAGAAGAACAGCCCTGCAGGACCAGAAAGGAGAGTGCACATTTGTTCCAGTCTACTTGTCGGGTCTGACAAAAAGAGATCAAATGGACATGCTGGTGCAGTTTAACAAAGAATATGTGAAAAAACAAGATCTGCTAGTGTCAAATGATTACAATAAAAATACAACAGTAGAACACATAGAAAACAAAATGGCGCAGGTAAGAAAAGTAAAACATTATTAAATATTTTTTGGGAGTGAAAGTGGGATAGAAAAATGTTTAAAGTTAAAAAAGGGGCAAGGGTTTTGTACATGTATTTTGCCCCATTTGGTGTGCCGCTATCTATGAATAATGGTGCAAATACCACGTTACAAAGGGGCCGCTATCACTAGTGTTTCCAACTTACAGTTCTTCCTCTGCATACAGTTCTCCATGAACACACCCACATCTTAATTCTCTTGCAACTCATACACACATTCATTTTTTACTATTATTATATTTTACATTTTCGTTTAAGGTTTAGATACACCATAAACACTCAAATGGATGCTATCAATTACAGCGAAACAATGCTTACATATTTAAGGGTACATACATTATTCAGAATGAAACATACATTCTACAGTCATAAAAATATTAAAATGCTTAATCCTTTTTGAGGGGGCTGCATATATGTAGTTGATGCAAATAGAAGCAGTGGGAGTCCTCTAGTGTAAAAATATTGGTATCCAAAACATATTTCTATGAAAGGACATATTTTTGGGCACACAAAAGTCCATTATTAAGATATTGAACATCAAGCGCAAATAATGTACACTTTCCATTAGCATACACTATGCTTTCGCAAGATCCTGCGATTGAATGAGTTGGTTATTGTCCCCATTTAAAGTTTAAGTAAAATTCCTTAAGCTCTTTTCAGTAAAGCTGCATCGGATGCCTCTGCAGCATACCACGCACTAAGGTAAAAATCAGTCATTTTTTAGCTTTATGTAGTGTGACATGTAGGACGCAAAACTGACCCATCCAGAGTGCGCTTTTAAAATTTGTTTTTATGTCGCTATAGCTACTTTCTGCCTTACTGGGGGCAAAAGTCCAGACCAAGTCTGATCTAAGGGTTGAAGTAATCTTTTTCCTTCTTTATAACAATCTGAGTACAGAAACCCCTCAAAATAATTGCAGGAGCTGTGCAGAACTTCACCTGGATTCTCTTCAAAGGGTGCCTTCAAAAACAAGTACCCGTTCCCAACAAACGAAAGAATTGTCCTACCTGGATTGGCCAGTATGATTTCTCCAACTTAGTAAAATGTGAGCGTTGTGCCTTCCCTTTTTCTCCCCATAGTGTCTCTGCCACACTGCCAGTACCCAAAGTTCTTGTTGAACAAAGGGGAAAGGGGGGCGCGCTATTGAGCGGTGCCGAAGATGGCTGCGTTCAAGGGGATCTCCAGGGACTGAAAGGAATTGTTCAGGTCTGTATCCTCTCTCCCCCACAAATCGGGATCAAAGGCATATTCCAGAGTCCCTAAACCTACCCTCTATCGTTTTGTCCCTGGAGGGAACTTACTAAAAGCACAGTCCCAAATAAGAATACAATGAGTACACCAGAGCCAGTAAGATGTGACTATGTGGTGCGCTCAAGAGCTGCCTGCAGCTTGGAAAGAAGCATAATCAGACTTGCTGAGCAGCGGAACACTCACTGGTTGGATAGTGGGCAGAGATGCGCTTGCAGTAAGACACAAGTGATAAAGTACGGATCCTCTGGTGACACTGAGTGGAAAGAGAGTAAAGGGTTAGGCCATTGTGGGGGAAAGGAAGCACACCTGAGAGAAAATAGTAGACAGAACTAATCTTCACAGCATTCTAATACATTGGGCTGCACTTCCACTATACACTTACAATTTAGCAGCACTTAAAAAAGGAAAAAGGAAAAAGCAAGATATAGATAGCACTCAATAAGCTATAACGAGTCTGAAGCTCAGATTAATGGCAGTCAGACTATCACTGCTATTTCCCGAGTGGGGTCCAGATGTTAGAGTGTAGAAGATAATTTTGAAGCGTAATGATAGGCCTGTTTAGATAGCACACAGATCAGTTTAAGCAGAGCATACATGCGTGCAGTGATAGAGTGGAGAAGGATAGCAATACCTATTAGATGACAGAGAGTGGGACTCTTACCTCTGGACTGCCACTGTTCCCATGGGCTAAGGAGCTCACTATTTGAATGCAGAAAACCCTGGAAGATAAGGGCCTATTGACACAGGGGCTAAGTGATTGGCAGCATACATTTACTAAAAAGTGTGGAAAAGGGTACGATGACACACTGCAGACTAAAAAACAAACAACACAAAAGAAAAAAAAAAGTAAGTCGCGGCAACCGGATGATGATATATCTGGCAAATCAACAGACGCACTTCCGGAAGAGAACGGCCCTATGCCATGGGAGGTGTTTACTCGAATGTGCACCATGGTGAAAGATGTGGCTTCAATCAAAGCAGACATCAAAGAGCTGCAAATGGATCTGAATTCAGTTACTAAGTGAACTCAGGAAGCTGAAATTAGAATCTCACAACTTGAGGATGACGCAGCAGCTCAAGCAAAAGGCCCCAGTCAGGTCTGGCCGAAGCTGACAGTAATGGAGGAAAAGCTGCTGAATCGAAGAAAGGACAGACTAGGGCAAAAAAAAAAATACAGGTTTTAGGGATACCGAAAGGCCCAGAAGGCCAAAACATGAAAGCATTAATTCTGCAATTGCTCTCTGAAACTTTAGGCATGGACCTTGGCGATTCAACAGAAATTGAAAAGGCGCACAAAGCATGATGGACTAGGTCTGATACAGATACACAGCAGAGGCATATTTTTTTCCTTTTTGATATATGCTGTGCAGGAGACCCTCGTGCAATTTGTGAGAGAAAAACAACAGAGAACATGGAAAGGGCACAAAATCACTGTTTTAAAGATTTCCCTTTACTGATTTGGTAACAACCGAGAAAATCAATGAAGTGAAGAAAGAGTCGACCATAAGGTAAATCAAATATATATGGGGCCCTGGGGACAGTAATGTTGGATTTTATTTGCCTGGACCTCGTGCACAGTAGGAGTGTATGCTCTGACAAAGGAACTTATATACGTGCAGGGATGTGTGTGTTTGAGTAGGTAATATCTAGTGAAAGACTGGGGGTCATTCCGAGGTGGGTGGTAAGGGGTTATCGGCACTAGTAAGGATGCCAGTGCCAGTAACCCCTTACCGCCCTATTCTGAGGTTCCCTAGCGAGACCCGCTGAAAACGTCTGGTCAGACCAGACGTCCTTAGCGGGTCCCGTTAGGGGACCAGGGCGCAAATAATTATTAGCGCCTTCCCCATTCCCATTGAGCCCTATGGGGGCTCGAATGGGAATGGGGAATGGTATTCGGCATGAGGACTTACCGGGTCCGCAAAAGGTCGGAATGTCCCAGTAAGTCCCCATTCCGCCTAGCCGGAACCCGCAGCCGAGTTTGGAGGCAGCCATGGTGCTAATCCCTCCAAACTCGGAATGACCCCCACTGTCTTTCTGAATTGGTTTTGTTACCCATTGGCCAAAGCCAAAATTGTCCATAGTGTCTCTGAAGGCTATTGCTGGTTTGTTAGGTTTATAGTGTAGCTACAAATTGTTGTCTCCTCGGATCATTCATTTATTGGAGCTTGCTAGAAGGCTAGTCATAAAATCTATCCCTTCTTAGGGAAAGATAGCATCATAGCCTGTTGGATGTACACCACCGCACACATAATGGATGTGTTGGGGTCTAAAATACATTTACAAACAATATTTTCAAAAGACTTTGTCCCATCAGTTGGTATTGTTGTAGTTTGGTATCTGTGGGGATAAAGCAAGTTAACACACTCCCATCTCTCTACTGATTTCCTGAGTCCATTTTTTGTTTGTATATTTAAACTGTCTGGGAGGCGGTATCCACCGACACTGTATAATTATAGCTAAACCATGTTCCTGTTACTTCGAGGATTTAGAGGTTACAGTCGTCAATCGCCTGAAGGATATTCCGACTATTTTTAATAGTCACAATTGTTTGGGTTAGTAGGCATAAAAGTATAACAATCATCACAAATATCACATATACAATACAATAATATTTTGCTCAAAATAACATTTAGACAAATAAGCAAGTATTTAAACAAGTTTCAGTAAATGCCACTAAGCTATAGTGTGCAAAGTGGAAAATAGCAGCAATAAGTAACAATAATTTATCTCATAAAGTCAGTTATGATTCTAAGTTTCCAGCCAATAAACAAGTACTTCATGCCAATAAAACCAATGTAGCATTTACAGGATAATTAGTATATGCAGCACATATGTAAAATCAATGAATTGTCACGAAGGTCATTCTACATAGCTATGATCTTTGCAAATACTTAGAAACGGCATAAATCATCAACTTCACTATTAGCTTGTTTACATAATTTCATAGCCTCATAAATTGTACGAATTCCAGCATTAAGGTATAATGATCTTAAATATAGTCTCTGATACTTCTTATAAATTGTGCAAAACAGAATAAAATGTTCTTCCATTTATATTGCATTATAGCAGGAAAGACCCTGGTGGATTGAGTTCTCAGACCAAGACTTACATCGATAAACTAGGGGACAAATCCCAAGTCTAAATTTAACGAAAAGAGAATGTGTAAATTTAGGTCTCACAAGATCCATATATTTTTCAAAGCTAAAAGTTGTTTCAGGATCCCAGTTCCTTAGCATAAATGCAGACTTAAAACTCTCCCTTAATATGGCTTTCACGCCCTGGCTGGAGGGCGGACACAGGGTTTAAGGCCCGCCAGCCTGGACTTTGTAGGCCTGAGAGAAGCGAGGGCCTCAGCTCGGACTGCAGGCTGTTAAACCCCATGTTTGTCCCCAAGCTGGGGCGTGAAAGCCATTTGCACCCTGGGATTTAACAGGGTGCGAATAGTTTTCCTTTTTTTCCCTTCTAACGGTAGATGAGCTCTGTGTGAGCCCATCTCCTGTTGGAATGGAAAAAAATGACAAAAGAAATGTCAGCCACCATAAACATAGAAAAGGGACTGTTTCCCTTTTCGGATGACGGTGGCCTTGATAAACCTGTTACAAAATGGCCACCTCATCTAAAAATGGACCTAGTCTCTTTTCTATTTAAATGGCGGCGGGTATTTGGTTTTGCTTTTTTTCCCCGAACTGCCACTGGCAGTGAATGCAGAATTGTGCACTTCAAAGGCAGATTCTGATTGGTCAGACCACCTTTCCCGGGTGCGAATGTGCATTCTTCCTCTTTGTGGCAAAATTCTGAAATTATTTGAAGCTTGATGCCTGGTAACATTGTAGGCTTATTAAACCAAAGCTCATTATGCCCTAGGTGACTACACATCTCTTTAATGTGTCTGCATCAATGGAGTGAGGTACCACCATCTTGTCATAGTACATCCCTGAGTGCTCCCTGTATAAAAAAAGGTTGGAAATCTCCTGTTGTTGTTTTCTGAACCAATAAAGAATAGGCTTCAGAGCAATGTCATGATCAATATATTTTAGCTTTTTAATGTAACATTATTGTCAGAGTTACCTTGTGTAGGCCACAGGTTTTTTGAAAACATATTTTCAGTAATTGCCAACCCAGGGCATAAATAGTCTCCCCACAGCCCTGGACCAGGGCAGTGAGGAGACCTATAGGGCAATGAGTCATACCTGAAATGTATATATTGTTACAGTTAGGCTTAAAACACCATCACCATCTTCTTTTGAGAATCTACAAATTGCTGAACTACATTTAGATACCAGTAGATAGGATTTTTCAATCTTGGATTACCATTTACCAGAATCCATTAATCTAATTCCTAAATAGCCATAGCTATTGCCTTGTTTTATAGCAGCATCTTAAACCTGTAAGGAAAGTTTAAATCACATTTTCCCAATAGGCCTAATCATCATTCCTTTATTTTTTGTGTAGTTAATTACTTAGCCCATTTTCTTACAAAAATTGGTATATATACTAATTTGCTGTTTCACACCAGTTGCGGATAGCGATACCAGGACCACATCATCAGCAAATAACATATAAATAGCATATATTTGTCAATTCCCAGCATGCAGACATTCATTGGTTTGTTTAATATCTAACCCAGCATCCTAGCATTAGCGTACCTAACACTATGTCTAAATGAGGGGTTGGGCTTAGAAAGTTGTTTAGTCTTAGTTATGGATCTGTACTGCCTGAGTTTAGTATGATGGATCTGTTGATCACATGCCTTGAGAACTGCCCTGAAATCGAGGGTCCTTCAGGTTTCAGAAATAGGCAAATGAACTGTTCCCTTTTCATTAAGGTTCTCTAAGATGCTTGGGGTTTTCATTTTCCGAATGTGTTCAAGGGTATGACCGTGGTGGGATTTAAGTATTCTGGTTAGAGCTGTGAGTGAGATAATTGATGGTGCTTGTTGGGTAGACTAGCTAACATGTACGAAGTGTGGTCCATCTGTCATTGAATTGCTACAATTCCTTGTTAAGTGTCTAACTTACATCCATTTGTATTTATTTGATTTGATTAATACATCCATCCGAAATAATACTATTTTCGATACATTGGTCCTTCAAATAGCATTTCATTGTTTCTTAAACATCTGAAAGTACCACAGGAAGCACGCCTTGAAATAACACTCCATGATTCCTAAGAAATTGATTGAATCAACGTTTTGTACTTGGCTTTGTATATGGTATTTTTGAAATGGTGCTTTGGGTATTTAACAAGTTGCTGCCGACTTTGAGGACTTCTCTTCAAACCCCTCCCCCCCCATGTATATATTGCTGTTATTGCTGCCTTGGGGCACTGCAGCCTCTCTGGCACAACGCCCTAGATGGTTACATAGTATTGGGATCCATTGTGTAAGGTGGCATACATAGAAAATGTAACATTATATTTTTTCTTTTTAACTGTTTTTAACCAGAATGAATGAAAGAGGGGGGCTTGTATAGTACAATATACGTTGTGGAATATATTGTGTTATCAATTGAGAGTGAATTAAGGTGGGGCGGAGGTGGCTTTAGCACATTCATAATTGTTTAAGTGGAGTACAACTTTGTGCAATTGTGAATATCTGGGATAAAGTGCTTCTTTTGTAAACAGGAAAACATTAAGCTAACCGGGCGGAATAGACAACCACTTAACAAATGCCTATCTCAAAAAACCAGTTGGCTCACTATAAAATAAAATCCACCACATGGAATCTAGTCCTTATTCAGAACCGGGCAGAAAAGGAAATGGGGGCGCAGGGTTCACAAACAAATTCTGAAAGTAAATTGAGTACTGGGCTAAATAGCGGGAAGACAGATAGCCCTGGGAAAAGTACAGGGAACAGCGATGAACTAAACACAGGTATCACCATGGCTACCCAAAGGTGAACAGGAAACAGCTCAACAAACTGCAGTTTGAATTCAAAGACAAAGAAAATTGTGAAACTGTGCTGTAAGAATATAGTTGATAAGGTATTGGATAAAAATAGATTAGGAGATGGGATACAAGAGGTGGTGTTGAGGTAATGACAAATAAGCAAAAGATTTTTTTTTTCTTTTATTGAATATAGCTGAAGAATCAACTTTTTCAATATAAATCAATACATTATTTCATAGAGTATAAAAAAGTACATTTGTTAAACAATATATAAAATACACGATCAAAATAAAGAATAAATTGAATGAAATAAACAGATGTTAAACATACATTAAAAATAAATGTACATATGTTAAACATTGCATAAGATATATAGTCAGATAAAACAAAACAAAGAAGAATGATTAAGTAACATAAAAAGGAGAATAAAACCACTTTCAAATACCAAAATGGAACAGAAAAATGAAAACGATTCATATATATAACCTAAATGAAAACAAAATATCTAGCAGACAATAGGATAACTCTTGTGAGTCAAAGCACTTCTTATAAAATGAGATCATACATTACTCCATCACATTTCTTGTTAACCTAACCCTTTTGCTAAAACACACCGTTCTCCAAGTCTAAAGCAGAAATGAAATTGAATGTTGCTATTCGAATACTTATGGAATTCGTTGACAATATTATTGACCATCGACTTTCTGGATGTATTGCGCCGAGATATGGCATATGTTTCCAAAAATATTTGTTTCTCAACTCATTTAGTGCTGGACATTCTGTTATGATATGTTCTAAAGTTTCTTTAGCTTCACGTACTCCACAGAATCTACACACATTCTCTTTCGGGTTCAATAACTTTCTTCTAGTGAGAATATCACGTGTTTTGAACTAAGTTAAATCGTAGGCGCATGATGGTCATTCTTAATTGAGGACAAGGTGCTTGATTTAGATATGGTGGAAGCACATTGAGCTTTTTGTGCTCAAAAATCAAAGCTTGGAAATCTTTATACCCAAGACACTGCCTTTTCGTCTCAATCCAATCACACCTGAATAGTTTGATTTTTGCTCGTTCAGGATTGCCAAGCACAGTGTCTAAACTAATGTCTGCTCTGGCCAAGATTCTATAGACGTATGCCACCCACTTTTTAACAAAGGCATGTTCTGATGATAACATGTAGGCTGAGAGCGTAGCTAATACATTATCAGATCTGACATAAGTCATGCACTTACGAAATAAGGCGCACAACCTCCAGTGATATACTGCACACAAGGACGTCAAACCCAACTCTTGCCGTAACAACGGTCCGGGTACACTCTGGGGCAGATGTACAACGCCCCTCCAAAATTTAGCCTCTAATTTATTTAGGACAGCAAGTTCTACTATAGTTATTGTTTCCAAACCATATAGTATGGTTGGCAAAACTTTTTGTCGCCAATAAATGACGGCGGGTCTGATGGTGAATTTCCCAAATTTATTCAGTATAATTTTGGTTTGTGAAATTGCCATCATGATTTTGTGTTCTAACGTCCTTGGGTGTGATCTCAATGAAGGGTTACCATCAAAATGAATGCCCAGGTAGATTTCACAATTCACAGGATGCTCCAAGCAATATTGCAAGCCAAGAACTAAGATTTTATCAATGTCTAGAATTGCGCAAAACATGGCTAAATCAGAATTTGGTTGGCTTCCAAAAGTGTTGGGCATTTAACATGTGTACTTTCACCACAGAGTGTAAGAGTGTCAAAATTAACATTGAGGAAGAATTCAGGATTGATGAGTTTGTGAATTGTCAAAACAACTATTTAGTGTACTGCATATGGTGGGCTTCATCACAAGATGGGCAGTAGCCTTTAAATCCGGCGGTAATCGTATTAGCGCTGCCAATACTGCTCCGCAGGATCAGGACTGCAATCCAGCCGGCGCTATCCCAGCTTGGTACTATTACAGCCAGCTGTAATAGCGTGGGCTGTAATCGCGCCAACAACACAATGCGCTATCGCATACCTATCAAAAGTTGAGTATCAACGCTACTAGCACCGGAAAACGTGCTAATAGTGCTGAAAATACCCCCAGCCAAATGCTGGAGGCAAAAGAACACAGGTGAGAGTAACAAAGCAACAGGTGGAAACAATGCAAACAAGAGGCCTACAAAAGACCCACCCATGCCCCAAACACACTTCCAAACATCATGTTGCCATTAGGAGACCAGCCCCAGCAAGGCAGCCAGACATCCCCAGGGTCAGGCCAACACCCTGGGCCCTGACTGTTGGTCAGTTGGTAGCCGAGTACAGGCTGGACAGGGCTACCATCACCCAGTTGCTGGACACAATCCAAAGTGACATTGGTAGCAGGATTGGTAGCTTCCAGCACACAGTTGCCATGATGCATGGCATGACCCAGTCCACATTTAGTGCAGTCCTGGGCCAGGTGCTGGAAGCACTGCTGTGCCATGTGAACAAACACATTGCATTGCCCACCACCCAGGCACAGGTGAATGAACTTAAGGCACAGTTCTATGTGATTGCCCAAGTGTCGAACGTGATAGCATCCCTAGACTGCACACATGTTGCACCCCGGGACCATGAGGCAGCGTACAGGAATCGGAAGCATTTCCATTGAACGTGCAGATGACCTGTAGCCCAGACCTGACCATCAGCCACTGCTGCGCTCGCTACCATGGATCCATCCATGACTCCATCGCACTGCGCAACAGCACACTGCCAGCCTACATGGAAAGTCACAGAGCCCAACACACATGTAGTGGGTGAGTACAAATCCTGCCTGAAATGCATGCCAAAGTACAACAAAAGTAGGGGGGGGCAGAGCACAGGAAGCCTTGCATGCCACCAGGAGCACACAGCCACCACACATGGACCCACAAAAGGTGATGGCCACACACTTCACAAAACACCAGAACACATGGGACCGCAACAACCAGAATGCACCTTGTCTGTGTTGCAGTGCTGCTTTATACCCTGACACACAAGGGTAACCTCACCCAGGGCACCACACAGGGATCCAAAGTAAGAGGAACGCAATACCCATCTACTAAACCACTGTAGATTATCAGGATCAAATCCGAACCTTAACATCCCTTAGAGAGTGACCCATGAATGCACATTTACATGCATGTGAAACAAAACAAAAACTGTTGCTATGTAGCTAAAGTTCCACCATCCACTGAGACAGCCACAACCAAATTCAAATCACCACTGGCCCTGAACAGCCACTCATGACGGCAAAATTGCTAAAACGGGTGAGAAGGGTCCTTTCCAAGAGCAGGCTGATAGGGTGGTAGTTTGCAGGATCTCTCCGTGGTTTCCCAGGTTTTGGGAACACAATGACTGTGGCTTCTTCCCAGGATTTGGGGAAGTGTTCAAATCTCATGCATGTATTGTAGATTTCCACACAGCGTTCCATTGCTGCCTTGAAACACTTGTGTATAGGCACGTTATAAATGCCATATTATATCATATGAGGCGCGAGCATCTTGATGGCCAAGTTGGTAATTCTGTCACCCCCTGGTGCTTTGCTATTGGCCAGCTTCTGAGCAAGTCCTGTTACTTCAAAGCATGTGCATTCCTCAATGCTCTCAACTCATATCTCGGCTGGGCGCTCTGAGAGATATTTGTCGATTTCTTTTTCCACTTGGTCCATTGTCCTGCTGGCTTTGTTTGGCATAAACAAAGTCTCAAGGGTTTCCGCTAGCACCTCTGCGTTGTCTTTGTTGTTGCATGCAAGGTGGGTCTGGACCTGGATAGGGGGGATTGGTTCCTTCTTTCCTGTCAGGCGGTGAGTCATCCTCCAGATTGAGCTGTCAGCTTCTTTCAAGCTGTAGAGGCTTCTCATTTTTCGCCCCAGGGATCCCTGATCTGCTCTCGTAGAAGCCCTGTAAGCCGGTTGTACTTCTGTAGTAGATCAGGTGTGCAGTGTTTCTGCCATTTCCGCTGAGCATGGTTTTTCCAGCAATTACTTGCTTGATGCCTCTTTGTAAGTCATAGATGGAGCAGTGTTTCGGTTTCTGCTTTGGGACACTGTGTTTAATTGCCTCTTGAACTGCAGCTGAAAAGGCGTCCACAACCTTGTCAATGTCTCCCTTGTTGCACAACAGCTACAGTGTCATGAGATTGCTTTGCTCTTTCTTCTAGCGGCTCCAGTCAGCTGGGAGGTTTCCATCTCACCTCCCAGAGTGATGAATACTGGGTTGTGATCCGCGGTCAGCTCAGCAAGAGTTTCCAGTTCAACCAATTGTCAGAAGTTCTTCAGCTGTGTGATGTCCAGCTAGTCCAGGTTGTGGCGGGCTTTGGCTGAGTAGTGTGTGGGGTCTATTGAACCTGCAACCACAAAGTCGTTTTCTCTGGAGTATGCCAGCAGCATGTGTCCCCTGGAGTTGGCGTTCCTTAAATTCCAGCATCACTGCTTAGCGTTCATTCCCCCCCCCCCAAGAATGGTTGGGACATTTGAGGCAAGCAAGACATCCAGGTCTCCCATATCCAGCTTTACTCTAGGTCGGCAGTATGTTGCAATCAATTGTTGTGGTCCCACTGCAGTATTTGCTTGGACTCCGGTGGCTTTGATGCTTTTGGGGGGTGCTAGCGCCAACTCATGATGGTTAATCTGTGTACTCACTATCACGGCAGTCCTTCCACCTTTGGTTCCTGTGGTTATCAGTCCGATACACCATGGGATTTGCCAGCTTCAGCTTGTGGCATCCTTGCAGATGAGTCTTAGAGAGAAGGGCCACGCACACTTTCCTCGATTCCAAGAGGTGAAGAGGTTCATCAGTTTTCTTTTGCATGCCATTGGCATTCCACATCACGATGGAGCAACCGTCTTTAGATGCTGCTATGTTGGTTGGTGTTTGCTCCCTGGAGTAAGGTCGGGATGAGCCTTGCCATCACTGGGACTATGGGATGAATATCTATCTTTGCAACTGCATTTGCAATCTTCACAATAATGTCAATCTGGTTGATGGGGCTGCTCATTTCACCCAGGGGTGCCGGGTTGGCTGCCAGTAGGGTGCCCATGCTTGGTGACCTAAGGACTTCAGCAAAAGTTTGTCTGCCAGCAATTTGTGTCTTGGGGGTTCTTGTTTGGTCCATAGTTGGGTGCAGTGCTTCTGCACTCTGCATTGCCATATGTAAGGAACTCATGATGGCAACAGTAAAGACGGACACAAGTGATCACAGCTCAAGGGTGTTTATTGAACAATGAATGCAGGGTGGAAAAACGCCTAATCTAAACCTAAATCTAAGATGGGACCAAGCGTCGACCATCAAATGAAAAATATGGCAGTACTAGTGGCGTTGTGTCAAATAAAAGGCCTATACTAAGAAAAATCTATTGCCAAGTCCTTCCAACTAATTATAGAAGGAATGTGGGATAGGATATCAATAAAGAAAGAAGTGTTCTCAAATGATACAACAGGATGTGCTTGCCAGGGGTCTCCCTTCCCCATGTTTTCAGCACGGAACAAGGTGGCACAGCACACGCTCGGGCTTTCTTAGTGCAAGCCGACAGTTCCATTCCGGCTGGTACATCACACGGTCGAGCTTTCTAAGCATGAGCCAACATTTCTGTTTCAGCTGTCAGGATCTTCGATGGTAAAGTCTCTTTGCATTAAAATCTCTTGCCTTCGAGGTATGATGTATCCAACAAACAAACAGTTATTTTCCACAGTTCACGTTGGGTGATGGCTTCACCCCCTGGGCCCCCCTCTTCTGGGTGCCGACCCCTCACTTATCGTTTTCAATCAATCATTTGAACAGTTCCTTACTCAATAAAGTTTGGGTGATTACTTTTTACCCCTGGATCTCCCTCGACCGCGCTCGAACCCACTTTATAAGGGGGACCCTTTACTTCCCCTCGTCTTCCAATATCTCTTACTTTCATGAGTCTTAATGTCGTTTTAAACAATACTTCAGGCTTTACCTCTGATTGTCGGCTTCCCTCTTATGGGTTCACTTTCGCCAACTTCTACAAACTGTTCACTCTGAATGTCAGCTTCTCTCTTCCGGTTTCACTTTCGCAAGCTTCTACAACATACTGTTCATGTTCTCATTTCACCAAGCGGGATTCATTTCCCTTTGCCTCTCAATCATATGCAGGTCAAAGACTTTCAGCGGTACAGAGGATTTTACAAGACCCATTTATGACCACTTTGACCTCTTTTCGCCTCTTCCCAAGGGCTTCTGGTTCCTGTAGTTTCTACCATCGGGTAATCGCCCAGAGTTTCCTGCCTAGGCACCCACTTGGTGCTGGACTTCTCTGTTGCTGGTTTTCCCCATCTTTCCTCAATTGTATCTTTAAGTCTTTAAAAGTTAAAATTAGCCATTGGTTACTTGTCATTCAACATAGTTCGGTTTCTTATAGATTCTCTGCATGACTCACCGGCTGTGGTGAACCACTTGCCTTTCTTTATCCTCAGAGTCAAGGTTGGTACCATCGAGATCAGCGTCCTTCCTGGCTTGGTTATCAGCGGAGGAGGGTCTCTCGTACCATAGACATCTGCTTCAATACACACTGGCTATTGTTTGTGGTCTTGTGTTTCCATCTGAGGAGGTTTCGCTGGCCTTGATGGGAAAGGGCAAGGTTACTTCCCTCCTTGTCACCCTCTCGGTATTTGCTGTCTTTCACCTCCTCTTGTTAGCCCATTGTCTTCCGTGTTGTGCAAAAGTGTTTGTGTCAGGAAAGGGGGGGGGGCAGTGTTTTGGAAAATCCTACGTGATAGAATGGGGAAAAGGTGTTGAAAGGAGGGTGATACCCGTCAGTGTCCCACTCATACTCCCCAAGGACCCTTCATCCAGGTGATCCTCCCTCACTAGTCCACCCCCAGGAGCTGGATCCAATAGGGAAGGCCATGTCCTGGCCACCTGGATGACAGATCCCCGGGGAGACACCTTCAGGTGTCTCACATATCCTTGCAAGCCTTCCTTGATGGATAGGAGGAGGCTCCCTGTGCAAGTTTGAGTAGTTGATAAGAGGTTTGAAGTTCCCCTTTTATCAAGGGTCCCAAATAGCATTTCTTAAGGGTCTCTCCCCACCCAAGTTGTTCGGCCAGGCGTTCAACGTTTACGAAAATAATTCCCAGATCTTCGCCTTCGAGATATGGGTGAAGTACGCCTTGTGGTAGTAATGGCCTTGCTTGCAATTCAGTTAGTCTAGTTAGATTTTCCTGGAGTCTGTTTTTGGCTTGTATCTGATGGGCTGCCAATTGGGCAATCATATTGGCTAGATCGTCCATTTTTTCCGGGGGTGTAAGGGCAGGGGCGTCGCTAGGGGGGGGCTAAGGGGGCTATAGCCCCTGATCTTTTGGTTGTAGCCCCGGATAGAATCTCAGGAGCTACAGCCAAAAGACAAGCTAGCCGCCAGTCCCAACAGTTCTGACATCAGCATAGCCCCGGGTCTTTTCCAGACCTAGCAACTCCCCTGTGTAAGGGTTCCCCCTGTGTTGTCTAAATCAGAAAAAAAACATGCAGCCCCTTCGGGTTTAAAGTTTCAAAATTCTCAGAGGAGTCTGATTCTGAGTCTGCCGAAGCAGTGCATTGGGAGGGCTTAAGGTTTAACCATGCTGGTCCTGCTGCTGATGGGGACTGAATACCATGGAAAAAAAAAGGCTCGGAGGGAGGACGATTTAGACCCTCTCTAGACTGGGTCTGATGAAAGAGAAGACCGGGCTGATTTTTAGAATTATTTCGGTCCCACGGTTGGATGTTATAAGAGAGAGTGGGAGGGTATATAGTAAGACTTGAGTCTTAAAGAACAGATCCTGTTGACTGGAAGGAATATGTAACTGAGAGGACAACACCTCTTTTAAGGTGGACAAACGATCAGAATCTAGGAGATCAACTATTTTATTTTTCCCTTCCGGTGGTACCACAATTATTAGCATGGGTTTCAATTTCAATCCAGACCCACCTGGTGTCTTACAAACTTGCAGACCTCTGTGTCTACTAGGTAAGTTTATTGAAGAGCATGATGCTGGTCTTGTCACGTTTGAGGGCTATTAGGATTTGTTTCCAGAATTGGCAGCAGGAGAGGCAGCAGCCTCACAGCCTCCCTCTAAAATCCTACATGTACATTTGGAACAATTTGGAGTGGGGGTATGTCATTCATGGTCGAGAAGGTAAGCCGCGAGGATGGAATGTAGGCGCACTGAGCCAAAAGCAGAGGTGGATAGAGAAGAGGCACAGGAATTTCTGACCCTGCAACTATTATGAATAAAGTACAGGTTCCCATCAATGAATTTAGGGAGAACATTATGGCAATGAAAACTGAACAGATGGAGACTTCTAAGAAGCTGTTGCCTTGGAGAGTAGATCATCTGCAATAGAGTGAGTACTATTCCCTGGAAAAGGAATATGCTTCTTTGTCCCTGCAATTGAAGTGAGCTACTAAGGAGATTGCAAATCAAGAGTGTTTTTCTAGATGAAGCAACCTTCTGTCAAATACCTGATCTCTTCTTCACTGTGTCTCCTGGCCGGTAGGGCCTCTTATCGGGTTCTGTTGGTGATCCAGTGCTTCAGTCCAGAGGGTAGTGCAACGCAGGGATCAGGTCCCTCTCTCTGAGCGTGAGACAGAAAAAGCATCCTGACAGTGTCTCCCTATGCCACGATAAGCTCCTCCAGATTTTACATGGTGCAGGGACAGTGCAAACACTGACCGGGGGAGCCTGATGGTATCCTGACTGAAGGATGGGATTCCAGTCAAGGCAGGAACCAAGGAGGTTTTGGCCCAAGGCAGGGAGAGCAGAAGGCAGTAAGGAAGGAGCAAGGTAGAGCAGCAAGGAGGAGCAGGGCAAGGTCGAAATGAGGTCAAGGGAGGACAATGACCTAAGAGCAAAAGGAAGCTGGCACAAGGCAGGTTCAGGTACAGAGCGCAATTAAGACATGCCCGCAAGCCAGCACGAAGGAGAATATATAGTGGAAGAAGAAGGAAGCGTGGTTACGGTATAAAATGCCGCAGTCATAGCAATGCATGACACCCCTGACTGTGCGAATGTGTGCATGGCAGACACTGAATTCCGGTGCATTCCCATTGATGCGGCTATGACGGAGACCCCAGAACCATTGCAGGTGCCCCTAGAACCGAGATCGGCCCTGCGTTACCCCTCGGGATGAGAGATCCTGGCTGCAGACCCCTGTTGCAGGCGCCAACATGGGTAGAGCCACCAAACGGGTAAGTGCGAGCCGTGTCAGTGACGTGCACGCATGACACCTTCACATAACAGAGTGGGGAAATCCCATTAATACAAAAAAGGTAGCAGGCGCCCCTCTCTCGAAAGAACACGGCATAATAACCTGTTCAGTGGTTTGTAACCACTTTGAGAGTTCGCAGCCATCTGCTTTTTGCTCACTGTACCTTTCACAGATGGGAAATATCCATTTGCATATGAGTCTTTGTCCCGCCCACATGGTCAGACCAGCACCAAAATGCTATAACAATTCCCCTCTGAACAAGAGTACCAACAGCAACCCCAGACATGTGTTTCAGCCTTGTTGGGCCTCATCAGTGAGATGGAGCTGTGCCTCTCTGAGCACAGTGAGCAGGGAGTCCACGTCTGGTTGCCCCCAGGTCACTTAGGGTGACCAATCCCATTGGGTTTCTTCTGCAGTTAATCTCTAAAATCTTAAATCTGGTGCTGGTCAAAACCCTGGAAATTGAAATAGCACTCCTAGATCTGCAGGCAGCGTTTTAGACCCTTTGTTGTGAAATTTCTGCATTGCCTAGAAATGGAAATGATTGCTACAAGGTAATGGACTTAAAGAAGGCGACCTGGGGAGAAATAAATATTGTGATCATGTTTTTAAACCACCTCAGCAAAGCAGTGGTGGAGACAAGGAAGCTTTTATGGCCTTAATAATCCTGGCAAGAAAAAAGAACGTGCTTGAAGCTCCACATGGTGTACCCAGCCACTTTAAAAGTACTTGCAGATATGAAGACTCGCACCTTCAGATCACGTGGAGCAGAGAATTACCTTAAGGGCTTGTAACATATGGAATAATTCTGATGAACACACTAGCAATGTGTTCTGACCTTATTTTTCTTAGAGATTCAGTTAATTATCACTCTGTAAGGTATTTTATCTATCTTGTTAATCTTCTGTGTGTATTTTCACTTTTAAATGTTGCATTGAGTGGGTCTGAGGTGAAGACATTACTGGTGGCAGGGATGGATTCTGTTACACTTGGCCTACTCTATGTAGAGGCCTGATGGCACAGAAGATGTGTTTGATAAGATTATTTATAATGAGTGGGCAACCACTTCATGGCTTGCCTCTTGGTTTGCAAATGTTATAGACTTAATGCCGTTGATCATTTCGGTGTACCTGCTCTTGTTTTTTAGAGCCTGTTCTACTGTGTTTACCCGTTCTGTTCACCCCCATTGCGGTGAATGTCCTTCTTTTCTGCCTATGTGCTCAGAGAAGTCACCAGTTGATCTAACCCTCGATATGTTTCACCTCTGTACTCTATCTATCAGATATAATACCCACCTTCCCAGTGGCACTAAGATTGTTGTGTTCATGAGGAGAGAGTGATTGCTGCCCAAACCTGGGCGTGAAGGGGGTGCTGTTGTGCTTGTTCGGTTGCACTTACGTTACTGGGACTATATCAAGGGCAACACAAGGGTTGCAGGCACATTCAGGTATGGGAAGTTCTCAGGGTTCTGTTAGTAGGTTGAGAGGAAAGTTAACAATCTAGCCATTGTATTCCTTAATTATACATTCAGAGATCTGGAGACTTTGAGTCACAAGATAGAGGATTGGAATCTAACCCAAACCAAGATGGGAAAATGACAAAAACACATTAGAATTCTTAAACAGAACGGTGAGTTCAGGTTGGTTGTGCTGCCTATTCTAAACTGCCTTTCATCTTTAACCATCACAGAGAGTTCTTCTCTGAAATATATAGTGTAGTCAACCCTGCAGTAAATATTGGATGTACCTGTCAACGTTTGTCAGGAGGCTGAGTGAGCATACAGCTAGTACTTATATAAAGCACATTTGATTTTCTTGAAGGAACACTTACCTAGAGTGCAACATACCACGTGATATTTCCGGGTCTTGTTTTCTTGTTTTCTGTGTCAGGATGCACTTCTGTTTTCCGATCACAAGCTGCTTTACTTTTCGCTCTGCTCTGCGTTCCTTTTCGGTCGCCAGCTGCCGCTGCCATTTTACTTTCGTAATAGAGTTGCATTAATTGAGCTCCAACATATGTCGCGCAAACCAGCAGGAAGAAATAAAAAGACAAAGACAATGTTAAATTAGAAATGTAAGTGTCAAGTCGCATATTTGAATTCCAAAAGGTGAAAATAGTATAAACAGTAAAGATGAACTTCTTTGGAAGAAAGAGTTAACCAATTTACGACTTTAAAAGGTGTGTGTTTACAGGTAGCAGTTTCCAGAACATGCAAGAGCTCCTGCGTTGTTCGTTGTTTTCTCCAATTCCCCTTTCCCTCTGAACTGGCTTGTTAGTCTGCTGTGTAATATCGAGCGGGACCCAGGAAGTTGGAAGGAAACAGTGGGGTTCAGCAGCTCAAACAGAGGATGAGTTTCAAGGACCGAAGAGTACGAAGGCCCAAGTTGAATACTTCATGCGAACTGTCATGGACCCCACCGGGTTTTACCTTAGTGCCTTGGGTGAGATGGTTGGGGAATTAAGACAGGAATTGAGAGCAGCTAGAATGGAAAATCAGACCTTGAGCCAGAAGGTAGACTGTTAGGCGAAATATGATGCAGACAAAGGGAACTTCTTTGCCTGCAGGTCACTTTGGGGACTTAGAACCAGCGGATTTAACTCAGGAAGAAGTTTTGGAAGATCAAGGCAAAAGACTGGAATTTAGGAGTTGTGGGTATCAATTACCAATTCCTTTAGCTGTACCTGAGCATTTTGGCAGAGACACTAGGAAATGTTAAATTTTTGTTACACAATGCGAGTTACAAGTTTTGTGTGGACCGGAGGCTTTCCCGTAAGGGGCTGCCAAAGTAGCCTTGTGCTTTCCGATTTCGCAGGCGAAGCGGGAGCATGATCGATGTTGTTGATGAGTCAGAAGAGTCCCCTGCTAATGGATTTGGAAGCTTTCAAGTTAGAATTTGGTAAGATGTTTGACCACCGACAGGTTTCTCAGAAAGTAGATGGGGAGTTACTTGAACTGAGACAAGGAAGTAAAGAGCTGATCAGTTACATCACTCAATTGAAGTCTTGGAGAGTAAGTGGCCAGAAGAGAAGAGAGCAACTCTTTTTACAGGGGACCACTGGAGGAGTTGAAGGATGCCTTGTCAATTGTGGTGGAAAGATCCACCTCCTGTGAACACGTGATTGCATTTGTCATGCATTTGAATTTTAGGCTGACTGAACGCAAGGGGGAGTGTTGGAGAATCTTTCAGGAAAATAGGCAGAATCTTCGATTTGAAAGACCTAAGGGGAATGTGGCCAGTCGTGAATTTCACCATCCTTTGATAATAAGGAAGTGTTATCTAAACCCTAAACCTTTAACTAAGGAGGAGAGGGAGAAGCAAACTAAGGAGGGGTAATGTATGTACTGTGGTAAGGATGGTAATTTGTTGAAAAATTGCCCCAGAGTTGCCCATTAGATTCCCTCATCAGTTTCAAGAGCACCACAGGTGGTGAACACTTTACAGTCATCAGTGCCCCACATCACTGTGAATGTATCTTTGTTGTTAGCAGGGACAATCAAGGGAAAAGGACCGGCTACGTTGAACTCAGGTGCTATCGGAAACCTTATGGACTGTGGGTCGGCTAAGTCTATGGGAATTCCTGTGGGATAAAAGTCCCAAGTTGAACAGGTAACATGCAGTAGATGGTTCACAACACTCTTCAGGACCAATCACACGAGACAATTCCTTTGTGTATGGAAGTAGAAGGTGGGAATCGGAAGGTGCTGTATGGGAGCTGATAGACTCCAACAGCTCTTATTAGTTTTGGGAATGCCCTGGCTCACTTTGCATAATCCTTTTGTAGACTGGGAAAAGAGGGCTATAACCTTAAGTTTGAATTTCTGTGCCAGACATTGTCTAGAGAAGGGTGGAGATTTAGGAAAGAAGTAGAAGTTTCAGGAGAAAGTGGCCTGTACTGAGGCTCTTTGGTTAGCTGAAGGAGAGGTATTGGGTGCCACCATGGGAGCCTCAGTTGGTCAATTATCTAGTTGTTATCAGACATTTTGGAATGTGTTTGACGAAAAAGGGACTGTAGAATTACCACTGCATCAACCATACAACTGTAAAATTGATTTGGAAATTGGGGTACCCAGTCCTTATAGCAGGATTAATGATCTTACAGAAAATGAAAAAGAACATTTAAAGAAATATTTGGAGGACAATTTGGGCAAGGGTTTTATTAGACTTTTCAATCACCAGCGGCTTCTCCTCTTTTCTTCGTTTCCAAGAAGGATAATACCTTAAGGACATGTACAGACTACCATGCACTGAACCGAATAACCATCAAGAATAGGTATCCACTTCCTTTAATCTCAGTCATGTTAGATCAAATACAAGGATCCTCCATTTTCACTAAGTGAGGTCTGCATGGAACTTATCATTTGATTCGAGTACGAGGGGGCGATGAATGGAAGACAGGATTCAAAACTAAATTTGGCCTATTTGAGTATCTCATTGTCAACATCTTAATCTACTCTCAGAATGAAAATCAACATGGTATGATATGATAGTTTATTTATATAGCACCTATACACAATGTGTTTCAAAGCGCTTCAAGGCAAGGGAGGGAATAAGGGAAAATACAATGACATTCTTACAGGCCATGAACAGTAAGGATGTGAAATTAACTATCATACGCGCCCTGGTGACATTTCAGATAGTGCAAGAGCTAAGACATAGATAAGGAAGGGAGGGAGAGAGTGGGAAGGAAATGGAAACAGACAGGCGACTACTGTACTAGGCCTGACAACATTTCCGGTAGAGCCGGAGAAAACAAAAAGTGAGGGAGAGGGGTGCAGAAAGGGAGGGGATGAACATAACAAGCGACTATCGTACGAGGCCTGACGACATTTCAGATGGGGGTGGAAATAGGTAAGAGGAGGGGGATGAGACAGACGAGGTTGCTATCATACTAGGTCCATGGGCAATTCTGATAGAGTAAGTGCATAGAAGAAAGTTAGAGGAGGAGGGGAGGAAATAGGAAAAGGGAGAGGAGGAGGGACCAGAGAGTAAGCAGTCAAAAAAGAATGGAGAAGCAAGAGGGGAGAGCAAATACAATTGCAGAAGTCAGAAGTAACACATAATGTTGCAAGCCTGGATACAAGAGGAAGATGGGAACAGCATGATTCAGGGCCACCATAAGAAAGGGTGACGTACCGTGAATCAATGAAGTTCATAAAAGTCAAATCCAACATTGGCCACAAGACTGTGATGGTGAAACCAGAATGTATCCGGACAGACTCTTGCAGAAGTAGGTTGGAGGGGGGGGGGCAGGGTAGAAGAATCAAGCAAATCAGGCAACACCTGTGTGCACAAAGGGGTGGAGGGGCACAAGGGAACATCACAGGGGGACCAGAGGGGTGGGGATGGCCTGTGGGGACAGAGGGAGTAAACATATGTTGGTGCATGCTTACCTGCTGTCTGACCAGGGGTTCGGGCCCTGGATCCTCCTGGTCCGAACAGGTCCAAACAGAAATTGACCTTTTCTTCATCTGCCCTACGCTTCAGACGCCTGGCCGAGAGACGCCCTTGTTAAGGGCAGGAAGGAAGAGGAAGGGCCAAGAAGGTGGGCGGTGGTTAGGCCAGGTGACCAAGATCCACTTGCACCTGCACCCCATCGGCAAAGGAACTGAGGCTGGAGGGCTCCTTAAGTAGGGAAAAAGAGCGGCAACCAGGAAGGCACCAGGTGGGCAGGGCTTGCTAAGTGGGGAAAAAGAGTGCCAACCAGGAAGGCACCAGGTGGGCGGAACTTAAGCCAGGTGACCAAGATCCACTTTCACCTGCTCCCCATCTGCAAAGGAAAAGAGGCTGGAGGGCTCCTTAAGTATAGAAAAAGAGCAGCAACCAGGAAGGCACCAGGTCGGCAGGGCTTGCTAAGTCGGTAAAAAGAGTGGCAACCAGGAAGGCACAAGGTGGGCGGGGCTTAGGCCAGGTGACCAAGATCCACCTGCACATGCTCCCCATCCGCAAAGGAACATCAAGAGCATGCCAAGAAGGTCCTGACATAAACTGCAGGAAAACAACCAATTTGCAAAAAATTGGAAAAAAAATCGCAGTGTCATACTGAGGTGGTCGAGTTTTTGGGATTCGTTATATCGCCACAAGGTCTGGAAATGGATGCATGCAAGGTGGAAGCTGTGAAAGATTGGCCATCTCTGAAGTGTGTGAAAGATGCACAAAGTTTCTTCCCTTTTGCCAATTTTTACAGGAGGAGGTTCATTATGGACTTTTCATTTCAGGTAACTCCCATTTCTAGTTTGCTTAGAAAAGGAGTGAAGTTTTTGTGGTCAGAAGATGCAGAGTTGGCTTTCCAGGAACTAAAAGAGAATTTCATTTAAAGCTCTATTGTTTTGCATCCGGATCCAATGCAGCCCTTTTTTGTGGTAGCAGATGCATCAAACCTGGCAGGGGAGCAGTTTTGTCGCTGAGACGTGACAGTTGCATCCTGTGACTTTTTTTTCAAAGATATTGTTCCCAGCTGAGGTCACTTACACAATTATTGATCATGAATTATTAGCAATTATGTTGGCCTTTCAGGAATGGATGCACTACCTTTGAGGAGCTCTTCATAGAGTTACCATTTTGACTGATCATAGAAATGTGCTTTTTTTGCACTCCACAACAAAGATCTTGGCCCCACGTCAGCTTCGTTGGTCTTGTTTCTTCTCGGAATTCGACTTTATTATAACATTTAAATCTGGAATGCAAAATGGAAAGGCTGACATGCTCTCTCTGCAATTTCCTGGTTTGAAGATGTAGGAAGACAAATCGGTCCCGCTGATTGTAGAAGAGCATTTCGCTTTGGTAGTGCAAACCAAGAAGTTGGACTTTGGTCAGATGGTGAGACTTCAAAATGACTGAAGATCAAATGAGGGAGGGGATATGCACCAGTCCACCCAGGCTCATTCAAAAAGGCTTGCCTAAGGTTGATGCCTGGTTCTATTTGCCCAATTAAGTGATTCAAGTGTACGCACTCAAGGAGTGTCACAAAGCTAGTCTAGCGGGGATCCTGGATATCGTATGACATTGGAGTTGGTTAGTAGACACTTTTGTTGGGAAGGTATGAGGTCTGATGTGTTGAATTTTGTAAAAATGTATGAAGTTTCTGCTAGAGCCAAGGGATAGCATAGTAAACTGGCAGGATTATTGACACCGTTGCCCATCCCACCTCAACCCTGGCATACAATTTCATTAGATTTGATCATAGACCTACTCAAGGATCAAGGTTGTACTTCTGTTTTGGTGGTTGTTGATCACCTGTCTAAGGCAGGGCATTTTGCTCCTACGAAAGGGACGATAACAGCAGCGAATATGGCTCATAACTTTTTACAAGAGATGGTGAGGTTGCATTGGAGAGCTTTTTGCAAAGAATTGGGAACAGAGATCAGGTTATCCTCTGCTTATCATCCTCAGACCAATGATCAAACTGAGAGAGTGAATCAAAAGTTGTAGACATTTTTAAAGTGTTATTTACAGTCAGGTGGCAGTTGGGTGGATCTAGTTTGCCTCACTGACTTCTATTATAATAATGCGATGGAGGACTCCACCAAGATGTCACCTTTTTTTGTAACCAGTGATTTCATTCTCGATTTTTGAGATCAGAACCCTGGGAGGAAACTTCTAGTCCTGAAGTGGATGAAAGATTTAAAGAGATGAAAGAGAAGAGATGAAAGAGAATTTTGAAAACGTGAGGTTGGCATTACAAGGGAGTATGGCTAGCATGCAGACCGTCACCAAAGATCTAGTGTCGTGATACCAACACATCCTCGTTACTGCTGCACTTTGTGGCTGGATTGGTGACTCCCTGGAGACTTGAGAGATGCTGGTCCTGTGCCCTGATGTACTGCACTACAATACCCAGGTCCCCAGGCTGTGTAGCGCCACAGAATGTGATGTCAACATGCACTATCGGTTCGCAGCTGGCGGTGACCAGCGTTTCTCCGATGCAGTATATGAGACTACACGGCCCACAATAGACTGACACAGTGAGCTGTTTTTGCTGTTTATGTGCTTTCTTGCTGTTCTTCTAGATACCAAACCTATTGCTATGCTTTATTTTGGACTACTCGCTGCTTGACCCTTTCTGTATTGTTTGCTTGTTATTACTGGCTTGTCTTCCTGGTTACCAGACCTGTACTTCGACCAAAAACGTATTTGCATTGTCTACCGTACTCCTGGTACTGTTTTATTGCCCCAGGTTATTAGGACTGCTCACCAGGTTGCTGGATTATTTACTTGTCTGCCATGGATTGCCATATTGATTAACCTTAGCACTGTGTTGCAAAAACTATTTTGGACAGTCAACTGCCTCCTTGGGTTTAGGTGGACTCAGATGAACATTGTTAGTTGCGCCCTTGTTCCATCTGGGTATTGTAAGGAATGCATGGCATCAACAGTAAGATAGACACAAGTGACCACAGTTCATTGGTGTTTATTGAACTTCAAAAAGGGTATGATAAATGGCTTTCAATCTAAGCCTAAATCTGCAGATGGGAGCAAGCTTCGACCATCAAATAATAATAACGCAGTCCTAGTGATGGCTTGTCAAAATAAAAAGGCCTATACTAAAATATCTATTGCCAAACCTTACCCCTAAATACAAATAGTGTGGGGAATAATGTTATGAAAAAGAAAGAATTGTTCAAAATGATAGGTTTTCAGGCCGAATTGTTCGAAAGTAATCATTTCTAACCAATCCTTCTATTGTCTTGTTATTTATCAGGAGAGTGATGGTATTTTTAACATGCTCACCCATTTCAAGGGGGGTTTCCCCATGATTTAATCTAATGCCCTCCATTTTTGCTGATGGAAGTTACAGGTTTGGCCTACTCTTTTCAATAGCCCTTCTTTTATGGATATAAAGGTGGCTCCTTGGGCAAGGTTAAGTAGTTGGTAAGTAGTTTGTAGTTCACCTTTCAACAGGGGCCCTAAATAACATCTTTTAAGATTTTCTTCTCATACTAACTGGCTAATCGTTCGAAACTCAGAAAGAAGTTCCCTAGATCTTCGCCTTCTAGGTATGGTTGAAGTATCCCCTGTGGTAGTAGGGGTCTGGCTTGCAACTCAATGAATGTGGTCAAGTTTCTTGAAGCCTAGCGTCAGCCTGAATTTGATGGGTAACCAACTGAGAGCCATGACAGCTGCTAGGTCGGCCATTTCTTCCAGTGGGGTAAGGGTTCCTTCAGTGTTGTTGTCTGAACTGGGAAAAAAACAGGTCTCAACTCCCTCGGATAAGGTTTCAAAGCCGTCTGGGCCTTCTGAGCCCGATTTAGATGGATTGGTCTCTAACCCTGATGGACCTGGTACTGTTGGTAGCTGGGTACTAAAAAAAAGGTTTGGGAGAGGGAGGGTTTAAGGCACTAGGTCTAATGAAGGTATAGGCTGGCCATATTTTTTTTATATTATTCAATCCCACTGTTGGATATTATAATGAGAGAGTGGGAGTGTGTCTAATAACACTTGAGTTTTGAAAAACAAGTCCTGGCGACCAGTTGGAATATGTAGCTGAGAGAGTGAAACCTCTTTAAGAGTGGATACACAATCAGAGTCAAGGAGTTCAAACCTACATCTACAGATGGGAGCAAGCTATGACAATCAAACAATAATAACGCAGTCCTAGTGGTGTCTTGTCAAAATAAAAAGGCCTATACTAAAAAACCTATTGACAATCCTTACCTTCTAAATACAAATAGTGTGGGGAATAATGTTATGAAAAAGAAAGAAGTGTTCAAAATATGTCAGGTTTTCTGGCTGTTGGCCTCCCTTCCCCACGTTTTCAGCACGAGACAAAGCAGTTCACTCAAACATAGCACAGTCTCTGGCTTCTTTAGCACGAGGCTACAGTTCACTCATCAGCATCAGCGCCTTCGGAGTGTAAGTCTCCTTGCTTCTCAAAGTCTCTCCACTCAAAGGGCCTGATGCAACCAAATAAAGACCAAGTTCTTTTCCCCGCTAGATTTTCACAGGTATCCACATCGTATGAGTCACTATCCACCCCAGATCCCCCTCAGCTGGGCTCAGATTCTTTTAGCATAAAGTTCTGCACAGGCTTCCCTATGCCAGGCTCGAGCATGTCCTTCACCTTTAAGTTTATCGTTCGTGGGTTCTTCTTTTTCGGTTGACTCACGGTTCACACCTGGATTCCCCTCTGCTGGGCTCAGATTCCTTCAACACATTTAGTCTCCCTCAGCCGGGCTCGGACCAATGTCAATTTTACATCAAGTATTGAAGACTTTCAAATTTGCACAGGGTTTGGCTTGACATGTTGCAGGACCACTTCGATTTCAAAATGTTCTCTCTTTTAACGTTCGCACCCTTTCAGTTGATACCTAACAGAGACTTTCGAATGAGCACCCACCTGATGCCGGACCACTCTGTCTGAAAAAAAAACTGCTTGCAACCTTGGTTTCCACACAGACCGGTCTGGTGTCAGTCTCCCCAACTCACCATGTGTGTTGACTTCACTGGTGCTGCTTTGTCATCAGAATCAAGGGCAGTACCAGGGTGGCAAACGCTTCTCCCCGTCTTGACTATCGACGCAGGAGAGCCCCGGGTACCTCCGACACACAATGCAGGATTCTTTAGCTTTAATTCCAGGTCTTACGTTTCCTATTCTCAGAGGCACATGAAACATGCAGTCTTGCGGTGAAAAGGTCAAGGGTACTTCCCTCCTTGCAATCCCTTTCAGTCTTGCCGTCTTCCACCTAGTCTTAAACTGCCATCTTGGAAAATGAAGCTTCCTCATGTGCTTTGCTTTGCTCAGAGTGTGCTTTCAGGCTCCCCCTTTAAACCGTGTGGGGAAGTGTGATGGAAGTCAGGTGTGTGTAATGATCAGCAATTGCCTGACCCTGCCAGACCATTGTAGTGGGACATGTCAGGTATACAGCTCGGGTGTTAGTCCGTTTTCTCTCACAGCAAGTTGTCCATGAGAAAGTGTTTGTGTCGGAAAAGGGGGGGGGGGACTGAGTCCCTACATATCCTACCTGGTGGGATGGGGTATATGTGTTACAGGGAAGGGGATACTGCGTCCTTCTGTACGATGTCCCACTTCCACTCCTCATCCAGGTGATCCTCCCGCACTGGTTGACTTTAACTCTACCCCAGAACCCTCTTGTGATGAGACTGGGAAGACTGCAGTATCAGACAGGGGAATCATCTTTGAGATACTAGAATTCAAGCATTTTCATATTCTGGAAGACCCATGGAGTACTAATAACTCCCTGTATAGGGATTATAGCTTTTATTCATGCCCCCATGGCACCCACTCACCTATTGATTACTTCTTAGTGTCATGTAACTCCTCGGACATGGTGAAAGGCGCAAAGATATGTGCAAAAGCACCTGGAGCGTTCCAAGTGCCGAATGGGATTACCACAATTAATGATCGCAGACCCAAATAACCAGAAAGACACAAAGAATATGACAAAATACTACTTTATTGTCAGTTCAATAAAGTAGGGAAACCTGGTGAGCAAATATATTGCAGGTCACAACCTCTCAATGCATTTCGGTTACGCAAAAGGCTTTATACCTCAATATACATCAGCTATGTAAAAAGAAAATATTTGTAGTTGCTTGTGGTCAGAGCTATTTTGAGGCATTGTAGACAAATTTGAGACATGTTGGGTGGTTGTCAATTCATGTCTTAAAATTGGCTAGAATTCCTCCAAATAGCCCTTGATCACGGACAAATATTTGTATTTACAACAAATGTTTTAACATGGATTTTTCAGTGTCTGTTTGTGGCCACAGGCCCTCTGTATGTGTATCTGTTTGGAGGAGAGCTGCAAAGTGTCAGCTGCCTGTTGCCTTTAAAAGAAAAGCTGCGTGAGGCCTCCATGCATGAAGCTTGCGTTAGGCCATGGTGGTGGTGTCACTGTTACCTCCCAACCTCCTGTAGCAATGTAGAGCACCCAAAATAATCTTTATCTCCACCAAAGTGAGGGTTTCCCGGGCAAATCCTTTTATCACACTATGCCTTATCTGCTAAAAATAGAAGTCTCTACAATGTGGACAGGTCGTTTTCACAAATCAAAGGGAGTCATTCCGGGTTTGGATGTAAGTAACTGTCATTACCGGCACGGAGCAAATACTGTGTCCTTGTAGGTAACAACCCGCTAATAGAGGGCTATTACGACTTCGCAGGCATGAGCTTTGTGTCATGCTGGTAAGGGCATTACCGAAATGCCGTAAAAGGCCCGAAAAAGGCCCTTAGCGGCATCATTGAAAGCGCAGATTGCACTACCGGCATGAATCAAAGCGGCATTAGCGGCCACCGCTAATAACGGTCACAGTAAATAAACGGAACTGGAAGTAGGATCATCGCACAGGAACGGGAAGGAGCACGGCGGCCATCTTTAAAAACACAATCCATTGCCACCCTTAGCAGCCAGGACCTGTAAGATACTGCTTTGTGAGAAATCCTAATCACTACAATACCACAATGCCCAAAGCTGTGAAGAAGGGCACCTCCTGCCAGTGTAAGGAGCGCTTTAATGAAGATGAGCTGACCATGCTAGCGGAGACCCTGGAAGAAAATGCAGATGTCGTTTTTGCACAAGCCTCAAGAGGGAGGCCATAATCCTTAAGAAGGAGATCTGGGCACTGGTGGCGCAATAAGTAAGCACGGTCGGTAACATCCCCCGCACAATAAAGGACTGCAGGAGGAGGTGGGATGACTTGTGCCTGCGGGTCCGCAATATCCTCTCGGCCAACAGGAGCCAGGCCATGTCAACTTGCGGGGGAGCGAGCTCTCCCATTAAGCTGTCCCGGTGGGAGGACATCTGTGCGAGCTTGATCGGCATGGAGGCCATAGAAGGGGTTGGAGACATGGAGTGTGGCGCCACGACATCGGCGGATGGAGGTGAGTGTCCTAAGAATACACTGTAATGCAGAGTCTGATGAAAGTCCACCAATATGTCTGTCCAAAGAGGCAAGCCATGGCCCAATAAACACACACATTCCCAGCAAAGTTGTCGGACGCAGCACAGACACATGCAGTTGCCTGCAGCAAGGCAATGCCGTACCTAACACAAACCACACAAAGATGTAAATGGCATAAATCACACTGCATGCAGGCCCCAACAAATATTCATGTCACATACCATACGTCTGCCCCAACATGAGTAACCCCGACTTATGCCTGCGTTACCCACCCATGTAGCAAGCAACATGATCATCAAAACTCAAATGCCTATTACCCTCAATTGTGTAGATGAGCAATTACACAAATGTATGCATGATGCCTATCAAACCATCACTCATATCGTATAACGTCCCTCTCTTCCACCCCCACAGGCTCAGACCATGACAGCGAGGCAGAGCACTCACCCCCACAGCCAACTACACACAACCTGGAAGAGGGCCAGGGATGAGGCCAACAGGCCTTCAACCTCAAAGGACCAACACAAGGCCCGCCATGCACCACCAAGTAAACCACCTAAAGATGCCACGGCACTGGTGCTGCCAAGGGCCGTCGAGACGGAAGCCGCAACCCCTGTCACACTGCCACAGGACACAGCTGAGACTCCACACTCAACAGAGTCCAATTCAGTCAGGGAGGCGGCAGCCACAGCACCCCTGGCTGAGGAAGAAGCACAGGAAGAGGTGTGGGTGCCCGTGGAGGACAAATCCTCTGAACCGCCCCACACACCAAGTCCAGCACCATCCCCCAGATCACATCTTTAGAGTCTGACCACGCCATCACCCTGGAGCAGTCTGGGGGGGGGGAGTATAATCAAGGGGCCATGAGTCCCGTAATGGAGCCCATTGAAGCCGAACATGACACCCAAGCACCGTCCACCTCCACAGGGCACCAGCGTGGCCACAGCGACATGAGGAGCTGATTGGCCTTGTGCGTCAATTTGTGGATGACAATGTACAATCAAGGCTTGAGTGGCGTGAAAACAATGCCTCTCTGGGCAAGATAATTGCTGACAACACTCTCTCCCTGGGCAAGATCTTTGCAGACAATACAAGTAGGCTGTGCGAGGAGGTATCTGCCCTGCGGCAGGTCCTCATCCGCATCGCTGATGCTATGGAGGCTGAACACCCAGCACCCCAGATAGGGCAGGCGGCCACACCATCCTCCTCCAGCTCAACCCAGGCCAGCCCACTGTGCAGGTCAGCACGCACCCTGCGCCGCCCGCACATGCCGCCACCGGGTGCAGGGAGTGGCATGATATAGACTGGCAAGCCTGATGATGGCAATGGATACTTGTTTGGACATGTTACGGGGAGTTTTGAGGGGAGCGGGAGGGGGGTGAGGGTGTGTTGGGGAGTTTTGGGGGGAAGTGGAGGGAGGTGAGGGTGTGTTGGGGAGTTTTGGGGGAGGGGGAAGGGGTGAGGGTGGTGGGGGGTTGGTGCACTTTCTTCTTCATTGTAAATTTCAATGCACCCATTGTGTGAAAAAAAAAATCTTGAGTGGACATTCATCATTGCGCATGTGTCATTTATTCATATACAGTGCAGAGTGTAGATGTACTCCCACACCCAGTGCCCTCTGTCAAACTATCATGTCACCCTCTGTAGCCATGTGTGTCAGAAATATTGTGCTATCACTGACTGACGCACATAATGTCCCTCCTGCGCATCGGCACCGCAATGATGTGCAGCCACATCTTCTTCATCCCCTTCATCATCACCTGGTGGTAGCAGTTCAATGTCAGGGGGCAGGGGCACGTTCCGTCGGATACACATATTGTGCAGCATTACACATGCCATGATGATCATGGCCACCTTCTCATGCCTGTAGAGGAGCGCCCCACCCGATCGGCTGAGGCAGCGAAATCGTGCCTTCAACAGGCCAAAAGGTCTGCTCAATGACCATATGGGTACAGGTGTGGGAACGATTGTAGTCCTCTTTCTGCCTGTTCTGTGGGTTACGGACAGGGGTGAGGAGCCACAGCTTCAAGGGATAGCCACTGTCACCTGCATGGGAGGCAAAAAAGGTACATGTCAGTCTAATCATGATGGACAGCTGTACTAGTCACACATGGCTACATGTTATCGTTGGTCACATGTACATGTCCCTGGTTGTATGGATGCTATTTTCAGGCCCTCATTGTGTCCTGTGCCATGGACTAATGGTGTGGGTTGCTTCTTCAAGATGATACACGGTGTGCACTGCCGTCTTGTTGCACATGCATTGTGTACGCATACAGCTGTGTTCATGTCTAGTTTGTGATGTGTTGTCTGCCGTAGGAATTGCTGACTTGGAGCGTTGGCAGTAGGCTCTACAATGTTAGGCATTCAGTGCTGATTTTTGCCATGACGAGGTTCTGCATTCCTGTAGTTGTGGCGGCCCTGTGACAGACAGTGGATTCCCTTGGTGGTTTGGCTCAATGCACTCCCATGGATGCTTGTCCTGTGTGGTGATTTGCTGGAGACAGTAAATGAGTGCATATTTACTGCATGTTGCTGGATGGTGTTACGGAAGGTGAGGTCCGCTGATGAGTGGTGCACGTTTAGTGGGATGTGGGGGGTTTACTGTTTGTCATGTTGTGATAGGTGTCGACCTTACTACTGTCCTATGGGATTTGGATGTCATGTTCTGTTTGGGATGCTTTGGGGCTGTAGGATATTTTGTCTTATTGGGGTAAATATAGGGTTTGGCAGTATTTTCTTAATGTCAAAATATGAGCAGTAGTTTGGTGGAAAGTTAGCCTTACATTTAGATTGGGTTTGGCCTCATATCATTTTAGTGACCATACCTTGTTATCTTATATTGTGAAATCTAGTGATATATTGTTTGCAGTATTTAGTGGTGAGAATAGTTTTTCTTTCCCTATATTATAACCCCATCATAAAAACAAAACCTTCCTATTAGAGTACATCCCAGTGGTCTATAGAGAGCCTTGGGCCTATGCACGTGATAGAAACACAACAATTTAATTCAGAGTGCCACCTATAGGTTGTGGCCAGTATCACTGGCTTATTTACATCCAGTGATCTATGTCATAAAGTATTACTGGCTCATGGACGTCCAGTAATCTATATATCATCTCAGATTACCCCCCCCCCATCATCATGCAATGAAGACACACACACACACACACACACACACACACACACACACTAAACTGCTTTATCACTGAATATTATTAGCTTCTTTTGGATTGTTGTTTGATCTGCAGTGGTAAATTGACAAATGCACTACTGAACAAAATGAATCTCCTCTGTATATTTGCATAAATTCACAGATGCAAAAATAACACTAAACCATTTGTTTTCATGAATACTTATTATTTGGAACCTTATTCACATATTAACAAATCTTACCATGGATACATTGCATCATCATCTGAAATACAAAAAGAAAGAGAAACAGAACAAACAAGCCTTTTAAAGCATGGGTTAATTTTCCCACAATCTAACCATGACAAAATAAAAGTGCAGGGATTTCCTATCCTGTCTACACTGTACTACAACTCAGTCATCCATGCAACATTACACAGTGACCTCACTTGTACATATCTCCTTACCAAAAGTGTTTCTTTGAAGTCCCTCACACGACCTTGTTTCACTCGCCTCACAAAGACAGGCCCAGTCAGCACGAACGGCTCCTGTAATCTTGTGTGTCTGGGAAGCACAGCGAGAAACTCTCTAGCCAGCGCTCTGTGACACCTTGGACTTCTGTCTTCACAGCCCAGTCTCCACGAACTCCCCTCTGCAGTTTTTGCCATTAGCAAAACTCGGATAATTTCCAATTTTACGTGGCATATCTTCAGACACTTTCCTCCAATCAGGTTAAAAGCATGTTTTTAGCACCACCCTTCATTTTTATAACAATGAAATCCTTGCTCTCTGAGCCACTGTTTCAATTTTATTTCCTGCTGCCTCTTCCCCTCTGCTTTCTGCAAACTAACACAGAAAGAGAGGAAAACAAAAATGCCAGTGTGCATTCGAAAACGAATTACAGCAGTGCTACCAAAATATGTATTTTCACCTCATTTTGCACATGAGCCTACATTATAATGTTAGGGAAGTTAGAATTAGTGTTTAGTAAATGTTAATTAAGTTAGTCAGTTATGTATATTCTAATCTAGTTTTCATGCATGAGGTATCCAAAACAAAAATGGTGCACTTCATTGTTTGGCCTGGCATCACTTTGGGCATTTGCTGTGTTATGAATTCTGTACCTTGCATGCCATCAACAACATATTCACATGTTATACTGGCAACACAAAAATAAATGTATGTACCACATTACTGCTGGCAATAAAATGCCACTGCATTTTGCAATGAACAGTATGCCTCTACCTTAACATTTTGGTAAAACGCTATATATTTTCTTACATGTTCCCTCCTTTTTCGACAATTATGGCTACCCAAATCCACAATTGGAGGAAACCCAAATTGTTATCCTTTTTTCTTTCCATCATAGCAACTCAATGAAATGATCATTGAAATATTTCATCATAAATCACTGCTCAATCATAATGAAAGTTAAATTCATCTCAACTGAGTTCATAAGTCCTTATAAAATATTGTACACGTTTCTTTCCAACTGAAGTGTCCATGTGTTTTCCAATGTCTTTGTTTGATTGTGAAATCAATATTTTAAGTTACAATAATAAAACAATAAAATAAAACAAATAAATAAAACAAAGAACTAACTCAACTAATTAAAATAATTAAATAAAACAATAAAGTTGTGGGACTCCATCGCCCATACTTCCAGTCACATATGGGATAATCTTCTCCTCTCACAACGCTGCAGAATTAAGTTCAAATCACCATTGTTCCATTAATGATATTTGCTATCTTTATGGTCGCACCTCCAAGACGTCCTGATCATCAATTCTTTATCATTTGGTTCATCCAATGAAACTCTTTCACCCTGGCGCTCTTGGATTCTTTTCGAAGGAAGTCATCTCTTTGGGCGTCCCGGTTACTTTGTCTTCACCTCCATTATACCCAGGCTACTAACTGTAATGTTGTTCTTTCTCAGATTCATCTTAATAGTATGCTTTTCTTTATGATTCAATAAAAATTCTACATCCGAGTCTATCGGGAATGTATCCCTTTGAAAAAATTCAATATTTTCCACTTGGCTTTCCCAAATATCATTTGTAATATGGAATAATGTTAGACCCCCAATCTAAACCACTGTATGCTTTGGAACCTGCAAGTAAAATACATTATATTTCAATTGCTTGACAACAAATGTTCCATGATTTAAATGCGCAATTGTCATATTTTTCATGAAGGTGCTAACCAACCATCTATTTTTGACCATTTTGGCTTGTGCTAACTCCTCAGCACCCAAATTGCTAATGACCACTTCACATCCTCCTGATACACCTGGATCAGGTTTTAAACCACAAATAGCATATGTAACATCAGGAACAAATGGTTTACTTGGATAAATGTAATTTTGTTCTTTAAGTTTTATACATGTTTCCAGGTTCGGGATCAAGTAAACTTCAGGCAGGTTCAGGATCAAGTAAACCTCGGGCTCCCATGACTGAAATGCCACCACCTCTGGAGTTTTAATTTTTATATATTTCCCTTCTTGCCAAAATCCCACGTTATCTACCCACTTAGTTTGATAAATACATTCAGGGACTATTTATGGGATGCATAATAAAAATCCGATTTCCATTCTTTCCAAATTCGCATATAGTGGCATTGCATTGCCCATTTCAAATGCAACTTTCACCTATATTGTGTCGATTTCCCTTTTAGTTATTCTTTCCGTCATTTGATAAATAATATCTTGTGAAACAAAATATAACGGTATATGTCCTTGAATTAATTGGGAAATCGCAGTTTGGACCTCCCTCATGTAATTTGTCAACAATCTATTAACAGGATTTATTACATTCATAATCTCATTCAATATTGGGTCATGCTTGATTATTAGTTTAGTACTATGTTGTATGTGGCGCACTTCATTGTTTGGCCTGGCATCACTTTGGGCTTTTGCTGTGTTATGAATTCTGTACCTTGCATGCCACCAACAACATATTCACATGTTATACTGGCAACACAAAAATAAATGAATGTACCACATTACTGCTTCCAATAAAATACCACTGCATTTTGCAATAGACAGTATGCCTTTACCTTTACATTTTGGTAAAATGCTATATATTTTCTTACAGGGCACAGTAGTTAGTGATGTGCACATCATGCTGTGACATCAACATTGACATCATGGTGGTGTGTGCATCTCTTCCCCCGAATCAGTGCCATATGCCTGTCATGCAACTTACCAAGCAGCCAGTTACGTCGTCCAGCATGTCGCTCCATGTAGCGTGGTAGCGTGGAGTTTCGCAGGACCATAGAGTCATGAGTTGATCCGGAATATCAGGCACAACAATGTGTTATGATCTTGCTGGGGTCACACACCATCTGCACATTGATGGAGTGGTATTGCTTGTGGTTGGGGTACACCACCTCCATTGCATGCAGGACCACCAACTCCATGTGGGTACAGTTGGGGACACCTATACAATTTGGCATGCCTGCCAGTGCATAGAAGCCAACTTTGGTGTCAAGAATCTCCTGGGGAGTACGTGGTAGGGATATGTAGACCCTTGTGTGCTTGAGGAAGGCATCCAGCACTTGGTTCAGAATGCGAGAAAATAAGGGTTGTGATATGCCATGCATGCATGTGCCCCACTGTGTGCTGGCAAGGAAGTGGAGCACCGACACCACCTTCAGTAGAGGGGGGATGGCGGTGCGTATTTCAATGAGGTTGACAATGTCGTGTATCATGTCCACGATGGTGCTGATGGTGTCCCGGTCCAGACGGTACAGGGTGTGGATCTGCTCCGGGGTTAGGTTGAAAGGACTGGCTCTGATGCGAGGGATTGGGGGCTGCCTGCGTGGTGCCGCAGGCTGCACTGGTGGGACATGCTGGGCCTGTCTCACCCTCCTTCTCCTCCTGCATCTCCTCTGTGGTGCCTGCTGGTTCTGTTGTTGTTGCTGGTGTTGCAATGCAAGCATGTCCTCCAGCTCCAATATTGCTACTATTATTGGTATCATCTTGGTGTGGGAAGGGGTGTGGTGTGTGGGTGTGCTCCTTTTGTACTGGCCCAGACTCCATTGCCTCCAGCCGTGCTGATTGTGTGCATCTGTGGCAGTTGGGAACACTGCACATAGCATTTTACGGTTGGTTCGAGATGCCGGTATCCTCTATTAACGCCTTCATGATGCCGGTATTTGCTTGTCCGGCTGTCTTGTGATTTCCTCCCATTAGCGGCATGCCGGTATTGCCCGTATGATGGGCCGCGTGCCTGCGCCCATGCCGCTATTAGCGGCACCGTTATTAATGGTGCCGCTAATAGGGGGGTCTCAGGTCGGAATAGCCCGGAGCGGTAAGCGATGTCGGTAATCCTTTACCGGAATCGTTTTTCCCTTACCTCCAACCTCGGAATGACCCCCAAAGTCTTCATGTGAAACAAGAGGCAAGGATGGGCAAAGAGTCCCTAAAAAATTTTTGCATTATTTGCAATCATTTTGACTTTTAGAAAATGTAGATATTACTGGATTAACACATTCATCTTTATTCTCTGCAGTGTTCAAAACATCTTTCTCTGAGAGACCTCACCCTACTTATGCACGCAATGAAACAATAAAAGAATATTTGTGTGGTTAAACTGGAAAAAACAGTTATCCATGATGTTGTGAAGGGGACAAATGGGAAAACAATGATAAACACAGATCCTTACAATTTTTGAAAACACTGGAAAAGCATCCCTGGAAGTAAATAAAAATAAACCCCTAAAACAAGAAACCCTAGCTATGTCGTCATCGTACATGGCTAACAGTAAAAACCTAGTGGGTGGAGGGATTGGTTAAGAGAAATGTATACTTATAGTTTGTATAGGAGATAGTCTCATCATTGGATGCCTCTTATCTGGTAGGCACCCCCTGGACTACCTCTAACTACGTAAAATACAGATAATAACATAAAATCAGCAGCAGATTGGCTTCTCCAACAATGTATGGACCACCATTTCATAGACCCTCATGATTGGTTGGCACACTCTTAACAACTTTGCACATTTGGCACATTAGCAGCATGTAAGCAATGAAACCAGGTGCAGGGGAACAACATCAGACAACTGCCTATCTTAGCTAATTAGCCTACCATCTCTAATCAGTTAGGCCCTAAGCCAAGGCTTCTTCTTTGTAGTTGACCTTGCTGACTATTCTCTTCCTCAGAACTTTAAAGTGAGTGAAGGTACATTGCTATGTTCGTCTGGAGCCTTATGAATGGACCTTGTTTTCCAATCTTGAAACAGGTGTGAAGAGGCCATGATTTTGTCCATTTCGCCCTTCCATTTAATATTTTTTGATTCAATTATATTAGGTGCTATTACTCTTCTTGGTCTCTGGAGACTTGGTTGCTCAATTCTGCATGTGCTTTCTGCATCTTTGATTGAACAATACTTGGCATTCACAATTGTTCACTCCTTTACTTAATCTAAGAGAAATATGTCCTGCGTATGTAGCTTATCCTCTTTGTCTCCTTTCAAACCTTACAGTTGCTTCTTGCTGTGGCATCCTTGATTTTGAGCCAAACGAATACCCTTTGTTCTTGCACAAATCTGTATTCCAGTGCCTGCAATCTACTGCATCTCTTGTCACTTATCTTCTTAGGGTATATGATTCTTCTTCATATTCGCATATAACGCCACTTTACATCAGTCGAACCTTAATTGTAGTTCTTCTATGCCCAGTGGTGTCTGCAGACTCATGTCTACCGCATCAGTTTGGGGATACATCCGATATGGTTGGCTGAGCGCATAAACCCTCTCATATCTCCAATGTAATATTGGGATGATACCAGGTGACATGCACAGTGTTGTCCTGCTGTTTTTCCAGTATGACGGAGGTGAGGGTGTGGGCCCTATAAAATACGTGGATGTCTGCCTCTCTGCAGATAGGAGAGATTGTCGTTTATACCGTGCATATATACCTTTGGATCTTGAGTTGTCTGCTGGCGCTTCCCAATTGATGATGTTGGAGAATGAGCACCTTTCTGTTGTTAGATGAAGGCTTTGTTAGGATCATTAGTGAGTCAATCAATCAATACATTAGAGAAAATGAAGCCTTCATGAAGAATTACTTTTTTTGGGATGCATTAAAAGCAACAATTGGGGCAATCATTATCTATGCAACAAAGGTGAAAAGAAAGATGAAAAAGGAACCGTGAGAATTAAAATCTAAGTTAAAAGTACAGGAGGTGAGCATCTGATTCCACGGCCCAGAATTTAACAACCCTTTAGCTAGCTCGGAGTAAATTGGAGACTTTTTTGCACTACGAAGCAGAAAATGTTTCTTTTATACAAGGCATGCTTATTGGGAATTTGTGGAGAAGGCTAGCAAATGTTTATCTGTATGTCTCAAAAATTTGGTGGAGTAATGAACGGTGAAATACCTACTTGTTGGAGTTGAACAATCAGTTTTGTAAAATAGTGATATTGCTTACATGTTTGTCCATTTCTAGTCTGCTTTGTATTCGGCTGATGCAGAGCCAGAGGTTAGTGTCCTGGATGAATTCTTTGTGAATCTTGAAATCCCTCATTTGGTTCCGGACAAGAGTCGACTCTTAGGGCCTCATTAAGACCCTGGCGGAATGGGTTTAACAGCGCTGGTAAAGGTGCCGGCGCCGTTAAACCCATTCCACCCTACTACGAGGTTCCTTTGCGGGACCCGCTGTGGACGTCTGGTTTTACCAGTCTGGTTTTACCAGACGTCCTCAGCGGGTCCCACGAGGGGCCAGCATGCTAACAACGGGCCTGTCTTTAACGGCCCCGTTGTTAGCATGTTCTCCATTCCCATTGAGCCGTATGGGGGCTCAAATGGGAATGGGGAAGGTCTGGGTCCGTGTTCCCTGAATGAGAAAATACCAGGCCCTCCAAGGTCGGAATGGCCCGGTATTTCCCCATTCAGGGACCACGGACCCGGACCCAGGTTTGGAAGCAGCCAAGCCCTTGTTAAGGGCATGGCTACCTCCAAACTCGTAATGAGGCCGTTAGATTCTAGAAAACCATGGGGCAAGATTGATGGAGCCTTGAAATGAATGAAGCCCAAAACATGCCTTGGCTTAGACGGTTTGCCCATAGACTTGCACAATGCATTTGTGAACATATGTTTCCCTGTTCTTGAGAGTCTCTTTGCGGAAATCTGTTAGAAGGGGATGACTGGGATTACACTACAGCAGCTCTTTTCAGGTGATCCCCAAGCCCAGCAAAGCACCCAACTATTGTGTGAATTTTCACCCAATCTCATTGCTCGGAGCTGATGTTGTTGAAGGTGTTAGCTCTGTGACTATAAGCGTTGATGCCATTGCTGCTTCACCACAATCAAGTTTCACCACAATCAAGTCGGTATCATTAAGGGTTGCCATGTGTTAGACAATATGTGGGAACTACTCCATATTATCCACCTACAGATGAATGATGTGCTGCCATGTGCTCTTATTAGTATAAACACAGATAAAGAATTTCATATAGATTTAGATGTACCTCATGTACATATTACAAATATTTAACTTAATTTAAGGCCATATATGATGAGTGGAGTGCTCTCTCAGGGCTTCATTTTACAGAAAGGTACTCACTGCAGATGCTCTCTATCTTCAATCCTTGTTAACTTGGCCACAGAACAGCTAGCTGTATCCGAGGGCATGCAGGCATGAGGTGAAAGGTATAACGTACCCTGAAACAAATAGTCGCTCCAGATTGACTGAAGTGAGTAAAGAGGTGACCAGTGTTTCCACCTAACTCTAACCCAGGCTTGCCAGCTTGTGTCCCTTTAAGGAGTTCTTTTACATGGTCCTCCTATTTTGAGTTATATCTTCTCCTAGAGACTGAAAGTATCCTGTGGAACTTTTGCTATTCTGCTCCTTTGTAAGACTTTGGCTCGACTCCTATACTGACTTTTTCATATAGTTAGGGATTGGACTTTAAAAGCATTAGAAGCTGTGAAAAGTGCCTGTAGATCGTTCAGCTCTGTTGCTGTGTGTATAACCAAGCTTTTTCCTTCCTAAAGACTTTATCTTATGTGGTTTTGCTACCTAAATACAATTACTGTATATCTGTGATGTAACACAAGTGTTCAGTAGTACCGCTAATACAGTAGAAAAGTCATTAGTGCCAAACTCTGTAACAATTGTACCACAAGCAACTACTATTGAAGTACTGCCCTTTGAAAAGTATTATTAAGAATTCCTATTGTGTTGGTTAAGTGAAATAAGTATTGATCTACCTTCCTTTTGTAAATATAATACATTTATATTTTAATATAACATTTAATGTGTGTTTCTTTGGACTATTGTAGTTACTGGGCTCAGGGTACTTACCTATAGCTCACATCTTCCTCCTATGATGAGCCTGGCTGCTCTGCCATTCTACCAAGATCCCTTGGGTAGTACAGACTTATACTAAGAGTTGGGGACCTGTATACCGAGGGATAGTTTTATGAAGTTTTACTTCGAGTGGACTTTAGGAAAAATCCCCTAAAACTGCGGTTACAGCTGGTAGGATTGAGTAGTGTTGGATTACATTGACTCCTGGTTGCACCTGTATCCAACGAATACATCCACAAGGCTGGTTACTATACTGTGAACTTCTAAATCACTATAACAATGGAAAACATTAAGGCTGAGGCTCTTATCAATCTCACAGTAGATAAACTAAAAGATGTGTGTAAAGAGAGATGCCTTAGTACATAAGGAAAGAAAAGTGAGCTGATCCAAACTTTGTTCGATCATCAAGTAACTGTAACTAGGCCAGTAACCACTACTCCCAGAATTGATATGAATGATGAAGGGCAAAGTTTAACTCTTAGTCCCCATCTTCCAAGAAGTGAGGAAGAAGGTGATGTGGATGCTAATATGATTATTGATCTACCCCCAAACCTCCTAACCTCACTGTTACCTACTTCTAACATGTCAGCAGAGCTGGTTCTAGAAATAGAGAAAATGAAAATGCAGATTGAATTCAGAAAGCTGGAATTCAAGAAAAGGAACTAAGGATGGAACTGCAACTCAGAGAGAAAGAGATGCAGCATGAGTAGCATAGGAAAAAGTTGTCTCTCGACTCCCCTTCTGTTTCAGAGTCTTCTTTGCCAGACACCTCCAGGTTCAGGAAGCCTTGTCTCCCAAAAGATTTGGTGAGTGTGTGTGATGCAAAAACGATATACTGGATTCTCTGGGTACATTTGAGTTTAGATGTAAAGTACAAGGTATATGTGAGAGTGAATCTGTACCGTGGTTATCTATAGGATCCTCCATAATGGCTGTGATTCTGTGATGGAGTTTAATGGTGCTGATAGAGAGGATTACCAGCTGGTAAAGACTGCTCTCATAGCTAGGTTTTGGAAGATCCCTTCCCAATACCTGAAAGGTTTTAGGGACCACAAGAAGAAAGATGGAAGTTTGTGGGCAACTTGGGTGTGTAAAAGCCTGAAACACTAGATGGGTGGATTAAGGGCTACAAGGTGGGCACTTATGATGGTATGAGATGTCTTGTCATGCTAGAAAGTATTTTTGATGCCTGTTTCCCAGAGCTGAGACAGCATCTCGCTGACTCTAAGGAACGGGACCCCAAGAAGTTAGCACTAGCTTCTGACTTGTGGGTGGCCAACAGGGCTTCTCACAAGGATTCCGGGGCTCCTCACAAGAAAGAGGATGGGAAGAATCAGGATAATTCCAAAAATCCCCCACCAAAAGAGGGTTACAAACATAAGAAGGGTAAATTCCCCTATGCACAACCTTATAGGACTAGTGAAACCTTTAGACCCAAACCAGAGGGAGGTTACCAGAAACCCCAATTTCAAAAGACATTTGGAAAATGTGTGATTTGTGGGTCTGGTGACCATGTGAAAGGAGATCTCAGATGTAAGGGTAAACCTCCAGGGATCCCCTCTGTCATTTTAGCATTCACACATGACGTGGACATAACAATGACAGGCGCTAGCTTTCACACTACAGCTGAAGAACCCATTAGTGTTCAAGCTTGAGTTTTTTTGGTATCTCTGGGACTGTGGGAACATCAGAACATAGAATCTATAATTCCATTCCTGATAATACTAAAGAATATTATAAAGACAGTGTGCTTGCGAATTGGCCAGGACAGCACTGCCATTAGAGACACTGGGCCAGCCTAACTAGTTGATGTAAGTTTCTTTCAACCTGAGGAAGTTGCTAAGGCTCCCAAAAGGCTTACCAAGTTAGCAGGAGGTCCAGTGCAAATGTGTCCCATACTGCCAGCTATCATTACATATAATGGCATGAGTGTAGAAATCACTGTGAGTGTCCTGTCGGAAGTGCTTGGAAGGGTACTGTTGGGCAATGACTTGAAGTCCCTGGGTGTAGTTTCCAGCACACCAAAGGCTCCTTCTAGGAAGAGAAGGGAGCTGACAAGAAAAGCAAGGGAGAGGCTTTCCAACTGAGATCAAGAGTCTCCAAAGGAAAGAAGGGCCTCAAGCCCAAACCTTCCTCAAAGAAGAGAGTTCCTGTAAAAGAGAAACTTCTGGTCACACCCGTAAACCAAGGGATAGTTTTATAAAGTCTTACCTCAAGTGGACTTTAGGAAATCTTCCCTAACTCACCAACACTATACACACTTGGTTCTTCTCAGGGTCTCTCGGCCTCCTCCGTTTCTAGGATGTTAGAGAAGGGACGTCATTTAGGGGTTACCAAGGGTTGCACCTGTGACTCCTGAGGTCTCCCTTGCTACCCCTGTGCTCTACCTTGCTACCCCCAGCAGCATCTGGCTCTTTGTTTCTGGAGTGGCTGGTTTTATGATAGCTATAGCCGTTTAAGATCGCTCAGTGGGTTGAGCGCTAGCTGATGCAATGTGTGTGTGATCAGTAGGTTGCAGGTTCGACTCCAGGCAACATCAACTCAGCCTTTATTCCTGCTGAGCTTGATAAATGAGTACCAACACAGGTTGGGTAATATTGTATGTATATTTGTTCTATATGAAGCACTTAAGCATGAGTTCTATATAATAACACATCATTATCGTTTGGCCTTGGACGTCTACTTGCATTCACAGTAATTTCATAATATGGGCTTATACATACTGTTAGTAACGATACATATGGTGATCCATTCTTGTATAAATGTATACCACTCTACAGTGATAGCGTAACCATATTTTTCGTAGTGTACTTAGAAACAATGGTATGTGATGCCACTTCCTGTTTTGTCAAGGGGTGAAATGTCATGTTCCATCGCTTACCGTGATGTCACTTTGGGGTGTGGTCAAATGACATCACTTCCTGTGATGTCATTAGAGGTCAAGGGTCATGTGATGTCACTTTCGCTACCCCTAGCATTTTGGTGAATTGACGTCCCTGTGTAAGAGACACATTATTTTGTCCCTAGGTAACTGTGAATGAGAAGTTGAACCAAGGAGCCAAATAAATGGGGATACTTCGTTGCATGCCTGCCTCTAATGTTAAATGTATGAAAATAGACCTATACTTCAGACTGTGCCAACAAATTATAATTCACAAGTTCTATTGCACCCCAGCAATAATGTTGCTGTGCATATTAAACCCGCCGGGTGTATGTTGGCCATGCCAAAACAAATAGATTCCAGTATCCACATGGCCTGGGAATGTGAGAGGGTACTCAGATTTCGGAAGGGAATTCTGGGTTTTGTGCACCTGGTTCTAGCTGTATGATACCCAGAGAGCCTTTGGTGATTTTGCCTGGTGTATTCAGAGGGTTTATAAATCACCCTCGCAGATGCTTGATGCTGATTGATTGTCCTCCGATTATGGTTATCAAATAAAATCTTAAAGTTGTGAAGGCCATTGTGGGATCACTGTGTAACTTAGATGTCGCTGTTACCTGCATAGAGACAGAGTGACTTGAGAAGCATGTGACCATATGGGCTCCATACAATGCATTTGTGAAGCCACTGGCATTCTCTGCCGCCCCATGACCCCCTCCTCTCGCCCCCAGCTCACGGCCCTACTGTATATTTATTTACCTGGCGCCATTCCTTCACGGGCATTTCGTATCCTTGTCACTTAGTTTCATTTAAAAAAATGTGATTAAAATAATATGTGGGATATGATGCCACACATCCCTTTCACGTTTTCCATAGGGACAGAGGTACCGCCCGAAAATGACATGACCAAGGAACTGGGCAGCTGTCGGGAGCAGTGAAGCACAGCGTTACATGTACTTCTTTAACTGGCAACATACACTTTCAAGTTATCTCAAATGAAACTCTCAGGTGTATGGAAAAAGAGCAACGTAGTCCCACATAGCCGATAAGTGGCTCTGGGGATGTAATAACGAAGGTTTACAAAGGTAGCAGGCGCCCCTCTCTCGAAAGAACAAGGCGTGATAACCTGTTCAGTGGTTATTAACCACTTGAGAGTTCGCAGCCATTGCTTTTTCTCACTGTGCCTTTCACAGATGGGAAATATCCATTTGCATATCAGTCAACAAGGGTGAAACACGTGTATGGGGTTGCTGGTGGTACTCTCGTTCAGATTGGAATTGCCATTGTATTTCGGTGCTGGACTGCCCCTGGGCAGGACAAAGACTGATATGCAAATGGATATTTCCCATCTGTGAAAGGCACAGTGAGTAAAAGCAGTGGCTGCGAACTCTCAAGTGGTTAATAACCACTGAACAGGTTATCATGTCTGTTCTTGCGAGAGAGGGGCGCCCGCTACCTTTGTAAAACTAGATGTAATAACGAACACGGCCAAAAGTGGGGCACTTTGTAAATGTCACCAGGAATGGTGGTAGTAGACAAGTCTACCCTTGCTACCTGATCTCTATGTTGTTTGTGCTCCCCTGTCTTAGAAATCCGCTAAAAACAGGAAAGGAGGTAATTCGTCTCATTTCTGCGAATTATGGTTAATATTGCATGTGCATATCATTACTGTGAGGTATCTCTTTTTATAATCACTTCTCTTGTGCAACAATCGATAGATGGTTACATCTGATTTTACCGAATGCAAAAATAACGAAAACGTTTTTAACTAAACATTTTTACCGAAAAAAAAAATACTGAATTTCTTTTTTTTATTTGGGGGGTCCCCCCAACCCCTCGTTTCCCTTAATTTATAATCCAACCCCAACTCCCTCCCCATCCGTTTCAACCCTTTACGCCACACCCATATATATATATATATATATATATATATATATATATATATATATATATATATATATATATATATATATATATATATATATATATATATATATATATATATATATATATATATATATATATATATATATTTTTTTTTTTTTTGTTAAAAAAAATCAGTATTTTTTCGGCAAAAATGTTTAGATAAAAATGTTATTTGTTATTTTTAATTCGGTAAAATCACTGTATACCTAGATAGACATATTTATACAACAACTAGGGTTCAAGTACTCTTGTATGAGAATATCAGTACATATGTTGGAAGCAGGACACATTCTTCTTAATCATGTTGCTGGTTGTTTCCCGCAGGAACTTTTAAAAATAAGGGACACGGCCTCTCCAAATTACAAGCGATTACAGATCATCAGCGCGAGTTTCGAAGACCTTGGAAACGAATCGGTGGTATTTGGAAAGCTTTTCCTTCAGATTAAGGTAATTGTGATACACAGTTCTCTACCCACATCATTTTGCAACAGCATTCTAGTAATGGAGACTTGCCAAATTAAAATTACATATCCTTTCTTGTAAAAGGAGAGGGAGGAAAAATTGAGCTCCTAATTGGAAAGCAAGTTGCAGGTGCCTGATGGGGTTGAGAGTGTTGCGTGGCAAATACAGGCAGGATGAGAATCTCTCGCATCGCAATTATCAGCATTTGCGGCCCTGTGTACCAACACAACGCGGTCACATGATCGCACTCAGGAGCTCATGGGCCATTGAAGACCAGACAATGCGTGAAGCAAGGATCACAGCATCGCACAAGAAGTGTCCCATATTATTTAGTGTGCTGCAAACCCACTTCCCTACACTTGCACATCTGACTAGAGAACTAAGGGTGGGAGCAGGAGTGGTGGAGGGGTGAAAAGGATGGTGTCCCTGGAAGGAAAGGCTGCAGGTACAGTGGGGTTCTGGAATCCAAGGTGGGCTGACAGGGGCAGGTTGAGAATATGGGGCATAGTCATTACCTGCATTCATGGCTGTGTGTACCATCACAACCCAGACACAAGACTGCACTCAGCAGCCATAGACCATTGAAGCCCCGACACTGTCTGCAGAGAGAAACACAGGATCACACATAACGTAGCCTCCATCGTTCAATGCGTTGTCACACCATATTCCCGCAACCGCACAGTGGAGGACAAGGTTCAATGGGCAGGTGGAAGGCAATCTGGCAGAGTAGATTGTTGAATCTGGGGCAGAGGCTGAGAGTCTTGAGACAGATCGAAAAGCTGAGACTTGCAGCTGAAAGAGGATAGAAGGTCAGGGCCAATCTGATCAATAGGGAATAGTGTGCAAATTCTGATCCTATAGTAGAAAAGAATGACACACTAAGTTGGAAAGGGGGAAGGTAAATATGAAGATAACTTACTTATCCTAGTGAGACAGGCTGCACTGATGAGGAAAAGGCTGAGAGCTCGGGGTGGGTGCAAAGGGGGAAGGCTAAGAGTGAGCTGCCATTGAACTTGGAAAGTGGATTCTCATGCTGACAGCATGGGGATAGCAGACTGTAAAAATGAGGATGAAGACTGAGAGCAGCTCTGGGTTGGTGTGGCATGATAAGAGCCTGGTAAAGGAGTTAAGTTCTCCCCCGCTTTACTTATCTCAGTGAGAGCAGTAAAAAGAAAGAGGAATGGACCCGGACAGGATGTGAGATGTCGAGGGTTCTGATTGCTGATAGGTGGAGGTGAAGGGCCTCAGGACTACTAAAAGCAAGGGTCTTGTGGGGATTTGTAGTCCTTTCATGATTTTGTCATTCCATTAAAAAAAAGAAAAGATGTTGAATACATGAAGTTTGAAGTTTTTGAAATGCTGTGAGTTGCAGGATTAAAGAAAGATAAGCATAATGCGCCTGATGTGGCGACACAGTGCAGATTCGAATGCACCTCATATACCCCACCAGGGTAACCTCCAAACATTTATTTCTCACCCTACTACAAATCAGAGGTCCCACTGATATACATCTCTGGCCGTGCCTTGGCAAGTTGCATCTGCCAGTAAGCGTCAGCAATATACGCCATTAGAGGGTGGGCTCCCTGTCACATACACATGTATTGACAGGTTGATGCTTACATCTATGACCTATTGTACCATGCAGCAAAATTACCTAAGAGGACAGCTTTCCGCCGACACCTACAAAGATATCTCGTCAGCTTGAGGCCACACCTGCCAGGCAGCCTGAATGATTCCTCCATGATGTTAGTAATCGGATCAGAATTGTTCAGAGTATCTGGCTCATTTGTTACAAATATTAGATCTTCCAGAGAGGAACCTATCACGCTTCTTAACAGGAAGAGTTTAAATACGGAACATCTAAGATGTTGTAACTATAGGAGAAACATTCAGTTTATGTTCTGATTCATCCTTGAATATGTTTTCTAGACTATTTATTATTGTACTCCCTGACCTACTGTTAAAATGGAATTAAGCATTTCTGTACAATAGAAAACGTACAGGCCCCACCCACAAGTGGTTGGACAATTGTTCAAAGAACATCTACCAGCTAACATGAGTCTTTACAATTATTTTAGAGGGTACTGTACAATCTACCAAATGTCCAGGAATTACTACTCAAAATACTTTGGTCAAAGCGATGTGTGTAGTGTGTGCCCCTTTAAGGGAATGATGGCAGAGCAAGTCATCATGGTATCTTAATAAAAGGGGCAGTCCGCGCCACATAGAGATTATTGTGAGCAATGGAGCCCAAGATACAAGTAACTTCTCTGTTTCTCATTTCTACATCGGGGAGGCTGCACCAGGACGTGGCTCTCCCCGACACAACACGTGCGACCAGGGGAATGCTGCAGCGGTATGCTATCTGTGCGGCCGACACCGTGCTCAGTCACTGACAGCACTTGTGGCCCAGCCCGCTGTAGACCCGGCCTGCCACCGGCGCCTGCCATCATAGTCAGCTCCTGTCCTGTGACGACAGAGGAAAAGCGAGAAGTTGTGCGTAGGATCCCGGCAGCAGCGTTCCATGTGGTCTGCTGCACCAACGCCTTTATGATGATCACCTGGGCCGCTATGGGTGAAATTGTGGTTCGTGTTGGGCCTCAAGGCCTTACCAGGTGTCCTCTGTATGGGCAGGGGATGGGGTAGAGGATAGGGGAACAAACTTTTGGTGACGGCTGTTCCCAACCTGTAAGCAACCCCACGTGCAAGATACATGTGAGATACAAGAAAAAGAAGAAAAAAAAGGAAATATAAAGGGAAACTACAACCTTCAGACCGAAGAGGGGTGGCAGCACCTGTCTGGAGTGCTTGTGCACCCCAAATTGTGTTCCTTGTCTACGGCAGGGGTGGCGCTGACCCACTGGCCCACCCCGAGTCGGGCCACCTTCAGGTTCAGCATTTCTGCAATTGTGCCTTTCTTGGCGGTATTATCAGTGTGGAGACCCCTTTGGACACGCAATATGGCAAATGATGCAGGAGGCACCTCTGCTGGTGGCAGGGTGCTTCGCCCGCAAGCTTCCCTGGCCCACTGCAAGAGTTTGATGTTCCAGGGTCCCCATTGTCCATGAGTTTGGGTTGGTCCGCATGGGTGAAGCATCTTGAGATGCTCGTGGCAGCCACGGGTGAAGACGACAATATTACCAAAAAGTCAATCATGATATTTTCATCTAGTGCCACTGGGCACAACATTTTTGAGACCCAACGACCTGTTGAAGGCACGTTTGATGCTGCGAAGAATGCAGTGCAAGAGTATTTCATGCCAATGGTGAACCTAGACTATGAAAGGTTCCTCATGAGACTACAAAAACAAGGCCACTACCTTGTGGCGTCGGTCTGCCCATGGGAAAATGTAACAGTCTGGGGCACAGGTATACTATGTCACAAAGGGGGTGGCTGTTACATGGAAATATAGGGCACTAGGTCAAATCATTCAAATCAAGTCTCCTAGTACAGCCCAATTGAATTGAATTCATATCACCTAATATGAAGAATAACACAATGTCAACCATAGAGGTGTAGAAATTATATCATATCTTATTTTCAACACAATACAATACACACAATCAAACAATGTGCAAATCCAACAAAGCAAATATGTGCAATAAATACCGTCCCGAACTCACGGGGGCACTTTAACATATACAGAAACACATAAATACAAATGTATACATTTGAATACAAGAAATTAATAAAGTCATACATAGAAGAAAGAAAAAAAAAGAAAAAACATAATCATACATATTGCTTGAAAGGGGTCAGCATCATCGGCTACAGTTGGCCGTTATTAACAGAAAGATGCACATAGCTTAAAGCTTATGTCTATGGAGTCTGTTCAATTCTCAATTAAACAGGAAGTTTCTTAAACCCAAACGTCGTCGTGAATTCAAATGAAAAAGGTTAAAGATGGACAGAAAGATCAGTCCTCTTTGATACAACAAAGTCCAGGTGATTCTTGAACTGTTAACGGGTCTGCCAACGCAGAAGGGGGGCCAAAGAGAAGGAAAATCCTTCAGTTGTTTGTAGCAGTTATCACTAGTGGTCCAAACTTGAGCTGAGGTCTAATACAAGGATGTTCAGTCCCTTCTCATAACCATGCGTTTCGGCGGTTTGAACATGAGAGTTCAAGTCCTTAGACAGGAAGATCCGCCTTCATCAGGGCAGTAGTAAACAGGACCCTGTGTCATCCGCCGACGCTCTTGGCGTCTGTTTCCGTGTTGACGGCTCCTCGACTGGAGGCGGAGCAGATATTCCACCACGTTCCTTCCCCTGCGTAGACTGCCGGTCTAGAGGTTTTTCAACATGGCGACTGCTGGGAGGTACTTAGCTCCACTTCCCACAGCGGTCGTCGCGTTGCAACTCCCTTGCTGTGCATTTTCGCTACCTTTGGGTATAAGCACTAGTTTTCCTTTTCCCACGGCCACGCTTGACCGTGTCTTTTGTCTCTCTGGCTCGCCCTTCTCGCGGGTCGCCTTCACGCTCTCTTCCCTCTTACGCTTTCCTCTTTTCTCCGCTGCTGCTCACCTGTTTCCCCCCGCAGTTCCTGCTTCATATCTCCGCAGGCTGACCGCGGGCTTCCACTTGTTTTCCCCCGGCAGCCTCTCTCTCTCCTGCCGACAGCTTCCTCTTCTTCCTCTCTCCGCCCCACTCTGTTTTTGGACAGTGTGTACTTGGAGCTGTCTCCAGCGGCTCTGGTATTTCGGCGGAACCCATTCCGCTCATGCTCCTGCTCCTGCTGCAGCCTGCTTCTGCCAACTTACCTGCTCTCAAGGACTCAGTCTGCATCAAGATCTTGGACTTCTATCAGTGCAATACGGCATTTCCACTCGCCGGAAGGGTTTTTTCCGCCGGTAACAGCTTTTTCCCTTCTGCACAGTCTGATCGCGGGAAGGGGGCCCCAGGACGGCTGTTTGCTAGCATTCACTGTGGCTTCCTCCCAAGACAGGCATTACACACACAAGAAAGAAAAGGATTACTTGTCTCATCGACAGCTACATTTGGAGGATTTCGAATCAGGTGAGGAGAGTGGGGAGGTAAGAGGGTTGGAAGGAAACAAATTGGACAGATTGCAACGCCTGCCAGTAAAAATGTCAACCGAAGAGCAGATTCAAGAATTATAGAAAGCAATCCAAAGCATGTCCCAAGAGCTCCAGACCGTAAAGGCAGAGAATGTTGTTCTGAAACAGATGATCTTGACACGTGAACCTCCATCACCAGAACTACCTGTCATGGCACTCTCTGCAGGGAAGTTTGATGGAACCCCTAAGAAGTCAAGGAGTTCCTGGAAGCCTGCATCGTGTATTTCACCTTCAGCCCCGTTTGTTTGCCACTGACCAAACAAAGATTAGGTTCATGATTTCTAATATGACCGGTAATGCCCTGACATGGGTTACTCCGCTGGTTACCAGTGCCAACCCGATTCTACAGGATTTTACAGGATTCCAAGACCTATTTAAACAAACCTTTGAAAGGCCTGAATTGACATATACAGCCTGTGAAGATATGTTGGATATCCGCCAGGGGTCTTCGGAAGTTCTGACGTACATATCAGAGTTCAAAACATTGGCAGTGGAGACCGGATGGTCGGAGCAAGCCCAATACGCCATTTTCCGGCGAGGCCTCAAGGAGGAAATTAAGGATGAACTCGCTAGAGCTACTCGACCTCCATCTTTCTCGGACTTATTGTCTGCTGCCCTACAAATTGAATATCGCCTTCAGGAACGGCGTTTGGAACGTCGTAGACATCGAGCAACAGCCTATCTCACTGAACCCTCAACTTCTTCCTCCACTCCTTCTTCTTCTTCTCACCTCCCTGAGGAACCCATGCAGATTGGAGCTACGAGGAGACCTTTGTCTGCAGCATAAAGAAGGAGAAGAAGAGAGAAAGGTCTATGTGCCTATTGTGGTTCAGCTCAACATCTTCTCAAAGAATGTCCCGAACTTCCTCAGAAAAGGCAGGGAAACGGGCTCCCTCGGCGCCAGTAGGGACCTGGTTCCGAGGGGCTTCTGGTACTACTTGCAGTCCCTATGTTTCTCTCTCGATTTCGGCTCCCAGTTTCCAGGATGATTCAAGACTCATGGTCCTTCCTGTGCTCATCAACGTCTATGGACAGTCAGTTGAGTGCCTCGCACTCTTGGATTGTGGCGCGGCAGGGAACTTTGTGGACACCCTATGGGTCAGACAGGTGGGCCTCCGTAGACTGCCCCGCATGGAAGATCAAAAGGTGGAGGGAGTGGATGGTTCACCCCTTTCTTCAAGACCCATTACTCACACTACTGAGGAACTTCCTGTTACCATCTTCCAACACTCTGAGATTATCAAATTCGATATAATACGAGCTGCCCATTTCCCGGTTATTCTCGGTATCACATGGCTGAGGAAGCCTAACCCATACATTAACTGGGCGGACAACCAACTAAACTTCTGCTCCTCATACTGTAAGCTCCATTGTTTGTCCAGCAGAAATGATCTCCAGACCATGACAGTGTTGGCCAAGGAGCAGACCGGTGTTCATGCATTACCCTTAAACTGCTCTCCCTACCAGGAAGTGCTCATTGAAAGAAAGCCAGCCACCTTGCCCCCTCATAGGCTGGAGGATTGCACCATAGAATTAGAACCCAACGCACTGGTTCCGTTTGGAAGGATGTTTTCTTTGACGCAAACCGAAAAACAAGTTTTGCAGGACTTTCTTGATGTCAATTTGCAGAATGGGCTCATACAACCTTCTAAGTCCCCAGCTGGAGCATCTTTGTTTTTTATAAAGAAAAGAGATTCTACTGACCTGCGTCCTTGTATAGACTACAGAGGCCTCAATAAGGTGACAATCCGGGACCGGTACCTCATGCCATTAATACACGAAATAATTGAAGCAGTTCAAGGAGCACGCTTGTTCACTAAACTGGATTTAAGGAATGCTTACCATCTATTGCGGATTGCACAAGGGGACAAATGGAAGACAGCCTTCCGTACCCCCTTTGGGCTGTATGAGTATAAGGTTATGCCTTTTGGATTGGTTAACGCCCCAGCAGTATTCCAAAGGTTCATGGACCGGATGTTTTCAGACTTGTTGTCAATCTCTGTTATAATCTATCTAGACGACATTTTGATATTTTCTGCCACTCAGGAAGAATACAGGACACATGTACAGCAGGTATTGGAAAGACTTAAAGAAAATCTGCTTTTAGTCAAACCTGAGAAGTGTGTTTTTGCCGAGTCTTCTGTTCCCTATCTGGGATACATTCTATCTAAGGAAGGCATTTCTATGGATCCGGGCAAGGTGACGGCCATTCTCGATTGGTCTTCTCCGTCTAATGTCAAAGAGGTACAAAGATTCCTCGGGCTTCCTAATTTCTATCGCAGTTTCATCCCCAACTTTTCTGAGATCGTTCTCCCCATTACTCGACTGCTCAAGAAAGAGGTTAGTCCCTTCCGCTGGACCGAAGAAGCGTAACAAATCTTTTGTTGTCTAAAGAACCTCTTCTGCTCAGCTCCCATCCTTCGCCATCCCGAAAAGACCAGACAATTTATTGTGGAGACAGACGCTTCTGCTATGGCTATCGGAGCTGTTCTATTACAGTCTTTTGACGACTTGGAACACCCCATAGCCTATCTTTCCAAGACGTTGTCTCCTAGCCAACTTAACTATTCGGTCCTGGAAAAGGAGTTATTGGCAATAAAACAGGCCTGCGAAGTTTGGCGACATCTTTTGATGGGAGCACGTCACAAGGTTATAATCAGAACGGATCACAAAAACTTGATGGCTCTGCAAACTATGGAATGTGTCAACTCCAGGCAAGCCCGATGGGCCCATTTTTTTGCCCAATACGATTTACACATCACATACTTACCCGGCACCAATAATAAGTTGGCTGATGCTCTCTCTCGGAAGGATTCCATTGAAGCTAAAATGCCAGCGAGTGAACCAATGTTCCACCGAAACAAGATTTTGGCTCTAGTCAACACCTTTTTCCAGGAAATAAGGTCCGGGTCAACTTCTGAAAGATCAGGACTGCTACTCCAAAGGAAGACGCCATATACGGAGAAGGAAGGTCTGGTATACCTCAACAATCGCCTATATATTCCCGCTGGTCCTCTGCGTCGGAAGATCATTGGCTGGTGTCACGATACACTCACAGCAGGCCATCGTGGAACTTCCAACACCACTTAACTGGTTGCTCGATCTTTTTTCTGGCCGGATCTTAAGAAGGACGTAGAAGGATACCTGCGTGCTTGTCCCGTTTGTGCGATGACCAAAACCCTTACCGGTAAGCCCTTAGGCCTACTCACCCAACCAGAGATGCCTACACGTCCTTGGGGGCTGGTATCTACAGATTTCATCGTCAAACTCCCTGTTTCCAACTCCTGCACGTTCATCATGGTGACTATTGATACCATGACCAAATTGGCTCATTTTTCCCCATTACCTGGTCTGCCTACTGCTACGGAGATGGCTGAAGTTTTTGCCTGAGATATCTTTAGACTTCACGGTCTTCCTGATAAGATAATTTCTGATCGTGGCAGCCAATACGTCTCCAAGTTTTGGAAAGCTCTTTGTTCTCGTCTGGGTATGGAACGAGCTCTTTCATCGGGATTCCACCCCCAAACTAACGGTCAGACCGAGCGCCTCAATGCTACTTTGGAACAGTATCTGAGATGTTATAGCAACCAACTCCAGGATAATTGGGTTTCTTTACTCCCCACGGTTGAGTTTACGTACAACAACTCTAAGCATTCTGCCATTGGGAAATCTCCCTTCTTCTGCACTCACGGGGTATATCTCCGTGCCATTCTCCCTTTAGTGCCATTGCCAACGAACTCCCCGACGGCAGAAGGAATCCTGCAATCCATAGCAGAAGCCCATGCCACGGCCAGACAGTGTTTGGAAGAGAGTCGGAGATGCAATAAGGCTCAGGCCGATAAACATCGCAGGTCTTGCTCTGATTGGAAGGAGGGAGACAATGTGTGGTTATCCACCAGGTTCCTTTCCCGCTGAGTGCATCCCTATAAACTTTCTCCTCGTTTCTTGGGGCCCTTTCCTATACTTTCTAAAGTTAACCATGTCTCTTTTCGGATCAAACTGCCCCCTCACTTGGGGCGCATCCATCCTGTCTTCCATGCCTCACTTCTCAAGCCTTTTTTCCCTGACTCCTACTAGAGACCCGTACGCGACCAACAGTTTTCTCAAGAGACACACTCTGATGAATATGAAGTCTCTGCTATTCGGGATTCCAGATATTACCGAGGGAGATTGGAATACTTGATTTCATGGAAGGGGTATACAAGGTCGGAGGACTCTTGGGAACCGGCTTCCTACATCCACGCTGTCATGATGCCTACCTCCAAGGAGCCAGGTCCGACCCAGCAACCCCAGAGGCAGGCATCATTCCCCCCAGGGAAGTTCCAGCGGGCCCAAGCTTGGGGCCCTTTGGAAGCAGTCCTGGCGCCTTAGGAGCCAGGCTCATGTTGGACCCCAGTCCTGGCACCTTAGGCGCCAGGCTCATAAAGCTGGACATGTGTTCAAGTGTTTTTATGTGCACTTACCTGATGCAGACCATGCTGCTACATCCAGGCCCTCTTGAGGCCTGAATGGGACTACTTTACCTGTGGGACTACTTTCCACCCGGGTGTGGTCGGGGAAGGATACATACCTGATCGGTGGAAGGATACATACCTGGAACTTCTTCCAAAGCTATTAAAACCCCACCCGAACAGCCACACGTGCTTCGCGTTGTTATGCACCTAGCAGCTGGACGCTCACCGTGTCAGCTCCTGCTTCTGGACTTCAGCCACGCCTGTCAGCATCCTGGGACACCTGCAAAGGGTGATAAGAAGAGAATTGGAGAGGAAGAAGGCCTTACCTGCTAAACCTGCATCACGGAGACATCTCACCGACGATCCTGAAAAGGAAGACATCATTTTTAAAAGCATTTCGCTCCGATCGCTGCAGCGCTGCATTTCACTCACCTTTCTTGGGCGCCTCCATCTTCAGCAGCGATCATCCGGATTCGCAGCCACTTCCCAGAGCCTAGAGAGAAAAAGACAAGAACACACGGTGAGAGAAGGAAGGGAATAGGAAAAGCTCAGTTTCCTTCTAAGACTTACCTGTTGGGTCATTCCCATTTCATTTCGGGTCTTGCTGCTTCCAGGCATTTTCCGGACCCCGGCCCCTATGGGGAAAAAAGACAAAGACATTAGATGAGCGAATGCTAAAACATTACCTTAGCGCTCATCTAGGACTTACCAGATCTTTACTGGAACTGCACTTTTCACTTCGGGTCGGCGCCATATCTCCGGCATTCCGAACCCCGGCCCCTATGGGGAAAAGACATCAACATTAGCACTTTGTTGCAAGAAGTCTCCAAAGGAATCTTCTTTCATCACCTGAAAAAGACAATGAACATTATTATTTAAAGCTTGAACTTTTGAACTTGCAACAGAACTTTTACAGCGCCTTACCAGTATAATCAAGCTTACCTGAACTCCCATCCAACCTCAATCCAGTGAAGTAACTGGGTTCAACGCGCCCCTGCGTCAGAAGCAGGATGGAGAGCTCGTCCTTTCAGACCTTAAGGTGAGACTTCACGGGGGATCGTGGAAGGGTATCGAGGAGGGTTGGAAGGAAGTGGGAGGCTCGAGCATTATTCCGCCAGATTGTAATACTCCCTTTTCACGTACAGGAGGATATTCCTGCGAGCCAGATTAGCCAGAGTAGAGGGGCCCGTCCTATCCATCTTCAGAGCCCTGCGCTTCACCATTGAAGAGGCATCAGCACTCGAAACCAGGCCAGCGCCCCCGTGGGAATCAGGTGAGCGTGACACACGCTCCTAGGTTGCATGCACGTTTTCATTCCCATTTTCCCAACAAACCTGGGGTGCCCCGCTCTGGAGGGGGGCATACTGTCATCCGCCGATGCTCTTGGCGCCTGTTTCTGCATTGGCGGCTCCTCCACAGGAGGCGGAGCAGATATTCCACCATGTTCCTTCCCCTGCGTAGACTGCCGGTCTAGAGGTTTTTCAACATGGCGACCGCTGGGAGGTACTTAGCTCCACTTCCCACAGCGGTCGTCGCGTTGCAACCCCCTTGCTTGCGTTTTCGCTACCTTTGGGTCTAAGCGCTAGTTTTCCTTTTCTCACGACCACGCTTGACCATATCTTTTGTCTCTCTGGCTCGCCCTTCTCGCGGGTCGCCTTCTCGCTCTCTTCCCTTTGACGCTTTCCTTCTTTTCTCTGCTCACCTGTTTTCCCCCCGCAGTTCCTGCTTCATATCTCCGCAGGCTGACCGCGGGCTACTGCTTGTTTTCCCCCAGCAGCCTCTCTCTCTCCTGCCGACAGCTTTCTCTTCCTCCTCTCTCCGCCCCACTCTGTTTTTGGACGGTGTGTACTTGGAGCTGTCTCCAGCGGCTCTGGTATTTCGGCGGAACCCATTCCGCTCACGCTCCTGCTGCAGCCTGCTTCTGCCAACTTACCTGCTCTCAAGGACTCAGTCTGCATCAAGATCCTGGACTTCTATCAGTGCAATACGGCATTTCCACTCGCGGGAAGGGTTTTTTCCACCGGTAACAGCTTTTTCCCGTCTGCACAGTCTGATGGCGGGAAGGGGGCCCCAGGACTGCTCTTTACTAGCATTCACTGTGGCTTCCTCCCGAGACAGGCATTACACACACAAGAAAGAAAAGGATTACTTGTCTCATCGACAGCTATATTTGGAGGATTTCGAATCAGGTGAGGAGAGTGGGGAGGAAAGAGGGTTGGAAGACAACGAATTGGACACCCTGTGGGTGTAGAAAAAAGACAGAGAAAGGAAAAAGAGGGGGATAGTGAGAGGGTGTGGGAAGCGGATATGGATCACTGCTTGCCTGGAAGCAGGCTAACCTGTGTAGGGGATATAAAAATATACAAGTTCAAAGATATAAAAAGAATCTCTATTTGTATCTTACTAGTTTGGACAACTCTAAAACTAGATGTAGATATCCCTGAGTAGTGATGTTCTGACGGCATGCAATGAATACCACCCAATGGAAAAACAAATCCTAGTTGTTTCAACCCTATTCTGGTAAGACCACACGAATTCCCGGTAGACCCCCTTATCGTGTTGTCACATGTGGGTGGTAACCACATTAATTGTTGAGAACCAATTGGGTCTGTAGATGCAAAGGGCGAGTGATATATCACTTTAAGAAGAAGTAAGAACATCCACGTGTCAGCATATGCTGCAGCAAGGATTGCTGGTATTGCAAAAAGTGTCTGGGGTGTTGAAATGTAGAGCCATCATTCAAAGCCAACAACTATACACAGTCAAAGGTGCCTAAAATTGAAAAATGTCAATGTAAGTGGCCTGTGAAGTCAATTTCAGGGAAATACCCATATTTGATAAATATAAAAAAAGGGGGTTCCATAGTACCTGTGTAGCAGGGGAGAAATTGTAACACGATGGTCGCCTGCTGCATGTCGTGCTGCGTTTCCAACGGGACCCAGTATGATGGGAGGCTTGGTCTGCTCACAAAGTGATGCACCTGAATGGGAGGGTTGACACATAAAAGTCTGTTAAAAATGATGGCCCTCAAACTGATCCTGTCCCCGACATAGGGATGCATCCAACATCTCTATGTGAACGCGTCCGGACCTGCCGGATGCACACTATATACGTCTGTACTCTTAAGCCATATAGAACAAAAGCAACTGTGAAAAAATAATAGATGGCAAAGTAGAGTCCAAAAGAACAAATGTCTGAAAACATCGGTACTGCGAGGCGATTTTATGCGAGTTGTGGTCACGACTGAAGCTGTCAGAACGCCACACGCAGAGCACGTACCTCCAAAAGCCAGCTAGTCTCTGGCTGAAAGGACGCAATGCCATGAAGTTACGGCATATCCTGGTATGCGGAAGTAAATAAGGGAGTTACTATGGTGACAAGGTCACGTGTCGATGACGTCGTCCCAAGCGAATGGTAGGTGTAGGCACGGATGAAGTCGGAGTCGCGAAATCCCGGTTTCCTCAAGTGCACGGAGGGTTGCCGTGGTAAGGAGGTAACGAAATGCCAGAAAAATGCAGAGCAATGAATGCATATAATAAAGAAGAGAATGTCGGCATGTTTTTGCTGTGGATCGAACGCGACATGTTATGTATTACATGTATACACGACGAGTGGCCCTGAGGCACGGCCGTGCCTCTAATGGGGGAGGCGGGGGGCAGCCGGGGCCCCAATCTAAGTCTGTAGGAGAGTCGTAAAGCAGACCCTCGATACAGTGCTGTAGGGGGATGAGTGCGCCCGGATAGGACCCCAGGTGGCCACAGGGAGACAGGGGCCATATCTTGGTATCTGTGGGGGGAGGGGGGGGAGAATAACAGAGTGAAAAAATGAGCACCGCAGAATGTTTCAGGATGATGGTATGTGTACCCCATAGGTCCCCAAGAAGTGGAGGTCCATGTCATACTGTGCAGGGTGCACGTGGGGCCACTGGATGGGAGACCACAGGGATCCACCCCTTTGGTGGAGGGGCACCATGCATGCTCTGTGGCATCAATGCATGTGGTATGGTAGGTGTGACAACCGGCACCCGAATGCCCTTAGCGGTAAGGGCTGTATGTACGTGAGTCGTATGCTGGGCACGTGTACCCCTTATGTCTGTTCCCAAGGGGAGAATTGTTCATTCAGTCCATTTGCAAAGGAGTGTAGTCTGTGGATCCATCTCTTTTCCATATTAAGTAATCTGTTCTGTACATTGGGGCCCATTTGGATTTTATCCAGAACCCACCAAAGTATATCATCCGGTGTGTGATGCTGGTTCAAGTAGTGTGTTACCAAGCGGGCTGTAACTTTTTTGCATCGGATTCTGGACCGATGCTCTGAAATTCGGGTCCCTACATTACGCATTGTTTCGCCTACATAGCGGAGGATGCATGGACACTCGATGCAATAGACCACTTGGTTACTCTTGCAGTTTGATTGATGTTTGAGAATCCATTGTGTATTGCCAATCTCAAATGTAAAGATCTTCCTATTGAATTTGCATACAGAACACGAACCACATGGATAGTGTCCCGTGACTTTTTGTAAATTCCAAAGCCCTGTGCGAGGTGTTTGTCTCGAGTGAATGATGAATGTACCAGATGATCCTTAATGTTCTTAGCTCTCTTAAAATCAAACCTTGGTACGGGTTCATCCGGAAGATGTAGCCTCACTATTGGCCAATGTTGGCGAATCACTCTCTTAAGGTCAAAAGAATTAGGTCCATGTGTGATCACACAAGTAACTCTTTCTTCCCTGGGCTGGGTGGTGTTTGCCCGTGGTGTTAAGAGTAGGTCACGGTTGGTGAACCTGGCCCTTTTACTTGCGTTCTTAACCAGTCTCTTAGGATAGCCACGTGCCCGTAGTCTTGTTTCCAGAGCACTTGCATTCTCATAGATATCTTCTAGGGAGGAGCAATTCCTGCGTAGCCTTAGAAACTGGCCATAGGGGAGTTTCTGTTTAATATGTTGCGGGTGATTGCTTTGGTAGTGCAGGAGGGTATTCCGATCTGTGGTTTTCCTAAACAGGTTGCAGGTGAGTTTATCCCTTTGACACAAGATTTGTAGATCCAAGAAATGTATTAGGGCATTGCTGTGTTCCAGCGTAAATTGAATATTGTTATTTCATGTGTTGAGCCATTCCCAATACACCGGGCAAAAGTCGCGCCCATTGCTGTCCCTTTTATTTGTAAGTAGAACTGATTGTCAAATGAAAAAAAGTTTTTACCAAGCGCCAAAGTGGCCAATTCGATAATGAACTCCGGTGGGACCTGTGATTGACCATTCTCCTTGGTGAGATGTTCATAGATACAGTCTATAGCTGCCTCTTGTGGTATAGACGTATATAAACATTTAATATCCATGGTCACCAAGAATTGGTGTTCAGGATCAAAAGGGAGATTCTCAAAGACTTGAATTGTGTGCATGGTATCCCTAAGATATGATTTCATTTTTGTGCCTAATGGTTTAAGAAAATGGTCAATAAACCGGCCAATAGGCTCCAAAATGGATCCACACCCGAGACGATGGGTCTCCCTGGTGGATCTAGTGAATTTTTGTGGATTTTTGGAAGAGCATATGGACATGGGGTGTGGTCTTGGGATGTGGTCAGAAAAGTGGCTTCCTTATCCATGATCCAGTTTCTTTCGTGAGCAAAATTGACCATTTCAGAAATCTCTATTTTGATTTCTTTCTTCGGATCTTTCCTAAGGGTACGGTAACTATCCACTTCATTGAGTAGAGACATAACCATGTGGATGTATTGGTCATTGGTCATTATAACTATTCCGCCCCCCTTGTCCACCGGTTTGATTACCAAGTCATGTTTCTCAGATAGATCTTTCAAGGCCTTTCTTTCACCTATGGTCAGATTCGGGGGTATTCTATTTCTCCTCTTCCTCATCTGTTTTATATCTTTGAGAACACATCTCTCGAAAGTCAATAAGTCCTCCGGAATCTGGTTATCTGATGGTGTAAAGGTTGACTGTGGGTGTAAGCCCGTGTCTGGGTCACTTTCTTGTTCATTGTGGTCCATGAAGAACACGCAGAGTCTTAAACTCCGAAAGAAACGTTGTATCTCCGTTTCCAGCCGAAACCAATCGGTGTCGGTAGTAGGCACAAAGGAGAGACCTTTTGCTAAAACTGTATTTTGGCATGTGGTTAAATCTACCTTCGCTAGATTAAATATAGGCAGCTGGTTAGTATTGAGTGTAGCATCTAGCGCCTCCGCTGTCTCGGACATCTGCATTGTCCCTGATAGGGTGTGTTCCAGAATTGGGGCCCCCATCCTCCTCCTTCCCCTCCTCTGCCTAAAAAAGGGGGATATATTGGTGGCGGGGGGGACCTTGAAAGTGTGGTTGCCCAAATTGGTATGGCTGATACGGAGGGAAACTGTGATTGGAACTGTTTCCGGATGAGCCTGAGCTGCTGGATCCTGAAAAGGTTACCCGCCTCCGTCTCCCACCTGCCGTTGATTGCGCCATACCCTGTTTCTTTAATGAGTCTAAATAGCCTTCTGCTGTGTATGGATATATGATTTCAGTGCTAAAGTCTTTAATATCTTTGTTAAGTTTATTTGTTTTTTTAGAAAGTGTATTCACTTTGAACTGTTCGAATTGTTTTTCAATATCCTTAAGTTGTTCCTTGAGCAGGGTATTCGTTTTGAATTTAGATTTTTCTTCTTCTAGTGTTTTTTGTAATTCTATACTAATGCGTTGAGCAGTGGTGATCGTTAAAACCATCTGGTCCCTGCTGCATTTAGTGTCGATGAAACTAAAGTTGGTAGTATATTCTTTGTCATCTAAGAAAAGGCGTGGTTCTTTACGAACTTTTAGTCCACTAGGTATAATGTTGGCTTTGAGATACTCCCGAAGGAAATGCCCATGGAGTTCCGTACGGAATATTTTCTTCTTAAGTTTTAATAAATCATCGGCCGTGTTGGAAAAAAATGATTGGTTGGCTGGGTACGCGTTCACATAGAGATTTTGGATGCATCCCTATGTCGGGGACAGGATCAGTTTGCGGGCCATCATTTTTAACTGACTTTTACGTGTCAACGCTCCATTCAGGTGCATCACTTTGTGAGCAGACCGCGCCCGCCATCATACTGGGTCCCGTCCCTTTAACCTTTTTCATTTGAATTTACGACGACGTTTGGGTTTAAGAAACTTCCTGTTTAATTGACATAAGATTTAAGCTATGTGCATCTTTCTGTTAATAACGGCCAACTGTAGCCCATGATGCTGACCCCTTTCAAGCAATATGTATGATTATTTTTTTTTCTTTTTTCTTTCTTCTATGTATGACTTTATTAAATTCTTGTATCCCAATGTATACATTTGTATTAATGTGTTTTTGTATATGTTAAAGTGCCCCCGTGAGTTTGGGTTGGTATTTATTGCACATATTTGCTTTGTTGGATTTGCACATTGTTTGATTGTGTGTATTGTATTGTGTTGAAAATAAGATATGATATCATTTCTACACCTCTATGGTTGACATTGTGTTATATGAGGGTTATATGAGAGGATATGAATTCAATTCAATTGGGCTGTACCAGGAGACTTGATTTGAATGATTTGACCTAGTGCCCTATCTTTCCATGTAACAGTCCCCCCCCCTTTGTGACAAGGTTCCTCATGAGGCCTGCCACACAGAAGGATGCCTTCCATGGTAGACTGCAGCGCATGGCACTAACGTGTGCCTGGCCCAATGAGGATCACAAAGTGTGGCAGCAGCTCATTCTAGGTTGCTTGTCAATAAATAAACTGTGCGAGCCCGGCATTACCCCAGCCCACATCCTGGACCTGGGACGCTCGCATGAGCTGGCTGATGTTAGGTCTACCAAGATGTGTGCTGCCCTGAAGTCGGTCAAGCTAGAGGATGCCTGTGCCCTCGGAAGACAACAGACATGAAGGATGGATAGAAAACAGTTCTGGAACAAGAAAGAGATGCTACCTGGAGCCGCCAATGCAGCTACGACCTCCCCCACTTTAAAGACTGCCCAGCAAAAGGCCATGTCTGTGGCAGATGCAGTATCTCAAATCAACTTTCCACGTGTCTGCCTTGCACCAGCGCCAGCCACACATTCGAGAGGGCAGGCATAACCAAGGCAGACATTGCCCAAGTTGAACAGCCTCCTCTTGAGGTGGACCAACCAGACAAAGAAGAAGACGAGGAAGAAATGTTCTTCATTTCCAACATGAAAGAACTACAGGTATCCAAGAGGTGTCAGCCCAAGTGTATGGTCCGAATCTGCGATTCATCGTCCCCGTACTGATTGACACGGGCGTTGGTGAGCATCATGGCAGATGATCATTACTGGAAGCTGAGGGAGGCCCCGCCCCTGAAGAGCGTGCACATCTGCATTTGCACGTTTGGCAGGAAGCACAAACTACCCATGGAGGGAGTTTTTGTGGCTCCTGTCCAGCATGACGATGGGACCATAAAGGCCAGGTTCTTCGTCACCAAAGTAAGTGATATAACACTACTAGGCGGTGCCGGTGCAGAGGAGCTCCATAATGTCAACTTGGCCGACTGCGTCTACTTAGAAGACATCCAGTCCCTACTGGCCCACTTCTCGGGCATATTCTATCACGTCTGACCTGTAAATCCCCTTCAGTCTCACCTGCTGAGGAATTTGAGTCAGAGAGGTCGGAGTTCCATTCAGATGAAGCAACTGTTTGTTCCTCTGGTGCTCTCTTCTTCTGGAAGAGATAAGGTCTCTTCCGGAGGGTTGCCACAATTTCCGTTAGATGAACAACCAGGAAAGAATGGCGTCAACTCCGGAATCAGCCCAGAACTGAAGAAAAAACCCACAGGATTTTAGATGCAGTAATCCACCAAGGATAGAAGACTCCTTCAAAACTAAGGATTAATTCAGGTCTTGAAATAATGTCAGCTGAAAAGAGTTTTCCAAAGGCAGAGTCACTGAAAGGCATAGTAGAGAAACCAGGAGCGAGTGAGGAATGATCCAATAAGCAAGGTCCTGGAGCCACGTAGAATGCAGCTAGGAAGCAGGTAAGCGAGCAGAAGAAAACAGCACAGCAGCGAATAAGAAGGCAGAGGCAGGAGCAGAAGCGGAGAGGACCGAGCCGAGGAGTGGCAAAGTAGCAGCGCTAAAGGAAGGCTGAGGCTAAGCAGAAGCAAGAGAAGGAAAGCCGAACCAGAGCACAACCGTAGAAACGGAAGGTACCCTTTGGAGAAAACTGCAGCGTTGGAACCGAAGCAGAGAGAAGGTTGCAACTCAACGAGTGGGCAGGGCTTGAAGGATTAAATCCACAGAGCGGTGCGCAAGAGACTAGACCGTGGTTGTGAATAGAAGCGTGGAGGGACAATTAATGTCAGATCTTCCACTTACTCCACAGCTTCCAGGAATGAAAGTTCATGATATATTTACAGGTACAAAAAAGCTGACTGGAGACCCTATTTGCCACTCCACCATCCAGTCAATAGTACCAAATCACCGGCGTGTTCCCTTCCACGTGTGGGAGAAAGTTGAAAGAGAGTTGGACAACCTGGTGAAAATGGACATAAAGTCAAAGGGCCAACATGGTGGGTATCTCCCATAGTCATTGCCAGGAATCAATCTCCCATAGTCATTGCCGGAATCAATCTGCATCTGTGCGGACATGCGTCTCCGAAATCGTGTCATCAGAAGGGAGAGGCACATTACGCCGACACTAGACGACATACTGGCGGATCTGCAGGGTGCCCTGGCACTTCTCTCCCTCCCCCCGTACTTGCGCAATCTGAATGACACAAGGCCTAGTACGTTTTTTGTTTTGTTCTCCTTCTGTCTTCACTTCCTTGTCTTGTCACGCCCAGAAACACTTGTGTACAGGTGCACTATAATGACTTATCATATCATATCAAGTACTTCTTGAAACTCTATCTAAGATCCGGCTACCAACAACAAGTGTTTGATCCAGCGTCCCGCTATATCACAACATTCACCACACATAAAGGCCTATACAGTTACGAGCGCTGAACTTCGGGATATCGTCGGCCGCAGAAGACTTCAAAAACACCATCAGAGGGGCTCTGGCCAGACTCAGCGGTGCCATTAACATCAGTGCCGATATCCTGGTGTTTGCCAAATCTGAAAAGGAGCACATGGACAGACTAGAGAATGTCCTCAAGCGGATCCAGCAGCTGGGGATGACGATGCACAAAGACAAGTGCACTTTCCTACAGAAGAACACAGAGTTTTTCTGCTTTTTTATTCCAGGAAGGCAGTATCTCTCCTGACCCGGGAAAAGCGAGAGACATTCAGGAGGCAGGGGCTCCCAACAACATGTCTGAGGTATGCAGCTTCCCTGGGTTACATACTGCGGTGTCCAGTTAAAGTTTCGAAAACAAAAGGATCGAATGCCAAAGGTGAGAGTGCATTCGACCGAAAACAAAAGGATTGAATTTTTTTTTTAAATGTATCTTTTGTTTTTTGCTCCAGTTTACCTTAAAAAAGGTGTTTTTACACCAAAAACAAGGGCTCGGGGGGACCCCCCAACCCCCCCCAAAAAAAAAATCAATCCTTTTTTTCGGTTGAATTGACTCGACCCTTTTGTCATTCGACCCTTTTGAGTCAATACTATAACCACATACTGCAGCAGGTTCATAAGGAACCTGGCCACCCTGTCCGAGCCCCTCTGTAAACTGACCAAGAAAGACTGTACATGGAGGTGGACTGCCCTGGAACAGAGTGCATTTGAGGACATTAAGAACACCCTTACCACAGATGAAACCATGATTTTCTTTGACCCAGGGAAGAGAGCAGAAATTGTCGTGGAAGCCATCCCTTTTGGCCTAGGGGCAGTGTTAATGCAGCCGGATAATGGAGGGGAGAATCACTCAGTGGCCTTCATGAGCAGAGCCTTGTCTGTGACAGAGCAAAGATATTCACAGATAGAGAGTGAGGCCCTGGCCGTAATATGGGAATGCAAACATTTCCATCTGTATGTTTTCAGCAAGGCCATAGCAGTCATCACGGATCACAAACCCTATGTCCCGATAATAACCGGATCCTCCTCCAAACCGCTGTCAGCATTGAAAAATGGATGCTCGCACTCTGCTCTCCAAGAGTATGATATTGAATTGGTGTTCTGACCAGTGAATGCTAATGCGGCTATGTGTCTCGACACCCCACACTATAGGGGCAGCAGAAACTTAATCAGGACGAGGCCGAGACAGAAGATTTTCTACCCAGCTTTGCGACAGTAGCTAGACCAATCTATATGTCCATCAAAGATATCAATGAAGCGTTGGCAGGAGACAAATGTTTTTGCATATTGCAGACTGCCAGAAACAGCAGCGAGTAGAAGAGGGTGCTTGAGAAACTAGACCGACGCACATGTGAGGCCTGTCAAGCGCTCGAGCAGATGTGGCATTTACAAGGTGAATTTACATTCATGGATGATGGTTTGGTTCTGAGAGGGTCAAAGATGGTCACCTCAGCGATCTTAGTGCCACGTGTGCTGAAGCTAGCCCAAAAAGGTCACCAGGGGGTAGCCAAAACCAAGCCGCGCCTTCGCCTAAAGGTCTGGTTTCCAGGATTTGAGGAGAAAGTAGAGGATTTCATTTGCAGTTGCGTGTGGTGCCAAACAGCGATGCCCCACCAGAAGGAACCACACATTGAGACCATGGACCAAAGCTGGGAGGTGGTGCACATGGACTTTGGGTCTACTTGTCGTGACACACAATGGTCATGCTATCCTGCAGTAGAGCTTATGGAGTCCTCATCTTTGGAAGATGTAGTCCCTACGGTGGAGAAGATCTTTGCCAACCATGGGCTCCCCACCGGACTCTGTACTGACAACGGCGTGCCATTTCAAATTTGGGGGTTCTCCAAGTACCTGCACGCCCATGAGGTGAGACATCGGAAGGTGACGCCAGTCTGGCCAAGGGAAAAGGGAGAGGCGGAAAGGTTGATGTGCATGCTCAACAAGGTGTTTCAGATCTTGCATAGACAAAGTGAATATGAAAGGAGAGCATTGTACCGATCCAGGTCGGAATACCGCACCAACCCATTGCTCAACCGGCGTGCCGCCAGCAGAGGCAATGTTCCAATGATATCCGAGAGGATTGATACCGAATCACATGCCTCGCAGCCCTGGGGTGATCGACGACGATAAAGGAGGAGAAGAGCGAATGAGAAGAAGACTGAAAAGAGAAGACTGCATGACCAACCTCTGGAAGTGGGAGATGAAGTTTTGATCCGTTCCAGACACCCAAGAGGGGAGCTGTCCCTTCCACATGAACTGCACCCGTTCAATGTTGTGAACACAAAAGGGGCCATGATTATTGTTTCAGATGGCCAAGCCGTGGTCACAAGGAACTCCAGTTTCTTTCGTAGTTGACGAGGTCGCCTACGCTGAGTGAGGATATGGGGAGGAGATCAGGGACACCACCTCGATGGCCACGAATTCACAGTGAAGAGTCAGATCAGGGAGGCTACCTGCCCAGTGGCGATGAGGACGGTCCAACAGATCAAGGAGGGGGGCATCGTGATGGGTGAAGCAGGTTCAGCTGAGGTGGGAGAAAGGCATTATCCCGTGCGGGAGCACCACCAGCAGCCAAACTATATGCAGGACTTTGAAGTAGGTCTCCCATGACCCGAACAATATACAAGTTGTGATTCTGATGTCCTCACGCTGTGGTGCTGATTGCATGGTGTGTTTATTTGTTTGCTTATGAAAAAGGAAGAGTGTAGTGTGTGCCCCTTTGAGAGAATGATGACGGAGCACGTCATCACAGTATGTTATTAAAAGGGGCAGTCCGCGTCACGAGAGATACAAGTAACGCTTCTGTGTCTCATTCCTACATAGTGAGGCCGCACCAGGATGTGGCTCTCCCCGACATAACAATGTGCGCCAAAGTAATCTAAGTGGCCAGGCATCCCAGAAGTTTATATTTTCAGTCTAGTTACTTGTGCTTCTTTTATTCTGTGCCTTCCACTTTAGACAATCGTTTTGCCCTGTTCAAGTGGGTGTTAACTTCTGTCACCATGGACCTCATTCAAGGGAGTATATATAGCCTTTTTTCCCATACGTATTAATTGTGAATGCAGTGTGGCACAGGTACTAGGTGTGACAGAAGGGAGCAAGGTGTCCACAAGGGCATACCACCAGAGGTGGTTCAGATGGGCAGAGAAACACAATAAATACCACATATAGGGCAAATCACACTATAGAATGCTTGATACCCTTATATTTATGGATGTATTTCAGGCTAATGAAGGAAATCAGGCAATTACATACTTTTCCGAACAACCCTTCCCATAGATGACTAAAGCCTGCATGCAGCCTCCTTCTACTAACCTTCCTTACCCTTGACTCAGTTTAAGTTCTGAGCTATAGAGCAGAGGTGTCACAATGCAATGCAATGTTTGACGTTCTGTATTGAGGGATAAGGCAATACACTGACTATTCTGACTACCATGTGGGAAGGTCAAGCAAACTTGCTGCAACAAAATAAAGAGCCCAAAATACATATGGACACTTAACACATGTTATAACATTATGTGTGCATGGAATCCTTGTTTGAATAGATGCTCTGATCACTTCCATTCTAGGCCTTTTACCAGGTGCCACAACGCTTTAAAACACGGCTTTTAGCACTGCCCAAAGCACCAGAGACTGCTATCTCATGTTCTCATTTTTCTGTGACTTGTACATACTCAGGCCCAGTTCCTTGCTGAAGATGCGATACCTATAGTGGGAGCACTCATTGGGGGCCTCCTTCACTCTCCCTTTCATCACTAGCATGATTGCTGCAATTTCTTCCTGGCACTTCTATGCTCCTTATGATTTAGTAGTCTCCAGGTGCCTTTGGGATGATGCCTGCTTCTACTAGGCCTCAAGCGAGAGGCTCTTCCCAAAGTAGTACCTGTTGAGGTGGCTAGGCCCTGTTCACTCAATGATCACACAGTGCCTGGGGTGTGCTGCAACCTCCTTTATTACTAATCCCTGTCTACCCTTGTTCCCTGCCCCTTCCTCCCCGGCCTCAGGTGCCCTCCCTTCCAAGATTCACTCCACTTTAATGTCCCGCGTCAGACTGCTCACTCTGCAACATCCTCCTCCTGCTTATGAAACATCTCGGTCTCACATCTGTTTGATCAGCCGTGGGGGTTTATGTATGATCCATCGGGGTCGCCCGGGAGACTCACAAGTCTCACCTGACCCGACTTCATCTACCTCCATTAGGTCCTCCTCTGGCAGTTTGGCGAGGCCCTTTTTTCGTGCTTTCTCCACTTTCTTCGCTGGGTCTTCACCTCCACTTGTTCACTCCATAAATTTTGGTGTCGGCATGCCTAGTTTGCAGAAGAAAGAGGCGTTACAGGTTATATCATGCCCATCCCTTGTCGCTGTGACTATGGACCCTTTGACCTCGGTTACTTGATGAGGGTCTGGGTCATTATGAGTGTCAGTCTTCCTCTGTTGTCTCTGGTGGACCAGAACCTCTTCTCTAACAGGCAAGTGTGGTTTTCTCACTCCTCAGCGCTGGCCGAAACATATCTTTGCTTTCCTTTTCCTTTCAGTGGCACTTTAATTATTTTATTTATTTATTTTATTGTGCATTTGTTAGACGCTTATGCAACAAGTAAATTGTGTTTCAAGGAGCCCACAGGGCATTGGGGGGGAACATGGGATAGAAAAACAATGAATACAATGGAAGATAAAGATGAACCTACTAGGCCTTGTGAGCATTCAGAGCGTGCAAGTTTAGAGAGAGAAGAGGAGAAAAGGGAGACGGGGTAAGTGCTGAAGTGCCGTGCTCATGAGTGAGTTGCAGGTGTAAGTGCCCAGAGTAGGAACTGCTAGAGAACTATCATCTGTAAAAGGCCTGCAGTGGCGAAGGTCAGTAAGTGCCAAGGCAAGTGCTGTGTGTATTCAGAGGCTGAAGGCGATTGGGTGGGGGAGGCCAGGGCCCCGTAGGACACATAAGGGCCAGGGTCACCAATCACAGCGACTGAGATTAGCAGAGGAGGGAAGAAGGAAGGGTGGGGGGAAGGAAAGTCTCGAGGACCTTCTGGAATTTGAGGTGATGTGGCTCAAGACGAAGAGGAAGGGGGATGATTTTGAACATTTAGTAGAAACACGTTTGCCATTGAATTTATGATGTACATTGTTTGGAAGATTTGACGACAAACTGTTATGTTTATTAATGCAATTGGTTGGTAATTTGTTTATTGTCTAATTTATGACTATCCTATTTGTTTTTGCAGAACCTACCCACAATTAAACATCGTACTTTGATTAAACACCTTGCTAGCTATTGTAGTTGAATTGATTTAGGCAGGTTTTGCCAAAAGTGAGCCCAGGTCTTGTTCTTCATTCTTTGAGGAACTTTTCTCTGTTAAAGGAAGGTCTTCAATTGCCCTGATGACCCTGTTTTGGGGTGGGAAGGGCACACTGTGCCGCCCTTGCAGGGGTCTCTGGAAGTTCTGTCCCGGGTACATCCTGTTGTTTGGTCCCTGTGGTAGTTCTTGGCCTCCCGCCGGTCCTGGTGGCATATGGGATTTGTAGCCTGGAAGGGCTGGTGACTTCTCTTTGCACATCGCCAGGAAATGGTTTTCCCAGCCGCACTGCATGCACATTTGTCCTAGCGCTTGGCACTGTCTTCGTTGAGGGAATTCAAACCTGTATCTGTAACACTTTTTGTCCCCTTGATATCTCTGGTATGGCCCACCCTGTCCTGCCTTGGGAGGGCCAATCTGGTTCCTCAGGCCTGGTGTCAACATGGCCTGCATTGCGGCCATGCTCTCTGACTTCCTGGGATTCTCTATGGCTGCGGCCTGAACATCCACCTTCTCATACACGCGGGCCAGATCTAGAATTTCTGGTAGCGACATGGGTTTTTTCAGTAGGTGCTTCCGGAATATTGATGATGTGCAGCCCTCTATTATTCTGAGCCAGATAGCCTCATCATCTGAGAAATTTGCGAAGTCGCAGTAGGTGATTTTCCTTTGAAGTCTCAGGGCAAATTCCCCTATCATTTCATAGGGTAGTTGGGCGCACTGATTGAAAGTGTACCTCTCGTAATCTCGATTGGGCAGTACGATTAGTTTCTTGTTCACTGATGCAATCATCATCTCGTTTGCGGTTCCCTCTTGTGGTGGAATCATCTTCAAAATGCCCTTGATCTGTGTCCCTGTAAGGTCTGTAAATATGTCGGTCATGTTGGGTGAATCCTGATCTCCTACTGCCCTTATAAAATCATTGAACTCCACCATCAACTGTTTCCAGCTTTGTCCTTGGTCATGTTGGGGCTGTAGAGAGAACGGTCCTGGTCTCCTCAAATGCTGCCCTGGACGACATGCCGGCCATGATGCCTGCCTGTGCCCCTGCCACTGCCTCTGCCACAGGGTCAGTGGCAGCTTCTGTGTTGTCAACCATGTCTTCTGATAGGTTGTCTGTGGCTCCTCGCTCTGTCTCTGGTCATGCTCCTGAATTTTGTGACTATTCCTGCATCCTGCAGCTGGTCCTGTTCTTCCTCGTGGTCAGGGGCCCCTTCTGCAGTCTCCGTGGAGTGGTGTTCCTTGCACTTCCACCTTTTCCCTGAGGTATTGCTTCCACAAGCATAGACCTCCTCCATCGGCCTGCCTTGATCCTTGTTGCGCAGACACTATCTCAGCAGTATCCCCCTTGCAACACGCTGGTTGGCAGTCAGCTAGAGTCTGCTGTGTCCTTTGCCTTCTTTTCCACTTGCATGCACCCCCCTCTGCAGTGTCTCTTGCCTCTGACACACACCTCCTCACCTTCCGTGTGGGCCAGCCTCTGGCCTCCATCCCTGCTAGTGGTGTCTGTCACCCACGTGCGTCCCTCCATGGCTTCCTAATCAATATAACAGTTATGTGTACTTCCTCTTCTGTGTATTCATGCGTGCCTGACCATGGCACAGGAGATTGAAATGTCTTGCTTTCCATCAGTTTTGTGTTATCAGCCGGCACGCACGCCTCTTCACGGACCTGTGCTTGCCTGAAACTTGAGTGGGGCGAGCTGGTCTTGACGTTGCCTCCACGCTGCTCCCCCTGTTTGGCTTGTGCGTGCAGCCAATGCAAAATCCAAATGCCCCGCAGCCCTCACTGGTGATCTGGAGCTCCCCTTCTGCGGCAGCACCGCAGCTTCAGCAGTTGGTGTGCTGACTTCCATGCTGGCAACATGGCCTACACCGTAAACGGTGGAGTGCTTGCACAGTGGCTCATCTGCAACTGTGTACCTTCTTCTATTTTCACATCGATGTCGGCAGGCGAGGCGAGTCCTTGCCAACGTGCAGGCTGTCTAGTCACCAGTTGTTGAGGTGGCTAGGCCCCGTTCACTCAAGGATCACACATAGCGTGTGGTGTCCTGCAACCTCCTGTATTACTATTCACTGTCTTCCCACTTTTCTTGTTCACTGCCACTTCCTCCCTGCTCCCACGTGCCCTCCCTCCCAAGATTCACTCCTCCTTAAAGGTCCCGCATCAGGCTGCTCACTCTGTAACAGTACCTCTCTTTTAAAGTCAGGAAACGATTAGAGAGAGTTCCCAGCTGCAGTCTTTTTTCCCTCTCACAACCTCACTCATGTCCCCAGCAAGGAGGAAGTGAACACATTGTTTCCATTTAGATGTGATTTGTACATTTGTTTGCCAGATTTATTTCTGTAGCAGGGCACTGGGAACCAGAACTAACAGGTGGCATTTAAATGCCATCTGTACTGTCAGTCATATGTACTTTAGTGACTCCTTCTTTCCCAAAGGGGTTACATGTTTCGTGTGTAAGCACTTCAGAGTATGTGGTAATAACCAATTCCCTTCCCCAGGACCACCTCTCCTTGTGATGCCAAAATGGGTGTCCTTTCTGCACAATCCTATTTTCCCAGTTGAGGCACCAGACCTATTGAAACATGAACAGTTGTCTCACATTGTGTCTCTCTTCCCACTCCCCTCTTCGGATTAGGGTTTGTGACTTTTGGTGTGGAGTTCTGCTGGGCAGCACCCATGTACCCTTTCTGCTTTTAGCACAGGTAACCTTGTCTGCCACTTCCTGAAGGAAAATCTCTTTTTGATTGCACTCATTCACTAAAGGGGTAGCCTAATATAAATGTATGCCACCCTCACTATGGATGGGTCAGAGCGCAATGAAGTAGGTGGACATGTTTTGTCCTATGGGAGTAGGCACCTGGTGTTTGTCGCTCATTTTACAAAGTTACTACACTCCTCGACACAGGTTATGGATATATAAATGAGAGCAGGGCGCAGGGATCTATGATGTTTTCCTGATTTTATTTCTCTGAAATACACTTTTGCAGAATGTATTTTGCCAATATTACTGCATTTCATTTACCGCAATAGGCGGTTTAAGGGTTTGCTTTATTTATTTATGTATCTATTTATTGCTTGCTTGTTAGGCACTTATACAATAAGAAAAGACTGTTTCAAAGCACCCACAGGGCAGGGAGGAAGCAAGAGTGGGAAATACATTAAAAACACAATATTTAAGAGCAGATGGGCAACAAAGGTAGAAGGTACAAACCTACTATGCATTGTGACTATTCAGAACGTGCAAGTGCAGCAAGGAAGACGGGGTAAGTGCTGGGGAGTCCGAGCTCATGGGTGAGCCACAGATGAAGTGCTAGGAATGTTGAGTGCTACACGGATTGAGGCCGCTGGGGGTGTAAGTGCGAACCTCCAGGGCAAAGGGTGTGCAGCTGCAAGTGCTGTAGATAGAAAGGAGCTGGCCAGAATTGGTGTGGGAGGTTGTGAGGCCTGAGGATGCATAAGGGCCCAGCACACAGATCGCACCAACTGTGGGATCAACAGAGGAGAGAAGAAGGGAAGAAGGAGGAAAAGAGGAAGGTCTTAAGGAGCTTCTAGGATTTGAGAAGATCCTGCTCAAGGGGCAGAAGGAAGGGGAGGCTATTCCATAGGATGGAGCCTGCAGAGGAAAGTGAACGACCACCTACTCTCTGTTTAGCAAAAAACGCTTAACACACAAAGAGCTGATGCCGGAGGAACGTAGTGGTCTAGAGATAGAGTATTTAGTGAAATAAAGGTGAAGATAGTGTGGTCCCAGTGCCCAGACAGCCTTGTAGACGATGCAGAGGTCCAATCACCATCATCTGTGGACTTTTGCCTTAAAAAAAACCCTTTTTGTATTATTTTCCATAGTACACATGACAGTGTACTTGGACCCCAACTGAAACCCACCCCCAAATAGACTTTAAAAGATGGGGTCTCCCATGCCTGCTTTAATTCACACTTAGACAAAGCCCTGCAGAAGAATTCATTAGGACCTCTTTTAGGAGAGTTGATCTTTCCAACACCCTGACCTACTGAAGAGAGGAAGGAGCAGTCCAAGGCAAAGGCAAGCTTTGCTCCCTACCCACTCCCATGGCATATTGAGAGTGTCTCTTGCTATGGACCAGGACCTGCCAAAAACCTCCTAAGTCTGGGAGAGCAGATTCCGAATGGACTAATCCTATCTTACTGTCCCTGGGTCTCACAGCCTCTGGAGGACCAGATCAGCCAAGGCTCCCTGCTCTGCAGCATCAAACTGGTTGAGCCGCAGTCAAACCACATTCACTGCCATCAAACAAGCGGGACTTGCCAGTGCTGCTCTTGGCACTTATCCGAACCTTTGAAATAATTTGCTTGGACCTTTGAACCAGCTTGACGCTGCATGGTGTCCTTGCAGAGCTGATCGCCTGCTCAGCTCGAATTACCCACTCATTGCCTGACTCGACTTGAGCCGTTGGAGTGTCACTCATTGACTCAAACCAGCACTTACTGAACGCCTCGACCCGGCTCGCTCTTGAATCTCCCCTTCATTGAACCGCACAATGGCACTTCAGGATCACAGCTTCAAACCGTTGCCAACCTTTGACCCGAACCGCTGGAGTGTCATGCATCGACCCGACACAGCTGTTACTACACATCTCAAACTGGCTTCACTCCAAAATGACCCTGGTGAGCCCTCTGACGTGCATCGCTTGAAAACTGCTTTGAGCCACCGCATTTAAAAATGACTTGCTGCCAGCTCTCTGCTTGGGCTAACACAACTGCTCATGAACTTGGTTCAATTAACCCGCACAACAGCTCGAAGCTTGCTTAGAGGCTGTCAAAACACCAACAAGGCACTATTGAGCCGTAACTGCTCCCTTTGTCCATTTGTGGCTGTAGAGACTTGTTAGGTCACTTGTGTACCTTTTCCATCAAAAGTCATAGCCTTTTCAAAGAACATTGCGGTTGTTGAATTGTCTGTCCCCCCACTTTATTCTTATCCAGAGTGCTGCACCTTTCTTTCCGTGCATCTTCTCTTTTATTTTCACAGGAGTGGGTTTTGTACAGTGTTTTTCTATTTAGTTATTCTTGCAGAAGGTGTGTTTAATTAAAGTATATCTATTTTTATAGAACCTCCCTTCATTTTCGACAGTTATACTTTGCTGTTTGGCCAGCCAATGAATCTCATTCACAACCTTCTTGAGAGTATAGTCTTCCCTTGACCCAAGATACCACAAAAGGTGAAGATGGTGTCTGTTTAGCTTAATGATCGGGATCACTGTCGGGTTGTAGAAGTGTGAGGGCTGAGCCGGTGGTTTGGCCCCTACTCATCCTTATACTCCTGCAGAGAAGAAATATTTTCATCACACTCCCACTCATGTGTGGCAGATGTGGAAGCATCTAATCCAGCACCGAATCATTATTTGAGCTGACATGTTTGATTCCACATGGAAATCTGTGTGGTTTTTGCTGTTTGCAACAACTGCTCTTCCTATAAGGGAAAAACGGATTTTGGGGGAAAAAGATCACACTGAGATGTATTACAGGCTCCTAAATATGGGACAAATTAAAAGTCCTTTTAATCATGTAAGAGTCTATGTTGGCATGCATGTATGGGATTTATAAAGTGTGAACATAGCTGAGAAGCAACATAGCCCTGTATAAAGGGAAAACAAAGGAGGGTACAAGTAGGGTGCAAGAGGAAGCAGAGGGGATGGGATGTGGAGGAGGAGCAGGATATGGGAGGAACTCTGGGGGGTGGAATACTGTAGTTTGCAGTGATCAGCGAGGGACAAGATTTTCCTTGCAGAGCAGTGTCTTCAGGTCCTCCCTGATGTGTATGTAGGATGAATTGGGGCCATCTTATCTGTGTTGGTAACTTGTTCCAGAGACAGGGTGCACTTTCCTGTTGCATGGTACTGTGTTTTGCACAAAGTAATGGAAATGTGTACGGTTTCACTCACTGTTTTTTCTTTCTATATAGAAGGTGTATGATGCCTATCTGGATTCTCTCCTGGATTCTCATCCAGAGCAACAATATGAGGTATAGTAGCACCAACATCAACATCATTCCTCTTATTAATCTTCTCTCTCCACTGTTACCTTTTATGCCATTTACATGGAACTGCTTCTAACGACTATCACTTGGTTATCTTGAACCATAAGTAGGTTCAGGTATTTTAATAATGTTTCTAAATGCTACAGACATTGTATTGTGAATATGCATGCTGGCATTGACTGAGATTTGCCCTTTTTGTAAGGGCGTGGAGTACAGTATTAAACATGAAGCACCAAGGGGAAAGGCCACTGCATGACAACTCATGTATGTATTTCTGGGCACCCTTTTCAGAAAGGAGACGGAACACTCAATACACACGTTATTTTAATATTATGCTATTGAATATTCATACTTTGTCGTCTTAGGGTGCCTGGCCTTGTCCGAAGGGTGTTACCCCACTATGGTGTTGGCATACTGGCAAGGAAAGGGTAGGGCTGAGTGATGAGGTGATAAGAAGTGCATAGAATATGGATACGTGTCTGCTGAAAATTGACCGTATAACCCCTGTGTATTCGGCTTCTTCTCAGGGTTGGATACTGTTCAAGACTTCATGTATCATCTACAAAGCAGTCACGAGTAGCATACCAGGATACCTGGTGGCTAAGCTCCACATATCTGATGGCACGCACGGCTCGAGCCGCAAATCAACCAACCGGCTGGAATCACAACTAGCCTGCAATGAAAGGACCCACACACAATTGTTCTATTGGCATGCACCCACCTTCTGGAGCTCAATCCCGTTATCAGCTTTAGAATGCCCCCACAATTCTCCAATTTTGCAAAGTTCTCAAAACGTGGCTTTTTCAATGACGCCTGACCATGGACTAATCAGAATGGATGCATAGACCGCAACTCAAAGTTCTAGGCTACTGTTAAAAGATGCCAGCCTAATCGCTGGCTACCTTTACCCCTTAGAGCGCTTTTCTGATCTTGAGCAAGGTCTGTGCTTTAAAAAATTAAAATAAAAAATAAAACTAGAAAAGAGGGACCAGATAATACAATTACCAAATTGGGCAACACAATTGGGAATAGGGTATTGGGATATGATTGTGGTAGTAGGGAACTGTGTTTCTTAACCGTGGTGAGATATATCTATGCAAGAGAGAAGGTCTCTGGAATGTGCAGCTCAATTTACAGCAGAGCTTATTCTGATGGATATAAACCTGAGGGAGTATGGTAGTAGATATAGTTGGTGACTGGCTGCGTCATGGACTTGAGAAGTGCTCAAGCAGTCCCTAGTAGTTGATCCAAAACCTTACCATTTAAGTCTGCTTGATTTTGCCAAGCTTTATTTATACAAGTGTGAGATGGATGAAGAGGGGGGCTAGTCTACCAATGCATTAACATCTAGAGAAATGTATAACTTTGCATACGCATTCATACTGGCATTACAACTATGCCAAATTGTGTGCAATCAACAAAATTCCAAAAGTAAAGTGAGCTTGCCAGATCACTATCTTTTTGCTGGATCTAATCATTAAACCCAATTTCATCAAAGGTAGATTCCCAAAACTCTCCCTTACATCTAAGTCCACACACCCTGCATTTGCTAACCTACCTGAGACTCTGTGATCTGCTCCCTACTGCCTCCTCACCTGATTGGTTGTAGATCCCTTGCTGCCAATTGCCCAACCTCTTGCTCCTGTGTTAGTTTCCAGCTCCTCTTTTCTCTGCTCCCCTCACTGTGTTCTTCCCTTATGAATTTAGAGAACTCCATTGCTTCCTGAAACTAGGTCCGGGATCATTAAACACCCTAATGATGATAATAATTAAATGTTTAAACATAAAAAAATGCCTCAGTCAAGATTTATATGTGAAACACTAATAGAGGGGGAGTGGCTCTTTACGCCCCAATTAACGCCCCTACCCCACAACTGCCTTTAATTAACTCTTTAGTCGGCCCTAAACCATATAGTAATCAAATTGATTACTATTGACATGTATTTGTATGAAGATGCAAGACATCACTAGATGATAGTGAAGCTACATGAATGTCGCCAGCAAAGGCGAGATTGTGAATAAACAAAATACTGATCTGACGCTAAAAAGAGACAACATTCAGGCCTGACTAGATTGGTGTGATCAAACGGGGGACTGGATACCCTTTTGGCTAATCGATTTAAAGACCTGGCACAGTGACTGAAAAGACAACAAGCATTGGCAAACGCCAATAGGTTTTGACTGTCATATATCAGGTACAGCCTCAAATCCCCCAAATGCTGCAAATTCCAAAATGCTCTCCTTGTTCCCCAAACTCTTTGCTTCTTTTTTGGAGGCAGAAGCTTTTCCGTTCTGGGACCCAAATAAGCAATCAACTCCCACCTGAGATCAAGGTTGGATTTCAGCTTCTGGATTTTTTCTAAAACCTCTGATTGCATGTTGGTTATTCCTTTGGGTTCGACACTCCCTGATAATGTTTACCAGCACACTAAGGCCAGTTGGCTCTTAGCCCTCAATATTATTAACCATAACCTAAGGTTTAACTCCACAAGTGCGGGTACTAATGCTGAGTGAAGCTTCTAAAGCTCCAATAATGGCTTCATATACATTGTAAATCACCCTATGTAAGGTATTGCCTCCCAGGTGCTACCATCATATTCCAAGTGCACGCCCAAATGCCTCGACAATATGATCATAAGCCATCACTTACATGCAATATATACACCCATATGTCCAGGTGCACCCTGAAATGACCCAATGATCACATTATAAGCCTGGAATAGCCACCAAACGTAAAATGTTTGCATCTTGTATTGATTGGTTATTTTGTTTTCACCAATACAGTAAAAGGCATACTACTAAAATAATTCCATCAATACAAAGCAGTACACTTCGTGCAGAGATAAGTAGCATTAGTCCAGACTGCCACCATTCATTTTCAATGCTTCAGCAGGTAGCTATTCTTCTCAGATAACATTCAGCCAATTACCAATACACATTATGCCACGACTAAAGGACAGCAGAAACATTCCCACCTTTAAGTGACAGCGATAATTAATGCACTTAACACAAAACAGGCACACGCTTCAAACAAAAAACAAATGGAGCAAAATAAACACTGTTCTGTCAAGCCACTGACATCTGGGATTCTTTGAATTGCATTTCCAGCAAAGGCAAACAATGGCAATAGACAGAATGTTTACCTTTCATCAAATCACAGTGCTAGAAACATACAAAAGGAGAGAATAATGAAAAATCACTAAGGCAGATGAGTGTTCATGGAATGGCTCTCTGGGGAGGGGTGCTCACCGAATATACTGTGGTGAACCAGAAGTAAGACTCCGAGAAGAGGACATCATTCAACTGTAGCTGTGTTTAAATAATAAGAAAAAAGCCTCTCTAGGCTTATTGCTACAAGGGTTTCCCTTCCTAACAAAACAAAAACTGTGGTTCTCGTCAGGATGTCAAAACAACTAAGATCAGTTCCCTGTCCTAACCTGTCCAACTAAATAAAGTTCAACATCCAAGTTTCAGTTCCCCTACAAAGTCACTCAGTTCATGAAAGTCTTTCTAAGTGTTAAAAAAAGAAAAACGCAAAAGAGGTTTTCAAGTGGTTCAAAAGGGTTGCTCAGTTTAACAAAGGTTTAAGTGCTGGTATCCAGTGGGGTACTCGACTCACCCCTGCTCAGTTCAACAAAGGTTTCAATTCATCAGTTCAACAAAGGTTCCAGGGTTTGGATCCAAAGAGGTACTTGACTTACCCCCTCCAAAAATGCTGTATCTTAAGGCCCTTAACCTGCAGTTAGCGTGGGTGTTATACTTTTCAGTTTCTTTTGGTAGCTCGCTTGGTGTATTGCTCGACAAGAGTGCACGGACAGTTATTTATCACCTGTACATTTACAGAGCAGAGCAAATACTTTGAACGTAAGTAGACGGAGCAATAACTCACAACCAGACACGCAGTTAGCAAAATAATTAGCACTTATACGGCTATTTATTCATAGCTAAGAAGCAACAAGTGATAAAACAGAAATAAATCACAGAAAAGATAGAGAATTAAAGAGAAAATACATCACCATGGGCGTAACTGAATCCATCATCTCGCCAGAAGTGGCTGGAAGACCCTGGTAACAGCCAGGCAGAGAGCACAACAGCCCACAGGAAGGTCGGAACAAGGCGTCCCCCCTCCGACTGAGGTCTTTGTGTTTTTTCTACCTGACCTTTCCAGAGCTCCGCAAATAAATCCTCCTCAAAAAGGGGTGGCAATTTCTAGAACCTTCTGGCATTAGCGCTTGCGCATTGCTGAGTGACCGTTGGTTGCCGGCCGGGTCAACCTACAGTAACCCCAAGGAGCAAAGCTTCCCTCTTCTAAAGCACCACGGAAACCAAATCCATAACTCATTCTGAGACCTTGGAGCAAGACATAAAAAAACCTTTTTTATATCTGGTGCCAGCCTGCACCTGTAGATTCTCGCTTTCCCAGTGCTGTGTCCTTGGCTGAGGCCTGCATACCAGGCTCAGCAACGAATAACATCGAAAGCATGTTTTTTAGCAAAGCAAGTGCAGCTTTTCACTGAGGCAATGGAATAAATATCCATTATAGTTCTGATTGCCCCCAGAATGCACTGCGCATCAGCCCCATGTTTTAGCTCAAGCATCACAATCCACCCTTGGATGTTTACCTTCCATAGCCCAGTGGTAGAGAAGCCAGTCTCTGAAACTGACGAAACAGCAGAACTTAGTTGGGAATATATTGAATACAACAACAATCAATTATTATAATAGCCAAAATAATGCAAATGCAAGCAAAGGCGTTACACAGTGTACCCCCAATGGCATGAATCCATGAAAATAACCAATCCCACCAATTCCCATTATGATCCTGAGACACTTGGGAAATGAGGTCCCTTAAACCTCTAATATGTCTTTCAATGGATAGTGAATGGTCACTTAGATTGAAACAACACATACCTTCAACTGTGTTACAGCCCAAATTATGTTTCAGCAAGAGGCCAATACCGGATTAAATGCCTAGTTACCCACTATGATCACTGCATAGCGCCTCTTGGGCCAGTATTGATATAAATTGCATAGCGCCTCTTGGGCCAGTATTGAGATAAATTGCATAGCGCCTCTTGGGCCAGTATTGAGATAAATTGCATAGCGCCTCTTGGGCCAGTATTGAGATAAATTGCATAGCGCCTCTTGGGCCAGTATTGAGATAAATTGCATAGCTCAACTAACTCACGCCCAGTATGTCCTCCTCGCTCCTCCTCACATGCCTATTGAGTGCGATACTAACCCTTACAAGCACACCACGCATAGGCAACCGAGAGCCCCACCGCCACTACCAAATCACACAGAGCCACCCGTCTATGATGGACCTCTTGCCTACACCTGCACATGCACTAAAAATCACGGCGCTCACACCCAACACTAGCATCATACTAGACAGACTCAGAGCCTGCACCGCTCCCATCCAATACCAAGCCACCACTGTACACACATCTCACAGAAATTGCAGACTTAGCTCACACACCACAAAAGTTATCACACCCTACCTTCGAAAGAACTCCACCTCGTGCCAGAGCAGCAAGTCCACATACACCACACCTAGCAGCAACCCGTGCTCTCCTCGTACCGCTACATCTAAACTAAACTGTCATACCTTAGGCCCTAAGAACTCTTGCCATACTCCATACAAGTGCACACTAATCAATGTAAGATCCCTCAATGCCCATGCCATAGAAGTATATGACATATTAACCACCCATGACCTAGACATACTAGCCATTACCGAGACATGGCTTCACGAAGCGTCCGGCCCAGCCATAGCACTAGCCCTACCTCTAGGGTATGCTTTCATCAGACAAGACAGAATTGCTAAAACAGGAGGGGGGTTGCCCTTATCCATAAAGAAACCCTATCTATCAGAACCCTACCCCACCAAGAGGAAGGAAATGCTGACATTCTATCAATCAAGTTAGCACTCTCACCTAACAGCACTATAAATATTCACACAATATACCGTCCACCTGGCACCCCCACCAACTTCCAAGGTCAAGTTAATCACCTCCTAGGAAACAATATTAAAAAATCTACAAAATCACTCCTTATAAGAGGTCCTAACTTAGGACTCAACAACCCTAAGGATAAAGCTGCGCCATCCCTAGCCAAAGACCTCCACAACCTAGGCTTCTCTCAAAAAATCACAGCACCCACACACGCCAAAGGACACACCCTAGATTACAGACCACAACTGCAACATAGCAATCACCGCCAACACCAGCCTCCCGTGGACAGACCACAACCTCATCCTATTCGATATCCCCGTCACCAGGAGCGCTAAAGTGCCCACTATAGCTGCAGCACCTTAGCTAGAAGCTCCAAAAAACTCACGGCAGCCAATATCAGCACACTCCTTAATGTGCCTTGTCTAAAGCCTCCCTTCTCGCCAGACCCTAATATTCTCGCTGAAGTATTCAAAGATTCCATCACAAGGGCCGTCAACACCGCTGCCCCCTTAGAAAACAAAAAAGAGGAAAAATCCTTCCACTCCAACTCCTGGTTCTCAGAGGATCTCCTATCACTGCGTACCGACAAACGCCAAGCGCTAAAAAATTGGCAACGTAAACCCTGTGATAACACAAAAGAGATATTCAAAGCCATAGCCAAAAAATACAAAGATGCCATCTTCCTTGCTAAATCCGAAGCCTACAGCCACAGCTGCTAACTCCCAATCTAAAGAACTCTTCAGTATCTTTAAAGAACTAACCGTACCACCAACGTGCCCCGATGAGATCATCAAAGACGAGGCATGGTGCACAGGCATACAATCAGCCATGCTAGCAAAAATAAACATCCTCCAAAAAAAGATATCCCACCACTACAACACTCTACCCAAGCAAAGTACACAAGTATAGACGAAACCTAGTGTTAAAGCTAGCAACCTACCCAAATTCACCTTCACTGAAATTTCCGAAACCGAGGTCATTAACATCCTCAGATATCTCAAACCCTCACAATGTAAGGGTGATGTATGCCCACCTAAAATTATCAAAGACTGTGCAGAGCAGCTCGCCCCTCTCCTCACAGCATTCATCAACGCTTCATTCAAGTCGGGCATAGTCCCAGGCAGCCTCAAAGAGGCCTGGGTGCGCCCCCTCCTAAAAAAGCCTACACTAGACCCTGCTAACCCCAACAACTACCGACCCATAACCACAGTTCCATTCCTTCTAAAATTACTTGATAAGGTCGCCCACATACAGATCCAACTATACCTTGAATCAAATGCAATCCTAGGTAAAAGACAATCTGGGTTCTGTAAGGGTCACAGAACTGAAACCGCCCTTCTAGACCTAAAAAACGAAATCACGAACATCTTGGACAAAGGTAAGCCCGCACTCCCCCTTCTCCTCGACCTCTCAGCGGCAGTTGATCTAGTAGATCACACCACACTCACCAGCCACCTGACGCATGCAGCACACTTCTCTAAGGAAGCTGCATCCTGGGTAACCTCCTTCCTACAAGGCAGAGCTAAGAAAGTGTTCTCCAACACAGCTCATGCAGCACCTTCCATCATTCACTGCGGGGTTCCACAAGGTTCTTGTCCTGCCGCCACTCTATATAACCTTTTTACCAAGCCCCTATTTGACAAGCTAGACGCAATGGGGATCACCTACACTAATTACGCCGACGACACGCAGATACTCCTTGCCTTGACAGGTAACTATCATCAAGACTCCACTTCCCTTCAACTAATCTACTCCACCATACAAGCCTGGATGGCTACCAACGGCCTTTGCTTGAATGTGGACAAAACCGAAATCCTCATCCTAGGTCAGAAACCCACCCTCTCCAACCTCGACCCACTATACATCAACTTCAACATAGACAACTGCATCATCCCAGTCTTGTCCTCAGTCAAAATGCTAGGAGTACACATAGACGCTACCCTATCCATGGATAAACAAGTTAGGGCCATAGTCTCAGCCTCGGCGCTAAGCACTAAACTCATCAACGTAATAAAACCCTTCCTAACGAAAGATAACTGCCTGTCCATCGCGAGAGCCACCATAGGAGCTAAACTGGATTACTGTAATACTCTCCTACCCGGCACCTCCAAGAATAACCTATCCAGGCTCCAAACCACTCAAAAAAATGCTCTCGGAGCAGCCCTCAGCATACCAAAAAGAGAGCACATCACTCAAGCAACGAAGACAGTCCACTGGCTCCCACTCAAGGATAGGATTGCCTTCAAAATTCTCACCACCACGCATAAATGCATCAACGACACAGCACCATCCTACCTATCCGACACCCTGTATAGATCTCAATCCTCAAGACCAATCAGATCTACATACACCAACCTACTTACCATACCACACATCAATAGAACTAAGGCAGGAGGTATAGGCTTCCCTTACCTTGCACCTAAGCTCTGGAACGCACTGCCCACCAACCTCAGAGCTGAAACATCTCTCCTCTCATTCCGCAAACAACTCAAAACTGCCCTCTTCTACTAACATGCTCACCGTACCTCTCTCATGCTCAATGTATGTATGTCACTAAAGCATAATCATTGTCCAATGTAACCACGGGCACTAACTTGTATGTAACTAAGTCTAAGAAACACTGTAACAAGCGCCACGATGCCTTCGGTCTGCTGTGCGCTCATCAAATGCGAATAAATAAATAAATAAATAAATAAATAAATAAATAATCAACGGCAGCCCTGTTTTGCAAAGTTGCTTTTCTAATAACTTTGCTATCAAGGAGCAACTCTTCTTTTTTGAAAATTTGGTTTTTATTAAGCTTTTTTTTTTTTTATTCGTAGTTGTTTTGGTCTTGATCGCAATCTAGACCTTTCAACTTTTAAGAGAATTAAAAACCTTGTATACAAATTTAGAACAATTTACATACTTAGCAAGTATACTAAGAAAAATAAATAGCAAAAAATAATTAGATCTTTTGCAGATAAGACAGATTAATACAATACTCTTCATAGAGTTTCATTAGTAAGTTTTACACATAAACTTACTCGTAATTCAATTTCTTAACAGTGCATACATCGGAATTTTGAGCTGCTGTAAATAGTTGACTACGGCATATCTCACTGCTTTTCTATTAGTATGAAATAATGCGACCCATAGCTTTTCTGAGGTCAAGATCTCTTGGGCCACAAACAAAGGTTCAAAATGGGTGCAGCGGAATGGTAGTAGGCTAGAACATTCTGTACATAAATGCCGAAGAATTTCTGGTTGTTGACTGCAGAATCGGCAGGGTAATTGGCTATCACCATTGCCCCGCTGATTCGCCACCTCGTTGGTCAGCCACAGATTTAATCTGAACCTCATGAATCCATTCCGGTGGTTTGGGTTAGGAGATCTCACCATATAGTCGGCCACCTTATTATAGGATTTGAGTTCAAATGGACAAGCTTCAAAATGTTTGTAGTTTGTACATGCCAAGCGTGTTCGAATCCAGTCATCTTCCCAGATTTTTGATCTTGCTTTGCCTGGGTTTTCTAACAGTAAGGTTGGATGTATCTGGGCTTTCTTTATAATTGACTGGATTTTTTGTCGCCATGCTTTCGGGAAGGTATCCACAGAGTTCAATAGATACTTGGATATAGTATTGGTGATCCCTGTTGTTGTTTGATTTAGAAGGCATTTGCGATATAAGGCACATAGGTGCCATTTATAGATTGCATAGAGGGAGATTAACCCCAGCTCATGTCTTACAAGCGGCAAGGGCTGTGAGGTTGGTAATTGTAAGATTTGCCTCCAAAAACGCCCTTCTTTGGTGGCCCAATAGGTATATGACATAATATGTCGAGTCTCAGCACCATACAGAATAACAGGTACGAGTTTCTGTTTATAGTATGTAACAATGGGTAAAAGAGAAAATTTACAATATCTCGCCTTGATGATCTTAGCTTGTGAGATACACATTTGGAGTTTGTGAAGCCCTCGTTTATTGTACTGGTCATGGGCACACAAATTAGAGATGAGGAGGCCTAAATATACATAGGTATTGGTGATGGTAATTCTGCTTGCCTGGAGAGGCCACTGATGTTGAGCTAGACTTTGTTTCTTAGTGCCAAATTGAACGACATTTGTCTTGGTAATGTTAATTGTTATGCCGTTTGTTCTTACATATATATCAAGGGCACCGAGTAACAAGCGTAGACCTTTAGGAGTGTGTGACATCAGAACCATATCGTCCGCATACAATAGGCATTGAATCTGACTTCCCATCAGTCTTGGGGAGTCAGATATCAATTTACTAAAGCTATGCTGGATGTCTGAAATAAAGAAATTAAATAAGGCTGAAGCTAGTAAACAGCCTTGCTTCAGACCTCTGGCTGTTGGAATAGGCGGAGTTAGTAGGGCATCATTGGTAAGTCGTACTTGGATTGTAGTGTTAGTATATAATTGTATGATCCATTTTAATATGTGCCATGGACAGTTAGCATCTACCAGTTTCTTATACAACAGCTCTCGTGGCACCGCATCAAATGCCAACTGAAAATCGATGAAGGCAAGGTATAGGGGTTGTTTTCTTTGGTATGCACGGTGAATAAGACTTGTCAGAGTGATGATATTTATACCAGTGCCCACGCCTTGCAAAAAGCCTGTTTGATGTGGATCTCGCAGATGACTCTTCTGCAGCCATATATTGAATTCTTTCAAAAGAAGTCTGGCAAATAACTTGCCAGGGCAATCCAATAATGCTATGGGCCTGTATGACCTAGGGTTTTCGTGATTACCTTTTTTGAATATCGGAAGAATAATAGATTTTTTCCAGGTTTCAGGGATGATACCAGATGTCAAGATTTGCTTGAAAATACGGTTAAGAATGCCTGCCCATTCATCAATATGCATTTTTAACATGGCATTGTGCAGCCCGTCTGGGCCTACTGCCCGAGATGAGCTCAGTTTCAAGATACATAGCCTAATATCATCAATGTCAAACGTAAGTTCCTTTGAGACTATTAATGAGTTAAATTTAATGTGCATATTGGAATAGGGGGAGAGGTATAGCTTCTGATAATACAACTGCCATGTTTCAGATGCAATCGAGTTAATTTGGGCTACGTGTTGCGGGATATCAGCTGTACGGTTGAGGAGCGCCCAAATGCCAGCTGTAGATTTTGTGACTAGTTGTTTGAGCATGGCTGTCCCCTCAGCTTCATACCTCTTTGCTCTTTTTACTCTGAGCCATTTTTTGTAGTTTTGCTTGGCTGCTCTGATTTTTCTAGCCATATCAGAGCTCTGTGCTAATTTAATATATCGAATTTCTTGTCTTAGATCAGATTTACGATGTGTAATTTCTAAGTCATGGGTATGTTTATGCCGCTGTTTAATGTGCCCAGTGTTAGAACTGACTCGGGAAAACATCTTAATGGCAGTTGTATAGTCTTTGACCACATTATTAGGCTGGAACATCGTTTCAAGGTTATGGTCTAGAGTTCTCAATTTCTCTTTGTTCCATGACAGTCTGTTTCTCCCGTTATTCACAACAGTGCCAATTGTATTCATATCATGCCAATGCATCACTTGAGTATCCATGATCTGTAATGACAACTTAAGTTTACAATGATCACTTAGGTCAGTGTTGATCACTCGGAACTCTTGGATTGAGTTGACATTTCTGCCATTGACATAAATATAATCAATTATTGCACTCTGGGCACCCCTCCGCCAGGTGGGCTGGGCAGGGCAATCACCTCTCACATTGCCATTTAACATGACAAAATTACGGTCCTCCATAATTGAGGACCATTTCATTTCATCTTCTGATATAGGGGTGACCTCCTCAGAGATAAGATGTAGATTAAGGTCACCTAATATCAAGGTGTGCGTCAGAGTGGGATCAATAGCAAGAATATCTAGTATTTCTTCAAGCTGTTTGAAGAAGTCTTCCGGGCCTATTGTGTTACGACTCCAATAGATGTTAACAATCGCTATTTTTTGCTGAATATCAGCTAGCTTTACCACTTGAAAGGAGCCAGAGGAAATCTTGTACTCAGATATCGTTAGAGCACTAGTCTTTTTCACCGCTAGAATCAAGCCACCTTTGGGTCTGCCTTGCACGCCTTTTTCTGCAGGAGTGCATATTATAGTGTGCGAGTCCCAAACTGGTGGTGAAACTAGCCATGTTTCTTGGAGGGCAACAATGTCGCTATCGACCAAGTTTCCATTTCTCAGAGAGTTAAGATGGCTATGGCCTCGTGTGTTCCAAGAAATTATGGTCAGGATCTTGCTGTCCTGGCATAGTTATGCTTGCCTGGTCTGATCTATTAAATTTTGATGAGAAGAGCTATTTGAGGTTGATGTAAATATACGTGACATATGGCCCTGCAATGTTGAGGTATTAGGCATTGATTCTTGAGAGAGGACAAATCCTATGTCAAATAAGGCCATTCTAGCCTGCCACAAGATGTCAGCTACCAAAGAAGATCGAATATATAGGCGGGCAGCAGGCAGGTCAGTATGATCTATGAACTCAATTTGATTAATATCCAAGGATGAAATGGCCGACAAAGCAGGAATTTCTGCACAGATGTTAAGAATGCTAGATCGATTCAAATCATAAGATTTGAATGGTGTTTCTCTGCATTTTATTATAAAGCGATGATGATCTGGCTCTTGCTTGGCTTTAGTTTGCAGAGGTCGGTCTCTTGTCACCATTGGGGGCCTTCTCGAAGAGTGGGCCCGTTTGTCTTGGTGATTAGGAATGGTTGTCAGGGGCCCCTGTATTAGGGGCTTGAGCGAGGGAAACTCTTTCCCTGTCAGTTTGGCTGAGTGACACTCATTTGATTGATGGAAAAAAGCTTTGATGGAGGTTTTAATCTCTTCACGTAATTCTTGTCGAGAGACTGCAGCCTGATTAGGAACAAGGGGGAGAGGATGAACAGGATTCAAGGGTGGGGGGTAACGCAGTTGCCTCAGAGTTAAAATTGGCAGTACGTGTGAAATATGCCTTCACGGAGGTTCTAATTTGATCCTCCACATCTTTTGAAGAACAGTCATCTTTTGGTAGGACTAGCTGCACCTCCGAGTTCTTGGTTAATTGGCTATCCGACTGCAAGTTTTGTCTCGTTTTAGATTGTGTAAAGTAAGTCTTAATTTGGTCACCCGTAGGTGTTGGAGGCACAGTATTAGGATGTTCTTGTCTCGGTACGTGTGAAGAGTTATTTGGTAACAATTTCAGAAAAGGTTCAATGGATTTCGTATCTGAGTCTGTATGGCCAATAATATGGGGGCACTCTGGGCTCGAGCTGAATGATTAAAAGACTCTGTTATTGCTGTTGCACCAATAACTGAAAAGACTGGAGATGTTATTTTAGAGGTTTTTGACTGAGTTTTTTGTTGTTTATCGTTATGTTCAACCATCTGGATTAAATCATCCAGGGGCTTATGTGAAACAATGGGTGCAGTCAAATCAATTGCCTCAGGTTTCTGGGGAAAGCCATCAGATATTGCAATGCTCGTCTGATCTCCTGGTGAGTCTACATGATTTTTCCGTTTTTCCCCATCATTGGTTTCACGGCAGGATTTTTAAAGTTAACAGATTGAAGTTTTCTTCTTTTGGTGGGCCTTGATGTTATAGATTTAGTAGAGGCCGAACTAAAAACTTCAAACATATTCTTTGTCGTTAAGGTACTAGAAGATTGACTTGTTTGTAAATTAATAACAGGTGCAGGGGCATCTTCCTTGCCATTTGAAAGTTCTACAGCAGTAGGCGCAAGGGCAAGGACTTCTTTGGGCCTAGTTGATGATACTATAGCGGGGCCATCTAGCGCCTTATTGGGGCTATCAACAGTGATACTGCCTCCAATTGTACTAGAGGGTTGACCAAGAAACGGCTGCATAGGCAGATTGGGTTGGATTGCTTGCGTTTCTGTATATGGGATGCAATCACTCTCTAACGTTTGTGTGGAAACTGTATATGTGGTTTTTGGTCTTCTTGATTCGAGGTTCTGTTCAAAATGATTGGGTTGTATTAGTCTTTTAGACTGGGAAGATAGCAGATGTTCAAGACTAGTGGACTGTTTTGAGACTTTTTCATCCAATCCTTCGTATAGTTTTGCCACAGCTAGCAGGGCTGTGTTCATCGCAGCCAATGTGTTGTTTAGGGCAGCGGCCTCTGGAAATGAATGTCTCTCCCTATGGATGGGATTGAGAAAAAAATCAGAAACTCGCGTGCCCTGATCAAAACATGGTTGTCTCGGGGTGGGTGCTATAAAGGAGTCAGCTTCTTCACTTGGTTCAATGGCTGGGACCGGGTGTGTTGTAGGAGAGGCCATTGGTTCTACTATTATTGTGTTGTTTTGGGGTAACACTGGTGATAATGTTTTGCCAATTGTGCCAAAAAGATTATCGGGATCTTGTGCTGATTGGATTAGATCACCGGTATTAGAACACACATATAGCACCTCCTCTGAACGTTCCTCAGTACGATTCGAGAGGTTCATATATTCAAGATCCTCTTCCTCTATTTCTCCAATCATGGTTAGATGAGTATGAGCCTGCCTCAACTTATGTTGTGCTAAGACTGAACATTGAACTGGTTGTGGTACGGTGTCTCCCTGAAAAAGAGTTGTAACAGGTCGTAAATCACCTGCAATACAAGCTGCGATTAGCGTGTTATCAGTGGGAGCACCATGTACATTAAGTTCTTCAGTTACTGTTTCAGAGGGCACTGTAGTGCTGGACATAGAAGCTATCGAGCCAGACGGCTGGGATGGATCAGTTTGACACAATTGGATGTCATCGGGAAGTGATTGAGTGCGCTGTGTTATGGCGCGCTCCACACCTAGTAAGAGACTAGTTAACCGGGGCTGGAGTAGAGTTTTCCTCATGGCGTTCTCACGTCTTGCCTCCATCAGCTTCATGTGAGTCTCTAAAATGGGGGGCATGCTGGTGGTCAATGTATAAGGAATCATGCAGGTTACCTCTAACTTGTAAATGAGTTAAACAATATAAAAAGAAAAAAAAGGTATAGAATTTAAACTAATAAATAAGTACCTAGTACCTGGGAGCTGGACCGCGCGACCTGCGAACAGCCAACAGTACTTGTAGTACTTGGCGAGTGCGCGCGCGGGTGCGCTATGACGTTGGTATATGTAGGGCAGGGCCGAGCAGGCAGGCCTGTGAAAGGGGCGTGGGCGGAGTCTGCTGTCTCCTTTAAAATAAACACAAAAATAAATACTATCAGTATCCTACAGGGGCAAGTAGTAACACCAAAATACAACGTGCCCAACTTAGTTGTTAATTATAAATGTACACACATCAAGCTCAACGTTGTTACTAGTTGAAAAAATAGACACGGTAAGCTCAACGTTGTTACTAATAAAAAGTGCACATACGGCGTGCGCAGCAGGGTTGCTAGTTAGGCGTGCACAATGGCACACATGCGCAAAACACAGTCACCTCTGTTGCTTTCTACTAGTCCAGGCAGTTCAGGTGCTGCAGAAAAAGACGTCCTCCTGCTGGAAATGCGAGGTTCGTGCGGCAGCAGGTTGCTGTGAAATCCGAACAGCGAAAGACAGGAAGCACTCCGGAATCAGGTCCTGAGAAGCGCGGAGTGTCCAACCAGCCAACAGTACTTGTAGTACTTGGCGAGTGCGCGCGCGGGTGCGCTATGACATTGGTATATGTAGGGCAGGGCCGAGCAGGCAGGCCTGTGAAAGGGGCGTGGGCGGAGTCTGCTGTCTCCTCTGTTGCTTTCTACTAGTCCAGGCAGTTCAGGTGCTGCAGAAAAAGACGTCCTCCTGCTGGAAATGCGAGGTTCGTGCGGCAGCAGGTTGCTGTGAAATCCGAACAGCGAAAGACAGGAAGCACTCCGGAATCAGGTCCTGAGAAGTTATGACATGACAACAAAATGATACAAACATTGGCCCCCCTCCGCTCCCCAACCATGGTCTATCGGATGATGACAACAACAAGGTCCAACATGTTAACTGGAGGCATATTGTGAGCACTAGGCAGTCTCTAGATAGAGGGGGCGCTCAAATCACAAGGTTCAACATGTAAAAATCACACTTCCCATCATAGCAACTCTCTCCCCGTTCCGGAGGGGGCAACCAGACAGCGATGTTCAAATCAGGGGAACCGTCAAAGGCGGTTGCTTACATCGTAAACTGCTTTCCCATATTTGTCAAAAAATGGCAGCCATATGCCCTCAATGTTACACTTCGATTCGTCAATCAGGTGAGTTAAGTACTCCATGTCATAGATTGCCCGTGTTTTTGATACCCATTCCTTCTCCCCGGGGGTTGGGCGATTTCCATTTTTGGGCCCAACAGCATCTGGCCGCAACTAACATGACCTGTAACATATGGTCGTGTTTCACCTTCGGACCCCCGTCAACCTCCATACCAAACAATACTAGCCAGGGGGACAAGGTTCTGTCCATTCCATCTACCCCTTTTATCCACGATAGAACCTCATTCCGGTAAGTTTGTACCACCTGACAATTCCACCACATATGAACATAGTCCCCTATTTCAATATGGCATTTCCAGCAGTGGGGGTCGTAGCCTTTTCTCATTCTGGATATCCTCTGTGGGGGGTAGTGCCACCTGTGTATCAACTTCAGGGCAAGATGGCAGTACTGGGGCGCGGTTGTGGAGCGATTGGCCTGCCTGCAGATCTTAGTCCATCTTTTTTCCGTGATGGGAGTGCCTAGATCTTTTTCCCATTGTACCTGGGAGGATGGGGGGTCCCGTGGGGTGGAGAGCAACAAGAAGCTAAAGAGCCGCAATATCACCCCTTTGGTCCCCTTGTGTGTTATGAGGAATTTCTCGAAGTCTGTTAAGCCCCTCCTCAGCGTGTCTCCCCACCTACTCTCAGTAAGGGCACCCTTGAGTTGCAGATATCGAAAAGGGGAGAGGTTGGGGAGGCCCAGGGCATCCTTCAGGTCCCCCATCGATATGAACTCCCCCTCCACCCAGAGCTGTCTGTCTCTACATAGACCTGCTTCATACCATTGCTGGAAGGCCAGTGGTTCGTTGATCCCTTCCCAAAGTGGAGGAGCCCACATACAGCTTAGGGGCGAGGGCCATGTGTGAGCCACCTGAGGTATCCCCCCTCTTTCCATATGGACCACAACACATCCAACACCGGGTGTTTCAGAATCCTTCCCGGGATAGATGCCTTAGGGACCCATAGCCACTCGTCTAGTGTGACCGGCGCGAAAAGTGTGTTATCCAGAATTACCCATTGTTTCTTTGGGCCCGTCACCAAGTGGTCAACGAGGATTCCCAGTTGTGATGCTTTATAGTAAGTCTCTAGGTCTGGGAAGTTAACTCCACCCTCGTCCTTGGGTCTTGTTAGAGTGTTGTAGGCAATCCTGTGGGACTTTCCGGCCCACAGGTAGCGGAGAAGAGTCCGCTAGACATCTAAGAGGTATGGCTTTGGTATCTGGGTCGGCAACATTTGAAACAGGTATAAGAATTTAGGCAGGATTACCATTTTAATGGAGTTATGGCGAGCCATCCATGAAAGGCCGGATTTCGACCAGCGCTGCAAGTCATGTTTGATTGCCCTCCAAAGGGGCGGATAATTTGCCTTAAATAGATCAGCCAGGTCTGATGGTATCTGGATCCCCAGGTGACAGAGACCCTCTGTTTGTTTACAGAACGGGAGGGTGTTGACATATTGTCCCTCCCTATCATTGAGCTGGCCTACTGGAAAGGCAACTGATTTGTCTACATTTACCTTGTAACCCGCAAGGGACCCATATCGTTCTAAACTATGCAATACCTCGGGGACTGATTGGGATGGGTTAGAGAGGTACAGGAGTACATCATCTGCAAACAGGGATATCTTGTAGTCAGTTTCCCCTATTTTAATACCCTGAATCTGGTTGTTTCCCCTGATCGCTATATCCCAAGGCTCCATCACTAGTGCGTATATGAGGGGAGACAATGGGCACCCCTGTCTTGTGCCTCTCTCCAAAGGGAAGGGTTCTGACTCTCGCCCGTTCACCACCACCCTAGCGGAGGGGCGAGAGTAAAGGGCTGTCATCCATCCCCGCCACTTGGGTCCCATCCCCAGAGACGACAGAACCCCCTCCATGAAAGCCCAGCTTACCCTATCGAAAGCCTTCTCCGCATCCAGGGACAGAAGGAGAGCTCCCTCAGATTTCACCCCTTTTGTGCTCAGTATGTGTAGGGTTTTGCGCATGCTGTCTGCTCCCTGTCTGTTCATTACAAAGCCTACCTGGTCAGGGTGGATCAGTCGGGGGAGACACTTTTCCAAGCGTGTTGCAAGGATCCTAGTAAAGTTCTTAGCGTCTGTATTAAGGAGCGAGATGGGTCTATACGAGCTGCACTCCACAGGATCCTTGCCGGGCTTAGGAATTACTGTGATCATGGCCTGCAGGAATGATGGTGGAATGGTGTCCAGGGTTTTAATTTGGTTAAACAATTTGGTTAATGGTTGTATCAACTCCGATTGGAATTGTTTGTAAAAATCAGCCGTATATCCATCTCCCCCCGGGGTCTTGCCTACTTTAAGCCTTTTGATGGCCCCCTCCACCTCTTCCTCTGTTATTTCCTTATCAAGTGATTCCCTCTCTAGGTCCGTGAGCCTAGGTAGGGTCGTGGTCCTTGAGATAAATTTGAATCTTCCCCCAGTGATTCATCCTTTTGTTTAGCATAAAGGGCCTTATAAAAGGCTGCAAATGATTCGGCTATGTGCTCTGTTTTTATCTGGGTGTTACCCGCCCCGTCCCTAATCCTCTCTATCCGCCCTGTTTCCCCTCAGCCTGCGCGCCAGGAGAGTCCCGACCTTATCCCCCTTCTCATAATACCTCTGTTTTGTGTATCTCATTTTTTTTACCACCTCCCCAATCAGGATTGTGTGTAGGGCTTGTCTCTTCTCTCTCATTTCGCTCAGGAATTTCTCACGGTCCACATTTCCTTTGGTGAGCTGTGCCCTCATGGCCCGCAGGTCTTCCCGGAGTTTGGATTCTATCAGCGCTCTCTCTCGCTTCTTGCTCGAGCCCTCTGCAATGAGGAGGCCCCTAAAGGTAGCCTTTGCCGCCTCCCAGACTGTGGCCATAGGGATTTCCCCTGTGTCGTTGGATACAAAGAAGGCCTCTATTTCCTTTCTTAATAATTCCCTAAACACCTGGCCCCTCACGAGGGTGTCGTTGCAGCGCCACCTGTATGATTTCAGGGTGGCTTGCAATCGCCATTCCATAACGAGAAGCTTGTGGTCCGACCAGGTCACAGATTCAACCGCAGTGCTCCCGACCTCCCCCCCTCCCTCCTCTGATACCAATAGCAGGTCGATTCTAGTATATGTTTGGTGGGGAGGGGAGAAGAAAGTATAACCCATAGGGGCTTGCGAACATTTACGCCACACATCCACCCAATAATATTCTCGTAGGAGGTCCCTAAAAGCAAGGTTATCCTTCATAGGGGCTTTCGGTCCCATTGTCATGATGCCTACCTCTAAGGAGCCAGGCCGGGCCCAGCAACCCCAGAGGCAGACATCATTTTCCCCAGGGAAGACTCAGCGGGCCCAAGTCGGGGCCCTTTGGACTCAGTCCTGGCGCCTTAGGCGCCAGGCTCATAGCGGACCCCAGTCCTGGCGCCTTAGGCGCCAGGCTCATAGAAGAGGATATGTGTTTAAGTGCTTGGGTGCACACTTACCTGATGCAGACCTTGCTGCTTCATCCAGGCCCTCTTGAGGCCTGAATGGGACTACTTAACCTGTAGGACTACTTCACCACCCGGGTGTGGTCGGGGAAGGATACATACCTGATTGGTGGAAGGATACATACCAGGAACTTCTTCCAAGGCTATTTAAACCCCACCCGAACAGCCACACATGCTTCGCGTTGTTCTGCACCTAGCAGCTGGACGCTCACCGTGTCAGCTCCTGCATCCTGACTTCAGCCACGCCTGCCAGCACCCTGGAACACCTGCAAGGGGAGAAAGGAAGAGAATAGGAGAAGAAAAGCCCTTACCTGCTAAATCTGCATCCCGGAGTCATTTCTCCAACGGCCCTGAAAAGGAAGACATCATTTTAAAGGCATTTCGTTTCGATCGCTGCAGCGCTGCATTTTACTCACCTTTGCAAGGCGCTTCCATCTTCAGCACCGATCTTCCGGATTCAGCTACGCCCCGGCGCCTAGAGGAAAAAAGACAAGAACAAAGGTGAGAGGGAGAAAAGGAATAAGGAAAGCTCAGTTTCCTTTTAAGTCTTACCTGTTGGATTATTCCCACTGCATTTCGGGTCCTGCCGCTTCCTGGCATCTCCGGACCCCGGCCCCTATGGGGAAAAAAGACAAAGACATTGAATGAGCGAATGCAAAGACATTACCTGAGCGCTCATCCAGAACTGTTTCACTTCGGGTCGGCGCCATATCTCCGGCACTCCGAACCCCGGCCCCTAAGGGGAAAAAGACATAAGCATTAGCGCTTGCTGCAATTAGACAACGAACATTATTATTAAGCTTGAACTTTTGAACAGAACTTTTACAGCGCCTTACCTGAACAGTCAAGCTTACCTGAACTCCCATCAATCCTCAATCCAGTGAAGTAACTGGGTTTCAACGCGCCCCTGCATCAGAAGCAGGATGCAGAGCTCATCCTTCCAAACCCTAAGGTGAGGCTTCACGGGGAATCGTGGAGGAGGTATCGTGGAGGGTTGGAAGGGAGTGGGAGGCTTGAGCATTGTTCCACAGTTGGTAATACTCCCTTTTCACGCATAGGAGGGTATCCAACGAGCCAGGGAAGCCAGAATAGAGGGGCCCTTCCTGTCCATCTTCAGAGTTCTGCGCCTTCGACGCCGCGCCTCCGTGGGAACCAGGTGAGCGTTACAGAACGCGAAGCCTTACCACAATTTCCCACCTGGGCGCTATGGAGACTTCCGAGACAGATCAGCTGGCCCATCTTTTAGGGGAATTACGGGCAGAAGTGCACTCAGCCCGCCAGGAGACTAATGCTCTCAGAAGGGAACTAATCCTATCCAAGGAAAGAACTGATGATCTGGCCAAAAGGTTATTGCAGGGCCAGGCAGAGCACACTCCTTTACCTGTTTCTGGAGATATTTCTACAACAATGGGTTCGAATAACCCGGTACAAATCAATCTACCTGGACACATGCCTTTGGCCCCGCCGGAACGTTTTGCGGGGGATCCCAAGAAATATGCCGTTTTTATGAACCAATGCCGTTTACACTTTTTATGCAGGCCCGGGGCCTTCCCCAATGACCAGACCAAAGTAGCCTTTGTACCATCTTACCTCAGTGGCTGTGCTGCCGATTGGTCTATTCCATTGGTAAATCAGGATGATCCCATTCTCCGGGATTTCCAGGGCTTCCAGGCCAGCATGGAAAGATTGTTCGCTCGACACTCGCAGGGACAGGCCCTTGACAACAAACTGCTATCCTTACGACAAGGTAATCAGGATCTTTTGTCCTATATCGCCACCTTTAATAGACTAGTTGTGGAAACCGGATGGCCTGAAAATAAAAGGATCACATTGTTTCATCTAGGCCTGCGCGGAGAGCTTAAAGATGTTAAAGCTCAGATAGTAGATCCACCCCAGGCCTGCGCAGACTACATAGACTTAGTGGTTCAACTTGATCACAGACTTCAAAATAGAAAAGCAGATCGGCTCAAGTATGAAACCAGAGTACCTATCAAGACCCACGTTAACTCCAAGAGTACTGACGTTTCCGAACCTATGCAAATTGGCAGTGTTAAAGGACCATTAACGCAGAAGGAACGAGAGAGAAGGCGACAAATGCAACTTTGTCTGTATTGCGGAACTTCCGGTCACTTTCTTCAAAGTTGTCCAGTTAAACCACCCAAGAAGGTGGTTGGAGCCACTGATAACGAGTTATTGACACCTGGTTCGGGAAAACGACCTAGCCCGAAAAGCGTAGGGGTCCGCTTGCCGAGCCTGAAAACAAACTCTTTGACCTCGCATTTTGTCATGCCAATGGTGCTTGTGAACCCAAAACAGCCTCAGCAGTTGCATGCTATAAAAGCATACATAGACAGTGGAGCTATTGGAAATTACATAGACAGTGAATTGGCTTCCAGGATTAAGCTTCCTCTCCGCCCGAAAGTAGCCCAAGATGTAATTACTACAGTTGATGGAACCGAAATAGCCTCAGGGCCTGTAACGCATTCCACAGTTGAAATCACTCTGGTGGGTCAGGACGGACATCGGGAAGCAATCGTGTTTGATGTGATCAAGGCCCCACAATTTCAAGTACTTCTTGGAATCCCTTGGTTAGAAACACATAATCCGAGAATAGACTGGCGAGCAAAGAAGATAACTTTTCCTGATTGTGAACCAACCTGTTACCCAAGGAATCCAGCTATGGGTCTAGCCTCTGTAACTTCCACCCCTGTACAGCTACCATTTGAATACCAAGAATTCCAAGACGTTTTTCAGAAAGAGCAGGCTAACACCTTACCTCCCCATCGATCTTACGATTGCCAAATCGACTTGGTACCCAATGCACAACTACCTTGTAGTAGGATTTATGCTCTTACTGAACCTGAGAACCTGCATTTGCGCCAGTATTTGGATCAATACCTGGCCAATGGTTTCATTCGCCCATCAAAGTCACCAGTCTCTTCCGCTTTGTTCTTCGTACCTAAAAAGGAAGGAGACCTTAGGGCCTGTATTGACTACCGCGCCCTAAATCAGATAACGATTAAGAATCGTTACCCTTTGCCCCTGATACCTGAGCTTATCGACCAAGTAAAAGATGCTCGTGTGTACACCAAGCTAGATCTCCGAGGAGCTTACCACCTGGTACGTATAAAAGAGGGCGACGAGTGGAAGACTGCATTCCGCACCAAATTTGGGCTCTTCGAATATCAAGTAATGCCCTTCGGTTTGTGCAACGCACCTGCCGCCTTTCAGTACTTCATGAATGATGTTCTTCGGGAACTTATCGATGTTTGTGTCATCGTTTATATTGACGACATCCTGGTATATTCCTCCTCAGAATCTGATCACAGAAACCATGTTAGGGCAGTTCTTGAGAAATTGCGCCAGCACAAATTATTTGCCAAGCTCGAAAAATGCGTTTTTCATACCACAGAAGTGGAGTTTCTCGGATTCATCCTGACACCTCAAGGAATCTGAATGGACTCGCGGAAAGTGGACGCCATTCTCAAATGGCCATCTCCTAGCTCTGTGAGGGGAGTGCAAAGCATGCTTGGCTTTGCCAATTTCTTGTAACGCTCACCTGATTCCCGCAGAGACGCCGGTCTTGACTGGGTGAATGCCGTATCTTCAAAGGTGATGTGTAACACACGGTTGGCTCTTTGGGCTGGACCTCTGTGCACTGTATGTCTGACTCGAAGAGTAAGATGTCTTAGGTAAGTGAACGCCGAGCTCTCCATCTGCCTCGGGGCAGGGTGCCGTAACCAGTTTCTTCACTGGATAAGGGTGCAGGCCTCTTGACCTCAGGGGACTGCTGTCCGTCGTTAACTGCACAAACGGTAAGTTCTGGGCACTTCAAATGTCTTAAAAGTCTTTTGTAATGATATCTCTTGTTTTGCAGGGTTCCAGCGATGGCGGATGGCGGGCTGATGAGAGTTGAGGATCGAACCCGCGTGAGGAATAGAAGCGCCTGGAAGCGCCGTAAGTAAGCGCTTGTAGCCTGCTTCACGATGCGCACTAACTGTCCCTTTTATCTTGCAGGTACAAGTTCAGAGCTTTAGAGAAGCTGAAGGGTGCTGGAATACCCACTGGATTCGGCGTGGGAAGGAGTAATGGCACGTGAGTAATAAAGTTGCCCAATGTCTTTAAACGCACCTTCTTTTGTCTTTCAGATGCGGGATGCAGCGCCGAAGGCCTCCGGAGCGTGCGAAGAGCTGGTAAGCTTTTGTCTTTCAGATGCCGGAATGCAGTGCGAAGACCTCCGGAGCATGCGAAGAGTAGGTAAGCCTTTGTCTTTCAGATGCCGGAATGCAGCGCGAGGCGTTGGTGACAGCCGATGGACCAGGTAAGAGATGCGCTGCCACTGAAGACCGTAGTGCTAACCTGTTCTTTCTTTGTCTTTACAGGTGCTGCTGAAGACTGGATTCCAGGATGGTAAGCCTTTGTTCCCTTAGGCCCAGGATAAGAAGCAGAAGACACGATGAGCGTTCTGCTGCAGAGAATGCAGAATAACGCAAAGCAAGATTCATCCATCGGGTGTGGTTTAAATAGCCTCCTGTAGTGCTTAGGTCTCTCCTTCCACAGCCACGCCTAAGAAAAGAGTTCCTGCTTTCCAGAAGAGTTCCAGTGTTCTGAACCTAGGGAGTGGCTCCTGCCCCACCCAACAGGAAAAGTAGTCCCAAACAGAAGAGGATCAGGGGTTCAACTGGCAGGTAAGTAAGCAGCATGGTCTGCTGCAGGTAAGTCCACCCAAGCATTATGAGCCCGGCGCTTCCAGCGCTGGGACTGGGCATCTTTATGAGCCTGGTGCCACTGGCGCCAGGACAGGGTCCAAAAGGTCCCAATTGGGACTGGCTGGCACTCGAACCGGGGTTATGGGTCTGCTTCCAAGGGAGTCGGGCAAGTCCTGATCTTTTGGAAGCAGAGATCATGACAGCACCCCCCCTCAAGGCCCCTCCCAAACCGGGCTTCTCCGGGGGTTTGGGCTTGTTAGGAAATGTTCGATGAAATCTTTTGATTAGACGAGGCGCGTGGACATATTCTGCAGGTTCCCAGGATCTTTCTTGGGGACCGTAGCCTTTCCAGTCAATCAGGTAAAATAGTTTAGATTTGGAGATCTTGGAATCCAGGATGCTTTTGACTTCAAACTCGAGTTCTCCATCAACTAGAATAGGTTTTGGAGATGTAGTTAGTCGGGTTTGAGGTTGCACGGGTTTTAATAGAGAGACGTGGAAGACCGGATGTATCTTCATGTGAGGGGGCAAGTCCAACTTGACCGCTACTGGATTTACTATGGTAGTGATGGAATAGGGACCAAGGTATCTTGGGTTGAATGTGCGTGGTCCTTTTAGAGGTAGATATTTGGTGGATAACCAGACTTGATCTCCTACTTGATATTGGGGGGCTTCCTTCCGATGTTGGTCTGCTCCTTTCTTGTATTGTTCTTTAGCCCTTTGAAGGTGAGAAACGGCTTCCTTAAAGGCTTGGGTGATTGTAGAATGCAGGTGGTCTACTGCTGGTGTTCCAAGATCTTGGAGTGGATCCAACTCCGAGGTTTGAGGGTGACTACCGTATAAAAGAAAAAACGGGGTCTTCCCAGTTCCCGGAGTTATTGTAGGCATATTCGGCTATCCAAAGGATATCTTTCCAAGTTTTTTCAGTTTGTTGTAGCATGCAGCGCAAATACTGTTCCAGAGTTTGATTGGTCCTCTCGGTTTGTCCGTCGGTTTGAGGGGGGTGGCTGGTCGAAAGTCTCACATCAATTTGAGCCGACCGACAGCAACTTCGCCAAAAATGAGAAATAAATTGACTACCTCGATCCGAAATTAGAACTGAAGGAAAACCGTGCAGTCGGACGATGTTTTCGAGAAATTCTCGGGCCAGAGTTGCTGCTGTTGGTAAGCCTTTGAGTGGAATGAAATGCGCCATCTTGGAGAATAGGTCCACGATTACTAGGATCGTATTGTATCCGGAGCATGGAGGTAGATCGGTGATGAAGTCCATAGAAAGCGTATGCCAAGGGCGAGGCGGGATGTCAATAGGGCGTAAGAGGCCGCTGGTTTTTCCTTTTGACTCTTGTTTTGGGCGCATACTCCACAGGACATTATAAAGTCTCTGATATCTTTTTTCCAAGACGGCCACCAGAAGTAGCGCTTGATCTTTTCCGAGGTCTTGGTCATACCGGGATGTCCTTCCATTAAAGAATCGTGATAACAAGAGATTACCTTTTTCTGTAAATCTGTGCTGGGCAGGTATAACCGTTCTTGGAAATATAATAGGTTGTCCTTCACCGTAAAGTCCTTTCCCTGCAGATGCCAATTCTGTATGTCTGCTGGAGTTACCAGTAGCCTGGCTTTATCCTTAACTTCCTCTATGGATTGTGTGGCGATTACACCTAGAATTCTTTGTTCGGGAATGATAGGTACAGGTTTAGGATTGATCAAATGTTCTTCCACTCCCATCCGAGAAAGGGCATCACCTTTACCGTTTTTTGTACCAGGTCGATAGGTAATTAGGAAGTCAAAATCGGCAAAGAATAGTGCCCAACGGAGTTGCCTAGAGGATTGAGCTTTTGCGGTTTTCAAATATTGCAGGTTTCGGTGATCTGTAATCACAGTAACGGTGTGTCGGGCCCCCAGAAGATAATGCCGCCAAGCCTTAAAGGCGGACTTGATAGCTAGAAGTTCCTTATCAGTAATAGTGTAATTGATTTCAGAAGGCGAGAATTTGCGGGACCAAAATGCCACGGGATGCAACTGATTGGTTACTGGGTCCTTTTGTGATAGAACTGCCCCCATGGCAAGGCTCGAAGCATCAGTTTCAACGATGTAGGGGAGTTCTGGGCGAGGATGTTTTAAGATCGGTGCAGAGATAAATCTAGTCTTCAAATTCTGGAAAGCTTGTTCCGCCTCGGTAGACCATTCAAAACGTTTGTTTTTCTTTAGCAAGGCGGTGATGGGCTGGACTATTCGAGAGAATTCGGGGATAAACCTGCGGTGAAAGTTAGCGAAGCCTAACATGCTTTGAACACCTTTTACGGAGGATGGCGATGGCCATTTGAGAATTGCATCGACCTTCTTTGAATCCATACGCACTCCGCTAGGTGATAATATGAATCCCAAGAATTCAACTTCAGTCACGTTGAAAACACATTTTTCCAACTTAGCGAAAAGTTTGTGTTGACGCAATCTCTCGAGGACCATTTTCACGTGTTTCCGATGTTCAGTTTCCGATGAAGAATAAACGAGGATGTCGTCAATGTAAACAACAACACACACATCTATGAGCTCTCTGAGGACATCGTTCATAAAATATTGAAAGGCGGCCGGGGCATTGCAAAGTCCGAAGGGCATGACCTGATATTCAAATAGCCCATACTTGGTGCGGAAGGCCGTCTTCCATTCATCGCCCTCTTTTACTCGTACCAAGTGGTAGGCTCCTCTAAGATCCAGCTTTGTATATATGCATGCTTTTCTGACTTGGTCCAGGAGTTCAGGGATCAAAGGTAACGGATATCTATTCTTAAAGGTGATCTGGTTCAGGGCGCGATAATCTATACAAGTTCTAAGGTCCCCTTCTTTTTTTGGAACGAAGAACAAAGCTGAGGAAGCAGGGGACTTGGAAGGACGAATAAACCCATTCGCTAGGTATTGATCCAGGTATTGTCGGAGGTGAAGATTCTCAGGCTCGGTGAGGGCATAAATTCTACTACAAGGAGGAGTAGATCCAGGTATCAGGTCTATCTGGCAGTCATAAGACCTATGAGGAGGTAGAGAGTTAGCCTGATCCTTCCGGAAAACATCTTGGAATTCTAGGTATTCAGGAGGTAACTGAGGAGCCTCCGAGGAAATTGCTGCCAGTGCAACACCAGGTCGAGGGTGACAAGTGGAGACACATTCTGGAAACTGAACCGTTCTTGCTCGCCAATCGATCTGAGGATTGTGCTTCTCTAACCAAGGAATTCCTAGAATAATCTGGAACTGGGGGGCCTTGATCACATCGAACACGATCTTCTCATGGTGTCCATCTTGACTTACTAGCGTCACTTCTTGGGTGGTATGCGTTACTGGTCCGGAGGCTATCTCCGTACCATCCACCGTAGTAATGACGTCCTTTACAGCCTTTGGACAAAGAGTCAGATTCATCCTCAAAACCATTTCATGATCCACATAATTGCCGATGGCACCGCTGTCGACGTAAGCTTCAATCGCATGTAATCGATCCGGATGTTCAGGGCTAATGAGGACCATAGGTATCACGAAATGCGAGGTCACGGAACTGGTTTTAACGCTCGGCAAGAGGACCTCTATTCTTGTCGGGCGAGGTTGTTTCCCTGCTCAGAGTTTGTGACCCTGGTAACTGCAGCTCCTACTGCCTTCTTGGCTGGTTTCACCGGACAGTCTCGAAGAAAGTGACCCGAGTTTCCGCAATAGAGGCATAATTGCAGCTGTTTTCTCCTTTCCCGCTCCTTTTGTGTTAGTGGTCCTTTCAGGCCCCCTATTTGCATGGGTTCCCCGGAGTCTACTCCTTTGGTAGGAGTTGGTGGTTTGGAAAATACTCGAGCATCAAACTTGGAACGATCGGCCTTCCTGTTCTGCAGTCTGTGGTCAATTTGAACGACTAAGTCAATATAGTCCGAACAGTCTTGCGGGGGATTCACTACTTGGGCTAACACATCTTTGAGCTCTCCACGTAGACCTCTATAAAACAGCGTAATCCTTTTGTCCTCAGGCCATCGAGTTTCCACTATCAGTCTGTTGAAAGACGCAATATAAGCCAAAAGGTCTTGATTACCCTGTCGCAATGAAAGGAGCTCATTGTCCAAGGCCTGCCCCTGTGAATGTCTTGCAAACAGTTTTTCCATACTGAGCTGAAAAGCTCGAAAATCATGGAGAACCGGATCATCTTGATTAACTAGAGGGATCGACCAGTCTGCCGCATTGCCACTAAGGTACGAAAGCACGAAAGCTACCTTAGCTTGATCAGTTGGAAAGGCTGCTGGCCGGCATAAGAAGTGCAACCGGCACTGATTAATAAATACTGCAAACCTCTTTGGGTCACCAGAAAATCGTTCGGGCGGAGCCAGAGGTACATTCCCAGGTAGGTTGATCTGCACTGGGTTCGTAGAGGATGTCGAAGGAAGATTTGCCCCTGATGCGGGTAACGGAGTTTGTCCGGCTTGTGACTGTAGCAATTGTCTAGCGAGATCGTCTGTTCGCTCCTTGGAAATAATCAGTTCCCTTCTTAGAGCATTCGTTTCCTGACGGGCTGCATGCACTTCTGCTCTTAGTTCCCCAAGTAACTGGGCTAGCCGGTCGGTATCCGAGGTTTCCATAGCACCTAGGTGGGAGTTTTGCGATAGGCTTTGCATTCTGTAACGCTCACCTGATTCCCGCAGAGGCGCCGGTCTTGACTGGGTGAATGCCGTATCTTCAAAGGTGATGTGTAACACACGGTTGGCTCTTTGGGCTGGACCTCTGTGCACTGTATGTCTGACTCGAAGAGTAAGATGTCTTAGGTAAGTGAACGCTGAGCTCTCCATCTGCCTCGGGGCAGGGTGCCGTAACCAGTTTCTTCACTGGATAAGGGTGCAGGCCTCTTGGCCTCAGGGGACTGCTGTCCGTCGTTAACTGCACGAACGGTAAATTCTGGGCACTTCAAATGTCTTAAAAGTCTTTTGTAACGATATCTCTTGTTTTGCAGGGTTCCGGCGATGGCGGATGGCGGGCTGATGAGAGTTGAGGATCGAACCCGCGTGAGGAATAGAAGCGCCTGGAAGCGCCGTAAGTAAGCGCTTGTAGCCTGCTTCACGATGCGCACTAACTGTCCCTTTTATCTTGCAGGTACAAGTTCAGAGCTTTAGAGAAGCTGAAGGTTGCTGGAATACCCACTGGATTCGGCGTGGGAAGGAGTAATGGCACGTGAGTAATAAAGTTGCCCAATGTCTTTAAACGCACCTTCTTTTGTCTTTCAGATGCGGGATGCAGCTCCCAAGGCCTCCGGAGCGTGCGAAGAGCTGGTAAGCTTTTGTCTTTCAGATGCCGGAATGCAGTGCGAAGACCTCCGGAGCATGCGAAGAGTAGGTAAGCCTTTGTCTTTCAGATGCCGGAATGCAGCGCGAGGCGTTGGTGACAGCCGATGGACCAGGTAAGAGATGCGCTGCCACTGAAGACCGTAGTGCTAACCTGTTCTTTCTTTGTCTTTACAGGTGCTGCTGAAGACTGGATTCCAGGATGGTAAGCCTTTGTTCCCTTAGGCCCAGGATCAGAAGCAGAAGACACGATGAGCGTTCTGCTGCAGAGAATGCAGAATAACGCAAAGCAAGATTCATCCATCGGGTGTGGTTTAAATAGCCTCCTGTAGTGCTTAGGTCTCTCCTTCCACAGCCACGCCTAAGAAAAGAGTTCCTGCTTTCCAGAAGAGTTCCAGTGTTCTGAACCTAGGGAGTGGCTCCTGCCCCACCCAACAGGAAAAGTAGTCCCAAACAGAAGAGGATCAGGGGTTCAACTGGCAGGTAAGTAAGCAGCATGGTCTGCTGCAGGTAAGTCCACCCAAGCATTATGAGCCCGGCGCTTCCAGCGCTGGGACTGGGCATCTTTATGAGCCTGGTGCCACTGGCGCCAGGACAGGGTCCAAAAGGTCCCAATTGGGACTGGCTGGCACTCGGAACCGGGGTTATGGGTCTGCTTCCAAGGGAGTCGGGCAAGTCCTGATCTTTTGGAAGCAGAGATCATGACATTTCTATCGAAGGTTCATCCCGGAATTTTCTCGAACTGTTCAACCCATCACAGCTCTCCTAAAGAAAAACAAACGCTTTGAATGGACTCTTGAGGCTGAACAAGCCTTTCAGGACCTGAAAACCAAATTCACCTCTGCACCTGTATTGAAGCACCCGCGCCCAGATCTCCCTTACATCGTGGAAACCGATGCATCCAGTTCGGCCATGGGAGCTGTCCTGTCGCAAAGAGACCCAGAAACTAACCAACTACACCCTGTAGCCTTTTGGTCCAGAAAATTCTCTCCACCTGAACTCAATTACGCAATTACCGACAAAGAACTACTGGCTATTAAATCAGCTTTCAAGGCTTGGCGTCACTATCTTCTCGGTGCAAGACACACCATCACCGTAATTACAGACCACATACATTTGCAGTATTTAAAGACGGCCAAAGCTCAATCTTCGCGACAACTCCGATGGGCTTTATTCTTTGCGGAATTTGATTTTGTAATTACCTATCGCCCTGGCTGCAAGAATGGTAAGGCAGATGCCTTATCCCGGATAGGCATGGAAGAACCCAATTCGAGTTTAGAACCTGTGCCAATCATACCGGAACAAAGAATTCTGGGCTTGACTTCATTGCAAACCATTGAGGACATCCAAGCTCAAGTCAAACAGCTTTTTGACTCTTCTGCCTTACTGGAATGGAGTCCAAAGGGTCCTCACTACACCGTTAAGGATGATTTACCCTACTTCCAAGAGCGGTTATTTCTGCCAAGTAAAGAATTGCAGGAACTTGTCATTACCCGTCATCATGAATCATTAATGGAAGGACACCCCGGTATCGCGAAAACAGAAGAAAAGATCAAACGCCACTTCTAGTGGTCTTCTTGGAGAAAAGACATAAAGTCATTTGTGTTGTCTTGCGGAATCTGTGCCCAAAATAAGAGTCAAAAGAAAAGGCCAGCTGGCCTACTTCAACCTTTGGACATTCCACCAGCACCTTGGCACACCTTGTCAATGGACTTTATAACTGACCTGCCTCCTTGTGGTGGTTACAACACGATTCTCGTAATAGTGGATCTATTCTCCAAAATGGCCCATTTTATCCCTTTAAAAGGATTGCCGTCAGCTTCCACCTTGGCCAAGGAATTTATGGAAAATATAGTGCGGTTACATGGTTTCCCTTCCATATTAGTCTCAGACCGTGGAAGTCAATTTATCTCCCACTTTTGGAAGAAATGTTGCCAACTAGCACAAATAGACGTGCGGTTATCCACCAGCCACCACCCCCAGACCGACGGACAAACCGAGAGAACCAATCAGACTCTCGAGCAATATCTGCGGTGCATGTTACACCAATCCGAGTTGAATTGGAAGGACATCCTTTGGATTGCAGAATATGCATACAACAATTCAGTGCATTCTGGAACCGGACAGACTCCTTTTTATACCCTGTATGGTCACCATCCTCGGACCTCTGACCTAGATCCACCTCTGACCCTGGAGATGCCTGCAGTAAATCACCTACATTCCACAATAACCCAAGCCTTCAAAGAAGCTACAACCCACTTACAGCAAGCCAAGAAAAAGTATAAAGAAAACGCTGATTTGCACCGAAGTAAAACTCCTCCTTACCAAGTAGGAGATCAGGTATGGCTAGCAACTAAACATCTACCCCTCAAGGGTCAGCAAACTTTTAATCCCAGATTCATTGGGCCTTACCCCATCAAAGCTATTATCAACCCAGTGGCCTTTAAACTCGATTTACCATCCAACATGCGGATTCATCCCGTTTTTCACGCATCTCTTCTAAAACCAGTACAACCTGGAACCAGACTGTCTGAGCCCCCAGGCCCTGTCCAAATTGATGGAGAATTAGAATTCGAAGTGAAAGACATTTTAGATTCCAAGATAGTTAAGTCAAAACTCTTCTATCTTGTTGATTGGAAAGGATATGGACCTCAGGAAAGATCTTGGGAACCCATTAACTATGTTCACGCACCACGATTAATTCAAAGATTCCATCGAAGATTCCCGCACAAACCAAAACCCCCGGAGGAAAAGACCTTGGGAGGGGCCTTGAGGGGGGGTACTGTCATGATGCCTACCTCTAAGGAGCCAGGCCGGGCCCAGCAACCCCAGAGGCAGACATCAATTTCCCCAGGGAAGTCTCAGCGGGCCCAAGTCGGGGCCCTTTGGACTCAGTCCTGGCGCCTTAGGCGCCAGGCTCATAGCGGACCCCAGTCCTGGCGCCTTAGGCGCCAGGCTCATAGAAGAGGATATGTGTTTAAGTGCTTGGGTGCACACTTACCTGATGCAGACCTTGCTGCTTCATCCAGGCCCTCTTGAGGCCTGAATGGGACTACTTAACCTGTAGGACTACTTCACCACCCGGGTGTGGTCGGGGAAGGATACATACCTGATTGGTGGAAGGATACATACCAGGAACTTCTTCCAAGGCTATTTAAACCCCACCCGAACAGCCACACATGCTTCGCGTGGTTCTGCACCTAGCAGCTGGACGCTCACCGTGTCAGCTCCTGCATCCTGACTTCAGCCACGCCTGCCAGCACCCTGGAACACCTGCAAGGGGAGAAAGGAAGAGAATAGGAGAAGAAAAGCCCTTAGCTGCTAAATCTGCATCCCGGAGTCATTTCTCCAACGGCCCTGAAAAGGAAGACATCATTTTAAAGGCATTTCGTTTCGATCACTGCAGCGCTGCATTTTACTCACCTTTGCAAGGCGCTTCCATCTTCAGCAGCGATCTTCCGGATTCAGCTACGCCCCGGCGCCTAGAGGAAAAAAGACAAGAACAAAGGTGAGAGGGAGAAAAGGAATAAGGAAAGCTCAGTTTCCTTTTAAGTCTTACCTGTTGGATTATTCCCACTGCATTTCGGGTCCTGCCGCTTCCTGGCATCTCCGGACCCCGGCCCCTATGGGGAAAAAAGACAAAGACATTGAATGAGCGAATGCAAAGACATTACCTGAGCGCTCATCCAGAACTGTTTCACTTCGGGTCGGCGCCATATCTCCGGCACTCCGAACCCCGGCCCCTAAGGGGAAAAAGACATAAGCATTAGCGCTTGCTGCAATTAGACAACGAACATTATTATTAAGCTTGAACTTTTGAACAGAACTTTTACAGCGCCTTACCTGAACAGTCAAGCTTACCTGAACTCCCATCAATCCTCAATCCAGTGAAGTAACTTGGTTTCAACGCGCCCCTGCATCAGAAGCAGGATGGAGAGCTCATCCTTCCAAACCCTAAGGTGAGGCTTCACGGGGAATCGTGGAGGAGGTATCGTGGAGGGTTGGAAGGGAGTGGGAGGCTTGAGCATTGTTCCACAGTTGGTAATACTCCCTTTTCACACACAGGAGGGTATCCAACGAGCCAGGGAAGCCAGAATAGAGGGGCCCTTCCTGTCCATCTTCAGAGTTCTGCGCCTTCGACGCCGCGCCTCCGTGGGAACCAGGTGAGCGTTACACCCATCCCCTTGGCCGACCACCAATCCAGATGAGGGTCTGTGATAAGATTGAAATCCCCGCCCGGGATCGAGAACCCCTCCGCCCATTCGTCCATGACCTTGAGAACTTTATGAATAAACTTGGTTTGGCCAGCGTTGGGTGCATACAGGGTGGCTAGTGTGACTCGTATGCTCTGGGATAACCCCTTTATCCCCAGAAATCTACCTCCAAAGCCCCTCTTTGTCTCCACATCGGTGAGATGCAGTGATTTACCCAGAAGGATGCCAACTCCCTCCTTCTTCGAAGATTTGTGCGAGGCCCAGAAATTTCTACCTATCTCTTTTCCCTTGATTGTCGACTCCGCCCCCTTCTGTAGTGCGTTTCTTGTAGGAAGAGGGCTAGCAATTTCTGTTTGCGAAATAAGTTGCTTGCGAGAGATCGCTTATTTTGTGAGTTGAGGCCCTTGACATTGAGCGTGCCGATTCGTCCTTCAACCATGATCGTCGCAACCCTTGCTCAATAAAACTTTGGTTGTTACCCTCATTGTCGTCCATAAAGTTGAGTCCCAGAACCATGGTATGGTGTCCCCTTTTGTTTTATCCCCCCTCGACCCTCCCGTCCCTAGTTCCCTATTTCCCTTTCCCATTTTGCCAGGCGTTCGTCTCCATCGCCCGACAAGCATCAGGGTTGGTCAACGAACCACCAGGGCCGCTACCCTAGGCCCCGGGAGAAAAATAAAAATAAATACATTTAGAAAATAAAGAGGTGCAGACTCTACCCTCCGCGTTTGTACCTTCAGGAACTTTTCCCGTAGTTAGTCGGGATTTAATCTCCCCACCAGACCTCGTTCCACTTTCTCCTCTCTTTGCCCCACAGCTTGTGTTGTGTCCCGCAGGTCACGGGACCCGTCACGGGTCAGCTTCCAGTGCAAGTCAGGAGGGGTCTCTTTGCTCTTGGAGGTTACACTCGGCTACACTCTGAAAACAAATGTACCTGTCCATATCTCTGACATTTAGGCTCAAGCCTTCAAATATCAATTTCAACATAAACCCCGCCAACCGCGGCAACACCCAAATGCTACATATCACTCCCCCCAACTTGGTTGAACCCACAGGGAACGTGTGAGTGGTTGCATTACAAAGAAATAACATCACATTTCTTTTCATCCTCTCCCTCCCGTATAATCACATAGGTCCACCTTGCCAACAGTGGCAACGTCAAAATTGTGACATACAACACCCCCCAGCCTGGTGGGGCCCACGAGGATGACGTGGGGGATCATATTGTAAAAAGGAAAAATGTAATATCTCATTTCATTTAATTTCTTTCATTCTCCATCCTCCCCATGGTCACGTAGGGCCCCCGCGATCCGCAGGGGGATGTCTAATCTTTGGGAATTTCCGAGTGCCCTTCACTTTGTGCTTCCCCTGGCTTAAGTCAGGGCTCTGTGGGGCGCGGCTCGGGTCCCTATTGGTACCGCTCTGTTCCCCCGTGGGTCCTGGGGAGTCCCCAACCAGTTCGTCGATGGCTCTTTGAATGTCCTCTTCAGTCATGAGCTGATGGTTCTCACCCTGCCATTCGAAAGTTAGATAGAATGGGTGCCCCCACCGGTACCTGACCCCTTTCTCCTATAACCATCTAGTAAGTGGGCCGCATTTTTTCCTCATTTGTAGCGTGAGGGCAGACAGGTCCTGATAGATTGCCACTCTGGAGTTATCATATTGTATGTCTCTTAGGGTCCTAGCCCTTTCAAGTATTCTCGCTTTGTCTCTGTAGTAGTGGAACCTCGCAAGCACAGAGCGTGGGCCCCTGCCACCTCCGCTGGCTCGATGGACCCTATCAATCAGGATGGTTTCTCCGGAATCAGTTCCCAGGACAATCCTAATGATCTCTTGCACTTTGCCCTCCAGACCAGTCTGCCCCTCCACCTCCGTCAGGCCAGAAAATCGCAAGTTACTTCTTCGTTCTCGGTTTTCCATGTCATCAACTTTGAGACGGAGCTCCCCCTTCCGTCACTGCATATCCTTAAACCTTGCCTCCATCTGTGTTTCCAGGAAGTCGGTAGGCGCCTGGTTATTCTCCACCCCTTCCATTCTGTCCTCCAGCGTAGCGAATTTGGCGGTCAGGTCAGCCAGCTTGGCTCCCATATCCGTTCTCATCCCCCTGAGTTCATCGAGGATAGTCTGAATGTTAGTCTGCATGGTGTTCATGTCAGGGGTCGGCGCGGATGAGGTGTTGGTCTCCACCTCTGGATCTCCGGGTATGAATTGATATTTTGCCAGGGTTTCCTTCCAACTCATGAGGTATTTTCGCACCTTGGTTCTTTGTGGTTTTCTAAAAATTCACAGTAGTATCCCTGGGGATTTGGGGCTTTCCCTCCCCCCCGCCCTCGGCTCAGATCCTATAGGCTGTTGCAAGGTGGACGAGACTTGGTGCTTTGGTGCTTAGATTTGCTCCTCCCGGAGTCTGCACGTATCACAGGGGTTGGTTTAGGGGTCACCGGTACACCTTAATCTTTGCTTCTTGTTAGGGATTGCCTCTATGGCTGTGGGGTGGTCAGACGCCACTTGTAGGACCACAGGGAACCCTCTATTTGTGTCTCTTCATACAGTGTCAGGGGTTTCTTCCTGTGCTGACACTCCCCTGTCAATGGTTCTCCAGTGTGGTGGTAGGAGGGGGAGTGGTTGATGTAGGTGGCCTGGATGCTAGCACCCCCCAGTTGCTAGTACTCACAGTTGCACCAGTGTGGGCCTGGAGGAGTCGTTTTGAGGTCGCTTGTGTGGTGGCCCCTCGGGCTTTCCCATGGGTCTGGTGGACTCCGCTGCGAGTGGTATTTAAGCCCCTGGATGGGGGGTTGGGGTCAGCAAAGCAGAGGGTGATTTTGTGGGGTTGCGATATGGTCCCCCCTGTTGGGGGGGCCGCTCCAATTTGTCCTGTCTGGTCAAGGGCAGTTAACCCTGTGGGGGGGGCCAGCCACGTTCCAGAGGGGCCCAGGCGCGCTCCCGCGTCGGCCCGGGCCGTATGGTGTGTGTCACAGCGTGCTGCACCCCACAGGCAGTTGAAGAGGGGCTCTGGGGCCCTTGTGGTCGTGGTACTCTCCGTGGTGGGGAGGAAGAAGAGTGGGGGCTCGGGCGCCCTCCCGCGACGGCCCAAGCTGGTGTGTGGGGCTGCCAGTGGGTGCTCAAGGGAAACGGCTGCACAGGCAGGGAACTCAGCAGTAAGAGCCCAGGCCGCCTAATGCGTCCGCTCCTCAAGCCGAGCCTCGGCAGGAGCGGGAAGCAGGCGAGTCGTGGATAAGCAGTGGGCAGGGGCCCAGATCCCCGGAGGGTCTCGGCAATCCTCTGATGCTGCCAGCGGGGCCGTGGAGTGTCGGCTCCGCGGGCTGCTCGCGGCTCGGTGTTCGGCTGCGGGGGGAGGGGCCCGGCTGTGCAGCTCCACTCTCCGCGCGTCGTGGGCCTAGAAGGGGGAGGGGGATCGCAAGCGCTCCGAGTCAAATATCTCGGGGACCTGGGCACCTTCAAGGATCCCACTGCTGGTTAACGCCTTAGTGGGTGGGTAGCGTTCCTTTTTCCCCTCTAAATCTCTGCAAATCTCCCGGGGCCTTCGGGGAGCAGAACAATCAGGCTGCCATCAAGCCTGCACCCCCTGGTGGCCTCCCGGAGCAACTCTTCTAATGCTTGAGAAGTATGATTAAGTCCTTTTACCACTAAACATGATAGTATAATTAAAGATTTGTAACCCCCAGGAGCTAAACCCCAGACTCTCACTAATGAAAGGGCTAATGCTAGAACTTCAGCCTCTGATAAGAAATGCACATGTGAATCACAATCTGGGGATAAACCCACAGATTCAAAAGTTGACCTTTTGCTTCGAGACATTGCTGGGTGTAAAGGGAACATCATTAGCCCTAATCGAGTTAAGGCACATGGACCTCCGGAAATGTTAGCTGGAATGTAAGTGTATGTGATTTTGTCACATGAGAAGAGCCATCCTGTTGGAAGTTTCACCTTATTCATATGACTGGCAGATATCACTGTATGATTGCAAAGTAACGCACATCGCCTTGAGTTATATTGTATGTTATAATACGTGTCAAGTTTCTCCACTTGCGATCTGTTTCCTGGCAAAACCTGCAGTACTCATGGATTGAAAAGGATTGTCTGACATCGGAATCTTGAACTGCAGAATCATTGTGCATGATACCAAAAATGTGCTTTAGAACAGAACTGGTGTCGGCATCGCTACTAAACAAGTAGTCAGCAAAGCTTCTGCATGATGCACATCAGTAAGGCGAAAGTGCGTAATGTTGAGTACCTGTTGTGCCAAATATGTCCACATATACTCTGTCTGGGTAATTATCGGGGAATATTTTCACCGCCCTAAAGACATCTGTTGTATAGCTGGCATCAACGTAGTTTGCGTTTGAACCTGACGTTTTTTTCACATTCCACAAATCCATTTCTTCGGTCTGGCTGGCTTTTCAGCATCGGCATAAGGCTGCTTTTGGACATCATTGATCTTCATTATCGGTTTCCCATGAATCGCTGGCACAGATGTGACATCCCACACGGACAGCAGCATGCCATTTGACTCTCCCAAACAGAGTCCATTTAGTCCCACAATTACACCAACCAGACACAGGCTCTACAAGGCAAACCTAGAAAAGAGATATCAATGTTGAAAATCACTCTCTTAGGTAACACTTGTCTACGGGCACATACTGCCATTTTTTTTTACCGGGCTCCATTACTAAAACTACCTGGTCTTTGCCTGATGCAATAACATCTGCGGGCACAGGGGGGCCACTTGGTCTTTCAACCCACACCTTCACACCCGGTACCATACTGTCTGAAGAGGAAAAACCACGATTCCCACGGGTAGTTAGGCCCCCCCTAACTACCCATGATTAAAAAGGCTCCCCCTTTTTAATCATGGACAACTTAACAGGAACAATAATCAACTGGGCCACCCGATCGCCCATTTGGATTGGTAATACTTGGCCCCCACTATTCATCAAGATGACTTTGATCTCGCCTTGGTACTCAGCGTCAATGACCCCTCCCAGCACTTGAACTCCCATCAATGCTAGGCCAAATCTAGGGGCAATCCATCCCATATGCTCTGGAGGAATTTGTACTCCAATCCCTGTTCCAATCACAACAATTCCTCTCGGATCTAATCTGATTTCCTCATGAGAATGCAAGTCTACCCCTGCTGACTCTGAGGTCGCCCGATAGGGAGCTAAAGAACCCGGGGTAATTTTCCAGTACAATAGGGTCTCTCTGACTGAGTTGGGTTGAATCTGTAAAGCAGGAGTCATTAGCCGTATCAAAGGAGTTTCATGATTATTCACAGGCCTATTGTTTAACACTTGCACCGCATCAAACACATGATCACACCAGCCTGCCAAACTGCCATCTCCAGATTTGCGCAGCTGTTCTTTCAACAAACCATTGATCCGTTCAATTGATCCTGAAGCTGCAGGGTAATAGGGCACGTGGTAGAGCCATTCATTACTCTTTTCCTGACAATATTCCTGAATTAATTTGCCTTTGAAGTGTGACCCATTGTCACTTTGAATCTGCAAAGGCACCCCTTAATGCAACGTGATCTGATCCAACAACTTAATGGTGTTCAGTTGTGTGTCATGTTTTCACGGTAAAACCATCATATATCCAGAGTAAGTATCCACAATAGTGCATGCATACTGACAGCCTTTACTGATTGGCAGAGGACCGATGTAATCAATCTGCCAAATTTGACCTGGTAATTTTCCTCTCCGCAATGTACCCTGGACAATCTGAGGGATGGGCCTGTGCTGTTGGTGTTGGCACACTGGACATTGCAAAATGATTGTTTTCACTACCTCTAAAGGAATACTGATTCCTCTAGCTTGTGCCCACCTGGTAGTAGCCTTTTCTGCAAGGTGCCCACATTTCTGGTGAGCTCACTTGGCCAAACCCTCCAAATCGTCTTCCTGAGCCTCCGCATCCACAGATGAAATCTTGGTGTGTTCATCTGCAACAGAATTAAACCAACGTTCTAATGAATCTGCAGCACAATGCGCATCCACATGATACACAGTGACTTCACTTTGTGATAACATTTCAGCAATATCTTGCCACAGTTCTTTTCCCCACAACACTTTTGAATGAATCATCCACCCATTCTTTTGCCAGGGTGGCAGCCACACCGCTAATCCATTCGCCACTGACCATGAATCTGTGTACAAATGACATCGACCAGCGGTCTCTTGTTTCAATGCTTGGTAAACTGCGTAAAGTTCTACAAACTGACTGCTCTGCCCTTTCCCTGACGCTGTCAAAATCTTTTTTGTCTTGGGATTGTAAGACACTGCTTTCCAGTATCGCTCGGTTCCCACATATCGGGCCGAGCCATCTGTAAACCAGACATGTTCTGTCTGCTCTACGGTCAGATCGCCATAAGGCATCCCCATTTCATGGGAGACTTGCGTTTTTCAGACACTTCCGGTGGTATGTAATCTGAGGGTGGTATGTTGGACACTTGCTCATGTAATTTGGCAACCCCACCCTTCCCTGATTTAGCTCTGTCTTGAAGGTACCATTTCCATTTTTAATTATGCTGGCTTTTTGAGCGTGTCCTATTCTGTGTGTTTTAGGAGAGCTCAGCACCCATTGCATAATCGGGATTTCAGGCCTCATCAACACATCATGCCCCACTGTCATTTGCTCAGTATCGACCAGGGCCCAATAACATGCCAGCAACTGCTTCTCGAACGGAGTGTATGAGTTACCAGCATCGGGCAACTTACGACTCTAAAACCCCAGTGGCACACGTTTCCTGTCCTGTTTCTGCCACACACTCCAGTTACCGTAATTGTCTTGCACAGACACATTCAATTCTTGCACAGTGTCTTTCGCCAAATCGAATGCTTTTTGCTGCTCTTCCCCCCACTGAAACTCAATTTCTTTTGTGTCACTTTGTAGAGGGGAGCCAGTATCTGCCCTAAATGGGGAATGTACTGTCTCCAAAACCCAAACAGCCCTATGAACTACTGAGCTTGCTTTTTGTTCATTGGAGTGGTGAACTCAAGAATTTTCTGTCGGGCCTTCGGCACCATCTCGCGATGCCCATTATGCTACTGAATCCCTAGGAATATCACTGTCTCAGCTGGCCCTTGAATTTTGTTCGGGTTAATCTCCCACCCTTCCTTCTTCAATCCTTCCATAATGACTTCTAACTGGTTTTGCACACTGCACTCATCCTTGCCCTGAATCAAAATATCATCAATGTAGTGAGAGATCTGTATGTCAGGTTTACACGGTATCTTGTCTAAGTGCTCTGACACCAGCCGGTGACAGATAGTCGGGCTATGTATGTACCCCATAGGCTCGTGAAGGTGTACTGACGCCCACTCCAAGAAAATGCAAACTGCTCTTGGCACTCTTCAGCAATTGGCACAGAGAAAAATGCATTGGCTAAATCTACCACTGCATACCAGGTCCCCTCAAACTTTTGGACATTCTCAATCAAGGTAATGGCATCTGGGACTGCGGGCACCAAGGGAGGAGGGTGTTTATTTAACTTGCGGTAATCCAACGTCATCCTCCAGGACCCGTCCCCTTTTTTGACAGGCCAGAGTGGGTTGTTCCACACAGTAGTAATAGAGCATAACACACCCGCCTCTACATACTCTTTGATAGTGTCTGAAATGTCCTTGTGCCCCCGGAATGCGGTATTGCTTCATCGCTACCCGCTTGGTCGTCAGAGGCACCTGCACTGGGGGCATCTTCAATTTGCCTACGGTAATGGGTGTGCAGGTCAATGAACTCACCCCAAACTGATACGTTTTACCTCCTAGTCCCAAAGTCAATCCTTCTAGAATGTCAAAGCCAATTAAGTTCTCGGGTATCGGGACAATCAACACTTGATATTTCTGCCTAGTCAAATTGCCTATTTTCATATCCACTTATGTTTGAACTGCGGGGGTCTCCTTCCCCCCTAGCCCGGTAATGGTAAAGTGTCTGCCTTTGAATCGTGTTGGATTTCCATGAATCAGAGAGGCCTCCACCCCGGTGTCTATCAATGCTCGCTCCCCTTGCGTATTTCACGGCCCCCAAAAAATCTTAACATTAACATGGGGACGCCTACAAACATTTATGCGAGCGGACGCTGCTGGAGCTTGGCCGTAACCCTAGTCAAATTTTGAATGAGTGTAACCTGACTCTGCCTCTAACATTGCACTCACTACCTTCCTCAAATCAGCATATGTTGGCTGGTACGGGGAAAGTGTCCCCATAGACCCTTCTTCCTGTTCTTCCTCAGGAGGGGCGGAAGGTGAGGTGTCCCTCTGTGGCTTAGTCACCACCTGTTTCTTAACCTGATTATAGCCCTCTTTGGCTGCAAGCCCTCTCTTTTTGTATAGTTCATACATTACCCTGGTTTCAATGCTATCAATTTCTTCTCGTGGCACACCATCTTTTAACAAAGCCAAAAATATGTCTTGTCTGGACACTCGGGAGTCTCTACTATCTTGCTTCCTGCCTTCAGTTCTTCTCTCACTACGCCCCTCTCTCTCTCGCGGCTTGTCATCACTCTTGTCCCACTCCCCTAAGTCTGCCAATTGCCTGATGGCATCCACTACTTCATCAGTGGGTTTGCCCGTCATACCTACGAGCAAAGTCATAATGACACTTTTGTATGCGGGCGGTGCAGTTCTGATCACCATATTCCTGGTTGAAACTGAGAGAGGCACGGCCCCCATGTGTCCTGGAGCATCTACATGAATTGCCTCCTTCATAGCATGCTCTCTGACCTTTTGAATCGCCTCTTTCAAAGTGTACCACTTCTTTTCCTCGCTAGGCCAATCTGTGGTAATGGGATACTTACGGTTACATGCCTGGGTTGCTAGGTGCAACAAAGACACCTGTGAATCTTGCCCATTGTCATCAGGGGGCAGCCCTGCCCTTAAGACCTCCTGTACATTGGTGTCAGTTGACAAAGGCGAAAAACGCTGTGAGTCTGTGAAATCTACCAACAACCCTGCAGCTCCCCCATCTAGCAATCTCACCATCCATGTCAGTAAAGGTTTCCCTGACTTTTGCCTCAAACGAGTAATGATTTCCCCAACCTCCTGCTGGGTGTAATCTTCCAGCGTGGTTAAATCCACAACCCCGCCTGCAGGATTCTGCGGGTGGGGTCTGGCACGCCGTCTCCTAACCGGCTTCACTGCCACTGTCCTTTGCTTCAGTTCTGCATTAGAATATGACTCATTTGCCGAGCTACTCTGTGGGCTTGTTGAGTCAAAAATGTCTCCATCCCATTTATCAGGGTCCCAATCCACACCTGCAGTAGCGATTACAGTTGCCACTTTCCTTTGGTTGACCCCCCCTGGCCTCTTTTTATACTTATAGCGAGCTACCCTAACTGCAGCCCGCTCTGCCACAGCCTGTTATTTATCAGCCTTGTCTTTAAAAAGTTTAATCTGAATTTCCTGCATCAAAGCTATTTGCTGCTTGGCAGCTAACTCTTTTTCTAATTGTAAAATATGCTCTTTCATTTCTACATTTTTTAAATGTATTTTCCTATAGGCATGCAGGAGGACCCACCCCCGCCTGCCCAACGCAATGCATTCCCGTCCCCTCTCCACTAAAATCTGCTGTAAACAAAGCATTACTTCTGACGGAGCAGCTTCTCCCAAACCACTGTCCCATGTTTCACTCAGACCAGCTCCGCACGCCCACACCTGGGGTAATTTATCATATGGGCTTTTAGCCCAACCTGGAATCATAACCTCGGGGCATTCACCGCCAACGGGGACACCCTTTTTCCTGAACAAACTATTCATCATTACAGTAATTTGGCAACACCTATTTTTTTTTCCTTTCCACACTGCAGACACTCGCGCAAGCACTCACACACAAATAAAACAGAGTAACACAGTTCAACGCTCACTGCCAAATGAAAACAAACTTTTACTTGCAATGTAAGCAAAGCCTATCTGCGTTCAAACAGATTCTTTAATATTTGGAGCAATTAATCACAAATATCCCATCCTCGTTGCAAAGTGTATTGCTCGCCAAGAGTGCACGGACAGTTATTTATCACCAGTACATTTACAGAGCAGAGCAAATACTATGAACGCACGTAGACAGAGCAATAACTCACAACCAGACACACAGTTAGCAAAATAATGAGCACTTATACGGCTATTTATTCATAGCCAAGAACCAACAAGTGATGAAACAGAAATAAATCACAGAAAAGTTAGAGAATTAAAGAGAAAATACATCACCATGGGCGTAACTGAATCCCTCATCTCCCCAGAAGCGGCTGGAAGACCCCGGTAACAGCCAAGAAGAGAGCACAACAGCCCACAGGAAGGTCGGAACAAAGCGTCCCCCCTCCGACTGAGGTCTTTGTGTTTTTTCCACCTGACCCTTCCAGAGCTCCGCATATATGCCCTCCTCAAAAAGGGGTGGCAATTTCTCGAACCTTCTAGCATTAGCGCTTGTGCATTGCTGAGTGACAGTTGGTTGCCGGCGGGGTCAACCTACAGTAACCCCAAGGAGCAAAGCTTCCCTCTTCTAAATCACCACGGAAAACAATTCCATAACTTATCCTGAGACCTTGGAGCAAGACATAACAAAACCTTTTTTATATCTGGTGCCAGCCGGCACCTGTAGATTCTCACTTTCTGAGTGCTGTGTCCTTGGCTGAGGCCTGCATACCAGGCTCAGCAATGAATAACATTGAAAGCATGGTTTTTAGCAAAGCAAGTGCAGCTTTTCACTGAGGCAATGGAATAAATATCCATTATAGCTCTAAGTGCCCCCAGAATGCACTGCGCATCAGTGCCTTGTTTTAGCTCAAGGATTATACTTGGCCTTCAGTTTTTAAGTTAGTCCTTGTGTCCCTCGGGACACCTTAGCCCTGGTGCAGACTATTCAGAGGTTCAATAACCCCTGGGCTGCTCTTATATATCTCTGATGAGTTTTGCATCCCTTTTTTCCTGGCCTTCGGTATTGATATCTGTCTTCATGCTCCTCAGAACGCCTCGGCCCTTGCACAGACTATTTCTAAGTTCTCTAAACTCATGGGCTTCTCTTGTCTATCTCTGGTGAGGTTTGCATCCCTTCCTCCTTACAGGACTTTTCCTCAGTACTCTGTTAGCTCTCACTGCAATTATTACTTTGGACACCTTGGTCTTGGTTAACTCTGTTCAGAGGTCCTCTATCCGGTGAAGGACTCAAGGTTTGGGCTTCACCGCAGTGTTCAACCATGCACTTCCTTTTGTCCTGTGTGGCTTTCCTGTTCTCTCCCGATGCTTGCGCCGTGGATGGTTGGTGCTTCTTATGGCAGCATACGTTTCTGCCTGACATATTGGTGCCTCCTGTCTCGGAGGCCTTCTTGGGGCCTTGTAGGTGCTCAGGGCTCTCTCTCCCCTTCAGCGATTCTCAGTACCTGGGCTGAGGAGCTTTCACCCCCAGCGCTCCTGGATATGGCAGTGTTTTGCAGGTTCCTGGCCCACCACGTCCTCTCTGTGGTCCCAACTCCGGGCTGCCTTCGTTCCATGCTCCAGTCGCAACACCCGTTCTGTGGGTCCCCTCCTGTGCATCCAGCTCTGAGTCAGGGAGTCTCCTCCTCCAGCTGAGGTTTGGGTCTTGTTTCTAGGAGTCTCTGTAACAAGGGGTAACATGCTTTTCATTATAAGATCTCAAGTCTGAGGAGGGTTCAACAGTGGTGTCAGAAAAACAAAAAGGCCCAATCACATTTACAACTTCTTTGGCCCCCCATAAAGGTGGAGAGTACAGATTTTACAGGGTTTTTCACTACAGCTTTGTCCCCTAAGGGGGAGTTACTCCTAGGGCCGTCCTGCTATTTCATCTTCCTAGCCTCAATGTGGATGGCTCCCCCTTGGGGAGAAGGAACAAATACCCTGGATGTGTTATGTCTGGTGGAGTCTGTGGCAGTAAAGGAAGGTCAGAACTGCCTGTCGACTCAGGTAAACAGTTTTCCATCCATGCGCTGTCTGCTTCTGGACATGACAGTGGGCAACTATACGAAAACATGTTATTTGGAAGTACCTAGTCAGTGAGAACACTCCCAACTATTTCTGTAAACAAATCATCTTAGGTATTGGTGACTAATTATCACAAAAAATATTGTCTTAACTAGCTGTACCCTGTGTATCATACGCCGATATAGCACTCTTTCTCTGTCTCTCTCTCTCTCTCTGTTTATCCCTTTCTTTCTCTCTCCATTTTCCATTCCTTCCGCTTCTATTCTTTCACTTTCTCTATCTTTTGCTTTCTTGTTCTCTCTCTCTCAATTTCTTTCTCAATATTTCTCTCTTTCTCAATCTTTCTCTCTCAATCTCTCTTTCTCTTGCTCTCTCCCTTTCCCCCTCTCACTCTTTCTTTCTCTCTCTCTCTCTTTTTCTTAATTTTTCCTTCTCCCTCTGTCTCACTCTATGTCTCTGCCTCTTTCCGGGTGGGTGAGATTCTTGTTGTCAGGAGTGCATTTACTTGAGCCACCTCGGCTATTGCAGAGATTTGCGTCACCAGAGGAAAAATGGATATCCCTGTGTTTTTCTCCCCTCAAAAGCCGCTATTAAAAAAATAAGAAAATATTTAATTTTACTAACACTGTAAACTGACTGACTTTAATATTGTATTTATGTCTTTCTAATGATCACTTCCAGTGTATATTGTAGTCATAATGAGAACGTTACACTTGTCTTAGTGAGTAACACACATCATCAAAACCTAGAACAACCATAAATAGCCATATACATTGCTTTCTAATAGAAGGTGATTATTCAAAAGTGGATAGTCTGGAATACTCCTATTGTACTCTTTTGAAATATCCCTATGAGAAAGTGGATGGGGAAAAATATCACAAGTCAGGGTTCTAGCCGGCTTTGCCTTAAATTAAATTAAATGTTGGGAACATAAGACTGGGCACTGATATTTATGTTTGACAAATACATCCGTGATAAAAGAGTTGCATACTTGCACTAAGTACATAATACAAGCCAGGCTTGGTGCTCATTTACTTTTTCACAATGCTCATCCTAACATTAGAATACTGGTAACATTAAAGCATATAAAATGATTCAGGGAGCCTTGAGAATAGAAAGGCTGTGACAAAAGTGGGATGTATGGGTTATCTGTAACTTTTGTTTCCTTCCTTGTGCAGAAGCTAAGCCTGATTTCAGGGTAACAATGGCTGTGCACATGCTTGGTTCTAATGCACAGACATCGTATGAGAACTACATTTATATCTAGGATGCCATGAGGTTTTCTTATTTTTAGGCTTATGATTATTTGAGAATAAGAAGGCAAATTAAATGTATACAAAATCACACAAATTAACCATGAATGTATGAGAGCTTTTTTCTAAAACACATTACTCCATAAAGTATACCATGAACACAGGGCAAATATAAGCAATACAAAAATACTGTCACCAAAAAAGCAAGAGGATACAGTCATTTCACTAAACACTTAATTTGTCTTACATGTTTCTACATATTACGCAGCAATAATTTCAATGGAATGAGCAGTAACGGTTTACAAGTCGGTGTCCTAGCATGACTTCATTCCTCTAGCCAGGAGACTGTGGCAACATTCTGAACAGATAAGTGACCGGGCAGACCAGTTGGTTCTTGAAGCAGATTGTGGTCGACCAGCCCCTTGGATGGCGTGAGGGAGCGCATATAATTCAGTGCCCACTGTACCCCAGACAGTTCCTGAGGTCCTTACAAATTTCCTGCTAAGGCCCCAACTGTGCCACCCTCTGTCCAGAAGTGTTTATTAGGGGATATTTTCACAGTGTGACAACAAAAATGTAAACCGTTCACAAGAAAAGCACGATGGCCTGCTGTTCAGCAAACATCTCTCTTAGTTCTTACTAAATATTTCTCCTGGTTATACCCATTTCACTTACAATCCGAGAATTTAAGTGTCCCCACACATATTTGATCTTGCTGCTTTCTTGCCTCCTTGCTTTGTTGGTGAAAGCGTGTCTTCGGTCTCTAGTCTGGATTGGCAGTAAACAAATGGGATGCACTGGTTCTCACCAATGGCTCATGTCTTCACAATCATCCAGCGGCACAACCAAACTGGGGTGCCACCAAGCTGGACTCACTGTCTTGTTTCGGTATCGCGTAATAGAATCACGGCAAAAATGTTGCAGGTTAAAAAAATGGAGGCAAAAATGTTGTGGTTTGACCCGGTAAAGGTGTACCCCATTATACTATTTAAGGGGAGCAGAGGTTGTGGGTGTGTCCCCCGGTCCTCTTAAATGGTATAATGGGTCTGGGTGTTGCGGGGGTGTCACCCGCATCCTTTACATGATTGTGGCGCAGAAAATCGCGGCATTTTTTCTGCGATATTTTTTATTTTTGCTGTGATTTTAAGACATGGAACCCTTGTTTCTAGGTGTCTTGCTACCTCCCTCCCTGCTGCCTACCAATCTACTCTCCCCCTCAACATCTCACCACATGCTTACACCCAATGGAACCTTTCCTAGTTCCCCTCTTCTCTCTGCACTACTCTTCTTCGCTTGCACCTTCTTGACCCACTGCCACTTGCTGATTCTTTCACACTTCCCGAGCTCACCCTTCACAGGGTCAAGGCTCGCCTTATTAACCACTATCTCCTCAGTCTTCACTGGGCCTTACACACCCTTTCCTCCAACCTCCTCCCCAATTTTTCTCCATCATCCTTCCTGATTACCTCCTTCAACCACTTCACTCAGTATTACTCACCTATACCATGACTTTTCTTGTGCTCTAACCCACCTCTCCTTCTTTCTTCCTCTCTCCAACTAATGTGTCTCCTCGCCCCCTCTTCACTGCTTTTGCCCTCAAGTTCTCTCCAATTTATACCCCTTGTATTCTTCCCTTTCACCCTTCATTTTTCTCAAGCCTCTTTCCTCCAGCTCTTTCTGCACCCTTTCTTCCCTCCATCCTCCTCCGAATGTGCTGCTGCTGCTGCAAACACCCACACCCGTCTCTTTAACCTCTCCCCTTAAACAAGGCCCTAGCACACCTCCCTTGATCACCCCGGTCTAGCATGGTTCAGGCATACTTCATTTGTCTTACATGATTGGCTTAATAGATTCATTCTGTGGCTCTCCTTACATATATTCAGGACCTACCCCTCCCTGCTAGTCTCTCAGAGGGGAGCCGATAATAGGTCTCGTCTGCTCCTTGGAATAGATTGTTGCTCACAAGTGAGGAGAGCCACGTGTTTAAGAGCTACATGCTCACTCTCTCTTTTTCCATCTCTCTTTCTCTCTCTCATTCATTTGCGCAAGTGTGTAACTGAGAGATTTATTATTCCGCATGATGAACCAAGTATTTAGATTGAGCTTCTATTTGGTCTCTATATTATATATCTGACTCCCGCATTGCCTTCATCTTTCTGCTTAGTTGGGATTTGAGATTCTTTGAGGGGTAACAGAGCAAACCCAAGATTCTATCTTGTCATGTTCCCTCAGAGAGGCATCATCATAGTGTGGTGTCATGTGGCAAGCCCCTGCTTTTCCACCAGAGTTAGGCAGGGGATGTTCCTCAAGCCATCCTCAAACCTAGCATCATGCAGCAGTTGCTGTCACTGGGCCACCTCGGCCATTATTCCATGGGAAATGTATGTGACTTTGACATAGTGCCCACAAACTGGAGATGCATCATTTTAAAGAATTCAATATCAAACAGCCAGGCTCTGCCTTAACCTTAAAAACAGGGGGTGTAGGCCCACTAAGCACTTCAGATCTAGCAATAATCTGCTAGACCAACCTCAGGCATAACAAGCATGAAAGTGTACTGTATAAAGTTACCCTCCTCTAGAAATCCCTGAACTGATCTTTAATAGCCAAACTCAGCCTTCAAAATCTGTCATGGTCAGATTCAAAGAAGCCTTCACCTTAAGTTGTGGCCACACAAGGATCAACCTCCACTGTATTTAAGGAAATTGACCCAGACACTCAAATATCAATCCATTCAATTGATACCACAAAAGCTGAACCATAAAGGCTCCAACATACAGCATCTCTACAATAGGAATGCATTGCCACTTGTGGGAGCACCAGAGAGTACCGCTTGGCCGCTTCCCCTGCTCCTGCTGCCCGCTGTTTACTGCACTTTGTGGCAAACCTTGGATTGACCCAATAAGGAGTCCGTTGTTGTGAAATGTCTCCGCCTACGTCAGCAAACAACTCCCATACTACGAGAACACTCGCGCACAGCGCACGCGCACTCGTGGGAGTACCGGAGAGTACCGCTTGGCCGCTTAGCCGCGCAGTTGCGCAGCGGAGCCACCAAGCCTGACATTAATCACATTTTTTGCGATTTGTAAATTGGCGAGCGTACTCCTTTGGAAAGTAAGATTTGTTTATATCTCTGAACTTTGCATTTAACATCTAACCCCGTGTTCAATTGTGTGTGGTATATTATTTCGGAATGGCATATAAACTAACTACAAATATGCCACCTAATATCCCACACCTTTCAGCAAGCTCAAATCAATGATTTCATGCTGGCATTCATGCTGGCATGCAGGCTCCTCAAATATTCTATTCAGCTATCTCAATTACACCCACCTGCTCGGCCCCCTGGCCCCAATCAAGATTTCCCTTTGATGGCCCTGAAAAGAAAACAACTATATCTGTGTCCTCGAAATCATCCTCATTTATTGTAAGCAGTGGGGGGCCATTAATGGGCGAAGAAGCTCATGCTATTCCAACTACACCACGTGCCCGTTTGAACCCGCAGCCACTGTCAGATGCCACAATTTTAGCGTCTACGAAAAATTGTGCAATGGCTTCCACATCACATATTCCCATTTCACCAATCAACTTCCCTCCCTTGTCTCGCGAGCAATCTGGCTTGTCCATACATGCCAGCCAATGTGAGTCACTGATTGCATGGAGCGGGGAGGCGAGCTCTAGTGAGTGTTCATATGAGGGTGGAGCAACTCCCTTTCACTCCGCTGGAGCTCATTATAACCCAATGTTACAGTCCTTTGCTTTCCCCACACCTAGACCCATTCATCCAATTGCTGCCAACAAATCTCTACATCATTTATCAACGATCTAACAAGCACTTAAGGCCATCAACACCACCATTCTTGAGTTTATGTAAACTTTTCGAAGCAATTGATTCCAAAGTTACTCACCAGTCAACCCAATTTGACGCGTTGATTAAATGGCTGTCTGTGCAATCCTCATTAATAACAAGTAAGAGTGACCCCATGCCCACCGAATTCAATGGGTTACGCAGGTCACCGATGTACAACGATAACCAGAACGTGCCTGAGTACTCATTACAGGCGCGGACCGATAACTCTTGCACTAGTCCTACACCATGTGCCCTACCCACCATTTCTGGTATTATCCATCCCATTAGTGATCCACCCACTGTGCCTTCACTTGATATAAATGAACTGTCTTCTGCTCAAGCGTTTCATGGTGAAATCTGTGAAACACATAACAGAAACCTGGAAACCGACAAAGAGAATGTTTCGAATACTGGCACAAGTCATTTACTTTTGATCAAAGCTAGAAACCCAACGCTTACTAAAAAAAACCCTTAGCATTAATTTAAAAAAAAAAACAAGAATATGGCAAAATTGAAATCTACCAAAGCACACTGAACTCCTTCTTTAAGGCACTTGGCAAATCAACCGCAGTTCACTCTAACCTGACCACCATGACAGAGCAGGTCCCCCTTTCGGGGACTCCTCTCCCACCAGCCATGAGTAAATCTTTGCTGGTAACCTCTGCAGTTAATACAGCAAAGCGAGTCCAATCCAATATGCCCCTCTCTCCACTTTCCCATTTGGTTCAATCTATTGAACAGTCTAAAGAGGCTGAGGTGCGGTCTCATTTGGCACCTCAAAACAATCCAAATGTGGTACCTTTTATTTTCCCAGTAGCCACTACCAGTGATTCCGAACCATTTGACACACTGCAGGGACAAAATTTAATACCAGCCCAGGTTGCACCAAATCAAGTGTCTGAGTCTGTTGTATTGCAGACCACCAAGAAGTCTGTTGCCTTCTGCCCACAAGTTTCCTCAAACTTACCTATCGCTAATTTTTGCCCACAAGCCACCTCTATTTTGCCTAGCAATATCCTACCAACACAAGCAATATTTGAGAGTCTGAAACAAAGAGTGGATGAATACCTAGCTGCTAGTATGGCTCAAGCTTTCCCCAAGCCTTCAGTCGTCCAATTAGCAGCTAATACAATCCCTCCCTCCTCAGTAGAGGCATTGGCAGCCCAGATCCCTGATGTCCATCAAAATGCCGAATCTCGGCAGTGGGAGGAAGCCAACAGATTACAACCCAGAAATGGTATTGACATGGAACATTCTAAATTGAAATGGACACCTCGCAAGCATACCTTGCAACCCACTTCCAGACATTTACATCCACATCGAATGAACTTCCACACATTCATATTGAAATGTAGAGAGGGAAATTTTCCATCCTATGATTTGAACTGTCAGAGTGTGTTGAATTTGTTTGGTGATGTATCGGAATTGTATAATATAACTACACAAGACATTAACCAAATTGAGTTCATTTCTGAATTTACTCGCTCAGTAGTGAGGTTGTGGATTCCATCAGGAGTAGTATGGCAATCTATTTGGCGATGTCGAATGCAGCTTTTTGAAATGGGCTTTCTCTTAGCTGAAGATCCAGAGTGTGGCCCCTCCAATATCCAAAACGCCAAACCAAGATCCAATATTTATCAAGGCACAAATAGAGTAAATCGCGATATTCTAACACCAGTTACCCAGAAGCATTAACCATCAATTCAAGATGTTCCGTCTATTTTAAAAATTGGCAGCTGGAACACCAGAGGTCATGCCCATCTGCAGCAATCTATTTCCAATCTAGCCTGTGTTTATCAGGTGATAGCGCTACAAGAAACATGGCTTACAGCACCACCAATATGGGATGGCTATGATATTGTCTTGCTCACAGCCACCCCTAGTGGAGGTAGAGCGTCCTCGAGTCTTCTTGTAGCTGTTGACACCACTGCTGGCTTTACCATCACACCATGGTCCCATGTTGGGGCCCAGATCCAGCTAGTACAAATTACCTTTCACACTCAGGTGATAGCCCTAGTTAATGTTTGTAAGTGATTTCAATCTGGCACTCAAACTAAGTCAATGCCTAGTATGGGATGCCCAATGGAAACCCTTATTTATATATTTTTATGTCAAATTTCTTTTAATTCTTGATGATGTACCCTTATATAACGCCCCTCTCTTTGAATTCCCCCGGTATCACTGAACCAAGAAATAGGTTTGATTTGCAAATTAAAAGATTTATTTGAAGAATTGAACAATATATATCACACTTTTATAAATATGGATAATATCAGAATATCACACTTATGAATGATCAGCAATGGGTAATATTACAATATCAACAATCTCTTTAATCAATTAGGAGTAAGAACAGGAAGAATAATGTAGCAGAGAATACTTTGTATGGGTTCAAGAGATTGCAATGATAGGAAGAAATGCAACACAGAAATAAAACTTGATATGACTTCAATCAAAAGACAATATGATCACTCTTTCCCCTGTTACTACCCACTCCCCCCCACTATGCAATATGAAGAGATGGAATGAGGGCACACAGGTATCAGGAATATCAGTACACAATTGCAGTTTCAATCCCACTTCCCCCCAGCAAGCTTAGAGAGAACAGGAATACTTTAAAAACAGGTCAAAATGCTTTTGAGTTTGATTTGCAATGAATGGGAAAATGCTAAAAATGACTTTAATTCGCTAAATGAGATTCAGAACCAGTGAGAGTGGCTTGGGATAGGTTCAGGTCAACACTAGCAATGATTGTAGAATGATTAGCAAATGGAAAACGAAATTCAGAAGTTGAAATCAAGAAACAGCTGTTTTTCTATTAAGTGAAATTGAGCCAAATGGCAAATTCGCGGCAACATTTCCGCGTACGGGAAACGTGATTACGGCAAAACTATAAGAAATGGAAATGTCGTTTGAAAGCTGAGGATGTTAGCTTCAAAATGACATTAAATTTTGTTTCTAGGACGTACGGTTCAAAAGTTACAGAGGTTTTTGTGAAGGTAGATTTTTCTCAGAAAAGAATCAAGATTTCAAAATGAAAGATTGCGCTTTAAAGATTCGGAACCAATATGGACTATACTAAGGGGCTAAGAAAGTACAAGATACCCAATGGGACAACCACCAGAACAGAACAGGGCGCTTTCCACTCTGATTGTTGTGCGCCAGGAAACTTGACTTTCTTCAGAAAATATCAGCGCACAGATGATTATCGCTACAATTATCACAGACTATATAATGAGAAGAATTCAGGATGGACACAAGATTCTATAATGCAGTTCTGCACAGGTTGAAATGGATTGAATAGGATTACTTTAAACTAAGAGATGACTATAGACAATTCTAGACTAAATACTCACTCCTATTGTTTTAGAATGGAATGGGCCCATCAAAGATCTGGTTAAGGGTTTGGCTGGGATTCTCTCGCCACCGGACAGGATTCAGGCACTGGGTTCTGCTCTCAGCACGGCACGCTGGTCTGCGCGGCCTCTTGGACTGGATCTGATGGGTTCTGGATACAGCTCTGCTCTATGGGTCTGGATCTTGGTTCTAGCACGGGGTTCTTAGCTAGAATAGCAAAACAGCTCAGCCAGGCTGTAGGATTTTGTGGTGCCCCTTGGAAGTTTAGGGGTTTGAATCAGGTTGCTTAAGATTCTGAAGGCCAGCTGAGAAGAGTTCAGCTTTTGGGTTGGGCCTTTCTGCTTGAAAGTTCTAGAATCTGGTTCTAGAGTCTGGTTTCTGGATCTATGTCTGGAGCCTGGATCTTCCTGCAGGTTGCTTCGCCAAGAAATCAGTTGATGAGTGGAAAGTGTGTGTGTCCTGTATGTCCTCAGCAGTCCCTCTTTATCCATTTCCAAAGTGGGTGGGGAGGCTGATTATCTATGCCCAACCCTCTAAGGATCTGATAGGTCAGAGAATTTGCCCTCTCCTGATTTGAGACAGGAGCAGTGTGTCATATGTGTCAGAGTGACACCGTGTTTATGGCCCAAAGGAAATCGCTCCCCTTTGCTTTTACTTAGGAAATCTATTTTACCCACAAAACATATTTCCAAGATGCACAACTTGTTGATATTACATATCCACATCACAGATTAATTAAGGCACGTCTCTGTTCAAGTCCCATGTTCCTACGAGGTTTGGTTCAGAAATGACAACTTTTTTGCGCTTTTGGTGGGTTTCTCAATGTTAGTTCTGCACCAATTTTTATACATGCATGCACATCCCATCTGGGCACATTTCTGTAATTTTTCATGTTCCTAACATAAACACAATGGCTACAATATGAATAATTTCCACCATTCAGTCTCAGAACATCGCACAGATTGCAGCTTAGTCTTAAACTGTGAGCGAATTTTTCATTTTAACAATCTCTAAGTTTCATATTTTTGTCAGTTCAGTACACTTTGCTATAAGCATTTTTCTAAAACATACATTTACTCCAACTTCAATCCACATTTTCAGTTTGGCCCGCCCCCAGAGCTGGGCTGAGTCAGAGGGTCACATGGCTTGCCTTCCTGCCAGAGCAGTTGTTTGTCAGTTACACCCGAATTAGCATTTTCCATTCAGCCCAAGGAACACATTGTTTCTTTCTCCGGGAAGCAGAGGAAATCTCCTCCCCTCCTGATTAACATGCCAATGCGATATCCTCCTTTTGGTGGGAATGAACAAGGTGTGAGTTTCTCTGGGAAGAAGGCCTCTTGGAAGTTTTAACTGAATCAGGTTACCTTCTGGTCAATTGTAACATAGTTCCTTGTGAAGTAAAATACATTTATAAATTTAAAATAAGCAAACCCATCTTTACTTCCAGTCTTTTTTCAACATGAAAATGAATGTGTGGCACTCTTATGTGGCATTTTGATGGAAATCTCTTCTTTGGCATAGTTTGAGTTCCATGTTCAACTTTACACATGATAGGTTTTAAATCGCCGGCTTCTGACAGAGGTGAGTAACGGTACTACACCCATTTTTGACAGATTTCTTTCAGCAAGCAATCTTCAATGTGGATTTTCCTCTGATAAGTGTACTTCTGTGGACATTGTAATTTATGTGGATTCCTGGAGGTTGGATCTTTTAGGTGGTTTGTGAACCATGATTTTTGCACATTTTTGACAATCAAGAAAACGGATTTCCAAACAGCTCTGTGTTTCTTTTTGGCAATCAGCATTGCTTTTTCAAGTGATTTCAGGCTACTTTGTGGGTAGCCCAATAATGAGTTTTGGCAGTGGTCTCCTGTGTTCCCACTGACATAGGCAAAAGTGGATGGTGGCCTATTTTTCAGATTTTTACTGCACACTTTCTGGTGATTTTTAGCGAGCAGCATGCTTTCTGGCGGCCATTACTGATGCTTCTGCTGCCAGCAATGCACAGTAATGTTGCAGGGCCTGGACTAGTGGGTTGAGACATCCCACAAGCCCCCCTCTTGCGATTGGCATTGAGCGTCCATCAATGGAAACTCACAAGACTGGGATGTCAGCCTCATCTCTTCTGGTTCCACAAATGGCAAAGTTCATCATCTTTTCCTCCATCAGGGGTGGATCGATCGGTTCTCCTCGCCAGTCCTGATGGGACTATTGAGCGACACCCCGGGCCCCTCGGATCCTTGCTCCCGGTCCCCGGGTAGTCCTCCTTGGTCAGTCTCCATGGTTTCCAATCAACTATAGGTTATCTCCTAGGATGACAAAGCAAAAACACATTTGTAGACATTTCCCCACCACTATTAATGTAGTGGGGCGGACATATACATTTTGATAATCAGGACACATTTTTATTATATTTTATAGACTACATGTGGAATATTTTAGAGTTGGAATTTTATGGATCTGGAGTGGCCCCCTCTGGCGTTCCAGAAGACTCCACCAGTAGCTGCAGAGTGTGCCTAGGATGGCAACACTTTAGTTGATTAATGTGGACCCACTTATCTTCCCCCTCTGCCAAACTGCCTTTGGGGATGCAGATCTTGTAGGCGACGGGTGAGATTTTGTCTCATCAAAAATGTGCATTGTTTGGCCTGGTTCCTTTGGAAATTGTATAAGTAGACCCGGTCTCCTACATTGTATTCTTTTCTGGTAGTCTTTAAGTCATAGTGGGTCTTCATGCTGTCGGCTGATCGCTCTAGATTTCGCTGAGCACAGGCAAAAGCATGTTGAAGGTGTTTTCTTAGGTTTTCGACATACTCATGAGTTGTGGAGGCATTGAGCAATGTCTGCTCTTGGGTTGTAGGGCAGATGCTGGGGAAGCACCGTACTGCGTCCAGTCATCAGCTCAAACTGTGACATTTTAGTTGCAGATGAAGGGGTAGATCTGATGGCCATTAGGACAAGAGGTAATCGAATATCCCAACTTGGCCCAGAATCTGCCACAAATTTTTATAATAGGCTCACAATTGTTTGATTATATCTCTACTGCACCACTAGAGGCTATCCGGTAAGCAATATGTAGCTTCCTTTTAACCCCAGGTATCTCCCACATCTTTGTCATTACTTCGCTGATGAAATGGCTACCTATGTCTGACTCGATCCTTTGGGGTAGTCCAAAACGCGAAAAGATGTGATTGATCATCAGGGCAGCTGCTGTTTCTGCCTTGCAGTTTGGGGCCGCGAAACATTCCACCCATTTAGTAAACAAGCATGTCACGGTCAACATGTACTTGTTCCCCCTAGAGGAGCGAATCACGGCCCAATGAAATCTACTTGTAAATCTGACCATGGCATTGTCATCCCCCTCTTTTGGAGAGGCGCACGCTGTGTGAGGGATGTTGGCTGAAATTGTGCACACACAAGACACCCCTTCAAGTATTGGTCGAGGTCCTGCTCCATGTGTGGCCAGTATGCAACCTGTCTTAAGATTTCAAGTGTTGTATGAAACCCCCTATGACCGGCTGTGGCCGCATCATGGGCATGACTTAACATCAGGCTTCGGAATGAGGTAGGAACCACTCACTGATCATGGCCAGCTAGGGATTTCCTCACCAACAAACCGTCTTGGATTCGGAACATTTTTGGACATTTCATCAACACTCTGAGGTCCTCTTTCCCAATGTAATCGGCATCCGTCAGGGGAAAGTTCTCAGGGTCCTCAATGTGTTGATAAAACTTACCAATTATTGGATCCCCTTTCTGAGCCGTAATCAAATTGGCATCTGGGGTCTCCTTACTCCATTGTGCAGTTGAGAGATCATTGTGAGCATTTGTCTGGGACCTAGTGATAGCAGTGACCTGGATTTCCTCCAGCAGGGACTCGATCTCTATTAGATCCCCTTGGATGGCCCCGGTTTTGGCCAGCTGATCAGCTAGGTCATTTCCAGTTTTGTCTGGTCCCTCTACTTTGGAATGGCCCTTGATCTTTTTCCAGTAGATGGTCATCCCATTCGAGGTGACCAGATCATCAATATTTTGAATTAACTTCCCATGTTTCAAGGGTTTGTTATTAGCACATAACATACCTCTGGTTTTCCAATTAACCAGGTGCTTTACGAACCCGTTCCGTACATAATCCGAATTTGTGATTATGACCAGTTCGTGGAGTTGATGTTGGACAGCAGTGAGGATGGCTTGATACTTTGGGACCAATCTTGTACCCAGCGGAGGGTTCTGGGATCTCATTCACCCATGCATTCCCTACGCCGGCCACAAGTTATTTTTCCCCGTTGCTGTCAACATGGTAAGAGCATCCATCCACATAGACAGTGGGCATTCCCTCACACTTGTCTTCTTCAAAGACTTTGTGTGGGGAATTGAGGTATGCCTCCATGTTGTCCTTGATTTTTAGACTCTTGTCCTTGGGACAGTTTTCTCTGGCACAATCATGCAAGTCAGCCAGACCTTGCGTGAGGGGACTCTTCTTGTTTTGGCCATATCTGACTTCCACAGGAAAGCCTTGCATTGACAGAATCCAGGAAGTAATTCGGGAATTACTCACATTTCCGGCCCGGATTCTGTCACTTTGGAGATATTGCAGAGGCTGGTGTGGAGTCTCCACTATGATGTGTTCCCCCTGGATAAACGGGCGGTAATTCTTCAATGCCCACACCGTTGCCAGGAGTGCCTTCTCACAATCGTTGAATTTTTCCTCCACAGAGGATAAAGTTTTACTCGCATAGGAGATTACTTTATTGACCGTGTCATGCTTTTGGTATAATACTGCAGTCAAGCATGTATTAAATAACCCTGTCTCCAAGAAGAACTCCTTGTTTCTGACAGGGTAAGCTAGGCAAGGCGCTTGTGAGAGGCTTCTTTTGAGTTGTCTTACTGCCTCGGCTTGTTCTGGACCCCATTCCCACTTGACCCCCCCCCTTCAAGAGATAAATCAGGGGTCTGGTGATCTCTGCGTAGCCCTCAATGAACTTTCTACTGTAATTAGTCAGTCCAAGGAGGCTCCTTAGTTCCCGCAGAGTTGTGGGGTCTTTCAGTTTCTGGATTGCTTCCACTTTCTTTTCCTGGGGAGAGAGACCCTGAGGAGTAATCTCATTCCCCAAGAAATTAACACGGGTTCTACACCACTGTGCTTTTTGAAAGGAAAGTTTTGCTCCGGCGGCCCTCAACCTTGTCAGAACATAACGGATCTCTGCTATGTGTTCCTCCACAGTTGAGCTTTTGATGAGGACATCATCTACATAAGCCAGGTTACCCCTCTCACCCAGGTCGGGCATGGCCTTATGTAGAAAAATGTTGAACTCATTGCCGGAGTTGATGTATCCGAAGGGAGTCCAGGTCCATGTGTACTGCTGGCCCCCAAAGGTAAAAGCCAGCTTGTATTGGTCCTCCCTATTGACAGGTACAGTCCAGTATCCATTGGTCAGGTCTATTGCAGTGAATACCTGTGACCCCTGGATCTGGGCCAGCCCTTGGTCAATGTAGGGAAGAGGCCTTCAGGAAGTATGGACCCATTTGTTGAGCTCCCTAAGGTTGGCGCAGAATCTCCACTGGCCGTTTGGCTTCAATATCCCCAGCACCGGATTATTGAAGGTGCTGTGGACTGGACGGATTATCCCACGGGACTCAAGGTTCTTAATTAGTTCAGTAAGGGACTCCATTGATGCGAGAGGCAAGCGATATTGCTTCACAAACACTGGAGTCATGCCAGGGTCCGTGGGAATTGTTGTTGTGGGGATGTCGGTGCGACCATAGTCATATGAGTCCACCGCAAAGAGATCTTGAAGATCCAAGAAAACTTGTTTCAACTTTTGCTTTTGCTCCAGAGTCTCACAGGCATCAGCTAGGTTGACTCTCTCTTCAACCATCTGCCTGAAGCCTGGAAAGACTTCTGGTTTTGCTATCTCAGCGGCCTCCTCCAGCTGGGTGGAGAAGTCCCTGGTCAGAATGCTGATTTGGACTGGTGGCTTCAGGTGGGGAAGGCAGTCCTCACGGACCTGGAAAATCACATCATCCCTCCTGGAGTCACAAGCCACATCTTCCTTACCATAAGGGCAGGAAGTGTACACCAGGAAGTTCCCCCCATGCGGGTAAAGATCCTGTCTGATGTTGTGTTGTCATCACTGTCACTGTCAAAACAGTCCTTGGGGTTTGTTCTTAGCAGTTCATTTCCTAAATCAATGGAAAAATGTTGGTCAGAGTTATACTCTTTAAGTCGCTGTTATCCACCTCTATTGGAATGGTGTCATGTTCTATGTTGGCTAGTGGTGTTGGGTTTACCCCCAACCCTTGCTGTTGGAAAGAAGCATTTAGATGAATATAGGCATCAGGGTTTTTCAATTTCTGTCCTCTTTTAACTTTCACTTCCAGGGAGAATTGTCGGGTCCTTTCTGGGATGGTGACTTCCTCTCCAATCTGAATTTCAACTGCATAAGGCAGCAGTTGAGCTGACCTAAATGCTTTCTCTGGATCATCAAAGCCCATGGGATTATCCGCTAATCAGGACCAAGCTTTGAAGTTTATTAGGTCCAAACTAATGGCAAAGTGATTGAGAATGTCACTTCCTAAGTAAAAGGTGGCAGTGACGTCTCGCACGACCCAACAATTATGAACTATGCTCTTGTTGCCTATGGAGATTTTGAGCATACACCTGCTTGGCAGGAGATGTTTGGAATGGGGTGTTTCCAGATCAATTTCCCATTTGTCTACCAGTTTGAATGTGGGAATGGCTGGATCTTTTGTGAGTTGGCGGAACATGGCTTCGCTGATGAAGCTCTTACCATTGTTCACACACACTTGGGCGAGAACGGAGTCCTTCCCTTCATTTAACTGAACAGGGATGAACCACTGCTCTCCAATTTGCTGAATATCAGCCATGCTCTGAGCTGATTTCACATCTTTCTGAACTATAGGAGTGGGAATGTCTGATTGTGGATTGGTAAAGAATTTCAGAGTGTTTCCTTCCAGTGTGGAATGCCACCTTAAACTGGAAGGAAGGTTGATTTTCAGAAATAGAGAGGACCCCCCATCACCAGTTTGTTGTCCTACTGCTATTACTGTCATGTCTGGAATTTGATTGTTCTGGAAGTGAAATTCTACTTGGTCAGATTTTTGTTCAACCATGTGGCATGTGCCGTTTAAACTAACATGGTTGACACTCGGTTTTAACTTTATTGGTCGGCTAGTCTGGGTCCATAGGACCTTGTTTACACAGTCTATTATGGGTGACAACCTTCTCAGGAGGTCATTCCCTAGTAAACAAGGGGTGCCCTCTACAGTCACAACTATGACCGGGTGTTTCACCTTGTGTCGCCCAATTTTAATGTCCAAATCCGCAGTCCCTTCGACAGGAATTTCCTTCCTGTCAAAGTTCTGAAGTTGTCCAGGAAGAGGGGTGAGAAGAATTTGGTAATTCTCCCCCATTCCTGAATTTAGTTCATCAAAGGCCTTTTTGGACAGAAGGGCAGCTTGGGATCCAGTGTCCACCAGTGCCAAAATTGTACCCTGCCCCTGTACTTGAACCGGGGTGTAGTATCTTCCCTCCTTCTCCACAAGGGGACACAGATAATGCACATTTTTGGACAACTGGTGGGCTAATTTTCTAGTTTTGGACATTGAGAGAGAAGAGATTTGGGCAGAATCCTGTGGAGAGTCATGGGAATCTGCAAGAAAAAGGTGGCAACTAGAGATGGGAGAAGATTTGAGTTCCCCTGGTTCCGGTTCTGGGCCGCCCCCCCCCTTTTTGGAGGCAGTCACCAGGATGGGTTTGAACCAGGGGATTTTTATGTTGTTGGTTCTGGGATGGGATGATGGGCGGCGCTAGCTCAGTCCCCACATCTACCCAGTCCGAATTTGAATCTCTTGGGACCCATTTTTCTTTGGGAGGAGTTCCCCCATCTCTGAAAGAGAAGATCCTTTTCCCAGGATCTTCTGAGGATCCCTCTCTTTCAAATTGGAAGATCTGTACCTCCTCCACAAAATGGGTCTGTTTGGGTCCTTTGTTTCTCTTACCCCCCTCTGCTCCTTGGGTGGCAGACTTTCAGGGGCAGGAGATGTTGTTTCCGGTTCCTGGGTTTCCAGGGGCTTTTTACAAGTGGTGAAGGAAGCTTCCTCCAAGGCTTTACACCCCCCTTCCCCTTGTGCCTCCTCCCTGGGAACCGGTGGGTTGTCGGGGTGCTGCCCCGTCATTGTTCTGGAGCACCAGGTCCAGAGTTTGGGGCATTCTGCACCGGCATGCCCATCTGAGGGTTCTGTTGCGCCCTCAGTATGCGACCCAGATCCTGTGCTATATTTTGGACCTGACGCTCTAGCAGTGAAACCTGCTCAGGCTGATACAGGGTTCTGTTGTCTCCCCTGGGCTGATCCTGGGAAGGGTAGCTATCCCTTCTCTGGTAGTGCCCCGGGTTGGGAAGATTTGGGTACCCCTCCACCCTTGGCCTGCCCTCTCCCGGATTAGGATGTCTGGGCTCAGGGAATTGGGGAAAGAAGGATGGATGATTCTGGGGTTGGAAGTTTGGTGGATACCTGGGGTAAAAGTTCTGCCCACGATTTGGGGAATTTATGCCCTCCTGGGGGAAGTTGGGAGGGAAGTTCACTGGGTTAGGTGCTTGGTTGGACCCCCCCCCTTGGACTGGAGGAGTCCACACATAACCCAGGATGGGTCTGTTCCCCTTGTAGCGGGGACTTACATAGTCAGGGGAGTGAGGGATCCCATTTGTGGGACTACCTCCTTGGCTCCCTGTCTGTGACTGGTCTGAGGACCTTCTGAGGTGGGGATTATTCTGTTGTGCAGGCAAGTTTTTAGGCCCCCCCATCTCTAAATCTAACATGGGGGCAACCTTTACCTCTGCCACCTTAGCAGCAGCAAGGGGGGTTGGTTGTTTTGGGGCTTTTTTGAGTATTCTTGTTGTCTATGGGCTTTTGCACCTCATAGATCCGGGTGGCCTGTTCAATGACCCAGTCTAGTGATCTTTTCTCATGAAAATCTCTCACTAGTTGGGTCATGATGTATTTTGGTAGAGCATGGAAAAAAGTATTAACAAATTCTTTGCTGTCCGTGCGCACCCTTCTGGTAGTCTGCGCAAAGGGACGCTTTAACTCCTGCACACATTCTTGTGGGGCCGGATCCTCCCCACATTGCAAGTTGTAGGCTGCCTTGCAAGACTCTTGAGGATTTCTGTGAACAGAAAAATGCTTCAAGATGGCCGCCCTATATGTGGACCATCTTGAATGATTTTGGTCCTCCAGCCCTGCAAAGAAACTGGAGTATTCTGATGAGAATGTCCATTTCACATACTGAATGCAGCTACTACTGTCTTTCAAATGGAAAGTTTCCATCATCTGCTCAAAGAGCTCTAAGTGCTCCCAAACAGAATACTTAGCGTTCTTATGATAAGGCGTGATGACGCTCCTTATTGCCTTGATCTGTTTCAGGGGGTCCTTAAGCAAGGCCCTTTTTGCCTTATTGGCCTTCTTAGTTCGGGTAACTGTGGTTGTTCAGCTCCTTTGGTTCCCTCCTCTTCCCCACCCTTTGGACTCTCCTCATATGAGCTTCTGGAATCGTTATCCGTAGACTGTACGTTTCGCCTGGCCAAGTAATTCCTCTCCCTTCTTGGGTGGATGTGCTTGTCATGGAAGGAAGCCACAGTTACCGCTAGGGAACAGCAGTTCCATGGCCCCCTTAACGTAATCAAGCCGGAAGAAGGGAAAACCCAACAGGGAAGAATAAACCCTTCGTAGCACTTGGAACCTCTTCCTTTTTCTCTGTAGGTGCCAACAGTAGCTGAGCGGACAGGCGATGATGCAGATGACGTGTTGCACGAGGAGGTACTTGGAGAGAAGTGAAGAGAAGGAGCAACATTGGCAGAGGAGGATGCTGAGAGGACTGAGAGGACTGCCGGCACGGGTGTGGTCGCACGGTGATCTCCGGGGAAGAACAGATGGGAAGAAGAAAAGGAAACAACAGAACTGGAGGACCGAGAAGCCCAGCAGAGAAAACAGGAGCCAGAAAGTCAGAGGTAAGGCGAGGAGAGGCAGGTCTGGAGGGGGAAACTAGGACCTGGGAAATACTGGAGGAACGCCGAAGGCGGGAAGAAAAGTTAGAAGAAGAGAGAAGGGCTTCACGCGGAACGCGTAGCAGGAGCAGAGAAGCGAGGTAGGGATGCAACAGAATACGAAGCGCCAAGCCTCGGGAGCGAATAACCCGGAAGAGAAACTTCCGAACCGGGTTGCAACGCGGAGTCTGCCGGGAGAATGGAGGCTTTTAAACTCCCGGCAGGTTCCGCCCACAAGGCTGATCCGTGTTTGATGACCATAGAAAGAGGACTAGAACACACTGCCCTTGTGCCGCCACCTATAACGCGGAAGAAGCCGCCAACCGCGACAGCGGCGGATAACAGTAACCCTGGTCCATTCATCCTCTGACTCAGAGGCACTGCTCCCAGAGGTGCCCATCTGATCTTCTAGGTTCTCCCGGATTCTGCGAGCCTGGGAATGGCTGGCAGAATGTGGGGACCTAGTCTCCTGTGTCCTGGGATGCTCAGAGGAGTCTTCTGATTCCTCCTTGCTGCCAGGATTTGATGGGTACCCTCCCACCCCCACTGTCCTAGCTGGGTAGAGGTTTTTAGGATGCCCTTTGTGGGCCTACTCTCCTGGAGTTCCCCACTAAACTTCACAGTACTTGGGTACCCATACCCAGGTGCCCGCCCATCCATTCCTGGGAGGTACTGGCCTATGAGCCCCATACTTCTGACTGAATAGTAATCTGCCATCCCCGTGGCCCTGGGCTCATGTGCGCCAGTGGACATGGGGGTGGCAGAGTCCAGGGACTGGGAGAGATGAAGGCCTCTGGTACTAGGGTTCCTGAGGTTATGCTCAGGTGTTTCCCTTTCCCAGCGAACCTCATCTCTATCAGCCCCTGCTCCCTGTTGCCATGCAAGAACCTGAGCTTTCCGTTCCTCAATCAAGGCCTTACTAGTCTCTATCAGTCTCTCTTGAGACTAGTTCCCCACTAAACTTCACAGTACTAGGGTACCCATACCCAGGTGCCCGCCCATCCATTCCTGGGAGGTACTGGCCTATGAGCCCCATACTTCTGACTGAATAGTAATCTGCCATCCCCGTGGCCCTGGGCTCATGTGCGCCAGTGGACATGGGGGTGGCAGAGTCCAGGGACTGGGAGAGATGAAGGCTTCTGGTACTAGGGTTCCTGAGGTTATGCTCAGGTGTTTCCCTTTCTCAGCGAACCTCATCTCTATCAGCCCCTGCTCCCTGTTGCCATGCAAGAACCTGAGCTTTCCGTTCCTCAATCAAGGCCTTACTAGTCTCTATCAGTCTCTCTTGCATGGCTACCTGCCTGTGGAGCTTGTCATTATTCTCACAGAGAGCCTCATTTTCTCTCTGTGCTTCCTGGGTTGCTTTTGAGTACTGGGCCAGTCTTTGCTGCAGGAGGGTTATCTCCTGAGTCCCGTCCCTACTGGCCTGCTCCTTTCTTGCCAGAGCATCTTCCACCCTCCTGGTGTGCTCTAACAATCTATCATGCTCTTTTTGGTGGTCACCCAGTCCCTGGAGGGACAGGTGATTTTCTTCCAGTTTCCCTTTTAAGTGACAGACTTCCTGGTTTAAGGTGTCCCTTTCCTGAGCAAGAGCCTGCCTCTGTACTGCCAGGTCGTCCCTCTGTCTTTGAAGAGCACCAGCTTTCTGGTGCTCTTCATCAAACTCTGCCTGGGTATCCAGGTCTTTCAGAATTAATTTGTTGCTCTCTGCCTTCTCTCTATCTTGGTGGCTTTGCAGGGTGACTACCTGCTCTGCGCATGCCCTGTTGAAATCCAGTTGTTGCTCCAGCTTTTTCTGGCTCTGCAGTAGAGAGTCCACACTTTCTTGGTACTCCTTCTGCAAGGCCAGCATTCTGGTATCCTGTTCTGCCTTTTCCTGTTGCAGGATACCCATATCCTCTTTTATTTTAATTCTGTACTGCCTGCTTTCATTTTCGGACTCCTGGCTCTTCTGCAGCCTCTGCTCAGAAGAGTCCAGATCAGATTGGGCCTTTTCTAATGCCATCAGTTGCCTACTTGCCAGATCTTGGCCTTCAGCATATTTGTCCTGTCCTCCCATAGAAAAATATAAATATGCCGCTATCTTGGCAATCCTATTTTGCTCATCCTTGGCCTTAGGAGCCATATATAGTTCACTCAGGGCCACATGTAAGGGACCCTGATCTCTTCAGATATCTAACCCAGTTGCAGTGATCTGTTGCGTGATTGCCTGCAACCACACATTCTGGTCCTGCTCAGTCCACTCACCTCTCACAAATAACTTATGTAAAAGGTATTCTCTAGCTATTTTGATGTCTACCAATGTCGCCATTTTGGAAATATTGATTTCCTTCCTGATTTACAGAAGTTTTTTATTTTATTTTGCAAAACAGACCGTTTCCTTAGAGCGTTCCCTTTTGAGGGGTGCTTTTACAGTGTAATACAGTGTGTTAGCCCAACAGGATTTATGTATCCTATTAGTTAGCACACTGTTTTAAGCTGTACAAATGGTAGATCTAATCCAGAAATCCCGGCCACGAGCCCCCAATCTGTAAATGATTTCAATCCGGCACTGAAAGTAAGTCAATGCCTAGTATGGGATGCCCAATGGAAACCCTTATTTATTTATTTTTATGTCAAAGTTCTTTTAATTCTGGATGATGTACCCTTATATAACGCCCCTCTCTTTGAATTCCCCCGGTCTCACTGAACCAAGAAATAGGTTTGTTTTGCAAATTAAAAGATTTATTTAAAGAATTGAACAATATATATCACACATTTATAAATATGGATAATATCAGAATATCACACTTATGAATATGAACAATGATCAGCAATGGGTAATATTGCAATATCAACAATCTCTTTAATCAATTAGGAGTAAGAATAGGAAGAATAATGTAGCAGAGAATACTTTGTATGGGTTCAAGAGATTGCAATGATAGGAAGAAATGCAACACAGAAATAAAACTTGATATGACTTCAATCGAAAGACAATATGATCACTCTTTCCCCTGTTACTACTCACTCCCCCCACTATGCAATATGAAGAGATGGAATGAGGGCACACAGGTATCAGGAATATCAATCCACAATTGCAGTTTCAATCCCACTTCCCCCCAGCAAGGTTAGAGAGAACAGGAATTCTTTAAAAACAGGTCAAAATGCTTTTGAGTGTGATTTGCAGTGAATGGGAAAATGCTAAAAATGACTTTCATTCGCTAAATGAGATTCAGAACTAGTGAGAGTGGCTTGGGATAGGTTCAGGTCAACACTAGCAATGATTGTTGGAACGTGTCCTCTTTATTGGCCTTTGAGAATGAAATTGAATATAATGCCAATGAATCCAATAAAAGGCAGTACTCAGATTTATTACAATCATTTGCCAAAACTGTCACAATATCCCGTCATAATAGAGTTCACCATCACCACTCTTTTGATGCAGACACGCAGCGTCTCAAAGCTGAGTTTAAACAAGTTAAGAAAGACCTTTTAAAGTCTAACCATCCACATCGCTGGTCACACTTACGAACAGCTAAATGTCGATATAAAAATTGTCTGAGAAGCTGGAAATCCTCCCAATTTCAGCAAGATGGTGAATCCATGGCAAGCACAATGGCCAACTAAAATTCTTCTAGAATGTGGAAATTGTTAAATAATCATTGAATTCATCTCCAAGGAGACTCACAAATTAATGGTGTCCATGAAGCATGTTGGATTAAACATTTCTCAACCTTGTATGCTGATTCAGATTTTGCAGGGACTTCATTCGAGTATATTTCCACGTCGGCATGGCATTTAGAGATCTCTCCTGACATCATACAAGGCATCATAATGCAGGCTAGTTCCTCTAGGGCGATGGGTCCAGATGGGTTGTCTAATTTTATGTTTAAAACGCATCCTGTTGAATGGGCAAACATTCTGTATACAATTTTTTGTGGTGTATTAAGATCACGCCTCATTCCGCCCTCATGGAAAACCTCCATTGTTGTACCGATTTTTAAAAAAGGAGATCGTAGTCTGCCTGCCAACTACCGGCCCAATGCAATGCTGGATGCACCAGGCAAGATATTCACCAAAATAATACTAGGTGAATTCAATGCTTGGACTATGAAAGGTAATTTGCGTGACCCCCACCAAACAGGGTTTGTGGCTGGAATGGGCACAAATATAAACCTTTTAGCCTTAAATGCCATCAAATTGCAATGCCACATGCTCAAGCAACAGGTGTTTTTTTGCCTTTGTAGATCTTAATGCAGCTTTTGACTCGGTTAGTCGCTTCCTACTTCTATCAAAGCTCCGCAAAGATCAATGTCCGCCAATGTTGTATGATATCATTCATTCCTTACACTAAAACACCTCTATTCGAGTCTGCTTATCCTTAGATGGTTCATTATCTGAGCAAATTAATACTGCAAACGGCTTAAAACAAGGTTGCTTATTGGCATCTGCGATCTTTAATAACTTCATTCAGGATGTTAGATTATTTTTCACCAATATTGTTTCAGACTCACCCAAACTTAATAATCAGGTAATTCAAACACTCATGTACGCAGACGATATAGTGCTTATTTCAAAAACTCAATTAGGTCTGCAGCGTCTTTTAGATGCATTATGCAGCTACACTATGGTGAATGAACAAAAAATCAATCTACTCAAAATGCAAATTGTTTCCTGCTCGCCCAGACGAGTTGGTCCATTGAAATATGCTTGGAAATTTAATCAGTCTGTGATATAAATGGTCCCAGAATACACGTACCTAGGAATGTTATTTGAGGGCTCTCCTAGAGCGAAGGGTCATTTAGACCGTGTTGAGACCAGACTTGCTACAGCCATCTCGCAAGCACGCCTTATCATGTATAAATACGGAAAATTCTCAGTCATGCCAGCATTGCACTGTTGGAATATGAAGATAATCCCAGCATTACAATATGGTTTAGAAACACTGCATGTCAATTCCTCCTTTCAGTTCACAAAATGGGAAGCCAAATTTTGGCGTCAGATTTTACATCTCCCACAATGCAAACCTGTTTCCTGGATAAGATACGGATTAGTCCTAGTGTCTCTCCAGGCCATATATAATTGGCGCTTGTGTTCCCTGTTCAGGAAATGTTTACTTTCAACTCAGCTCAATGTTATGTTGAACACCTTAACCAATTATATTTTTTCCACAAGTCATATGTTTATTAAAATGTGGCTTTCGAAGGTCTATCACTTGCTAATCTCGGCAGAAATGTCATTAGATTTGCTACTCAATAACCCAGATAAAGCAAAATTCAAGTTGTTTGAATTTGATTGGATGGAAACCAGAGCAATTTGCCTCTCATACAAAGATGAAACAGGTGCCGTTTCCCACACAAAAAATTGCAAATTCTGCCCTCATATCTGGTTCGTGGCCCCTCTCACAAAATTCGGGATGGTATATTACGTTTGCGCTTTAACCTATGGAATACTAGAGGCATTCAAGCAAAGTGCAAACTTCTACCTGATCCAAATAATTTCTGTCAATTCTGTCAGAAAATAGACATTCCAGAAACATTGGTTTACAGAATGTTGTATACTTCGACCAGCAAAAGAAACACATTTTGCAAGACACTGTAAATATTTGAATCTTGTGGACCCACAGGATTGTTGGTCACTAATTTTGGGATCATGTAACTTACCACTTCAAATTGCCGCTGTTAAATTCCTGTTAAGCTTAAAGTTAGACACTGCAGAAAAATCTTAATTGCTACCAGCTGACCTGAATTATGTAAAATAATTTGGTTATGTTATGAAGCTTTGAGTTAAGTCACAATGGCAAGGAGTGTTAAATTGATTTTATTATATTTGGTATGTATGTGTATATCAATTGTATTTGTATGTATTATGTATACTTTGTAAACATTTTTGATTTACCTTTTTTGTATTCTATATTTGAAAGGTTGATTTAATTCAGCCAATACAAATAAAAAATGTAAAAAATAAAAAAAACAATTGCCAGATGAAATAACAACACAACATGTACATTGGTAAAGAGAATAAGAGTCGATCAGTTTTATAGGGAGAATATCTTAATAACGGGACACCACAATATGAGAGAACACCGTGGTGAGAGGCTCAATAGAAACAATATAAAACATTGCTTACTGGAAGAAGAACAAAAAGGGACACAATGTGAAAATCAGATGCCCTGATTGAAAGAAAAAATGTGATTAATTTAATAAAGAGCTAGCCATCATAAAATATACCAGGTTGTCAAGGTGGAGATGGCGAATCAGGTGAAATGTGTTCTGTGAAGGAAGAGTTTTTCCCAGGAGAGGCATGTCTTTTTTTCTGAATTCTTGGGAATTTCTGGCTTATGTAGTGCGATTACATGAGCCTTGAATAATGTGTTAGCTTTATTTACCTTTCAGAAAGACATGTATTTATTTAGTATTTTGTAACATGCCACTAATTTACAAGATACCTCAGAGCATGCAGGTTGGAAATTACGGAGATAAAAGAGGGTGAGGGGTCTCACCCTCGGCCAAACTAATGTTCCTCCACTCCTTTTACCCTTGTACCCAGAGGTTTCTAAGCATGGACCTGGGGATCGAACCTGTGTTGCTCTGTGTCGTCTTGATTCCAAGGCGAGCACGTTGCCCCCAAGCGATCTCCCCAAGCCAAAGCCCTTCAAGGTGTAGCACCATATTTTGGCATCATGCAGCGGGCCCATGCCTCCCCACCAGAGCATGGTTGGGTTGACCAATGACACTTACCCACCCCACCTCGTGACCATCATCACACCACAGGTGGTGGTACTGTACAGTCTTGCCCCCCCCATGTTTATTCCAAGGGATGTTCAGGGGAATTGTGAGATGTCACCCTCCATTGTATTTAAAATAGCAGCTTCATACAGGTGGAGCCTGAGGTCACAGTGAATTTCTCCATGAATACAATATTTCCCCTTTGACAAGCAGGATTTTGATCTGGATTCTTGGGAATATCTGGCTTATATTAAGTAAACAGGATTATAAAATAAGTGTGTAGTAGTACCGTAAAATTCCATATTAGATTAGAATTGACTTTTGGCATACAACAATAAAATAGAATTTGCAGCAAAATGGGATCAATGTAATTTTTGATCTGGGAATGTTTTTTTGAATAGGAGAGCTTTTGATGACAAAAACCCCCCACAATTCGGCCAGTAATTTGCATTCAGGGTTGTGCCTAAAGAAACGCAATCTACCCTATTTTTCTTGCCCAGATTTGGGGAAATCTTTTTTAAAAAAGCTTTCAGTAAAGCAGACTAGTTCTAGATAAAGACACAGATTTGAGCCATTTGGCACCACTCAAATATATTAGAATGTGGCTACTAAAGACTTGAAAGAAATCCACCTGATTAAGCATTGGCAATGCCAACAGTTTTGGCTTTTGTGTAGACACGGGGTATGCATTTGCCATGTGCTGCTGTAATCATATTAACTGGCCATTATTTGTTGCAGCTAGAGAATAGTGCAAGTTCCTGGGCATATAATAGCAGTGTCTGGCAAATGCCTATGTAATTCCGTTACACAAACCAAAACGGTTGGCTTTACCAATGCTTGTTATTAATAGAACTTCAGTGAAGGACATGCATCCTGCTTATAAAATCAAGTGGCTGAAGGCAAACTTGCTTAAGACATTTATATTAAACCAGTAGCCCATTTATAACTGCAATCAAGCCATTAACGCTCAGAAGACTGCTTGGAATTAACACAGATAAGGACTTTGAGCAAAACGTTTGATGTAACTTATTGATAAAGAATAGATCTCAGGAAGATGGGTTTTGGCTGGGAATAGCCATAATGATTAGCATACCCATGGGCAATCAATGGGTTGATAAATAACCAAACAACACCTGCACGCTTTGTGTCCCTCCTCATATCCCACCTCCTTTCCAGCTGTACTCTAATGCAAACATGTCAGCTTATAGGTGGAGCTTTATCACCACCTAATACCCAAAACTAAACAATTAGAAATAGATTAACAACTCATGTGTTCTTTAGAATGCCAAATTAATAGGTATTTGAATGCGTGCCATCTTGTGTCACTTTTCAGATTTTATTGAAGCAAATGAAAACAATGAGAACAAGACCTGTGATGTCAAGTGACCTGTTACAAGCCAAGGAGGATGTGACAAAGTTGGAAAAAGAAGCAATTGCTGCCTTAGAGAAAAATGAACAGTGAGTATTATCACCCACTGAGTGATGCCAAAGATTCATTTTGAGGTTGCTCTTAAATTCCCACACAAAAAATATATCTGAGGAAACCTACAAGTCCTCAAACATGTTATTGAAACCATACTTTCAGTAAGGCCTATTAGTTCAAAGTTATTCTTTGATCTCTACAAAGCATGTTTTTGTAAGTTAAACATTGTGTTGACTGATGTGGTAGTTATCTAAACAGACCTTAAAACAAAATGTATATGTTGTGTGCTTGCAGGGACCAAGCTTGACCGAAAGTGAGTCCTTTTAACTGTTTATTTTACCATACACACGAAGAGACTTGGACATCCATGGCCCCACTCCTGTCCTTACTTCACCAACCTCCGTACCTCACTCCTCTTCTTTGAATCCCGGTCTCAAGCTTAGAAACTGGTCTCGGGTATTAAGCGTGTTATAAAAGAACAATTATAATTATAACTATTGTACCCCTGTTGACATGTCTGCTCCAATGCCCTTCAACTAACAACTAATATAAGCAAACACAAATACAACACCACCTCCCCCTTTATATAATAGATGCATACACGGAAGCTTAATCTAAAAGAATTAACATAAAACAAGGTGGTCAAATGAACAACATAACTAAATTCTACAAGTTAATATGAAATAAAGGAGTTTGATGCACATTTAGGTCATTGCAAAATCGTTAAACTTTCCTGGTAGTCTCTTCTCTCTCCTCATCCTGTTCCTTCCATCAACATTAACACCCCCACTTACATCCTGGTGCTTGTTAATTGCTTCCATAACTCCTTCTTCTTCCAACACCTCAGCTCCAATTTCATTTTCATTGCCCCTTTCTTTAACTTCCAATCTTGCGGGACGCGTGATGTTTTGATCTACAATATCTCACCACGCCCACCGTTTTTATTTGTCTTTAAGTCCCTTGCATGACCTCTTTCCTTCTTTTCACTTCACAACTCTGTTGAGATTCCAAATATAACTATCTTGTAACCTGGCTACTCTAGGAAACACTTTCACCACCTTTTTTGGATCCTTGAGCTTGGATTCGCGTTAGGCGTTCAACTGTGTTAGAAGAGCAATTCTGTGGCAAAACCTGCTGAGATATGGCATACCTATACACATGGTTCAACTGGTATCTATGCTACATCGGGAGGCATCATATAGAATTCGTGCCAGTGTAGAGGGATCGTTGACCTGCTCCATTCGAACACATACGGGTGTCAAACAAGGGGTGTAATATGGCTGCTACCCTGTTCAATCTCTATATGTGTGATATGGACGAAATTTGGTAAGATCGAAAAAAATAACTCCTGTCAGAGTAGGCAGTTTGAGACTCCACTGGTTAGCCTTTGCTGATTATTAGATTTATTTTTATAGAACTCCCATTGGTCTGCAGGCCAAACTTCATCCCTTTGTGCAATACGCTACAGTAAATAACTTACAGGCTAATGCTCATAAATCTAAAATTTTGTTTTTCTCAGTGGCCAAAAGAATACAAACTTTTGTTTGGACTTTGGGATCAGGACAAATAGAGCGTGTTATGAATTTGCGATACCTTGGATGTAATTTGTGCTACTCCTTTTCCCTAAACATGTGGAAAGAGTCTCTCATCAGCAAGGTGCGACCTTTGGTGTCTCAGGTGAAGTGTCTTTTTAGCAAGCTTTGTACATTTTCCTTGTTACCAGTAATTAGATATTATGTCTCTAAGGTTGAACTGATTCTACTCTATGGGCTTGACATGTGCCTTCATGACATAACATGGGGGACTACCTGAATAGTCTTCAGGGTCGCCTCTGGAAGGAAGTGCTTGGGTTCTCATGCTCTCTACCCAATGTAATCATTAGGCACAAGCTGGGGCTTGTCTCCTTATCGTCACAACTTCTCTGGAGACTCCTACTTAACTATTCCAAGTTCCTAGATCTGCCCTCTAACTCATTATATGAGGACTTGGATGGAATGTTAAAGGAAAATGATCCTGTTGGGTGGGACTCCCAGGTATGCCAGCGGGGGTCTGCCTGACTTCGAGGGCCCAACACCCTCCTCAGAATAAACAGAGGACTCAGCCAATGGCAAGTTAGAACTGCGGTTTTTGTAAATAAAACCAACAGGGATCAATACAAGAAAATAGGAATTGTGCAGTACATCTCAGCTCTCCATGGTGTGCGGTCCAGTTTTGTCCATGTGTGGCATCATCACCTGGGCTCTTCCCCGAAAAACCTATCATTGCTGGGGATTGGGTATTGAGAGTACTACTGCCTATAGAGGAACTCTGTAGAGGTTATTTTACTGGCCCTTGCATGTCAGGTGGCCGGCGGTGTCCAGTCAACTCGTCGAAAAAAAACTGGTCGACTGCAATTTGGTCGACGCAATTTGGTCGAAAACCATTTCGTCGAAAAAATTTTTTTATTTATATATTTATTTTTGGGTTTTCGTTTTGTTAAAAAAATGGGTTTTAAGAGAAAAAAAGGGGGTTGGGGGGGGGACCCCCCCAAAAAAAAAAAAAAAAAGGGTTAAAATAGAAAAAAAAAAAAATTCGACGAAATGGTTTTCGACCAATTTGATTCGACCATTTGTCTGGTCGACCAATTTTTTTCGACGAATTCACTGGCAACCGTGGCCGGCCTGTCCCGTCCTCAAGAAACTATCTATTACATTGTTTCAGAGTAGTGGGCTTACCATTGGCTCATGCCCCTTGCCACCCACTCCTGACTTTCTAAGCTGTGAATGGTTAGAGCTGATCTTCCCAGGCCTGGGACTCAATTCGGTTCTCAGTCCTCTGTGCACCTCTTAAAGTTGATGTGAACGATTATGTGTCTGTATTGTAACTTGTGTGTACCACCTTTGCCTATGAGAGTGCGCTCCTTTCGTTGCAACACTTGTTGCCGTCTGCATTTGACTTGCTGGGATTGTCTCTGCTTTCCCACCATGGGTGAATGCCCATTGTCTTGTCTGGCTGTACTATGTGCTTAGGGATCACATAATCGAGCTTTTCAACTTGTATTTATGAGGAATTATTCAGTTTCTCTGCAGCTGTTCCCCTAGTCATCTGAGATTGGAATGTGTCTGCGTATCTCTGACCTTGACTGTGAGTCTGCTTTCGTGCTCTGTGCAGCCTAATCTGCTCTCCTCGTCTTTGGGGCCTTCTTTAATTTTCCTTAAACGTATAATATGATTTCTACTTGTTCATTTTATTATAGATACTCTATACGTTTGTCACATATAATATAATATGATATGATATGATATGACATTTTTAACGCGCCTATACACAAGTGTTTCTATGCGCAACGAGGCAAGGGAGGGGGAACAAGGGAAGACAGACAGCGATCTTACTAGGCCAGGTGTCATTCAGATCGCGCAAGTGCATGGGAAGGGGGAAAGGGAAAAGTGTGAGGGGGAAGGGAGAGGGGAAAGTGCAGTACATGGGATAGTAGAATAAGTAAGATAGTAAAACGGCCAAAAGGTGGCAAGTGCAAGGTAAGTGCAGACATAAGTGCTGGTAGGGGGACTGTAAGGGATACAGAAAACAGTCCCCATGTGCAACGGTTGCCAGGGAGGCAGTGCAGGTGTGCATCTGGCGGGGCCTGGGCCCGAAATCAGAAGGGTGGCCAGGAACCAGTGCAGGAACAGCCAGGAATTCAGCAGGTAGAGGGGGAGAGAAGGCAGAAGCAAAAAGGAAGGTTTTGAGGTGCTTCCGGAACCGGAGATGGTTCTCCTCAAGTTTCAGGGAGGCAGAAAGGCTGTTCCAGAGGTAGACCACTGCAGAAGAGTGAGATCTACCACCAACTCGTTGCTTGGCGAAGCGACTGACCCTGAGGGAGTTGGAGGCGGATGAGTGAAGAGCTCGAGAAGGAAGATATTTAGGGAGAGAGAGTTGAAGGTATTGCTGCCCCAGGCCCCAGAAGGCCTTGTGGACAATGCAGAGGATTTTGAACTTAATCCTCGCAGCCACTGGGAGCCAGTGCATAGATTTCAGTCATGGAGAGATACGATCCCTGGGCTTGAGGCCAAGGACAAGTCTTGTAGTCCTGTTCTGGATAAGTTGCAGAGGGCGGAGAGTAGAGGCAGGCAGATTTAGATAGAGGCTGTTACAATAGTCCAGCCTAGAGAGAACCAGGGCTCTGGAGACAGTGAGGCTTCTGGGGGAAGGAGAGGAAAGGAAGAATACCTCTGAGGAGGTGCAGCTGGTAGTGTGACTTCTTAGAGACGTCAGAGATGTGAGGAGAGAAGGAGAGTGTGGAGTCGAAGATGACCCCGAGATTTTTAGCCTTGCAGGTGGGAGCAGGAAGAGGGCCAAGAGAGGCCGGCCAGAGAGCTGCAGGGAAGGAGGGAGTGGGTGTGCCGATGAGTAGAATCTCAGTCTTACTGGCATTAAGCAGAGGACATTGGCGGCACACCACTCTTGGATAGCAGACAGACAATTAGAGATGAGGGAGAGGAGGAGGCCGAGGGTAGCCTGAAAATGAGCTGGGTATCATCCACATAGCACTGAAAATTGGGGCAGAGAGCGGCGATGCATTGGGCAAGGAGTGCCAGGTATTGGTTGAACAGCCAGGGAGAGTGGTTAGACCCCTGGGGGACACCACAGGTTGACAAAAAGATATCGGAGAGTAAGGACCCAAGTTGGACCTGGGAGGGTCGGTCAGCGAGGAAATATGTCAGCCAAGCCAGAGCCTGACCAGTAATACCCAGGTTATCACAGAGATGGTTGAGCAGGATGACATGGTTGACAGTGTCAAACGCAGAAGAGAGATCAAGCAAGATGAGGATGCACGGGGTGTTGGAGTCAAGGTTGGAGAGCAGGTCTTCACGGATATTCAGGAGAGCAGTTTCCATGCTTCTGACAGCTCTGAAGCCAGACTGATGGTCATGAAGACAACCAACAGATTCGGCGTGGAGATTAGGCTGGGAGATGGACAGTTTCTCCAGGAGCTTGCCCAGGAAGGGAGTGATGGAGATTGGGCGATAGTTAGCCGGGCAGGAGGGGTCGGCAGAGGGTTTCTTAAGAAGAGGGTGCACAAGGGAGTGCTTCAGGGGGGATGGGAAGACTCCGGTGGCGAAGGAGTGATTACAGAAGTCAGCCAGGGCAGGAGCCAGGGAGTCAATGTGGTCCTTGATAGTTTTGGAGGAACAGGGGTGAACCTGTTTCGACAAGACTTTCATAGATCGGACTTGTCTATAAACATTGTCTGCGGAGAAAAGGGGAAAGGCAGAGAAGGTGGGAGGGGGGGTGGCTGCAGAAGGCCAGAGGAAGAGCAGGGAATAGAGGGAGGGAGGTGATAGGAGGAGAGTGAGGACAGGATGTCCTGAGTTTTTTAAATGAAATGAGAGGCCAGTGCCGTTCAGAGGGCCTGGGAAGGGACAGGAGAGGTAGAGACTGCGGCAGGATTGACCAGTTCCATGCAGATTTTAAAGAGTTCAGCTGAGTTGTTAGATGCCGCAGAGATGCACACTTGGATATGAGCTCTCTTCTTGGTGAGGACATAGAGCCAGTATTGCCTTTGCAGCAGGCGGCAGGCCAGTTTGTCAGAGGATGAACATGAAGAATGCCACTTCCTCTCGGCCACCCTGCACTTGCGTTTTAGGGTGCCGAGGTCTGAGTCATACCAGGAGTTGCACTTGGCTTTGGGCTTCAGGTGGATTCTCATGACAGGGGCAAGGATATCAAGAGTATCAGATGTAGAGGAGTGGAGCGTGGAGAGGGCTGTGTCAGGGTGAGAGTCAGCCAAAGGGGGAGGATGGGGTGAGAAGGTGGCAGCGAAAGCCTCAACTGACACGCGCTTCACGGGTCGGATGACTGAGAAGGTGGGTGGCAGTGATGGAGGTGGCTTGGCCTGAGGGGTAGGGAGTGTGAGGTGGGAGGATAGGAGAAAGTGATCACTCCAACAAGAGAGAGGAGTGGAGAGGGGGACTGAGAGGAGAAGGTCTGAGGAGATCAGAACATCGAGAGTGGGCCCTGCAGAATGAGTCGGGCCAGAGGGGAGAATGGTGAGTTAGAGAGAGTCACAGAGGTCGCAAAAGAGTCCAGAGGGGGGACAGGAGGCATCCAGGTGGATGTTGAAGTCTCCCAGGAGGAGGAGTTGAGTGGTGTAAGCCAGGAGTGAGGAGGAGAGGTCTGTCCACTCAGAGAGGAAGGAAGAAATCTGACCAGGTGGCCGATAGATAGTAGCCACAGCAAGGGAATGGCTAGGGGAGAGAGAGAGTCTGCAGACGAGGAATTCGAAAGAGGAGTAGGTCTGCGTAGGAGTGACAGAGGCAGGAATCCACTCAGGGAAGATAAGGGCTACACCCCCACCAGAACGGTTGGGCCTGGGCGTGGAGAGGATCTTGTAGCCATCAGGTAGGAGCGTGTCAAAGCTGCTGACAGAGCTGGCCGTGAACCATGTCTCAGTGAGACCGAGGACTATGAGGTCAAGTTCTTCAAGAAGGCGGCAGATATCAGAGGAATGTTTGACAGTAGAGCGTGAGTTAAGAGTGGCAATGTGGAGAAGGTTGCCATCCTTGAAGGACTTCCGGGGAGGGGTACAGATCAGAGGTACGCCCTGCGGAGATGTAGAAGGAGCCCGAGAGGGGTCAGAGAGGGAGGGGGAAGGCAAGATAGCCAAAGAAAGGGGAGGGGGGACAGAAGAAGAAGAAAGGAAATTGATGAGGCGCGGGAAGCGTCTATCAAAGAGGTGCAGGTTGGCCAGAGGGCCTTGGACCAAGACGGTCCCATTAGAGTAAACATTAATGATGACCTTAGAGGAATGGATGGAGGCCAGGTGGGCGTCCCAAAGGGTCCCACCATTAATGGGAGAAGAGGAGAAAGGAGATAGCACAGAGACCATATGAAGGGTCCATAAGTCAGGTGAAGGCACGACAAAGAGGATATCAGTGAGAGATTCCTTGGAGGAGGCACTGGTGTAGGTGTTAGCGATAGGGAGGCCTAGGTTGGAGACCAGGATGTCCTTTTTAAACTTCTTCCTACCAGATTTAGTGAGAGTAGGATAGTCAATAGAGAAGCAGTTAGAGAAGATAGGAGAGACAGAGAGCACCATAGAGTAGGTGGGAGAGGAGGGGGGTGGAAGGAGAGGGGGAGACACTGGCGAGAGTAGGCAGACAAGATTGCAAGCAGTAATCAAGTTGGGCAATAGGACAGATTCTCAGAGTTAAAGTGCTCACACATGCTCAACTTTATAACGTGTGAGAAGCCACCTAAGTTTGAGAATCCTGAAAGGGGAGGAAAAAGGCCTAGTTTTCACAGTGCAAAGTTATTTTTAAATACTGATACAGTGCGTATTAGAACAACATGTGGAGAAGCCACTTATGTTTGAGAATCCTGAAAAGGGAGAAAAAGGCCTAGTTTTCACAGTGCAAAGTTATTTTTAAATACTGATACAGTGGGTATTACAACAACATGTGGCGAAGCCACCTAAGTTTGAGAATCCTGAAAGGGGAGAAAAAGGCCTAGTTTTCACAGTGCAAGGTTATTTTTTAATGCTGATACAGTGCGTATTACAACAACATATGGTTGTAATACGGTAAGCATCTGCAAGCTTGCCCAGGATCTCTTGTGCCTTGCGGTTACATTTGGCTAATAAAAAACAATAAAAGCATTGACAGTATATATATGTATCTGTCCTCCGGCTATAGAACTGTGTAAGCATGTTCTTCATGTATACGAGTGTGTGTCTTTGTAATGCGGTGCAGGACTGCGAGTGTGCTTCATGACTAACGCTGCTACGTCGTGGTGTCACTAATGACGTCAGCATCGTGGTTTCTTGATACTTAGTCAAGACTGTCCATACAGGTGTTTTCGTCCACGATCTATGTTTCTTCTCCTATACCTGTGAAGACGTGTATTGGATTCGGTCTGTATAGCTGGCTGAGAGGATACCTTTCTGTGTACTTGTCAATCATTTGTGCACTCTGGATACGTCCGAAATAAAATGGGTAGCTGCGAACGTTTCTAGCTCTTCATTTTGTCATAAATCTGGAGGTGAGGAGGGGCATTCTTGGGACCCTCTGTTTACTGCCAAATCCATATTAAAATACGGGTTAAGAATGAATTCCCTGCTAGTAAATATCGATGCCTCTGAAGAAGAACTCATTAATCGACAAGGGAGTGTTAAAAAGAAGCTCTGTACTCATGACTGGTCCAATACCATTGACTCATTAGGTTCTTATAAGTTACACAAAGAGTACGCTGGTTTTGTGCAAAAATGGAACATCTGTGCCCTTATGTGATGGCTTTCCCCTGTAACAAAGCACAGACACTTTATATGAGATTCAAATTTAATCAATTCTCAACAAGAGAACGCACTAAACATTGGGCTAAATCAATGGTTATAGAACAAAATACGACTTGTCGATTTTGCTCCAACGCTGCCAATCTGGAAACTTTAAGACATTTAGTAACCATCTGCCCTCACTTTGAACCCATTAGGCTCAAAATATTTGGACATGAAAACATTGGTGAAACTGAGTTCTCCTGAAACCTTTTTGCGGCTAGACTCATGTGGGTTGAAAACGATGCTCTGGTAATAGCCCTAACTCGTATTTTAGCAGTTATGAATGTACAATTACAGTAAGTTAAATGAAAATAATGCTCTATGTGACGAAGATTTCTTTGTATTTATTGTTCTGTGTCTGTATTGTATCAATATTTTAAAATGGTTTTGTAAAGGTTTTGAATAAACCAAATACAAATAAAAAGAAATAAAAAAACGTGCATTCTACTTTATCCCCTTTTTTTTATTCAAACCCATTCACCAGCAACAACTAACCCACTTCTATTCTTTAAACCACCATGCATGCTGGCTTCAAATCTACTTTGACCTTTAACGAGGCGTCTCCTAATTTCATCACCACCTATCTCCTCCTTATTTAACATTTCTTGGACCCAAAATGGATGAAGTCGGCAATTAATTTCCTTGCCATGCATCACACATATTTAATGCCTGTTCTACTGCCCCCACCATGACCCGATTGAATTTCTGTCAATCCATTTGACTCAGAGTGGTAGCTTGACACATACTTCAATTTAATTCCTCTTTTCCTTGAATACCAATTCACATCGTCCCCTCTAAACTGGGGCCATTATAATTAATAATGTCTTTTGGATAACATTCCCTACTGAATACTTGCTCCAGGAATTTTATTACTTCTATTCCAGTAACTCTTTTGAAATGTTTTATCTCAGCCATTTTGAAAAATAGTTAATTATGATTAACATGTGCAGTAGGCAAAAAGGAGCCTGAAAACACCCCGCCAAAGATGTTTCCCAAAATTGGATGGCGGGTCTGACTGCTGCAGCTGGCCAATCCGGTGCTCCTTCACTTCAGCAGCTCATGCTTAAAGCCATAGGGAAGATAAAGAGAACAGAAACAGTGAGTGATAGATTACATATCTGACACATGCGTTTCTGAAACAACATCAAAATATGTTTCACCCAGATTGGAAACATTTTACATTGGCCTTCTTCAGGGAAAATATACAGTGCATATGCTTAACAGCATAAAATAGTTAATTTAGAGAACAGAAACGTGATCAGTAGTTGTGCCTATTAAGACAAAATGCATTATTTAGAATATGTAACTGACATCAGGAAAGAAAAGCAGTTCAATCACATTTATTTCAAAAGGGTATGTGCATGTTGGTATGTTGCACTTTCCTATATTGGCAGTCATGATGGTAAAAAGTTATAAAAAAACTATCCCTTTTGCTTGTGGAAGAAAGATGTAAGGCTTTCAAATATAGCTTAAAATCTGCTGCACAGGTTTAAACATTTTTTTTAGGACATTTTGTATTTACTTCTCATCACACACGTCTGTCATTGTCTGCATGGTTGTGCGCCTTGTTCGAAACAAAGAAAGCTCCCCCACTTCTGAGAACATAGACGCACCTGCTGGCCCTCAATGCAAATTTATTCTTCCCTTATATGTAAAATGTGGGATGCTTGAGCAATGATCTCCAACATCCCATGAGTTTGCATCTCCCCCTCCTGTTGCATATCCTTCTGCCCCTTTTCCCCATGAGTGTCTTCCCACCTCCCATGGTTTTGGCACTTACCAGACCTCCTATCCCCACCGCCACCACAGTAGTCCCATAGCACCAGCCAGGCTACAGTGGGGTCTCACTGCACCAGGTCATGTGTCACCCACCTCGCCTTCACCTCTGACTTACATTGTGGATTCTATTATTTCCCTTCACTTCTGCTGCCAGTTGCCCCACTAGCCTGTGCCAAAGAAATAAGATGCCAATAGTTAATATCAGGCCATAATGTCCCTCTGAAGCAGTGTGGTTTCTTCCTCACTTGGTATCAATCCTCTTCTCACTCGCCTCTACTGGATGGAGTTCATCTGTCTCTGAGCAGGACTCACATCCGCTTCACTCGGACGCTGACATGTCCATGGGGTCATGTTTTCTCATTGTTCAAAGTGTTGGTGGAGGGCCTTTAAGCCTCCCCGGCCCCCCCACAATGCATTCTCACAATGGAAGGGCTAGTGAGTTATACCGTTTGGGGATCCCTTTTCTTTAAAGGGACTACATTGCTAAATTGGAGATGGACAGACTCTTTTGGTCATTGAAATGTTTTTTCTGAGTTCTTACTGTAGCGTGTATACATGAATAATTTTGTTTTTCGTAACAAAACGATTTGAAAAACATGACCTCCCTTGCAGAATGATAAAAACATACTATTTCTCTATACTGTCCAGGCTCCGAAATGAATTGGAATCCATTTCGAAGAGTGAGACGGCTGCACTTGAGATTGGTAAGTAAAAATAGTGATTACTAGAACAAGATAAATACAAGCAAGTATAGCAGATGTTTGCATGTTTTAACCTACTAAAGCACTCTGTTCCCAAATAGTGCCATTTGATAACTGGTCAGCGATAGTATTTTCCTGGTAAGCCATGTTCTCGAATCCTACATAACGAAAAATTGAGAATTATGAAATTACTGGAAGGAGAACCTTTCCTTGTTTGCCAAAGAACACCCAATGGTAAGTCAACATTCATTTAGAAGATTAAGGGGTTCAAGCGAAGTTAAGGGTGGGCTGCATAAGGCAGTGGCGTATCACAAAATGTGGGGGGCCCCCCTGCGATCCATGCTGAGGTCCCCCCCCCCCCCAACTGAGCAACAAATCACGGGACGCGCCATACTCTGGGCCGGCCTAGATTGTCACATTTGCGCAATATACACGAACGTGCTGCTGAAGGGGTATGCTGCACTAGGAGAAAGATATAAATATGTATTTTGATACAATATACAGCACACTTTCTGAGAAAAATTGGCTATAAAGCCACAGTGTTTGCAATTGTTTTGTAGGGTAACACCAATCCAATACATGTAAGTCACCAACAGTGCACAGGAACATTAATGCTTTGCTATTAAAAATGCCATGCCACAATGAAAACATGTCCAACTGGCTGCACAATGTAGACCAGTGTAGACACATAATAACATTACAGTAAAGCATGCCAGGCCACATTTAGACATACCTAGAGGGTTGCACCAAAATGCCAGTCAAAGCAAATAACACTCATCAAGAAGAGAGCACACATTAAAGCCTGCATCTCCGCGGCCTCTACCACCAGGCCGAACTGTATAAAATATGTAAGTAACTGGTCGATCCGGTTGCAGTCTCTACCTCTCCTGTTCCCTCCAAAGTCCTATGAACGGCTCTGGCCTCTCACTTCTCTGCTAAATCTCAGGACATCATGTCCTCTATCTCCTCTTCCTCTCCCTCTTCCTCTCTCGGCCCCCTTTGGCCATCTCTACCTCTCCTCCTCTTTTTCCCTCTTTCTCTCTGACAACACCTGACAAGGTTTCTAGACAAGTCGCATCTATGAAAGCGTCATCCAAACAGGTGCTCCCCTGCTCCCCCAGAACCATCAAGAACCATATTGACACCCTCGCTCCAGCCTTGGCCGATTTTTGTAATCACTCTTTAGCCACTGGAACGTACCCCTCTCCCCTTAAGCACTCCCTTCTGCACTCACTCCTCAAGAAGCCATCTGCTGATCCCTGCCCGGAAAACTATTGCCCAATCTCCATCACCCCTTTCTAGGGCAAACTCTTGGAAAAGCTTGCCATCTCCCAGCTTACTCTCCACAATTGATCTGTTGGTTTTCTCACTGACCATCAGTCTGGCTTCAGAGCTGCCAGAGGCATGGAAACTGCTCTCCTGAATACCCATGCAGATCTGCTCCCTAACTTTGATTCCAGCATTCCTTCTGTCCTCACCCTCCTTCTTTCCTCTGCTTTCAACACAGTCAACAACGCCATCATGATAATCGACTCTGTGAGAATCTGGGCATCACGGATCAGGCCCTGGAGTGACTGACTTCCTTCCTCTTGGACTGCCCCTCCTCCCTCCCAGATCCAACCTGGTCCCAATCTCTCTGCCCCCTCTCTCTGCCTGTGGCATTCCTGAGGGCTGTATACTCTCACCCTGGTTTTTCAACCTCTACTTGGCCCCTTTGGCCCACCTGATCTCTACCTTCTCCTCTAACTTTCAGTGTTATGCGGATGACTCAGCTTTCCTTCAGGCTGCCCTCAGCCTCCTCTCTCGCTCATTCCTGAATGTCTATCTGCAATTTGGGATTGGTGCACCTCCAACGATCTCTGCCTTAATGCCAGTAAAACGGAGATCCTTCTCATTGGGACCCTGGCACCAGTGTTCCCTCTCTCACTCTGGCCTTCCGCCTTGGGCCCTCTTCCTTCACCTTCCTGCGAGGCAAAAAACCTTGGTGTTATCTTCTATGCCACTCTCTCTTTCTCTCCTCACATCTCGGATGTCACCAAGAAGTTCCACTACCAGCTCATCCCGCCTCAAAGGGACTCTTCCCTTTCTCACTTTCCACCAGAAGCTCACTGTCTCCAGAGCCCTGGTTCTCTGTAGGCTGGATTACTGCAAGAGCCTCTTTCTCATTATGCCTTCCTCTACTTTGTTGTCATCTGCAACTAATCCAGAACAGGACTGCAAGACCTATCCTTAGCCTAAAGCCAAGGGATCGTATCTCTCCAGCCCTGAAATCTCTCCACTGGCTCCCGGTGGCTGCAAGGATCAAGTTCAAGACCTTTTGCATTGTCCAAAAGACTTTCTGGGGCTGGGGTTCGCACAACATCCAATGCTCTCTTCCAAAATAGCTTCCTTCTCTAGCCCTTCGCTCAGCTACCTCCAACTCTCTAAGGGTTAGAAGCTTCTCCAGGCAGAGAGTGGGGGGTAGATCTCTCTCCTCTGCTGGTGCCCCCCTCTGGAATGGCCTCCCTGACCCTTCAAACTTGAGCCGGACCATCTGAAGTTTCGAAAGTAGATCAAAACTTTCATGTTCTCCTCTGCTTGCTTTCTCTCTCTCCCTCCCCTGCTGACCTACCTGTCTGCTGTACCGACCGGTTGCTTAGATACCCTCAGAGTCTCTCTGAGTCCAGGCTCTTTATTTATCGGTCATCCTTGCACTGTCTCCGTGCCTACCATGCACTTAGGGGCTGTAACTGTAACCCTGCAGCCCCTTGTTCGCCTTGCACTACCCATAGCCTGCTGCCCTGGCTGCACTTACAGCCCTGTTTTCCCCTCCCCTCTCCTTTGCACTTCCCCCTCCCTTTCCTCTTGCACCTCTCGTTCTCACAATGACACAAGGCCTAGTGAGATTGTTTGTCTTGTCCTCCCTTTATCTTCGCTCCCTTGTCTTGTTGCGCATAGAAACACTTGTGTACAGGCTCGATAAATGACTTTTATCATATCATTTTATCACAGATGCCCAGAAAAATATACAATGCCGCACTAAGAAATGGCTAGACTGGCAGCACCCAAATGCCAATCTAGCCAGGTAATTACACTTAGCAGGACTGCTTTATCAGAAATTCCAAGTTAAAAGAAAGTCATACCAGGAATGACTAGACTGGCTGCACCAAAATGCCTCTCTAGCCACTACTACCACATATCATGCCTGCTTAGCCTGGACATGGACAACCATTATGATTTATCGCACAATACCTCCCCCCACACATCCCGTCTCCCTCCCACCCCTTTCCCCAAACCTCCAGAATCAGCTCCTTGGCCAGGAATTTCCTCCACATCCCTCTTCCATGTCCCAGAGCTTACGTATGAGGCTCCTTGTCTCATAGGTAAGTACTGGGTTGAGGAGAGTAGGACTAGGAGTAATGAAGATTACATGTAGCTAAGTCAGGCATTAACTCCATGTACCTCTACCTCATCCCAGTACTTGTGTATGAGGCAGAGTACACAAGTACTGCCTCATACATAAGTACTGGGACGAGGAAGAATAGGGCTAGGAGTATTCAAGGCATTAAACACAAGTAGTGGTGCTACACTATTGAGTTGACTGGGCTTCAGCACTCCCCCCCCCCACCCACTGACATTTTGGGCTATGTTAACTCAACCTGGCTGACCTTTAGAGCAGTTGCCGGACAGAACAGGACACAGATGTTAAACAGCACCTGGGTTTTGCTGTTAATAAGGGCTCAGCAATTACCAATGTAAAGCATTTCACTGCTAGTACGTACCTGCATTCAAATGCCACATTTTTTAGGCAATTAAAATCGTGATGTGGGTCTAGTACTTGCATGCCAGGGGAGTGATTGGAAGAGTAGAGAGGGTATAGGAGACTTAAAGGAGAGAGTTAACTGCTTGTAACATTGAAGCTGCACTAGAATAGTCTCATTAAAACGCGTAAAGAAGTTAGATGCCACCACACAAATAAGTTTGCGTCGCCCCACCACCTGTGAAGTTAGCGCCTCTCCCAACATTAAAAGGGTTAGCCCCCCAAAATGTAGGTTTTGTTGTGCCCTTGTACACAAGCACACACACACCATTCACCATATACACACCAAGCGATCCATACATTTAAGTCTTTACTCTTTCACCATACAGGCACACCCAGACAGCCATCCATACATTTAATTGTGCACCCTTTCACCGTACAGGCACACTTAGGCAGCCACCTGTACATTTAAGTGTGCACCCTTTCACTATACAGGCACACCCAGGCAGCCACCCATACATTTAAGTGTGCACCCTTTCACCGTACACGCACACAGGCACACCCAGCGACCCATACATTTGTGTGCACCCTTTCACCATACACTCACACAGGCAGCCACCTATACATTTAAGTGTGCACCCTTTCACCATACACTCACACGTCATGGGGTTTAGGGAAGCCCTAGTACTTCAAAAAGAAATTGGGGCTCATTACGGGTCCGCCGGTAACAGTGCCACCGCTGGTTGCCACCAGACACGTAAAAAATGACCGGCGCCTGACTTCCCGGTGCCACTGGGCTCTTCCAAGTCCAGCTGCCGGGATGTCAGGCGCCGGTAATTTCGGCAAAACCCATTCCCGTGGAGTCCCATTGGACTCCATGGGATTGGGGACACGGAAGCACTGGCACCGTTGTTAACGGTGCCGGTGCTTCTGTGATGGGTCTGCATACCGTAGATGCTGTGCCCGGCAGGGTCAGACCTGTAATATGCCGGTCCGTAAACAATAGTGCCAATAAGATTACCAGCACCGTTGTTTTCGGGCCGGCATGGTCGGAATAAGCCCCATTGTTTCTTTTTGAAATCACTCTAACTTCATTAAGAAATTATTCAGTTAAGGACCAAAACATAATGGAAATAATATCTTTATGAAGGCAGACTGACTTAAAAAATAAACCATTTATTTTTGAAGTCTTAGGGCTCCACAGACCCCATGACATGGAGCCCTCCAGCCTAGGGTCTTCCATGTCATGGGTTGGGGGAGCCCACAGCCTTCAAAAAGAAGGTTTCTTTTTGTAGTCACTCTGCCTTCATAAAGAAATTATTTCTGTTACAGAAATAATTTCTTTATTAATGCAGAGTGAATTCAAAACGAAACTTTTTTTTTTTAGAAAAAAAAATCCTTTTTTTTTTTCAAGTGTGGCCCCCTCCCAGGACATGTGCTGGCGGGGACCCCCGCACCGTGTGGGCTGCGGGGCCCCCTGTTACGCCAGTGGCATAAGGTCAAGCAACTGTGGCACGTCTCTGGGTGGAGGAGAGGGAGTAAGTGACCGGAGGAGTTTCTGAGAGGCTCATGTGTGTCAGTGTCGGAACGTCATTGAAAGACATAAAGCCTTGAGAAAGGCTTTAACGCCTTTCAATCACGCCACGCCACATTTCAGTTCATTTGCATGGAGGAGAGGAGGGGTGGAACGTAACTTGAGTTTCCGCCACCTCCTTCTTCTCTGCCATACAAAAGCACCAGCATTAGCGGCGGCAGCAGGGATTTTCACGCCTGAACAAATACTGGAGATTCGTATGGGGTCCTTGAAACATATTCGTGCCTTGAAACACTTGTGTATAGGCGCGTTATAAATGCCATATCATGTCATGTGCTCTAGAATAAAGCAGGTGGACCCCATAGGGATCCATTGTACAAAATCCAGAGCGTGTGCAATTGAAACAAAATCCTCCCCGACATGCATGTGTGTCAAGCATGGTTTAATTTCAATTGGAAACTGCATGCAGTGTTCCTAGTTGTAATGAAAGTATATCAGGGAGGGTTTCATTTCATTTGTGAGCACTGCATGCCATGCAAGCTTAGCAAGCGGTGCTCACAATGAAAAGTAAACGCTGCCTGTCATGCCAGCATGCCAGGCAGCTTTTACTCACTTTGCACTGTGGAGTGCGCTGCATTTTTCCTTTTACATTTGCACCCTGCAGTGCAAACGATGAAAATGTGGTGGTGGGAACCTGGCTACGGCTCAGTCCCCGCCGTCAAATTAGAATCCGGAGCAACATGAGCTGCTAGGCATTTACCGATTTCCTGTTATGTTTGTCTTTTTCAGACACAGGAGTTCATGTTGCTCTTGATCGTAATTTGATGGCAGGCACCTGGTACGTTTGCACTCAGGCGTAGGCAGGCCCCTGCCAACAAATGTTCATCATTTGCACTGCAGGGTGCAAATGTAAAGGGCAAAAGGTGGCATACAAGCATCTTACCCTTCACATTTGCATTCTGCAGTCCAAAGTGATATGATATACGTCATTTATAACGCCTCTGGACACAATTGTACATTTAAGTGTGTAAATGCTGCCTGGCATGCACGTTTCCATACAAAATTTAGAAAGAAAACCATATGGTACATTTGATCGAATTTTGGCTGCACAAAAACGTGATACAGACGAAGATTTCGACCTAATATCCCATACGGTACCATTATAGTGAACAAAAAGAGCAAGGGTTGGGGGTGTCCCCGAAACCATTGTTCGCAACAATGGCATCACGGATTGAAGGGCTGTCTCCTGCTTCCTGTACAATAAAGTTGACCAAAAAAAAAAAAGTAGGACCCTTCGGTGCTGGATCCCATCCACGGAAGTGAAGGGAACCGGTGTTGCAGAGAGATGGGGGAGTCAGCGGCACACAATGAGGTATGTCGCCAACAGGTAAGTAGCGGCGTGGGCGGGACATCGAGTAAGGGCATGCCACTGAAATCATGCGTGATTTGACTGCAGCACACATTTTGAATTCAGCATTTTCAAATTCTAAATTACACACTGCGGTAAAATCACATGCCAGGCAGCGTTTACTTTCATTGTGAGCACTGCTTGCCATGGCAAGCCGTGCCCACCAATGAAATGAAACCCTCCCTGGCGTGTGAGCATGTTGGGGAGGGTTTCATTTCAGTTCTATATGCTCCCATGGCAGAGAGCATGTACAACGGATCTCTATGGGGTCTGCCTGCTGTATGTTGGTGCATGAAGCAGGGGTCCCCATAGGGATCTCCAGCATTTGCAGCGGCATGAACATCCAGTGACTAATGAAACACGCTTTCATTTGTTTCGGGAGGATAGCTCAGGGGCAACGTGCTCGCCTTGAACGCAAGATGACATGGAGCAACACAGGTTCGATCCCTGGGTCCGTGCTTAGAATCCACTGGGTATGAAGCGCGTTATAATTAATCTATCATATCATATCCATGGCGAGGCAAATGCCGGAGCCTTTGGCGGAGAGGAAGTAGGTGGCAGAAATACAAGTTGCATACGCCCCTCCACCGTGGAAATTAATGAAAATGTGGCACAACATGATTGAAAGGCACTAGACCCGTACTCAAGGCTTTTATGCCTTTCAATCATCTTACGCCACTTACAAACATGAGCCCCCTGCTCACTAAGCAAAAAGTAGTAGCAGGAGGCATGCAGAGGACCTGAATGTAGGTAGGGGCCAGGAGGATAGCTCAGGGGCAACACATTCGTCTTGGACGTAAGAGAACGCAGAATCCTTGTCCCACACTTAGGGCCTCATTACGAGCCAGGCGGTAAGGGGTTTACGGCAGCGTAAACAGTGCCGACCCTTACCGCCTGATTCCGAGGTCCCTTAGCGACATGGAGGATTTAACACCTGCTTTTAGCAGGTGTTAAAATCCATGGCGCTAAGGGACCTTGTTGTTAATTACGCACCGTAATTTACGGTGGCGTAATTAACGCCTTCCCCACTCCTATTATGCCCTATGGGGCAAAAATGGGAATGGGGAAGGGTAAATGGGGATTGGGGACTTACCGCCCCGCCAACCTCGGAATGGGGCGGTAAGTCCGCCAACCACCATGGCGTAAACGTAGTTTACGCCATGGTGGTAAAGGTACGACCCAGGCGGTAACTTACCGCCTGGGTTGTAATGTAGAGACTAGCCTCTTGTATTAAACGTGTTATAAAAGATTAAATAATTGGTTACCTTGTGGTGATTGATGGGTGCTGGAGCTGTGTGAGGCAGTAGGGGCCAGGCTTATGCGGGGGAGAGGGGAGTCAGCAGTACCCAATGGGGATTGAGGGGGGTCCTGAGAAGGACACCTGCTCCCCCACGGAAGAATAAATGAAAGGTATCACTCTCATTTAATACTGTTCACAAGCAATGCCTTGCGCACACACACACATTGAGAAAATAGCACGCTGTCAATATCTCCTCTGCAAAAACGACTTTGCGTCCATTGAAGTGAGAATCTGCAGTTGCTGTTTTCACACAATTTCAGGATGCTAGCCTCCTCAGTAAAGAATCATCATCCAAAGCTATCAGCATTCTGATATACAACACTTATCTTTAAACTGTAGATTTCTGCCTGTTTTAGTCTAGCCAAGCACTCCTTTGCCTAATAGAGCAATTTGCAAATGTTTTCATGACAGTATTTTGAATAGATTTGTGACTCTATATGAATAGAATCGTGATAAGTCTTTCTGGTAGCTCACAATTATGCAAATAATGTATTTTCTGCCACATGAGTCAGGATCACACTCCATTTTTCTGTGTTTAATTGGCCATCAGATGGAACATTAGATTATAGTATATTATAGTAAGACTTCCGATTGCCTTTCTTCTGTGTCACTATGTAACTGCATTATTTTATGTCATGATATAACTGTATAATTGCATTTCCATGTATTTTTGCCTTGCATTTGTGCCTGTAACTGAGCTTCGAATCCCCTTGTAACTTCTGCGCCCTGATACCCTCGGGTCCAGCGCGCAATACAAATGAATAAACAAACCAACAAACACACATGTGGAGCAGTTAAAACAGCAAAAAGGGAATCCATTTTAATCAGTATCACTGGCAAACTGAAGTCTTCCCTGAAACTATAACCTCAGCATTCCATTCAAGCACATCACCTCACATCGCACTTTCTTCATCCTGCCTCCCATAAGGTCATCACATATTAGTCATGGAGAGGGCATTACTAGATGAAAAGCAGCACTGTGAGGGCACCAAACGCCTTCAAATAAGGCATGTTACCAGAAGACTTGGCTATATGAAAGTTGGTTTCCATGTAATGATGTCGCCATGAAAAAGTCACCAGGAAGGTCTACCTTTTTTTCCTGCGCACTAAAATTCTTTCCCCACATATTGTAAGGGGGGTGGGGTATACTTATATATTATTACCTCCAATCCTAGAATATTTGATTGATTGATTGATTTGTTTATTTATAGAGCGCTTTATGCCAAGGCGCTGTACAATGGAACAACTAATACAGTGAACACCAATACACAATAAACAAACAATGTGAGCAAAATTACATGATGAATCATTCGACAGTAAAACAGTGCAAAAAGCAGTTAACTGTTGAGAAGGGGAGGTAGAGAGGAAGTAGGATTGGCGAGGGGGAATAGAGAAGAAAAGAACAAGTGAGGAATAGGAAGGTGGGAGAATGGAGGGAGAGGGGATTAAGGAGTCAGGAGAGGGAGAGGGGGGATGAAGAGAGAATGGGAAGATCTTCAAGGAGGAGAGTGGAGGAGAAGGGATTTAAGGGATGTGCGAAATGAGGGAAGGGTAGTGGAAGAGCGGATTGAGAGAGGGAGTGCGTTCCAGTGAAGAGGGGCAAGAAGTTGGAAGGAACGAAACCTGGAAGAAGCACAATGGGAAGGAGGTACAGTAAGGAGGAAACGGTCAGCAGAACTAAGAGGGCGTGAGGGGGAGTAGAAGGTGAGAAGTGAGAAGAGATAAGGAGGAGCGAGACCATATAAGGATTTAAAAACAAGGCAGAGAAAGCAGAATTTTAACTGAGAGTGGAAAGGTAGCCAACGAAGAAGAGAGAGCGAGGAGGAGATGGAATCACGGGAGGTAAGGAGACAAAGGGTACGAACAGCAGAGTGGTAAATGGATTTGAAGGGGGTAAGCTGAGAGCTGGGAGTTGGGGAAAGTGTTTGATTGTCTGGAGGGTACATTTTTAGGGAAATATTGCGACTTGGCGGCCATTTTCACAGCAACATTATCACTGGATACCGAATGTTGAACACCTCCATATGAGGACTAAAGATGACTACAGCCTTACAATGGACTAGGAGATGCTGGTGGAGATAATCGTACGGCCTTGACATAAAGATTACACCGGCCCAACGTATACTAAATTCATGAAACTGGTGAGACCATGCTCCCCTTTTTCATATCCAATGTTGCCAAAGTGGGTTTCGTCCAGATAGCATTTGAGCGCTGGGCTCCAAATATGAGACACTGTAGCTGTCCCTTTAAGTTGTTTTTTGTCTCCAAAAGAAATACAACTGAATAAAGCGTCCAAATCATACTTTCAAAAAATTGAAAGATGAATTTTAAATGATGTTATTAATTGTTTATTTATCTTTCATTTGTTGCTTTCAATGTTAAGCTGAAACTACTACCTTAGCATGAATAAAATTGTGTTTTTCAAAGTGTGTTTTTGTGATAATGTTGTGTTACTGCTTTACCGCATATCACCTACTAAGCGAAATAGTCAACACGAACATATACATCACCATCATTTTAATCTCCCCGAATGATGGTGCGTAAAAAAGATGTGTAAAATAACGTATACAGGTTTTTTGCGAATTGTGCTATTTTGGTAAATTTGTCTGATGAAGCAGGGGCACGCATCCTAATTTCAGAATCTTCCACCGCATCGTCTACACCCAACAAATCCACCATCACCTCCCCCTGAAGCACTTTTGATGCAGGTGGAGGGATATTTTGGATTTCTAGAAAATCTTGTAATCTGATTTTTTTTTACTTGGAAAAAGTAGGATGATTCCATAGGAATCCAAGTAAAATATGGCCGACCATGGACAGGCGTGGCAGGAACATTTATGATCTGTTTTTTTGGTGGGTGCACATATCCATGTTATGTTCAGACCCATTGTGAAACCGAATTACAATAGCATGGAGGCGGCTACCTACATGTAAGTGGTAACCACAAGCGGTCCGCTCCATGCTATCTATGGGAACATCCAAAAGGTCGATATTTTGTGCACTGATTCTTTCTCAAGGGCGTGGGTGATTGTTCCCTGCTGGGCCCGGGAGTAGCCTGCAGCAGCCGCCACAACCAAATCCCACCCACCAGCCTGGACGCATTTTTTTCTTTTTATTGAAAAAGGCCCAGTATCCCCTGCAAAGGCACGGGTGATTATTGCCCGGATGGAGATCATTGCCTGAGGGGGGGGGGGATCTATGGGACTCACAGATGCAGCTGTAGGGTCTCCTGTGGCTTGGGACAGTGGAGCCAGGTTACCAGCTGGGAGAGAGAACAAGAGGACATTGTATGCCGCTGGACTCCTGATTTCCTGATTGCCTGAGTAGGTACACAGACAGGAGGGGCGAGGGGGGTGTCACTATATTGTTCTTTAATTAAAGTCAGAGGCCAACGACTAAAAGGCTGAGTGGGGCGGCAGGGGGTCCTGGAGCCTGTAATTATGCGCCAGTTGACTGGGTGCCTACCAAGCTAAGCCAGGCCAAGTTAAGTTAAGGCAAGACACCTCTTCTGTGCCCAGCATAATTACCCTCCTCTCCATCATGCAAGACAGCGCAATAGTGAGAAGTAAGATACTGGCTGTTAAGCGGAAAATGTCACTGACAATGTTGACCCTGTTGCTGCTGAAAAACCAACAGCTCTATAAAGCTCACGGATTAAGGAAATCCACCAGTTCCTTGGCACTAACCAGCATGTTTGGGGGGATGTACCCAATTGGATAATGGATAAACCCCACCCAAGCAGCACTAATGGAACGGTTGGTTACCTGTAGTCTCGATCATCAGGCCATGGTCAAAACAGTAGAAATTGCTATCACAGCACCTCTAGTTGACCTTCTTACGCACAAGGACATGACAAGCCCCCCAGATGGTTGTGATAATAATGGGACCTAATGGGTGGCAATGGTGACCCATCACCCGTTCTGACCTGTGAGGCCTTGAACATGAATAAGCCCCCAGCTAATACCATTGCAACTGACACTGCCTTAACTAAATCTGACATGAACAGACTTGGGCCAGCACTGGGACCTGTGTCAGTATTGGGGAGCACGGCACAGACCCCCATCGTCAGCTAACCTCCAAATTGTTTTGAAAAACTGTGGCTTTGAAGAACCTTGCTCCACAAGGGCGACTCCTTACAATCCCTATGGTTATACGTACAAAGTTTCAAAATCCGGTCAATGAAGTCGCAGGTCAACTGTATAAGGACGGTAAAAAGCCTAACCGTCCCATACACTGAAGAAAATAATTAATGAAAATACAGGACTCTGCGCCAACAAATAAAGTTGAGTTTAGATCATAGATTATGATTTATTGATCATCAATGACCGTTGAGCCCATAAATGATAACATGTTTCGGCTCCACTGAGCCTTTTTCAAATCCGGGCTACCCAAAATTATAATATAGGACATACAATATATCAAAGTTAAAGAACAATTTATACGAACGACATTTTAAAGTATAACATAATTCCAGTTTTCCAATATCGTGACCACAAAATGTGTATAATAGCATGAAAGAAATTAGACAGAAAAACAAGGATGGGCAAAAGGGAAGGATTCATGGGTGTAGCAAAAAAGGCAAACATATCATGATACATTGTTATATTTAGATATACAGAAAAAGAACACAAAAAACAAAAAGAAAGAAAGAAGAACCCATTAGTAATCATTGATCTTCAATTCATTGAATAATATAACCAAATTCTTCAGTGGTCCCTTGAGACAAACTGACAACTAAGTGCATGTCCTTACCAGAAATTTGATGTAACCAGTTCTTATGACTTTTGTCCATGTAGTATTAACGGGGTAAAATCCCCAATAACAATCTAAACAAAGAATGTAGGTAGGACAGGTAAATTAAAATAATTGTCCAATTTGGAATATACATTAATTGTGTATGTCAAGTTTGCCGATGGCAACTACGCATTTTCGCTCGTACAAATAAATCCCGCCCTTCACCAAACGGGCAAAACAACTCTGCTTAAAGGTCACAAGCCATTTTTAATTTATTCTAAACAAATTAATTTTATGAGCCATTGTAAATTCCGTAGTGAAAACAATTGTAATTAACCATCATTATGTATCCATATAAATATTCAGCTACGTAACATAATAACGTATTTCAAATATGGAAAGCGTGTTTCAAGTTTGGTAAGCACAACATATAACTTATTTTGTTGCTACTCCTCGCATCCGATAACAATTGTCGAGTGCCATTCAAGCTAAATCCCATTGAAAAGTAAGTCATAACATATGCGGTCCTCTCTTACCAGTTCCTGGAACACAAACAGTCACACGCGTCGGCAGGCAAGCCGAACGCTTACTAGGTATGTCTTCTTATACTGGGCGTCATCACTGTGCGCGGTTGCCACGGCAACGCAAGAAACGCATCGTCATTGAAAACCGCATTCTATCCCCCGGCATTCTACAAATTACATACGATGTATAAATCAATGTTTTTAGTAACGCCTTAAAAAACTCTGACAAAGCATATATACGCTTCTCTTGACCCAATTTAGATTTGTTAAATACTTGAATAGTTACTGTCACAATATTGATTGTTCATAATCACGGGCACTAATGCACCTAAAAACAAAAAAGCTGTTAAACATTAAACACAACATTCAAATGGCAATAATGAACTACCAATTATAATGGGGTATCCCTTTGAAACACCCTGGGTTACATGTAACCTCATAATGTACGATGTGCCCTGTTCTTAATCAAGAATAGCAATGTAAATTATTCAAGCTTGAAAAACCAGATTGCAATGTACTACATCTCACAAGAATGAAACCATTTCATTATCTATATTAAGTCCTGTATTTGTCGAATTAAAGTAACAAATTGCTCTCGCTTCCGCTTGTCGTAACGCCTTCACTCTGTCACCACCTCTTTTGTTCAAGGTTACTTGTTTGAGACCAATAAATCTAATTTCCGATTTATGATGTAACTGATGTGTTTTTTGCCAATGTTCAGCTAACGGAAGTGATGGGTCTTGACTGCCAATTTTGGCTAAATGTTCACGGATACGAATTTTCAACTGTCTCTTGGTGCTACCAATGTATAGTTTGTGGCAGACACAGATGATACCATATACTACAAAAGTTGTTTTGCAGTTGATTCCTTGTTTAATGATCCAACGTTTTCAAATTGGTTACTGTCGGGGATAACCAGGAAAAGCCCAGCGTCTAACTGCAAGTACACTGAAAGCCATATTTCATGTGGTCCTGTCACAGTGGCCAGGATACCGGCACTGCCACTAGCGCTGAACAGTACTCTAGTGCCCATGGAAGGAATGGAAATTGTAACCGGAGTGCAGTCTGCTATGCCATTTTTGATAACAGGCCCTCCTCCCTCTGCACTACTTTGGACAAGATCGAGTGTAACCTGCACCCGGGAAGCTGCCCGCCTCCATGCTCCAGCCCTTCAAAAGTCCCCATTTCATCAGGCCTATGCACATTACACATTGTCGACCCAGCTACAAAGGGGGGCTGCATGGACTGTGGATGTGAATGTAAGTGCAGTCTTGTCTTGTCTGAGCTTGTAAACATTCAGAGGCTGCTCTTGGTTTTTATAGAAGTCCAGGGCAGATGGGGCTGCATGGGGGGGCTACCCATCGGCCCTGCAAATGTTTTGGGGGTCCAACAACAACCTGAGGAGCCAGTCCATTACAGCACGGGTGTCCCCAAATCTGTAACAACCATCAGCAGGAGGGGGTGGGGAGCTACCTCTGGAAAGGAGAAAACTCCAGTCCCAATAGCACAATGGATAATAAGGTGCCCCAGGTTTTAACTGCATGTGATTCCCCTGTAAGACCAAGGAATCAAGACGATTAGTTGCCCCAGCCACCAGTACCCAGGCAAGTCGACCCGGCAGTAACTACTGACCTAATGTCTGATAAATCAGCTGGCAGGGCTGGCAACCACAGTCATGCCCACAAGGATGCCCTCTTCAGAGCAAGTAGATCGTGGCATGGGGAGAGTATGAATAACAGGATGGTGCATAGGGTACCCAGGAGGAGCGCAGTATTTTTGCATAAAGTCCCATATTGCCCCCTAACCAACTAGAACACTGGGAAACCCTTATAAACAAATGCACGCGCTGGTTTCGTACTATACAGGGCTGTTTATTTGTAACCAGGGAGGCTATTCATAGTTGCACAAGACTGCACTACCAGGGTGAAAGCGCATATGATCTCCTCCAGATAGAATTGTGGGTAAAGCCATCCTTCCTCTCACCAGATGTTTTAAGTGAATCAAACACCCCAGGGTAGTTGGCACCATACAATGCAGCTAGCTCAGAGGTCACCTGGGCTCCCAAATATTTAATAGATTTAGGGGCCTAACAAATGGATGCCATGTTTTGGAGTCTTTCACCGCCTGTTGGTTTATGGTAAGGTTGAGGAGTTTTGATTTGTTAATTTTTACCTTAAAACCTGAAACGCTCTTAATGCCTCAATGTCTGATTCTAGTGCTGCGAGAGCATTCATGGAGTCACTTAATGTGACAAACACATCGGGCCTCATTCCGAGTACGGCGCTAACCAATGGCGCTATTAACGCCTTGGTTGACGCCGTACCCGGACCGGCAGCGCCTTGGTGGATGGCGGAATCACCGCCCCATTCCAAGGTTGGCGGGGCGGTAATTCCCCATTCACCAAGGCTCTTCCCCATTCCCAAATGAGCCCCCATAGGGCTCAATGGGAATGGGGAAGATGCAAATAACGGTGACCGTTCATTACGGTCACCGTTATTGGCTTGGAGGCCCCTTTGCGCCCTCGACTTTAACACCTGCTCAAAGCAGGCGTTAAGGGCGAGGGCGCAGAGGGACTCGGAGTATGGCGGTAAGGGAATACCGCCACCGGTCTCGTTACCGGTGGCCGCTATCCCTTACCGCCATACTCGGAATGAGGCCCATCATCTCTTATTTATTTATTTATTTATTTTAATTCTTGTAATGCGCCAACATGCCCGTAGGCCTCAGGGCGCACATAAAACTGAACAAACAAACAAACACACATGGCAAAGAAGAAGAGGTGTCAAAGAGTTATTCCAGATTGAAGTAGTTACAGCACGTTTGAATGCAGTGTAGTCCTGAATCTGCCGCATCTGGGGTGGGAGTTTGTTCCATAGAAGGGGACCTTGAGCGTCAAGACTGGTACCTCCAAATTTGGCTGTCCTGTATTTTGGATGCTTGAGAATAGTAGCAGAGGATGAACAAAGGTTCCTCGCGTTAGATTTAATGCTAATGCGGGCTGACAAATAAGTGGGGCTACAGAGGCTGAGGCATTTGTGTGTCGTGGTCAATATCTTGTGCGTTATCCGATGTTTAACGGAAAGCCAATGAAGTTTTTTCCTAAAGATGGAAATGTGTGTACGACGGGACTGATTGAAGATATTACGAACAGCATTGTTCTGAGCCACTTGTAATGATTGGATATTGGAGGCTGTGGTGCCCGCTAGGAGGCTGTTGCAATAATCCAATCTAGAATTGATCAGTGCAGTGGACAGAAGGGCACAGTTTTCTTCCGAGATGAATGGTCGAATATAGCCTATTCTTTTATTTATAAGACCGCAGCTAGATTTAATGCTGGAGACGTGGGACTTCATAGAAAGTTCTTCGTCAAGAACGACGCCTAGGGTCTTGACTTTCTTCTGGACGAGAATGGTATTGTCGGCAATGTGGAAACTAGCATAGTTGGAGTCGAGTTTCGCCCGGGTGTTTTTAGATGCCACGATGAGGAGTTCAGTTTTTTTGTCGTTCAGGGAAAGTGAATTGCGGGCCATCCAATCTTGTATGGCTTTGTATATTTTATTGATGGTTACTGCATTGCTGCTATAGGCGCCACTTAGCTGTATGACCACCTGAGTGTCATCAGCATAGTTCGTGTATTGCACTCCTAATTTGTTTAAGAGGTCAAGAAGGGGACGAATATAAAGATTGAAAAGCAGAGGCGATAGGCAGGAGCCCTGAGGAACTCCGCATGTCTGAGATATTGGAGAAGATTGATTATCGCCAACACAGACCCTCACCATTCTGGGACCCAGAAAGGAAGCAATCCATCTGGATGCAATTACAGAGCAGTTGGCGACCTCCCCGAGCCTTGACACCAGTAAGCTGTGATCAACTAGGTCGAAGACTGCGGAGAGGTCTAATAACATGAGCAAAGCAGCTTGATTGTTATCAGCTATGCTAGCTAAGGTAGATTTAAGATCTAGCATTGCTGTTTCAGTCCCGTGACGAGCCCTATAGCCCGACTGACGGGTACCCAAGATGTTATATTTTTCGACATGGGCTTGTAACTGTAAATAGGCAAGTTTGTCAATTATCTTGAGAACATATGGCACATTGGTAATGGGCCTGTAATTGTCGTTGTTCGCTGGATCAAGATTTTCCTTTTTCAATAAAGGTGTGATCCACGCTGATTTTAGCAGTTCCGGTACCAGGCCCTCATCAAAAGAGAGATTGACCAGTTTGGTAATCCATGGAACCAGAGTTTCTAAGGACTCCTTAAGAGTGTCAGCAGGACAGGACGTGACTTTAAGGTCCTTTATGATTTTGAGTACTTCATCCTCAGAGTAGTGTGTGAAGGAGAATTGAGGGATGTTGTTTTCGCAGGTATTGGGCAGAACGGTGTCTGTGGGGATTTGCAGGGATGTTACATTGCCCAGAGCTCTATTTATTTTTCCTTTGTGAGAATCAATCTTGAGTAGAAAGGCATCATGTATGCCCTGACACCATTTATTGTCCTTAATGATATTATTAATGGTTGGGGGCTGACTTTGGAACTCCGCTAAGATTTTGAAAAGTTCCCCAGTGTTGGATTGAGCATTCACTATCCTTGCGTTATAATGTGTGGCCTTAGCTTCTGTGATGAGTTTTTTATAATTAAGGATGGATTTTTTGTAGTTGGTTAGAGTGTTATCGTTGGGGTCTTTCCTCCAGACTCTTTCGAGGGCTCGTTTCTCTTGTCTGGCCACAAGAATTTCATTAGTGAACCAGGTGTTCTTTATGGTTTCAGTCTTTATTGTCCTCATTTTCAATGGGGCAAGGTCGTTAACTGTTTCTTTGATGTTGGTAGACAGATGATTGATAAGTTTCGAGGAGTCAACAAAGTTGTCAAGGGGTTGAAGTTTGGAAGACAGCAGTGTGGCAAAATTTGGAGCTGTAAGATTTTTAAGGTTGCGAGACATTTTCTGTATGCGTGGGTTGGCATTAAGTTTAGGCGGAGGGGAGGGTAGTGAAATCTTGGCTTGAATAAGAAAGTGGTCAGACCAAATACATGCATATACTGCAGCCCAAAAAAGTTCCCTCCAGCTCTGTTCGCTTTTTGCTGTAGGGGACCGCAATATTGCAGCTCTCTCTTCTGGCTTTGTTAGGTGGCTTGTCACCTGATGTATGTGGCATTGCTGAAGCCCTTTACTTTTCAATAGAGGAAAAGACCTCCCTAGCGCTTCACATCACAAGACATGGTCATTCCATGAGGGCAATGAGTGTGGAACATGGGCAAATCACAGGGGATAAGTATTCATCTTCGAATGCCCTACTCCCCTCCCCACACTCCATAGTTTTCATTTTTTACTCACACTGAAGCCAAACATTAAGGGAAAGGCCCAAACTAAAAAAAGACAGAGGAAAATGGACAGAAAAAAGCGAGGAGGAATTAATGAAAAGACAAAAAGGAAAGCAAATGAAAGGAAAGAAGGTGAAAAGAGGAATATGAGAGAATGAAGAGAAAAGGAGAATAATTGCATGGGTAAAGAAAACAGGCAGGAACAAGCAAAGAGTAGGAAGACAAATAGTGGGAAGAAGAAGAAGAAGAAGAAAAGATGACATAACAGAAAGACAGGCTATAAAGGATAGAGGCAAAAGAATGCAGGCAAAAAAGGCCTGCAGAAAAGGGAAAATAGTTTGGAAAAACAAAATGACTCCCAGGACTTGCGGTTGGGAGGAGGATGAATCATGTTTTAGGTAGTTTGAAGGGTATTGGCTTTGGGGGTCCGGTCTGTCAAGGCGACATATAGAACTTGATCACAAAAGGTAAGTTGTTGAACTTTATATGGAATGAGCTGAATGTCGCGTCTTACTGAGTTGTGGTTAGAAAAAAGCCAAAGAAACCACTGATAAAATTAGTTGCTTTGAAAATACTCAGATACATGACAGCACCTGATATAGGTTTGAAAAACAAATGGTTATTTTATTATGTTAGATTTGCCCTTGTTGATGACACGTGTTTCGGCTGTTCTAAAAGCCTTTTTCAAATCAGGGCCTTCTTACTGATTATAAATGCAATCTAATATCAAAAAATTATTATTATGAATAAACATTCGGCCAATTCGAAGAACATACACTTCCCACCCCGTTTTTCATATGGTTTTACCTGATTATGCTTATGCTTATCAATGCACTTTACACTGCTTTGTTTTGTATGTTCTTCGAATTGGCCGAATGTTTATTCATAATAATAACCATTTGTTTTTGGAACCTATATCTGGCGCTGTCTTCTATCTGAGTATTTTCAAAGCAACTAATTGAATCATGTTTTACAATTAATTAAATATCCGCAGTTATATGTGAAAGGATATTGCAAGTCACCTCCGAGTTCTGTGACCTTACAAAGTCACTACTCATCTTGTGGCTTTGTGCTCTTATATGGTCACAGAAGGCTTTGATATTTAGTAATACCCTTATAATGTTCGATTGGGGGTACTTTATCCAGTTGTCCCTTATATCGCAGTCAAGTTGTGACATCACTAATAATCTACAACAAATACATTCCATCACTGTTCAGCTGCAATAACAGGTGAATTGTGTAGTCTGTTTCTGGAGCCAGCACACATTGTAAAAACCAGTTCCCATGGCCCTTGATTAAAGTGATGACTAGCTTAGGAGATTGATTTATTCTGAATTAGCACCAGGGTGGGTGCAGTAGCCAATGGGAATGCTTAGAGCATTGAAGACAAGCGTGCATTTCGATCATTTGCATTGCTGCCTACGCCTGCACCTTCCATTCTCCCCCAACTAGCTGCCTTCATCGTTGATAATGAAAGTTGATGTATAGGTGATGTCCTCTTTTTGGCTACTCTAGTTCTTCTGCTCTCCTAAATACAAGCCATGATTGAAAGTGGTAGGGGGCTCTTTTTTTATTCTCCCGTTTCTTTTTGCCAAGGAGGCCATCTTAGTTGGGGATTGGTTTTCATTCAGGAAAGAGGAAAACTTCCTTTTATTAAAGAGTTCCCCTTTTTTCTGTGGTTTTGAAGGCATTACTCACCTCTGGGCCAGGATTTACTGAAGTGCGGGATCTGAGATGCAATTAAAGGTAGAGAGGTGGTGCATCATTCAAAGGAATTCAAGTGCAAAATTGGGCAAATGTGGTGGAGTTTTAAGGAACAGCCTCGAGATTCGGAAGACCTTGTTGAGTGTCCGCATGAATCGCTCGGCCTCACCATTCGCCCTGGGCGATAGCGGGGTGACCTTCCGGTGTGTGATCCCCCTTTCCTCACAGTACCTGGATAAGGTCAGTACCGGATGCCCTAAGGTTAGTCTCTTGTTAGGGGTGGGTTGGTGCTTATTGTGTGACCGGCACTAGGTATCTCCTAGTCTTGTCAGGTTGTATAGGCTCTCTGAAAGAAGATTGTTTTCAGCACTTTCTTGCATTGCTCATGGTTGGCTTGGAACCTGTGGCATTTAGGTGACTCTTCCAGAGTTTCGGGAGAAAGTATGACCACCTTTTTCTGCATCTTTTTAGATCTGGAATGCAGAGACGTCCCGTTCTTGCAGATCTGAGTTGCACAGATGGTTTGTAGCTTTTCAACTAAAGTGCCGTGGCCCTTTGGGTTTTGCATAGGATTGTGGACTAGACTCTTTGTTTCACAGGCAGCCAGTGGCAGGATTTCAGTGCTGCTGTCATATGATCCATTTTCGTTATACCAGGACCATCCAGCCAGCTTTATCTTTGGAAAGGTAGAAGGTGTTCGCTGATGCATTTGGAGAGACCAGCATACACTCCATTGACCCTTCAGACCTCCTCTACTTTATGGCAGAGTTCTAGGAATGAGAAGATCAAATCATAGTTGTTAGAGGTGGCGTGTGACCCCCAGACCCACGCATGCACACACACGCTCGCATGCATGCATACAGAGACACACACGGGACGCATGTTGCTGGTATGGGGTCCCGGCTGCAACTGCCGTCGGGACCTCCTTTATTAACCACAGGCATGCGCGCCCAGAACGAGGCTCGCGCATGCACACAGTACATACGTACTACGCAAAATCCCTCCTTTTTCCCCAAACAATGAGCAAGTCCAACATTAACAAATAACACACACAACCTGGGAACACAGGAACAGTTCTCGACCTCCTAAGAGACCGGGTCCATGATGAAGTCCTGGAACCTCTGCGGGCGCTGTCGACCCTGACGGCTCGGGTACCTTCTGGACTCCTCTTGAGGTGGTCGGGGTGTCCCTGGGACCTCTGGAGGGTCTTCGTCCCTCGTTGCCGGTCTGGGTCCTGGAGAGGACGCCTCCGGCGGCACGGGAGGTGGTGAGGCCTCGATCCTCTTGAAGAACGATACGTTCCACGTGATGGTTGCTCTTGCATTGGCCGCCGTGACCATGGACCCCTTGACGTGGGTCACCCCCAGCGGCTGGGCCTCGTATGGGAGTGACAGCTTCCCCTCCGGCCTTCTGTTCCAGACCAGGACAGTGTCCCCTACCACGATCGTCTTCTCGGGCCGGTTCCTGCAGGCACTTTCCCGCTCGTTCTTGACCTCACGCTCCACGCGTACACGGTTATTGTCAATCACCCACAGGCAGCGCCCCTCCACTTCCGGCAGCAATCCTCTGGGGCACTGCTTGAATAGGGCCTCGGCCGGCGTGACCCCGGTGGGCTGATGTGGGGTCGTGCAGTACTCTCGCAGGAGTTCAAAGAGGTTTTGGCGTAATTCCCTTCCCCCATCCAACGAGATTTGGAAGACCTTGTTGAGTGTCCACATGAAGCGCTCGGCCTCACCATTCACCCTGGGCCATAGCAGGGTGACCTTCTGGTGTGTTATCCCCCTTTCCTCAGAGTACCTGGCGAATTGCTGCCCCTGGAATGGCAGGCCGTTGTCCGAACAAAGTTCAGTGGGGAACCCGTGGGTAGCAAATATCTTCTCCAGTGCCAGGATGGTGTGGTCGCTGGCCGTTGACTCTACCAGCTCCACCTCAGGATACCATGACCATTGGTCGACCACTGCGAGAAAGTACAGTCCTCTGCCTGTGGAGCCGAATTCGGTGTGCACCGCCCCCCACGGCTGTTCACTTCTTTCCATAGCTCTGATTGGTGGTCCCCTTTCCACTGGACTGGCCGCTTGGCACGGTACGCATGATTGCACAAACTCATCCACCCTTTGCTCCAGGTCCGGGAACCACACGTTCAGTCTTAGGCGTGCCTTCGTCTTTGCGGTTCCTTGGTGCCCCTTTTGGGCCAGCTGTAGCACTTTCATCACCAAGGCTCGCGGGATGATGATCTGACGCCCTCTCAACAGAAGGTCGTCCTCCGCAACCGAGAGCTCATTGCGCACCTTCCACAGCGCTTGGAGATCTCTTTGGGCCCCGGTCTCCCTCCTGACATGGTTAGTGAGCACCTTTCTCCATTCCCCGCTGTCCATGGCCTCCTTGATGATCAAAAACATCTCATCTTCATTTGAAGCATCCGCAATCTCCTGGCGCGCCAGGGCCACTGGCAGGGCCGCCTCCACGACATGGTGCACCATCTCAATGCAATCCACCACCTCGGCCGTGTCTCGGGGATGCCTGGCCCCTGGATGTCTGGACAGATAGCCTGCAGGGTTATGGGTGCCCGGGCGATACTGCAGCTTGACCCCATATTCTATCAGCGACAGCATCCACCTCTCGATGCGTAGCGGTGGCTTAGAGGAGGCGCCCGCCATGATCGGAATAACCAGCTTGTGGTCAGTTATCACTACAACAGGTTTACCAAGAATGCAGATCCTGAAGTGCTTGCAGCCCCACAGGATAGCCAGGGCCTCCCGCTCGATCTGTGAGTACCGTTTTTCGGTCTCCATGAGCGCCTTACTGGCATATGCAATTGGACGCATGAGCCCCTGAGAGTCTGCTTGCATGAGCACCGCACCCAGCCCCACCGGGCTGCCATCCACAACTATCTCTGACTCCCTATCTGGGCTAAAGTACGCCATGGTTTCCTGGCACCGATAGAGCATTCTTGATCTCAGCAAACGCCTTTTGTTCCTTAGATGTCCATGCCCATGTAACATCGTTCCTCGTCAGGGCCCGCAAAGGCTCTGACAGTGACGCCAGGTCGCGGATGAATCGTCCACAATAGTTCACCATGCCGAGGAAGCTTCTTATCTCTGCCGGTGACTCAGGTGTGGCCGCCTCACGAATGTCTCTCACCTTCTCCGGGTCGGTCGATATGCCCCCGGCATGGAATACGAACCCGAAAAACTCTATCCGGTCCTTGAGGAACTCACATATCTTTCGGTGTAGGGTCAGCCCCAGACTTTTAAGTCTCTCCAAGGCACGTTCCAGTCTCTTCAGGTGTTCAGACTCTGACTGTGCGAAGACCAGGATGTTGTCCGACATGTTGATGACACCTTTTAGCCCCGCCAGGGCTCCCCGGATGACGTTCTCGAAGGCTTCCGCCGCTGACGAGACACCAAAACGGAGTCTTTTAAACTGATATAGCCCTTCATGGGTCGTAAAGGTGGTAATGTACCGCGACTCGGTGTGGAGTTCCAGCTGGTGGTACCCAGACCTCAGATCAAGCTTGGAGAAGACTTTCGCCCCATGCCACTCGCCCACTATATCGTCCAGCGTGGGCGTCAGATGCGGACAGCCCCTGGTTGCTTGGGCTTTGGTGCCACCACTATGGGTGAGACCCAAGGGGTTGGGCCCTCCACCCTCTCGATAATGTCCAAATCGATGAGAGATTGAAGCTCTTTCTCCACCTGCGCCCTCAGGTGGAATGGGATTCTTCGATGCTTGAGGGCCGTCGGCCTTACGGACCCGTCAATGTGGAGTCTGATGGGGTTGCCCTTCAGCTTTCCTACCCCTTGAAAGATGCTTTCAAACCGTTGCAGCAGGCGATCAATGTCCGTGTGGTACATCGCCAGAGTGAAGTGCACAATGTCGAGGGCCTCGGAAGCAGCACAACTCAGTAGGGAGTGCGGGCTCACACTCATCACAAAGAACCTCACCCTGATCTTGTTTAGCCTGTGTGACACCGGGGCTACAAAGACTCCCAGAATTGGCAGCGGCGTGTCCCCTCCAAAGGAGTATATCCGGGCCTTGGACTTCTTCTAACTTGGGAGGACCCGGGAGAGCCTCATAGTGTTCAGCGGCCAGCACACAGACCGATGCCCCTGTATCGATCCAGACTGGGGTGGGCACATCACCAATGTTCACCGTGCACGTCGGTTGCCTGCTCTGCCTTGACCCGGTAGCTATGCTCGAGATGAAAAAAATGTCCTCCTCCTCTTCTTCCTCCTCGGCGATGCCCAGGTCTTGCACGCCCTGCTCAATCGACGACACACCCCTCATGCGCCAGGCATTGGCCCCGACTGACCTTGCTGGCCCCCTTGACGCAGCTACTGGGTTTGAGGCCCTGCACACTTTTGCGTAGTGTCCCGGTGTGCCACACCGTCCGCAGACTCTCGTCTTTCCAGGGCACTCCCCAGCATGTGGCAAGTCATATCCACAGTACGGACAGGACTGCGGATTTCCAGGCGCAGAGGGACTGTCCACTCTTCTGGGGGCCCAGCGCGCCCTACCTGGGGTAGAGCGCCCAATGGCGAAGGCATCCTCACCCTTCTCTGGGTGCCTTTCTGCGTCCATTTTCGCACCTCTGGATCCGCCAGTTCATATGCTCTCCCAGAGTCAAGGATTTGTAGCAGCGTCGGGCCGGGCTCCCTAAGCACCTGCCTCCCCAGCTTTCCAGAGCTGCACCCCTGAATCAGCTGGTTCTGCACCATCTCCTCCTCATTCACCCACCTGCAGGTGCTTGCGAGGTGTCTCAGCCGTGCACAGAACTGGTCCAACGACTTCTCCCCTTGCTTCTTCTCTGCACACATCACAAATCTGTCAAAAATCACATTCGTCATGGGCAGGAAGTGGTCTTGGAGGGCCTGTTTTACCGCATCATAGGTGACCACCTGAAGATTCAGGGAGTCATAAATCCTGTGGACCTCCGTGCCTGCTGAATATACCATCGTGACCACCTTTGCATCCTCATCCGTCTCTCCTGAGGCCCTGAAGAACATTTCTAGCTTCTTCACCCACAGCAGCCACTTCGGCCCCAGCTTGGATGGTGGGCCTGTGGTACCGAATTCAGGCATGGGTGCCAAGGTACTGTGCAACCTGCGTGGGACTGGCACTGGGGCTCCCTCTTCTCCCGCCTCCTCACCCATGGTGGTGACTGGGTTGAGGGTACCGCCGTCAAGTCAGCCCTGAACTGCATGCACTGACCTTCAGGAACCCAGGATGGTGTCCAGGCATCAAATTGCTCTGGATGGAGGCGTGGTGGGCCTGCAGCAGGTGTGGGAGGCGCCTTCAGCCTTTATCTTCTTCTCTTTTAGATGAGCCACGGCCCTTTATCACAAAAGGGCCATGCAGTGTCCAAAAATTGTTGAAAATGTTCCACATTACAGCCGGCGCTCGAGCACCCTAGTGGGCTGCAACCGCTGAGATCCGCGTGTATCCCAAGATGGCCGCCGGCCAAGTGCGTAGGTTTGTGACCGCGTGGGGAAAGAAAACACTTTCTCCGACTCAGCAGCAGCCGGAGCAATGCTGCGTTCCCCACCGTCGCAGTTCCTTGTCGCCAGTGTTAGAGGTGGCATGTGGCCCCCGAATGCACACACACGCTTGCACGCATGCATACAGAGACACACAAGGGATGCGTGTTGCTGGTACGGGGTACCGGCTGCAACTGCCGTCGGGACCTCCTTTATTAACCATGCACATGCGTGGCCCAGAACGAGGCTCGCGCATGCGTACAGTGCGTACGTACTACGCAACATCAGTGTCACAAGACACATTAATGAATGCCAATGAAAAAGCATGTCATGAGTAATCGACTTGTGCTCCAGGAATGCTTCATATTTTGTGTTGAATCGTGGATGATGGTGTTTACAAGGAATGGTGTTTCCAAAACGAATTTTTACTCCTTTGAGATGTTGCATCCACTTCCCCTTTCACCCCCAATCATTCTCATCCAGTCTTAGTGTATCCTGACCCTCAGACGTGCTTCAGCCTATGCTGTGTGCTATGCCTCTGCTGCTCCTTCTTTTCTTTACGACACCACCTCAGTCTGAGGGGGATGCTTCCAGTATCCCACCTAACAGGTCTACTTCAGGTTTCAAGTAATTGTTTAAAATCCATTCCCCTAACCTAGACATCTGAGAACCTTCATAATTTCCCAGTTGGCAATCTCTTTAAACTCATGGAGTAAATGGATCGTGGGGCAAGGAAAAATATTGAATTTTGAATGGCCATGCAGACCTTGTTTAGTCTCACACTTCTGGCATGCAGACATACCCAAGTTGGAATGCAAAGGCTGTCAAACACTCCACTGTGTGAATCTCACTCACACATCATTGCACTTACCACCCCCGGCTCTTCTGTGTGGGCTAGGGTCTTCGCAGTATTTTTGAGTGATCATATGTCTAGTGATCCACGTGGGGACTCAGATGTCCAGTTACACTTGTCATATCGTCCTCAGAGAATTCTAGCACACATCAACAATCGTATACCAGCGAAAGTGAGCTCTTTAATTCCCAGAACTACTGGAAGGCGGTGTGCTGTTCAACGATTGTGGCCAATGAGAAGCTCTTGGAGACATTCTGGCAATGTCTTTTCAGCGTTCACTTATTTTCCTTGTCACGTTGTCTCTATCTTAACATGTTGGGGGTTATTTTGAAAGTCCCCCGGATTGGAAAACATTTGTAAGAGAAATGTTTCACATGAACGTCTTTTTTTTTTCAAAACTGGACAATTTTCTTTTTGCTTTGAGGCGCCGTGAGGGCCCTCAACGGACTAACAGTGCACGACTTGCATCCCGGCTCTGCGTCAAAAAACGCCAGCATACGTTTTCAACTGGTGCATTCCTAGGGGATCTGCCTGCTTTTTAAACCTGGTAAAAGCTGGCAATTTTCACAGGAATCCATTGTAAATGCCTCCCGCAAATGTTCTTACTGGAGGCAATTTCACTTTTTTCAGCATGTAGTAGACAAAAAAGTTGTTAAGGAGATTTTGCCCGTTTGATCAACTTTATTTTTACCAGTAAGTTTTAAAAATTAGCAAAATTGCATGAAGGGAGCTTTTTGAACACAACTGCAAAGGTAAATGACCACCACTTCAAGTGTCTTATCAAAACTTGGCTTTTCAGCAAATTCTAACCAGTACCACTTCATCCTAATTGTCCAGACTGTTTCTGTAACTAGCATTTTGCCATTACTGTATTGCCTGTTTGATATCAAATGATGCAACTAATCCTACTTGTATTGCAATGTAACCGCCCTGGTATCCAGATAAGTAAACCTATGTAACCTACAGTGTGATAACTCCGGGTTTGGGCGTGTAACAAATGCTATTAATAAATAAATAAACATATACATGGCTCCCTCCATGCATTTTACTCGAATACAAGGGGGGCCCCGGGGGGAACGCAAAGCGTTTCCCCCCGGGGAGTTTTTGGTGCTGCACACGGCCAGCGAGTGGCCGTGAGGGGCAGAGCGCCTCCCGGGGGTATTTAAGGGCTCAGGGAAGGTTCGGGAGGCAGGCGACGGTTAGGACTTGGTGATTGTCCTGCCCTCCCACCCCGTCATTTTGGTTTTAGGCTGGTGTCTGGTTATGGAATATGGGGGGGTCCATTGTTCATGGCATTGTGCGGGGGGTTTTAGATGACATGGCGAGTTTTTTATGAGTTTTGGGGTCTGTTAGGATGGTAGGGGTTGGTAGTTTTGTGTGACAGGTCAGGGCATTGTGAAAGTTTGTGTGTAATATATGTTGCTGATGTGGCAGGTCAGGCTGGCTGCAGGTCATAGGATTGGGAGTTTGGTGTAGAGGGGAGTTTGAAGGGTGTTGAAGTGGGTCGGGGCGCCGGGGGCATGGCCCCTTTTGATGTGGGGGGAGGGAAGCACAATGGGGGAATGACACGGGAAAGGATGGGATGGCGCTGTTTGCACAAGCAGGTCACCCCGGGGGAACAGGTATTGAGCCTGGAGGGGCATGGCCCCTGGGAGAAAGCGGGACGCCTGGAAAAGGGGCAAGGAGACGGTAGGGTCCAAGGGATAATTAGGGAGGAAATGGGTTATTTAATTATTTAATTGTTGGGGGAAAATGAAAATGTTTAATTTATTTAATTGGTTGTTAAAATATTTCTTTAGTTTGTTAGGCCATGGAGCCAGTTAAGTGTTTTGATTGTAAGCTTTGGCCTGTCACATTAAAGCGACCTTTTCCACTTTTAAATGAGTCTGGGTTTTTGTGCAGTAAGCCAAAAATTACCCATTTCCCCCCATGGTATAAGTGTGTCACTGTTTTGGAGACATGGGCCTTATTACGGGTCCGGCGGTAACCCTGCCGGTGCTACTGGCGGGTTGTCGCTGGCTTGTAATATTTTATCACGCCTGACTTCCTGGTGCCACCGGAAGTTTACAACTCTGGTGGCCTGGGAAGTCAGGTGCTGGGAAAATTGAAGTACCCATTCCCAGAGAGTCCATAGGACTCTCTGGGAGTGGGGACATGGAAGCGCCAGCACCGTTGCTAATGGTGCCGGCATTTCCGTGAAGTGTTTGCCTACTGTGGCCGCTGCGCCCAGCAGCGACAGACCTGTCGGGCGCAGTGGCCACAGCAGGCAAACACAGAGTTTGCCAGTCTGGAAACAAGGGTGTTTCTGGACCGGCAAACATGTAATGAGGCCCATGGATATTTTTTAGTGATCTAAATTTTGAAGGAAGTAATAGTGAGATTCTAGGTAAAGATAATTGAGATATTCTGTCACGCCTAGCCTTCCTTCAAGCTCCAATTTGTTTATTGTTCAAGAGTCTTGGAGTGTGTTTAATGTAGCTTGAAACTATTTTAAGTTAGTTAATTGGTTTATCTTCTCTTTTATTAACTGTACTAATCATGCCACTTCATTCCCCTTCTGCCTGCCTTTGACCAAGCCTTTGTAGCCCCTCTTCTGAGAACGACCATAGGTCAAATATGCTGTTCTTAGGAATTTCTTCCACTCAGGGGGGCCTACAACCACGTTTTAGCTCAATGAACCCTTCACAGTGGAGAAATATCAATCTGCGTATCAGACTGGTCCAACCCACAACCATCCATCAGCAAACCCAGACACGCATTTCGGCCATGTTGGGCATCCACAGTGAGGTGAAGCGGAGCCTCTCTAAGGCATAATGAGCAAGGGGTCCATGTCTGGATTACTCTGGGTTACTTAGGGTGAAACCCCACGTTTTACAAATCAACAAAGGGTGTGGGAGCCCTTCTACTGAGAACGAACATGGGCCAAATACCCTGCTAAATAGGATTTCTCCTGCTCAAGAGGGTCTACAACCATGTTTTAGCCCACTGCACTCTTCACAGTGGTGTAGATTTACATGTTTGACTATCCACTGCACAACACTACACGAGGACTTTGCTGATGCAATGATATGCAGGATTCAAAAGGTTTAACATATAACATGTAGACTCTTTCACAGACTAAAGAAATGAGAGCCAACTAGCTACATCGTTACCCCCCATCCCAATTGCCACTCATATTAGCTCTGTATATTGTTCACTGTGCTGCACTGGGTCCATAAATATATATATGGCACTGCATTGGTTGTGTTTTTTGTGTATTGAATAATCTCTGCACTGTAGGGCCGTACTGCATTGCTAATGGCCCGCACCCCATGTTAGCAAGCATAAGATGCCATGCAGAATTGTGTTTTTTACTCGGAATGAAGCTAAATGCACTAATTAGTGCTTGTGGTCACAGCGATCTGTAGCACCTCGTTTGTAGGGTGCTTTCCTCCACGCCGTTGGGCCCACACAGCCTCTCTCATCATGGCTGCTGCTATTGTCTGCTGCGATGTTCGTTTCACTTGCCCTTCCCCTGGCTGCCTGTGATTGTTGCTTGCCTACATCTTCTGCACCAATCAGGCGAGCCGGGAGATGAATGCCGGCCCGCCTCTAAGACCTGTGAGGTAAGGCCCCTGTCTGCTACCAGGGTGCTCCAAGGCTAAATGTTGTCCCTTGCTGTTAACTTGAATGTGCTGTTCAAATTGACTTTTACATCTCTGTGCCTCAGCAGCCCTGCAACATGGGGTTAGGCTCCATGTATTTGCCCACCATATTGACTTTTGCTTTCTGTGCCGCAGCCGCCTTGCAACATGGGGTTAGGCTCCATGTATTTACCCATCTGATTGACTCTTACATTTCTGTGCCGCAGCCGCCCTGCAACATGGGATAAGGCTCCATGTATTTGGCCTTATGATTGACTTTGGCACTTCCGTGCTGCAGCCGCCCTGCAACATGGGGTTAGGCTCCATGAATGTGCTCACTTTGAACTCTTTTTGCACTATGCTTGTGATCTACCTACCGCTGTACGTTTCTATATGATGTAATCACTTCCTGCACTTAATTTCTGTAACCTGAAGCACTGTAACCTATCTCTTAAGTATAAGCGACTAGATACTTCTGGGTTTTGTGCGCTATATAAATAAATAAATACCAAAAAGAGGAAAAGGCCTCTGCCATCATGTAGTGCTACAGGGTTAATGTCATTTAGTGCCCTGGCATAACAACCATGGCGCTAGTGGGTGTAGCTCGAGTGATGAGCATTAGCTGTTTCCTTTGTTAAAAGACAACAACATAAAATTCATCCAAGATGGCCATGACAGAAAGTGCAAAGGGAGCTTTCAGAGTCCCTTTTACAATTCCATTGATGGACGGGAGTATTCCTGGAGATGGGGATCCGGGAGCAACACCAGCAAGGTAAGTGTACTTCTCAAATGTGGGGTGTTAATGAGTTGGGGCAAGGCAGAAAGGTCCAGTGTGACATGGTGAATTAGGGTCAGGCAGAGACGGTGAGATGGAGGAGAGTGCAAAAGCAAGCAACAGCTTCCTCGGGACACATGCCTTTCCAAGAAAATGAAAGCGGGCATCCCCCAAAAAGGCATTTAACACTCCCCAATGAGAGTCAATAATGGACACACCCCTGGAGGGAATTAGACCAAGACCAAGTGCGGGTGAAATTAAAAGTCTTTTATCTAAACCAATTTAGAGCAAGCAAAGAACTCTGCATAGCTCTGAGAGCGCTCTGACCATAATTAGAACACATTCACATTATATTACAAAACCGTGTCACCTATGACATGGGAGCTAGGGATTACATGAATAGAGAGGATTGGACAGAGACGATAGTACATTATAGAAACTATAATGTCGGTGCTTGCTGATTGGTGAGACGTCACTTGGCGTTGAGATGAGGCGTGTAGGTCAGCTGGGCTCATCGGAGTGGAGAGTCCGGTCATGAGCCGTCCAGCTTGATACACTGTGAACTATGCTAACTTATGCACTTTTGCCCTTGTGGCCACTCATACTCATTCACAAATCATTCTAAGTTATATCACCTTGTAGAGGATAAGAAGTCATTAATCTAACATCACACAAAGAATAGCATATAACTCTAAATACTCGCAATACATCATTATAGAAACACTACATGAAAAGGAGGCTGTTTAGGAGCTCAGGTGCTCTGTCAGGGGGCACATGTCTGGGATACCTCCAACGATCAGCTCTGTTAGAACTAAAAGGGGCATATTTATAGCTTGTTAATACAAGAGTAAATATATTACCAGCATGGCCAGTCGGGGCTGGGGTGGACTAGGTCATTGGGGCGAATACCTGGCACATCAAAAAGGAGACGGGATGTGAGGGACTCATTACCCGTAATTCTCTATCCAAAGCAGTTTTATGGGGCCATCGTATAACAGAGGGTGGGGAGGGGAAAGGTAAACACTTCAGTGTAGGCATGGCAAGACGACAAGGAGTTTTATCTGTATTGTCCCAACGTTCATAAGCAGAGGCCTTTAGTTGTCAACCCAGCGTGTGAAGGGGGGAGAGGGTGGGGGCTGATCATGCACTCCAGCAGGCAAGGGAGAAAGAGGGCCCAGGTGATTCTGCTTTGTCTGCATTATGGGGTTGCATGCATATCTTATGAACGAGGGATAGGAGCGAGCCAGCACAGGTACACATACATCAGAGATTATGTAGACGTTGTAACACGTATATGTAATTCACGTTTTTCGTTTATCATAGGTACCATGTTTTTAGCATAACATCTATAAACAAGAGGTCTTGCTCAACATCATATAGCTGAGGCTTCACATTTAAACATGGGGCACAGCTGATAAAGAACTTACATTATACAAATGAGGTAGGAACTGGTTAATGCGTGTTAATTGGTAGTTGACAGGGTTTTGCTTACAACGTACAGTGCATAATTTCAATGCTCAGGGATCAAGTGGCTACTTATAGGGTCTATTAAACAGTGGGTACTTGGTGCATTCAGGGTGGGTGCATTTTAAATCAAATGCTTCTTGAGAGCTTTTGCTAAATATACATCAGTTTTATACATTGTTTCTCGTGTTGTGCAGCAACAGTGACCACTAAATAAAACGGATTTAAACATACACGGTGTGGATCCAAGTGCCCGTCATCTTGGTTGGGTATGTGCAATCAATCCCATAAGTTTAAACTGAATTTATCATCCTTTCAGGTGACTGAGCTACATGGGTGAACTGGGGTGGCACACAGGTTTGGCATTCTTACCTGGCACTTCAAAGTGGGTTACAGGGATAGGGGTTCCGCACAACATATATTATAGATGCAGGGGTCGGGAGGGGACAGGCCATACTTCATGAAGACAGAGTTGTTTTTCTCAGACCCCAGCTCTTGATCTGGTCATGGGTAGGTCAATGATGTACTTCTGAAGGAAGATGAAAGATACAATGTTTGTAATGTGGCTTCATCGCGCCTAGTCTCCCGTGAGAACGGACCTTCACCGGAGCTGCCCAGAGGAGGAGGGAGAGGGAGGCGCTGGGCTCACTGTGCGCAGTCAGCAAGTGGGGAGAGCTGCAGCCCTGCGGGCTGCATGTCCCAGTGAGGCCTAAATTGGTTTTTCTAAAATGGAGTCTATGAGTAACACAAAATGGAGTCAGGATCTGACTACAGGGTGAGCCGTGCAGTCCCATGTGTCGATCCACAGCCACCCCGCATAGGTGGCTGCCGGGATAGTCATAGGCTACACATTGGGAGGGAAATGGAGGGGAGGGGGGGGTCCTAAAGACCTTTCCTCCCATACAAAAATTTGGCCAGCGTTCCAAGCAAACTGGTTCCAGATATGTGGGTGCTTACTAGGCAATATAACCCGGTAGGGTAATGCCTGCGGGGCCATGGTTAGAAACCTGAGCTAATCAAGTGCTTTAACGTAGCCCCAGGGGCATTACCCGACTGGTAATGCTCCCCCTCCAAGGGTTATATAGCAATTTAAGTTGGGAAACGCTGCTGCAACCGTTTATCAAATTGAGAAAAAAAGAGCAAAATAAAATGGCCACTAGGAATTGTGGAGAAGGGACTACATCTAGTCCCTTCTCCCTTTCCATGGTGGCCATTAAAAAGAATGTTAAAAAAAGTCAACAGACAAAATGGCTGCCCTGGAAGGGGCAAAGGGACTACACATAGTCCCTACTCCCTTTCCATAGTGGCAACTCGTGGAAAGAACTCCCAGACGTAGCAGTCAAGCTCATTCACTCTTGCCGGGTACTAATATTTGGTATGTCCCTACTGGAACTCTTTGATCTGCGCATCTGTTGTCTTCTTGCTGTGCACGGAGCAAACATTGGGGTCATGAGAGGCTGATCATTTGTTGTATATACCGGTTTTCAAGAATGCTCTACCATTGGGTTCTTCGAGGCCAGTTCTTGAGCGCTGCATCCACTTTATCACGAAAGAACTTGTTGACAGTGAGTGCAAATTGGAGTTATTTATATAGGCAATGGTTATTTGGAAAACCTGTCGGGGCATCATTTTATGATCTTGAGGAACAGGTTTGGAGACTCCTGCTCTGCCAAATCTTTTTGTGGATATTCTTTAGGGGTGAATTCAGGAAATTGTCTTAAAACAATTTCTTCTGCTTGTGTCATACCCACATTAAAGTCAATTGAAATTGCCCAAAACTACGTAGTCTGTAATGTGGTCTATCCATGTCAACTCATTCACACACTCACTCCTCACTGTGGTACTTTGGGCTTTTTCTGTTTCTTGAATCACATGTGCTGCAAGGCTGTCACTCAGACTCATCCTCTTCCTGCCAACACCATCCCTCATTCCTTGTCTGTCTACTATCGATTGCCAAGTGTTCCTTCTTTATGCAATGACCAGTGCTATTTTTCAGGAATAGGATGTAAAAGATCACGATTAAATCGACGTCCAGTGACTACAATGAAAATGTTGCCCTCATCTTGTTTCTGTTTTACTAGATAAGGCAAACCATGACAAAGTCTGTACACAGTGCAAAATGTTAGTGGTAAGGTTTTTTAATCCTACCAAATTCAAACATAGGGAGATTAAGGGTCATTGAACGTGTAATGCTGGTTTAGAGCTTAAGAGTTACTCAAGGCTAGGTCAAAACTACAGGCTTGCACTTCAAAGTTCTGTGAAAGAGCTTAATTGTAGTCTAATGAAGTCCAGGAAGAGTTTCCAAAATAGATGATCAAACATGTGCATTGCTTTTGTCATTGCAATGAGAGACACATTCTGATTTTATGAACTTGTGGCAAAATGCCAACTGTAAGGGCAGAGGAGCCTGAGGTTTATTTTATTTTCGCAATAAAATGATGCAGGCTGCTTTGTCTCTGGAAGTTACATCTGCTCATCAGACCCCCTTTCATAATTCTCCATGCTAAAAACCATAGTGCACACATGTACCTCTGAGCCCATCTACTAACATGGATCAGGAGCTGCCTTGTGGTTTGGTTACATAGCAGTCACAATGTGGCATTTGAATTCCTGGCAAACAGTGATTCGACCAAAGGTCGAGCAGCCAGGATCACCTTTAACCGTGGATAGTCCTGCATCTAAATTAAATTACACAATTATGATCTCCCAGGACCTAAAGCAGTTGACAAATCTGAATAGAAACCATGTCTGGTTACACCATTATCTTTTCTGGGAATCTGCAACTATAGGGACCAAAACCTTTTGGTGAAATTATATTGACGATTTGGTTTAAGGTGACTTTCCTCTAAAGGTCTCCTTTGTATTCACTGTGTGGAACTGAGTCCCCCCCCCCCAGACAGGTAGACAGGAATTGCCTCAATGGGGCAGAGAGAGGCCCATTGCTTCTAAGGGCAGCCTATGCTAGGCCAAACGAAATCACACCAGGGTGGTAATTAACAGAGACTCTTTGATGTAGGCCGATAGGGGAGGGATGGTGTAGAGCAACTCAGGAAAGGACTATCCAGTAACAGAGGGGTTCCACTCTTGGGAATGTCTACAGCTCGTAGCCCCTCTCCCCACTTCCTACAGACAAAGCACTCTAGGTATGGCATCACCAGGCAGAAGATTCGGAATCAGCAGTCAGGATTGGAACCCATTCAGAAGGCTAGAAGGTAACCAATTCACAGTAGAAGACAGCCTATTTAATGTGGTGAGCATATCCCCTTGTTTGTATCATCTTTGAACATCTGAAGTAGAAGAAGGATTACATCTGAATCTATACTGGGAATACTGTTAGCTCCAAAGCCCTCTCCATAGAGGTGAGGACAGAGGCTGCAAGAAGGGAGAAATCGCCTTCCCGTAACCATCCTGTAACATTTGCGGTGACCTGCTGGCTTTACAAGGCATGCCACAAATGAGATCACTCGGACTCACGAACCTGTTCACTGGAGGTGACAAAACCCTGCAAGGGTGCTCTCATGCCTTCCAGGCTTGTAAAAGCAGAAGAAAGGACTTCCCCTTCCCCTGGAGAGCCTGTAGAGAGTCCCATAGATCCTAGAAGTCATCAAACCACTCTGGACCCTATTTCCACCTTGATCCATTTCCGAGCAGGCTTCAAGATGCCTTTACAAACCGCTGTACACATCTGCATTCCTCTATCGAGGTTCCTGCTTTTTGGTCCACTGTTGAGCCATTGAGCCACTGACTTCACCTATTGCCTGCTTGCGCTCCTAGTTTTTGAGCTGATCTCCATTGTAGAAATGCATCGCGTTGTTGGACTTCTTTGGGCCGACGCAACCGATTCGAAATCCAAACTCGACCCCATCACCTGCTCAGCTTCTTCACCCAATTCGAGACTGTTACCGGTAGAAGACTGCACTGCATTGCAGAATTGTCTTGCGCCGACTCACTATATACAGATCGGCTGGTCATAAAAACGTGTTAGTGCAATCCAATAATATTTACTTGAATATTTTTCAGCTTACCTTCTTACTTCGGGCTGTTGCTATTTTCAATATACGAAAAATGCACAGCATTAATTTTGTAATTCACAAAATGACTTAACAAAATGTCGGATTAAATTCACACATTTTCCCTTCACTCTCTTATCAATTCAGCAAATCCTTTAATGCCCACACAGATCACGAAACTTCATAAATAAAGGGATACAAGATTTAAATGTGAAAAAAATTGCTAATAGAGATTCCCAGCAATACCTTTAGTTGTTGCCCTACAGGTAAGATAAATGCAATGTGCATTGACATTTCCCAAAATTCGATTGCTAATAACTTTTGACTCTTTTTTCAAAAAGTATTTTTCGTCCAAACTGGCAATTTTGGGACAAATTCGTCCAACGGTTCAAAAGTTATGAAGCATTAAGAAAAAGTGATTTTCAGCCTACTCCCATTTATTTTACCATAGGGAAAAAGGTGGATCTTTGAACACACGCACAGAGAAAACCGCTGGAAGTGTTTGAACCAAATGAGAAACAACTGTGGCACAAACCGGTGCAGATATTCCTATTTTTGGTTTGGTGTAAATCTGTGCAGTTGTTTTAGAAAATAATTATGGTGAAGGGGGTGCCCCCGACCAAAAACACTGTTATATATCTCCCAAGGTGCTTTGCAGTAACTGAGGCATTTCACAAATGTCCTTAATCTTCTTTTTTTCATTTATGCTGGCGGTTCTCACAATAATTTTCCTGTAATTTTGCAGTATAGTTAAGCAAGCACAAAAGCAGGAGGCAGGCCCCAAAAATGTAGTGGGTAATTTTACAACAAATGTTAATTGCATGGAGGGGACCACAAACATTCATACTTGTGTGCCATGGTTGTGTGCTGTGGCACAGTGCCTACTGCCTGTGGGGCACAGACTTTCACAGCTGAAGTCTATGGTCATTGGGTCCTGGATAATATATAATATAACAACACTGTTGAAAGTCATTGAAAAGAACATAGTTAAGACAGAGTAAAGATGATCTAATTAATCGCAACAAAACTCATGAATCTCTATGGATGTGGGAAGTGATGACATTCTTTACATGAGTCACCCCTGTTGCTCAAACCACAAACACATACTTGAGATCACATCAGGATTAACATGAGATACAAATTACATCAGGGGTTGTCTCCACATGGCTGACTCTGAATTAAGATTGTTGTCATTTACACCAAATTGCATGGGTTTTGTTATGATGAATTGGATCATTTTAATTCTCTCTTGTCTGAACTTGTTCACAAATGTCTATGTAAATAATAATTTTAAAAAAGGGCACCTGGTTGAACCCTGATAAACCCAGGTGGGTATACACTATTAAGTCATCAAAAACAATCAGGGTGAAAGCGTCCGACAGTCAGGAACACTCTTCTTCCTTGCGGATCCCCCGCAGCCACCAGACGTATACCGCTGGCACCGGGCTTTCTAATTGGGAAACACTCCAGCCCAACAACGCTTGTCTGCGCGGGACGTAACCCACTTGTTAGATCCATGTTTAAACACATGTTACTAGGGGACTTTTCCCCATAAGGCGGATAGGACTCCTCGCAATCATCACCCTTGGAGGGGGGGGGCATTACCGGTTAGGTAATGCCCCTGGGGCTGCTTTAAAGCGCTCGCTTAGCTCAGGTTTCTAACTATGGGCTAGGGGCATTACCCTACCAGATTATATTGCCTAATGAGCACTAATAAATTGGGCATTTAGGTGACAGCATCTCCCACCAATTAAGAGAGGGCAACTTGCAAGAACTTACTGCAGCAAATAATTAATGACGATACCCTACGGACACAGATAATACATCATTCCCCGTCCTGAGGAAGGACAATTCCACTCAAGCGCCAACAATAAGCTTTATCTGGCCGAAACATTATAGTGTCGACAACCTCCTTTTGTAATATCCAGTGTTTAATGTCACACTGTTGTCTCTGTATTCCAGAAATGCACAATGTTCTGGTTGGCACATGCTTTTTGTAAATGTATTGTTGTAAATGAAGGCAAACATGTTTTGTATTAGTTGAATCCTTTGGATTCGATTGGATGGCACACACCTGTACTACTAATTTGGAATGAACACAGTGTCCTGTTTGGTTTGTGGTTTTTATCCTTGAAAAAATTGACATGTTTAATAAATAACCCAGGGTCAAAGACTTTGCTGACCTAACATTAAGAGTGTACATTCTGTGTTTGTGTATGAGCGCATCAAAGGACTGTATGTGTGATCTTTCACCCTGATTGTTTTTGATGACTTAATTATGTAAATAATAAGACAGGAATCCCTCTCAAAGTGCCAAAAAGAAATACATTTTGAAGATAATGTTTAGACAAAATATAGGCACGATTTCAGACATGATTCTTATCAAATTCCCCATTTACACGTACATAAACAAGCCTGGAGGTGACCATGTTTTCCTTTTGCAAAGTATAGCAAAATAGCAAGCTAGAACACAGATCGATGAAGGGTGAAAGAAAAAACAGAGTGGGATACATTATTCTTAACCAGATATTTAAAAACATATGATCTTGTTATATATATTGGGGCTTGGCCTTTTCAAACCCATTAAGTCTGTCACACATACCTGCTCAAGAATTCAATAGTGTGGACTCTTCCTCCATGCGATTCTGTTAAATAATATTCTTTGGAATCATCAAGCAATGAAAAATTAACTTTACTGCCTCCTACCATCAATTTCCAATGTGTACAGCATCTGAACTGTGGCTATTCTATTATATGTTGTCAACGTTTGAGGGTGACTCGCTTGTGTGATCTACAAGGCTTAGTCCATGCTATTCATAATTGTTTCATATTTAAACATTTTCGTTGGACCAAGATTGTACCAGTGGGAACATACTTCTTGCTCTTCCCAAATCTCCCTCTTATTTATTAGTACAGAGGTAATCCAGAGCATCTAGTGGCGTGGGCCTCAAGATTTATTTGGATCATTCAGCATGACACCCCATCCCTCTGCAACACAATGCTTGGATCCCACTGTAGTTCAATTTTTGTCCCAGTATGACTGGATCTACTCAAAGGTTTTACATTGAGATTGTTTATTTTTAAGAATTTTAAGAAACAAATGTCATTGCACTAGTTTGGGATCCATTTCTTATCAAGCCCCATCTTACTTGTGGGAATCTGTTAGGTCTCTTCCTTCACCCATTGTTTCATAAAGCAACACAATCCCATTTTTTACACTCATCGAAGGGTGCAACATGAATTGTCGTACCCATGCGGATGACACTAAAATCTACTGTTAAGGCTCAATAAGCGGTGATTCCTTGTCAGGTTTAATCAGCTTCCCTTTGATCATTGAGGCCTACATGAAAGCAGCATCAGCTGGCTTCAGCTCAATTCTGTCAAGACAGAGGTAACCCTCTGTAATACTTAACTCCTGTTGGATCAATCCTTTATCTAAAAGCTTTCCACTTTATTTTTCTAAAAGCTTTGGAGTTCAACTTGATAGGGAAAGTTACCTTTAGCCTCCAAAAATAGTATGCAGTTGTTTTGGGAAAATGCAGCTGGTAATAAAGGTGCTGTCTTTCCTGTGCCAGAAGGACAGGAGTGCCATTATGGGTGTAGCAATCAATCCTAGTCTTGACTATGGTGCCTCTCTCAAAGTGAGACTATCTACTGAAGCTTTAATGGTGTGGGACTTAAAAGGGCAGGCATTTCCAGGTAGCCCTCTTGACCTGTAAACTCATTAATCATACAGGACCAGACTTCATGAAAAACCCTGTGCTGTGTCCAAATCAGGAGTTACATGATCATGGCTGAGATAGATGAAGTGGAAACATGTTCTTGGAAGGCTTCCTATGAAGAAAGTAACCATCTGCTCCTATTTACACATTCTTGCACATGGGTGTGGGACGATGTAATGCTCTAAAATGATCATTAGCTTGCACAGATCGCATTTTCTTCTTGTGTGTGGGGAACCATATGCTCATCTTCCAAGAGGAAGCCATGACTCAGTGTTGGCTTCTTTTCTAGAAAAATAGAAACTCATTTGATTTAATGATATAATTGTAGGTTTCTCAATTATTTTTTGATAGGAAAAAGAGGTTTGTTTTGGGCCATTTCACTGTAACAATAGCTGATCAATTACTCCACCAAAGCAGTCCACAACCTATCAAAGCAGTCTATAACCTACTTACCCTTCATTGAGATGCAGAAGTTATTATTGTTGTATATAATGTAAATGGATAAAACTTCAGATGATCCTAAACTGACATGTTTGAGATCTTTGAGGATTGATCAACTGACAAAAAGATATGAGAAATACTTGTTTGTCAGATGCTAGATACAGGAAGACACAGTGGTTAGCTATGAGACGTCTATGAGGCATAGCATGTTGTTTGTTTCGTTGCCTCTTCCAATCCTTGCGTACAAGATATCAAAAGAGAATAACCGCTGGTTGCAAAGCTTGCAAGGGATAGGTTCCGCCAAGCCCACTGAGAAGAGTTTCAATAACTTGCCCACCATCTATTTTGGCAATACAGTAGGCTTGGGGCTTTTCGAAGGCGGCAATTGTCCAGAGGTGAATGATTGTCGCAATCTATACACTCTCAATCCCCTAGGAACCCTTTCTTTCTTCTCCCCCATAGCCACTCAGTGCTCTAGTGCAGGGGGGTGGACTATAAATCATTAATCAAAATAAATAGGTAATAATTCACAAAACATATTTATTGAGGGGCAAATTTGTGGGACAGCCTTCACTGTTTCTCTGTATTTTATGATCATTTGTGATTATTATTCTTTACTCTTTCTAAGCAAATGTTTCCAACAGTAGTAACAACATTTTCTATATTTTCTTATAAAGGAAAAAGGGACAACTTGGATACTTCACCCCATTCAAAGATCTCCAGGTTCCTTTTCTTAACCCTTCTTCTTCTCCACTCCTGGAGTTGTTCATGAGAAGTTCACATGATTGTGTTATTCTTCTTAGCAGAATGTTGTGAACACATATGTGATTATTTGGTCCTCTTACAGCTTAAAAAGGGACACAGGGCAAAAGTGTATTGCTTTAACTGAAGGGGTAAATGTGTAGCTACTAAACCTCCCCTTCTCTCAAACTATTACTTAGTTTCATAAAGTGCAGTCTTATCTTCAAAAAGATTCCAAATCACTACTGCATGGTGTCATGGCCGATAAAAGACAAATAAAAGGCAAGGTTTCAAGGTTTGATGGCCTTTACTAAGAAACAGAAATACTAACGCAACATATACTGGCAAACTCAAAATGCCAAATGGAATCAGTCTCTCTGGAAGACTATATTCCGTCAGTACTCCCCTCTCTTGCTAACTTTGTCGATTAACAAAAAGCCACTACCAATATTTTGGGGTTTAAGTGCCCCAGCATTCCTTTCTTGTCTCCTGTGGTTGGTTGCCTGGTTTTCTCAGAAGTTGGTAGTATGTCATACTTCTCTGGGTGTAGAATCAATGCTACCACCTCTGTTGTGCTTAGTTGTGTGGACATAGGTTAGACTTCAGACTCCTGTATAATTTCACCAAAATCAAGGTGGATCCTGCCACAATCTATTCTATCATCACCTGGGTCTCAGTCATCCCAAGATCTTCTTGCCCTTTGACTTTCTCCTTTTACCTTTATTTAATCTCTTTACATCCCACCGACATGGATATTTTCCTTTTACTCCTGTCCAGTCCTCACCACTCTGTGCCTCTCTCCTCCTATCCTCTTGGTTTTACTTCTCCTAACCTCTCCTTGTGTCCACCACTGCTTTTCCTTCTCATCTGCTCTTTAGGTTTCTGGCCACCTGCTACTTAATATTCTCTTTTCCCTGGTGCAACTTCTCAGGTGCTTTCTCCACCTTCTCCTTGTTTCTCCTCTCACCCTCTTTCACGTTATTCTTCTTCCTGACCTTTGGTTCAGTTGTTCTCTCCTCCTCCTGATAGCTGCTCTAACCCACATTCACCTCCGCTGCACTCCTCATTGTCTCCACCACCTCCTTTTCCAACACTTCCTATTAATTCTCCCCCCCCTCCTTTATGCCTTTAGCATTCTCTTTGCACTGGGATGCCCTGTCCTGCTTGCCGTGTCTTCAAATCCTGACTTCCACATCTTTGCAAATCCTATGGTCTTTTTTATGATCCAGCTTGCCAACCCCCTGAAAACCTAATTGGCTGACTTCTCTTAACTGGAGTTTTGTGTCATGGGAGCCTTGTGATTGGGTGACTCACTGCCGGACTGTGAACCGCCAACTGATACAACTCGATGTGGTCTGGTGTGGTGGTGTGGACCTGCAGTTTGAGGTTTCAATGCTGGGACCCAGCATCTTCGTTTCACTTGTTCAATGTCCGCAGAGCAGAAGCCTATTGTGAAGCTTGTAGTCTTTTCTCATCATCCTGCATAAGCTTCCAGGGTCCTGCCCTGAGATTCCTTCCACAGGCATGTGCAATCCAAGCTGTGAGCCAACCTGTGGAAGAAGCGTGCTGAGGGCACACTGTCCCTGCTCAAAACATGCCCTGCAAATGTCATTGTCTGGCTTGTGAGGCCTAGCTGCAGTGATCCCATAGTCGGGTGCAGTAAGAAACTCTCGTGGTTTCAGAGCACTCTCCACATTGCCAGAGCCAGTCTTCCTCTGTGTAAGAGTGCCAGAGATTCCAAGAAGATGTGGTCTGGTTTCATCAACATCACATTTCCCAATATAAATGCCAACCAAATGCTAATTTCCCTGGGTCTTCTTGTGAATGGGGTGGGTTGCACTTGTAGTTAATGAACTAATCTGATATAATTGCCCAGGGATTGACTTAGACAGGTGGGGATCAGCCACTTCCATCCTTAAGGGATGACTTCACATAGCAGGTGCTGGCTGCCCATCGCTCCTCTAGTGGTATCTGAGACATGGGACTTTGTCACAATGCCAAGTCACAGTTTTTAACATAGATAGTTTGGTTACATTATTCTCCCCCCACCCCACCATATCCACACCCTGTTTTTGTTGAGTATATGTTCTATCCCGATGATTTCCCAGGATGAAAGGATTTTAGGGCTTCATTAAAATCATTTAAATGTCTAACTACTGTGTAGCGTTTTGGGTCCTTAGTCACACTGGTGTTTGGCCTGTGTGAGAGACATGCCTGTTTTACATTTATGTATAAATATGTTTCAATTTAGCAGGCATATATTCAAGTAAAATAATAGTAAGTCCTCTGTGACTCATTAGCGGACTCCCCCAAGAGATATCCTGTGGGTGCAGCCCTAATCATAAGTACTGATATCACAATTCGATCTTCCTTTAGTCTGACCTATGATTCTCAGACGATGGATATTAAAACGCCACATCAACCTAAGTGATCACTGCATGATACATGCCTGTCGCGAATACCTAAGATGGTCCACACTGGTAGCCTCGGAGCTGAGTGCAGTCATCACTGCTTTACTGACTTTGGTCCTTTTCCTCACTGCTTTCCGAAAAGGCTGTTAGTAACTCCCTGACTCAAAGACTTCTCTTGATATGTACAATCCTGCCGGTTTTCAATCAAACTCTCAGCTCCCATTTCTTAGAAAAACTCATGGAGGTTGTGGTAGCTACACAACTGCAAACGTTTGTGTAGGATACCCATCTACATGATGATTGTTAAATGGGTTTTTGCCCAGGTAGAGGAAAGGAAATCATAGTCCCCTGAGCTGCAGATGACCTGAGGATGGTCATAGATGGCGACCCGGTCGGAACTCTGATGTTATTGGATCTGTCAGCTGCATTCTACACCGTCGGCCATCCCATACTCTTGGGGCACCTCAGTTAGCTTGCAGATGGACAGCATGGGGCTTATTTTAGTTAATTCTCTTGGATGGGGTGCCACAAGGTTTCTCTTTAAGCCCAGTCCTTCATGAAACCTTTTTCAGATTTGGTACACTCATGGGGGGCTCACATGTTACATGTACGCGAACGATACTCAGATCATCCTCCATTTGGGGGATGAATAAGAAAGTCTGTTAGATCAGTGTAGTCGCTGCATGCAGTAGCTAGGTGGGTGGATGAATCAAAACAGGTTAAAGTTTAATACTCTGAAAACAGAGCTCTTTCTCTGAGGTAATAAAGACTTGATGGCCCCTCTGATGGAGGATAACAAGGTGTTACTATATAAAAGGTGATCCTTTGTGTGGGCCAATTCCCCTCACAAGTTAATAAGGTCTGGAATCTGGGAGTCTTGATAGGCTCCGCTCTATCTTTTGATGCCCAGATTAGTCGTGTGACTCCAGCCTTTTTTTTCACCTCAGATCTCTGCATCAGATTTTTGATTATTTCTCCTTTTTCAGAAAGTCCAATTGTCCAATGCTTTTATTTCTGTAATTCTTTCTATCATGGCCTTCTTAAAGTCTCTTTACATAGGCTTCAAATCATTCCTAGCGCTGCTGCTCGGTGGGTGTACAGGTTGAATCACAGGACATGTTACACCTGTGCTCTGCCTGCTTCATTGACTTCCAGTTGGAAAAGGGAATAATGTAAAGCACTTACTCTAGTGAATAAAGCCATCTATTCACCGGGACCTGTTTTCTAAAATAATATATGTATCCCTTATAGACCTACTAAGACTATTCAATTCTCCATTGAGTGACTGCTACAAATCCCCAGGTTTCGACTGGAACAATGGGGTGGCCGAGCGTTCTCAGGACTGGTTGGTTATTTGTGGAACTTCTTAACTATCCTGCTATGGTGAATTCCTGACCTGACTTTCTGCTGGGAGTTAATCCACTTCTTCTACCCGTGTTTACGGGTTGATTGTTTTCAGCTTCAGCAGCATGATGCCCATTGGGGTGTACGTCTGTGCTTTATAGGCATGAACAATATAGCATGCCCTAACATAACACAACATGTAAGAAATAAAGACTAGGTTGTAATGACTGTTTCCCTTTGTAATACATGTTTTAAAAGACTTTCATTTGAAAGTCTACATTTTGATCGTGAACATTTGGTCAAAATTGATCAACGACGTATACATGTATGTGTATATGGTGGTAGGGGACTAGGGGGTGGGTTGTGAGGGGATGTAAACTGAGGGGTGGTCTAAGAGGTGGGGGGGGACACCCCCTCAAAAAAAATTAAGAATCCAATTTATGCCGTTAATCCCTACTTATCTACAGCTCTCTGTTCCTTCCCAAAAGTAGGTTTGCCTTCAATGAATACCCCAAATAGAAATATACAAAAACAAAGTGTGTATGAAAAAAAAGCTGTAAATAAAGAAAAGCAAATAAATATATACGCATTTAGCACCCGTCTGGTTGTGAGCAACCAATCAGATTGCTTGATAGGTGTGGTGAAGCCAATGACAAAGTCCTGCGTTCTGTTCAAGCAGTTTGCTATTCTGGGTACCCCCTTTCTGTTCCCCACACACACACCTAACATTCTGTCTCCTCTTCTCCTCAATGCCATCCTACCTACTACTATCATCAGCCAGCTGCTAGGGAAATTGAAAATTGACTCTTCTGAAAGCTCCTGTTGCTGTTTTCCTGGTGGCCATCATGGCTGAGTTCTATTTTTTGAGTCGAGTGTTGAGTGGCCCTCGTCAACTCCAACAAGCCTTTTTCCACAAAGGGAAACCATTAGCACTTCAGACTTGATGCCTGGATGTCACTGGCGCTAGAGGTAGGAGTATCGAGACATATCCAGTTGTAATGGCTCTAGGTTCATGTAAACATAGCCTGTGGGGACTTGCCACCCAGTGCAGCTTACTACACCCAGCACTATCACCCAAAGAATGTAGTGTAATGTAACATGGTCTTATACAGCACAATTGTAATTTGTCAGGAATCTGGGCACTTACGTTATCATTCTTGTCTTGGTGAGGTGTTTTTATGTGATTGACTTTGTGCAATAAAAGCTCTTTCCTATGCACCCTCTCTAGTAATCCAACTCCCTTCCTTTGTCATTGATTTCATTTTAAACTCGGACATTCTTTATCTAAAAACAGAAGAGAAGGACATTCTGGAGGAGCCTGAAGAGAAGCACCACCCTCAATCCCTTGCTGAACAGTTTGAGATGAAGAGGCACCAAGTGCTCACAGCATGGCGGGACGTTCAAGAGCTAGAGCAAAAGATTAAAGAGCACATGGTCCATGCAACAGACGTGCACGCTGTGGAGAGATACATTCAAGATACCAAGGCAAGGATGCATTCCTTTAGGAATATTAATGATGTGTTTCCTTGTTTATTTGGTGTTTCAGAAATTAGGCCGTGTCATGGTTTGGTAAATGGCCCAATCCCTCATCTTTCACCCCTGCACCTGGGAGTTAGCACACAACATTCTCACTAATCATTTACACAGGTAGAATCAGGAGTGCACTTTGGGTGACCTTGAATCAGATGTACTGTCTCCTTTCTCCACTCTGAGCACTTGCACTGTGTCACAGCTTCAGTCGTCAGGCTCAGGAGTGGCACGAACCAACCATCCCCTCTGCAGTCTGGGCGCTTGCAAGAATGATCTTACACAAGCCACCAAGACCCCAGCGGGGAAAGAGGGTTAGGGACTCGATGGTTGTATCAGTTCAGGCAACAGGGTAACCGGTAAGAGGTTTAGGAAAGGGGAGGAGGACAGAGAAGAGGACAATGGATAACACGATAAAACATACACATTGCATCACACATTACACACTTCAGAGTTAGAAAGAGACATCTCTGGGATGAGTGCTGGCCTCCTGCCTGCGCACTCTCAGGTCCAGTTTCTGGAGCGTGTTACTGCTGTAAAGAGAGTATGAGTTACAAGTCTGTGTGTTTCTTCACACACTGAGTTTAACATCCACTAAGCATGCAATTGGTTAATTTCACCCTTCTGCGTGCACTTAAGCAGTGCGGAGCACTATCGGTTAGTGCGCTGATTATGTTTGTAACAGAAATGGCACATGCAGAATTAAGCCGCATGTGGCTCCGCACTGTGACTACTATGTTTGCAGGGTCGCAGACCCTTGAGCGATCCTGCTCCTAATGAGCTTAAAGGCATGGTCTGTTTCACGTGACACGTTGCGGCATAGCCACACTGTGCTAATGCGAGTTTCTCCACGTGGCTAATTAGTATGCAAAACACATGCACTGCTCTGCGTTCATGCCATGCCAAGCGGTTATGCACGCGGTTTGCCTAGGCGGTGCTCGGGTGCCGGGATATTAGCGGGTTGACTTAGCTTCCTTGGAGCAGGGGGACAGTAGAATATGGGCTGTGCCCCCCTGTGCGTGCCCCAGGCTGCCTTCAATGGTTGTTCTGTTCTTTCGATGCTGCGTTGCCGCTTTGTGAGCTCTCCCACATGCTGCTGGAGTCAACCCAATGCTAGAGTTACTTATCTTTTTCAGGCGAGGGGCCTGGGTGAAAGATTGTTGGGGCGTGGCCCCTCGTGCTGATCCCCGTGCACGGAGCTCTCTGGAACACGTCCTCTCCAGTCGAGCGTTCAAGCACAAGCCCCGTGCCTTGGATGGTCTTGCGCGCATTTGGGCTTCACCAAGTAGTTCTTGGCCCATGGAAGTCTGGGTAATGTAGTTTTTATGGCATTTTTCGTGCAAATAGGGCACAGAAGTTTCCTGTAAGGGTGAATTCTGTTTCTTGTGTCTTTTGCCCGCTCGTCCATTGCTACCTTTAGGCCTTGGCCTCATACTGTATCTTGCCCCATGACACCCTGAGTGATGCTACGATGTTCTAGTGGTGATTATTTGAATATTTGTGAAGTACATGGGAAATCACCCTACCACTTCTCTGCCTCTGTAGTGGTCAACCTTTGTGAAGACCCTGCTCTCTATCCCTCTAGAGTGGGTTGACATTGAGGCAACATCACAGAGACACAGGTAATCTTTGCCCTTTAGAGAAGAGGTTTTCCCTGTGCGATAGCAGACTGTGGGACTATTGATCTAAAGAGTACTGTAAGGCTGTAAGGTGTGTTGTGACAGTTCATTGTATAACTCTGATTGTGACAGGGCTGTTGGTAACATATTGTCGTTATCCCATAATTGTTTCTATCCAGCATCCTTACCAAGGGAAATATATTTAACATATGTCATTGCCTCAAGTGTTACAATGTAAAATATATCCCCCCATCAATTCTCACGTCATTTGCTAGAAAGTCAAAAGCTTCAGTAGAACAACAACTCATCTGATGTATTCAGTTCCTGCACATTTTAAACCCTTTTTGTGTCAGCTTGTATTGGGATCCCTTTGTTTGCGGGGTGGTCAATTTGAAGATTTGTGTCTTCTTGGGCTGGGAGGATAGCTCAGGGGCAACGCGTTTGTCTTGGGAGCAAGACAGTGCAGAGCGTTACGGGTTGAAATCCCGCTCCCAAGCTCGGAACTTGGAGTCTCTGTGCAAAAGCTCCATTAAATTAAATTTGAGAAGATGATGTTAATGTTTGGGATGCCTGCAGAAATATTCCAGAACCTGGTATTGAAATGGCAATGATACCAGCGACTAACGATTGAGTCCACAAAATGTTGATGTGCAATCTGGCACGATGCTCCCAAATCGGACAGGCCTTTACCGTACTAGGTAAGTTCTATAATATTGATCTTTGGCATGACTTTCAAGTATGACAGTGGGGCTTTTATGATAAGCCACTTTCCACCCGTGGATTCAGGATGTAAGAGTGAAACGTAAGATTTCTTTTTAATCCACCGTGGGCACGGTTTCAGCTATGTTGTTTCCTCTGTTGTAAGCCGGGTCAAAGGGCAGAGGAGGTGGAATAAGCAGCATATATAGTTTTTTTGTACCCAGCCAAAAACAAGTGAAATCTATAGTGGCCATTATTGATGCAACAATGAGTAAATTTCTGTGTATTGACTACTAGTGGGAAAGCCTGTGTACAAGGGCTAATGTGCGTGAAGGAAAACATTTTGAGAGTGTAAATATATTATGTGGTGTTTTTCAATGTAATTTATGTTAACAGAAAAAAAATGTGTAGAGAATCTTGCTCTTTTTACGTGGAGGAGTAGTAACCTCAAACAAAATCTCACAGAATCCATTGAAAGTTCATCATAGTACATACAGGCAATTATTGCACCTGCTGCTCATTTTCTTGGATTCCACTTACGGGTTTTTGGCTCAAATATATATGTTGAGGGGTTTCATAGTGATACAAATTCACGTGCAGCATAATTCGAAGTAGACATGAGAGCATAAAATAAAGTAAATTGAAGTCAAATAAAGTTTAAAATGTACATGAAGGATATTATTGATATAATAATACGTACCAAGAGAAATTACAATAAATAATTATATAATATATAAAGAATTTTTTTTTAAACCAATTTCTTTTATTGGCGAAATACTGCTTCATTGTCTGGAAGATGAACTTGAAGTCGTATTGTTGTATACATAAGGCAACAGCTCCCTCTAGCCGTGATAACAGGCGAAGCAGGCAGGACGACTTCAGACAACCATACATATGGCCTTTTATTATATAGTATGATGATTGTTTGGGGTTTAGAACATGATGTTTCGGATGTCGCAAGCACATGATCACTGATTAATAAAGCCTTAAACTCTGTTCAATTATAATGAAGGTGCATTATGTGCGTGGGTTTACTAATGCACAATTAACATTGAGCTATTTTAAATGGTCCAGGTTAACTCTGCAAATACTGTGATGTTCATAAAACAGGCAAGGAGGATAAAATCGCAAAAAACTGTTAAATAGTTAATTTGATATTGATTCTGGGGTTCCCACCACCCATGCATTGGTGATCCCTGTGAAAACCTGAGAGTAAAACTGACATATTCTATTGGCTATTGAGCCAAATTGTAGCAAAGGAATCATCACACTTCATTACTTTATCTAGTGCAATGGTTTTCCAGTACTACCATTGGACAACCCTGTAGTTCATGCGATTATATCTCAATGCAGGGTAAACATTTCATGCTGCAAGCTACTACCCACCCCTAAAAAGTCCCTTGCCACCTCAATTCTACACATGCTGACAGCACACCAATTCTTACTCTCCAAGAGTCAATTATAACTAGCCAGTGGCTAGTGTAGAGTGGATATTGTGCTCCCTATCTCAATGTTATATTAATATGCGGAAGGTTTCTCGTGCAAAATGTTTAAGGCATCCAGGGCCACCTAGTCGGTTAATTTCCCTAGCTTCTCTAACGCTGTTGGCTGTGCTTAGTTGCCAGCTCTACCTTTTCTCTCCTCAGTGGTGGCATATTTGACGGACAAGCACATTGTTAGCTGACAGCGAAACAGATGCACAAATTGTATAGCTCTTAAATGTTTCCTTTAAGCCATTTGTGAAATAAATTCAGCCACAAAAGAATTTGAGTGATTAATTAAAAAAATAAATTTTTCTTCTACTTCACCCATACTTGTTCACTGCAAGATGTCAAAAACGTTCGTACAGGTTCCTCAACACAATCACACAGTCATCCTCATTTGTTCAGTTTGAGCTCATTATGCTCTTGCCACAGCGTAATCTTTGTTGGACATTCTTTCAAGCATTGTATCACCACATCTGGCCTTTGATGAAACTGTCATTAGTTCATACCTCAGCATTATATCCTCAAGAGGTCTTGCATTCCTTGTATAGAAGAGGAGAGCAAGCATTGCCCCTCACAGGACCACCACATCATATCTCACATTCATTATATCATGATTATTTAATCGGGGACAGAGATAGTCCATCATCATTACCGAACTGAAAACCAAGTTGAGCAAGTTAGCAGCATTATGTATTGTGACATGAACATGAACATGAACATTTTGGTGTGGATTTCCACACAATTCTTTGAATATCAGAATAGAGTGTGTCAAACCCAAACGCATGCAATAACCCTTCAGAGTCCCCAGATCTATGTACCCAACAGATATTAGATTGGACATTCCATTGGTAGTTTTTAGATCTGGAATAGTCTTTCCATTTCATAAATTTGTAGAATATTTTTGTATTTTCTATTATTGTATTTTCCCACTTTATGATATTCTCAATCTCTTGTTTTTCTTAATCCATGCATTTCCACATGCATTGAATCAATTGTTATCATTTATTAGACACATCAACTAAGTTACGTGATTACGATGAGGAAAGGGCGAATCAACAAAAACAGTGTGAGTCGTGCACCACAACATTGAATATGGTCAACAAACTTTCAATCAAATCATTGTTGGTAGTAACATATGCTCGTTGAAATGGAGCTAAAGTAGTGCTCCATTGGACACAATCATCTCTACCTGCTGCACAACACAGTTTCCATATAATAATACTTAAACCATAGCAAGCAGACCTTTGGAAATGTTCAACTCTGGTAGGGATTTTATTGACCCTTACAAGAAAGGAAGCCCCTTAAAAGCTACTGTGGTAGTCAGTTATAATATGCATTAATGAAAACTAAATGCAGCAATAGCAGAGTCCTTACCCTCGCCTCCATCATGCGTTCATGGTCCATACGCATGAGGGATGGCACGGGTGCAGAATGTTCAGAACAAATCTTTGGAATGCTATGCAGTCCAGCCTCAAACGATAAGGCCCGGTCCTCATGCTCACTCTTCTTGACATTATGTCCCATCTTTACATAGTAGTTCACTCCATTCCATGTATTTGCCCTCCTGTGAATGGTGTTTCCACTTTGCACTTTCTGGACGAGTGCGACTTAGAATAATGAAGATTATCAGCAAAACTATTCATATCATTTCTACCATGTCTATCCTTCTCATCACAGTACTAACTCATAAAGTATATCAAAGAACAATCCAGAATGTGCAATGGTGCAGCAGAATCGCAGCGAATGAATGAACATGAACAAAGTGTCTCTAAGGCCTTCTCCGGCATGTCAGAGTACATAAATGTGGCACAAGACAACATAGATTGGATCTATGTTATCACTGCCCTGCCCATATCGTCAATTTTCATTTTGCCGACTCCCATTATGACGCGGCACAGTGATCACATAGATCACTGTGCCTGGCATCCCCTTAACTGCCTCCCCCTTCTCACTTACCCTGTGGTGGCACAGATTAGAAGTGTTCCGCCGTCTCTCCCGTATCCCTGCAGCGTCAGTTCTGACCCACTAACGTGGGACAGAACTGGCGCCACAGGGTCCGTTTTTCTTTTGGTTTACTTTTCTTTTTTTATTGTCCCCTGCTTCCATCTAATGGAAGCGGGGACACCCCCACAACCCCTAACCCCCATTGCACTGACTAAGCCTAAAATTCACTGGGGGAAAACCCCCCGAATCCCCATTTATTACTTCGGGCTCCCTCGCAGTGCTCGGTCGCTATGGCATTTTTGCAGGAAATATTTATGCCCCTCCACTCAAAAAGTTCACCAGCTACCACTGGCCCTCCGACTGTGTTGGCAACGGGGTGGGGGGAGTCCAGGAACTGTGATGGGAGCAGGATAGGCGGGAGCACTGGGATAGTAGTGGGAGCAGGGTGGGGAGAGCCCAGGATCTGTGATGGGGTGGGGAGAGCCCAGAGACTGGGTAGGAGTGGGATGAGGGAGCCCAGCGACTGTGATGGGAGCAGGTGGGGGAGCCCCAGGACTACACTAGGAGTAGGGTGCGGTGACGGCGCGCAATAGTTAATAGCCATTTGTGCATACTTCCCATTTGGTATTTTTGGGGGGGCCCGGCCTGCCCAAAGTTTGCTCAGGGGGTGCCCAGGCCAAAAATGTTTGAAGACCACTGGACTAAGTGGAGTGGGGACACCCCCGCAACTCCCGTTCCCACTAGTCACAGTAATGGGGGTCAGGATTTTTGAACTGCGCAAAGGTGCAGTTGTAGTTCTGGGCAACATTTTTTAGTTGCTGCAGTGGTACTATCCCCATAGATTGGCCTCAGGGTATCAGTGCACAGAGCCCTTGGGATTTTGAAGTAACTTAATCTTGTTTGGGGGATCCGAGGCAGCCCTAGTGCAGGGGGCATCTTTTTCGGATGCTCTGTTTAGGAGTCCTGTTGTGATTTCAAATCAAGGTGATTTTGAGAAGATTTTGGATTCGCCAGATTTCAAACATACTTTTTTTATGGAGAGACTGAAGAAAGAACTGTAAAGAACTGAGTACCAATTTGGTCAGACCTAGCACCACTCATTGGCCCTCATTACGGGGTTGGTGGAATGGGTTTACCGGCACTGGTAATGGTGCCGGTGCCGGTAAACCCATTCCGCCCTATTACGAGTTCTCCTCGCGGGACCCGCAAAGGGTGCCTGGTAAAACCAGGCGTCCTTAACGGGTCCCGCGAGGAGACCAGGGAGCTAACAACGGGCCTGTCATTAGCTCCTTCCCCATTCCCATTGAGCCCTATGGGGGCTCGAATGGGAATGGAGATGGACCTGGTCCGGTTCCTCAGACGAGGATTTACCGGGCCATCCCAACCTTGGAGGACCTGGTAAGTCCTCATTTGAGGAACCCAGGCCCGGTATGCAGTAAGGAGGCAACCATGCCGCTAATTGCGGAATGGTTACCTCCAACCTCGTACCATTGTCCCCAGGAGCACAGGAAGCCTGAATTCCAAAACAGGCTGTGTGGGGAAAGCATTCTTTCTATTGGAAATGCATCTGCATGGCTTCTCTGAGACTTTCAGTTCATTCTCAGTAGAGTTCATGATTTGGGGCCCACACCTATCTTACAGAAGGAGGGGCTAAAGTGGAGCTCCCAAGTTGGGACCTGAGTCTCAGATTTTGCAGTGCACTCTTACTTGACTTCTGCTTTCAACGATGTCTGTTGACCAACAGCAGCATACTCAACATGGAACTTTCTTTTTTGACCTTATTCTATTCTAATCCTCTCCTAGGGTAACTAAGCATTCAGCACGCTTTTAGGATTGGCCTGCCACCTTTCGTATCTCAACACTTTCCTTCACTGGTTTATGAAATCACCAGTCACTATGACTCACGAAAAATAAGTTCACATATGTAATTCAAGTGCAGCTTCTCACAGACAGTTACACCCAGAAAGAACATTGAGAAACAGGCTGAAATACATATTAGTACCACGCGAGGGGGGTGTGATGGCCTTCCGGCCAATGTGGAGGCTCAGAACGCGGGCGTTACCAGACAGTAATCATGCCGCCCTGAGCCTCCTCAGAGCTGGCAGCTGCCAACTCCTTGAGCAGGTGAATGAGGTAGGTCTTCCCACACCCACAGAATTCCCCCACCCACTTAACTTCTTTTCTGTCAATTTGGGAACAGACACGCTGGGAACACTTGTGTCCCCAGTGCGTCCGCTACCGATCTGGGAATGGCCACAGTGTAAAGGAAGAAAGGACTACACGTTGTCCTTTCGATGGCAGCCATTTTTTAAAAAAACTTTTTTTAATGGCCACCACGGAAAGAGAGAAGGGGCTACGTGTAGTCCCTTCTCCCATTTCAATGGAGGCCATTTTTTTAAATAACTTTTTTCTATTTTTTTTCAATGGCCACCATGGAAAGGGAAATCGGACTTCGTTTTCCCTTCCCCAGCGGCCATTTCTTTTACATTTATTTTTCTGTTCCGAAACGACAGAGCGTTTCGGAACAGAAAAAAATAAATGCTTTAGTACTCCGGTCTTATGGGCCGAGCAACAGGATCCTCTCAGGAGGGGGGACAATACCACTTCAGGTAATGCCACAGGGCCTTCGTTAAGCCTATGTAACTATGGGTTCTTGGCATTACCTGAAGTGGTAATGCCCCCGTGCTCTGGGCCTATTGCTTAAATCATATACCAAGATGTCAGATAGGCTACACTAATATTAGGCATGCGTATCATTGCCCGGCTACTGACAGACTTCCTACATATGGGTAGTGCAGTTGCACAAATAGCAAGCATGCTTTTCACATCCCTTCTGGCAAGAGCCAGTCAGCAAAGGTCCTAGTTATTCTTATTCAAGGCATGAATCTTACAGCACAGATGCACAAGACATGTGACAAAGGGCGTTATTCATCAAGAATATGTTTTCCTTCTATAATAGCTTCCGAAATCCAGGAAGCAGGTACATATGAGTCGTTACGGAAATAACAATATCTCATGTAAGCACATGGAGATCATAATTAACCTGCCCTCAGCCAATCGGAATGTTAAGACTGCAGTCAATAACTGCTGGTATTGAATGAATTCTGAACATTCTGTTTTCAAACGTAAGCAGGGAAAGAACAATACAATTTCCAGGGAAGGTTGTTTTTAACAAAACACTTCCTCTCTGTGAGCAGCTTTTTTCCTGCGGTATCCTATTCAACAACACATGGGAAAATGCAATCACTTTCTTATAGAGAAATCTTTTCATTTTACACAACCTCTAGTACATGTTCTCGTTAAACCTCTTCAAGTATAAACTAATTTGCTATTTAAATGCTTAACTTGTGAAGGCCACCTTATTTAAATATTACAAAACAGAAACACATTTAATTTACTAACTCAGTTTGTCTATTTACATTACCCAATAATAAAAGTAATGTTTTTACTTCCCCACAAAAACTCCAAACATCTATCGCTATTACCACTTTGTGCAAATAGCCTTATATTCCTTGGGAGGGATCATAATCGCTTGGGATAATGACCTTTACCCAACTTGGTGGTTGGTCATTACCACACAATAATGACACCTCCCCCAGTCTATAGGGCTATATTATTATGGTGAAAGGAGAAGTAGAGGACACACATAATGGGATCTTGGTGCAAAGTTATGAACTATCATTAGGGAAAACACCTTCAGGTCCTATCTTTCTCCTGACAGAAGCAGGAGTTTCCCCCACTTACAAAGGGTTTAACAGAGATGGAGGATTCCCTAAATAGATATGATTTCTGTTCAGCTATGTAGACTCTGGTCATTACGTCTATACAGGATTCAAGTTCCATGGTGTGTAAAGTTCTGGGGACAGTGAGGGATTCTTCTGAAATTCCTTTAAAAACACAACTAGTCCAGGGTTTCGATGCAGAAATGACAGAAAGTCTAAGTGGATGCCATGATGCAAAGCCTAGCTCAGAATGTGCTGATAACAGCAGAACATATGGCACCCAATAGCAATGTAGAGGATGCATTAAGGAAGGTCTATATAGGGTCAAATCTGGCCCTGCAGACAGGCATCTACGAAGTGTATTTGCCGTTCTCAATTACTTTCAGACAGTACTTGATGATAGACAGGTACCTGAGTGCATAGACATTTTGCTTTATATGGAGACTGGAACCCTGCCACTAGTAGGACATTCATATAGGCCATTGACGTACAGAGGCATGATGATGAAAAGAAGAGGCTACAGATCATATGGTTGGCCTTCAACCTCTTGTTCTAGACATCATTTTCCCACCTCCTCTTCCTTCACCAGGCCACAGAAGCCCTAACTACTTACAGGATTTCATCCAGTCTCAGAGCTCTCCTAAACTGCTAAATTCTACCCTGCACAAGCTCCTTACCTGTCCTCTACCTGATCCCTCTGTTTCATCTCAGAGTCTGACATCACCAATTCTATTTCTCGGTCACACCCGGCATCTGCCCCTTCTGAGTTCTTACCTGCCTCTCTCATCAAACCTATTTTTCCTGCTTTTGTCTCTACTTTCTCTTTCCTCTTTAATTCATTTTTGACCTCTGATTCGTACTCTTTTAAATCCGCTACTGTTGTTCATCTCATTAAAAAACGTTCTTGGGAGCCTGCCGAACCCTCCAACGTTTACTCAATCTCTCTTCTCCACTACCTTTCAAAACTGCTACAGTGTCTTGTTCTTTTCTCAACTGAGTTCCTGTCTTAATGTAGATTATCTTCTTCTCTCCCAAAAATCTGGGTTCCGCTCTAGCTTCTCCACTGAAACTGCTCTTTTCGATGTTTCTGACTGTATTCTTTATGCATGTCATTGTAAACTTTCTTCTATTCTCATCTTGTTTGATCTTAGTGCAGCCTTTGACACTGTGGACCGTTATACACTTCTTTCTACCCTCTGATCTCTTTGGTTTTCTGACACTACTCTTTGCTGGTTGTCCACCTATCTGTCTGACCGTTCATTCAAAGTTACTTAGGAGGGGTCCAAAAGGGAACGTCCATTGGTATTTCATTTGTTTTTGTGCAAGAAATTGCACTACTGGGCCCATATCACTCCTTTTTTGTAGAGTTGACAGGGCTAAATACTGATATAGATGAACTTCCGAGCCGTTCATCGGACCCAACGTCCTTGCTGCTCACAGAATTGTCTATTTCTGGGTGTATGAAGTGATTGCCCCAATACATTTCTTGGGCACGTGCCCAGTTCTGCTCGTCGTGGGCCAACCCTATGAATTCAGTCGATACTGATGGCTTCCTCCCCCTCCCATGAGATGAGGTCTGCAAATAATTGTTGTGCTGTGGTTTTTAGATCTTTATCTTTAAGACTTGATGGTCGTGTAGATGATGAAACCTCCGTCCTCAAGTACCACACGGACAGAATAAATAACACTGCCCGTGCAGTCTTTGGGGCCACAGGTGTGGAGTGCCGTCAACCTGGAACCAAGAACACCGGAAGGACCCCCCTGACCACTGTAAGGCAAGCAATGAGGTTAGGCAAAGGAAGGTAGCACAAAAATGAGATTGAGGAACAAAGTACACAAGGAGGCTTACCTAAATAAAGATGGTAGGATACCCTGGGTGGAATGTAGGGCAGGGGTCTATAATGAATGGCGTCGGCAGGTAACAATTGGTGACTCTGATGGCACTCTTGATGGTGATAGAAATGAACACCTTATTCAGCAGAGAGACGTGAGTAAGGCACAATGATGGGCAAATCCGTAAGCAGTTCAAAACACAGTCTGTGGTTAGAAGTACAGAGGTAGCGCCAGTAACAAGGGGTAATCCAAGCGCAAATCCGATTGGAAAGCCAAGTTCGTAGGGTGAGATCAAGGGGAAAAAGTACCAAGGATAGGCAAAGCGGGTCCGTGAAACAGTCCGTGATCAGATGGGATCCAAAGGAAGCAAGAACAAGGTAAACGCCAAACGACCGCAAGTTGCAGCTGTGAAGCCTCGTATGAGTGTTCACTCGTTTCTTTTGAATGAAAAGACTGTCATATGATCGTGTCAGGTGATGTACGTTCCAGTTACGTGGTAACTGAAATGATGATTGCTTCCTGATCACGTGCTACGTCCCGTGCAACCACCCAAGCTTTTACTTCCTGGTTACATGCTGTTTACGGCGACAAGCCCTTATTATTATTGTTGTGCTGCCAAGAGCTGTAACCCCGCCGCCGTCGGTTGCAACATGTGGGTATGTGGGAAAAAGGAAGAGGGCTGTGGGTGCGGTGTTTCGTGACTGGGGACGTGACATGTATCCACCCTCTCCTCCAGTCTGACTATGTCAACCTTTACCTCCTGTAATGATTGTTTCCGTTCTTATTTTAATTGGGTGAATTGTGCCTGGAAGTACTCTTTTTGCATCGCCATGTTCCCAACTTCCCCGCTAGTTTGCCGTTGCTTCTTGGGCTCCTCCTTCCCTTTGGCAGGCTGTAATGGCGTGCCGGGGAACCACAGTTTTTTAGTGCTACTGTCTGTGTTTTTCTTTAAGTTCCTTTGCCCCACCGTTGGTGTTTTCCCCTTGCTTTTGGACATGGGGGTGATGATTCTGTCCTCTTCCTGCTGTGTATCCCCTCCAAGTCACTTCCTAAGATAGATACATGGGTGGATGATCACGTATCGGACATAGGCACGTGCTTGGTCCCCCCAATCCTCACCAAGACACGTGTCAGCTATATTCCTGGGAGGCGTGGAGTGGAAATCCCAGGGGACGCTGCTGTATTTCTCTGTTCTGTATTTCCCTCCCACAGGCTCTAGTTTGGTTAAGTTTCACCCCTTTAATACACTGTTCCGGGCCTTATATAATTGCCTGCCCGCTCCTTCCTAAGCGACTACCCGGAGTTCATGGCGCCCTGAGCTTGATTGCAGTCATCGAAAATGCATGGTAACTGGGAGGCAGTGCCAGAACTCCTAACGCATTCCTTTCCACTCCTCCACATTCGTAGGTCCACCCGCTTCCCCATGTGATATAGGTCCGTGGGGGCCTATCTGACAGCTTTCAGCTTTATTGGGGGAGTCCCACTCTAGTTACTGTCCTCGCCTTCCCAATCTCTATTTACGGCCTCCCCCGACTTCCCAGCTGCCTCGCCCCTATGGCTTGCCTACTCCGAATGGCATCTGACTCTGCTGGGAAGGACTATCCCTTTGTCCTGGACTTCCTTTATTCCCCGGTCCCTCTCCTGGGTCGGGGGCTTGCTGCTACATTGAGGGCAATTGTCTAACTAGACACCTTGCCCCCTCTGCACATACTGCTGATCCAGGGCAATGCTGCGTGGAGCCTCCCACTGATCACATGAGGGGCTTAGATGTCGAAATGCCTTTAGAGGGATATGGGCTCCTCCTCCCCTCGTCCAGTTTATGCGCTCCTGCACACCTGCCGATTGCGTGCCTTGATGGAAATGCCTTTAGTGGGATACATTCTCCTCCTCCGGCTTATGCGCTCCCCCCACCTGCCAATTGCTGTGCCTCGATGTTCCGATCGTTACCTGGGGGGGCTTATGCCGCTTTGTTGGTCGCTTCCCCTTCACCCCTTCAGAGGTTGAGGTGACCCCCAATGTCCCCTTCACTGTCCGGCACCTTGTACCGTCCGTCTCCCTCCAGCTGCACCATTGGGAGCGGATTCTGCTGCGCCGAGGTCCGTGTCCCATTGTCCGCTCCTGGGTATGGAGAGTATTGTGGTCTGCTCATCATTCAGATCATGTCCCAGGTAGGTTTACCACCAGCCTCTTCACAGACATTCCGGTTTCATTATTTAGCTAATCTGGCCCAGAAGCGATGGAGCAGTTCACACACATCCCGCTTCATCGGCTGCCATTTTGGAAACTGATTTATCATCTTTTAACCTTCTCTTCGACTAAACTGCTCTCCAAACTATAGCTCTTTCTCACCTTAATTACGGTTGCTCTTTATACATTGGTCTCCCAATTATACTATTTTTCCTTTGTGTTCAGTTCTACAATCTGCTGTTAAAATTTTGTTTAACCGTCCATATCTTCTAGCATCTCTCCATATCTGACCCAGCAGCTTAACTGGCTTCCTATTAAATTACGGTTTTAGTTTCACTTTCTTTGTTTCGTCTTCAAGAGTATTCCTGCTTTACCCCACCTTATCTCTGTTCCTTGATTCCTCTGTACCATCCTGCTCGTGAGCTCTGATATTCATCTCTTTTTCTGTTTTCTGTTCTTCTCCCCCTCTGTGCTTTCCCTCCCGCTTTCCCACTTTTGTTTTTTCCAAATCCTGGACCCTCATCTCTCGAAGGCCCTTTCCTTTCACATCCACTCCTGTCCTTCTCTCAACCAATTTAAAAAGCGTCTTAAGTCCCACTTACTCCAGTCTGTGTCTTCTTCATTATTTCTTACCCTGAAGTTTTTCCCTGTGAGATGTGTTGTTACTTGGTTCTTTCACTTTTCCTTTATCTATCTATCTATCTATCTATCTATCTATCTATCTATCTATCTATCTATCTATCTATCTATCTATCTATCTATCTATCTATTTATCTATTTATTTATTTATTTATTTATTTATGTATGTATGTATTGGTCACTTGTTATGCGCTTGTACAATTAGCAAAACGGTTTCAAAGCGATTTTTTTCGGCAATTTGTGCACCATTGCCATTATGTTCAGTGCTTTGGATAAACGCGCTATGTAAGATTTGTAAAATATATAATATAAATAAACTATGCCGAAACCCAGATGGTGGAAATCCTTTCACTGTTGGGTTATCATAAAGCCATTAAAATGGAAATAAGGGAAGATAACCAACAACTGGGACTTTCATTCATTGAACTATGGGTATTTGATCACAATATTCTCTCATTATGGGCACAGAACCACTGATGAGCCAGAACCCCAGAGAACTTCAACACAGAGGGGCTTTGCAATTGAGCATCAGTGACCTCTTCATAAAGAAGACTACCGTCATAGTTACACATCAGGAAAGGGGATCTGAATTCAGCTCAATTGTGATCCCAGGAGGGTATTGGCACATACAAAATCCCAGGAGGGTATCAGCTTTTGATGTGTATTAAGAGGCTGAACAAGAGGATTTCCATAGTTAATTTCAGTATAGAGACGCTCCAGCAAGTGTGGCCGCTAGTGAATCCTGGTGATTCTTTGACCTCAATGGAACTACACAATGCCTACAGCTACATCTTGATATTACCAAATCACTCAAAGTTTCTGTGATTCTTCATGCTGAATCACATCTGGCAAGGGAAAGTTCTGCTGTTTGGGCTCAAGACAGCTGCTAGAGTTTTTTTTTTTTTTTTTTTAAATGTATTTTATTTTATAACGACCACACAGTGCAACAGAACATAAATAGAACACATCAAGCCACAACAAAGGCCAGACAACAGATATGAAAAAGAAAAGAAAGAAAAAACAGAACAGAATTAACTTAACAATCCCCTTCCCTCCCCCCTATGAGCCTGTAGGGTGTCCACCATCATTGTCCGTTCCGTGTGGTGGGGTTCCGTCGCTCTCAGATCCAGCCGAGGTCGACCCCGTACTAAACAGTTCAGCCAATAGCACCTTCCATGCCGTGAGGGAGCTCACCTCTTCCTCCCCTCCCGCCCTGCTGGCCTCCCACTTTGCTGTCGTCTCGGCGGCAGCCCATTTCTGGAGGTCACGCCACCATACCTCCACCCGTGGCCTCTGACAATTCTTCCATCCCATGGCTATTCTGCGTTTGGCAAGTGTATAAGCCAAATCTTTAAGCTTCTCCACGTGCCGAAGCTTGCGCGCCCTGGGGCACCCTCCAAGCAAACAGGCCCAGGCCGAATCTATCTTAAGTACAATGCCCCTCCCTGCCAGCTTCTGCGCCACTTCACTCCAGTAGGTTGCAATCACAGGGCAGGCCCAGAACATGTGAATCATATCAGCGTTCTCTGTGTTACACTTGGGACACGCCTGGCGCCCAGCGTCTCGAAATCTGGAAATTCTCAGGGGGGTCATGTATGCCCTATGCGTGATATATAGTTGTATCTGTTTAAACCTGGCATTCCTCGATACTTTTTTGTGGTACCCCAGGGCGCGCTCCCACTGCCCATCCGCCATCGGGGCCCCCATCTCTGTTTCCCATTCCAACCTCAGGTACCCCAAATCCTTCCCAACCTTTGCCATCAGCATCTCGTACCGCCTGGAGACCTCATGCCCGCCCTCGGATGCGTCATACATAATCTCCAGCGTCGCATCCGGCTCGTCAGCCAATACGGTCTCGGGCCAAGTGCTCCGGACCTCCCTGACCACTCTGTGGAACGTCATGTATTGCCCCGCATGCAGCCCCGCCCCCGCCTCTAGATCTGCGAACTCCGCCAAGGCCCCATCCTGCCAAATGTCCCCCAAAGTGACCAGCCCCGCTGACTCCCAGTATGTTCGCAGGATGGCCCTAAGCTGTCCGTCTTCCCCTGCTAAGGCCACCAGCGGCAGCTGCGGCATGCACGGCAGGGGATCCCCCATCATCCGGCAGGCTCTTCGCCACATGTTCCTGCCCAACGCTAGCATCTTAGGACGTCCCCTCATCCATGTGCTGGATACCCAAATAATCTCTCGCAGGTAGAAGGGGGAGCAGTCCTTTCCCAACAGTCTATGTTCCGGGGTTTCGTCGTCCGAAAGCCACTTGGCCACGTACTGCAGCTGCGCTGCCACGTAGTAGGCCTCAAAGTTCGGCAGCCTCACGCCGCCTTTCTCATAAGCCTTCTGCAATTTCCACAATGCGACCCTGTTACGCGTGCCCTGCCATAAGAAATCTCTACATACCCTATGTAGTCTAGCAAAAAAACCCTTGGGTATCATGTATGGAATGTTATTGAAATAATGCAGCAGCCTAGGTAGCACGACCATCTTAAGCATAGCACCCCGGCCCATCATCGCTAAGGGTAGTTTCTCCCAAAACCTCATGCACTTCTCGATCCTCCCCACTGCCAATTCAGTATTGTGCCTGTGTTCCTCCCCGGTCGTGTGATATACGTCTATGCCAAGGTACCGAAAGGTGCTTGTCGCCCATGGGATTCGCAATACTGGCAACCTCTCAGCCGGTATCCCCACATAGCCGCCCAGCGGGAACAGGGTGGATTTCCGAGGGTTGACCGCTATACCAGAAAGCCAAGCAAACCTCTCCATCACCTCCAAGACATATTGCAAGTTCTCTTCGGGGTATTGGAGGTACAACAGCATATCGTCGGCATACAGGGATATCAGATGGCTCTCCCCCCCCACCTCTATGCCCACCGGGTCATACTGTTGCCGGAGGTAAATTGCCAAGGGCTCAAGGGCCAGGATGTACAACATTGGGGACCAAGGACATCCCTGCCTGGTGCCTCTACCTAACTGCCACCTATCCGACACTACTGCCCCCGTACGAACTCTGGCTAGAGGCGCGCTATATAATAATTCGGCCCACCTCCTGTACCCTGGCCCCATTCCGAAGTGATCCAGTGCCGCCAACAGCCACGGCCAACGAACAGAGTCGAACGCCTTGACCGCATCCAGCGCCACTATCGCCATTTCGCCGTCTTTGCTACATCCCCATTCGACCACTCTGTGTAGGCGTCTATGGTTGTGGGTAATGTTCCTGTCCGGGACATAGCCCGTCTGGTCAGGGTGAATCAGCTTGCCTATCACTCTCCTCATTCTAGCCGCCAAGACAGCTGTTAGGATCTTGCTGTCCTGGTTCAGCATTGACAAGGGTCGATAGGAGCCGCAACCGTGTCCCGGTGTATTGTGCTTGGGGAGTGGCACTATGACCGCTTCCCTGAGTGATTCTGGTAGCTGTCCCAGCTCAAACGCCTCATTAAACATGTCCAGCATGGGTGGGAGTACCTCCTCCCCATACGCCTTATAAAACTCGCTGGGGAACCCGTCCGCCCCCAGGGCCTTGCAAGTGGGCAGCTGTCGCACTATTTCTCTGAGCTCTTCCAGAGTGATCGGAGCATCCATCTCCTCTCGCTCTTCATCGCTGATTCTGGGCAGGCCTATATCCCCGAGTACTTCATCTATCTCCTCTCGGCTCCCCCCTTCCCGATCTTCATACAATGTTTGGTAGTATTCTGCGAATGCCCCATTTACCCCTTCTTGCGTATCGATCTCCGCACCCCCTTCGGTGATGACCGATCGGATCGGAGCCCTAGGGGTTTCGCTCTTATATAGCCAAGCGAGGAGCCTGCCTGTCTTGTCCCCACCCGCATGCAACCTCTCAATGTACTTCGTATAATTCAGGTTACAAAGTCTGTCCCAATGCCCAGAGCACCGCTGCTGCAGCTCAGTAACTACTTCCATATCGGTCCCACCCTTCTCCAATTCTTTTTCCAGCTCGATCTCGGCCTCTCGCAGGTCGGTCAGGATTCCGCCCATTAATCCCTTGGACTTCGCGATAGCAACTCCCCTCATCACCACCTTAAAAGCCTCCCACAAAGTACCAGCCGATTTGACACTCCCTGTGTTCGACTCAAAGTACGCGACTATCTCCTCCCTCATGTCCTCCTTGAATACCGGATCCCGTAGCGCTTCCGCCCGAAGGCGCCATGTTGGAATCCGTGCACGTGGGGGGCGCAGCCGCCAATGCATGATTAGGGGCGAGTGGTCCGAGAGGACCCTCGCCCTGTAGTCAATCTGTTCACACTCCGTAAGAATGTCTGGAGTGGCAAAAAAGTAGTCGAGCCTCGTGTGCAGTTGGTGCGGAGCCGAATAATGCGAATACTGCCTCCCACCCGGGTGTCTCGCTCTCCACACGTCTACCAGGCCTAGATCCGCTAGCAGCGACTGCAACACCTTGGCCGCTGGGCTGGGCCTAACCATTTTGTCATCCGACCTGTCCTCCCTGGGGTTAAGCACACAATTAAAGTCTCCACCCCAGATTACTGTGCTCCCCATCCCTTCACCGAGTCTCGCGCACAGTGTCTTGAAGTAAGTGGCTGTGTCCTGGTTGGGCGCATAAGTGTTTATGATACAGACAACTCTACCTTCCACAATCCCCCGAACCATGGCCAGCCGCCCGTCCGACTCCACAACCTCCCCCAAGAGCTTGAACGGGACATGTGGTGCAACCCAAACCAGCACACCCCTGGCATACGCAGAGAATGTGGATCCAACCACTGTCCCCCTCCATTTTCTCCGCACCATTTCAAGTTTATCCCGTGTCAAATGCGTCTCCTGTAACAAGGCCACGTCTATCCTCTGCCTCTTCAAATACAACATGACCTTATTACGCTTCAGGTAGCTATTCAACCCTCTAACATTCCATGTCAATACCTTAAGGTCTCCCATGATTTATCCGTAGCTCCCACTTCCCCCTCTGGTCTGATCGCCTCCCCCCAGTCCCGACTACATCCCTTCTCAGTTTCTTCCCCAGGCTCACATAACAACTAACACCCCCCACCCCCCTAACCCAACCAACCGCCCAGCTCCATCCCTGGATCTCAGGCATCCCCGTGTTCGGTTCTCTACGGAAGCCCCCGTAGAGAACCCGACAGGGTGTCACACCCCACACAGTGACTAACCTAACCACACACTGGGGTACGAATAAAACGGCCCTCGGATGCCCCCTACACATTTATATCCGCGCTCGCGGACCATGTTCGAAACAGTTAAAAAGTGCATCCCCATCACAAAGTGGCAAAGACTATATTCCAGTCCAAATGTTCAAAGTCCGCCGGGCCCACTGTTTCACTTAACTCTCCCTGCTCCGTCCGCCATCTGCTCATCAGGCTCCTGAGGGCAGTTCTGCGCATCGAGCCATTCCATGGCCTCCTCAGGGGTGTCGAAAAACAGCGTCTTAGCCTTGAAGAAGACCTTAAGTTTGGCTGGGTAGAGTAACATATACTTGAAACCGGCCGTCCGCAGGCGCCTTTTGACCGCCCCAAAGTTCATCCGACTGCGCTGCACTTGTAGAGTGTAGTCGGGGTAAGCAGTGATGGTTGCCTCCCCTCGCCGTATGGTGCCCCCTTTACGAAAATGTTCCAGAATCTTCTCCCGGTCTTTGTAGTTGAGGATCTTGGCGATCACGGGCCTGGGCGGATTACCCGGCGGTGGCCTTCTGATCAGGGCCCTATGTGCCCTCTCCACTGCAAATCCCTGCGTTAGGGCACCTCCGGTGATCTCCTGCAGCAGCAAAGTCTCAATAAAATCTGTGGGATTCTGGCCCTCAGCTCCCTCCGGTAGGCCCACAATCCGGATGTTGTTTCTGCGGGCCCGACCTTCTGCCTCTTCAGCCCTGCTTTCCAGGTTGCCTACCCTCTGCACCAGGGCATGGATCTCTCGTTTGTGCGCGGTGCATTCCGCCACAGTCGGGCCCATCTCCTTCTCCAGGGTCTCTGTGCGCTCGGCCAGGGTTCGCACATCTTGCCTCAGGAGGTTCACGTCCTCCTGTACCGCCCCGACCTGAAGTTCCATCGCAGTTTTCAGTTCGGCCACCGCAAGTTGGAGTTTGGTCTCCCATGTCGCCTTCAGATCTGCGATCGCTGCCAGGACCTCCTGGTTCGTTCCTCCTGCGGCCATCTCCTTGGGCTGGGCCTTCTCTTTGCTCCTGGTCCCCTCGGTGCCAGGCGATGTCTTGGCAAATTCGTCGAGCGTGGGCTGTTTATTCTTCGCCCTCAGGAGCTTGCTCGTCATATCTTCGATCAGGAGCGTCCCTTCGATCTCGCTTAGGCCCCAGGCCTGGGGGCACTATGTCCCCCCGTCGCCACACAGTTTCGGCTACCTCCAGTCAAGCTTGCTTTCGCTGGATCGCGCTGAACGTGAACTGAGGGGATCGCCTCCAGAATCCGGTCCCTGATCCTTTGTCCCAACATCAAGCGATGGCAGCCATTTTGTCTGCCGGCGAAGCTCCGGCCCAAAAACTTCACGCGGCTCCTGAGTACACAAGCGCTGCACAATCCCGTATGAGAATGCATCCACATGTGCAGCCGAGCTTCGCATTTACAGTCATCACCGTCTATGCCACATCGTAGCGGCCGTTGCGCGGATTCAGCCGGATAATGTTCGGATCAGCGGGAGCTCCCGTTCAGGCACATCCTTTCACATGGCGTCCAAGCCACGCCCCGCTGCTAGAGTTAGTACCAAAATGGTGGCAACGGCAGTGGAAAGTCCACAATTAGAAGGTATCAATTAACATATTTACTTTAATGATTGGCTCAATCATGCATCTTTGTGTCTCTCTGGGGGAAGGAGCCCTTCTTTATTTAGATGTTAAGGGAGCATCATAATTGTGTCTTTCTATTTGACTTTATACAAGAAAATTCTGTTTGTCTATTTTGAAAAAAAGTTAGAGGGGTCCATCCATGGTGACCCTAAATCAATGAATTTGTATGCTGAATTGTCAGGGATTTCTCACCCCATTTGGTTTATGGGGAGTGCACACAGGGCACCATGCAAATGTGCAGGAACGTTGGGTGTTCCTCTGATTAATAGCTGTAGTAGAGTGATTTGGCAGTTTCAGTCAAGCGACAAAGAGGCAGCTGTTGCGTCCAAGCAACCACGGCCTTTAAGACATGTGACACCTTGCTGGGGCATGGCGCACAAGCAAGATGGCTCATTCAAGAGCATGCAATAAACAAATGGCCATGCTCTATGCTGCTACATGTTGCTGCTGCTGAAAAGATACAGAACTCAAGAACTCACAGCAATCACTCGAACAGCAAATCCTCTTGCTCGGCACACTTATCACAGCAGGTGGAATCCAAACAAAATAGTGCAGTTCCATGCAGTACCTAACAATCACCCCTCAGGGAGCTCCCACCAGAGTTACATATTCGTGTAGAGCCTCAGAAAACAGTTTCGATATCTTTATATTTGAAACTTCAGAACATTTCAAATCATGCTCTCAGGGTGCCAGGTGGATTCACCCACACCTCTGACACAGAGAGGGCGCACTTCATGACCCCTAGCGTAAGTGACAGCTCCCAGGGTATACATTTCTCTACCAGATATAAGCCCAACAGTTCCCTTTCTGATGCCACAGTTTGCAAACTGCAAAACACACTCAGGGCTGCAGGATCCAATGGTCTTACAAGTTATTTAAATTGTCTTTTTTGCTTTCCTTTTTTTATATGTTTGGCCTTTTCTAAATTGCTTTACTAGACTTCTAATTGATAATAGCACCTCTGTAGTCTCCTTATCTTTATCTTTGTTGAGACTCCAGAACATTTCAAATCCCATTTTCACGGCGATGGGTGGAACCACTCACACATGTAGCGCAGAGAGGATGCACCTCATGGCCCCTAACTTAAGTGATGGTTCCCAGGGTTTAAGATGTTCCACCCAACCTGGGGCCCAACAGGTCCCTTTACAGTGCCACAGTTTCACTGGCTACAGAACACGCTGAGAGCCGCAAGATCCAACAGTCACACTCATTATTTAAAATGTCTTTATTGTTTTCTTTGACATTTTCTCAATTGATTTGCCAAAATGAGTAAACAACTATCAGGTTTTGATGCTTTATGTGAATGTCAGAGGATAACGTCCTTCAATGACACCCATGATCATTACACATATTGCTTGGGGACTCATCATGACAGCAAACGTTTTGAGACCTGCCTGGCCTTAATCTCCAAAGCTAGTTGCTTTAGCAAGTGCAGGCTCCTGGTGTTGCAGAAGAAGACAGGACCAGTGTCCTTCCAGGGGACTGTCGGGACTCTCTTCTAATGGATTGTGTCCTCCCACGGATTCCTCATCTTTAGCAAGTGCAGGCTCCAAGTGTTGCAGAAGAAGACAGGACCAGTGTCCTTCCAGGGGACTGTCAGGGCTCTCTTCTAATGGATTGTGTCCTCCCACGGATTCCTCATCTTTGATATATAATGCTTGTATTTTCGGAAACTTTTCATCAGTGGGGGTCGACGTCCCTCGGCGGCTTCCTTTCCCATGTTTGGATATGACTTTGACTGGGGTATAAATAGCACGCACTGCGCCCATTGCCTCATTTCTGTTTTTCTGCATGCACAGCACACTTTGGAACAGTACGACTCTCCTCAGCAGTTCTTACTTCGAGTTTCTACTATGTAGTTACTATTTCTTCGAATATGTCTACTCCGAAAATGGGGTTTAAGAGGTGTGCAGACTGTGATTTGAAGATGTCGATAACAGATCCGCACAGCATATGCTTCTGGCGTCTGAGTCAGGAGCATGAAGTTGAAAATTGTGGCATTTGTCAGTCAATGACTAACAAGGCTTTTAGGCAAGATTCTATGCAGTACCCTTTGGGTGCAGTACAATAACCCTGACCTCCTGGCAATAGGGATCCAACCTTTGGTATAAGTCTGAACTACACAGGTTGGTAGTGTGGTCGAGCAGCAAGGCTTATCTCAAGAGGGGTCAATGTGAGCAGTGGTGTTGTGACACAGAGTTTCACAGTACAGTTATCCAAATAAACACTTACACTCAAGGTTTCTTGATAAAACCATTATTAATTTATTTCATAGTCAGCTATATAAGCCTTCTTCAGAAAGGGAGCAAAACATGTAACAAATCACACTCTCAGTTTCTCTAAATCAAATGACACCCATTGGGGATGGCACACAGACACTTCCTAAACCCTCTGGTGACTTAAATATCTAGGGCACTGTGGACATTGATTTATCACTGGTACATTCAGAGCAATACTGAGTTATATGAAAAAGATAGAATAGAGGAATAAAACAAAGGTTAACAAATAGCTCAAAACAGGCAAGTACTTTTCAACACCTTCCAAAGCACACAGTCAGATGTAAAGAGGAGTCTCTCAGGGAGCCAGGACAGCCAATTTTAATTGCACAATGTCAAGGGGAGCTGAAGATCTTCTTTGCAGGTAGGTAAAAAGTCTTGCCCAATGTTTGTAGAAATGTTGTAGAAAATAGAACACTTGAAGGGCCACAAGCTGGGAGGCTTGTGAAGGGCAAAGCTTTAGCAACTCTGCAAGGCAACCAAGACAGGTCTCAACTGAGAGCAAGTAAGGTTACACAACAAGAGGTAAGTTCTCTTAGATTTTAGAGTACCTCTGGTTAGAAGAAATGGTTCCAGCTGGCTTCTGTTCCTGTACAACTCTGCACATCCTGTTGTTCCTGGGCCTAATTTGCGGGGACAAGAGGGAGGACGTCTGGGGACTCCTGCTCTGCAATGGGACGGTCAGCGGCAACAATGGGCAAACTTCTATTCAGCAGTTCTTTGGTGTTTCATCTCCTCACGTCTGACGGCACATACCAACACTGCGGTTCTCGGATACCACTTCAGACTCTCCTTGCTTCTGGGGTCCAGCGCTCTGTTGAAGTGGCTCAGGCTTGGTCAGTCCTGCATTAGGGAAGTCTGGAGGATCTTCCTATCGCTCAGGTCTGACTTAAAAGCAACACAAGCAATCTGGTGTTCCTCTCCCTGGCTCTTCGGTTCCAGCAGCAACTGCAGTGGAAATGCAACCAGCTTCGAGAGGATGCCCAGACGTCCTTGCATGGATTCTATAGTCAAGGTGAATTCAGAGCTTCAGCACAGCAGCAGGGCTTCACCGGGCAAAGCAACGGTGCAGTAGTTGCAGCAGGCATCTCTCCTAAGTTCTTCTTCGGATTCCTTCTTCCAGTGGTCGACTCTGCCTTCCAAGCCAAAAAGCATTGCCTTTTATGCAGGTTTCTCCCATTCATTCCAGCATAGTTGGCAATCACACAGCAGGGTGGCTGTCCTTGCCGGACAGTCAGCCGGCCAATCACCTTTGGGTGCATTCCTGTAACCAAGGGGATTAAAGACAGGGAGTATCGGGCACCTCCCTTGCTTCCCGTCCCTGCCAGACATACTGGTGCCAGTGGCGGGCTTCACTCGTGAATCCCGCCAAAGACAAAATGAACAAAGAGACCAAACCTGGTTTGGCATGCAGAGTAAATCCAAGAAGGACCTTCCTGACAAGAAATGGCGAAAAAAGAAGACCAGGGCCATTTTGACAAAAATGGGCACCCATGGGTGCCTTACCATGGCTGCGAGTGCAGCATGTGGTAAAAACAAACTATGGTTGTAAAAAGTAAACCACTGCCACCAGCCATTAATTGTAGGAAAGGTAACATAAAATGTTTACATGAGAAATTAGACAAAGGGGATACTAAGTAACCCCTCCAGCACCCTATGGTAAAATAGTGTGTGCTGGGTCTAGAAAATTACAAAATGTAAGTAAAGTCAATTTCACTTCACTGCTCTTGGAAACAGTAGTTTCACCAAGAACAGGTATTTAAACCTTGCAGAAATCGAAGAGACTGAAGGTGCTGTGTGACACAATGTAAAGATGATGCCTATGGAGTTTGTCAGACTCCAAAGTCAAAAAGAACACAGAAATTAAATCACATTAAAATTACATGAGAGACAAAAAAATCATTAAGTCCAGCAAAAGAGCTTGGGGTCTCTAAGGTAGAAGGGAATTAACACATTTCTGAGAATTCTCCCTAATAAAGGCCTTGAAGGAAAGGAAGGCTAAACTCCCCTTAGGTCTGTCAGTGTCTAAATCCCCATCCTCTACTCCCTTGAAGAAGAAATCCTCTGAAGATAAGAGTTAAAGGGATAAATCACCTCAAAGGCCTAAAACATGCTCTAAACAGTCTAAGCGGTCGAGGCCAAAGAGCAATTCGCATCACTCTTCATCTTTGTCTTCCCGAAGAAAATCTAAAAGAGATGCCATCGTTCTTCGTCATCCGACTCCTCGCCGGACAAGAGACAGGTATGTTTCCCAGACAAGTCTGCCTCAGCAACAGATTGGAAAAAGTTCTTTCATAAGATGATGGATGTCTTTTCGACGGCGGCCCCTCCTGCTTCTCGAAAGGGCCAAAAAACACAAATGATCCCACCGCGTCTTCAAAAGCTGGCAGGGAATCATTAATGGCTTCAACTCGCACACCTAAAAGCCCCGGTCGTAAGGCTTCTGAGATGCCTACTCATATGGAGTTGACCGGGACAACCGCAGAGAGTGCATTTAAGATAAAAGCGTTGAAATATTTATTATCAAAGGGCTCAACATCAAAGTCTTCGATGTCAAAACCATCTGCATCATCCTCGGATCCATCTTCGAGCTTTAAGCCATTATTGAAGAAAGGATTGTTCAAGTGCTTTGGTTCTATTTTTGAGGAGAAAGAAGAAGATGAGGACATTGTACCCTTTGGGTATGAATGTTTTGGTATACCCAATGACTGTGAGGAACTCATTTGTGAGGAATCTCAACTAGAGATCTTCACTACTTGTCTTAAGGAAGCCAGTGACTTAGACACTTATCCAGAAGTGGAATTTAATTAATCTGACACAACTGTTCATCCAAGTGCTGCATTCAGGACAGTGATGAACAGAGTCACTGAGTATTTGGGTTGGGGACGTCCTGAAAAGGACATAGCACAGGATGACCTTATGGATATCCTAGACAACGGTCCACCCAAATAACCTGTGCTGCCTTTCCATTCTCTGTTTAAAAATAACATTTTGGAAAATTAGCGGAAACCCGATACCACTCCGGTATTCAATAAGGAGTTGGTTAGGAAGTATAGACCATCAGTTATTGATCCTGGCACCTTACTCCTGAGAGTTTAGTGGTACAGGCGGCTACTTCAACCTCTAAGACAGCTGCATAACCCTCCATCTCACCTGACAGGGATGACAAAAATATGCTGTCCGGTCATTTGGTCGACAGACAATTGGTCGATAGACAAACGGTCGACGCAATTTCGTCGAAAGACAAATGGTTGATTTTTTTTTTTATATATATATTTTTCAGGTTTTCGTTTAGGAAAAAAAAGGATTTTTAAGCAAAAAAAGGGGGCTGGGGGAGGGGACCCCCCCAAAAAAAAAATATGTGAAAATACAAAAAAATAAATTCGACCATTTGTCTTTCGACCAAATTGCGTCGACCATTTGTCCTGTCAACCTTTTTTTTTCGACCAAATGACCTGTAACCCAAAAATATGACATGCTGGCAATAACGGTGTTCTGTGCTTGGAGTATGGCACTCAAGGCCAATAATGCATGTTATGCATTAGCAAAGTACACATTCACTTTATGGAATGCAATCGCCCAAACAGTTGACAACATCTCAGAGGGGCAAATGAGGGATGGCTTCAACAACATTATTAATGCTGGTGAGGAAGCAGCATGCCAATCTCTCCAATCGGGTTTGGGCACATCAGAATGTGTTGGCAGCTCTATGGGTTTGAGGGCAGTCTATGCAAATCTGGATTTTCTTGCGATGTTCAGCCTAGACTCCTGGACATGCCCTTCGATGAGTCACACCTCTTTGGGTGCAGCCATCCCTCAGCCCCAACAGCAGCACCCACCTTCTCAGAGTTGTTGAGGACAGGCTTTTCATTTCTACTGCTCTTTTGGACAAAGGGGTAGAGGTCAGGCTGCCCAAAGAGGGCAAAGATTTCCACGTGGCTCTAGAGGTCATGGAGGAAGAACAGCTGAGGCAGTCACCTTCTCATTGCCCTCAGCCACAGCCACTTCCCCAAAACCACTGTGAGCGCTTTACTCACATGTCTCTGGTGGGAGACAAGTTGACTCAGCATCTTGAAGAATGGAAGCACATTACTTCAGATGCTTGGGCACTGCGGACAGTAGCTCAAGGGTACTGCCTCTCATTTCTGAAAAAGCTTCCAGATTGTACCCCAAGGGAGCAATCTCTTTGGGAACCGACCTACTCCTCAAGCAGGAGATTCTCTCCCTGCTGGAGAAAGGTGCAGTGGAAAGGGTAGCAGAGCAATACCAGGGTTGGTACTCCACTTACTTTCTGGTTCCCAATAAAGACAGAGCACTGCGACCCATCTTGGACATGAGAAGCTTGAACAAGTTCCTCAGGAATTACAGTTTTAAGATGGTCACTCTTTCGCAGATCCTCCAAGCCCTTCAGCTCCAGGACTGGATGGTGTCACTCGATCTTCAGGATGCTTACTTTCATGTACCTATGCTTCCCAAGCACATGAAGTACCTGAGGTTTGGCATTGGCAGTTCTCACTTTCAGTTTCGAGTGCTACCTTTCTGTGTGACCCCCGCCCCGAGGGTCTTCACTAAGTTGATGCTGGTGTTGGCAGCATATCTAAGGAGGGGAAGGATTCACATCTTCCTTATCTAGACGAATGGCTGATCAGAGCTTGTTCTCCCAAACAGGTTCTTGAACATCTAAACAGCACCTGCCACTCTCTCCACAAACTGAGCTTCTCCCTCAACTTCAAGAAGTACCAGGTGACACCTTCCCAAAAACTGCAACTCATTGGAGCAGTCCTGGACTCTTCCTCTGGAAAGGCTTTGCCACCCGAGTTGAGGGCTCAACATATCTTGCAGATGGTGATGAAATTTCAGAATGCCCAACATCTACCGATGGTCACAATTCTCAGGGAAGATGACAGAACTTTCTCAGGTCTCAAGCAAGCTTGCACAGGATCTCCTGTGGTGTGCCTGCAAGGAGAATGTGATGATAGGGGAACCTTTTTGGCAACCCTGGCCGGAGATGACAGTAGTCACAGGTCCTTCCCTCACAGGATGAAGAGCTCACATCAGCGATCTTTGGTCACCATCAGAATCCAGACTACAAGTAAACTTTTTAGAGCTGAGGGCAATCAGACTGGCGCTGATGGCCTTTTTGCCATGCATACAGGGGAAGAACTTCCTAATAATGATGGACAACACAGTGGCCATGCACAACACACAAGGAGGTGTACGGTTATTACCACTGTGCAGCGAGGCAATGCAGCTCTGGTTTTGGGCGCTACAAAACTGACTCTCTCTATCGGCCGTTCACCTAGCGGGAGAAAGGAACGTGATGGCGGACGCTCTGAGCAGGCAGCTCAGGAAGTCCTTCGAGAAATCTTTGTCCTTTGGGGAACCCCTCAAGGGGACCTGTTCAAATGCAGTATCAACAGGAAAGGCAACCTGTTCTTCTCTAGAGAATTTCCTCAGAGAGAAGCTCTGGAGGATGCGTACACAGTGGACTGGGAATTTCCACTCCTGTAGGTGTTTCCACCAATCCCTGTCATTCCCCATGTCATCAGGAGGTTGCGGAAGTTCAGGAAGTCTATGATCCTGATTGCTCTGAATTGTTCCAGGATGATGTATCCAGAACCTCTGGACATGTCCATCTGCTCTCCATTTCTTCTTCCTCAGAGGATGTACCTACTCTTGCAAGAGGGAGGCTATCTACTTCATCCAGAAATCAGTACTCTGAACCTTCATGCTTGGTTTCTGAGAGGTTAAGATACCAAAATTTGGACCTGCCGAAAGACGTGATGGAGGTGTTGCTTTGGGACAGAAGACCCACAACAAAAGCACTATATCGCTGCCATTGGAACAAGTTTTGCAGCTGGTGTAGAGCTAAAGCTATTGATCCTTTTACTTGTGATACTCCTGCAGTGATTTCTTTTGTGTTATACCTAACCCATCAAAGCTGCTGGTGGCTACTGCCAAGGAAGTGTTATCCAGCTTTAAACACATGCCAAAGCAAGGTTCTGATTTTAAAATACCCATTGTGATTCAGTTCCTCGAGGCACTGACAAATATTTGTCCACCGCTCCCTTTCATAGGCCCGAATTGGGATCTAAACTTGGTTTTAATGAGAGCACCATTTGAACCTCTTCATTCGTGCCCACGCAGATTATTGACATTCATGGCAATTGAAGAGAAGGGCCCAGTGCCCTCCCTTGGCATGACACCTGTGGATCAGGCAGCAGAGACCGAACCCAAGGAAAAGAGTCAGAGCGGGCACCCGGGCTGGTTTCAAAAGTAATGTTTAATGCATCTCAAGATACCAAGAAGAAACCAGAAATGAACTCCCAGAATCACTGGGTTTATATAGGCAAATTACACTGGGGGTCATTACGACCCAGGCGCTAATTGCACCAACATTACCACCATGGTGTAAACTATGTTTACACCATGGTGGATGGCGGATTTACCGCCCCATTCCAAGGTGAGTGGGGCGGTAAATCCCCATTTCCCATTTTCCCTTCCCCATTCCCATTTTTGCCCCATAGGGCATAATGGGAGTGGGGAAGGCGCTAATTATGCCGCCGTAAATTACGGTGGCGTAATTAGCATCATGGCAGGTTAGCGCCATGGATTTTAACGGCTGCTAAAAGCAGCCGTTAAAATCAGAATAGGCGTTAAGGGTTAACGACGGCGTTAACCCTTAACGCCTGGGTCGTAATGAGGCCCACTGACCTTATATTTTCATGCAAATACAGGATACATTTTCAATTGGCTCTCTTAACTAACATACGATCCCTCCCATCTTTCAATTGGCTGGCTTGCTCGTCAATCACCAAGCCCACTTGACTTCTCTTGGCAAGCCTCACTTGACTGTCATATAGACTAATTACATTTGTGTGAGATCCTACTGACCTTTATTATACATCCTTCGATGTCTTGAAAGGAGCAGTCTTTATCAGATCACCGGAGTCTTTTTGACAGGCTATACCGTGTTTTCCATCTTATTTGTTGCAAACCCAGCAGCTGTCTGCTCTAATTGCTACTTTCCCAGACCGCTAACTGGCCTCCCCCGACCCATCAATGTCAGAATTGCTGCCAAGAAGTTCTAAATATATGCATCAGCTGCAGTGAACTATCCATGAACTGTTGTTAGGGAATTATTTTATTATTTTTGCATTACTAGGGTTTTTTCCACCATCTTGTTTTTAGAATTGAGTTGACATTTACTCTAGTCTGAATGGTCAGCACCGCTACCAATGGGGAGTTAGGGTCAATTTTCAGACTAGATGTTTGATATTCATAATATATGTGTAATATCTGAGATACCCTCAACTGCATATGGCATTCTGACCCTAAAATTATATATCACCCTAAAAATGTGCTTTTTGTCCTAGAAAGCGCTACAATTCTGATTTTTGCCACACTGGAAATATTGATCAGCCTGACAATTTATCTGCATTCCGTTTGAGGGGCGGGGTGGGGTCTAGCAAGTCTAGCACCTCCTCTACACAATCTTCTTAGTGGCCATCGCTTTTGCTCGTAGAGTTAGTGAGCTACAGGCTCATTTATGTAAACCTCCTTTCACTATATTTTTTAAGGACAAGGTAGTCCTGAGGGTTCGCCCCTCATTCCTTCCCAAGATAGTGTCCGAATTTCATCGGACACAAAAGATTGCCTTTCCAGCATTTTATCCACCTCCTCATCCTTCCAAGGATGAAGCAAAGTTGCACAGACTTGACCCAAAAAGGGTTCTGAGTTTTTATATTGCCAGATTGGCAAATGTCAGGCAAGACAATCAACTCTTTGTTGGTTACACTGGATACAGACTGCGTCAAGCCGAGCCTAAACAGACCTTGCCACACTGGATCATTCTGTGTATTTGAGAATGTTATTCTTTTGCTGGAAAAGAAGCTCCTGAAAATCTAAGGGCACATTCCACCAGAGGAGTAGCATCTACCTCGGCTCTGCAAAGAGGTGTACTAGTGCAGGACATTTTTAATGCTGCAACTTGGTCTTCGATACACACCATTTCAGAACATTAAAGTCTGGACACCTTGTCAGATCAGGGCGCTAGGTTTGGGAAGCACAATATAAACTAGTAATTAACATCCACTCAATCACAAATGCATCCTTGCCCGTCACATTAAGGACGAGTGGCAGCAAGACACAAGATGCATTGCATATGTAGTTTGTCCGATTGTCCACCCAAGAATGATGCAGAGTTACCCTCACATAAAACTACAGTGTATGCGTTACTCTATTATGCTGGTGGCTGCACACCAATGCAACATTTCTTTGATCTCATATATTAACTATATACATATGTATATCTTCTCCCTACATGTGGTTTTGTTCATCTGTGGTTCTTGTTTGTGGCCGTACCATGTTTTTTTCTTATTATGATTATGATGTTTCACAATTATGTTATGCTGCTTTTATTATGATTTCTCAATATTATACTTTACTAATCCTATGATTGTTACTACAAATCCACTTGGTTTAAACCACGTGGCTTTTTCTCTGTGGCCATTTATGATTTTGTAACTTAACTTGCACCACAATGATCCACTCTACGTTGGCCCAATGGGGCTCCCTAATGGGAATTGCAACTCATGTGAACTTTCTTGATTGATTTTCTTTAGCACAATGTGAGCCCTGTAACTGCATTGGTTGGATCAATATGAAAGATTTTTGCCCTGATGAAGGACTTCCAAAAATGCATTGGCCTAATGGCATTTGCACACTAATTAAGCTAATAAAGATGATTATGTAACACCTTTAAAATCAACTATTTCATATGTTCAAAGACATACCAGAATAAAAGAATACTTAACGTTTTAACCATGTAGTGCTTCCTAGGGTGTACTATCCTCACCGATGGCTATCTAGTCTTGGTTCTTTTCCCTCCCATGGATTCCTCATCGCCCTCCCAGCCTACCCCTCTGACTATTGGTGTATTTCTTAATGCACTTCTCCCTCTTTCAATTACCATGTGGGTTATGTATCCTCAAATCGTATGTGTGAAAGAAGGAAAAACGAAAACTGAGGCAACAGGTACAGTGCATGCTATTTATACCACCACCGACATCATGTTCCAGCGCAGGAATGGAAGCCGCAAAGGGACATAGACACGACATTGCACAGCACCCTCAGCTGTTGAAAAATGTTTCCGAAACTGCAATCAGCATATCAATATATCAAAGATGAGGAATCTCTGCAAGGAACATCCAGTAGAAACAACATTACCAGGGGTAAGTGATTTGTTCTTCAGAGCCATAGTGGATGTGTTCTTGGCACTCATGAGGAAGGGACTCTGGTTGGGGTCCCAATGCAGGATCCAAGAAGCGATATGAGCGGCGGTCTGATCCAAGAAGTGTTTCAAGGTCTTCCAAACACATGCAACTCCAAACAAACTCTCAGAAAGGAAAGAAAAAGTGCATGCTGGACTAATGACTGTGGTGCAGAACCCACGGTCAGGTCAGCAGTAATGACAGTTACAGCACCTTCAACACACATTTTTGATACTGCGTCAGTGGCACCGGAGGACCTGTAGTCCTTATAGCATGTGATATTAACTATAGGTGCCCAAGAAGCAGCAGCAGCTGATTGTGCCTCCAACATCCCTCCTATGCAGTGTGCACTTGGAGAGCAGGCGCCGTAGGCCTCTACAGCACCTATGGTATTACGGTTCCCTCTACTGACTCTCTGCTGTCAAGGGCGTCAAAAGTGGCAATTGTATGGCACAATATACAAGTGGCATGGCTCTGTTTAAGACTTCAAAGGGGTCATGGTGGTCCAGGGTACTTGATATGGAGAAACTGTTCTTGGAGTTGCACAGGAAACGTTATACCTTATTTGGCAGTGAAGAAGATTGTGACATAGCTGACTGTGAAGATACATTTTCCAGGGGGCAAGAGATAGATTTGGGTGAAACAGGTGTGGTGAGATTGAAACTGAGGAAGTTGGGGACCTACAAGATGCAAGTGGGTGTAATACTATGCTTGAGGCAGTGCTGAAGTTTTGTCATACATGGGCTGTATGAGAAAAGCAGTCAAAGCCATGGACATTCAGGCAACCGACACTGCTGATCAAGCCGTGTATGATAAGATCACATATGAAATGCTGACAATCCCAAGGAGGACAAACCCTTCCTGCACTTTAGTGAATTCAAGTGGATGCCCTAACACTTTTCCAACTTTGCCTCCTGACAGGAACTCCAAGTGAATTGATGCTATGTCCAAAAAGGTGTTTATCGCTGACTCTTTGGAATTGTGGTCATTGAATGCAGCCACAGCTACATGGCCTTAACCATTCACCATTAGGCAGGTGGTGGTAAGGTCAATTGAACACCTGTCCATAGAAAGCTGAGAGGCAATATAGCATATGACGCCTGGTAGTTCTGAGGTCTTCAGGCACACCATTTAAGCCGGATTGGGCACAGTGGATTCAGTTTCCAGAGGTATGCCCACTTTGGATGGTTTCAGGAAGCATCACTGACATCAGCAGTCTGTGTTTTCATCGGATGTACAGGCAAAAATACTCGACATGCCCTTTCAAGTGGATGGTTCTTTGGTTATTAAGTAGACCACAACTTGGAAAAGCATAACGAGTTTAGGCAGACGGGTGAGTCGTTGGAACGGTCGGCCACCCTGAAAAGGTTCTTTACAGCACATAAGATTAACTTAATGCCAGCTATGCCTCAAAAGTGTTTTAGTAAAGTGTCCCAGTGAAAACCCAGTCTTTTACCATTCAGCAAGAATCGGGGATCATAAGAAATCAGCCACCTAGCCTGAGTCATCTGAAAGGGCAGTGGCCCCAGGGAACCTGCTTTGATGTGTCTTTGCAAGCAACGCGCCTGTAGGGGCAGTCTGAGGGACATTGTTGAATAGTGGAGGACTATGACCACTGACCAGTAGGCCACACAGATTGTGGAAAGAGATTATTTACTTCTCCCCTAGATTGTTCACCCACTGCAGTGAAAAAAGGGGCAACACCAATCAGAGATATTTCTGGAAGTGCAGTTGATGGTCCTAAAAAAGGCATATAGAAGAAGTACCTGAAAGCGAACACCATACCTGGTTGAACCTTATATATTTTTTCAAACCCAAATGAGAGCCAGTGATGTTTAATCCCATTTTAGATCTGAGGGGTCTAAAGATGTACATGAGGAAAGAGAAGTTCAAAGTGGTAACACTGTCACAGATTTTAGGCATGTTGTGTCAGATCGACGTAGTGGTATCCTTGGACTGCCAGAACACTTACATTCATATGCCAATTTTGCAATTTCTCTGGTTTCTGACCAGGTGTTGGCACTGCAGTTCATGGTGTTGCCCTTAGGCTGAAAAATCGGCCCTGAGTGTTTTCACCAATGTGATGACAGTTGTTGTGTCCCATTTGCATCTGGAACGTGTGGAAATATTCCCTTACCTTCAGGATTGACTGGTGAAGTTGTCCAGTTGGCAGAGAATGCTGTCTGTGCTTCAACAGACCATGGTTCTGCTGCACATGTTAGATTTTTCCTGAACTTATGTGTTAAATTTGACTCCATCCATCAGGCTCTAGTCCCTTAGGCTTCTGCTGGACACAATTTTAATTTGGGCCTGGAGATTTCCAGTGATCAGTTCGATCTTGAACATTTTCATGCCCCGGTCCTTGCTCACAGATGCATCCATGACTGGTTGTGGTATGCATCTCAATACCCTAAATGTTTAGGAGGGTTCTATGTTCATTTTTCAGGTTAATTATTTAAATGGGTTTTTTGATGATATATTCTTCTAAAAAAACATCAAAAATGTATTTTTTTCTTTTTTGGGGGGGTTCCCCCAACCTCTCTCCCCTATTAATTTAACTCTATTCCCGACCCCCACCAAACCCCTTATATACCCTTGCCCACAGCCCCCTATGTTTTTCGATGAGTGTTACTGAGTAAAAATAATCGGCAAAAAACCCATAGAAAAATCACTTTCGACAAATGAACGTTGTAACGTTCAGGAGAAATTGCCAGAGGGAAGTGAATCTCCCAACAATCTTCTGCAGCCAAGAGAGATGTGCTTAATCTTGGAGGCATTTTAGTTGTAGTGACAGGGAAAAAAGGTAATGGTACACAAGGACAATACTACAGCAGGGCACTGTCAGAACAGTTGTGGTTAAATGGGCTCCCTAAAATGGTGCAGATGCTATGGATGTGTCTGATTACCTGGGACTTTTCAGTTCCCGTATTCTACCTAGCTAGGGAGGGAAACATGAGGGTGGGAATCCTTAACATAGGAGTGTCCTCTCCACCAGTCAGTGGTGGGTCACGTCTTTGGGATGTTTGGGGCCACAAGCGGACTTGTTCATGGCTCATGCCAAGCAGAAATGACATTATTTCTAAAGAAAACCCCAAGAAGGGAGTCATAGGCTGTTGTTTATCCTGTGAAAAATGTCCATGATGTACCTGTACATGTTCCATCTGTTCCCCCGCTTCAGTGGTTGATGAGGAAATTTACACACTAAATGGGGGGTGATGATCTTGGTGGCCCTCAGGTGACCGCGGAAGGTTTAGTATGCATATTTGCACAACCTCCATCATGTTGGTAGTCATTGGAGGATTCTGGTGTTTTCCGATCTACTGATGAAGGAGACCGCCAAGATATTTTATCCAGATGCGGGCATCCTCCAGCTTCACATGTGGCTAGTGATGTTCCAGGGGCACATCTTGTCAGAGGAAGTTCAGGATTTATGGTGGGTGCCATACAGCAGATTACATGAAAGATTTACTCATGCAGATGGCTGCAGTTGTACAGGTTCTGTGGTCAATGGCAGTTAGAGCACTTATTTGCTTTCATTACCCGAGGGATTCATTTTGCCCTGGGGATGATAAAGGAAGACCAGCATGTATTCCACTTTGAGGGGATACCTTGAGGCATTGTCCTTTTTCATGAGGACGCCCGAATAGGGTTTCTTCTTTGAGATGATCATAATAGTCCAAATCCTGACAGGGCAGTCATTCTCTAGCCACCAGACCCTTACATAGAAGCGCAGTGGGATCTTACTCTAGTATTGGTGTAACTGATGTCTTCTCTCTTCAGGCTTACATAGAACTGTTATTTCCGATTCCTGACCCTGAAGACTGCATTTGCATGTGACCATAATATTGGCTAGATGGGCGAGTGAATTACAAGCTCTGTGGAATGGCATGCCTTACACAATTTTTACAAAAGGAAAGGTGATGCTTTCAGTGAAGCCGTCCTTCTTACTTAAGGTTAGAAGTGAATTTCATATTAATCAGTCAATACAGCATCCAACATTCTTTCCTATTCCACACTATGATGAAGACTACGGATCCCTCACAAAACCCCTGCCTAATTTCTCCTCCCAGGTGGCCAGTGAAAGGCAGATCCTTCCTGACCCTGACCTTGGGGTGGTGTACTGCAGAGGATCACCTGCGAGGAGACAAGGCCCAGGGTGGGGAGGAGATCCTGTGGGATGAGATGCAGTATTTGTCCTTTAAAAGGGAGACCATTTTAAAGTTGCCAAAGCATTTAATTGCTTATTGTCATTATAATGTATCTGAACCACGTATAAGATCTGTGGCTCTGGGCACACAAGCCATACAAACTGAACAAGTCTTGACAACAGAAAGACCATTCACAGTATTTCGAGATAAAAATCCTCCTTACTCCCAAAGGCAGAATGGAAAGGAATCTAGAAATATTGTCTTAAGTAAACTGACTTCCTCTGTAACAACAAATTCTAAAGGTTCATCTTTAAATGATTCTAAGGGAAATAAATCTTCCCTTAAAATCAATACGTTGTTTAAAAGAGCTGATTATGTTGTTGAGAACTACAAGTCCCATAGAGGATTGAAGGGTTAGGCTTTAGCAGTAGTCAGGCAATTAAGCCTAACAACTCACACCTGAAGGAACCTGGGAGACATAAAAGACCACTCAGGTTCAAGCAATTAGCAGGAGCTGGAACTGTGACTGGAGTGTGTGCAGTAGCAGCAGAGGTAGAAAAAGAAAGGCATGTTGTTTGCGAACCAAGCAGAAGTGGGAGAACCAAACGGACGCAGTAATGTCAATGCAGCAGATTTCACCTGCTTGTTTTGAGAGGCTCCTGTTCCCCAAACTTTGAATTGCAGAGGATGTGCAGCGAAAGGCATGCAGAAAGGCTGCCTTTCCCCATGTGAGCCTGATTGCAGTGGTTGCTTTGCAAGAAACATGTTGGAGACCAAGGCGTGGAGCTGTTGTCAAGCCACGGGTCTCAGGAGTGAGAGGGGCTCCTTAATCGAGTGGCCGGGCCGGAGACACCTTCAGCAAGGAAGGGTGTTGGTCCCAAGTGAGCCAGAAGCAGTAGAAGTTGTGCAATACATGAAAGAAAGATCACAGATGCTGGTGAGCCAAACCTGGAGCTCTGATTCCTTGTGCAAGCACTGCTGTCAAAGTCTGTAGTTTCTCCCCCCTGAGTCTCCTCACCTGGATCTTCTGTGGAGCTAGATGCCTTCTGTCTCCTCCTTCTGTCCTTCTTAGGGTTCTCTGCTTCGTCTGTTTGGTAGTTCTTCTTCCCTTCTTGCGCTCATAGAGGTAGGGACGGTCTCCTCCCGAGGCCACTTTGACCGTCGATAGGACTGACAGTCAGATGAACCCAAGGGAGCCCGTCCCTTCAAACAGGGAAAAGGCCTGAATAGGCAGAAAAAACCCTGTGTAGCTGCAGGTAGTATTGGCCAGGCAGAACTGGAAGTAGAAGAGGCTGGTACTGTCTTGCAATGAAATGGAACTGCAGACTTCAATTGGTAGTGGTAAATCTCTGGTCTGTCTCTGGAGGTAGCTCCGAGTATGGCTGAGGAATAGCTAACCAATGAAATAGGGAACACACCGCTGACAGATGGTACCAGAAGAAGAAGGACTCTGTCAGCAGTATGGACGAATAGAGTAAGTCAGAAGGACTCTGAGTAAGTAGACAAGCGAGAGAGAGAAAGAGAGAGAGAGAGTGAGAGTGCGCGTGCGAGAGAGCGCTGGCAAACGAGAGAGAGAGAGGGAGAGAGAAAGAGCAGGCGAGCAAGCAAGAGAGAGAGAGAGAGAGAGAGAGAGAGAGTGGGCGAGCGAGCGATAGAGAGAGAGAGCGAGAATGAGGGAGTAGGCGAGCGAGAGAGGTAAAGTGAGAGAAAACCTGGGATACAATGTGGCGGGCACCGAACACACTGCGGACGGGTGTTGGAGAAAAGGAGCCGACAAAAAGGGAAACGCAGAAATTCCACAAGAGGCTGTAGGATAAAAGATGCCCAAAGAAAGCAATACCTACAGAAGAAACCGGAAAGGCGGCAGCGGAGAGTCTGACCGAAGACACAGGTGAGCAGGGAAGACCTGGAGCGGGGAAAGGGACAAGAGAAAGACGACTGCGGAAAAATAATAACCCAGTCGGGAAGGCAAGGGAAAGACAGGAACAAGGAAAAAACAATGAGGAAGCATGCAAGGAGAGCACTGCTACGCAGTCGAAAGTCAAAAGACCTATGAATGCGAGTTGCAACGCGACTCGCAGGGGGAGTGGCCTCCTTATGTACCTGCAGCCCAAAAAAGACTAGCATGTCACGCTGACCTGCCGTGGAGACCTAATACCGCCTCCATCTTGCCCATAGTTTCCACGGCTGCGGTGTGACAACTGCTGGCAACAGTATGCAGCTTAATTTTTAGAAGAGTGCCTTTTCTACTTGCACTGCCTGAAAGTGAATCTTGTTCTTCCTGAAAACTGTTATAAATTACAAAATACTGAAGTTATTATGATTGCAGACAGACAAGAGAGGCAAAGAGGGTGCCCCTTTTGAAGCGTGATATTCAGAGGAAGAGTACCTTGCCTATTTGAATGTATTGCATTGCCTTAAAGTGAATCTTGTCGGAACATGTATTGAATCACAAAGTACTGAAGCTGTGGTGGTATATTTGATTGTCAGTAGAATCAAGACTTCAGTTGTACAAATGAAGTTGAATGCTGTGAGGCAAATGAAAATGTGCTCATTGTGAACTCTAGTAGGAGTGAAGCTGTTGAAGTAGAATCAGCAGAACTATGAAATCATCCTGACAAATATACCTATTGTGAATCCTAATCCTGTGAATAGAGAAAATAACTGTTAACCAAGACTGGTGTTTCACTAACATTTATAGAAGTAGTATTTCTTTTGAACTGTGTCAAGTCCTCCTGGATAACTGGAAGCGGTGGCAAAGCATTGTGGCTGGGAATAACATTAATGCTATTCTGTGGAAAGTCTTTATTTCACCAAGGAGAAGACCTGTGCTGTTGGAACTTTGGTTGACACAACTTTAAAAGTGAGATTGAAACATCAAGAACTGAATTGAGACTTTACTACCTATGTGGATTTCCTTGTTTCCTTTTGATGAGCATTGAAGTTGACTTCATTTTGAATCGTGGGGAAGGGAGTTCACGCAAGTTACTAAAGGGTTATCAAGAAACTGTGAACAGAACTGTTGATGTTATTTGAATTGCCATATATTTTCTTGGTGTATTTGTGTTGAAGTCTGAGGGCCAGAAATCCTGTGTTGGAGTGTTTCTCTTTCGTTTTTTGTAGGCAGGGGTACCCTCATCGGAGTAGGGATAGTGAGGCATTTGATATAATTTATCATTTAATAAAAATGCATGTTTTAAACAATCATCAAAAAGTTGTATCCCTCACATTGATGACTGCCCACAACACCCTCTGACTGCAGAGGGAAAATGTAAAGGTTGGATCTCAGGAGCACCTTCAGCCACTACAGTACCAGCTCATATGAGTACTGGATGGATAGGAAGCTATTTGTGGCCTTTGGCCTTGCATTAAAAGGTTGTGCACAGCTCCTTTTTGCGGGAATTGTGGCAAAGTCTACCAGAGATAATGTGGGCAAGAGGGGATCCTACCCAAGAGATCTGCAGGAAAGCAAGATGCCCTTGGGCGATGGTCACTATCTACATACGCTAATAAGATAAGATAAGAAGATAAGGGTCATCGCTGCATATCATTTGTATAACACTATTGTCTAGTTTGAGACACAATGGGCCTCATCACGAGTTGGGCGGTATTCGCGGTGGTATTACACCATTAGCGCTGGATCACGGGTTTGGCGGAACGGTAAGTCCCCACTCCTCATAGGGCCCATTCAGGAATTCCCCATTCCCCATTGGGCCCAATGGGTAATTTTTGGTGCTACTACCGCCGGCGGTATTAGCACAATGGTAATAGCACCGTAAATCTGCATAATCATGGCAGATTTTCCCCCAGCTCAGAGCTGGGGGTAAATCCTGCCAAAACCGTGATTTGTCAGGCTCTTAAATGCGGCAGTAAAGCGTTACCACTGCATTTAACAGTTACCGCCAAACTCGTGATGAGGCAGAATGTCAGAGGCTCTGTTTGGCCGATTATAGCACTACACATTTTTAGCTAAATTGTTTATCTCCTTGCAGAGTTAGCATCAAGGCCCCTCTTTCCAAATTTGTGATCAACTTTGCTGGGAGAAGCTCACAAAGATGGAATCTGCAGAGTTACCTTTTGAGGAACATTGGTTAGGATGTATGAAATGTCTCCTCTGAAAATTCCTTATCTGCCTTCTCTACCCAATAGTTGGATGGGAAGGTTTCCAGTACATCACTGGCAGGAAGTATCCAGGAAACTTTTGGGCTTGAGGCAGGTGCATCGGAAACCCAGGGCACCATTATTTCCATTGATGGCCGCAAACTGACTTCTGCCCTGCAGGAACACAAGAATGAGCAGAGGCTAATGCATCTTCACAGCCATCACACTTGTACAAACCAATAGCCAAGATAATCATAAAGGTAAACCAGGCACAGCTAAGATACATGCATCACCTTTTGTGGTAACGTGGTCCAAGGGATCACTATACTTTCAAGAAGGGTGTGAATGTGGTTGAGTGGCAACCCACCAGCAAAGTGTAACAATTCTAAATAAAGGAATGTCCAATCAAGATTCCATAAAAAGATATACTTTAATTAAACACACCATATGCAATAATAACTAAATAGAAAACACTACAAAAACCCATCCCTGTAGAAAGAACACAGAACATGCAAATGTATTAGATGCAGTACTCTGTAATGAGACAGAGGGAGAAAAAGGCAATACAAATCACAATGTTCAAAAGGATATGTTCCTGAGTTGTAAAAAGGGATTCATGATTCATGTGGCACTGTTCGGTAGTTTGATTAGTTCGAGATGCAGCAGCAGTGGTTAGAACTTTGATCAGTGCCAAAGGCTGGTCCTGGTTGTTAGAACTGGGTCGAACATGCTCGAATCACAGCACACAGTGGCTGGAAAGCAAAATTGCAGGAATCCTGGCAGCCTTGGCTCTCAGGAGCTGTGAGTTCCACTCCAGGATCTCAGGGACAAGATGAGCCCTTTGTTCTGGTTTCCCAAACATGGGGGAGGCTGGCGCACACCTTTCAGGTGTCCTTCAACATGGTGTGGTCCTGGCAGAGTTGCAGGTCTTGTTCTAGCAGCAGGTTCACCATCAATGATTGCCGGGGATGGTTGGTAGACAGAGCTTGACTCTTCCTTGGAACACCTGTCTTCATCTCACAACTGGACGACTTTGGAAAGGACTGCTCTCCCAAGATGGTCCAATGAAATCTCTCTTAAAGGGTTGAAGTCCAGAAGATGATCCAGAGAAGTAGTGGGAGGCCCCTTTTTTTAAAGGCAAATGTCCCCAGGTGAATGGGCAAAAGATAGCCTGCTTTAGGGATCCCTATACTTGGAACAAGTTGACTTTGCCTTCTGATCTCACACCCAAAGTGGATGAAGTGGAGGAGACAGGAAGAAAAGATAAAGGCTGAGAGAAAGACAATGGTGAATCCTTCCTCCAGCTGTTAAGTGCTCCATCCGTCTATGCTAACCTTGCCCCTTCCGTTCGCAACAGAATCAAAGGCCTTTTCATATGCAAAACTTTGTTGTGAGGCTACCTTTTTTGAGGAAGGGTCTTCTCTTTCATTCCTGTTTCCAGGACCGATTCCTTTGGAGTGGCTTTCTTTCTGGGGAGGGTGTTACATGCCCTTACATAGGAACAAAGAGAGGAAACCCCCAAGGCTCCTGTCTTGCTGGCTGCAGCAGGACAACCTGTCTGGTGGAAATACAAATAGCCCTTCCACAGCTGAACTGGGATCACAGGGCTGACACGTGCAATATCAAAGTGACGTGGCTTGGATAGCTATGAGAGATGCTGGCCACCATACCCTAAACGCAGGTATGGATTATACTTACACTTTACTGTTCCACCAGGACAGCGGCCTCATATTTATGTCATTTTTGAAACAGGGGTGCATATCTAAAATGCAATCCTTGTGCCGTAGAGACTATGCTATCATGGCAGCTGTCAAATGGACACCTGTGTCCTCTTTGTGCCATTGGTAGAGCATGCATTGTAGATCAGGCTACTGATCTAACAGGGCACAGTACACTATTCTTTTGGCATGGAGATTGTGAAAGGGCGATCTGATTTTATGAATTAATTAAAATAAAAAAGCCAGGGCTTCTACACCCTTGCCATATTGCAATTCCTCACACTCACAATGCTGCATTTGTGGATGACATTACCCACCGCTGTGAGAGAGTGAATTAAACTTTTCTGAATTATTTAAAAGATAAAGCTAAAGATAAGGAATCAGCTTAGGAGCATTGTATCCATCAGAAACAATATTCTCCAATAGGTATGTATCTTGTTCTTATCGGCTAAAAGCAGCAGTGCAAGATGAGAAGCTGAGAAATGCAGTTGACATCATATCTGAAGGAGATAGGTAAAGGACTTTTCATAATGATGTTTCACTAAAGGACTGCAATTTTACCCTGGAGTTTCTGTGAAATGTCACTTTCTTTAAAAGTTTTCTTGCTGGTCAGAGTCTGAGAGTAGAGGAAAAAAGCATATAATTTGTCTCTGTCTTTTCAACAACATCATCACTTCTATTTGCTATCTAGTATATTGAATCTGGATAGTTTTTGTTATTAAATCAGTATTCCTAAATATGGGTTTGTAAAATGTAAACAGTATTTATATACCAGAATATGCCAGAATTCCCTTAGTTTTCAGTAAAGGTACTTAATTTTCAGTAAAGGTACTTCTCTCTTGTTATACTGTATACAGCTTCCCATGCCTTGATCTCTGATTTCTTTATTTCATAGAGAAATGCATGTGTTCTTTTTTAAAGAAATGTTATTGTACTATGGAGTAAAAGATATGAATAATGTGTGAATAATTATTTTAGAAATAGGTCACAGATGGATTTATATATAAGTCAACATCACAGAAAATATAGTACTGTGATGTAAGGCTGAACATCCTAACCTTCACCTCTGGCAAAAGGTCTCAACCTTTTTTATATTTTATTCCTGACTGGTTGACCTACCTTCATCCTAGCATTCTGTTCTCTTATCAGGACCCGGTGTGACCAGCCAAGTCACACTTTCTCCAGATCCTCTGCCCTGAGACACCTGGGTGTGACCTTTGTGTAGATTCTGATTTAGAGGGTGTGAACATCACAATGCTGAGAGCAATGACAGCCAGCAGAGTCTGCTACATGTGGCTGTGACAGTTATTGTGAGAGGGACTGCTAATATTGTCTATGCCATGGAGGGTGCAGTTTCCACTCATTTCATGTGGCTCACTGAAACATTGAACAATGATAAACAGGCCTAGAAATTGCCACATCAATCACAAAGGCTGCCAGGGAATACTTACAATGCTTATGCAAGGAAATTCTGCTACCAGAGTGACCAGAACGCTTTGAAGACCTGAACCTTGCTGCAAGATCTGAGAAACTTTACTCTGATTACTCTGAGGGTGATGATGGAAATGCCTTTGTAGGGACAGGCCCTCCTAGTCCTTGTCCTACCACTTCACTGTATGTGTCTTTTGTATGTTTTCTGCACAGGAGTCCAGTTTGGACACCCGGAAAGGCAGCTCTTCATTTTTGTCCTTGGTGGACAAAGACCCCTGGGATACCCTTGGGGCACCCACGGGTAGGGGTACACCTTTATACCCCTAGTGTGTGTTTCTGGGCACATCTATGTTGCCCACTGAGCAGGGTATGGGCTGGTGGCAGCTACATGCTGACTTGACAGTGTTTCTGGGTATCCTCCCTTTTTGGGACACCCAGGCCCTTTCATAGGAAGCAATGGATTCCTGGACAAAGGCAAGATTGCCGCTGGTGGCCTCTTGGTTTCCTTTGTATTTCCCCTTTGCTTTGTTAAGTCCTGAGAAACCCTGCCTCTGTTCCCTTCCCCTGACTGGATGTTGGGTGGAAGGACCATATATGGAGCTGGGGCTGCCACTGCTAGATTAGTAGGAGCCTTACCAGGGATTGCTGTTATGGGAACACCCCATGTATGGGACCTGCCTGAATGGAGCAAGAAGTGAAATCACATTTTATGTATTGCGGGTGTCTGGTTTTTGTTGTATATCACAATGCCTGTGGTCCCACTCTGACGGAAACAGGGTGAATGCAGTGAATGATCTGAATGGATGGGAGTTGCCTCCAATCCAAATCCTGTGTTATGGGTGTCTGGTTTCGGGTGAATGGTCGGATTGCCTTTGAGCATGATTGGTAGCTGCAAGAATGCACTTTGTGTGATTCGCTGAATGGGGAACATTCATGTATTACTAGGGACCCCTCACTCACCTTAGTGTCATAAGCTGAAAGTCAAAACCAAAGCAGAGGCTGAAGTCTGAAGAAGCTTGTATCCTGAATCCAGCTGTAGGAAGAAGTCTGCAGTTGCAACTCTTCATCAAATATAAAAATGCTGCTTTGCTGAATCGAGGACTAAACCAGAGAGGACCTGTAGTGGCGACCTCTTCCCATAGCTATGAGGGGACATCGTGCAACTGCTGCTCTTCATCTGAAATGTCCTAGAAGCCAGTCTTGTGTGCTTGCTGTCCTGAAGAGGTACCTTTTGTAGGTCCAGAAGAAGAGCGCCTGGACATCTTGAGCCCAAGAACTGCATCTGTGTTGTCCAGGGTCCGGCGGAGTGTTTGTGACCGCTGGAAGCCAAGTTTCTGTGTATCGCTTGAAAGAGAGGGTATGCCAGCATAGTGCTGCTCGGCATACCCTCAGCTGTCAAAGTTCCAAGTAACAGAAGAAATCTTCAAGTGATACTGCAGCCATGACATCTGTCCACTTTTCTGTGCCAGAGAACATTCCGGGTCACCTCCTGCAGAGTAGTTCGAGCCGGTGAGTTTCCCACCACCAAACACCGAAGAAAGTGTCCTGAAGGTCCAGTCTTGGTCAGAGTCTGCAGTTCAGTCCAGTCCTCAAGTCCAAGTCACTAGAAGCCATCCTGTCATCCGTGCTGTGGCTGCAGCATCAAAGAACCAACAGGCGGCCAACCACAAAATACTGAAACCCAACATCTATTGCTGCCACTCCACCTGTCGCCATTGAAAGTCATCAATGACCACCAAAGGACTAACCTTCATCATCCAAGCCTTGTTGAGTTCCACTGTAAGCGACGTCCCAGCAACAATTTCTTCCAAGGAGGATCCATCTTCAAGGGGCATTGACTAGTAAATCAGAGAAACTCTGCCCCTTTGCCTTCCAAGGCACCCAAGGTACTGTGGCAAGGACTGGCATCTTCCATCCACAGGATTCATTCAGGAATCCCTGATTTGTCTTGTTCTGCTGTGGCTTCCCAGGCACTTTGGGGTGGGGGTCCTGTAGAGACTGAAGAAGACTATACATGAGCATATTTGGGCTTGGCTGTAATATACAACATAAAGTACACCCTAACTTTTCCTTTCAGGTTTCCCGGGGGGCGGGGGGAGGATTCCTCACACAGAATTTCATTTGTACACTATAGAAAGGATTCTGCCAACGTTCTAAGTAGTACCTGCCTTTCTACATTAATGTTTATGAGATTAACCCTTATCTAATTATTCAAAAGCTTTTTAATAACAGCCAGCAGTTGGTGCATTATAACTTAATTTAAAGTGGTACCACATAGAACTGTACATATTAAGTTAAGTTGCCTAATTAGATGTCTACTACAAAATGACTCATTTATTTGTATATATCTACCTGACCTTTGCTCCTTTAATAAAAGAACTGTTTTATCACCGAACATAGTGTTTGGACATTCCATTGTGGGGAGCTTGGGGTTTCACTGCACCTAAGAACCAGTGTGCATCACCTCCCTTGAGTCTCAGTCTTGTTTGCTCATCCATAGCGACCATTAGATAACCTTGGCTGGGGTGCTCTGTGCCTCTACTCCAACCATATAGTGGACAGACGTACAGATACCCACCTCCAGTCTTTGCACTAAGGTTCCATGGTAGAGATTTGGACAGATACTAAAAGAATCCGTTGTGTGATCAATTGTATCACTGTGCTTCTCTGAGGAAATGTTCCACTTACGATGTTGTAGCATCCATCGTTCACCATAACAGATCTCGTCACTGCTACATTGTGAACTCTCATTAAAGGGATGGTCTAAACCTTAGAAGAACATGGAAAGTGATTTTACCAAAGAACATTGAGTCTTTCGCTAAACAGGTCTCAATACCTAAATCATAGCATGAAAGGGTTTTGAACAAAGAATTGCCCCTTCACTCGATTCCTTTGGTGAAACTCAGCTTGCCCACGCCCATGCAAAGAGGCCACCAGTTCTGACAATCATATTATAGCAATCACAAACCTCTTCAAAGGGGTGTTTATTTGTGACAACTGTAAGAAAACAGAGGCAGAAGATTAGCCTCGATCTGAACACTTTGTGGAATTGTTGCAAAACCTAATTAGGAGGACTCTGGCTCTCATTCCTTCCCTGCTGTTACTGTATTGCCGATTCTCCTGTGTTAATTTGCAGTGATTGTAAGAGTGCACCTGCACATTTATTTTCATTATTCAAAAGGAATTGCTTATCTGCTCTTGTAGAGAATCCTTATAATTATGTAAAAATATCACATTCTACTTAGAGTATCAATATTGCTGTATTCAATATAATAAAGTGCAAAATTGTGTTTCTAATGCCCCACACAACCTACCAACAGTTGTGGCCTGGCTCCTCGGCCATAGCTACCCTAGCTGAGAGGAGAACATTGAAGGGTGGACCAAAGCTTGCTTACCTTGGTGAGGCACCTCCTCGTGCCTGGAGAGAGTCCTTACGTCATGTACCAAATGATGTGCTGTGGCACAGCACAAAACAAGTATTTGCAAAGCCAATATGCCTGCCAATGTGAATAAAGGGTGTTCAAGTGTTGGCCACTGGGGTCTCTACAAACTATAATACTCTCTATGTTGGCTTTGTCAATGCTTGTTTTTAAGGACCTTCTTAGCCACAGGTAGAAAATTGTATTTTTTGTATTTCTAAGAGGTACTAGATATTTTTAAAGAAATAAGCAAAAGTGGAGATCCCATCTACTGAGAACAAACAAGGTCTAATAACATGGGATGTCACCCATTCAGGAGGGTCTATAATCATGTTTTAGCTCTCTGTACAATACTAAAGAAAAACTACCCATTTGCATATCCATCTAGTACACCATTCACGGACAAACCAGCACCAAAAGGCCAGACAATTCTCAAATGCAGGAGATTATTGATAGGAAAACAGAGGGGGGTCTGGAAGTCTCTCTACCAGCACGAACACCGCCCATTGACCTGCTTGTGGGTGGATGGCCCCCGGGAGAGTCTCAACCAAGTCTTTAGCTCACTGTCCCTTTCACAGAGGAGAAATATCCCTGCATATCAGTCTTTGTCCTGCCCAGGGGCAGTCCAGCACCGAAATGCTAGGTAATTCTCCTCAGAACAAGAGTATCAACAGCAACCCCATACACGTGTTTCAGCCTTGTTGGGCATCATCAGTGAGGTGGAGCTGTGCCTCTCTGAGAACAGTGAGCAAGGGGTCCATGTCTGGATTCCCCTGGTAACTTAGGGTGAGACCCAAAGCTACTTAATATGCAAAACAGAGGGAGGTCTGGGAGTCTCTCTACCAGCACAAACACAGCCCATGGACCTGTTCTTGGGTGGATAGCCCCTGGGAGAGTCTCAACCAAGTCTTTAGCTCACTGTCCCTTTCACAGAGGAGAAATATCCCTGCATATCAGTCTTTGTCCTGCCCATTATTAATAGGAACCCTACGCAAATGTCTCTGCCTTGTTGGGCTTCATCAGTCAGGTGACACTGAGGTGCATATTCTCTCTTGGCACGGAGAGATAGGAGTCTATGTTGGATCTACCCTTACCACCCTATGCAATTTATTCACTGAACACAAGTAACGCAGTAGCCACTCTTCACTAATGTGGCCAAAATGAAGAAACATTTCTCTGTGGTTGCTGTTGGTACTCTTGTTCAAAGAACACCCTGTGGGCACAATTCACATGGCCTTGTTTGGTCTCAGTAGGGAGGCTATATCATGTTTTACCATTGTTTTAAGACTTTGTCTTGACCAATAGAAAAAGATTAAGTACTATTTTATCAGTCTTCAAAATATGTTTGACCTCTTCTAAAATATTGGCATCCTATTGGAGTGTCCATATTAATTTCTAAGTTACTGCCTAGTCCTGTTAGAATAGAAACAAACTATTTCAAATGGGATCTCGGAAGGTCCTTAAAAAATGACTGAATCTCTTCAGTGGCCTGTCCTACTCTGAAGGTGTTAGGTTAAAAGTGTAAATAAACATTTCTTAAAGAATTCTCTGCAGTGCATATCATTAGTATGTATGTATTCTGATAGGTCTGGCTGCATGATTAAACATTTTTTATTAACACCAGTAATTATCAGTCTTGGTCCTGCAAGGAAGGACATTCCCTGGGTGCGAAGCAGACATTTTTTACTTTTTTCCATGGTGGATTAGGAAGGTGTTGATAAAGAGAGGTGGGGGAAGAAGGCCCAAACCAAGATGCAATTGGCCAATAAGAGGCACTCTCTACATCACTGAGAAACCGATTGACACCAGGATGCCACAAATCATTAGGCACGGGCATATTGGGCTGAAGGAGTTTTAGTGCCTAGTGAAATGTTAATGCTGTGCAAATGAATGCACACACAAAACTATGTGTATCTGTCATCCCCCCTGTGCAGTATTAACAGCCTATATTTAGAGAAAGAAATGTTGCATGTTGTTTTAAAAAATATGCTTTCATCATAAATCTCCACAGGAATCTAGCCCCTTTCTGTTGCAATTGCATTTTGAAAGGACAGGGTCATAGGTTCATTGAATCTATTACTGATGATGTTGCAGGCTAAAGTTTTTGCATCTATACAAAATAAAAAGTAGGTTTGAATGTTAACACTTAATGAAACAAACAATAACAATCTTATTTTCTCTATTTTCAGGCTGAAACAACCACACTGGATGCATCCAATTCTCTCCTTCAAAAAGCATGCCAGGTTGGTGTGTACTTTGCTGAAATTGCACTTTCTTTCTGTAAGGTTCTTTCTGAAGGTTGGATTCTGGTGTTTTTATCATAGGGTTCTCCATATGCTAATTGCAATACATTAGAATGGATAGGAGAATACTAATATATTCAATAAATTGTTGAAAAATATTAAAATGTTCATACACAATAATATTCGGGCATATAGCACTAACACATTTTGATTAAGGTTAGTGAATGACAATTTGTAGAGCACATACACTGTAAGGCATTTTAACTGGTTTCTAGTGTATATTTTACCCTTATCAATAATTTCACAGAGTCAACAACCTTTGCTTGAACGCCCCCTGTTACACAATCCCACTCCAAAAGCAGTGGTCGAAGTGTACGAAAAGAAGAAGTGGAACTATATTCCCTACTGGACTGCCCCTGCTCCCCACATCCCCACTGCCACTGCCACACCCCCTCCCACGCATAATACAAACTCCCATACACATGCGCCTGCTGTTTAAGGGAACGTTCAGTGCAGTGCACCAAAAGGGCAAGTTTCAACTACTTCATGCACTTTTATTTTAAAACAAAAACATACCGGAACAGTTTCCTTTTAAAGTAAAAGCATAGGAACATTAAAACATAATAATAAAAAAAAGTAGAGGAGCATCGCTCCTAACCACTCCTGCCCACTTCGACCACTGCCCAAAAGTTGATCCGTATTTGTAGTTTGATTACAATAGTAAATCAAAACCAAAGGTGGTCCCTTAACTTTATGCAGGGAAAGTGAAGAACAATATTTTACAACCACAAACTGCTTGACCAGAGAAGGGAAAAGTTATTTGAATGCTATTATCTTGCTAATCTACAAGGCACACAGACATGCATTGATATAAATCAAAAGTATATAGCATGTTCTATGCAAAAATATGCAATCTACTTTAAGTTATTGTCACTTATTGACTTTCATGTATCTTAAAGATTTCCGTCAACAATAGAGAATTCAGTATACCTTTGATTTACTCCAACATCAACAATAAGTGTTGACCTCAGAGAAAAAAAATCAAGTTAACAGTACGCTTGACTTTCTCTTACACCATTGACACATTTTGGCGTCAGAGAAAATCTTCATCATGTATTTCACATTTGATAAAAAACAATCTCTTTTATCTGGTATTCTCCAAAATATATATGCTGCTATTGGATTCTAATGTAGTTATGTATGTAAAATACACACTGTGATGTGTTAAACTACTATTCTATATGTTTGGGTAGCTGTGCTTTCAATTTTGTACAGCGCAAAATATTGGCTCAATTACAAATCACACATGCATGAAAATACAATCTTCTGAAGGGATAGAAACTACCCCTGAATCCATTTATAGTCATTTTAATGCAGGTCCTTTCTTTTGATGTTAATGTTATCAGAAATATTTCAATAGTCATTCAATTTGTCATCATTTTCTGGGAATGGAAATGTACAATATAAACCTCTTATCCCACTAGAATGCTATAGATTTACTGAGAATATCAATTTGTTTCTAACTGTGCCTTTTGCAGATTAGAAGTTTAATAATACTGTATAAACTGTGAAATGTTGTACACCAGATCACAATTTCAGTTTTAAAATACACCTGTGAAAACACAGAGTTTCATCTAATTGGCTTTATTTGACTACTGTCATTTAGTACTACCACTCCTACCCGGTTGTTAGCTACCCTCTCCCTTGTGTGTCTGGTTCCCTCATTGTATCCTTCCCTTTATGCTTTGTAAAGTGCTTTGTTGCCTCTGGATGCTATGTCTGTGCTCAGTAAATACTCTAATAATAATAATAACAACTGTCAAAAGACAACATGCATGTTATGTCGAAAATGCTACGGCATTCTGTTTTAAAGTTATTCCCCAATTGCTTTTGCTATTGTCAGAGAGCAATGTGCATTTTGCGCTGCAAATGCAATGGTGTTCTATTTTAAATCAATTACCCATTGCCTTTGACTATTGTCAGAAAGCAATGTGCATTTTACATTAAAAATGCTACGACATTCAATATTGAATAATTTCCATTTGCTTCCCTTACAGACAACTCCCTTCAGTGGCTTCTCTGGTACATGATTCTCCTAATGGATTTGCAATTGCTATTAGGGGCTTCTATGCTCACTTCTGGGTTTGTGTTTTAACACACAGAACCTGCATGGCATCTCACAGTCCCAGGAAAGTTCACTTGGAGCAATGCCTCTCGGACTCTCTTTACAAATCCTTCTCAGGGGATCTGGTCCTATTCAGACAAGGCCCTGCTTCAGGTTTACTCTCAGAAGGGTCTTCTCAGGTATCCTTCAACGATCTCAAGATATTCTTCTGCACTTATATTCTCAGGCAGGGATTCCCTATCTTCAGACTTTCCAGAATCCCAGAGCTCACTCTACTTCCTATGTCTTAGACTTATACTGAGGTACATTTCCCTACATAGTGTCATCTGACATACTTTTTCAATCGTTGTTTACTTAATGGTTCCCTTACGAAGCTGGCACACCCAGTGAAAACACCCCCTTATTGAATAGGTTTTGCCGATTTAGCCATGTGACAAGTGAAGATTGTGTCTAGATCCAGAGCCAAATCCATTTTTCCTTCATAACTTTGGTTCTGGACCTAGTCTCCTGTTGAGGTGCACATCTTCAGTATCACACTACAAATCCTCATTGGTAGACATGCTTCATGCTTCAGTTGCATGAAAAATGACAAAGTTATTAAGCTATGTTAATTTATTGATTATTGATATATATTAGTATATCATGTTTAGACTCATACTGTAAGACATGCTCAAGTCCGAATTGATCTTTCTCAGATGACTGAAGCATTGCAAAGTTATGATTCTTTTTGTAAATGTATGTGCAGTGTCAACTGATGGTTCTAAATTGGCATTTCTGTACATCGAGGACTATTTAAGATTAATTATTAATTTGAATAGAGTCCGCTCATGTCTCTGGGGATTCAAGCCCTCTGTTAGGCCTATACAGATAGTGCCTTATGGTTGAGCTAGATGCCAAAGGTCAAAAATCTCCTTGGAGCCAAATTCTTTAAAGTATTGGTTTCTGAAGACACAGGCCTTCTAGCATGTGACCAGTTTTACATCACAATGTACAGAGAGACCATTAAATGTATTTTTAAAGTATATTTATTTATATTTTTTCAATCTGTGCACATGACTAAATGGTGCAACACAGATTAATGGGTTTATCTACAGCTGGATGTGTCTGGATTTAGTCAATGGCTGACTCGTGACATCAAAAGCCATTGGCCTCCCAATTTATTAGAATTCGAGAACACAAGACGTACAGCGAGAACACTCCGAATGCTGCCGCGCCTGGATATGCTCAGCATTCTCACATTGAGATCTCTGAAGACTGGGACACAGAGACGCTCATGAGTACTAGGATCGTTGTGATTTCTACGTACAAGCTGCGAGATACACTCATAAGTGGGCACACGCTCTCCCTGGGTCAGAGCACATATGAAGCGGCTGTGGCTGCATTCAAGCGACCTGGCGCCCGGCACAAAGATTAGCTGGACAGATGCTCTAAATGCCGGACCAAATTCTTGGTAGAGTGGTCACACAACAGAATATACACTAGGGATTTATCCCACCATCAAGCCATCTGCCCCATATCATCCAGAGGAGAACTTGAGGCTCCACCCACCTTTGAAGAGGCAACATGCACTGGACAGTTGCACTCCGTCCTGATGAAGGTTGACTAAATTAATGGGGCAAGGGGTGTCCTGCCCATTTTTTAACTTCAACCGAAACACGTGTCGACGATAGACATTTAACCCCTGAAAAATACAGAGGGCCACATCAAATTTAAATTTATATGCTGGATTATGCTATAGGAATACTAATGTACCAAGTTTTGTTTGGAATGTATGTTGGTATGAAAATGGTATGTTTGAGTTATGAGTGAATTAGGTGTGATGGGAAAAAGTTATTCTTTTTTTTTAGCCTGTTTTATTAGAAGATTGTTTAATTCTGTATTGAACACGTGAAATAAATATTATGTACTAGCAAGAATTGAAAACTGAGGGGCCGAGTCATGGAACAATTGTGCGCCGAATTCAGTGGGGAAAGTGTGAAAAATCCAGCGCACGCGTGCGAATCGCACGCAAGCGATTCATGGAAGTCTGTGCGCGTATTTTTCCTGGGAGCCGCGCCAAATCCGCGCCTACCTTACACGTCACTGCGACATCCCGAATGCTGTACGCGACGCGCCCAGCAAAAGCGCACAACGTGTAGTGCACACACCAAAAAGGGGGTGGAACACGCGGAATATGGGCGTAACTGGGGAAGTACTGCTGGGAAATACACGGAACGCCCACATACTCGCGAACAACACGTATTCATGGAATTGAATAGGGAAAACCCATGCACACCAAAAGACACGCACAGGTGTAAAAACGTCCGCCACACGAAAGCAGGCAGAAGCGCCCCCGCGCAGTATAAAAGTGCGCGCAAACAACAAACATGCATATACAGCTACGATGAATGTCCCATTTCTCACAGCAGTGATCGTGGGACACTGCAGAAGGAGGAGAATAGTCAGGCCTCGTTTTTTTTTGCCCAGGACCAGCCTTTTTGGAATGGCTGATGACCAGGTGTATGGCAGGTATAGGTTTCCACCTCATATCATCCTAGACCTGGTCACTGAGTGGGAGGATGACCTCACATCACCCACCTTTTGTTCCCAAGCACTGAGTCCCTTGGAAAAGGTATTCAATGTCCTGCATTTTTTGGCCACTGGGTCATTTCAGCGGACAATTGACATAGTTGGGGGCGTCTCACAGGCCACTCAGTCACGCTACCTACACCAGGTGTTTGCAATCATGACTGTGCGCCCCTCAGTCCGCAGGCACATATACATGCCCAGAACACCTGCAGAAAGGCAGGCCGTGGTCCAGGACATTTACAGGGTGGCACACTTCCCCAAAGTGCTCGGTGCCATAGATTGCACACATGTGGCCCTACGTCCACCTACGGCCACTGAGAACATCTACCGCAAGTACTGGCATTCCATGAACGTACAGGTTTGCATGTGATGCCCATGGAATCATCACCTCTGTCTATGCAAACTATCCTGGGTCTACCCATGACAGTTTCATATACAGAATGTCTGCCCTGAGCCGGGCCCAGGAAGCTGGGAAGCATGCCAACACATGGCTCATTGATGAGTAGAAATGTCTGTGCACATGCATGCATGTCACACACAGACAAATACACAAACCCAACTAATGACAACCATCATCATCCGGGGACAGTGCCTACCCTCTGAGCACCCACATGATGATGCCAATACGGAACCCCACCACACCACCCCAGGTAAGATACAACGCAGCCCATATTGCAACCAGGGCCATAGTGGAGCGCACATTCGGAGTGCTCACGTCACGCTTCCGCTCCCTTGACCGCTCTGGCAGGCAGCTACTATATGCACCCCCAGTAGTGTGCAGGATAATTGTGGCAGCATGTGTCCTGCACAATGTTGCCTCACGGCGGGGGATACCGGTGGGCATGGTGGTGCCCCCGCATCCCCAACCACACGCATAGGTGCTGCGCATGGGAGGGGAAACGGCACGTGGCGAGGCAGCCCGGACCCAGCTTGTGGTCAAATTTTTCACCTAAGCTCCCACCCCTGTGGAGTGCACACAGGCCTGGCACATACCAGGTGACAATCGATGATGACAAAGAGACAGTCAACTGTCACAACCTTACCACCCTGACAATGTTTCCATGGAAGTGCTACATTGTGTGCATCCCTAGCTACTTAAACATAACCAATCCGGTGTGACCAAAAGGAACACATGCAAGGTGCATATCCCACCACCCCCTGCAAAACAGGCCATGAAAATCACTGGTATGTCACCCAAACCCTCCCAACCCCCATGACCCTCGTTGGCCACACCATGACATGGCATGCAACAGCAAAAGAGCAAACCAAATGCACAAAACATGACAAAATCGTCAGAAAGTGCCACATGATAAATGGAAACAGGCCTGAGACAGTTACACCTGACATGGAATCAGATGAAATGAGTGACCAACAACCTCCCACACAAAAGTCATAAACAAATGCATGCCACCAGCGGTACCATCAACAAAAGACAGAATGCCTGTTGACATGCACATTGGCCAATCCAAATCTGCAAAAACCAAAACCGTGTGCTGTGTGTGTGTCCCCTGCAAACACCGTTCAGCACACAGCACAGTGAGCGTCCAATGCGTTGGGGATACACCTTGAGCGTCATATAAAAAAGGACAAGCAACAAAAATTACCCTGTGAGGCATGTACACGATCTGAAAATTGTAAGTGATCATGCTCTGCAGCGACACAGCAGGACAGAGAAGGCAATCTGTGTGCCTGTGTGGGCATGGATGGGGGATTGTATGTGTGGTGGTGCGTTGTGTAAGTGTGTGTGTCAGTAGGGACATGCACTCAATACATGCATGTGAAATGAAGTGACCCCCAGTGTCCTGTACACATCACATGTGAACATTGCCCTTGTGGACCCCCAGTGTGATAGACCACACCAATCCCCTGACACCTGAAAAGTAAACCCAACACAGGAAAATCCATTGAGCGGCAAAACACATCATGTACATAGTACCCCACATTGACAATGTCAGACAGTGACCAATCACTGTAGCCCAATTGTACCAACTTGACATTGTCACCACATGGCCCCCTCCCATGATCAGTGTGGCTTTGACAGGGCAGGCTACCGTCTACAGCATGAAGTGCATCAAGCACGTATACAGGCAAGTAATGAAAAAACATCACAATCAACTTAAAAAAAGCACAGTTCAAAAATATACTAACCAAAATTGATTGCAGACATGCTGTGGAGAAAACATCCTTAATCCCCACTAGGGGTGTATATACAAGAAGGACTGCAGACTGGCCACAGATATGATGAAAGTCCAATGCCCCTGTGTAATTTGCTGTCACACGGAACATCCTTGCAAGCCCATGGAAAGGGGAAGGAGGAGTGGCATATGTGTCAGGACCCTAAGCCACACATACATACACAAGACAAGTTTGTGTTGGCCCAGCTGGAACACACAGTGGATGCTTTCAAAAGCCACAAAGCACCACCCCGTCACATGAATGCACAATAGACAAACAATATAATTAAAAAAAGAAATGGCCACATATGACCCCGGGGAGGTTAGTGGGTACCCAGGAGGGGGAAGGTACAGGGTGCACCTCAACACCCACATGCGATGATGTTGAGATTAAAAAAAAAACCTCCATAGGCTCAAAGCCTGCACGGCCCAACCTGTGTGGAAGATAAGTTGTTGTCCTACTCACCCTCTGGATGTAAATCAGAAGGTGGACATGGCACAGTTGCCTGACCACGCCTATCCGCAGCTTGCCCCTCCACAGCAGCAAGCATGCGGGTCTGGTAAGCCTGGTCCTGTGTGGCAATGGCACGTAAGTCAGCATGCAGCACCTCACGTGATACGCATGCTTCCTCTTGCAAGGTAGCATGTGTAACACAGAGTTCTGCCTGCATGGCCTCACATGACATATGGAGCACATCCCGGCATGCACGTAGCTCAGCCATGATGGTTTTCTCAAGCTACTCCATCCTCACTTCTGACTGCTGCCTCTGGGACATGTTGAGCACACCCAGAGTAGATCTGAGGGATTGGTGTTCTTCCCTCAGGGCCTCCCTCTGTGCCTCTGTGTGAGAAGCTGGTTCCCCCAGAGAGACACCATTTCAGCTCAGCGTGCCCTGTTTGAGGCCGCCATGCCCAGCCTGAGTGAGCGGCACGTGGACTACGTTGCCTGCAGCTGGAGCTCCACCTGCCTATCAGGGGGGAGCATGGATTGGGCCACACTTTCCATGCCTTGAGCAATCTTCTCAATAGCTGCCCCCTGTTGCTGTGAACTGGCATACATGGCATGCTCCCACTCAGCATTCCCTGTTGGCGCACGGCCACCGCGTTGCCTGACATTACACCTGCGGGACCCAAGAAGCTGTGGTCCTTGCTGGATTGGAACCACCTGTGGCTGCGGGACTGCGTCACTCCATCGACATGATGGCCCAGGCACATCAGCAACTGGGTGGAGTGTGACCGTGCTCCCAGAACCACCACAGGCGGACGCTCCAACACTGCCTGGACCCTCACTGCAGGTTTTGTGGACAGAAGATCATCCACATCAGGATCACTCACTTGCGATGAATCGTCATGATGCGCATCCAACTCAACATTGTGCTCAGAGTGTTCATCAGAGCTTGACTGATTGCCAGCCCTGGGCACAACGGTCTTGAGCACAAATGGGTTCCCCTGGTCTACCACTCCACAACCCCAACTTTTTACTGGTTGTTGATGTAAAAGCAACCCCATGTCTGGAATGACATCACCATCCTCTGGCTCCATTGCATCATCACCTGTAACGTGAACAAAACAAACATGAGTACACATGTCAGCAGCACATAACACACACACACATAGACATGACTACATCGACAGCCAACACATGAAGCAGAAATGTCACACACAACTCAAACTCCAGAATGCATCCAGTAGCATTGATATGCAAGGGCATCCCGAAAGCAGAAATGGATGCATGTAAATTGCGAAGCCTACACATGTACTGAATGTGGTATATCACCTGCATCACACACAACCTCTGGCAGGCACAGATCACAGGCAGAAATTACAGATGTCAACAAAGAGATGGCATGTAGCATAAGCATGTTTGTACAGACAAATGGCCACAGCTGCAAGTGAATCAAAACACACCATGACACACAAAATATACATGTAGACATGCATAACTAAATCATCATCAACAATATAGCTCCATCGATGTGCAGCTCGGCCCGTACCGGGCGTCATGGGCCCTGAAGACATAGTGAATATCCCAAGCAAAGCGAGGGCCTTCAATGAGGTATGAGGGACCATAACGCCCAGTATGGTCCGAGCTGCCGGTCCATGAAGCTTCAAGAACACCCTTCAGGGCCTGATTCAGCACTTTGTGCAGTGAATGTGCCAAAAAACATGATTCAGTGTGTCAAATCACCACGCTCAGGCTCCACCAGCATTGCTAAGTGGGCCTGGGCGTACTCGTAGTGCACGACAGTGCACCTTCAGGATCGTGCCGGTTTTACATAACGGGCGCAATGCTGAAATCTCAGCAGCATTGTTGTAAAATAACGACATATTTGTAATTTACCAAAAATGCTGCTGAGAACACGTGTAAATAAACACTTTCACACACACCAAAGTAAGTAGCTGCAATGTTGCACAACACAACATTGAAGCTGATTGCACATGTGTATGTGAAAGTGTTCATATACACATGTGTTCATATACACCTGGATGGTGTATATGAACACCTTCCTATACAGCAAAGCAAGCAGCTTCAACACTGCTTGCTTCGATGTATGTAAAAGTGTACACACACACACATGCAGGCAGCTCCACGGTAATTACAACCCGATTTACGGGCTGTAATCAATCTCCTGGCTATACCAGTTATCATAGCCTGCAGATTGACCAATCAACTTTGCTAAACACTTGCTAGGGTGTTCTAATACAGAGTACATGTGTCACAGGATGCACCTGTGCTAGTGCATTTCATAACAATGAAGGGATGAACATGTGAACATACATGCCAGGTCACTTTGACATTGCAGCAGTGAGTAGGCATGTAGAACGGTGTAACATGGCTCAGAAGTGGGTGGTTGCAGTGCAGTACATGTGTACATTGCCAACAATCCACATCAACAAGTACGTTTTGATGTCAATCAGTCAAGAGGACGGCAGTGTAAGGGCAAGTTCCGCCGTCATGTGCAATGTGCATGCACTGGGTTGCATGGCTACAGTTAACTCCCCCACCCCTTAGTGAACATGCATGGGGGCATTGCATGGCAATGAAAGGTAGACCAGGGAACTGTGTATTGGCAGACAGTGTTGGCTAGCGTCAATTGCATCATCTCAGTCAACTGACACCACAGCAGATGAGAATGGGACAGTAAGCAGGACACATGCTGAACCCTCAGTAGTACACCCATTCATGCAGAAGGCACTACACCAGTTGAACAGAGTCCGGGGCCTGCAACAGGGGGAGGCCTGTGCCCCACACAGACAATGACACCCAAAACATGTGCATGATGCAGGACTGAGCCAGAGTGAGCATGGAATGGATGACCAAATGCCATGATACGTATGTAATCCCGGACACATACTACAATGATCATCCTGCCAAGGACACATAGGGGCGTGCATGCAATGCACATGGAGCATGAATGGGCACTCATGTCCCCGGGGCGATGACATAGTCGGTGTGCTGAGTGGAACGACACCACAGGCCACATGCAGACAGGTCAGTGAGCTGGAACATTGACCGGAGGGGCAGCCGAGTGACTAGCATGCCAGTAGGGTGCATGTGTGGTGATGAGGACAGTCCCCACCTGCTTCACATGTCCAGCATGCATCACAACAGTCACGCATCAGTGAAGCATTGCATGACTCGCACATGAGAACCATGTACACATAGCATGCAGTGGCAGTCAAGCTCAACACATCACACAAGCAAACAACACATGGGCTGGAGAAACACGCAACAACACTCACCGGATGAAGCATCATAATCCAGCATCTCTCCCACTCCTTGGATCAATTGTGCCGGTATGAACTCCGCAGCGATCTCCTCGTGCAGAGTGAGTTCTTCCTCCTCAGGTGGTGGCCCACTGCCAGTCACCTGAGTCATGGCATAATTGGAGGCACGCTTTTGCTTTGCACGGCGTCGGAGGTCATCCCAACGCTTTTTTCAGTCCTGAGCTATGCGCACCTGATATCCAAATGCATTAATACCATCCGCAATATGCTGCCAGTGGACCCAAAGCTGGGCAGGCGTAGTAAGGCAATTGGGGACCACTAGTATATTGCTTTCGTGGTCCGACATGGAGACCACAAGGAAGTTCAGTTCCTGCTTGCTGAAAGGCTTCCTCCTCGACGTGCCGGAGGCCAGAGCCGTGTCTGGGGTCCCAACCTCTTGCGCAGGAGCAACCCTCCTCCTCTTGGGCATTGGTATGGACCCTGACTGGCAAATGCTGCCCTGATCAGTAGGGGCAGTGGTACTGGTGGACTGGACCAAGGGAGTGGCTGGTGGAACTAGGACGGAAGCCCTGACTTGCGTCAGTGGCTGCTGGGTGCTGTTGCCAGGACCCAGCGCATCAACTGCGGCAGTGGCAAGGTCAGTGACCGAGACTGTCCTGGCTGGCAGACTCACAGCCGGGGTGGTGTTGTCTGCATCTGCCCATGCAGTTGCCACCACTCAGCTGCTTGGGGCAGCAGATGACAACACTGCCACAGGGACATGTGCCTCGGTCAGAGCATAGCTGCGCGCACTTTGCTTCTGCCTCCTGACCACCTGGAATTCAGCCTGGGAGTCTTCAGGTGCCAACGCATCATGTGCTGGCCAATCCAGAGCCTGGGTGGTGGTCGCCACAGCTGCACCTGCAGCTACCACTACCGTTGGACAGGTGACAGTAGATGAAACTGACTGCCATGTCACATGAGCGCCAGGGTCGCATGTAACAGCTGCATCTCCCAGAGCCGCATGGGGTGGTGGCAGGATTGCACCAACACGTGGCAGGACATCCTGCACATGTGGCACACCCCTGCCTCTTCCCCCTCTGCAGCCAAACTGGCCCTCCTGGACTCCCCCTACTCCCTGGTAACCCCAACCATGTCCCTGACCACACCCAACACGTGGAGGACGCCCAACTGAGGCACACCTCACCTTTCATGGGCCTCCCAACCATGGCACAGAGGCACTAGTGCCAATGGGAGGTGTACACGACAATTGACCTGGGCAATTGGGGCAAAGGGGGCGGGGTACATGATGTAAACAGCACCCCTGTGCTCCTGCAAGGCTGTATGTGACCCCTGGGAGAAAATGACAGGTCATGCAACGCTCAGGCACCCCAAATATACAATAAAACCATGCATGCAACCCCCGGTAGCCCACGTGTGTGGAATTACCCTCCCGCAGTACGCGGTGGCACCCAGGGACACAAAAAAACACGTACGCGTGGGACACACAGGCTAGTATGACCTCGAAAACGGGTACACGATACACAGGGGGACCCGCAGTGGGAAAAATAGTGTGCGCGACTCAGCGTCTGACTAGCGTGGGAAAGAAAAACATGCGTGGGCAAGACCCCCGCCAAAAGAAGAGGTACGTCCTCGATCCGCTGTGAAGTGATGGCGTGTGAAACAACAAGAAGTAGAAACACACGCGTTGGTCTCCACAAAAAGCACGTACAGCGAACTGCTGGCCCGTGCTCACCTTTAACCAGTGCCGAGGGAAATGACAGCACGCGTCATATCACTTACGCACTTATGCGCTAAGGCCCTTTCCTCGAATTACACGCAATCTCATGCGGACGTGCTGTTTTGCATGTGCAGATTCACTCTGCATCAAGCTGGCCACGTGACAACACACGGAAGACCACGCTCCTGCCCAGAAGGCCATTTTCCAGCCCCCAGAGCCCCGAGCAGCCTCCCACGAGCCATCTGCTGCTGCCCGCCTGCCTGCTGCCCACGTGCCCTGCTATTTGGTGCCTGCACATCAGCCATCTGCAGGGGTCCAGTTGCTGCGACCACCCCTGCTGGAACAGAAGACTCCCAACTGGTGTTCCATCGCTTCACAGCCCAGCCCCAGGGCCCAGTTGCCCGCCCACACCTGCCTCGGGGGTTGCCATGTCGGGGCAAACTCCATCTGGGACCACTGGCAACCCCCAGCCAGAGAGGCAGAGGGCTGTCAGCTTCTTAGCAAGGGAAGTTGGCATCCTGGTAGAGCAAGTCCTGGGGCATTATGATGCCCTCTTCAGACGACCGTGCGCCGACAAGGAAGTACGGAGGAGGATCTGGTCAGACATTGTGGTTGCCATCAACGCGGAGGGGGTGGCAACCCGCGATTTGAAACACATCCAGAAGCGCTGGGAGGACTTCAAGTCTAGGACCCTCAGGAAGGCCCGGTGCCTCTTGGACACAGTGGATGCAGTGGGGTGCTGGGTCCAGCTTACCATCGACCAGATGAGAGTCCTGCAACGTATTTGCCCAGTGCTTCACCACCAGGTCCTCGAGATGCAGACCCGTCTGGAGTCGAGCAATAAGTGTCCGTGCATTATCATTCCAAGAAGTGCATGTTGAGGTGTGGCAGAGGTGTGCAGGTTGGACATATGTGTGACATGGCCCATTCATGAATGTGTGTGTGCAGGGACATGACCGTGCTGCATGTGTGCCAAGTCATGTGTGGTGCACATCAGTGGTGTATGGATTCCAATGCATGATGCACAACTGCATGTGTTGATGCACACATGTTTGCATGTCTGGGTGTGTACTATGCCATGTTTGTTGTGTGACACATGGATGCCCTTCCCACCTTCATCTACTTGCATGATGTGCATGTCCGTGTGCCTGTTTAGTATGTGTGTGACTGTGAGACGCCATGGATGCATGTTACACGCACATCAGGGTGCCCGATTGGGTGATGTGAGACAGTTGGTGATAATTGCAATGTGACAGGAGGCTGAGATGGCCATAGGCATGTTTGTGTGGTGGCATGTGTGCATGTGATTGTCATGCCCCATGATGCTTGCAACTTCCTGTCACCCTTGGGGTGTACATACACGTTCATGTGAATGGATGAAGATCCCTGTTGCATGATCCCAGTTTATTTGTGCATGTGTGTGGGTTCAAATGAGTGTTGGGGAGTGTGATGCCATCTGTGATGTCTGACACTGACACTCATGTACAACTGTTATGTGTGTAGCAGACCATTGTATGGTGCCCTGATGCCTGTGTTCTGTCTCTCCCTGTCTGCAGCGTCGACTGATGAAGAGGGCAGAGACGGTGCTGTGGAGCCCAGCGGCAGGGATGCCACCGCCAGCCGGAGACGCAGGGCCCAGCTCCCCTCCCAGGTTATAATATCTTCAGGGAGTGAGGAGTCTGGTGCCGCGTCCATGGCAGCAGAAGGGGCAACTGAGCTCCCACAGGGGCGTACTGAGGAAGACGGCACTGAGTCATCCAGGTCGGTGGGGGTGTGGTTGAGGAGGAGGAGGCGATATCAGCTCCACGCATGGGGCCTGGAGGGGGTAGTTCCACTGGTGTGAGTGGTGAAGTCCAGGGGCAGGGGCAGGAGGCAGCACAGGTCGCCGCAGAGGTGCCTGTGTGTAATCCTGTCCCTGATCCTGTGACTGCATCATCCTGCACCAACAGGGATGCCTCTGTCCAGGCCCCTTCGCAAAGTAGGGGATGCGTCTACAACAACTGGCCATCCTCTCCCTGCAGACGTGGCAATCCGTGACCGTATTGAGCCTGTCCTAGTCGGTGTGGCATTGCGCAGGCGTAGTATTCGGGATGACGTGCACGGTTCTAGGCAGGACAGTGCACGTCATTTCGAATACCTGTGTGGCCGCCTCGACTTGCTAGTACAGGTCACTGGCACAGGGTTCCTCCGTGCGCTGGACGCTCTTGCAACCCCCTCAACTGCACCCCCTATGCGCCAGTCGTCATCCGTGCCGTCTTCCCGCCCATGTATCACCTGGGCCCCCTGTGGAGCTGCCCCTGAGCCCGCGGCCAGGCTGATGGAGAGCACATCCCTGCCACAGTCGGGAGTCAGAGGTCCAGCAGGGGTGGTCACACCACCAACTGGACCCCAGCAAATGGAGGATGTGCAGGCATCATCGAGCAGGGCACGTGCACTACGGCGCCGGGGGATACCATCATCCCGGAGGCCGTTGTGGTGGCAGAGGAATTTGGCATTGAGGCAGCAGCAGGCTCGGCGTGGGTTGTGTCATCGCTCGGGGACAACAACATCCCGGGGGCAGGCATGGCCCGACTGGCAGGAGGTCCCAGGACTGGGAGTGTCTTTCGTGTGGCAGCGGTTGGGCCAGAAAATCGATGCAGAGTGGCGGTGGGCGGAGAGGGCACAGCTCACGATGGTCAGGGCGGAGAACTCTATTCAAAGGGCATTGAGGCGGGCTGAGTGCCTCGTGGAAACTCGCAGGGACTTGGAGTCCATGGCAATATCCCTGCGAGCCCTCAAGGCCACGGAACAGGCCCGCCTCCGAGACATGAACGTGGCGTTCGATGATGCCCTGGCCCAGGACATCAAGAAGTGAGCCGTCGGACTAGCCTGCCGCCATTGTATATAGTTGTTTGTGTTTAGGTTTCATTTTTTTTTTAATGATTTGGAGTACACAGACTTTGCTCCACTTTTTGTATATAGTTGTAGTTTACATAGGGTTTTTTGTAGGTTTAATTTTGTCTTGGGATCATGGACCCTTCAGGCTTTCATTGTAAATATTTCTGGACATGTACATACTTTCTTATATTTTTTTTATCCCATGAAGGAATGTTTTTTTATGGTTTTCATTTTGGATTTCGTTTATTAGACTTTGGACATGGACCACTTTTCAGTTTTCATTTCTTTGGATTTACATTTTTCTTGGAGTTTGCATTATTTTTTCTTTGAACTTTCATTACTTTCTCATTTTCATGTTTTTTTGCCATTTGGTCATGTTGGATTTATTTTAATGCATTTCTATGATGTTCAATGTTGGTGTGGAATACTCTCATTTGTTTTGTGCATGTGTCAGTGAGCATAGCCTCAGTTATGTGTCACTGCTGTGTGGCTCTGTTGGACATGTCTTTGGGTGCATGCATATGCTTTTGTGAATGTCATGGCATGGGGCTTTTACTGGGGAGTGGGTACAATGGATGGTTGTGTGTTTGAACTGGGGTGGTTTGGCGTGGGGTGGGATTTGTGTTGGAATTTGTAACCTGGCCTTGTTTTGTGACAATGTGTTTGTTGGGGGCACATGAGTCGGGCCTGCTGGCAGGTTGCCGTCAATTGGGGTGGGATGGGGGCACATGAGTCAGGGCCTGCTGGCAGGTTGCCATCAATGGAGGTGGGGTGGGGGCAAATGAGTTGGGGCCTGCTGGCAGGTTGCTGTTGTTGGGGGGCTCTGTTGTGGCGTGGGCTGCCTGCGCACTCGCGTACCCCCATATTCACGCACCTGTGTGGTGAGGACCCACATGCCCCCCCTGCAGGCAGCCCACACCACAGGGGACCCCCCTTATGCCCTGACCATGCCCCGCAGGCAGCCCATCCACCCTGGCCATGCCCCGCAGGCAGCCCATCACCCCTGAACATGCCACACAGACAGCCCATCACCCCTGACCATGCCCCGCAGGCCGTCCATCCACCCTGTCCATGCCCCACAGGCAGCCCATCACCCTGACCATTCCCTGCAAGCAGCCCATCCACCCTGACCATGCCCCGCAGGCAGCCCATCCACTCTGTCCATGCCCCGCTGGCAGCCCATCCATCCTGACCATGCCCCACAGGCAGCCCATCCACCCTGGCCATGCCCCGCAGGCAGCCCCTCCACCCTGTCCATGTCCCGCAGGCAGCCCATCCACTCTGACCAAGCCCCGCAGGCAGCCCATCCACCCTGTCCATGACCCGCAGGTAGCCCATCCACCCTGGCCATGCCCTGCAGGCAGCCCATCACCCCTGGAAATGCCCCACAGACAGCCCATCACACCAGACCATGCCCCGCAGGTAGCCCATCCGCCCTGTCCATGCCCCGCAGGCAGCCCATCACCCATGAACATGCCACACAGACAGCCCATCACCCCTGACCATGCCCCGCAGGCCGTCCATCCACCCTGTCCATGCCCCACAGGCAGCCCATCACCCCTGACCATTCCCTGCAAGCAGCCCATCCACCCTGACCATGCCCCGCAGGCAGCCCATCCACTCTGTCCATGCCCCGCTGGCAGCCCATCCATCCTGACTATGCCCCACAGGCAGCCCATCCACCCTGGCCATGACCCGCAGGCAGCCCCTCCACCCTGTCCATGTCTCGCAGGCAGCCCATCCACTCTGACCAAGCCCCACAGGCAGCCCATCCACCCTGTCCATGACCCGCAGGCAGCCCATCCACCCTGGCCATGCCCCGCAGGCAGCCCATCCACCCTGGCCATGCCCTGCAGGCAGCCCATCACCCCAGGAAATGCCCCACAGACAGCCCATCACACCTGGCCATGCCCCACAGACAGCCCATCACCCCTGACCATGCCCCGCAGGCAGCCCATCCACCCTGTCCATGCCCCGCAGGCAGCCCATCACCCCTGACCATGCCCCGCAGGCAGCCCATCCACCCTGACCTTGCCCCGCAGGCAGCCCATCGACCCTGGCTATGCCCCGCAGGCAGCCCATCACCCCTGGACATGTCCCACAGACAGCCCATCACCCCTGGCCATGCCCTATAGACAGCCCATCACCCGTGACCATGCCCCGCAGGCAGCCCATCCACCCTGGCCATGCCCTGCAGGCAGCCTATCCACCCTGACCATGCCCTGCAGGCAGGCCATCCACCCTGGCCATGCCCCGCAGGTAGCCCATCACCCCTGGACATGCCCCACAGACAGCCCATCACCCCTGGCCATGCCCCGCAGACAGCCCCTCACCCCTGACCATGCCCTGCAGGCAGCCCATCCACCCTAGCCATGCCCAGCAGGCAGCCCATCACATCACCCCTGGACATGCCCCACAGGCAGCCCCTCACCCCTGGCCATGCCCCACAGACAGCCCATCACCCCTGACCATGCCCCGCAGGCAGGCTATCCACCCTGTCCATGCCTCGCAGGCAGCCCATCAGCCTGGACATGCCCCACCGACAGCCCATCATCCCTGGCCATGCCCCACAGACAGGCCATCACCCCTGACCATGCCCCGCAGGCAGCCCACACCACAGGGGGGACTTTTTCAATGCGTATTCCGAGGGGTGCATAGGGAGTTTTACACGCGATTGGGCTGGTGCATGCGGGGTACGCTTATTCCGAGGGTTGAGCAAGGAGTTTTACATGCGATTGGGCTGGTGCGAGCGGGGTACGTGTATTCCGAGGGGTCTGCGAGGAGTATCACACGTGATTGGGCTGGCGCGTGCGGGGTACGCGTATTCCGAAGGGTGCGCAAGGAGTTTTACACGCGATTGGGCTGTCGCGTGAGTGCCGTTTTTACCGCAATTTCATTGTTGGGGGGCTGTATGCTGGTCCACTGGCCTTTGCGCCATATAGGGGATTTGTGCCGCTGTTTTTGGTGCAAGGGGTGGGTTGGGGGCATAACTGGCGCTGCTGCAGGGTCGCTGCGCCACGGCTGGTTATGGATGTTGAAATCCATGAATACGTGGTGCGTGAAAATGGGTTTTGGCGCACGCGGCTGGCGCATGCTCCCTCTGTGCGTGAGTCGCGTGCGCCACTTCTGTGCTTGATTCCATGAATTACCCCGCCAATCGGAATCCTGTCATCTCTGCACTAGTTGGTCCACATTCTGTTTCTTCTGTGTATAACAACATTTGGAAAGCCTGTCTTTTCAGGTCTTTTAAGCCACTCAACTCCTGGTGTCTGCTTTAATCTTTCCTCGGCTCTTCTACTGTTCTTCTACCCTCTTTGGGCTTCCCCTATCTCGCCTAGCCACTCTGAAATCTGTATTCAATGCCTCTGTTCGTGTCCTAATTCTCCTAGCTCCTCGAGTTTCTATTTCTTCCTCCCTGGCTAATCTAGGATGGCTTTCTTTCCATCACCGTCTACAACTTAATTGTCAGTGTTTAGTTTTTAAATCTCTCCATGGCCTTGCTCCTGCATACCTCTTTTCTCTTGTTTAACTGTATATTGCTTCTTATTCACTCCGCTCCTCTTCCCATTCCCTTCTTGCTGTTCCTCGTAGTCCCTGTGCTCAGTCTCCTTTTCGCAAATTATCTCTCCTTGCCCATCTACACTGGAATTCTCTCCCTCTTTCTCTTCGTTCTGTTTCTCTCTATTCTACTTTCCGGGTCTCTTTGAGATCTTATCTTCTTTCTTCCAGTTAACAAGGTAACTGTAAATACAGATTTCCTCTGTGTATCTTATTTTATCTGCATTTTTTTGTACCGTGTTGTTCCCATGTACTACGCTTTGGCATAAAGCGCTATATAAAAATCAAATACATACAAATACTTCCCAACGATACAATGATATAAATAACTGCTATAATGTAAAACTCCATAAGATGGCAGTGTTACCTAAGAAATTAGACCATTTCTTTTTTTTACTAATAAATCAAGGTTTGATTCTGTGTTAGTGCGATTTTGAAATCACACAAAATCCAAGTTTAAAATCATTTATTGGACTAACTAAAGTATGTTGAGATGGTAAAAGCAATTGTATGGGTGTGTTTGTCAGGGAGATGCAGACAGACTGTTGTGTACAGAGAAGCATTTGAAGCCCTCCTGTTAACAACGTTGCCCTCTGTGTCAAGTAGTTAAGCAGGACACCCACCCTTCTTTCAATACCGTGTTTTGTGTCTGTCATTTCAATGGGTCTCTGATGCACCATGTTTAATACTTCAAATGTTATTGGTCCCAATTCGTGGCTACTTGAACATATCGTCTGTAGTCGTTTTTCCTGAATAATGCATGCCTTCGTGAAGTGTGCCCCCAACACTGCTAGGACCAGGAAGCACTCTCAATGTGTAGCATACCCTGCTGACAGAGTTAGGCCTCCTTAGATAACGGGGTGCCCCAGGCCCGCATTCCTTGCACACTCTTCCCTCACCCGACCACATTGAAGGTGAGATAGCTCTTTTTATTCCCCAAGAAAGAAATGTCCACTGTGCTTTTTTTTGTTACTTGCTCTCTGTTCAACATTCATCTGATGAAGAAGTCTTCGGACTTCGAAATCTAATGTCTTGCATAACCATTGCGATACATTTTTTTAATTGGCCACATAAAAGGTATCAAATCCTCGATGTTGTGTGAATTTAGTAGAAAATATGTACGAGACAATAAAATGAGTCAATTTTTTTTTAAAGTCATTCTTATTTGCCAGAAGAGTGAAGACTAGCTACTGTTGGTTGCAGTATTTATTTTTAACAGTGATTCAAGTGCTCTGCCTCTATGTACAGTTCATAATGCTTTCAAAGCAGTATTGCTACCTGCTATTATACAATAGCTTTACCCATAGAGTACTACAAGGCCCCATCCTACCCCCGCTCTTTTTCAGCATGTGCCTAAGATTTCTGGCTAACCTCATCTGTTCCTACTGCCTCTGCTTCTTCACCAATGCGGACGGCAATCTGATACTCTGTAGACTCAGAAACAAGCACACACATTCTGTGAGCATCTTTATCAATTGTATATGACAAAAGTATCACACTAGGGGAATGCAAATAGACTAAAATTCAAGCCCACCATAACCAAGATTATATGTGTTTGAACTCTGGCCCTCTATCCTAGGCCCCAACAATATGGCCTGAATACCTGGGACCCGTCTGCCAAAGTTCTGTAACTTTGGAAATGATCCCCGATTTGGAGGTCACTGTTGATGCTTAATTCAGCTCACTGGTAAACACAATGGTTTCTTCACCAGCGCCCCCCCTCCCCACCCCCGGATCACTGTAACACATCATCAACCACAATAATTCACAAAATGACCATTTTCAATGTGTCATTCTATTGTCGTCTTGATTATTAAAATGTAATCTATCTGGGTCTCCCAAAGTTGCCAATCTATAGATTTCAGCTAGTTCAGCATGCAGCCCCCCCCCATCTCATCCTTGGCCTACGACGTCAAGATCATGTGTCTCCAAAATGCAGATCACGCCGCGGGCTGCCCGTCTTGCAAAGGACTCAATTCAAGGCCCTTTGCATCCTACATCATGCCTATCGTGGTATAGGTCCCAATTTCTTGATCGTAAAAGTCAAGAAACACATATCAACAAGATCACTGAGAACATCCAACCAAAGACTACTGGTATGACTCCAAGCTTGCCTCAAAAGGAAAGGTGGCTTGGCCTTCTTTGTTCCATCAAACGAACTCTGGAACTCTGTCCCGCTGCACATCCGAGATGAAGATGATAGCCAGACCTTCGGGAAGGCACTGAAAACAGGCTGTTCCTATCCACAGACTGATTCCCATCCTACCCCTCCCCCGATCTACCATCTTCAGGTCCTTGTCAGCACCCAAATATCCTATGATGGACAAGGCACTTGACAAGAACTACATTAAAAAAATAATAACACTGTTCACTGAAGCACAGCACTTGGTGCCTAGTCTATGAAACTAATGGGGAATTAAAAGGATCCAGCCAGAATGGGGATTGCTGGACGCGTCTACCCTTGTTCTCTTGCATATCTACATGGGGGTAGTGCACACAGGGAAGGGTCACAAGAGCTGCATATAATCAATCCAAGTCAGTTCCGGGAGTTCAAGTTAGACACTCTGATTGCATCCCTTCTGGACTCCAGGGCGGCTGGATTCGATGGCCTGTCTGATCCGGACTTAAAATCCAATAGCGAAATGAATATCTCAGGTGAAGGGTGTAGAATGTGTGTTCTGACATCCTGCAAAGTTAGTACTACAGTTATCCCCTTTAACAAAAAATGGGGTCCGTGCCTCCCCTTGCAGCTACTAGTTGTTTGCTTTTATGGATGAGCTGGGTGAAGTAATAATCTATCCTTTCCTATTTGACATGGGGCGAGCAAGCACAACCTATTCTGTTCTCCCAGTTGAGCTTCCAATGGGGACTCTCTGTACCTCCCCATATGGAATGGAATGCATCATTTGGACAGCGCCTTTCCCCATTCCCCATAAGTACGATCACACCGCGCTGCAGGTTGAACGCCCTCTGGGGGACCGGAGTCCAGCTATGGGAAGTTGTTCAAGGAGGTGATGGTATGCATGTAGGCATGTTGGCCAATACGATGATACGAGGGTTGGCCAAGGCCCTGGTAGACACCCATGCCGAGCTGGCCTGTGGATGGGTGGTGCTAAGTGGTCTAAAGAGGGTATGCGAGAGCGGGAGAGATATTATGTGTGCATCAACTTATTGATTTTTTGTCGTGAACGGTAGCTGCATTCTTATTGTAGAGGTGCTGTGCCAAGTGTCCTTGAGTGGTCTATGTTGGCAGATGCGTGTGGGTCTGTGGCTGTGCCTCTGGCTAGTTTCCCCATGCCTGGTGAGTGAGAAGGTCAAAGCATTGTCTACATTCTAACAGTGACCCAGAATTAAAATGACTGCTAAACTCTAGTCACCTAGCTTTAGTTCAGATGCTAAATTCCACGGTTTATAGTCATAATGTCGACAAAAAAATGTCGACAGACAAAAATGTCGAAAAAATAATGTCGAAAATAATAATGTCGACATTCTATACTTTTAATGTAAAAAGTCATAATGTCGAAAAAAAAATGTCGACATTTTTTTTTCGACAATATGACTATAAACCCTTAACACTATCAACACCTCACCCAACACCCTCCTGCAACCCCCCCACACCCCACACCACCACCCTCCCACCCCTCATATGCAACACATTCTAATTATTTATATATTTATTTATTTATTTTTTCAATAAATAAATAACCAACAAAAAGTATCATTTACTATGGGGGGGTCCCCCCCCAACCCACCCTCACCCAACACCCCCCTGCCACCCCACCACACCCCCTAACCACCCTCTCACCCCTCATACTCAACACAATCTAATTATTTATTTATTTATTTATTTATTTTTTCAATAAATAAATAACCAAAAAGAGTCTAATTTACTATGGGGGGGGTCCCCCCCCAACCCCCCCTCACCCAACACCCCCCTGACACCCCCCCACACCCCCCCAACCACCCTCTCACCCTCATTCCCAACACATAGTAATTATATATTTATTTATTTATTTATTATTCAATAAATAAATAAACAAATAAATAAAAAGAATATCATTTACTATGGGGATGTCCCCCCCAACCCCTCTCACCCAATACCCCCTGCCACCCCCCACCCCTCATACTCAACACATACAACACAACAATAAATATATATTTATTTATTTATACAACATTTCGAAAAAATGTCGACATTAATGTAAAATGTCGACATTTTTGTATGTCGACATTATTGATTTTCGACATTAATTTGTCGACATTTTGACTGTCGACATTATTGATGTCGACATTATGACTGCACACCAAATTCCACATGCTCCTATGTTCAGTGCAAAGATTAACATCAACTTTATTCTAGATTCAATATCTGGCTGCATTCTACATTCTTCTAGATTCGAACCTTGGTTAAAATTCTTCATTCACCTAGTTTCGGAATCCAGTCTAGTTCTACAATTCGCCTAGATTCCATGCATGGATTAATCTTCATTCACCTCCTCAATTCAGTACAATGGCTACATTCTAGGTTCACCTGCAATTAATACAGATTGGTTGCATTCCAAAATGACCTGGAATAAAGTGATGGCTACACTACACAAGTAGCTAGACTCAGTACACTGACTCTTCTTCATCTGCCTAGATTCGAGCCTGGCTACATTCTGCAATCACCTGTTGCACTAGACCAATTAGCTAGAAAGAACACAATGCCTGCACCTTAACAGGCACCTGGCTGCATGCAGCCACTGGCTATGAAGAGCTTAGGACGTCGCCTCTTACCTGGCGATTGCTGTTGATTGGTTTTGAGGGCTGGTTGGGGGCTCCCATGGGCAGAAGGGCAAGTTGCGGGTTGGAGCTGACCCTGTAAACCCGCTCAGCCCCGGCTGTTCTCCTGGGCAAGGGCGTCCAGGTTGAGCCACCGAGAGCATGGGTCCTCGGTCATGTGACTCGACTCAGGGACCAGACATGGACCAAGGCGCTGACCCAGGATCTGCCCTTTGCCTTAGGCCCTAACCGTCTTCTCATGCATGTAATGAAAGAATGATCTACTGGGGGCCCATTGCATACCTTTCCTATGTTAGGGAGGGGAATTGTGCCCAGGATGACCCTGTTCTATGTGAGGGGAGCGCCTACTGTTAAGAGTCTTCACTTATCAGTTCTCCTTGTGGGTATCTTCTATCCTTGCACTGATCACTCCACCTCTACATGATGATCACTCCACCTCTACATGATGATCACTCCACCTCTACATGATGATCACTCCACCTCTACATGATGATCACTCCACCTCTACATGATGATCACTCCACCTCTACATGATGATCACTCCACTTGTACATGATGATCACTCCACCTCTACATGATGATCACTCCACTTGTACATGATAAAAGCTTGCATTGCTGTTGCCCTGTTTTGTCATTAGTGACGTTGGCTCCTACTTAAGCTGACCTGTTGTGGGAGCGAACAGCATATGATTGAGAGGATGTCTGTTCTACTGCACACTGCAGTATCTATTATTCGTGAGAAACTTGTTTTTGTCACGTGGGCAGCTGCCGGATGATGAAAATGTCCATACAATTTTAACTTTTTGCATGAGTTGGCTTGATGTCATATACGTAGTGAAGAATCCTTTTTTTCATTCCATTAAAATCACATTCCCTCTTGTTGTCTGGATTGTCATATACTTTATTATGGAGGGGATGCACATTTTTCCTCCTTTGACATTACATTTACACTCAAAGTTTAAAAATAGTGAGTAAAATACACGTGACGACAATTTAACTCCCATAAAATTCCAACTATACATTTTAATTCACAAGGCATAACATAACCAGTGTCACATAACAATTTACTATATAATTCTGAAGGTTTGATAATGAAATTGAGACTTGTGTAACAGAGTTGCCGATTTAAATTACCCTATGCAATTAAAACACACCATTCCTTTTGCCCTCAGGGCTCTCCCCACCCTCTTTTCTATGTTCACTTCAAGTTCAAATGGGCTATTGCAGAGAGTCGAGCAGTGATCCTCTCCCCCACTCAGTGCCAACGGCTTATGAGGGAGTTTGAGCCAAAAAGTTATTTCTATTTCAAATAAGTGTGACGTGGAAGTGATCAAGATGATATGTGTATTAAGTGAACTATATTCTGTTTGGCAAAGACCAAGATGTGTTCTTTATTATTTTTTTAAGTCCTGAAATTCGACCTCCAAAAGTGTGTTGCATTAAACAGTATTTCTACTGTAAAACTTGCTACTGTCTCCAGTTATTTCAGTAAAGTTTACATTAGTGTGTACATCTGCGTCAACATCATTTCATTTTGTAGGGAAAGGTGCATCATATGGACAAGTCAACACATTTGAAATGTGCATAATAACACAGCCAAATGCTTTTGGTGAAATACCTAGGTCTGTGATCTGCTGGTTGCATCCATCTGTGCAATTGGTTCTCAACCCGTGAGCTTATCCCAAACCATTTGACATTCAATCTGATCTCATTTGCCCTATACCTGCTACACCGAAAAGTGAGATGCAAACTACAATGTTCCACCTAGTTCACAGAGTTCTCGGCCTGCTACGCCATCCACTCTATATTCATTACTAGAAAATGGAGGAGCAAAGACAACTAGATGCTCACACAAATTAGCGAGCAGTAGTTCCATCCAGTCTGTACATCTACAGACCTACTGCAATATCATACATTGTAGATAGTCTCCAGAGATCGTTTTAATCTGCGAACTAGGGGAAGGATCTGGCCAATTAGAAGGCCAGGAACGCAAGTGGAATGCACATAACCACCTGCATTTCATGCCCGCCTGATACACCAGTGCCCAGTCTTCACCTTGTCGGTGTGCTCAGGGTGAGTCTCAACTGGAGGGCCTCTCCTAGAAGCCCCTGGCCCACCACATAGTCTCAGAGCAACCCGCCTGCCCCACTCACCAGCGCACCTCATCGTCCAGCTCCTGGAAATAATTATTTCCAATCACAGACATGTGTCATTTTCATTCTGAGGGAAGCATGATTTGCGCAAAAACCTGTCTCCCTTAAAAACAAAAATGTATCAGCACTCACTCCAGATGGAGGCTCAGATTCCTTACAGAAATAAATGCCACTTTCATGGGCACACAGGACTGGCTTTCTGCACTTGGGTTTACTTGGCAAGTACCAGCCCGTCCTACCCCATAAGTGGTATTGAAAACAGTTGATATCAAAGACAGGCAAGGGCCATCTTGTCTACCTGAAGTGGACACTTATCCTGCCTGCTGAAACACCATACTAAGTATTTAAGTCTCCAGCTATGACTTACCTTTAACATTGTGCACTTTTTAATTGATGAAACGTCTGACCTTCTCCTTACCCAGCAAATGATGGGCCAAACATACACTGTACAGGGCACTGCCCTGTGCAACACAGACTACACAGAGCCTGGTACTGAAAACTGTTTTCACATAGCTTTTTATCATATCTTTGTTTGCCTTCATGCAGCCAACCTTTACATTTCAGGCACTCATCTCAGTAATGTCTTACTTCAGAGAGCATGCGGAAAAATAGAACTGAGGCAACGGGCGCAGTGCATACTATTTATACTGTCATCATCACATCTGGATGCGGGAATGGTAACTGTTGAGGGACATGCACTCGATGTAGCACAGCACCCTCTGCTGTCGAAAAAATGTTCAGAGACTGCGAAGCAAAATATGGATTATATCTAAGATGACTCATGGGACACAAACCATTAGAAATGCTGTATTGTTGCTCATTGTATGTCTTTGGTACAGATCACCTCTGCTGACATTCAAATATTAGTACATAATTGCTAATCAAGCATGTTAATCAATACAATTTTAATTAGCAACCTCTGCTAATCGATTTTTGAAAACTAATATATGCCTTGATTCAGTATACGGGGTTTGAAATTGCTGGGAGTCATTTAGCTCCTGCTCCTAGCCTAGGAGAGCCAGAGATACTTTTGGCTCTTCAGGCAAACTGGTGCCTTACAAACATGCATATGTGATATTAACTGAGTTTTTGAGAAGAGAATGACAAATCACACATTTAATGCACTGTGTTATCCCTGCCAGTGGTGAAGGATGTGCCCGTAGTAGGTGATCTGTCCTACCCTACGTGGAATTTATCAACTTCACTTCGATAAGGTGATCACGGCTTATTCAGGGGCCAACACTCCTAATGCGTTTTGCTTTTCTGTTTGAGGCTCATGCAGGCTTCATACTCTGATACTTGGATTATTGTAAGATTGGAAGAGGAAGGGTCTCTTGCAGACAATGTCAAAAGAACAAAGACTCTGAAACAGGGTACTGTTCTGTCACTCCTGCTTTTTGTTCAACAAAGTTACTTTCATTTTTATTAATAACAAGACAAACAATTAAACAAGAAGGGCACATGGGACTAGCCTGGACACAAAGTCATTGTATGAAGATGGCACAGAAAGCACACAGAATCCAAACCTGATAGAAAGACTCCAGAATAGCTCTAGATGCACTTCTACATGGGAGTAGGGTTGATTTGTGCAATTACATTTATTAAAAGCCATAAAGGTGTTTCCAGCAGTGTGGATTCTGCAGTAATCATAGGTAGAGCAACAATCCATAAAAGGCTACCAAACACCAAGAATCTCAAGTAATGCCTCACAGATTGAAGCTGAAAGGTTTCCATTACCCAAGTCCCCCACTCCTTGATGCACCTTCCTCGCGCAATAGCTAATCGATATCATTAGACAGGTGGGCCGGGAGCGAAAACATATGTCCTGAAATTGGGTACAAACCAATCCCGCCCCCACACCCCCCACCGAGTCACCCAGGATCAGGATCTGTGAATCAAGGGGTGAATCCAGCCCTCATATCCCCTTAATCATGGCAAGGACTTCGTTCTAATAGATTTGTGTCTTAGTACATGTCCACCATAGATGCCTCAGTGTCCAAGCTCGGCCACAGTTCCACCAAAATAGTGAAGAATGGGAATGGCATGAATTTATGCAGTCTACTGCGAAAGAGATGTGACCTCAAGCACATTTTATAAGCACTTTCCTTGACAGCATTACATCTCAAGGACCTCAGTTCTCTCGCCCAAATACAGACCCAGACTTCTGGTTTAATCCTGGCACACAGGCCTTCCTCACACCTTTGTCATATAAGACATCTTCTCGTCTGGAGACTGTGGTATTTTGCATAAGGAAGATGGCCGGGACTAGCAGGAGAGCTCATAGAAGCATGACAAGGTCATCAATGAAAAGGGTCTGGGATCAGCAGCGGAAGTCAGTCCAGACAGAGAGAAGGAGAGTTCATTGATGGATAACGGGTGTCAACCTATCTACTGATGTCTGTGACTTGTAACTGATTATCTGATCTATGCCGCAATAATAAACAGCCTTGCATGGAAGCTGCTGCCTACGATTCATTACTGCGTGCTGCATTTTGCTTATGCAACAGAGACCATCTGTCCAGAAGATGATACAGCCTTGAGATATGGCACCTGTCAATGTCCTCCGGCATCATGAGCTCAAATGGAATGATTTGTCTGGATCCCTAAAGTTAAACCCGCAGATTGGCTGGCGTAATTTCATGCTCCTCGATTCCAAATTTAAGATTGGTTTCCTCGAGGGTCAAGGGGAGACCTTGCATATAGAACTTCACTAAAGTATGTAACTGTAGTTACTACCCTCACAACCAGGGGAACATTCAGGTTTCTTAATTATTGGAAAAGTATGGGCCCTTCCCTGGATTTGCCACCCAAAATCTGATTTTCCCTAGCCCAACAATGTAGGAAGGTTTGGGTGGAGGTGATCAGGGTTCCCCTCTGTTTCAATATTGCTTGCTTAGAAATGGAAAATATGCTATAGAGATTCTAGAGAGTGTTGTTTCACCATCACCCAACCTGCCTGAGTTCTCCGATGGAGCTAGTCAGGAATGTGGGAGATATTTTCCTGCCATTTAATGGTGTTTCATGGTGGTGACTGCAGCCCCCAATTGTTGTGCACTAAGAAGAAGAATTCTTTGTAGAACCTGTGGGGTCTTTTAGCCCACAAAGGGTAAACATTTTCTTCTGTGGCATATGTAAGGAGCTCTCTGGAACCCTAATCAGGAGCCTCTGAAAGACATAGAGGGCACTAGGAATGACCGTATTCACACAACCTATCCAGGGAATGCCCTAGTTTCCGCGTCTAGCCAGATCACGTAAAAGCTCATGGAAAACTGTGGGGATGTTATGTTTACAGAACTTGGTGTTCTGGTTGTAAGTTTAATCCCCAAATACCAAAAGATACTTTCTTCCCAATAAATGGAATCAGCCTATTTAAAAGATAGAAAGGTAGGGGGTGTTCTGTGATATTTTAATCTTTAGATTGATCAAATGTTTAATTCCCTCATTAGCGTCAGGGAGGGGATGCCAAGTTCTTCTGGTACAAAAAGCAGATCAACCACGTAAATGGCAATTTTATGTGTGGACCCCTGCACCTGTCAGACATTGTACAATACCATTAACTCCTATTTTCTGTGCAAAAGGCTCCATGGAAAAAGTAGAAATGATCAGTCTTTGGAGAAAAAATTGTTTTCACCAGACCGAAACAAAAAAAGATTGATTTAGAAAGACCAAATAAAATCGATAATTTGGTCTTTCTAAATCGATCCTAAAACCCCTCTCACAGGGAGGTCATTTAGGGGTCACCAGGGGTCTCCCTTGCTATCCCTAAAAAAAAGTTTTTGTTTTTAACAAATGGAAGCTCCTTGGCAGTGGCCTGCGCCATGTGCCTCTTTGTTGGTAGAGTGGCTGGCTTTCTTGTACAGGCTTCTTAAAAAAAACATGGCGTTCTACAAGTGTAACACTTTGAGTAGTGACCCTAAATAAGAAAGACTAGGAATAACAAGTAATTTGTCTTTCTGGAATTCTAAACAATAATTGCTACACTCATTAAAGGTTTATTTCAGGCACACTCCAGGGGGTGAGTCCCTGATTTAGTCTGTTCTGAAACACCTCAAATTCACATTGCAGACAAAATCCTCCAAAAAGCATTTAGAGTAGAATAAGCATCCATTTCGGACTACGTATTTTGCTTTTCGCAAGTTGCAGTTATAGCATGTTTTTTTCTGCCAATACATTTGGTGATCCATTCTTGTATGAAATGTATAGCACGTTACAGTGATATTGTAACCATATTTTTCATAGTGTACTTAGAAACAATGCTATGTGATGCCACTTCCTGTTTTGTCAAGGGGTAAACGGTTGTGTTCCATCGCTTCCTGTGATGTCACTTCGGGGTGGGGTCGAATGGCATCACTTCTTCTGATGTCATCAGAGGTCAAGGGTCATGCGATGTCACTTTGCTACCCCAGATATTTTGGTGAAATTATGCCCTTGCTCTCTCACCCACCTAAAACTCTATCTCCACTCACCCCGTCCAACCTCCCACCAGCACTTACCTTACTTACTCCGTCAACACTTTCCTCCTTTCGGTGCGAGGCCATTTTGGGAATGACAGCTGCTGCATGAGATGCACACGGTTATGAGGGCGAGGAATGCCATGGAAGCAAGGTAGTTGTTTGGGTGTGTGCACATGTATGTGAGGGAGAGGTGTGTGCATGTATGTAGTGGGAATGGGAGGGGCCAGGGGTGCAAGTTTTAAAAAAAGAATCTAAAAAATGTTATGAATGGTGTGAGTGTGACGAGAAAGTGTGGTGCAGGACAGGAGGGGTGTGAAAGGGGGGCTCAAAAATTGAGGGTCGGCACCCAATGTGATATTACAGCATTTTGAAAACTACACCAAAAACGACCACAATAAATCGGTCTTTTTGGTGTTTGAGTTTCAAAATGCAGTAATATCAGATAGAAACAAATTATTAGGCATTTGATTTACAGACCTATGTATTATTATCATATGCAGTGTGGTTCAAAATAAATCCTTTATGGTCTCTACTCGTCATGGATAGTAGCACTTGCATTAGCCGGGTTGCCATGAACCTGGCGGCGTAGATCTTGGCATGAGCATTCAATTAGGCAATGGGATGGTAGGCTTCACAACCTGACCCAATTCTACAGGTGTGAGAAACTGTGTGGTTGTGGATTGCACCATCGTGTGGGAGAGCGACCCTGTCTCTCAAAACGACTGAAGCAATTTCACCAATCTATCCAGGAGTTGTGGTCTGAATGTCAAAGCCACCCGGAACTCAACACTTTATTATTTATCATCTCTCCAATGGGGAATCTCACCGGCAGGGAAGGCCAGAATGAATGTGTGGTCTCTGATTTTCATTGGGAGTAAGCCTGTAGGTATGAGATGATAGGTTATTTATAATGCGCTTAATACCCAGAGGTTCCTAAGCGCGGACCTGGTGATCGAACCTGTGGTGCTCCTGTGTTGTCTTGCTTCCAAGGCGAGCAGGTTGCCCCTGATCTATCCTCCCGAGGCAAAAAGCTCACTAAAGTATTTAGTAAGTATAAATGCTTTTCTTGTTCTCCATAGTAGATTGAGCCGTCCAGGCCAGTCTGACAAGATATGACATTTTTAGAGTGTGAGGTGTGGTAGATCAGATTCAGGACAGACCAGGAGGCATTGTAGTAGACATTTCTTCAAAAACACGCACAAACATGTTATTTCCCCAACTCTAAGAATCTTGGCCCTGCTCTACAAAGAAAATACAAGAAGGCGCTCATCAGTATGTCTTTACAAGAAAATAAATAAGGAAAGTGCTCCGTCTGGAATCCTCCACCAGCTTCAGTCTGACCCTACCACTATAAAAGAAAGCATAACTATATAAGCACAACTCTTGTCGGTTGAATGGTGGCTGGTTTCTGAAGCTCACCCTGGCATGTCTCTCTTTCAGTGTTCTCCCTACCATAAGTGCACAGTCGAAGCCTGTTGGCAAATATTTCTCTATATCACAGTTCTAATTAGTCCATCCCATTGTCCTACCCTGGGTCCAAATCTTGCTCACCCGCCTTAAGCTTTTATCTCGCTCACCTGTCCTTAGGGATTTTTATCTCTTTCACCACCCCTAGGGGTTGGGTCTGACTCACTCTGCCTTGGGGTTTTGTCTTGCTCAACAGCCGTGCGGTCTAGTCTTTTTCACTCCACCTTGAGGCCTTGTCTTGCTCACCCCACCTTGGGGTTTTATCTCTTTCACCCCATCTTGGGGTTTTGTCTTGCTCACCCGCCTTAGGTTCTGGTCTGGCTCACCCCACCTTAGGGTCTGGTCTGGCTCACCCCACCTTGGAGTCTTGTCTGGCTTGCCCCACCTTGGAGTCATGTCTGGCTCACCCCTCGCTGGTGTCTTGTCTGCTCACCTCACCTTGGGGTTTTGTCTTGCTCACCCCGCCTTGGGATCTGGTCTTGTGCACCCCACCTTGGTGTCTGGTCAGATATTGCCTCTGCTCCTCTCCCCCGCTTTCCCGGAAGCAACCACATACCTTCACTCTAGTTGCAGTGCTACTCAGGAGGGCTGGAGAGGAAATCCCAGTCGGCCGCATTTCTTCGCCTTCTGCTCCGTGGCCCACTTTGGGTGGAGCTGGCAATGCTTTCCCACAATAGTCTTCTTGTGGATGTTCGGTGCCGGGCTTGCAGAATGCCAGTTTGCAGGTGGACGTGGTGGTGTGCTGTTCCTCTTGCCAGGCAATCCCAGCTTGTAGACCAGTCAGGCTGCCTGAACTATGCGGTCTCGTCTGTGGCCTACATATCTACGCCCTGTGCATGCACTACCGGCTCTGCCATGGCCCTCCTGGGGGATTGTCTCCACTTTGCGCTGCACAGCTGTCTCTCTCTCTCTCTCTCTCTCTCTTCCTTCTGGCACTTTATCTTCCTGTTAGCTCAGTGGTGGGCCTTGCCACTGTGCTTTCATTCTTGGTGAGCTGTGCACCCGCAGAGGGGTCAGAAACCATGCGAGACACCCTTACAGGATGTTTCCAGTCATCATGTAAGTTAAATCCCATGTCACCATCAAAGAAACTGATGTCTGTAATTCAGGGATGATATTTTGTATCCCTTTCTAGGGATCTCCTGTCCTCAAATGGTGGGTCACCCTCGGGATAGCAGGCTCACCTCTCTAGTTCCAAAGGGGGATGCTCCCCCTCAGGGAGAAGGGGCAAATTCGCCAGATTCATCACAGGGGCCTTACGTTTATAGACTAATGGTGTGTTGGTTTTATTCCCTCATGTATAATATGTTTGTTTAGTTAGTAATACCATATAAGCTGTTCTCTCGGCTAGCTATGAGAAAGCCATGTGGGACTTAGATCACCCCTCGAGATTGAGGGTCCTTTCACAGGTGAGCACCTCCATTTCCTTCTGAAGCCACCATGAGACTTTACCTCGTTCCCGCGGAAGGGTGTTGTTCCTTTTCCCATCTCGTTGTCCCGCCACCCTGATACCCTACTCTACACCTCTTCTGTACATAATCTATGATAGCACCTGGGGTGAGGTACTGACCAATCAGGAGTCTGGGAACTTGTTCTCTCTAAGCCATCTATACCTCTATGCCAAGTCCGCCAAATGTTTCCTGTTGTCCAGCACACCATAAAATTACTTATTGTATGTGCCGTACAGCGCTGGAGGTGCAAGCTTCCTTGTCCAGGCTCCGGCCCTCTGGAATGAGCTCCCCCCTCATCTGCGACATGAACCTTCATACAACATCTCCAGGAAACTACTTAAAACCTACCTTTTCAACTGACCTCCCCCCCACGGTACCATACGGCTCTCCGTTCGTCCTCTGTAACCAGCGTAGATGCCCTTTGGCTTGGTGCACGTATTGTAAATGTACTAAACAAATAAATAAATATCATACAATTAACAATATGACAGTGCCTGACAAATGTCAATCCCATGCCTCTGCTGAAGCCAAAACTGTTGGCTTTGCCAATGCTCGCTTGGTAGGAATCATCTTTTTCTGACATAAAATGCAAATTATTGCCTTAGAAGGGCACAATTTACTTAAGAGATGATAATTGGAAGGGAAGCTCAAGTGAACCTGAAACTGAAGAAAAAACATTTGTGTTTACATTACTAAAAAAACACCTTCCAGGTAAAGAGGAGCAAATCAAACATGTGAAGACGAATTATAACCATGTGAACGATTATTTTATAATGCTCGTTTGCCAGAAGATAATGCATTTCCATATGGCTTTCTTTTTTAGAACCTTGAATCCGATATCGAAAAGGCCCTTGCGGAACAGACAATTAACCCAAACGAAAAAAAGTGAGTATGGACTGACCGGCAAGTGACATCTGGCTTCATATGTTCCTGGGTTCTATGTTCGTGTTTTTTCTGATGGGTGTTTTGCCCAATTTTTATTTCTTGAAAAAACCCATTGAAAATGTATTTTTTTATATTTGGGGTTTCGCCCCAACTCCCCCACTCCCCTATTCATTATACAGAATTCCTTACCCCGCCCCTTCTACACTCTTACCCACAAACCCCTATATTTTTAATGGGTTTTTCAGAAAATAAATTCAGCAAAAAAGCCCTTCGGAAGAAAAACACTGTCGATGACTGAATGTGGTACGATTTTCCTGATTTACTTATGCACGAGGGAGGCTTCACATGTACACTCGCATGTCACTTGCAACCTGGCACGGGGAACGTGCATTTCTCCTTACAAGCAGTGTTTCACCTGTTGGCCACCTTTCATCCAGTTGACAATCCCATCATGTGTGACCCCTGCCAACATCATGCTACCATCACCACCAGTTTGCTGCGGCAGTTGCAGTAATGGTGGTGGATGGAACATGCCTTCACATAGCCAGCACTGCCAACTTGACATGCAGAGTCCCATAGCTTATTACGAATATAGCTCATTCCAGCATTTCACTTGATTGGCTCATCTCGACTACAGTGGCATTCCTACTTTTGCTTTTGTAATGTTGCCTATTATGCATGTACTATTATCGAACAAATGTATATTGTATGTGAATGCTATGGTCTACTGCTGTCAGATATCAATCTAATTGCAATCTCATCTGACTGTCCTATTCCAACAACAAATACCCATCCTTCAGGGTAAATGCCACCCTTACCAAATGTGATGCCCTGCTGGATTGGCTTAATAAAACCATCCATTGTAATGTGCAAACATATCTTTTGCGTGTTAGTTCATTTTTAAACAAATCAGAACATTTTGAGTTTTGATACCTTTTATTGAACTAACTTAGAGTATTGTGCTGCGATGGAACATGTTTCAGCTCACATGTCGCGCCTTGAAACACGTGTATAGGCGCGTTATAGATGCCAGATCATATCATATCATAAAAGCCTCAAGAACCTTCTTCATCAAACGGTAACAGGCAGAAGTGAAGGGAGAGACACATCCTGAGACTTTTACCAAGGGTGGCGTGCATGGAATGCAGTGCTGTGATCAGCTTACCCAAGACATTCGATTTCTCATGCCTTTTATTGAACTAACTTTGAGTAATGTGCTGTGATGGAACATGCCTTAGCTTTCAAAGGACTGAAAAGACCTTCTTCTTCAAACATTCTAAGAGTTGCAGCAAGGCTGGCATGCATGGAATGCAGTGCTGTGATCATCTGATCTAAGAGTCTTGAATCTACACCACAGAACAGTTAGCTTGCAGGCAATGCAGTTAGAAGCAGTGCACTGGTTAGAGAGATGCCTGCATCTATTACATAAGTAAAGCAGTCCAGGTGTGTGTGCTTTTTAAAATGAATGCCTAGTGAATTGTACGAAATGTATGGTATGTTAATGTTTACTTGTGAAATGCCTATACACAAGGCAAGTGTTTCAAAGCGCTTAAGGAGGGAGGGAACAAGGGGAAAAACAACGTTCAGAGCCCTTGAAATTCTGAAATAATAGTCTGCAAAGGCAGAGTAAGTGCATATAATACAATTAACAGTGGAGAAAACAGCAAATGGGCCTGACGACGATTCTCAGTTTTTCCAAGTGCATTAAGTTGCCACCATGCAGGCAGTGAAGATAAGGGGGAACAGACAGACGATCTTCGGCATGGTGCATTCGGATCGCGCAAGTGCACATACGGTTACAGCAGGGGATATAGAGAGGGGCCAAGTCCTGGGAGGGGGAGGGTCCAAGTGCACCCAGTCGGTTATTGTTCAAGTGCAGTGATGATGAGGCGAGTGCAGGGCCCGCAGGCGAGTCCAAGACGACTGGTTGGGGGTGCCAGGGACCTGTGAGACTCTGAGGTACAGCTGTACGTAAAAGGAGGGAGATCGGGAAAGAGCAGAGGGATGTGTTAGCAGGGTAGAGGGAGAGAGAAGGAAGTGGAGAAGAGGAAAGTCTTGAGATGTTTCTGGAACTTAAGGAGATCAGGTCAAGACGGAGGGTGGCTGGGTGGCTATTCCAGAGGGAGGCCCCTGCTGAGGATAAAGATCTCCCTCCAAATCTCTGCTTGGAGAACTGGCTCACTCGCAGAAGGTTAGTAGTAGATGAGCAGAGGGTTCGGGAGGGACAGTATTTAGGAAGGCATCGTTGCAGGTAGGTAGGGCCCAGGTCCCAGAAAGCCTTGTGGACAGTGAAGAGGGTCTCGAACTTGATCCTTGCAGCCACGTGGAGCCAGTGGAGGGATTTCAGTGCCAGAGAGATGCGGTCGCTAGGCTTGAGGCCAAGGATAAATCTTGCGGTTCTGTTCTGGATGAGTTGCAGAGGGTGCAGAGCAGAAGCAGCGAGGTTGAGAAAGAGGAAGTTTCAGTATTATTTATTTATTTATTTATTTTTATTTTATATATTTATATAGCGCCGACTGCCCACGGGCATCGGGGCGCTTACAAAAAGATATGTACATGCTCAAGATAGAGCCAGAAGAGGCGACGGGACGGTAGACGGATTTATACCGGTTAGCTAATTCAGAGTGGCCTAGTCGAGGGATTACTTGAAGAGCTCTGTTTTGAGTTTTTTGCGAAAGACCAGAAGGTTGGACTCCAATCTAAGGGTCTTAGGTAATTTGTTCCAGTTGGAGGCTGCTCGGTTCGGGAAAGCTCTGCCCAAGCCGAGTTCTTTCTTGAATTTCAGGGGTGTTATCAATCCATTTGCCTCTGATCTTAATGCCCTACGAGGATGGTAAAACGTGAGTTTGGACTTCATGTAGGCAGGTACTTTGCCATATAAGCACTTGTGAGTAAGGCACATAGACTTGAATTGAATACGTTCTTCTATTCTCATCCAGTGAAGGTCTCGTCTAGCTTCACTTATATTTTCACTTCTTGATTTCATGTTGACCATACTAATCGCGTTATTCTGGACTAGCTGGAATTTTTGGATGTTATGCTTACTAGCTCCTACCAGGAGAGCATTACCATAGTCTAGACGTGACATGACGGACGCTCTTGCAATTGTGGCGCTGTTTTTTTCACTCAATAGTGGTCCGATGGCTTTAAGTAGCCAGATGTAGTAGTTGCAATTTTTACTAACATGGGTCGCCTGGGCATCAGAGTTGAGAGATGCTTACAGCGTCATGCCTAAAGTTTTAACCTTATCTGTCACAGGGATAAGGGTCTCTTTGATTTTGAAAGCCTGATATTCCGCTGAGAGTTTGGCACGTGCCTGAGTAGAACCGAATACCATTAATTCGGTTTTGTTTGCGTTCAGGCACATCCAGTTATTGTCCATCCAGTCTTCGATGCTCCCGTAGAGTGTATTTAGAGTCTTACTATCTTTAGCGTAATCCCCAGTCAGTTCCAGGACCAGCTGAGTATCATCAGCATAGTTGGTGAAGAATATCTGGAGTTGTTGTAGTAGCTCACATAGAAGCCGGATATGCAGATTGAAAAGTAAAGGGGATAGACTAGCTCCTTGCGGAACCCTGCAAAAGATGTTAAATTCGGAGGAGAATTTGTCACCCCAGTGTACTCTGGATATTCTGTTTTCTAAAAAGGATGTTAACCAGTTTATAGATTCCTTGGAACAATTTGCGACCTCCTCCAGTGCTTGTTGCAAGAGCTGGTGGTCAAGCAGGTCTACAGCCTACAGAGAACCAGGGCTCTGGAGACAGTGAGCCGCTGGGGGAAAGTGAGAAAAGGTAGAGTGCCTCTGAGGTATATGTCTGTTGATGGAAAAATGGCTCAAAGTGCAGGATTTCAAAAGTGAGAGGAAGGATGTACCAGTAAAAGCAGCCCTACAGATAAGGTGTGTATCAGCCACTTTTACTCACGTAAAATTGGCCAATATTCCCAAAAAATAAAAATAGGGAGTCAAAATACTCCCAACAAAAAATAGGAAAAAGACATGTAGAATCTTGGGCTTCTGCTCTCACCCTTACAGCTCCATGGATATGTTTAGACCAGTAGGCACAGAGTACCACAGGAAGAAACGACTGTTTTAATTGCCTAATTGGAAGAAATAAACATGTATCTTTTAATGTGTATGAATAATAAAAGGCAAAGAAATACATATTACAACAAAGTATTTCGTTTTTCAGTTAAAACATATTTGTACTCGCTTAAAAAATAGTCTTATTGGGAATTGGACTTCATTTTTACTCCCTCAAAAATCATTTTACTCCCAACTTTAAAAATAGGGAGTAACATACTCCCACTTCCAAATCTTATCTGGAGCACTGAGTAAAAGGAAGGGATTGTAGAACATGGTTGGAGGTTGAGAAGGAAGAAATATACTATTCATCGGAGGTCGCAAAATGATGGAAGAATTGAAGTAGGGGTCACGTACGTCTAAATTCAGCAAAATACAAAATCCCTCTGAAAGTGGATCCTTCTAAACCTAAAGCTTCCTTTAACTCGATAGATGAGAAACTGCTGTCCTCCCATAGTTGATTCAGGCATGGGAGCTTGTGGAAAACCATTGTTTGGTATTGCATGCATTGATGGGTGTGGAGGGCCGCAAGGTCTAACCTAAATCTAATGTTTTCTTTGTAGTTGAAGAAAAGGCCTTACTGTGGTGGGTGGCCGACAAAACCACATTACATGAAGCCATCAATTTAGGAACCGATTTTCCCAGATTCATGTAATAGGGGTTTGACATTAAGATGATAAGAAGATAATGGGAGATGAACTACCTTCCCATGAAGAATTCGAACCACCAGACCAAGCGGGATGTGCAAGAGACCATAAGGGACAATAATAATAATAATAATTTTCATGTATATAGCGCTACGAAATATCAGGTATCTGAGCGCTGCTTATCATTACCCACGTTGTGTGGTGCTCATTTATCAACCTCGGAAGGATGAAAGGCTTAGTTTGTCCCTGCCGGGATTCGACCCTGCATCAGCAGGCAAAGCGAGCGTTCTACTCGCAGTGCTATCTGACCGGCTATAAGGATGAAACAGTATTCAGAAAAGGCTGACTTGTGGTATGTCCCTTCCCATAGAAAGTTGCCTACATGGTTTGTCACAGAATCATGGAAGTCACAAGGAAGAAGAAAGGAGGAGATGACTTGAAGGTGACATCATCAAGCCAGGTCAACAACTCAAAGTATCCCAGAAGCTCACAAAGATGGCTGTAAGACTCCCATGGATCTATGTGTGTGTGTCGTCTCCCTGCTACCCAAATACCTGACCCACCATATCCCACCCACTGAAATCCACCCACCAAAGACAGCTCCTCCTGCCCCTCCCACCGAATTTTATCCCACCAAATTTGCATCTTCTCCCTTCCCCCTCCGGCCTCTCCTCTGCTTTGTGATGGGAGATTCACCCTGACATCCCTTTTACCCCCTCGGGACCCCAAACCTAACACCCCCATCCCAATGCCTCCTTCACACCATGACCCTCGCCCCCTCTCCTCTAGACTCTGTGATCTCAATCGGGTACTCCATCCTCCATACCCACACCACGCCACCCAACCTACCCCATGGATCCTAGCCCTACTCACACACTCATCCCCTTGCTCTCCTCACCCCTTCCTCCTTGGTGGCCCAATGCGCTTCCTGCATACGCGTGGCATACAATGGCCATAGAAAGCGAAACATGCTTCCTATGACTCTGTGTTCATCATGCATATGCCCATCAGCAGACTGTCATTCCGTTGACTGGCATTCAGCAGGGTTGGATTTAGTGAATCTTTCCTCCTACTATGCAGGTAAAGACCTGAGAGATACTTGAACCTAGAAGGTGCTGAGAACCATGAAAAACATTTGAATATAATTGGTTCTGAGAACTCTGGCCCACTCTCTCCTTCTGCAACCTGCTTGTCTACTCATTCTCTGCATTGCCCTAAGGACAACAAGGGTGCCTGTTGCCATCCAGGGTATGCATCACCTTACACGTTGCATTACTAGGTGGCCCACTTTGGAGGGTCATGTGGCTCACTGGGAGTGCTGAGCATGTTTGGGAGGTCAACATATATAGCTTGTGCTTAGCCAGACTTTTCATCCTCATTGGTTGCTCATGTTTCCTTGAATGCCGCAGCTTCCCAGAATGCTGATGGAGCCTAACAGGCAGTTAGGCACATGTAACCTGCCCCAATTTTGCAGATGGAGCTCCTTTTCTGTAGCCGCTGAAACGTGGCTTGCGTTGCCACTCTTTGTGCCCGCCTGCATCCTGTGGTGGAGATCCTGCCCAAAGATAAAGTGCAGGCCAGTGAATGGGCTAGTTGGGGAGCTCGGAGTTAGGGATTGTTAGGGGGAAAGGGGCAGTTCGTAGGCACATCTGGTGATAAGATTGTCCACAACAGATGGTGATGTATTTGGTGAGCTCTTGCAATGCTTCCTTTTGATGCCAGGCCTCTGACAGAATAATTGCCACAGTGGTAGCATCACTGAGGGATGATGGTGATTGATTACTTATTGAGCGCGCATCCACCTGGTGGCACCTTGGCGTTAGGGAACCATCCGACCACACTAGAAAAGGAAGGACTTTAAAGCTCGACGGAACGCCAGCGGACTCTCCGTACTCCGCACTCTGAGTGTAGGATCCATGACACGGTGAAGATTCTGCGCTACCACAACCTGTTTGTTTGTTTGTTTGTTTTATTATTTATAGCGCCCGCCAGACCCGAGGGTATCAGGGCGCGGAGAAAGACAGGCAGGGTTCTGAGCGTAGTTACAGTGCTGTGCATATATACTTTCAAAAGGGCAGTGGTCCTAGGTATATAGAGAGTAAACTAAAATAGTAGATAATGTGCAGGGAAATAGTGAGCAGGTGGGGATAAAATACAGCAATAATATACAGGTGGAAATAATAATGCGCATTACAAACAACATACAGTATGAGCTGGATCCCCACGGAACCCCAAAATCCTATTGACCCAGGTGAAAATGGTGAATTCTTATATCGATGTGCCTTTGTGGTACTGACCGAATGACAAGATCAAGGAAAGGCGTTATCTGGCATTACCCATGTGTCAAATACTGTTGGTGGGTGCTTAGAAGAAGGATGCAGGAGTCACTGCCAACCATTATACAAAGGTTGTCTTCTTTTACCAGCAGTGTGGATGTGTTAATATTGGTTTAAGGGGATGCTTGTGGTTGAGACCCCTAAATCTCTTTATGTTGGATTATGTGTTAATATTACAACTAGGTCTTAATCCAGGGCATTGCTTCCCTAACAAGTTGTTGTTTAGAACAAACATATATCACTTGTGTTTAGACATTTTTTTTAAATCGTCTTGTCTGAGAAGGAGATGGTTGCTATGGGGAAGTTGTTGCTTAGACCCACAGGAATAAATGCCGACACTAAATACCAGGGTTGCCCGTGCTGACCCACAATGAACAACCATCAGACTAATGGAAATAGGCATCATTACTATATTCCCAATGAAAGGCATAGTGGCTTACATTGCAATGTTCCTGGGGTGCACGGCTGTGCAGGACACATGTCTAAGGATAGCAGCGGACCTTCACAAATGTTTTGCCTGGAGATTTGAATTGTGGTTGAGAAATGGTCAGAGTTTCTATTGCTATTGTGAAATGTCCTTGACGCATTTATTTGTTTGGGGACTTTCCTTACGTGTTTTGGTGAACGGCATTCTTTTTTGTAATCTAGACTCACATTTTAACATTTATGATTGAGGGTGTGACTTTTCACAATGCCGATACAATGGTGATGAGGTGGAGAATGTTTGACAGTTTGTTTCCTGAACGTGGCGTAGCTGCATTCCTCCCGTGACACGCCGCTCCAGCTTCTCCTTGGACGCCATCTTAGAACCGTTGAGCTAGGTAACCCATTACTTGAATGCTGAAAAAGATTCCCGATAGATTGACTTGATTAGGAAGTGGAGTACTCAATTGGAGACTCTGTGCAGAACAGGAAAGCGCTCACTCGCTCTCCTTTCACTTTGCCGCTGCTCATTTTCCAGAACAAGCAGCTCCATCCTCCCGGCTCCCCAGTTAGGCATGGCCACCCTTCTCAGCCCTCCACCCTCTCCGATTTTGGAATCTCTGCGGGTGATGCAAGCTTGGGGAATATAGCGTCAGATGCCACTGCTTTTTTCATGCCTCTTCCTGTGCTCTTTGTGCTCAGCGGGCCACCTCTGACAATGGCTGGAGGCTGAAGTAGCTCCTCGGTCTGGTGGTTGGGGCGTAGTAAGGGTACATCAGTGCCAGGGTTTGAGTGAGGGGTGGCCCCCACAAGCACCTACCAGTTATGGCAAGCAGAGCTCCAGGGCAAGATGAGTGTTGGGAGAGTTTTATATACCAACACTGGTGTGGGGGTTTAGACCAACCTTTTGTGGACCTGCAGGGTTCTCACAAAAGACAGACCAAACTCTCACTGTTAAACGTGACTGAGCAGTAAGGCTTACTTTTAGGAGGTGGGAACACATGTATATGGTATAGATTCCTAGTTATACTGCAAAATATATATGACAAGAATAATGTGAATACAGAGTAAAAAGTGCTTTTGAGGAACTATACATACATATACTTAAACCAGTCAGAGGTCGAAAGTGGAAACCATCCACAATTCAAATAGACAACAGTATATGCATCTATTCTGTCAGAAGCAGTTATACTAATGAACTGGAAATGTGGAGAGAAAATAATAGTTACATGTATGAAGGGCCTTATCAATTGTGTTCAACAAAGTTCACTGGTCAGAATTAGCTATTTAGAAAAGTTTTTAGTCACTATGAATAGGTCCTCCCATAGGCTGACATGGGACAGAGTAAATTGGCAAGGTCATTGTACTACATAGTGGTTTGTCGATACTTGACATATTCCAGAGAAAAAGTAGAGAACCCACCAATCTAGGGGAGCCAGTGTGACCACACAGCAAATTGTTATGTCCTGCTTCCACCACCAAAGATGAGGCCAGTGACTTCGTCCCCAACAAGACTTGCCTGCCGGAGCTCTGAGAATGCACTGCCCGCAGGTCAGAAATCACCCAAAATACACATCACATACCCCGAGAATGAAGCCTGGTGCCTACAAGGACTCACCAAGCTTGTTCACTGAGAAAAACGGAGCAATCAGCTCATGCAGCGGTGCGGAATCCCCGAAGACGAAGAAGCATGGGGCAGCAAGATGGCGGCAGCTAAGCTCTGTGCTTGGGTGTCTGGATGAGGAGGCTGTAAATTGTTGTTTTTTTCGACCGTAAGGCTTTGAATGCTGAGGGAGGGCGTGAGATACTTCAGGTCCTTCATCAGTGCAATCCTGGGTGGATCCACCAACCCCATCCACCCGAACATGCCATTTGTGGAAACCCTGGGAGGCCGGGGTGTATGACATGATGCACCAGGCCTGCAGCCGAGAGGCTCCAGCCCCACTCCTCATTGAATGCCGGCTGTCTGCCGGAGCGAGGGGATTCGAGGCCCCCCCACCCTCCGAATATCTATCGGCCCTGCAGATAATTACATCTAGCGCGCTCTACGGGTGCTCGAGCCGCCTGAACCGTTGCCTGTGAGCGGGGTGTCTCTGCAGCCGATCCTTTTTCGGAAGCACTGGTGGGACTGGCGTGAAGAGCTGTGGATGCATTTGCAATGGAGGGTGATGACTTCATTGTGCTCTCAGGTGGGTCTGCAAGTGGGGTCATCTCACGCGCTGGATCATTGGAAGTTTCAGCAAGCAGCAGCATTATATCCTAGTGTTGAGAGAAGTGGGTAAACGCCGGACCCGGGAATAACTATTGAATCTGGGTTGGACTGAGTGTCCTGCCAGAGATTTTGACCCTCAAAGTGGCTTTGACCCAATTACTTTTACCCATTGGGCGCATGATGCACCCTATATCTGTGCTACCAGCAGGGTTGTAAGAGTGGTCTGCCCACTACTTGAGAGGGTGAGGTTCGCCATTGATCCCTTTTACGTCTTGAATTTTGCTGGTGATACAACCCCACCTTGTTGCTTGCTACGCCTTTCTCACTTTGTGCTGATTGGCTTGGTGCTTGGGCCCCCCACAAAGCATTGAGCAGCAGCAATGTAGACAGCCTGCTACCACACAAACTGGGGCCTCTGCAACTCAACGCACCCTGTAGTATACCAGTGAGTGATGACTAGCATTGGAACTGCCGCTCCACTAAACCCTACCAACTGTTGGGCCATGGTGTGCCTACACCACTTTGACTCTGTGCCTTAGTTATTCTCAGTAATTCCTTCCCTCATAATATTTTTCCTTTTGAAAATTCAAAGCCTAGTGTGTGTAAAAAATCAAAATGGAATTTAGGTGCCTGTAAACCCGTGCTGCCAATTTCTTTTTTGTGTATTTAGAGTGCCCTGTATCAGAATCGAAGTTAGGTGCCCTACATCTGTGCTGCCAATTTTGTCTTCGCGTGTTCACAGTGCCATGTATCAGAATTGAATTTAGGTGCCCTTAGATCTGTGCTGCCAATTTCATTTTTGTGTTTCAGAGTGCCCTGCATCCAAAAGGCGGATTTAGGTACCCTACATGTGTTGTGTTCTCTGATTGTTATTCAAGTGCATCTGTTTCTTGCTTCCCCCGACTACTAGGCCGCCTGGTGAGTTAGTGCTTGGAATATGCTGTGCAGCCCCTCCTCTTTCTTCTTCCTTTCCTCCACCACTATGGCACTCACCATCTACCTTATCTTTTCTAACTGTTATACTACCACCTATCTTCCGTCTCTCACAAAGTCTGCAAGAAAAAACTTAAAAAGGATATTTTGACTACTAACCCTGGCCTACCTATCGCAGACACCTATGTCAGCGCAACCTCCAGACAGATCTTTTCTGATATCCTCTTCTCTGCCCGCTCTCCAGATCTGTGGACACCTCATCTCATCTCATCTCTACTCTCTCACCTCTTACATCCTCACCCATTAATGGTGGCACTAAATGGGAAGTCCGCTTGGCAGGCTTCACATCATCCAGGTGTATCATTAATGTCTACCACACTGGCAGTATTTTGGTTCTGGGTCCTCAACCCAACATCCTTTTCTTTGACTGATGCCTGCCATCGCCCATTAACTTCCTCCTCACTCCTGCTACTCCTTCCACCACTCTTTCTGTCCCCTCCCCTTCGACTGGTGTACCATTCGCCTGTACCCCTCCTCAGAAAACCTTCAAAGGGCGGAGATCTCTTGCATCCAGCCACGCTTAACACTCGTTCTGCCATCAAACACTCTGCCGACATCTGCCTCCTCCTTGATCTCGATATCCTTTCTCTTACTGAGACGTGGTTCAAGGCCAGCTCAGTCACTGATTTTGACTTCTGATGGCTATAAAATCATCTCCAAACTTCACCCTAACCATGCAGTCGGTGGGGTTGCTCTTATCTTCCCTGAGCGGGACCCTTCTTCCCTCATAGCCAACCAGCATTACTCTTCCTTTAAGAGCCTGGTCTGTAAGCTTGTCATCTCTCCCACCTCCTCTTTGCCACCATCTACAGGCCACCTGGCTCTATCACCCTGGTCCTATCTAAATGGGCTGATTTTTCCTCCTTTTTCCTCACAACCACCAATAATCTCCTTCTCATGGGTGATTTTAACATCCACCCTGACTCCTCAATCACGGCATCCACACTCTTCCATAACCTCTTCACCTCACTCTCCCTCTCCATTCTCACTTCTGGTCCTACCCACTGAGCTGGGCATAATCTTGATGACTTCATCCACACCAATCTTTCACTCGCCTCTCCATTGATCACCCCACTATCCTGGTCAGACCACTCTCTCCTCTCCTCTCACCTGGGCCCTTTCGGCCCTCTAATTGCACCTCCTCCAGCCATGCCAACCTCGTTCATGAACATCCGTCTGATGAAACTAGTGTCAGCAGCTGCCTTCCCATCTACCTTCATCCCCCCTCTCTCCCCACCAGAGACCCTACTTCTGACTCTGCTCTAAGCAACTTCAATCTTGGCATTACTAACACCCTTAATATTCTTGCTGCAGTCATGAGGATCCACCTGAAACCTGACTCCAAGCGTAACTCCTAGTACGATTCTGAACTTGCAGCCCTGAAACGCCAGTGCAGAACTGCAGAAAGAAAGTGGCAGACCTCGGGCTCTCCCTCTTACAAACTGGTGTGCCGCCTGCTATAAAGGCAATACAGACTCTCCATCCGCACCAAGAAAAGCGCCCACATCCAGGCTCGTGTCTCTGGGACATCCAACAACATGTCTGAACTCTTAAAAATCTGCAGGGAACTAGCCAACCTCTCTGAAGTCTCCTCCTCACCTCTTCTCTCCCATGCCCTTTGCGACATAATAGCCACAAACTTCACCGCAAAAGTTCAGGACATCGTGAGCACCCTTGCTTCCCTCACCTCTTCTGCCACCCCCTTGCCTCCTATGGCCTCTCATCCTCCCTGTGGCTTTCTCTCCTCCTTCTCTCCTATCACATCTGATGAAGACACCAGAGTTTTCTGCTCCATGAAGGTCTCCTCTAAACAGGTTTCCCCCTGCTTCTCCAGAACCATTAAAGACCATATTGGCTCCCTTGCCTCTCCACTCGTTGGTTTCTGCAACCACTCTTTTGCTACTGGACCTTTCCCCTGCACCCTCAAGCACTTCTTTGTTTTGCCCCCTCCTGACAAAACCTTCTGCAGACCCAGCTTGCCCAGCCAACTACCAGCCCATATCTAACACCCCCTTCCTTGGGAAATTCTTGGAGAAGCTGGTCTTCCCCCAACTGTCCCAGCACACTGAACTTGTTGGTTAACTCCACGACCATCAATCTGGATTCCAAGCTTCCAGAGGCATGGAAACTGCTCTTCTGAACACCTGTGAGGAGCTGCTCGCATCTGTTCCAATTCTTCAGCTGTTCACATTCTACTTGATCTCTCCTCTGCATTTTATACGGCCAACGTTTCCATCCTCATACAATGACTCGATGATGCTCTAGGTATCTCGGAGCGGGCACTGGAATGGCTGACCTCCTTCCTCACTGACCATCTGTCCCAGGTTATTCTGGACTCTTTCTCCTCCCCCACCTCTATCTCCACTTGCGGCATCCCCCAGGCATCCAACCTTTCTCCCTGGCTCTTTGACAAGTACCTTGCTCTGCTTGCACACCTCATTTCCACATTATCCTCAAACTTCTAGTGTTATGCAGATGGCACACAACTCTTCTTCAAACTTCCCTCTAATCCTCTTTTTACTTTTTCCAGCATTCCTGACTGCCTATCTGCCATACAGTCCTAGTGTACTTCCAATGATCTCTGCCTCAACGCCAGAAATACTGAGATCCTGCCTATTGGGATTCCTGCTCCCTCTTTCTCTCCCTCACTCTGGCCATCTTCTATGGGCTCTCACCCTTCTCCTTCATCTGAAGCCAGAAACCTTGGAGTCATCTTCAACTCCTCTCTTTTCTTCATCCCTAACATTCAGGACTTTGTCCCACTTTCAACTCCACCCCCTCAAAGGAACTCTTCCTTTCCTCCCTTTCCCCCAGAAGTTCAATGTCTCTAGAGATCTGGTTCTCTCTAGGCTAGACTACTGCAAAAGCCTTTCCCTTAATCTACCCCGTTATTCTCTACAACCCCTCTAGAATAGGGCTGCGAGACGTATCATTGGCCTCAAGCCCGGGGACCGCATCTCTCCAGCCCTAAAAACTCTGCAATGGCTCCCAGTTGCTGCAAGGATCAAATTCAAATCCCTCTGCATCATCCACAAGGCTGTCTGGCGCCAGGGACCATGCTATCTGCAACTTGATCTCACTAAATACTCTCCATCCAGATCTTTATGTTCCTCCGGCACTAACTTTGTGTGTTTTAAGCCCTTTGCTAAACAGTAAGCTTGGGACCAATCTCTTTCCTCTGCAGGCTCCCTCCTATGGAGCAGCCTCCCCCTTCCTCTTCGCCTTGAGCCGGATCTCATCAAATTCCGGAATCTTCTTAAAACTTTCCTTTTCACCTCCTTTTTCCCTTCCTCCCTCCTCTGCTAAATCCCACAGTTGCAGAGTTTGGTGACCAGAGCCCTATGTGTCGTCCTGGTCCTGGCCTCCCACACCCAATCGCCTATGGCCTCCACCCCTCCCAGCACTTTGTCTTGGCACCCACTGGCCTATGTCCCATGTTCCCTCCTTGTTGCCCTGTGGGTGCTCTGAAACCCAATTTACTTGATGCATAAGTGCCAATAAATAAAAAATTAAATAAATTAATGTATGCAGCTCTTGGAGCGATGACAGGAAAGGGATGTGCAAACAATCCCAGGGAGACTCCAAGAGAAAGACCAGTGACTCTAGGAAAGTCAGATTACGTGGGGAAGACTATTCACACTGCAGAGAATAAGGCAGAGAAGTCACAGGTGCAGAGAATACATTTCGTGGTATGGACTTGGTCTGGCTGGCGGTGGGCCTATTCAACGTTTTATGAATGGTGTCTGCAGCTGGACTACAGGATCAAGATGAAGGAAGACCTCTGAAGGAGTCAATCAACACTGGAGAAGGGCAGATGATGCAACTGGTAAGAGCAGTCTTCAGTGAAGACAGCAAGGGCCTGCTGGTAATGCGAAGGAAAAATAAAACCCCAGTTCTAGTGGAGATAACACAGCCTGGAGGCCATGAACATCATCTGAGCAAAAAGCCACAAAGAGGATGTCCCTAGATGAACTTGCACAGCCCATGGAGCCACACGTACAGCATTTCAGTGTCCCAATTGAGGATGAGGCCCCCTTTCAGTATGTGCAGACCTTCCCGACTTTAACAGATCTGCTTTCCTACGAGAGACGGAAGTGTGATGTAGGGAACTATGCACCAATTTTGGCAAGGCCACTGATCTCAATAGAGACGGTGCACACTTGTGTAAGAGGGATGATTACGTTACAGCATGTGTTAGGTGTGACTTAGTGCTGATGTGAGGCACTGCGGGTGTACTAAAGAAGGGGTGAATCGGGATTTAGCTTAGCACTGTGTAGTGGAGGAAGTTAACAATGAACCAACTAAGTACTAATCCGAGAAATAAAGTTGGTACCCTTTAGTGCGCTCCTTGGGAAGAATTACTCAATCACTTGGTTATGTTAATTCCAACTTGGTTATGTTAATTCCAATTCTGATTCAGTATTGATTGGTATTCAATTTTCTCTCTCATCGGCTCTCTATGAGAGCCGTGGACCACGGATGCACAGAGGCAATCGTACCGAGAGAAAGGAACATCTTTGAATCCACAAGAATCTACACACAAGGGAAAAAAAGAAAAAAAGAAAGAAAAAAAGAAAAAAAAGGGAAAAAGAACAAAAGGAAGACAAATAGAGAGCCGATGAGAGAGAAAATTGAATACCAATCAATACTGAATCAGAATTATGAGAAACATGACAAGGAATCTCCCCTGAGGAACCGTGGCTAAAGTCATGGGGAAACACGTGTTGGGAGACAATTTGGGAGACAAAGTTTGTTTATTGAAACTTTAAGTGTATGGAGTATCCAGAACCTATACTGAATAAACAAATTGGAATTAACATAACCAAGTGATTGAGTAATTCTTCCCAAGGAGCGCACTAAAGGGTACCAACTTTATTTCTCGGAATTGTACATATATTGCTGCAGCCACAATACAGGCACCCCTGGTGCAGACCCTTGGCCATCTGAGAAAGGAACCAGAGAGGCACAAAGGCTTCGCTCTAGATAGGAACTCAAGCCGACATTGGCTGCAACATCTGTTTTTTTCAACAACTAAGTACTAACACTACTAATGACTAATCTTAACCAGACTAACTCTAGTGATTATTCGAAATTAGAATGGGATTGCTTAGGCCATAGCCCAACTGCAAGCTGGGGATGCAGGGGCATTCACACTGCAATATTGGCTTAGAAAATAAATGCAACAACTTGAAAGTTGAACTGCAGTGTACGTGGATGTGTGGTTCAGAGCACAATGAGACGGCAGAATGTATTGTTTCGAAGACAGCGTCTTTGTTCGAACAGGAAAAACACAGAGGATGTCAGGATGCTATGTAGTAACTTTATCCAGGCTGGAGAAAAAGTGCTTTAAAAAGGTCACTTTGAAGAATCAGGACATTTTGGAAAATTATTAGGGTGTGGGCTAAAAATGGGCGTTATTTGTCTATTATTCATGACATCACGATTTATGCAGGAAGGAGGGAAAAAGCAGTAAAGGATCTGTAGGCAAGGGGGAGGTGAAATGCTTATAAGCCAGAGGAGGAAATAAAGGGGTTGGCCACAAAAGGAGCGAGAGTGAGAGGGGAGAGAGAAAAACAAAAAAAAGAAGAATTTGGATGATGGGTGCTGTACTCGGAGAGGCCAGACGTAGCTGAGCTGGGCTGTGCAGACAGGAGGGAAACGGATTAGTGAACCTCGCTGGGCTTCGGCAGGCAGCTGGGAGTGGGAAAGATTGTGCACGTGAGACGGAAGGCATTCCTCGTGCAGGCTGAATCCCCACCTCACGGTGAGTATGAGTTTAAAACAAGAAGCATTCATGAAACAATGAATTGGGATAACTCCTGGCCTGATCTGGGAAGTGCCAAAGCAGGATAAAACGAACACAAGGGGACACAAACACATTTGTTCTTAGTTTCTGAAGAGCAGCTGTGTTCTCCCATGCGAAAAGATAGATTCATGAGAAAGGGGTATTCTGCAGGAGCGCTAAAGGCTGTCAGTTTTACTTCCAAGGTTACAGATAAAACAAATGCACATCTTCTGCCAAGTGTTGCATAAATAGTTTTACTGGAAGCGAAAGGGAAAATCATTCTCTGCCGTGGGTGGGGGTGTATAACATGCAAAGGGTAGAGTTGTTTTCTTTCCCAATGGTAAAAGGCGAAGTAAAACATTGTATTTTCTTTTCTCTAAGAATGTGCAGGTACATCTTTTGTTTGTGGTGACCTTAGCTGAGAACGGGGGACAAATGCAGTTGGTGGTCAGGTTCTTTACGTGGTCAAGAAGCTAGAGGAGGGTGGTCTGAGATTGTGCTGCCTTACAAACAATATTATTCACTCCCAAGGCAAAGTGTTTTTTCTGTTTCTTTTGCACATGTTCAATGTGCCCCCCTTGTGACTGTCTTTTTTTGATATAATGGTTTTGTAGCTTGCTTTCTGCTTTCTCTGCATATTGTCATGGTTTGCTGAATGTTTCGAAAGTGCTTCAGGGCATAGATGAAGAAACCATGTTTTTTATTATTATTAGAAGGGCACATTCAGGCTGACTTTTTCCAATTTTTTTCTCATACCTTGTGCATGTAAATATCTCATTGTGGTACATGATTATGAAAGCCTGTTTCCTGGTCTATTTTTAGTGTGATCTATTTGTTTATTTCGTGATCAGTTTTACCAATGTGAAAATGTAGTGTGCCTGACGTCATACTGTTAGGGAGAATTCTCAAGAATGGCTAATTTCCCTACCTACTGAGTCCCTCAGCAGCTTTGCTGGATTTCTAGGATTTATTTTTTTCACCTGGTAAGAGTGTGAGCCCTTTTACCCCCTCTTACATGTGTTTTGCTCTGTGTGTTTAACATTTTCTTGTGTTCATAGACTATGGAGCCTCACCTACTCCACAGGCATCATCTTTTAATTGTGTGTTAGACAGCACCTTCAGTACAGTGACACAGGGTTGTCTTTTAGACTTCCCAACTCAGACTCCATTTTCTGGGACTGACTACTGTCTCTCAGAACATGTAAAGTTGCCATTAACTTTATTAGTCTTTTAAAATCCACAGACCCAGTACACCCTATCTTACATAGAGTACTGGAAATGGTTAATACTTATCCCTTTTTGTCTGTTTCTCTTGGAGCCTTGTTTCGATCCCTTTTCATCAAGACTTGGCTGGTGGCAGTGGTAACTACCCTATTTGTCCTACAGCGGTTATCTTAAATAACCTTGGTATTGTTTTAGGCTATCTTGGTAGCCTCGAACTTAAACCCGCTAGACCATATACGTTTTTATACGGTTCTGGCTGGGTTTATTCACCATTTCTTTTTTTAAATGTCTTTCTCGTGTTTTACTCTGCCCGCCAAACCAGGTTTGGTTCCTCTGTTCACCGTCGTTTCGCGGGCTTCTACACAGAATCCCTCCTTAGACGTCTGAAAGTCTTGGTAGGCAGGATGTGAGGGAGGGGTTTTAGAACCCCTGCCATGGGTTCCCTTGGTAACCCAAGTCACACTCCTGTTTGATTGGCTAGGTGACTGTCCCGGCGGGACAGCCACCCTGCTGTGTGATTGACAGCCAGTCTGTGTGAATGGGGGAAAACTGCATAGAAAGCAGGTCTCTGGGATTGGAAAGGCAGAGTCGCCACTGGAACGAAAGAACCGATGAGGAGCTGACAGAAGAGAACCCCTACAACGACTGAACCACCCGGTGAAGCCCTGCTGCAGGTCCGAATCTTCAAGCTCCAACGACAGAGACGATCTACCAGGAATCTTCTTCCCCTGAGCTGGTGGGACCAACCAGTTTGCCCAAACTGCAAGCCAGGACTCCCTCCTCTGGTCGAATTTGCTGTACCGAGCTACAGTAAACCGGTTAGCCAGGAAGGTCGGACCCTGCTTGGGTTTTAAGGAGCGCACCTTTTATTCGTTGCTTTGCTCTGCTGCTGGTTTCTTCCCCGTGCAGTGCAGGACCCTCCAGTCTTCCAACTTCATGTCAGACCGACAGTCGCTTAAGGAAACGTGAGCCTGCAGGAGCTGCTAGAAACGTCCGCCTAAACTACAGCTTCTTCTCCATTTAAAGGCACTGTGCAAATCCGGTTGTTCGTTTTGTCAGCCGCGGTGAAGGTGTGTGAAATCTTCGCCAATCCGAGGGCTTGTCCCTCTCTACTCTTTAAACTAACTTTTCTGCCGACCAACTTCGTCCCGAACTCTTGGAAAAGACTTAACTGCGAACTACCCTGAACTGTGTGATCTTGAGGAAAAGACTTTTGTCCTATTGTCTTTGGCCCTAAGCCTTTTTGATTGGATTCCATCACTGTAGTTCCTCTTTCTAAATTGTCCTGCTTACTTACCTGTTGGTGCTGCTCAATTTTTACCTAACTTTGTCTTTCCCTCCCTTTTTAAATTACTGGAGTGCCATTTTGCTCATACTTCATTTTGAGTTCATCTTGCCCAGAATCTATTGGGAGTGGTGTGGTGTATTAAGAGTGTGATTTTTCAACTGCTTTACTTTAGTGAAATGTTTTACAACTGATGTGTAAATAAATGTATATTCTTTTACTCAGAAACCTTGAGCCAGTGTATGTTTGAATCATAGTAATTGCTGTCCTTTGTGTAACTATTGATACTACTCATTTGCTCTTGAGATAAGTCTGGCTGCTCAGCCATCGCTACCACTTTACTGTGTAGTACAGGCTTGTACCAAAGGTGAATTTGTACTGTCACTTGTAGTCTTAATTGTGTGTGGTGTTCCCAAAGGGTACTGCATATATATTCTGCCTAACATATACCAATTCTGGTACTTCCCTATATGGTCCCAATAAAAAAAATAAGGTATAATCGTGAGATAGTACGCCATACATTAGCAAACAAAAATGAGGGAAACCCAGGGCTCTAGGTTTATTTCTCTGCAGTGCCAAAGGCATATTTCTCTGCAGTCCAAGCAAGGAGTAGGATGAATAACCAGCTGTCCCCACTGGTTTAATGGAGGGCGACATATGTGTTAGGACTACACTGGTCGACAGAAGCAAAACATTGCCTTGCAGGGGTTGGCTTAGGCAATGGCGTTTCAGCAGCAAGATTCAACGTCTTTCAAGATCTTCTTGGTGCTTTGGATTTGAGTGTCAGTCGCCGGCTGAACAATAGTTCCAAAACCAAACCTCGACGGATATACAATCATGCTGGGATGGAGGTTACACTATCAAAAGACATGCACCTTTCAATCTTGGAGAGGTTATCCAATCCTGAATAAATAGCTCTGAGGCACTTGTGACTTCAGGCACAGTGAGAATGGGTACTATGGTGTCAGGAGCCTAAACCAGTCTTTAACAGTTCCAAAAACACAGCTGCACTTCCTGGGATCTGGACAGAGCCTGCAAAGATGTATCACTACCTATGAAAAATTTGTATCCTGAACAGGGATTCTCAGCCATAACAGGTTTAGAAGGTAGTACCACACATTATTCTTTTATGACGATAAAAGCAATAGGATCCTCAGCATATTGAAAAATGCTGGGAAAGGTGGTATTACAAAGGATATAAGGAAAAACAGTAGTGGCTCGGTATAAGAAATGAGCCTGGATTTTAGTCAATTATTTTTGTATATTTTCTCTGTCTTTTTGTGGTAAAAAAGGAAGGAAGGTGGATGATTCGCTGTGTGTGTGTATATGTGAAATTAAAGTGGGAAAAAGTATAAGGGGGTGGGGGAAAAAGTGGGCTGATCTGTATTTTTGTATAGCGTGCAGCATAATAGTAAAGTCTAAGTGAAGCATTAGGGATGCGCGCAACATTATGGACCGGCCCATTATACCTACAAGAAAAGATAACACCATACCTCCCATCTTGCACCCTAAGATTAAGCACTGCCCTCCTTCTATTGATTCCAACCTCTAACTTTGTCAGGATCGGAGGCTCCGCCTTCTCAACCTTGTCCCCAACTCTGTGGAGCTCGCTTCCCCCTCATATTTGTCACACCCAAGACTATATTGGACCCATGACGTTCCGCAAAGCTCTAAAAACGTGTCTCTTTTTGTAATGCCAACCACGACCATCTGAAGCGATTTAACAGTAGCAACCTGATGATTTTTGCTCAATGAAACCCCGAACAATGTCATCACTGAATTTGTGTATTAATTCACAAATAAGCAACCGCATGACTGAATTGCGGAATATCGATCGGCTCAAATCATAACTCCACACAAACACTCACCTCCCATATCACTATGGTAACTCTCTACTGTACACCATCACACAATTAGAGTGCAGCTACACCCCTTGATCAATTCGGCCTAGCTGCCCACGTAGGAACATTTCTTTATGAACACCTCATCACCATATATAATAGCGCTCAATATATCATTGGTCTGACCTCAAAGTGCTGGTAGGTTGAACTTCCTCAGGGACCATAGTCCAAGTCATTTGAGAGAATAAGGTGTTGTAGGGTGCTTGGGTGCACCAGTTATGTGTTTAGATGATGGCATTGCCTGATGGTAACTGCATTCTAGCATTTGGTGTGGTGGTATTGATATCAGTTGAATGTGTGCAGTCTGGCGGGTGAACACCAAGACTGGGTTCTGGCTGCGTTGGGCCTGTAGGACACTTATGTGAGCAGCTAGACCAGTTTGTCCTGGGATATAGCTTTGTTTTATTAGAACGATAAGGTGTTAATGTTCGTATTTGAGCAGCTAGGCCGAATTTGATCGAGGGATATAGCTACACTCTAATCGAGTGATGCCTCGAGAAGAGAGTAAGCGTAGTGATATGGGAGATGAGAATTTGGGTTGAGTTATGATCTAAAACATAGGTAAGTAACTTATAGAACTATCTCCGGTGGCATTTTCTATTTGTGAATCCAGCGGGTGAGACCGATTCTAATTCTGCAGCGTATGCACCTGAGTCATAGTGCTAGCAGAGGGGGTACTTTCAAGAGGTGAGATAAAGTAGCTTACTAGATGTGAATCATTCTTGCAAGAACAATTCCTAAGCGTGAACTAGATCACTGTATCATCCTAGCATGCACACTCTAGGTTTGAGTCAATTGTAATAAGACCGGTTCTAGGAGAACGCACAGGCAGGCAATGCAGACTGTAGATTCACAGTACTATCACAGTGGGCACTTTCTAGGTTTGGTTCAGTGCAATGCTAATAATTTCTAGCAATTTTCTGATTGTAACGAAGACTAGTAAATACATGGTACTATCACAGATTTTGAGATTCCCTGCATGGTGGGAGAGAGGCCCAGTTCCCACAGTACGCCATGCTCCACCATACAATAGACAAAGATGTAGGCCACATCCAGACTTGAGTTTCCTGCAAAGCCATGAAGAGGCCTAAGTTTCACAATACACTACGATTCACCATATGGCAGACAATGATGGAGGCTATACCTTGATATGAGAGTCTTGTATAGAAGGAGAAAGGTCTATGTTCCACAATAGGTGGGTCTCAACATATAACAGCCAGAGACGGAGGTCGCACCTAGATTTGAGAGTCCTACAGAGCGGGAGAGAGGCCTAGGTATCCCAATACATTACGTTCACCATGCAATAGATAAAGGGGAGGCTGTACCTGGATTTGAGAGTCCATGTTTGCTTAACATTCACAATTCCATCTAAGTGTGGTGCATACCAGCATTCACAATTCTATCCAAGTGTGGTATTAACTTAACATTCACAATTCCATATAAGTGCGGCGCTTACCAATATTCACAATTCCATCCAAGTGTTGCGCTTACCAATTCTATCCAGGAGTGATGTTTATTTAAGATTCCCAATTCTATCTAAGTAAGGCTTTCCCATGGTTCACATTTCTGTTGAAGTGAGGCATTTACTTAGCATTCATAATTCTAAGTGCGGCATTGCCATGGTTCACAATTCCATCCAAGTGTGGCGCTTACCAATATTCACATCTGGAAGCCGCGCAGTTAAGGCGCTCATTCCCCAAAATACAATTATAAATTCATATTAAACAGGACACACCCCAGTAGGGAATGAGACCAAGAGAATGGTTGTGAGTAAAACAAAGATTTATAAAGGTAATGCATGCAGAGAACTATGCTGCCTCGAGAGCGCTCTGCCAAACAACGCAAGAACAGTTTGTTATAAGCTTTGGAAACGTAAAGTTGCATTAGGATTGGTGGACAACATAGATACAGTATAGCAGTATATGGGCTGGCTCCACATGGTTGGCTGGTGCAAGGCTGTGATTCTGAGCAGCACGTGGTTAGCTGGGCTCATCTGGGCGGTGTTGAGGTCTGGTTGTTCTCCACAAGGAGAGGTCACTCTGTCTAATCTAAGCTACGTACAATCTCCTGACATGCAATGAATAATACAGAACATAAACTATGTACTAGAATGTGGGGACACCTATATATTGTAGACACGTATTTACACATTCCCGCCTCAGGCCTTTGTAGGAGTGAAATGTATGAGGGTCTTGCCCTCCAGGTGCTTTATCAGTGGGCTTGATCTAAGATTTATCTGCCATGGCTCCCCAGTGCTTGAGTGAGTGGATTGATAGGTGTTGGTTTTAGGTGGGATATATGATGACATAAGCCCTGTTATATTGGGGGCACTCTAGGGTGGTCAGTGTGGAAGGGTCACACTTCTGCTACATCAAAGAAACCATCGAGAGGCAAAAGGTTGAGCCGGCAATAACTTCCAAAGGTGGGGGTGAGAGGAGCAGGAGCAGATTTGTGAGGACGGTTCAAGTGAAATTCACCCCGGTCACACACAGGGCAATGAGATCAGAGGAAGGATAAAAGAATACGGTTTCGGTTTGCAACAATTCGCACCGGAGCATCCGTGAGAAAGAAGCCTGGATGGCACAGAGACGGGAGGAGGAAGTGGGGGCTATCAGTGTGTGCGGTGTGGGGTGCTGCAAAGGGGTGAGAAGGTTTCTCAGGGCCCGGGATGCAGCCTAGTCAAGAAATGGAGTCTAGATGTGCACAAAATGTGTCTTGCAGTAGCCCCTCTTCCGCTGTTGCCAGGGAAGGGCAAGGAGGACGTCTCCCCACTATTGCATGAGTATTAAGACTTTTTTGTGGCGAATGGGGGGTCAAATCAACACTTCCCCCTTAGATTCCCCCCTTTCGTTACATCTAAAGTAACAAATTACCATTATTATTATTATTGCTGCTCCCGCCGTGTTCCGCCTCCTTCACCGCCTCGTCCCAAGCGGGGGTTCCTTTTATGGGCATCCACCCCTTAAACTCTGAACCCGTCTGGTGTACTCATCAGGAGTACACATCATATATATGCCCCCATCCCCATCCAGGTCCACCTACAGTTCCCTGTACCATTCTAATTCCCGGGGTTCTTTGATAGTTGTGTGGTACAAGCTGTCCACCTTATCACCGGTGTTGCGATATACTGCCATCATGCGAAATTTGGGTTCGGGGTTATCTCCTGTTTGTATTCTGTATTTGTGCCTCTTTCATTGTCTGCACCTTTACTGGACTGCCCATTGTCACCATCATCATTGCACTACTAGGCATGGATTTTGCACAACATCGAACGCCTACCTGGCACACACAAAAAATCAGCAACAAAAATACTATAGTTGGCTCAAGTATTTCATTTCAGTTCCAAACCAGGAAGCGACCCAGTCAAAAATCGTGTTGAACCAATCGTTTGGCTGCATTCCACCTTCTTTCTCCGAGGTTGTGGACTGCATTTGTCACGTGTGATAGGGTCCCATTGTCGGCATCAGCAGAAGGCACAAATTTGCAACATGCATTCCCGATTTTTCTGCAAACACTGCCGTCCATAGCTGTGAGGAGGTCCAGGATGTAGCGGTTTTGCATTGTCATCAACCACAGGGCTTTGAGTTCCACCTTGATGACGTTGAACCCCTCTTCGGTGTTGTTTGCAAACTGGATCAGCCCCACCGGACAATTTGGAGCCATTTGGCATTTGCTCGTGCCTAGATGCTTGGCACAAGTGATGCAAAAAATTTCTCTGTGGTATTGAAGAGCTTGTACTGGTCCAGAATGTGTGCCAAAAGTTCTGAGGATTCCCTGGAAATGTAGTTTGATGCTCTCTTTTTGCGAGACACTCTTTTCTGCAGCTCATCCTCCGATAGGATGTCATATGTGGGGGGATCCTTCGGTTGTTGACTGGGATGCAGGAGACGCTCTGGCAGGCACCCTCTCCCCCTGGATATGGCTATCCAGAATCACCATCAGGGCCGAATGCAGTGTTGCCAGGGCACAGGTACCCCTCCATGACGGTGGGCGGTACAGGTACGCTTGTTTGCCGCATACCCAGTAATTGTCCATTAAGGCGGCTCTGCCTTTCTTCATGTCGGGGAGGATACGTGTTTTATTGCAGTGTTTGTTTGACCCCATGGTCACTTTCCCTTCTCTGTGGAAGCAAAGTTCATATTGGATTTCTCATTGGATCTTGATAGGTTTTTCAAGAACTGTTACCCATGTTAGTTTGGCGATGTTCTGAGACCAAGTTGGAGTACATGTTTTTTTGACCCATTGACATTTTTCCTCCACCAGTTCTCGTGGTGCTTCTGCTTTGCACATTACTGTTTCCTCTTGCCACCTGTTTTCTGCAAACATTGTCCATTTTATAACAAAAAATGGCTCCTTCACACTCCTTGAGGCTTGCTATGACAGGTTTTCTTATTTTGCAGAAGCTGCAACGTTACTGTGTGTGCTTGGAAGGTACTTCGAATTCTACAAAGAGTCAGATGAACAAGACATTGGGCATCCGCTAAAGGTGCTTCCTGGGGTATGAGGACCGTGGGCATCCCAGATGCATGGGGTATTAAAGAGCAGACATAGCAACTTTAATTTGTTGCCTGTTTAGCCATGGCACTCATATCAGAGTACCATGTGTTGGACTGATCAGGGTGGTGGGGGTCTTCTACTGCATCTAATCCCAGACCATGAGAAGCATTGTACCTTTTACGTTCTGCCCCCCTTTTCCACCTTCTGTTCCACCTGGATCATTGTGTAACTTCATCAATCTTTGATAGCATATGGGAAAAATGCCTGACCACATTTCATCATTCTGTTGAATAGTGCTCTGCCAAGGTTGTGGGATAGAAAACATTTGTGGGGTTGGGGTTTGAGGCATAAAGTGCAGGTGCTCGCCATTTGAGGTAGGTTTGTTGGTGTGTTGCGTGTGTACATATATCAGGACTGATACATCAAACATTGAATTGTCAGCATTATAATCATTCAAGGCATTCTCGTAATAATTAATTGCAGAATAGGTAACCAGTGGGGCTCTAACGGTGTGATTCTTGTACAGAGAGGTGAGATTAAGATTTGTGGAGGCATTATGGGCCCAGATTACTTTAAACCTATTCCAAATGAAATGTGTTCCCTCTTGTACCATCTTTACCCCACCCCCCTTTTTTATACCCTCAACAATAAAAGTAAAGCTCCAGTACAAGCCTAAACAAAATAGCATTATAGAAAACACTGTTGAAACGAAATAAAGCCTGCAAACATAGATGTATGCTCTAGTAGCGCTAACATTTCCCCTATTACTATCTACGTCTGTGGTGCAGTCATTGAGGGCCCTCATTTCTGCCATATTTGAACCTGAAGAGGGCAATACGATGGGTTAAGTACACATACAAGCAGAAAAAAAACCTTTATACTTTTCTCTTTGTACAATGTAGTTGAAAGAAGTGTGGAGCTAAAAGAAGACAAAAGGGCGAGAGAAGGGGAGGAAGCGAGAGAGAGAGAGAGAGACAGTTGCATACATCATTTCTTTTTTACTTTGTTCACTTAAGAAACTTTACATTTGCAACATTATTAACATTTTTCCCTCTATCACTGATTGTCTCTTCCACACTTAGCTTATTAACATTTCCTCATTATGGTACAGCCGTTTCTTGTTCTTGTGGCTGTTTACCATCAGGCGTTGTGCTGTCATGTGCTTTTCTAACATCAGAGAGGTGTATCCAATATTTCAGGCCTTTAACGTTTACTGCAGAAGGCGTGAAGTATATTACATCATAAGGTCCATGAAATCTTGAAGAGTTCCATCACTGCACAAAGCTGCGCACAAACACAAATTCTCTGGGCATTAACTGAAAACTGTCTGGTGCTGGTGTATTTGGTGTCTGTTTCCCCTTCATGCATGAATGGAGGCGCTATCTGTTTCGCTATGCTTCGTACTGCTCTTGTGAATTGTGTTCGATATTCTTTAAACTCGTCCCCCAGCACTGTGGCTGCCCTGTGGGCATCCATCACTGTTCTTACTGGAGATAGTGGCGTTTGTATGCATCTCCCTGTCACGATTTCGTGTGGGGACAAATGATGGTCTTTGCTTGGTTGAGTTCTCAGTTGAAAAAGAGCTAGAGGCAGGCAATACACCAAATTCTTCTTTAAAGTGTGGCACAGTTTGGACAGTCTACTTTTAAGGAGGCCATTTATTTTCTTGACCACGCTGTCCGCTTGCGGGTGGTACATTGAACATAGTTTCTGTTTTATTCCTAACAGGGATCTTACATCTTTGAAAAGGTCATTTACAAAATGGGTTCCATTATCTGACCATATGACGTTGCAAATGCCCCATCATGGGAATACCTCTCTTACCAAAAAGTTGGTGGCACATCTCGCGTCTGGGTATGCACAAGAACCTGCTTCCACCAAGCGAGAAAAAGGAAAAACTACTACAATCTTGCCCCGTTGCACCTTTCCCCCATGTCTGCATAATCTATATGTAGTTCCCGGAAAGGTCCACTGGGGCGAGGGAGTGTGCATCGCAATGTTCTGAGTGTCATCCCTGAGTTGTACGTTTGGCACGTTATACACTCTATTGTCATTTCTGTCCGGTGTTCCTGAAGGTTTGGGACAAACCATTCTTCTTGAATGTCCGCGGCTATATGTTGTTTTGAGATATATGCCAGAAAGTGGAGCTGTTGGAATGCTATGTGTAATAACTCTACAGGCATTACTATCTTTCCTGTTATTTCTTGTGGCCAGAGGAGATCTTTTGGTGATTCTTTACAACCGCTTTTTATCCATATTTCTTGTTCATCATTTCAGGCACATTTTGTAGCTCAATTATCTGTGAAATGGGCACCGAATTATACCCCTCTTCCTTGTTGTCCTGCATGTTATTTTTGATTATACATTCTACTGCCTGGGGTTTGTGAAAGTATGCCGCCTCTTTTGCAGCGGCATCGGCTGCCACGTTTCCCAAAGAGATGATGTCATTGTTATTGATATGGGCCTGACATTTTACCAACGCAATCACTGAGGGTTGGCTAATGCTTCTATTAGGTCATTCAACAAATGCGCGTGTTGTACTGGGGACCCATCTGCCCTCATGAAACCCCTCCTCCGCCACCGTGACAACCCGGCGTGTACCGTGGTCGTCACGTATGCTGAGTCTGAGTTAATTGTTACTGAGCATCCTTTTGCTGTGTGTAAAGCTTCAATTAGCGCTATCAATTCTGCTGCTTGTGCTGAATAGTGTGAGGGGAGCCGTTGTTGCACTATGATCTCATATTCATCTCCCTCCAGCCTCACTACTGCTGAGCCAACATGTTTCTCACCTGTTTCTGGGTCAATCAATGCTGACCCATCCACAAAGTACACCTCATCTTCCCCTAGGGTGTTTTCACTTGCCTTGGGAATGTCGTCACCCTCCCCCTCGTATGTGGCACAATCGTGTTCCTGTATGTCTTCTACTGTGGAAGGCTCATTGATGAACGTGGCTGGGTGCAGTTTTACAGCACACTACATGTATATTTGAGCTTGAAATTATGATCTCGTACGCTGTAGCCCGCTGTGTTGTGAGTGTGGATTTCGATCGCTCGAGTATTGCAAACAAGGAGTGCTCAACAAATAGTGTCACTGAGCACCCCATCACTATGGTGGCGCTTTTCTCAATTGCAAAGGCGGCGGCTGCGAGAGCTTGTTTGCATGCGAAATGCCCCTGCATCCCAGAATCAAGTGTGCCGCTGTCTTAGGCCAATGGCTCATGACCTAATTATGTTTTTTGTGTTAGTAGTGCCGTCATGAGTGTGCCATTACAGTGCAAAAATAAATAGAATTCCCGATCATAGTCGGGGTCGCTAAAACGAGTGCTGTTGAAATGAGAGCTTGCAATTGGTAAAATGTTGTGATCATCTCTGGTGTCCATTTTATTGCTGTGCTCTCCTTTTGTGCCTCCTTGAGTGCCTGCAGTAGGGGGTGCGTGCATGCAGCATAGTCAAGTATTCATGCTCGGCAATAGTTACATATGCCAAGAAACCTTTGCATGTCTTTTACAGTTTTGGGGCACTATTGTTGCACGTATTGCTGCTGCTCTGTCTCGAATTATTCATTTTCCATCTTTAGATATTAGCTGTCCCAGATACAATACTTTGCTAGACAGTACTGCAACTTTCCTTTGTCCACCTTGTATCCTTTCTGTGCCAATAAGTTCAACAATGCTATAGAGTCTGATTTGCACTGTTCTTCACTTTCACTGCAAACTAGAAGGTCATCTACGTACTGAATTATTGCACTTTTGACATCAATGTTGCCAAGATCTTCATGCAATATTCTGTTGAGAATACTCTGGCTCTCACAATAGTCCTGGGGCAGTCTTCAATATTCATATCTTTTCCCCCTAGGGTAAATGCTGTCAGATATTGGGAACTGGGGTCAAGTGGTACCGAGAAAAACGCATTTTTCAAGTCTACCACTGTGAAACACATGGCCTCTTTTGGAATACTGCACAAGATGGACGCAGGGTTCGGGACAAGGAGGAACTCTTCCTGTATGACATTATTAAGTGGGCGTAAATCCTGTATCATCGTCCAAGCCCTGCCCCTTGCTTTTTTAATCGTATAAATCGGTGCATTGCAAGGCGAATTTGATGGAACAATAATACCTTGCTGTAGTAGTGCATATATTGTCTCTTTTATTCTTTCCTCGGTTTCCCTGGACAAAGGGTATTGTTTCACTTGGGGCAGTACTCCACTTGGTTTGAGTTTTATTTTTACTGTTGTTACCTCTTGCAAAAGCCCTACATCATGGGGTCCTGTGGTCCCTAAGTTTATAGGCACCTGTTGCATATCTTCATCAAATATTGATGGTGGTGCACTGACAATGGCCATGAGGGGGTTACTCACTCATCTGTTTTGAATCATTATGTCACAGGTCATGCACATTTCTATTATTATTTCCCCGTCATTGACATCGTCAGTGAACAGTTCCTCATCAATTAAATCGCGCAGTCCTATATTTGGGTCTATGTACAACACTGTCCTCCATTCACATCCATGCGTATCCAGTCCTAGTGCCACAATACGTTTAGCTGATACTTGCACCCCCTGTTGATCTAAAGAGAGAACGGTACCGGGCATAATCTCTGGGGCTGCTACTGGGCGGAAAATAAAATCCAAATGTACTCTCCATTCTTTTTTGTGTTATTTCTGGCACCACTCTTGCTAGAACCTGTATCCCATATATAAACATGTCTGCATTCGTAGGCACCCGCTCACCACTTTTGCGTTGGTTAGTGTGTGAACCATAAGCCTGTTCCAGAGTAGGCATATCCCTGGAATGGAGCTTACCACGCCTCTTTCGGTATAATAAATGGTCCTATTGAGCTTACTAAGGAGGTCCCTCCCTAGCAAGTTTATTGGCGAGTCTTCGTGGTACAGTAGGGGTGCTTGCACTGTTTTACCTCCTACCGTTCCATCCAAATCTTTAGTATCGGGAACCTTTAAAATTGATGATGATGATGATATGATGATGATGATGATGATGATGATATGGCATTTGTAACGCGCCTATACACACGTGTTTCAAGGCGCGACGAGGCAGGGGGAGAACAAGGGGAGACAGACAACGATCCTACTAGGCCAGGTGTCATTCAGATCGCGCAAGGGTAGAGGGGAAAGGGAGAAGTGCAAGGGGGAAAGGGAGCGGGGAAAGTGCAGTACAGGGTTAATAGCATACAGGAAAAATAACAAGGGCCAGCTAGTGGCAAGTGCGAGTAAGTGCAGACAAGTGCTGGGAAGGGGGGCTGTCGGGATACAGACACAGTCCCGTAGTGCAGGGGGTGCCAGGGAGGCAGTGCAGGGGAGAGTGGCTGGGCCAAGGACTGAGAACGGTGAGTGGTCCAGTTGCAGATTCAGTGCAGTTTCAGTAACTTTGGCAGGGGAGAGGGGGAGAGAAAGCGGAGGGGAAGAGGAAGGTTTTGAGGTGCTTCCGGAACCGGAGATGGTTCTCCTCAAGTTTCAGGGATGCAGGAAGGCTGTTCCAGCGGGAGGCCCCTGCAGAGGAGAGAGATCTGCCACCAACTCGTTGTTTGGAGAAGCGACTGACCCTGAGGGAGTTGGAGGTGAATGAACGAAGAGCTTGAGAAGGAAAATATTTAGGAAGATAGAGTTGAAGGTATTTTGGCCCAAGGCTCCAGAAGGCCTTGTGGACAATGCAGAGGGTTTTGAACTTGATCATCGCAGTCACTGGGAGCCAGTGTAGTGATTTCAGTCCTGGAGGGATACGATTAGGCCAAGGACAAGTCTCGCAGTCCTGTTCTGGTTGAGTTGCAAAGGGCGGAGAGTAGAGGTTGCCCCAGAGAATCCCTGCATTTCCAAAATTTTGCCCGACAGCGGAAACCGTCCTTCCGCGAGGCACAATTTTTCCACGCCTGAGTCCACCATAAAGATGAACTGTTTGTTTCCTATCTCCGCCCCCACCAGTGGTTCCTCGTCTGGACGTAGTGTAGTTGATAGGACTGGACACGCAAGTGCTCTCTGTGGGCTGTCCTAATCTGGATGATTGTTTGTTCCTGGGAAGCAGAAAATGCTTTCTCCCACCACAACTGTTCCATGAAATGGCGCTGGTGCGCCATTCGCTGTAGTGACGAAAGGATTGGTGTGTGTGTTCCCCATTATATTTGGACGTGTTAGTGTCTGTTGTACCCCTGGTTGTGCTGCTTGGGGTCTTTCCTGTGATTGTTGAGGCCCTGGTTGGTAATTGCTGTCATATTGTTCCTGTTGTCTGTTGCCTCCCATTGGCAATCCATACAGACTGCCTGGGTGGGGGAGGCCGAACTGCTGTTCGTTGCCAAAGCATGGTGTGTTTTGATAGTAACCCATGGGTCGAGTACGACATTCCCTTGAAAAGTGGCCCCAGCTCCCACAGGGCCAACATATGCCTTGGCCCCCTCCACAAGGCCCCTGTACTCCATACCCTCCTCGCTGTCCCCTGTACCCACCTCTTTCTCTTCCAGGCCTTCCCTGCCATTGGGGCCCCTCGGACTGTTCCTCTCAACCCCATTTGCTGCCCATGTTGCTGCCATCCTTGCCTGTAACGCTACTGACCCCTCCTGCTCTTCCCCCTGTCTCCCAGATGGTAGGGTGGCTGTTACCGCCGCAACCTTCACCAACTTATTTTGTACAAGCTTTGCTTCATACGCCAACCTTCTCTGTGCGATTTCTTTTTCCCTCTCTTTGATCCTCCTACAGTGGTGCACTATGATACTCTGTATTTCAGGCCAGCCCTTGGCATCTATCTCGGCAATTTTATCTAAGGCCTTCTGTACCTCCTTCGGGAGGCCTCTTTTGATAATGAAGTAAAAGAGGGAGGTTGACTGGTCCCAAGCAGTGCCAGTCTCCGCCCTCCACATGTCCTGCACCTGAAGAATGTACTGCACAGCATCTTCCTCGTCCCCAATTGTGCATTGCATCACAGAGTGTAAATCATGGTTGTCGGGAAGGTTCTCCGCAGTGCATCCCATACCTGGGCCGTTACGTTATTGAAGGATGATCCGTTGTGGCGGTCACAATCTAGTGTTACCCCTGGGAACCCCGCCTTCACCCACACCCCTTCTGCTTGATCACCCACAGCAGACACTAGCAGGCTTTTAACATCTCCTATGAGCAGTGGGACCCCTGCAGTGTTCTTCTCGAAGGCATACATCCACTTCCCCGGCCCTCCCGACAGCGCAGGCAATTCTTTTAACAAATTAGTTTTGTCCATCAGCGCCCAAGGTGCATAGTGAGGTCTTCCCGCTCCTTTGTGAATGACGGGCATCTGTAACTTTGTCTTCCCCTTTGTCTTACTTACCTTTACTCCTTCCTTTTATGTCAGTACCAAGTTCCCTACCCTGCTCCTAAGCCTCACCTGCCATCTCTCCCTCAGTGGCTCCCCCTCCTCCAACTGTGTTCAATGCGGCAGCGGTAAGCCTGCTGCGGCCACTCCTTCCTCATCTTTGTCTTAGTCACTCCAACATTCTTCTATTTCCCTGTCAGATGCTACACTTCCTTGTTCATCACTTGTTTGGTCACACCCTTGCTCTACTCATATTACTTTGATTGGGGTATTGTTAAGGCGTAAGGAAAACTCTACTGACTTCCACTCCTCCTCTGTTAAAGTGGAGGGATTATTTGATGGAGATTGCGATGGTGTTTCCCCGGCCCCTAGCAGCATTTGGCTCCTATCACAGAGTGTTCCCAACCGGTTCAACTCTGTTTGGGTGGTGGTTCATTGTGCTTCTAAATCTCTAGTTAGGCGTGCAATGTTTATTGCTGGGGCGCATGTGGGACCATACAAACCTCTAGGATCATAAGGGCGTGGGGGTGCCACTGTGGGTGTTGAGGGAGCGCTTGGTTGTGGTAAATATGATGGGTCACTATATCCTTCAGCGGGTCTAGTTAGTAGTGGGTACAATGTTTTTGGGCTCCCCCTTCGCTTTCTTCTCCACCTATTGTCGGGCAAGATACCGCCTCAGGTGGCACTTCCTTTTCCATATTAGTTGCAGGAGGCGTTTCTTCGAACATCCTCCAGAGATCTAGGACTTCCCTTCTATTTTGAGGCTGTTTCCCCTCATATTTTGCTAACAAATATGTTGTTACGAGATCTAGTACTCTTTTGACAAATGATCCCCCTTCCGGCCACACTTGTGACAACCACTTCCCCTTAATCTCAGTAAGCCACTGGTCATGATACCTTTTTTTATCTTTTCACTGTGCAGAGGGAGGTGCTGACAAATATGCATCAAAGGTGTATTCGCTCCCATGATTCTGCTTTGTTACATGCTTGGGTACGTGTGTGGTAATGACATTGAAAGTATGTTAGCTGATTTTAAGTTGCTCATAAACTTTAGCAAAAACCTTATAACATCACAGTTTTAAAACATCTCACTTACACCTTGCTCGATTTGGAACACTTCGTGGACATAATCAAAACAAATGAAACATAAAACCATTTGACAGACACACCTAAATGAACTGATGTACCTTGTTTTTAGCATTTCCCTTTTATGGAGCTGTTAAATTCTATCCCCTCATTCGCTGTTCATGTTCACCTTTCCCTGGGCCCCTTCTGAGCCGACCTCTAAAAAGATTATTCACACAAGAAAAAGAGTCTGCTAATATCTCCCGAGTCTACTCAATATACAAGACTCCTACGTATTTCCTTTTTACTTCCACTTTTGTCCCTGTACTGGTCAAGACAGTACTACGCGGCGCCGCCTTCCACCCCCTTTCGGAGCTAGGTTTCCGTATTCTCCTCTTTATTCCATTACCTCTCTAAAAACCTAATGGCCATGTGAAGGAAAGAAGAAAAGCACACTAGTCAACACTCATACAATTCCATGCATACTTAATCTGACTCCCAGACCATTGCTTCGCTGTTAACCTCTTGCTTTTTACCCCCTTTAATTTCCCCTACTTTAATTTTCTCGCAACCAATACTCAGTCGGGTATTTGCAAAAGCCGGGACACTTGGAACCTCTCTAGTGCATACTCTCTACTGGTCAGCCGTAGATGGCGGTGGTCTTGATGGGGGCATCCCGGATCTCACCGCACAGCACAGGGGTCTCGTTGGGGCACCTGCAATCATCTAGTGAAGTCACCAAGTGAAGGCGTTCATTCCACAAAATACAATTATAAATTCATAATAAACAGGACACACCCCAGTAGGGAATGAGACCAAGAGAATGGTTGTGAGTATAACAAAGATTTATAAAGGTAATGCATGGAGAGAACTGTGCTCCCTCGAGAGCGCTCTGCCAAACAATACAAGAACAGTTTGTTATAAGCTTTGGAAACGTCACTATTGACGTTTCTCTATAGGTACATTAAGTTGCATTTGGATTGGTGGACAACATAGATACAGTATGGCAGTATATGGGCCGGCTCCACATGGTTGGCTGGTGCAAGGCTGTGATGTAGAGCGGCACGTGGTCAGCTGGGCTCATCTGGGCGGTCTGGAGGTCGGATCTTTTTCCACCAGGAGTGGTCACTCTGTCTAATCTAAGCTACATACTATCTCCTGACATGCAATGAATAATACAGAATGCAAAATATGTACTAGAATGTGGGGACACCTATAAATTGTAGACATGTATTTACACATTCCCCCCTCAGGCCTTTGTATGAGTGAAGGGTATGAGGGTCTTGCCCTCCAGGTGCTTTATCAGTGGGCTTGATCTAAGATTTATCTGCCATGGCTCCTCAGTGCTTGAGTGAGTGGATTGATAGGTGTTGGTTTTAGGTGGGATATATGATGACATAAACCCAGTTATATTGGGGGCACTCTAGGGTGGTCAGTGGGGAAGGGTCACACTTCTGCTACATCAAAGAAACCATAGAGGGGCAAAAGGTTGAGCCAGCAGTAACTTCCAAAGGTGGGGGTGAGAGGAGCAGGAGCAGATTTGTGAGGACGGTTGGACCACAAGTGAAATTCACCCCCTGTCACACAGAGGGCAGTGAGCTCAGAGGAAGGATAAAAGAATACAGTTTCTGTTTGCAACAATTCACACCAGAGCATCTGTGACAAAGAAGTCTGGACGGCACAGACACAGGAGGAGGAAGTGGGGGCTATCAGTGTGCGTGGCGCTGCAAAGGGGTGAGAAGGCTTCGCAGGACTCGGGATGCACCCTAGTCAAAAAATTGAGTCTAGATGTGCACAAAATTGAGTCCTAATGTGTCTTGCAGTAGCCCCTCTTCCGCTGTAGCCAGGGAAGAGCAAGGAGAGCATCCCCCCACTATTGAATGAGAATTAGGTCTCTTTTGTGCCGAATGTACAGGGGGGCATATCGACCCTTCCTCCCTTACAATAGGCACACTTTCACAGTTCTATCTAGGTGTGATACTTTCTAACAACCACAATTCTAAGTAGATTTCACTCAGGCCAATGTTCACAACTCTATGTTCTATGTTATGAGGTAAGGTAATGTTGACTGGTAGGGCTTCCTGGAGTAGAATGATTGCTCTACTCCCCACCCATACTTTGGAAGTTGCTGCGGGTTGACGGCTGGCTACTGGCTTCTCCTGCAGACACCTCTTGGAGCCGCCTCTGTAGGAGCCACCCTTTGCCTTGGGGCCCTTAGCCGCAGGTGCTGCGGGTCAGAGGGCTGCCCTGGCAAGGTGGGTTAAAGCTCAAAGGCAGCCAATCGGGATGGTGGGAGGGCAGGGGAGCTGGGAGAAGGACAAACAGGAAGTGGCCTGCCATTCCTCCCTATATGTACTCTTATGCAATAGTCCCAACCTAAGAGGTGCGCAGGTTGAGTTGCCAGAGACTACACCGGCAATCAAGATGGATTTGCCCTGTCAGGGGTCGACGGTGGCTCGAGTGGTGGGAAGAGGGAGCCGGGGGAAGCAAAGGGACGAGGCTGCACACGGGGGCTGAGGGGGCCTAAAGACACATGGAAGTAGGCAGAAAACGAGGCTCAGGGATGAGGCTGCACACAGGGCTGTGGGGGCCTAAAGACACATTGAAATGGGCAGAAAACGAGGCTCGGGGAAGAGGCTGCACACGGGGGTTGAGGGGCCTAAAGACACATGGAAATGGGCAGAAAACAAGGCTCAGGGATGAGGCTTCACACGGGAGCTGGGGGGCCTAAAGACACATGGAAGTAGGCAGAAAACAAGGCTCAGGGATGAGGCTGCACACGGGGCTGTGGGGGCCTACAGACACATTGAAATGGGCAGAAAACGAGGCTCGGGGAAGAGGCTGCACACGGGGGCTGAGGGGCCTAAAGACACATGGAAATGGGCAGAAAACAAGGCTCCGGGATGAGGCTTCACATGGGAGCTCGGGGGCCTAAAGACACATGGAAATGGGCAAAAAAACGAGGCTCAGGGGGTCGGAGCAAGGGTCAGCTCACCTGCAGCGCCTGGGACCTAAGAGGTGCGCAGGTGGAGTTGCCAGAGACTACACTGGCAATCAAGATGGGTTTGCCCTATCAGCGGTGGGGGGTGTGCCGGGAGGCGGGAAGAGGGAGCTGTGGGACGCAAAGGGACGAGGCTGCACACAGGGGCTGGGGGGGGGCTAAAGGCACATGGATGTGGGCAGAAAACGAGGCTCAGGGACGAGGCTGCACACACCGGCTGGAGGGCCTAAAACACACAGAAATGGGCAAAAACGAGGCTCAGGGACGAGGCTGCACCACATGGAAATGGGCAAAAAAAATGGGGCTCAGGGGGTCGGAGCAAGGGTCAGCTCACCTGCAGCGCCTGGGACCTAAGAGGTGCGCAGGTGGAGTTGCCAAAGACTACACCAGCAATCAAGACTTGATTGCGTAAGATCCAGAGCATAAGCTGATTACAAAGATCTTGGCTATCAGCCTGGGACAAGCATTTTTACTTTCGGGTAAAAAACGTTCACCCAAACAACCTTTCCATATGTTTCAAAACGTTTCTGCAGACCCATTGGTATGGTTAAAAAAACTCTGAAACTGACACACACGTAGAAAACAAAATGGGTGTTGTACGTCATCCAACACTCCACCTCCCAATATGGTATTCAGCTTGAACTAAAGTTATCTCTTTTCTATTGCTATATATTAAAAAACGACTATTTAAAAGAACATTTCATCGATCAGTGCAGCTTTCCTTTTGGAGTAGATGAACAGTAACCGAAAATTGTTATTTTGAAATAGGATAAAACCTCAGCACAATCAGTGCAGAGACCAAAGAGCCTCTTTTTATTTTACTACCTGCACAAACATTTGGCAGGATAATAGTGCTGTATTAGCCAATAAGGGCCGCCCTCGGCGAATACAGCATAGACAACGCTGCATTATAATGCCTTGTCTTGCGTTTATCTTTTCAGTGAACATTCGCATTGTTTCTAACAACACAAATGTTCACTGTGAAAAGATAAACGCAAGAGTCAGGCTCGCATTTGTCATGAAGTGCTAGGCTAGCACTTGGGTAAGATGGAGAGCTCAGCCCACCACCAGCCGAGCCTCAATGCAGCCGCAGGGGCCTCCAGCCTTTCATGCTTGCGTAAACAGAAGCCTTCATTGTGGCGTAAGCCATGATTGAAATTATCGCCAATGTGTATGTGTTACATTTCACGTGTAATCAAAACTCATAATTGTTTGGCATTTTAAAACTGAGAGGTATTGAAAATGAAAATGTTATTTTTATTATTCCCACCATACAGATAATAAACTCCATAATGTGAACATGACCTACGATATCAAAGTTGCATCTTGGCTCTGTCTCCCTCTTTCTCTCCCCTTTCATCCATATCCAACCCCATGGAAAGTGTACAAAGGTTAATTTCTGTGAATAGTCCCAAAAGGGCTGGACAGCAATTATACGGTCTGCTCTCTGCTGTGACTATTTGCAATTTCATCTATGTTGGAGACTGGAAATGCGTAGCTCATTAAATATGGCAATAAAAGCCAAACTTTTAAGTGTCAACCAGTGCTGTCCACCGTCCAACAACTTGGCCCGGGCCTGGGGAACGATTTGAAGGCCTGCCTGCGCTGCAAAGCTCGCGCGCACTGTTCATGAATGAAATAGATGATTTTTATTCACCAAAGTAACTTAATTCAAAGGCTGCAAGTACTTGCAGCCTTTACATTAAGTTACTTACTTAACTGAATTAAAATCATCTATTTCAAGCAGCCTAAACGTCAAACCGTCTGTAGTGGTCACTCACTGGCAGTGGTGACCACCACAAACCCCAGCAGCAATTCCTTCTGGAGCACCGTGACTAATGTGGGGTTGGGCTGATGGCGCAGGGTGCGTGCTCCACCTTCACTCATTGGATTGTCATTGTTGGGGGTCGCCTGCCATGGACATCCGGCAGGCGCCCCGGAGTGCTCTCTCTGTGAGCACGACACATGCCCACTATGTGTGGGGGTTGGGGCGTGCCATTGGCATCCGGCAGGCCCCTCGGCGCTACGGACACCGGCGCCATCGGGGTGGGGCACAGCCTGCCAGGCCCGTGACCGTGTGGACCTCAGCCACCATCCTGGCGTGCGGGTCCCACGGTATCCGGACATGCAGGCCTGGGCCTTCACGTGTAGGCCTGCGGCCTACATCAATAATGAGACACGGACTCAGTCGTTCCTCTTTGGGAGTCTGCATCCGCTCTGTCTCACGTGCCTGCAGGGGCTCCTTTTATTAGCTTGGGCCATGACACAGTCATGGCCCATCTTAAAGGGGCCATACACGTGAGGAAAGCACATCCCCTTAAAGGGGCAACGCACACAAGAGGGTCCCACCTAACACTCCTCCTTTTTCATAATGAACAAACAAACAGTGCTGAAACATACAGGCATCCCACCTGTTACAAAACAATAACATGCTTGTCGGTTTAGAACTTGTGGGGTGGGCAAATAATAATATATGCCACCGCCACATACTTAGCTTGCTCAAACAATTAAAGACCTAACGCCTACTAGTTACAGACCTAACATATATTAACCCATTTGTAAACACCCTCAACAGGTGACAGTCGTGGCAGGTGAGCTGCCAGAGGAACATAGGCAGTTCTACCACAGTTTGCAAAACCCTTTATTAACCAGGGGTTCGGAACGGTAACTATACAAACAAACGCCATGATTGGCGGCGGGCATTACATACACACCTCGCGACTGCCGGATCATAGCCTCACCTTATTATTCTTTACTGAGACCACTTAAGACATGTAGTTACTATGCAGGTTCACAGCATCAAAACACAAGATTACTGAGTCCTCTTTAGACAATTGCAGGGCAGCAGGAGACCAGTTCATCTTCCATCAGCGTCGGTACAGGAGTCACCTTCCTGAGACCAGGTCCATTGGTTGTACAGTTCAAAAACCGGCAAAGCCGCGCCTGGCGGGTGATGCCAGGGGCCACATCGGCATCGACCCTCGATGTTGTGGGCAGTCCGTGGCAGAGTCACTCCTCCCCTCCAGGTCCACGTCCCTTGATGGTGCAAATCACAGCCGGCAAAGCCACACCTGGTGGGTACCAGGGGCCACATCGGCATAGTCCCCTGCTGCACAAAGCAGGGTAGCGAGACGCAGGTCGCTTCCAGGCTGCTCCTGATGTTGTCGACAAAGATGGTGCAGTCGGTCGGGCCCAGGGTGACAGGACATCACTCACCCCTTTTCTTCGTAATACTCCCCCCAGTCAGGGGTATTTCTTTCCTCCTTTCCTCCCGGAGCGCAGGAGGGCGCACAAGCACTCATGATGAGCTGCAACCCATACCCTGCCCGTTGCACCGCTTCTGGGTGTTGGTCTGGACAGACCCAAGGTGTTTCGGAACTCAGGGGGGCCATCAGGTACCTCCCCCCCACACCCCCATTGGCTTGATCTCACGACGGTATGGCATGCAAAGCGACACCAGTGTCAGCAGTCCAGGAACTTTTTCCGGTGTCAAGGCCACCTGTGGGCAGGCAGGGTGGTTGTAGCAGTAGGGAGTCAGGGACACCCATGGGGCCAACTGGGTGACGCTGGTACCAGAGTGTTGGGCCACCAGCTACCTGGTCCTCTCCATGGGAATGGGAGGCTGTCCTAGGACTCCGTGGCAGTGTAGGGTACCTCCTTTCCATTGCCTGAGGGTCCCTGCACAGACTGTGTGTGCATACTCCTCGGCATGATGATGCCGGTGAGATGTACAGTCCACAGAGCACCGGATGCTTCGACGCTCATGGCCTGGAACCCTTAGGAGCATAGGGATGGCAGATCCCGTTGGTGCAGTTGGGACAACCTGGTGATATGCTGCTGCCTTCAGTGCTCAGAGTCCTTCCTTTCCCTTCTTCCGACTTGGCACCCATATGTCCACTGCACTGCCGGTGGGGCTGGCAGGGGTCTGACTTCTCAGCTATTATGATCGGGCTCATTACTATCTTTGGGATACCATGGAAGACGTTTCATTTGGGGTGGCAGTGCTCCCTCTGCTCTGCCACGCAGGCCCGGGGAATGCAGGAGGGCTGCATGCCTCTGTGTCGATGTAGGGTACCAACTGCCTATTTTGCCCCAGCTGCGGCCATTCATTAGGTGTGGCGGATCCCGTTGGTGTGTGGGTTGGATCCTCCACTTCACCGCATGTGGGTCCAGGACTTTCACTTTCCTGGCTCTGACCCCGGAACCTTTCCACCTCTCCATCCTCGGCTCCAGCATGGAGCTGCCAATTTCACCACCAGACAGCACGGACGTTCTAGGTGCACGTCATTACCCTTGCTCCGACTTGTAGCACTCCAGAAGGTCACCACTGGTTGGTCCAGACTAAAACTGCAGGTGGGGCCTCTGGCCCATCGCTGCCGGACTCTGCCTGTTAGTATTATCAGCCCCTGCATGCAGCGCTCCTCCATATTCGTTCACCACCAGGTGGCCCGGACCCATACTGAGAGCTGTGGGTCTTCCTTTTCTGCAGTTCAGTGCCAGGGCAGTGCAACATCACGCATCCCTTTCCCCACAACATGGGAGTCCACCTTCCTTTATCACGGCAGCATGGATGAATGCCACTATGGGGCCACACCACGTTCGTTCTGCTCCATGCACAGTCTCTCCACGCTCCGACAGCCCGCCTAGCCCAGGGTCTTCATGAGGGTTTTGGCGGGTGGCCAGCCAGAGAATGCTCACAAAATTCTGTTGCCGTGTGGGGTTTTTGGGGTGCAGGCACTCACCTCCTTTCGTCTATCGTTTCTTTCCTTGGGCGCGAGGTCCCTTTGTTGTTAGGGCTGTAGCCACTCCCTGTCTACATGCGGCTGTGGCTGTTTGATGTTACCTTTGTTATTTATTTAATTTTGGATTTCGTTGGGCTGCGGGCTGACCTTCGAGTTGGTTTCACCATCAGCAGTTAAGGACCACACAGGGGCCACAACTTCACCCGCCTGGAGCACTGCATCATTTCTCTCACTGCTGGGCCCGGGATCATGCCCCGCAACGCAGCTGCTGGTTTTCTTTCTCTCTTGGACAGCTCCGATCCCAGAGCCGTCCCTGGTCCACAGTGTTTTCTTTGTGAGTCCCGGAGCCGTCGCTCTGCCGCTGCTGTGCCCGCAATGCGATTTTGGCCCCAGCAGCGACGTGGCCTCACGCAGGACGATGCTGCCCCCGGTAGGGCACTTCCTTCATCATTACTGATGGCGGCGTATGCCGCAAGATTCTGCTGGCTGGTTCCCCCCCCCCTGGCACAGGCCGCTCCCGGTCTTCCATTTTCCGCCCGGGGGCAGCACAGCTCTTGTTCCGGCGGCAGACGCCGAGGGGAAGATGATCCTCCCCCCAACTTCTCTTCTTGCCGCAGAGCTGTATCTCCCCCTGGCCGCACGAGCACCCTCCTTGCAGAGGGCCGCGGCCAGGGGGAATCCACCATCAGGGCTCTTGCTCCAAGACACGGCACAGGCTGCCGTTTCTCCCCGGTGCAGCCACTCCGTTTCTTCTTCCCCCCACGGCCATAGATGCCACAGGGGCAGTGGGCAGGACTCGGCCCCACTTCAAACACCCCGGCCGCACGAGCACCCCCCACAGAGGGCCGCGGCCGGGGAGAATCATGGGCAGGGCTCCCACTCCTTCTCTCCTCTCCCCGCAAGACCAGGGCAGCGTACTGCGCTCCGCAACGGCGAGGCGGGGGAAGCATCACATTCTCCCCGCGGGAAGCTCCTTTTTTTCTTTGCGGAAGCCGCTGCTCACGTTCTTCTCTTTCGGTCTGAACGCCGTGAGGTGTGTGCCCCACCGCAGGGCAGCCCAGGCCTACATCGCCCATGCCGTGGCCATGAGGCACAGGCCACGCTGGACCCGCGGTGGGGTCGGACGCTCCTCTTTCTCCCCCCCCACTACTAACTGGTAGCAGGGGGGCCACGTGGACTCGTGGTCCTCGTCGCCATTGTTAGGGGTCGCCTTCCATGGACATCCGGCAGGCGCCCCGGAGTGTTCTCTCTGTGAGCACGACACAGGCCCACTATGTGTGGGGGTTGGGGCCTGCCATTGGCATCCGGCAGGCCCCTCGGCGCTATGGACACCAGCGCCATCAGGGTGGGGCACAGACTGCCAGGCCCGTGACCGTGTGGACCTCAGCCACCATCCTGGCGTGCGGGTCCCACGGTATCCGGGCGTGCAGGCCTGCGGCCTACATCAATAATGAGACACACTCAGTCGTTCCTCTTTGGGAGTCTGCAGCCGCTCTGTCTCACGTGCCTGCAGGGGCTCCTTTTATTAGCTTGGGCCATGACACAGTTATGTCCCATCTTAAAGGGGCCATACACGTGAGGAAAGCACATCCCCTTAAAGGGGCAACGCACACAGGAGGGTCCCACCTAACAGTCATCACATCGTGTTCAACGTCTCATGAGTCGAGTCGGGTGTACCTGAAGATTCCTAATTGATCTGCCCCCTACTACAGCAGGCCCAAGAAGTTTGCAGCCCGCCAGTAGGCCATGTTATTAACAGGGCAACCTGGCCTACATTCCCCCAGGACAGTGCTCCAGGTCGGAGAACCTTCCAGCACTGCCCTGGGGAAGGCAGGGCTTAGTTGGATCATGCGGCTAGGCCCTGCTGCATCGGCGCTCGGCTGGCTCTCTCTCTTCTAAGTGTTAGAGTAGCACGAGAGCCCAGCCGGACGTCGATGGCCTGGCTCTGGTCACGGACAAATGGTGTTGCACTTTTTACTAGGAAACCGCAGCACAATGTATATGTTAGACTAGCATTTTTGGGGCAGGATACTGGTAGATATTGTAAGGAGAAAGAAAACTCAGGTTTTGAAAGTCATTCACTAACAGGGAGGCTCGTACACAATGGGTGATGGGGCGCCAACTCGCCTCTCAGTAGGGATGATCTAAGCCAACCCAGTGAAAACACTTAGCAGCACAAGCAGCTAAGCAAGGCTCTGAGGCTGGCTTTAACTGTAGTGTCAAAGGAAACCTTGGTTTCGCTTTGACAATTCAGTAGTCCCCTGGCACACATTCTCAATGAGCCATGTAAGGCTGGGGAGGAGGTGTTGCTTCCCCAGCCATGGGTGGCCAGATGGGGGTGCAGGCTCGGGTGCGGCCGGGCTAATTGTGTAAGAGCTGCTCTTACACCTCCCCCCACATACGGGGGTGAGGGGATGGTATGCTGGAAGTACTCCAGCTCCACGGCGCATGTGAAGGAACCAGGAAGCACACTCAGCTTCTTTGTTCCTGTTGTATTCTGCACGGAAGCCGGAGGGCATTCACTACAGCAGGCAGCGCTAAGCTGAGTCCGCTGGAATCTGGAGCGGGGCTGCAGCCCTGTAGGTAAGAACATCTTTTTAAATATGTGTGTATATGTATGCCAGGGTTGGTGTTTGTAAGTGGGTGCATGAGTGAGCGAGTATGTTGATTGGGTGCGCCTGTTCATGTGGGAGTGTGTGAATGCTCTATGGGTGCGAGGGTGAATGTGAAAGTGAATGAAGAATACATGCTGATGCATGTGTGTGATTATGAGAGTGAATGAAGAATGAACGCTGTAGGAATGATGAATGCAGATGTGTGTGTTTTCAGCTGGGCAGCAGACCTCTTATTGGGAGGAGGAAGGTGGGACAGAAGCCGAGTGGATTTTTTTTATTGGTGTCCAGGTGGACAAATCTTTATCGTGCATCCTATTTATTTAACTGGGCATCAGGGTGGAAGGCAGCATAGTGAGAGTTTCTACTGATACTGGCCCACATTGGTGCATCCAGTCTGTGCATGTTTCTTTACAGTGGCATGGCATTTTGTTTACTGGGCATCAGGGTGAGGTCAGCATAATGAGAGTTCTTACGTGGTACTGGCCTACAATGGTTTGTTCAGTCTGAACATATTTCTTTACTGTGGGTGAGCATTTTTTACTGGGCATGAGAGGTGAAGTCCTCATGATGAGTGTTAGTACGTGGTACTGGTCCACACTAGTGGGTCCAGTCTAGACATGTTTCTTTACTGTCACATGGCATTTTTTACTAAGCATCAAGGGTGAAGACAGTAAAATGAGCCTGCGTACATGCTGCTGGCCCACATAGGTGGGTCCAGTCTGGACACATTTTCACGGTGGCATGCCATTTTTTACTGCCCATCAAGGTTGAAGACACTATAGTGAGAGTTCCTACATGGGTATCAAGGGTATTGGCCACATTGGATGGTCCAATCTGGACATGTTTCTTTACTGTGGTATGGCATATTTTACTGCGCATCAAGGGAGAAGGCTATAGGTGGGCAAAATGACTGCAGGCAAAACAGAATTGGCAAAATTCACCAACAATTCCATTCCCCTGGCTGGGCAGTTTTCTACCTTTTCTGCTACATCTTTTGTCAGGTTTTTTTTGTGTGAAGAAATTCAATTTTCCCTAAAAGTTCAGCTTTTCTGTGTGTCTGAAACACACACAAAACGAAATTTGGGGAACAAACGAAATTTGAGGTGGCAATGAAATTTCATTTTCATTTTTTGAAAATATAAAAAGAAAATGAAATTGTGGGCGAGAAAAGGCCACAAACTGTCAATTCCGCTCTGCAGGTGTAATTTTAATCGGTACCTTTTACAATGGTGCTTGTGTTGGCTGCATTAGCGGGGTCCCTGCTGCAGCGTAGCTGGATAACTGAGTTAATTCTTATTGCTTTGCTGCACACTGTCTGGTCATTGGGAAATCTAAGGCAAGTACACCACAACTAAGCACCTTGTTGCGAGGAAGAAAGAGCAAGAGTGGTCCTTCTCAATCAATTCCTCGGCCCATAAGGCCAGCAACAGCTCATACCTCTAAGCCCCAACAGTCCCTGTATAGTTTTCTGCATGAAATCAAGGGGAAAACAGAGAAAAAAATCCTTGATGCAGAAAAGGCTTTAGAAGCGGCGTAAAGAGATTTGCCCTTTCTATTTGGGAATGGCCCTATTGTCTGAGAGAACCTAACTTTAGGAAATAATAGACCAGCTGTATCTGTAAATCTCTTTCAAGAGACTACTGACTGTGCTAGTCCTATTTCCGAGCTTCAAGAAGCCAATGCTCTTACTCAACCGTCTCCTGGAAACTTAATCCCTGAAGTCCAACTGGTTCCATCGCTCATCCGGGTGAGTCTTCCAATCCAATCCCCAAGAAAAAGGTTTCCCATCATGAGAACCAAGATAGGCCAATCATTTTTGAAAATTGTTCTTATTCGCTGACTTCTATTACCAAACAGATTGTCACCGTGAATGAAGCCTTTACGGTAAATCTCCAAAATTCAATGAACTTTCTACATACTTTAAAAAAATCAGTCCTTAACACCGTGGTCAACATGGACGATATCGAAAGAAAAGTCAAAAGGAACTTTTATCCTTGCTGTCAGATGTGCTTCACAAAGTATATCCTGAGAGGGTGGCGAACAAGATTGCTTCCTGATGTATAGAGGTTTCTGCAAATGTAGAGAAACTAATGTTTTTGTTTTCCCCCAAATATCTACCAACCGAGACGCTCAATTTAACAAACAAAACAAAACCAATGTGCATAGTTTAGATATCCAAGAAATAACAACTGAAGGTAATTACTCTATTGAGAGGGTTTCTCAGATATTACCCCCACCTAGAGAGTTGAAGGCTTTTGTTCTCCGTGCAACCTGGATCTGCCACCCGCAGCCCTACCTTTAGTAGCATTTATTATTGGTATACCCAAGATCGCAGACACTCAAAAAGAATCAACATTTTAGTTAATCTGTAAAACCTTTCACTGGATTAACACCAAGTTAATGGGTCCACCAATTAATCCAGCGTCAGTGATCATAGCTTGAAGAGTGTCTTGGGTGGGCTTTACCCAAAACCTTTCTGTCGGTGTTAGGATCCCACCAACTGTGCAGCGTACTCTGCCTAGGGCGCTTCATTGCGGTTCTTTAATGAGCCGTCTTTAACACCCTAATACAGCGCCATTCCTCCGATGATGGGAATTGCCATGGCAACGTTGGAGGCCATTGTATGCCATACGTTGCTCATGGAGAAGTGGAATCACTATGCAGCACATTGCTTTCTAATCCACCAATGACTATCACGACGCAGAAGTTGCCCTTGATCCAGGCCACTAATATACAGGAGGTGTACAATACAAGCTTAGTTGAACTCCAGGATTTGTGGTCAAAATAGGACCTGGCCCTTCATTAATCATAGTTTCTTTGTAACATTACAGGTGCTATGAACAAATGTAATGATCCTGACACTATTACATTTTTTTTAGCAAACATGACATCATTTTGTTGCACGAGACGTGGGCCACAGAAGATCTTGTGATTGATGGTTTTGCTAGCTGTCTATTAGGGGCCTAAAAAAACACAGAGGAAGGCGTTTTGGTGGGATTGCGATCTTTACCAGGTCAACTTGTAGTGTCGTGCTAATTCCATGGAATCCTATTTTAAACGTTGTTCAAATCTTGTATCTATCTGAATAATGGTCGGTTCAGTAGTATTTGATCCATTTTTATTATTCTCCACAAACTGTTAATGGGGTATTCAAATTTTTTTCAAACCTGTATAGATAACCTTTTAAGCACAATCAATTATAAGAAACGGTCAATGAGAGCCAAATGTATTAGTCTTGATAAAGACCCAGAGAGGTTGAAACAAGTGTCAGCTGACCAGTCAAATTACCACAAACAATAAAAAAGTACACAACCTATTTTCAAACTAAGATGTAAAGACTTAGAATCCTTTCTTTCAAGGGCAAGGTATCCGGGAAAACACAAGTACTGGATTCACCTTAAGTCCTTAAGGGGCTCATCAACGTTTGACTATTTCTCTACTTCAATTACAAAATGGGCCTTTAAATTGGTGGATGTGTCTTGTAGTGACGATCACCCTGTAGTATAATAATTCATTTGAAATTGGTATATTTCCCCCTCAAAGCATAATTTCATCTGTACATCTCCAGATTTCACTACTACTGATATAAGGCAGCAATTTGCAGAGGTGATGAGCAGATTGCCGGATTCTGTTTTTATCTTCCTCTTACACTGAAAAGAGCAGGTTCGATCAAACATGTAGGTCTGCAAAACACAACCTTTGTGTCATGATCTCTGCTTCCAAAAGGTCAGGGTTTTCCCAACTCCCTTGGAAGCAGATCCATAACCCAGGTTCCGAGTGCCAACCAGTCCCAATTGGGACCTTTTGGACCCAGTCCTGGCGCCAGTGGCACCAGGCTCATAAATATGCCCAGTCCCAGCGCTGGAAGCGCCGGGCTCATAATGCTTGGGTGGACTTACCTGCAGCAGACCATGCTGCTTACTTGCCTGCCAGTTGAGCCTCTGATCCTCTTCTGTTTGGAACTACTTTTCCTGTTGGGTGGGGCAGGAGCCACTCCCTAGATTCAGAACACTGGAACTCTTCTGGAAAGCAGGAACTCTTTTCTTATCTAGGCGTGGCTGTGGAAGGAGACACCTAAGCACTACAGGAGGCTATTTAAACCACACCCGATGGATGAATCTTGCTTTGCGTTATTCTGCATCCTCTGCAGCAGAACGCTCATCGTGTCTTCTGCATCTGATCCTGGGCCTAAGGAAAAAGGCTTACCATCCTGAATCCAGTCTTCAGCAACACCTATAAAGACAAGAAAGAACAGGTTAGCATTACGGTCTTCAGTGACAGCTCTTCACTTACCTGGTCCATCGGCTGTCACCAACGCCTCGCGCTGCATTCCGGCATCTGAAAGACAAAGGCTTACCTACTCTTCGTGCGTGTCAAGGCGAAGTCCGTCCCAACGCAGAAGTAGCAGGAACTCCTACCTCCCCTTGACGGTCTTGGCGCCTGGATTAGTTAAAACACAGGTCACCGCGACCCCCACGGGGAAAGAGGGTTAGGGTCCACGGATTGGATAGGTTTCGGGATGGTAGGGTAACCGGATTGAGGGTTAGGGAGAGGTTATGGGTAGGGAGAGGGTTTTTAGGGTCACGTTGTTCCCAGACTCTGACCTTCTGAGTCTGAACTGAACTACCTTCTCCTTGGTAGTTGCCTTTGTAACTCCTTGAGCGTTCATTCAGTCATGCATTCTTACCACATGCATGCTTTACCCTTAGGCTGGAACCCAGCACTTGTTCACCATTCACAAGTTTGCCCAGTATCGGGTTCGATATGCAATTCACGTTCCCCCTGGTTAAATATTCCACAAGTAAAACATATAATCTGGTACAATGCTTTGATCACATTTTGCACTTAGCTCTAGTGTTCCGAGTTTCCAGTGCGCTTCTTCCGCCCGCCGGCTCCACTGACTGTGCGCTGCGAAACGTTCTGGTCGCTGTCGATAGCGGCTCACCCCTGACACAAAAGGGAGAAAGTTAGCTTTGCCCTTTCACAGTGCTAGCTTAGAATGGCCCGCAACAGGCGAGCGTACGTTTAGAATGGCCCGCAACAGGCGAGCATACTGCTATGTTTGCACCCGCAACCGGCGAATGCATGTCACATGCAAAGTTAGTGGGTTAGTTAGTTCGCGAGCTTTCGCGTATCTCCCCCGCAGTGTGTGAGCTTTCAATAGTCACTGGTAAGCGAAGTCCCTTTCCAGTACACACTTCCCTCTGGTTATCTTAAAAAAGCAGGCAATACACTTATCTTTGACATCGCGGGGCCTAAAGGTGGGTCTTGTGGCGAGGGTGGCCCCGCGAGAAGTTTCACCGGAGCTCCGTGAGATGCGTCCTCTCGGCAGCAGAATCGAGCACGGACGAGCTTTCGGTGATCGCGCATGCGCGGTAGCCTCTTCGCGCATGCGCGTTGTATCGGGCGTTGTCCTGGGCTGCTGGAGCTGTAGTTTCAGGCCCGGGGCTGCTGGGAAACGTAGTCTTCCTGGCTTTCTGTGTCCTGCACACCTTGTACCCCTACACCAAGTACATCTGCAATGGGGACAAAGGTGGCAGCGACTCAGAAACATTACACCCACAGTCCCAGTAACCCCCCTACCTTGATTCTTACCATGTGGGCGTAACGGAGGCCGTGAGTTCCTGACAGTACATCCCCTCCCCGCAGAAGGGCCAGGTTTTGTGGGGTGATTGTGATGAAATAAACGTACCAATCTTGGGGCATGCACATTGGTGGCAGGTTCCCAGGACCTATCCTCAGGGCCAAACCCCACCCAATCAACCATGCAATCTACCTCGCCTCACTCGTGAGTTCAGTATGGCCTTAACCTCATACTCTGGGTACCCTTCTATGAGGACAGGTGGTGGTTTTTCCATGCGCATATGGGGCTTTGCTGGTTTTAGGAGCGCTACATGAAATACAGAATGAACCCTCATGTGATCTGGAAGGCGAAGTCGCATCGCTACCGGGTTAACCACTTGTGTAATGCGAAACGGGCCTATGAAGCGGGGCTTCAATTTTCGGGAACCTGAGAGGTGCAAATGTCGTGTTGAAAGCCATACTTTATCACCCACTTGATAATCTGGGTTAGCACGGCGCTTTTTGTCAGCATACTTCTTGGTTGTGTTCTTAGCCGTGATCAAATTTTGTCGGGCCTTTTCCCAGACCTGCTTGAACTGGGCCACTTTGGTTTGTACTGAGGGCAATGCATCTGGAACTCGTTCTCCACTTGGCTGCACGGATGGGTTGTATCCATAAGTCATAAAAAAAGGAGAATATCCTGTGGAGGCATGTTGAGAATTGTTATAGGCTAGTTCTGCTAACCACAAGAGTTCAACCCAACCCCCTTCAGTGCCATGTGTAAAACAGCGAAGGTATTGTTCTAGAGTCTGATTCAGTCGCTCAGTCTGTCCATCAGTTTCAGGGTGGTAACTACTAGACATCTGCAACTGTATTCCTATTTTCTTACAGAAATGCCTCCAAAACCTTGACGTAAACTGCGTTCCCCGGTCCGAGACTATGTGCTGTGGTATTCCGTGCAGGCGAACGACATGTTGTAGAAAAAGATTTGCAAATTCCTCCGCCGTCGGCTGGCCGCTACTGGGTATGAAGTGAGCAAGTTTAGTAAATGAATCTATCACTACTAATATTGTGGTTTGACCCTGATCCGGGGGCAATTCAACGATGAAGTCTAATGATACGGTATGCCACGGCTGTGAGGGAGTGGGTAAAGGTCTCAATAGTCCTGCTGGTTTCTTATGATCTGTTTTATTTCGAGCACATATCTCACAATTTGCCACATATTCTCGCACGTCTTTGCGTAAGTTGGGCCACCAATAGTGTCGTTGAAGTAATTCTTGTGTTTTGTGCACCCCCGGGTGACCAGCCAGTGGGGAGTCATGGCACCATTTGAGGGCTTGAGCCTGTAGACTCTTAGTCGGTAAATATACTTCTTTGTCTTGGAACGGTATGCCTTCTTGTAAAGAACGTTTTAACTGTGGGTTTTCCCATTGAAGTAATTCTTTCGCTGTCATGGCATTTCCCACCTGTTCCAGTAAGGTATTAGTTACGCTCCCTACGATCTTGGTTAAGGGCACAATGGGTTTTGCCGCTTCCTCAGGTCTAGGCGAAACTGATGATTCCGGATATCTGGAAAGTATTTCTGCCTTCTTGTTCTCCTGTCCGGGTCGGTATGTTACCACGAAATCAAAGTCCGCAAAGTACATTGCCCATCGTAATTGCCGTGGAGTGAGAGCTCTCGCAGACTTTAGGAACTGGAGGTTGCGGTGATCCGTCAGCACCGTTATGGTGTGCCTTGCTCCCAACAAATAGTGCCTCCATTCTGCAAAGGCCACCTTTATGGCTAGTAGCTCACGATCTGCAATGGTGTAGTTTTGTTCTGCAGGATTAAGTTTTCTTGAGTAATAAGCGACTGGGTGTAAACGCCCTGATTGGTCCCGTTGTGACAATATCGCTCCCAATGCATAACTTGAAGCGTCCGTTTCCACCAGAAACGGCAACGTTGGGTCCGGATGTAACAGAACGGGGGCTGTAGTGAACGCTTCCTTCAGTAACTTGAAACTGTGTTCCGCCTCCGTATCCCACACAAATTTTTTCCCTTTCTTGAGCAGACGGGTAATGGCTAAGCTTTTTTCCGCAAACCCCTGGATAAACCTTCGGTAGAAGTTTGCAAATCCTAGTACTGACTGTAGTTCTTTGACATTCTGCGGGGCTGGCCAATCCAGAATTGCTTGTACCTTTTGCGTATCCATCTTCACGCCTTCGGGAGAGAGTACAAAGCCCAAGAATTCCACTGTGGCGCAATGAAACGTGCATTTTTCCAACTTAGCGAATAGATGGTGCTCTCGTAAACGTTGTAGAACGGATCTGACATGTTGCACATGTTCTTCCTTATTCCGAGAATAGATCAGTATGTCGTCAATATAAACAACGACATAAATGTCTAGGAAACCACGTAGGACTTCATCCAAGAAGTGTTGAAAGGCGGCGGGTGCGTTACAGAGACCGAACGGCATGACCTGGTACTCATACAGTCCAAATTTCGTTCTGAAGGCGGTCTTCCATTCATCCCCTTCACGCACCCGCACCAGGTGGTAAGCACCTCGTAAGTCCAACTTAGTGTAAATTGTGGCTCCTCGTACTTGGTCCAACAGGACCGGTATCAATGGTAAGGGGTACCGATTCTTGATTGTTATGCGATTTACCGCGCGGTAGTCGATACACGTCCTGAGATCTCCAGTTTTCTTCGGAACGAAGAATAACGGTGAGGAAACGGGCGAGGTGGAGTGACGGATAAACCCGTTCTGGAGGTTGGCGTCTATGTACTCTTTGAGATGTTGATTCTCGGATTCCGTCAAGGCGTAAATCCGGCTGCACGGCAGGGCGGCTCCTGGTTCCAAATCTATCCTACAGTCAAACGACCTGTGCGGTGGTAAAGTTTCTTCCGCCTTTTTACTAAAAACGTCCTGAAACTCTTGGTATTCTTGCGGTAATTCCACTGGCGGCTCTCCTTTGTTTTCCTGTGTGGCCCCTAGAACCTGCACCATATGTCCCGATTCTTTCGTGCACTGTGTCTGGCAGAGACTAGAAGAGAAACACACTGTTCCACGTGCCCAGTCGATCGCCGGGTTATGTAATGCCAGCCACGGTAACCCCAGGATGAAACCGAACTGGGGGGCGGCGATGACATCGAATTGAATGCGCTCTTTATGCCCTTGGATGTTCAAAATCATCTCCCCCGTTTGCTGTGTCACTGGTCCTGATGTCAACAGAGATCCATCGACCGATCGAACCTCCTCATGTAGGTTCTTAGTGGCAACTGGTAAACCCAATTTAGCAGCATAATCAGAATCCACAAAGTTACCGGTTGCTCCGGAATCCACCATTAACGTGATGGCTTGATCCCTTTGGCGTGTCTGAAGAATTCCCGTGACGGTAACATGGGCTTTGTGTACCTGTGTCACGTTACCCAATGAATGCTTGGGGGCACTATGATGATCTTGGCTCGACAGACCCCCCCTCCTTACTGGCGAGCATCAGCGTTTCCCGACGAAGCAGTGTTCTTTGGTTTAGCCCCACATTCCTTCACAAAGTGGCCTGACTTGCCACAGTACATACACAGTTTTTCTCTTCTGCGTTTCTCCTTTTCTTCTTTAGAGAGTGGTCCACGGATCATTCCGACTTGCATGGGTTCTACTTCCGAAGTCTTCTCTGTTGCTTTTGAACCAGGTGCAGCCCTCGGATAATCCGCTCTTGTCGAATACTGTTTGGTCTCCCATTTACGTCTGTCTTGTTTCCTTTCTCCTTGCCTGTGATCCAAACGTAGGGCCAACTCTATCATTCCCGTGCAGGTGGTTGGTTGCGGGTCCACCTGCACTATTAGGTCTTTCAACTCCTCCCTAAGGCCTTGGTAAAAAAGGGCCAGTCTTTTTTCATGGGGCCACTCTGCTTCAACCACTAATCTGTTGAATGTTGTCACATACCAAATGAGTTCCCTACTTCCCTGCCGTAAGGTGAGTAGCTCTCGATCTCGGATCAAGGAGGCCGCCTTCCTATTAAACATTTTACCGAATTCTTCCTGAAATTCCCCCCAATCATATAGTAAAGCATCGTCTTGTTGTACTAGGGGGGTAGCCCATGCCGCAGCATCCCCCGTGAGATATGAAATCACGAAGGCTGTGCGGGACTGGGCCGAACGAAAGATTGTTGATTTAGTCAAGAAATGCAACTGGCATTGGGTCATAAATATGGAGAATTTTTGTGGGTCTCCCCCGTACCTTTCCGGGGTGGCTAGGGGCATGGGCGGCTCCGTGGTCACTTGAACCTGTACTGGAGTAGGAGGAGGCCCATCTGGTAGGGGTCTAGCTTGTGCCGTGATTTCCTGCACACGGTGAGCTAGTGTAGCGTAATCCTGCCTTGTGGCTTCTAAAGCATCTTTTAGTTCATGCAGGACGCGAGCTATGTCTTCCATGGTGCCGGAGTTCGTGCTACTTGGGCGTGTCAAAATACGTGGGTCCGTGCTTCTGTCAAGGCGAAGTCCGTCCCAACGCAGAAGTAGCAGGAACTCCTACCTCCCCTTGACGGTCTTGGCGCCTGGATTAGTTAAAACACAGGTCACCGCGACCCCCACGGGGAAAGAGGGTTAGGGTCCACGGATTGGATAGGTTTCGGGATGGTAGGGTAACCGGATTGAGGGTTAGGGAGAGGTTATGGGTAGGGAGAGGGTTTTTAGGGTCACGTTGTTCCCAGACTCTGACCTTCTGAGTCTGAACTGAACTACCTTCTCCTTGGTAGTTGCCTTTGTAACTCCTTGAGCGTTCATTCAGTCATGCATTCTTACCACATGCATGCTTTACCCTTAGGCTGGAACCCAGCACTTGTTCACCATTCACAAGTTTGCCCAGTATCGGGTTCGATATGCAATTCACGTTCCCCCTGGTTAAATATTCCACAAGTAAAACATATAATCTGGTACAATGCTTTGATCACATTTTGCACTTAGCTCTAGTGTTCCGAGTTTCCAGTGCGCTTCTTCCGCCCGCCGGCTCCACTGACTGTGCGCTGCGAAACGTTCTGGTCGCTGTCGATAGCGGCTCACCCCTGACACAAAAGGGAGAAAGTTAGCTTTGCCCTTTCACAGTGCTAGCTTAGAATGGCCCGCAACAGGCGAGCGTACGTTTAGAATGGCCCGCAACAGGCGAGCATACTGCTATGTTTGCACCCGCAACCGGCGAATGCATGTCACATGCAAAGTTAGTGGGTTAGTTAGTTCGCGAGCTTTCGCGTATCTCCCCCGCAGTGTGTGAGCTTTCAATAGTCACTGGTAAGCGAAGTCCCTTTCCAGTACACACTTCCCTCTGGTTATCTTAAAAAAGCAGGCAATACACTTATCTTTGACATCGCGGGGCCTAAAGGTGGGTCTTGTGGCGAGGGCGGCCCCGCGAGAAGTTTCACCGGAGCTCCGTGAGATGCGTCCTCTCGGCAGCAGAATCGAGCACGGACGAGCTTTCGGTGATCGCGCATGCGCGGTAGCCTCTTCGCGCATGCGCGTTGTATCGGGCGTTGTCCTGGGCTGCTGGAGCTGTAGTTTCAGGCCCTGGGCTGCTGGGAAACGTAGTCTTCCTGGCTTTCTGTGTCCTGCACACCTTGTACCCCTACACCAAGTACATCTGCAATGGGGACAAAGGTGGCAGCGACTCAGAAACGTTACACCCACAGTCCCAGTAACCCCCCTACCTTGATTCTTACCATGTGGGCGTAACGGAGGCCGTGAGTTCCTGACAGTGCGCTCCGGAGGTCTTCACACTGCATTCCGGCATCTGAAAGACAAAAGCTTACCAACTCTTCGCACGCTCCGGAGGCCTTCGGCGCTGCATCCCGCATCTGAAAGACAAAACAAGGTGCGTTTAAAGACATTGGGGAACTTTAATACTCACGTGCCATTACTCCTTTCCACATCTAACCCAGTGGGTATTCCGGCACCCTGCAGCCGCTCCGAACTTGTACCTGCAAAATAAAAAGACAGTTAGAGCGCATCGTGAAGCAGGCAACAAGCGCTTACTTACGTGCTTCCAGGCTGTAAGAGGATTCAATTCAGCACTACAGCCAAGTCAACGCCTAGTCTAGAATACTGAATGAAAACCCTTATTGATATAACTTTATGTCCAGTTCATGCGTTCTGGATGACTACCCCTATATAACACCCCTCTCTTGGAATCCTCCTGACCCCACTGAGCCAAGAAGTAGTTCTGTTTTGCAAGTTAAAAGGTTTAATTGATAATTTAAACAATAGGTATATATATCACACTTTAGAATAAATTAATAATTGAATAGCACACTTAATCTGATATGATAAAGATTAACAACGGAGAATCTGGCACGAGCACACTTCTTGATAATCACTAAGGAGTTGACATGAAATGGATAAGATAGCAACAATACTTTTATGGTTTCAAATGGATGCAATGTGGAATGAAATGCAGTAAAGAAAATAACTTGATAGAATTTCAGCAAAGACAATGTAATCACTTTCTTGTACAATTCACCCCCCCTTTTATGCAATGCAGGGAAATGGAAGGAAGGCACACAATTCTCAGAAATGCAATTCAAATGTAATTCAGTTCACCCAGCAACTTAGACTACAGAAGTTGAAAACACAGGCAAAATGCTTTGATATGTGCTGGCAATGGAGTGAAAATATGTTAAAATGCTTTTAATTCCCTCTAGAGGTTTAGGGTGAGTGGTATCTAGTTAATATTAGTCCAGGCTCACTCTTGCAATGATTCAGGGATAGTTTTTATGAGGCAAACGATTTTTTTCAGAGGAAAGCAAAAGCAGCTATCTTTTTGCAAGTGGAGAAATTTTCAAATCGCGGCAAAATTCGCGAATGTGCCGGGCGCTATTACAGAAGAACTACTAGGGCTATCAATATCGTTTTGGGGTCCTAGGAAAGCCTAGGATCTCAGCTTCCAGATGAAAGTTACTGCAAGTCTCTAGCACAAACGGTTACGGAGATATGAGCGATTAAATAAAGGTCGTTTTTCAGATTTGAAATTTTAAAGTTCAAAAAGACAAGCGCAGCTTGCAACTAGAAAATTACAAGTGACAGCTTTACAAATGACAGTTGACAGTTAGGAGGCAGTTCTACTTAGATTAAAATAGAATTGAATTATATTATTTTAACTAAGAGATTGGGTTCTGCACAGTTTTGCTATGTACTCACAATATATTTAGAAATATGCCTTGCCACGGATCTGGTCAGGTTTTAAACTGGACTCTGGTCTCTGCACTTCACAGTGATCTGGGTCAGCTCTCTCTGCTGGTCTGGTCTGGGTTTCTGGTTCTGGATATTTGATAGATTTGAAGTCTCTATGTCTGCTCTCTGAAGGTTGAGGGAGGTAAAGTATGGATTTTCCCGGCAGAGCTTCCAGCTGCAAATGGATTTGAAGGTCCCTATCTGTCCTGTCTCTCTGCTTTTATGTGTTTTGAAAATGGGTGTGTGTGAGCAGCATCACCCCAAAGCCAACAGCCCCTCTCCACTTATCATTGGCCAAGCTTTCATTTCTCCCCTGATTGGGGGAGCTAAGTTGTGTCAGAGTGATGTCATTTTACAGCCTGCAGAGAGTCCACTCCTCCTGTCAACTTGCACACAAATCTAGATTTGAACCAAATACATATTTGCAGAGGTACATATTGTTTTAAAATCATATGCACCCATCATGCATTACAGGAGGTATACCCTGTCCAAATCTGCTCTTCCTTAGAGCTTGCATTCAGAAATGGCGATATTTTGCACTTTTTAACTGGATTGCAATCCCAGACATTACCCCAAATTTACACACATGTGCGCAAGGAGTATGGACATTAGTTGATGAAGTGTCAGATTTTTCACATGCACACATTTTGAGTAATATCCTCTTTTCCGCTAAAACCCCCCTGAACATGCCACCGGTTCTAAAAACCTCTTAAAATGTGGGCAGAAAAATCACATGAATTATGGTGTCATTTAAATAATTTTCACAAGTCCGTACTATGAGTTATTCATCTTTTTAGAGTTATGTTCTGGCCCCAAAGGGGTGTGGTTTTCCCCCAGCACAAGGTTGAATTTCTGGTTTTTCCAGTTCTGCCAAGGCAGCTTGCTCTCACAGGCAGTGCCCCTCCTTTGTCCTTCCAGGAGGAAGCTACATTTACGACATCTGCAATAAACCATCTGCCTGGGTCAGGACAGGGCTTTGTTCAGAGCTCCTGTATTCTGTGGGGGCTCCCCTTAATTCAATTATTAGAGAGATGGCATATCCTTAGTGTGGCCAGCAAAAGGCAGATAGGCCTGGGAACACAGCTGTGACTCAAGTTTCACTCCTGATGGGGGGTAGTTGCCAGGCAGAATTCAGTTCCTTAAGCCAGGTTTCAGATAAAATGTCACTTTTTGTTACCCAGTTTAAGTCAAGACAATGTGTACATATGCAGCTAGAATGCTGATTCTAAGTTTAAAACTATGACATTTAAACAATTGCAACCTATGTGACACTCAAAGTAGGTCACTCATTTCTTTTAAACATTTAGATTCTTGGTGTCCTTCAGTCCAAATCCACTTAAACTGCTGAAATCCACAGCTCAGCCATTCTTGTTATAAACCTTCAAGTCACTTCAGAATATAACTTTACATTGGATCCACCTCTCAGTAAGTCTTTCTTTGGCTTGCTTTGGGTTCATTTATTCAGTTTTCTACAAAAAAGTAAAATCTGGTGGTTTTAAAACGCCGGCTTTTGGATAGTGGTGAGTACTGGTATTGCACCCCTTTTTGGGATTTAAGAAAATGAATTCCCAACAGTTATGGGTTTGCTTTTCGCAATCAGCATTGCCATTCCCAATGGTTTCAGACTACTGTGTGGGTAGTCCACTGGTGGTTTTAGGCAGTGTCCTTCTGTGCCCATAACATCGGCAAAAATGAGTGGCAGCCTATTCTTCATGCATTTCCCTGTGCATTTTCTGGGAAGCTCTGGCCATCATGATGTTTTCATGTCAGTACTGCACAGTTTTGAGGTAGGGCTCGGATGCATGGGTAAATACATCCCACAAGGCGCTTCTATTCATCACACGGGCTCCATCTTCAACTCACTTCAGCCCGTCATCCGCCATCGCCGGAACCCTGCAAAACAAGAAACATCATTACTAAAGACTTTAAAGACATTAGAATTACTCGAAACTTACCGTTCGTGCAGTAAACGACGGACAGCAGTCCTCTGAAGTCAAGAGGCCTGCTCCCCTTATCCAGTGAAGAAACTGGTTACAGCACCCTGCCCCGAGGCAGATGGAGAGCACGGCGTTCACTTACCTAAGGTGAGAGCGTTAACCTTTGGGGTTCTACAGGAGAAGAGAAAGGGAAGAAGAGAGAGACATTCAATAACCCAGTTCCTTAATCCCATATTTTCTATCTGCAGACATCTTACCCTTCGAGTCAGACATACAGTGCACAGAGGTCCAGCCCAAAGAGCCAGCCGTGTGTTACACATCACCTTTGAAGATACGGTATACGCCCAGTCAAGACCGGCGCCTCTACGGGAATCAGGTGAGCGTTACACTTTGCGCACATTGAATTAACCCAATATTTCTAAGGGCCTAATCACAGAAGCAAGGACAGCTTCAAAAAGGCCATAAACAGGCAGAAAATTAAATTAGATAACTTGGGTGGAACTGAAGCAGGCCTCCGCTATGCAGAGTTCCAAAGGATTTGGGGAATCAATTTCAATTGGACCCAGTTATCATAGAGGTGCTTCTGTTAAAAACATTCTACCATCCCCGGCCATGTTTGGGTATTGCACTTTTACTCATTATATAATCCAGATACAGACAACGTTTATCCACACTTCTGCAATCATTTAAGATTATGTATGTGGTTTTGAAGAAGCAATAGAATACATATTGACTGAGGAGGTCTCAGAGGCTATAGTAAGGCAAGCCTCTGGCCGTTGTCCAGGCCCTGATGGGATCCCAGCCAATTGATTTAGGCATTCAATCTCTTTTTGGGCTAACATTTTGTCTAGGTCCTTTAATGTCATGCTAAAGGATACATTTTCCCTGACTCGTGGAAAAAAGCAATCAGATTGCCAATTTCTAAATAGGGAAGGAGAGATAATCCCACTGCTTATCGATTAATCTCCCTTTTAGAATCACTTTTTAAAATCTTTTGACGTGTCTGGCAAATTAAGAATCATGGTTATTGGAAAACAACATCTTTTCTGTTGAAAAGTATGTTTTAATGTTTTGCCACGAAACTAAAAGAAGAAACATTAAACATCCTCCAAACTTTTAAAGCGATAAAAGAAAATAATGTGGCCTAACACATTTTACTATCTAGGAGTTAGTTTTATCTATGGGTTTAACAGCAAGGCATATATTGTAAAAGAGAGGACCAGGATGCAACAGTCAATAAACGTAATGTTTCGATTCATGAAAACCTGCAGGGCACAATCAGTGCAAATTATTTTAGAAATCTATAGGACAAAGTCTTTATTGCCAGATGTGGCTTGCCCTTATGTGGCTTAGCTGACATGCAACAGTTGCAAGTCTCGGAAAACAACTTTGCTAATAGAATCCTTGGTGCTCCAATATCTGCTTCTAACGTTGCCACAAATGCACATTAATGAAAAGGCGTCTTTAACACACTTTGTTTTTTGGTTTTGCTGGCCAACCCACAACATAAACAAATACCTTTGCTCAGTTACATAAATAATGTTCTCCTAAAGAGTAACACACAACCAATTTAACAATCCAACCATAATTGGGGGGAAAAAACCTTAGCAGTCTTAAGCACCATCTTAAAGCCTATACGTAACTGGAAAGAGAAACAATAGAAGTTGCTAAATCGTCCAATAGGAAATGCATTATTTTATCTGCCACCGACCAGAGCCAGACTCAATTGCTTACTCTTCACAGCAGTAACAGCTGTCTGGCAGGGTGAGGCAGGTACACGTAATTGTTTACTTTGTAATGCACCCACTGAGGATCTCGCACCTTTTTTTATTCCTTTGCCCAGCTTAGCAGGTTATCAGGCGCAGCACTTTGCTATATCTTAAAAGTGGATTGAGTTTGTACAGGATGAGCTTTGCTAACGATTTTACGGATTGCCCTTAGAATTAGGAATTCCTGTGTGAAACAAATTATATATTGGAATATCACTAAATGAAATCTGATTCCACCAATTGCAGTTTACAAGGTTTTTATCAAACTTGTTTTATAATGATGAACTATTTTGTATTCACACGTGATTTTATGTTTTCAAATTTCATGATGTTTTATTTATATACGAGTTTGTATGTCTTGCTTTTCTCTTTTTGGAATTGCACAGACTTATGGAAACATGGTTTTCAGAATAAGGAGATTGAGTGATTGATTGACTTACAAATAATTGAGAAATCAGCAACATTTCCAATGTTTGCTTGTTTTCATCTTATGATATATTAAAATGCATACTAATTACTAATTTCTTTTTTTTTTTTTTAGAGAGGTCCAGTCCCTGTTGAACACATTCCTGTCACCTTAAGCCACACAGCTATCGTTCAAATGTTGTTTAACAGTGTGCCAAGTACTCCATCCAGTATTGACATGTGTATACACCTGAAATATAAAACCAAGATGATGTTCTGGTATTGGTATTATAAAATGTTGGTTATTTACAAGTTCATAATTTATACTGTAAGAAATAAATATGAACTTGCATACTAATTACTAAGAATTTTCTTTTGCACTTTTTTCAGTGGAAGTGTGTAGTATTTAGTGGAGACATCTTTCAAACACAAGAAACAGTTCAATGAATAGCTTACTTCAACCAAATGTATGTATTCCTGTGTTCACAGAACTCCATTCATCTCTGTTGTAAAATATTTAATCGTGCATACCCTATTATTTTTTGCAAACCAGCAATTAGCTCACAGGATTTTGCTTCTCTCTATCTAGCTATTTTTTTCCTTTTCATGAGCATACTTTTTCACTCTCTCGTCCATGGACACAAATCCAGTTACATAGTTCTCTCAATATTTGGCAAGCACTAGCAAAAACATTTGAAACATACTGTGTGTGATGTCTTCTATGTAAAGAGCATGTGACCTAGAGGGAGGAATGGGCTTTACAAAGTGTTTTTCATCTTTTTCTCGCCTGGGTGTTGTACCTACCTCTGTACTCTCAGGTTGCCCATTTATCACAGAAGTAGTCAGACACCAGGACAGATTACTATTTATGTAGCAATAAGAACCACACTGTCAGTGCCACTTCCAGACAGATGGACATTGAGATCCTCTTTTCTGTCCCCTCTCCAGACCTATGGACTCCACATCTGATCTCCACTATCTCCCCTTTCACTTCCTCACCAATTAATGGTAGCACTAGATAAGAAGTACTCTTGGATGGCTTCTCATCCTCCAGGTGCTTCATTAATGTCTATCGCACTGGCACTATTATGGCTCAGGGTCCTCAACCCAAGCTCCTCCTCTTTGACCGGTGCCTGCCGTCTCTCATCAACTTCCTCCCCATTCCTGCTTCCCCTCCTTCCTCTCTCTCTGCACCTTCTTCACCACCTCTGACTGGTGAACCACCCCCCCTGCACCACACTCTGAAAACCTTCAAAGTTGATGACTGGCTCCACTTAGCCACGCTTAATGCTTACTTTGCTATCAAACATTCTTCTGACATCTGCCTCCTCCTTGAAGACTTTGATCTCAATGGCCTCGCTCTCACCGAGACGTGGTTCAATGCCAGTTCAGTCACTGCTTTTAACTCCCTTCTCACTGATGGCTACAAGATCACCTCTAAGCCTCTCCCTAACCGTGCTGGCGGTGGGGTTGCCTTGATCTTCCCTGAGTGGGTCTCGTCTTCCCTCATTCCCACCCAGCCCTACTCCTCCTTCGAAAGCCTTGTCTGCAAGCTTGTCACCTCTCTTACTTCCACTATCACCATTGCCACTGTCTGCAGGCCACCTGGCCCTATCTCCCCATTCCTCTCAGAATGGCCTGATTTGTCCTCCTCTCTCCTGATAGCTACCTCTAAACTACTCCTCCTGGGTGACTTCAACATCCCCCTTGACTCCTGAGTCGTGGCTTCCACTCTCCTCTGTGACCTCTGCACCTCTCTCTCCCTCTCTCTTCTCCCCTCTGGTCAGACCACTCCCTCCTCTCCTACAACCCGGGTCCTCTCAGCCCTCTGAGCGCACCTCCCCCAGCCCTGGCAACCTCATTCATGGACATCCGTCCGATAAAACAAGTGTCAGTTGCTGCCTTCTCATCCACCTTCACCCCCGCACCACCCACTGCTGACTCTACCTCTGACTCGGCTCTGAACAACCTTCATCTCACCATCACTGACACTCTTGACATTCTTGCCCCTGTCATGAGGATCCGCCTGAAACCAGCCACCAAGTGCAACACTTGGTACAACTCTGATCTAGCAGCCCTGAAATGCAAGTGCAGAGCTGGTGAGCGGAAGTTGCAGACTTCAAGCTCATCCTTTGATAAACTGGCCTGTCACCTTCTCCAAAGGCAATATTGTCACTCCATTTGATCCAAAAAAAGGACCCACATCCAGGCTCGCATCTCTGGAGCATCCAACAACATGGCTGAACTCTCTAAAATCGGCAAGGAACTAGCACATCCTTCTGCAGTCTCCACATCACCTCGCCTCTTCTCTCACAGGCCCTCTGCATTGCACTAACCACCCACTTCACTGCAAAAACTCAGGACATCATGAATACTCATTCTTCCTCCCTTTCCCCTCCCCTCCTCTTCTCCTTCCCTCCTCCCATCTCCTGGCCACCCTTGGCCTCTCATCCTCCCTCATCCCCTCTCTCCTCCTTCTCTCCGACCACATCAGAAGAGGTCACTTGAGTTGTCCTATCTATGAAGGTCTCCTCCAAACAGGTCACCCCCTGTTCTTAGAGAGCTATTAAGGACAACATTGACTCCCTTGTCCCTGCACTTACTGATTTCTAAAATCATTCTCTTGTTACCGGGTCTTTCCCCTCTTCCCTCAAGCACTCCCTTGTGCACCCCCTCCTAAAAAAACCCTTGTGTCTGACTAACTACCGTCCCATCTCTATCACTCCCTTTCTTGGGAAACTTCTGGAGAAGTTGGTCTTCCCTAACTAACCCAGCATACTTTTCTTGTTGGTTGCCTACACGACCATCAATCTGGATTCTGGGCATCCAGAGGCATGGAAACTGCTCTCCTGAACACCCATGAAGAACTGCTTGCATCTCTTGACTCTAACTCACCTGCTGTTCTCATTCTTCTCAATCTCTCCTCTGATTTTGATACAGTCAACACACTCTATCCTCATAAAGTGGCTCCATGATACCCTCGCTATCTCTGAGCGGGCACTAGACTGGCTGACCTCCTTCCTCACTGACCATCTCTCCCAGATTATCCTGGGCTCTTTCTCCACCCCCACCTCTATCTCCCCTCGTGGCGTTCCGCAGGACTCTATCCTTTTGCCCTGGTTCTTTAACCTCTATCTCGTCTGCTTGCTCACCTTATCTCCACATTCTCCCTGCACTTCCAGTGTTATGTAGATGACACCCAATCAATTTTCAAACTTCCCTATGAACCTCTTTGCACCTACTCTACCATTCCTGACTGCTTTTCTGCTATCCAGTCTTGGGACGCCTCTAATGATCCCTGTCTCAATGCCAGCAAGACTGAGATCCTTCCTATTGGGACTCATGTTCCCTCATCCTCTCTTCACTCTGGCCACCCTCTATGGCCTCTCCCGCCACTGAAGCCATCTTCAACTCCTCTCTCTTCTTCCTTCCTCACATCCTGGACCTTGCCAAGAAGGTCCATTCCCAACTCTACCTCCTCAGAGGTACCCTCCCTTTCCTCACTTTTCCCCAAAAACCCAATGGGCCTCATCAGGATTGTGGTGGTATCCCAGCGTTAATACCAAGCAGGATACTGCCGTGCAAATAGGGTTACCGCTACTCGGTCCAATGTTATTAGTGCTGGATCACAAGTAGCGGCTGGGTGGTTATTGCCCATTCCTCATTGGGTCCATAGGACCCAATGTGGTTGGAGGTCGCTATTACCACTGGCGGTAATTGTGTCAGCGGTAACAGCACCAAAAAAGCAGTAAGTGAGTATTTTTTACTCCAACATTTTTCTGGAGGTAAAACTCCAACCTACTGCCCAAGATTGGGCCAGCCCTTACATGCGGCAGTAATAGCATTACTGCTGCATTTAATGGCTACTGTCCAACTCTCGATGAGGCCCAATGTCTCTAGAGCTCTGCGACTCTCAAGGCTGGACTAATGCAACAGCCTCTTCCTTAATCTACCCTCTTCCTCTTTCTGCTCCCTCCAGCTAATCCAGAATAAGGCTGCAAGACTTATCCTTGGCCTCAAGCCCAGGGGCCGCCACTCTGAAGCCCTAAAATCTCTCCACTGGCTCCCGGTTGCTGCAAGGATCACATTCAAGTCCCTCTACATCATCCATAAGGCTGTCTGGGGCCTGGGACCACGCTATCTACAACTTCTTCTCACCAGATACTCTCCCTCCCAATCTCTCCGATCTTCCGGCTCCAACTCTCTGCTTGTCAAGCACTTCTCTAAGCGGCGAACGGGTGGCCGATCTCTTTCCTCAGTTGGCTCCCTCCTCTGGAACAGCTTCCCCCTTCCTCTCCGTCTTGAGCCAGATATCCTCAAGTTCTGCAAGCTCCTCAAGACTTTCCTCTTCTCCTCCTCCTTCCCACTCTCCCTCCCGTGCTAACCCTCAGTCGCTGAGATCAATGGCCTGGGCCCTTATGTGTCCTCTGGGCCCTGGCCTTCTGTTCAATCTCCCGTAGCCTCCGCCCCCCCCTGCACTTGCCTTTGGGCACCCAATGGCCGGTGCTGTCCGCACTTATTGTTCTTGCTGGTGACCACTCTCCTACCAAGTGGTCAGTGCTTGGCACTTACCAGTTGCCATGCAACATGGCACTCTGACACTCCCCCCCTCTGTGGAATCTCTAGCACTTACCCACCTTGACTGTCCCTTCTCTCTCGCTCTGCACTTACACGTTCCAAATCTCCACAAGGCCTAGTTGGACCACCTCTACCTTTTGCTCATCATTGTTATTTTATTTCATTGGCTTCTTTTGTTCGCCTTGTGCCCTCCTCTTTGCCCTGTGGGCGCTTTGAAACACAATTTCCTTATGTATAAGCTCCTTATAAATGCACAAAAAATAAAACAAAATAAATAAATCTTTACGAGAAGCAGAATTGAACATGCACAGTTACATGTGAATGGCTCTCTGATTTGGGGGTAAAGCATCCTCTTTTTAGGGGCAACTAGGGGGAGATTTAGCTCTCTAAAAGAGCTCCTGCAGCATTAAATCATCTGCTCTGTCAAGCAGAAAGAGTGAATCGTGGTGACATCTTCAGTGCAGTGTCTGTCATTTTGCATATGCTAGTCCAACACTGTAAAATGGGGAGATAATTGTCAAATGTTGCTTTAGTGAGTTTCTTTTTTCGATGCTGCTTCGTAGATTGGTGTTCTGTCAATTTTTGTGTGGGTAAAAATATAATACTTGGGGGCCCCCCATTCCCCAACAATCAGTTGCTCTGCAGTGCAGAGTTAATTTGATTGGGATATTAATGCTTACCAAATGCAACATTTTGTATTGTCCATCTTGGAATGGTCAGATACACTGGGCAATGTTTTTGTTTACTTACCTGTGGGAGCTCCATAATTATGTTTCTATTCAGTGTGTGTTTTCCTGGTGTGTGACATTTTTGAGCAGATGCATAATGCAATGCAATTATTTCCATTATCAAAGCAGCTTGTGATATGGTTTTGTGATGTAGAGAGAGTGCCTTCCATTTGCCCCTATACTCTTGACTAAAGCAATTTCTTCCAGGCATTGTTTGGAATCTTAGGAAGCACCAATGTTATGTACCAGGTCTATTGTAATATTCCCAGTGCATGTGACAACTTGCAACTTGGGCATCTAATGATGTGTATGCAGTTTCCTTGTGTGTGCCCACTTTGAGCAGCAGCATGTAATGATACATCATAGTGAATGAACCTCTGCAGTATAGTAATAGCAAACAAAGTTTGGAGCCTCGACCGTTGAATCGAACCTGGTGACCTACAATACCCACACCACACAAGCTGCTTTGAACCACAGTCTTCTTCCAGTTTGACCCTGTTTCGACACCCTCTAGCCGCTGGACATCCATGACTGCTGCATCCCGAACTGACTCGAACCTCCGAACAGTGCTGAGAAGCATGGGTTACCATTGTTGAACTGCCAAGAAACTGCAAACGGTATTACTACCTGATAACTGCCCCCAGTTCTTTTGGTTCCTAGAGACTGGTTAGGTCACACAAATCCCTTTTTGCAACTCAAGAAAATATACATTTAACAATGTGGTTTGTATTGCCCTTTCTCCTTGTCTCATTACTCAGAGTGCTGTATCTTGCTATCTTCCATTGTCTGTGTCCTTTCTACAGGTGTGGGTTTTTACAGTGTTTTCTAGTTAGTTATTATTGTACATCATGTGTTTAATTAAAGTATATATTTTTATAGTCCCTTGATTAGGCATTACTTTATTTTGGACTGTTATTCTTTGTTGTTTGGGTTACTTCTGAATCACATTCACACCTCTCTTGAGAGTGTAGCCTTCACTCGTCCCACACTACCACAAAAGGCGAAGGAGGTATATATCTTAACTGTGCCTCTTTTACCTTCATGATTGTGATGGCTCTTGATTTGTAGAAGTGTGAGGGCTGAATATGAGCTTCAGCCTCTACTCATCCTTGTAGTCCTGCAGGGCAGAAGTGACTTTGTCACAGGCAAGATCGGAAATTGTAAGCAGTTTACTGGTGAATCACCAACAGATTATTTAGTCCTCCTAAAGATGGTGTTCACCCACCTTTCTGGTATAACTGAGCCTGATGAGAAAGTTTGCCAATTCTTTTGTTTCCGGTCTTCAATTTAAAATGTAAGTTCAACTTAAAAAACTATTTATATACGGTGGCAAAATAAGACCTTATTGGAAATAGTTGCGGTTTTTAACTAATGTATTGAATATAATCTGCAGTTGTACAAACTGCAGGTACCGAGACAGATGTCCCCTGAGGCCAGGAAATGGTTTATGGGGGATTTTGAGGAGAGGTCAGGTGGAGAGGCAGATGAGCACTAATCCCAAACCAACAGGGACATCATGTACAGCAGGTAAGCGGGACAATGAAAAAATAAATGCCTCTGTAGACCCAGAGAAATAATTTCCCTAACACAGAAGAACAGTGTTCCAGCCCTAATTGCCTTACTGGTGCACCACGTTCTTTCCCAAACCCTAATGCCAATGTGACAGGTCCCTTTCGGAAACCTAATGCAACTAATTTGTTTCCTAAAAACCCTGACCACCCCAGATTGACCAACATCCATTTGGACTTAGCCTAAGAGATAACTTCACTGTCAGTCTCCTAATAATGGGAGGTTGATGGAGAGCCTATCTTTGTTTGATAGACATGGACAAGCTATGAACACCATCCTCTTCACATAAGGTCCCTTGTATCAGCATGAATACTATACATATGACCCATTGCATAAGCTGTAATGTAATGACCAACTGCATAAGCTGTAAGTACAGAATGATGTCTGTAGTATTTATAATGTACCAACAACTGCTACCATTCCTGTACCTCTGTAACTAAGCTCGTACAAGTAACAGCGCCTCAATGCCCCTGGGCTGTCTGCGCGCTATATAAATATAAATAAATAAAATGGGTGCTAGTAAATCTGAAATTGGATCAGAGTGTTTCCTAGATGTGCCATTATCTTCAGAGAATGTGAAACCAATAGGAATATCTAACATTCCAATGTTGCATCAGGTTACAGAACCTCTTCCAGTTTCTTTGGGTCCCATTACTGACACACATAAAAAAAAATTCTCAGCCCCTCAGCTCCAGTCAGTCTTATTGGGAGGGATCTGTTGGGCAGGTTGAATTGTACAATTCTTTGCATACCCGGTGGGGCATTTCTGAGCATTCCCAGTAGGATTATGGAAGCTGCTCCAGCGTCTCTTCAGGTTTTACCTGACAAGTCAGTGTCTTTTGAAACATGGAATTGGTCTTCTGATCTACACGAGTTAATCAATCAAGTTGTAGAATGTGTATGGTCTTTCCATGATAATGAGGTAGGATATAGCCATAATTCAGAGCCACTGAAAATTAGAATCAACTCCTCTAAGATATTACCTCGTATGCCACAATATCCATTTAAACCAGCGGCTGAGGGTAAAATAACTCCTGTTATGGAGTCTGTTATAAAGCAAGCTATTCGTGTCCCCATCTCTAGTCCTTGTAACACACCAATATTGTATGTCAGGGAGCCAGGTAGGTCTACTTACAGATTCGTCAAAGACTTGAGAGTAGTGCATTCTATTATTATCCCATCATTTCCAGTTGTGCCAAATCCAGCCACCATTTTATCCTGCATACCCCACGAGCTGCACAATTCACAGTAGTGGATCTGTGTTGTGCTTTCTTTCTATACCCATACATAAATGGAGTCAGCTCTTCTTCACAGTTTCCCATAGAGGAATTCAATACATGTGGACTATGTTGCCCCAGGGGTACACCAAATCCCCTACTCTGTTCTCTCAGCAGCCTAAGACGGATTTAGATGACAGGCATTTCCAAGGAAAGTCACTGTTGGTGCAGTACATTGATGATTTCTTATGAGCATTCCCTTCATTTGAGGCATGTACTGTCATGACCCACAGGAAGCGCTCCTTTTGGTCTTCCTGGTCCTTATCGCAACAGGCCTTGCATTCCCTGACACTCCCAACATGGCCGTCCAGCGTGACACGCCTTCCGCGGTCTATACGTTGGACGTAACGTATGCTACTAATAGATAGCACCCACGCGGCTCCGTGCGTCTCAATGCTATTACCAAGTAGCGATCAGACATGTACTCCGTAGTTCGCAGTATTGCTTTCCTGGTTCCTAGCTTTTCTACTTCCACTCCTTGCCCCTTTCCCTTTTCCTCTTGCTTCATGGACTTGTGCGCCATTAGCACATCTTCTTCGTTTCCCGGATCCCCGGATTGCTGCATCCCGGAATCTTAAACGCACGCTGGAGTCGGAAGAGACTCACTCAGCCTATTTCAAGTCCAGGTTTGTCCGCAAGAAGACACTGCCCACGGAGTCCAGCAAGGATCGGTCTCAGGTGAGAAGGGGGGAACTCCGTGACAGTTTGAGATGCCTACCGACCGCACTCAAAGTCGACATGGAAGCGGCCGTCCAGGACCTGATGCGAGGTATGCAAGAATTAACCAACGAGGTGCAGAATTTAAAGGTGGAAAACGCTGCTCTCAAGCAATTAGTTCTATCCCGTGATTCAGCCGCAAAAGAAAGTGTGTTACTGGGCGGCATTGTTGACAAATACGATGGGTCGGCAAAAACCCTTCGTGGATTCCTGGACTCATGTTTGGTTCACTTTACATTTAAGCCCTATTACTTTTCCACTCCCAGGGCTAAGGTGGGGTTCATAATCTCTCACCTTTCCGGAAATGCTTTAACCTGGGCTACACCCCTTGTTAACTCCGGCGACGCTCTCCTAGATGACTACGATGGTTTCATATGGGCCCTAAAGACCATGTTTGATCGCCCTGAGCAGGTCTTTAGTTGCCAGGAACGCCTCTTAGACTTTCAGCAAGGATCCCAGGATGTGCTCACGTATGTAACCCGCTTCAAGCAATTGGTCAAGGAAGCTGATTGGTCTCCGGAGGCAAGTTTTACCCTTTTCAGGAGAGGACTAAATGAGGAGATTAAAGATGAGTTAGCCAGAGTGGCCCGACCAAACTCATTCCAGGCTTTTATGGATCTTGCCATGCAAATAGACTTTCGCATCCATGAAAGGAAGGCAGAGAAGAAAAAATCGAGGGGAAACCCTCCAAAGGTGTCCTTTGAGAGTATCTCCAAATCTGACACAAACCCTGGATCAGTCACCGAACCGGAACCCATGCAGATAGGAGCCTTCCGTGGACCCATATCCCTGCAAGAAAGGATGAGAAGGAGTAATACGGGGTTGTGCATGTATTGTGCCTCAGACAAACACTTGGTTAGAGAATGCCCTCTGGCATTTCCTCGGCATTCGGAAAACACCAACTCCCGATCCTAGATGGAGCAAGGCTTCGGGAGAGAGATGTTTGCTCCACATCAATTCCATCCTTGAACTCTCCTGGACAAAACAATCTAGTGATACTACAGGCCTTCCTATCAACTTCCGGGAATAAGACCTTGGTGGACTGCGGGGCTATGGGAATATTCATTGATCAAGATTGGGTTTTTAGTCACCACATCCCATACAAAACACGAAGCATCATGTAGCCAGTGGAAGCGATCGATGGAAGACCCCTCACTTTGGGGCCCATAAGCCTGCACACCAAAGAGATCCAGCTTTCAATTAACCACCACCAAGAGAGGATTCAATTAGACATTATTAAGTCAGCTCATTACCCCATGGCACTGGGCATGCCCTGGTTACAGAAACACAATCCGTATATCAATTGGACAGCAGGATCACTATTTCTCGGCTCAGAGTTTTGTATGTCTCACTGTCTAATCCTGGATCCCTCCTTGACCCCCTCCAAAGAACCACCAATAGACCATCAAGCACCTCTCATGGTTTCCAACATCATGCAGGTTCCTAAGGCCTATCAGGGATTTGTTGATGTGTTCTCAACTGCTATAGTCCAGGCCTTACCCCCTCATAGGCCTGAAGACTGTGCCATAGACACAGATCCCTCAGCAGTGATCCCTTTTGGCAGGATGTTCATTGTTTCCGAACATGAGAAAAAGGCACCCCGAGAATAATTGGATGCCAACCTTGAGAATGGCACCATAAGACCTTCAAAATCTCCAGCCGGAGCTTCATTGTTCTTTGTTCCTAAGAAGGACACTAAGGAACTCAGACCCTGCCTCGATTATTGTGGGTTAAATCAATGCACCCTCCAGGACCGGTACCCTTTACCCTTAATCTCGGATATCATGGAAGCGGTCAGAGGCGCTGTGATTTTCACGAAACTGGACCTCCGGGGTGCCTATCATTTGATTCGTATCCGGGAAGGAGACGAATGGAAAACAGCATTCAGAGCACCCTTTGGTCACTTCGAATATCTGGTCATGCCCTTTGGATTAGCTAATGCCCCAGCATCCTTTCAACGTTTTATGGACAGGGTGTTCTCAGACATGCTATTCCTCTTCGTCATCGTGTACCTGGATGACATTTTGATCTACTCCAAGGACCTTCTAGAGCATGAAGAGCATGTAAAGGCAGTACTACAACGACGCCGTGAACATAAACTCTTGGCCAAACCCGAGAAATGTCTGTTTCACGTTGCTTCTGTTCATTACCTAGGATTTATCCTTACTCCAGAGGGAATTGGCATGGACCCTTCAAAGGTAAAGGCTATATTATCCTGGCCTGCTCCCACGTCTGTGAAACAAGTTCAATCCTTCCTGGGGCTTGTCAATTTCTACCGGAGGTTTATACCCACCTTCTCTGAGATTGTTGAACCGATTGTTGCTCTCCTGAAGAAAGACACCCCCTTTGTCTGGTCTATTCCGCAAGATAAGGCATTCCAACTCTTGAAGACAAGATTTACTCAAGCTCCCATTCTGGCCCAACCCGACATTGACCGACCATTCCTTGTGGAAACGGATGCCTCTAACTACGCCATTGGAGCGGTGCTGAAGCAAGAATTTGAGGATAAACTAGAACACCCCATTGCTTACCTTTCACGAACCCTGACTCCCAGTGAGACACACTACTACGTCCTGGAAAAAGAACTTTTAGCCATCCGCCAAGCCTTCACTGAGTGGCGAAATCTTCTCCTGGGAGCAAGATATCCAGTCCAAGTCCACACGGACCACCGAAATCTTCAAATTCTACAGTTATTAGAGTGTCGGAACAGTCATCCAGCTCGTTGGGCCTTCTTCTTTGCCCAGTACCAGTTCCACATCACTCATGTTCCCGGATCACAAAACTTGATTGCTGACGCCTTATCTCGACTGGCTGACTACGAAACTACTGAAGATAAGGCCTCTCCTAAGATGTTTCCCCACACGATTTTTGTAGCCCAAGCAGTCGACCACCTGGAAGAAATCCGAGTACAAACCCAATCCTCTGAACTTTGGAAGAATATTTCAAGAAATAATCAATGGAACCTGAGAGTCAAGGAAGGATATTTGTTCAAGGACAACGCTCTGCTCATTCCTACACAAAAATTAGAACAAAGAATAATGAACCTCTGTCATGAACCCCTTCACTCCGGATATCATGGCATCACCAACACCCTCCACCTCATACAAAGACAATTTTGGTGGCCTAAAATGAAGACTGACGTACAACTATACGTCCGAGCCTGTGCAATCTGTAGTCAGAATAAACATGACAACAAGAGGCCGGCGGGTCTTCTGCTATAACCCGCACTGCCAACAAGTCCATGGGAAATTATCGCTACAGACTTCATTGTGGAATTTCCGCCTTCTAGAGGGTGTACCACCATCATGGTCACCAATGACTTGTTCACTCGTATGGCTCATTTCACACCCCTCAATAAGCTACCATCCTCATCTGAACTGGCTGGAATCTTCCTGGAGCACATATTCCGCCTTCATGGACTTCCTTCCAAGATAATTTCGGATCAAAGACCTCAATACGTCTCACAATTCTGGAAACACCTCTGTCAAATATTAGGAATCCAACGCGCTCTTTCATCAGGTTATCACCCTCAAACCAACGGGGCCACAGAACGTGCTAATCAGACTCTGGAACAATATCTTCGATGTTTTGCTACTAAGGTTCAGGATGACTGGTCGCTCCTGATACCCGTGGCTGAATTCGCCTATATCAATTCCAATCATTCAGCAGTTAAGACCAGCCCCTTTTATTGCAGCCAAGGATTCCATCCATCAGTTCTGCCCTCTGTTCTTCCACAACCCACACCAGTACCTACTGTCGACTCCTGGATTGAAACACTCATCAACATACATAAGGAGACCAAAGAGCACTTAAAGAAGGCCAGAACACAGACCAACAGATATGCAGATTTCAAAAGAAGACCCGGGCCTTCTTATTCAGTTGGAGATCAAGTCTGGTTGTCCTCGAAATTACTACCCCGACATCTACGGCCAAACAAATTGGCCCCCGGTATTATGGTCCGTTTTCCATCAAGGAAATTATAAACCCAGTCTCATACCGGCTCAAGTTACCAGAATCCTGGAAAAAGATTCACCCAGTTTTTCACACCTCCTTATTAAAACCTTACATTCAATCCTCCCGGAAATCCTGCAGACCCACTCCTGTGCTGGTGGACAATCAACTGGAATATGAAGTGTCCCGGATATGCGACTCCAGGTATAAACGGGGTCAGCTTCAATATCTGGTTGAATGGAAAGGATATCCCCCCGGTGAAAGAACTTGGGAACCACTTTCTAATCTGAATACCCCTCGACTGCTCAGAAGATACCACCTCATACACCCAGGCAAACCTGGAGGAACAGGTTTTCTGAGGAGGCATGCTGTCATGACCCACAGGACCCGCCCCTTTTGGTCTTCCTGGTCCTTATCGCAACGGGCCTTGCATTCCCTGACACTCCCAACATGGGCGTCCAGCGTGACACGCCTTCCGCGGTCTATACGTTGGATGTAACGTATTCTACTAATAGACCGCACCCCTGTGGCTCCGCGCGTCTCAATGCTATTGCCAAGTAGGGATCAGACATGTACTCCGTAGTTCGCAGTATTGCTTTCCTGGTTTCTAGCTTTTCTACTTCTATTCCTTGCCCCTTTCCCTTTTCCTCTTGCTTCCTGGACTCGTGCGCCATTAGCACATCTTCTTCGTTTCCCGGATCCCCGGATTGCTGCATCCCGGAATCTTAAACGCACGCTGGAGTCGGAAGAGACTCACTGAGCCTATTTCAAGTCCAGGTCTGTCCGCAAGAAGACACCACCCACGGAGTCCAGCAAGGATCGGTCTCAGGTGAGAAGGGGGGAACTCTGTGACATGTACATTGGACACTCAAGTGCTGCAAACTGAATTAGCTAACAAAGGACACAAAGCTTCTAGGCAGAAACTGCAACTGTGTGGGGAAATGGTGATCTATTTAGGACACAATATTGGAATGGGCATAGAGTTATCATCTCTTCCGATAAGGAAGCAGTGTACTCAATTCTAAAACCTTAGGCAGTTACACAGATGAAGGCATTTTTAGGCATTATAGGGTATTGAATTTTAGGGTTCACAGAGACAGTAAACCCCCTACAACACTAGATCATGGTCTACATTGTAGAACCTTTACAGTGTCATCCGAATCTGAAGAAGCCTTTGAAAGAATAAAAAGAAAATTAGCCAAAGCATCAGCGATAGCTTTACCCAATCCCAAAAATAAGTTTACTCTGTATTGTCATTAAAAACATTGGGTGACATGCTGTACTGACACAAACACCTGGTCACCATCAGAGACCCATTGCATACCATAGTAAATAGTTAGATCCCGTAGCAGCGGGCATGCCATCATGCTTGTGGTCAGTAGCTGCACCTGCAATTGCGGTGCAGCAGAGTGAAAATATTCTATTAGGATCTCCTCTGGAAGGGGCTGTTCCATACTCTGTAGTAGCTTTGATATTCAAAACCAAAACATAACACATCTATCTCCATACTAACAAGTATGACATTCTGTTGTTAGATTCTTCTAGCATAATTTTAACCTGATGCCCTGTGCTGAATCCTGCCTCCCTGCTTCCTACTTCTCAGGATGGGGCAAACCACATGAAACAGAGCCCTATGTGTATGTTGCTATCACTTATGTCCTCTTAACTCTAAGAAGCGATTGGACAGACATTCTTTTGGACAATGCAGATCTGATACATTTTGTGGATGGATCGTGTTATGGTGTTCAGAGCGGCCGATTGGTGGTGGAATATGCCCTATGTGTCCAGAGGTGGCAGAGAGTGATACATTGCCAAATGTCATGCTTGCACAGGTAACCAAGCTTGTAGCACTCACAAGTGCTTGTAAACTGGCTGAACAACACTGTGAACATTTATACAGACTCCAGACATGTCTTTGGGGATGCTCATCACATCTGGCAGTTGCAGCGACAATAGTGATTCCTGACCTCCTTCAGACCCCTCATAAAAAACCAATATGTAAGCGCATTAGTAGATGCTATAATGCTCCTGAAACAAATAGCAATAATCAAATGAACAGTGCACCAGCCACAGGACAATGAAGTTATTTGCGGGAAATATTTTGGGGACTACTGTGCAAAACTGGAGGCTATTGCTGACTCTCAGGCTGAATATGAGACAGACGTGGGAGCCGCCTCCATTTAAGATTCAAGAGAAGCTATGACAGATACAGGAAAATGCTGCCTCAATTCAGAAAGATTGTTGGATAGGTAAACGATATTGATTACATGAGGACTCTCTTGAACTAGGACACTTCGTTGCAAAGAAAATATGACTCTCTCATTTGGCCACAATATATCATGAGCAAGGTCATGTGGTCAAGAGTGGGATGATTTCAGCATTAAATAAACATTGGTAAACCTCTACTTTGCCACAATGGCACAAGACTACTGCAGCAGATCTGTCATATGTCTTCAAGAATATTGTGGGAATTGCAGTTCCTACCTCTCAATGAGCACATCTGTCACGCTAGGGTCCATTTATAAACATACAGATAGACTTTCTTCAACTACCCTGTGCAACAACCTACAGTACATCCTGATGGTCCTAGACCCTTTCGTTTGCTGGATGGAAACCCGAGTGTGAAACCTGAGTGTGCAGGAGGGCAGCTGCAACCACAGTGGTCAAGGAGCTTTTAAGAGATTTTGGTGCCAATGTTTGGAATACCACTCAGTATAAACAATAAATAAGGTACCCATTTTGTCAACAAAGGGGTAAAGAAATGATTTACTGGCCCTAATATAGAGCACAATCTCCACTCCCATCCTCAGTAAGAAGGAGTGGAGCATTAGAATGGCGTCTTGAAGAAAATCTGGCCAAACTCAGTCAGGAAACTGAATTGAAGTGCTGTGTAGCACTCCATCTCGTTTTGCTTAACATGCGAAGCACACCCAACTGAAGGACAGGACTAAGCCCTTGTGAGTTTTGTATGGACGCCCAATTAAGCCTCCTTGATCTGCCCCAGTAAGAAGTGCTGACATCAACTTACACCCTTCAGATATCAATCTACTTATGAGATCCCTTGTTTCATCCATCAGTTCTGTCTGCGAACCTGTGAGAAACTCTACGAAAGGAGCCGCATGAAGCCTGCCATTTTCTGCAGCAATTGGACTTTGTGCTGCTGAAAAGCCATCCAAGGAAGTCTGCAATAGAACCCAGGTGTCGCGGACCCTATAAGGTATTAATCAAGACTAATTCAGCAGTTCAGGTTAAAGAAATATCTACCTGGGTACATGCCTCTCACTGTATGTGTGCTGTAGTGTCAGAACAATGAGTAATCGAATTGTTGTGCTCTTAGTGACTCTGAGACAGTATTGCCTTATTGCAATCTTAAATGGTGCTTTCCTCTAATCCTCAGAAACCTGTTCCTACTAAAAATGGGGCTAGTAGGAGGTATAATCTACTCAGATAGTACCTACTGTAGAGGTCACATCATGGTCTTGGTGTTGTGGGAGATATGTGATATGCTGGGAATGTGGGACATGCGATTTAAATGGAAGTTAGGAATGTGGAGTTGATCGATCTTTGGGATTTTTGCCAAAACCAGCTCAGTGTCAGTCAGGTCAAGTCCCTTAGCCATTTAAAGCTCCTCTCAATTGGCTATCGGAACACACGCCGAGCATTAGCTGGAGAGCATCAAGCCTTAATCCAAGCCGGTTATTCAGACAGAGGCTTTGCCCGGTTTAAATAGCCTTACTACTGCAACTGAACCTGCGCCATTTGCTGACACATCTTTCCGATCTATACTCTTATTTTGTATTTTATGAAGTGGGAGAAGGAATGGAAAATTGTTTGGCTACAAAATGAGTCTGTACTCAAAGTGGTGGCAGACTATGGGTCTTATAAGAAGGTGCAAGTAGAGCGGTAGATATCCCACAGGTATTTCACACATTGGCTATCAGGTACAGGTCCAGTATCGATGTGCAAGGACGGAAGCCAGAAGAAGACTTTAATGTCACTATTAAATAACTCTGTTTTTTGGAATGTGTATCAGGGTAAAACTCTAAATGATAGATTGGGTAGATTGCAATTGGCTACTGGTTTTATCATTGGGGCACAGCTTCCCACTACAGATACTTACATTGGTGAGTTACAAACTATTGGAACTCTAAGTACAACCACCATAGAAGCACTAACTCATCTGATCCGAGATGCTCAACAGAAAAGACCCTACAGTGGGACATTGCCTGTGCTGAAGTGCAAGATTTCGGAAACAATCAGCAAATCAGCATTAGAGAGGACATGCTCCATCACAGCTGGCCTCAGATCAATGGAAATGACCCTGGAATCCCTGAAGCTGTGTGACCCAGGAGAGACCTATGAAAGAACAGTGGATAGAGATGTGAAAAACAATTGTGCACTTTCCAAGCTAGTGGTCTAGTTAGCAGAGCATTGGAAACGACAAGCAAAATTGTACCAGGCCCTTGGGCAAACTACATCTCAGACTTGGCCACCCATCGAGATGTGTGGGGGTGCAACCTCCTGGACCCCAGCTCATTTTACGACTTCTGCCCCACAGACAACCCCAGACCTGTGGTAAGGATTGGTTCAAATTGGAACCTTTGGCTTTTGCAAGCTCCACAGCTGCAATATCTTAGTAAGTTAGCTAGTGAACAGGTCATACTAGTGGGTAACAGAATATGGTCAGATGGGTTTGCAACAGGTGTTACTTTGCAGGATAAAGTGCTCATTCAAAAGAAGGGTTGGTGTGTGGATTTGGTTTATCTGCCTTATGTAGGTATCCATTTGGTTTTGCAGATAGAAATGCAGCAGTTCAATATTTTTGGCCAGCAGAGGAAAAGAGGCTGGTAGGCTTATGGGTTGAGTTTGAATAGAAGAGGATTCAACTGATCTTGAGGAGGTTTAAGAATTTGTTGGAAGTGTTGGAGGAAATAACAAATGTACATGTATTAGAAGTTTTGCTGAATAGTGAGAATGTAGAGGAACAGACGTACACATCCGCAGGAGATCCTACCCCCCTACCTCCCTTGTACTAGAGACATGAGGCCATGCCCTGTCTAACACCAGCTATTGTACCAATATTGCAGCAAGTATTTGGAAGACGGCATCCATTAAGACACCATATTGAATGTACCTCCGAGTTGATTTGATGACAGCCTGCAGGATGAAATCCCTGAAGGAATATGAGAAAGAGCTAAGAACATATACTGATGGCGTCATAAGAAAGTGTGCACAAAGTCCTGAAATACTGAATGAAGACAATAGCCTCATTACTAGTTTGGAGATAACCATGCCGTTTTTAACGGCATGGCTACCCCCAAACCGTGTACCGGACCTGATACATCCCCATTGTGACGGGCTCGTTGTTAGCATCCTGGTCTGCTGGCGGGTGCCGCTAAGGACGTCTGGTATGACCAGACGTCCTTAGCGGCACCCGCCAGCAGACCTTATAATGAGGCGTTAGAGTGATAACAGCGCCGGCAGCTCTACCAGCGCCGTTACCACTCTACCGCACTCGTTGTAATGTGGCCCAATGTATGGATCCTAGAGGAGAAATGATGAAGTAAAGAATCAAGTGTACTTTAAAAGTGTAAAAGAAGATGATTACACGGTAGAAAATGCTGCAGAAATCAGAAATATAATGAATGTACATATGCTGAAACGAAAGATAGATCAAGTCATCATATAGGCTAGCTACATGTAGTGAATAGAATGCAGGTGGAGCCACCATTGTATAGAAACTGGACATTGGTATCATGAAATAAGTAAGCCAAAGAACCATGATGGGAGAATGAAAGGCTGTGTCGCAGTAGAATAGCAAATTGTTGGAGCTGCGTTGGGAGGCTGTCTAGCCTGAAGTCAAGAACTGAGAAGTCGAGGTCAGCTATCTACAATGAGGAGGAACATGTGTGCAGAGGATGAATCCTCTCACATAAAGGTGCAAAAAAGAACACAGAATATGCCAGGTCATAATTCATTAAAGCATTTAAAAGCTTGCAGAATGAACAGAATCATGGTCTCTTCTCACGTGAGTTAAGAAAGAAAATAGGGCTTGAACTTGGAGTTCCAGACATGATAGCAAGTGCCCTCGCTCCCATTGGATTCCTAGAATAAGAATACTCTGCAAGGCCAAGTACAAAGAGAATTTTATGGCAGAAGGCATGGGTGATGAAAGATGTTGGGCTAATTGGGTGCTAGGGCACCTGGGTCTTGGTTTACATGCTTCTAATTGAAACAAATGTTCCAGACATGCCACAAGCATGCCAACAAATAATATAAGTCCATATAACAAAGGACCTTATAGCTTGAGAAACCAATGAAACACTGTGTAACTGATTTTTCTTAAATGACCCGTATGCCGAGGTAGTCGTAGGTTGTCCGCCTGATATCTGACAGCCTATAACAAACCTAGTCCTTATATGATTGTATATCTAGATGTGTCCCTTATCCAATCCCAACCATCAATAGGTTTTTTGCTATTGCCACATAGCATGACGTCATTCTAACACACACAGGTATTTATAATTGTATTTCATGGGGAAATCGCTGAGAGAATGAACGTACATGCTTTGATGTTCGTCGTAACCTCCCTGTTTTAGATAATTGCGAATAAAACCACAACTTGCCATCTTCTTGAGTTTGTCCGGTTATTTGTACTCAGAATTACTGGTGTAATGCCATCCAGTAACAGATGCACGTTTCCAAGGGCCATATGCTCAAGAAAAAGGCATTTCAGGGTGCCCTGTGGACTGCCATTTCTTTTGCAATCTATGATGAGATATGCTTTGTCACCAGTAAAGTTAGAGACCTTTCTTGCCACCACTGGGTATATAATACTGTTCTTTGTTCTCTTAACAGAGATGACTATTTGATGTTGCAAATGCTGTTTTTTGAAAGGATCACATTATTCAAGGATGATTTCTATTCATCAATGATGTTTCAGGAAGTGTACAATGAAGGAAGTCAATTGCAGAGTTAGTTGGATGCCCTAATGCACATTTAAGTAAATGCTGCATTTTAGGGGAGTATTAAAGGCCTCTCTGCATTGGCCCAGTTACCATGAAACCTTGGTTGCTCATTTAACAAAGCGAGGGGCTAGAATGTGTGTGAAGAATAATGTTTATTAGGTCTAAATTGCACTAAAGTTTAAAAGGGGGATTGTGGGAGAAGATTGTTTTAATAAACTAACTAAATGAAGGTTCAAACAACAGATGAGTGGAGGGAAATAAAAATGATAAATGTGTCCTTGCCCCAATGCCATGATTTCATTATGTTCCTTCGATTTTTCTCTTATACCGACTGTTGTTAGGCCACCCCGTCCCATAATGACTTTGGTACTACTTGTTTGAACTATGGACTCGTTCAGACAAGCACAATGGATAAGGAACAGCAGATCCTCTTCTGGGCGGATTAACAGGGCCAATGTTGACAACCTGCAGACTGCTGAGGGATCCAGTTGGAACTGGTAATAACAACGAAGACAATCATAACCGTCCAGATGTCATCATAAGGGTGGAGCTCCAGCACCCCTGAGGTGGAGAAACCAAAAGTTCTCAAATCTTCTCCAGTCAAATAATCAGTGACTTATATAAAGGTAATTGGTCTGGAGGATCGGTGAGGTAAATTAGGTGGGATCCTAGTTAGATGAAGGATGCTGTTTTTCCATGATTTGCAAGCCAATAAATAAATCACCTCTGTTTGTCATCACCAGAAGCTGATGTGTGAGCCTGGTTTCTGTGGCAATTCCCAGAAATCCACAGAGATGTAGATTTTCTGGAGGTGCTTAAGAGACACCTGACGGGCACAAGCAGATGAAACTTCCAGTTCTATCTAATTTTGTCTTCTTAACCTCTATGATAGGATTACCTCGAAGTCAGGATATCTTATAAGTTTGGACAAAACACATAGATGCTTCCCATGGTGAGTCTTCGGACACGCAACGATTTTGTAATACTTATTATTACTGTGGGGATATTGTTGTTCCAGTTGAGTGCAGAGGATAAAGAAGAAAGTTGATCACTTCTCAGTTGATATATTGGGAACTTAGAATCGTTTTACAGGCTTGTCAGCCCCTGAAGAGCATTCATACTGCATACCACTACTCCCTCACAGATGCGCAATTGAGTATGGCAGAGTCCAACCCCATGAGCAAGGCAGCATCTTGTATAAGGAGAAGGTACATAAGATAATGGGCTCCATTTAGGCTGTTGGGAGGCATCAGTCTCATGTCATTGCTCTGTCAGGAATAACTGGTGTGTACTGTGATGGCTTGTCCCAAAGAATTCACATGAAACAAAAATGTAAGCTTGAAAGGCTTATCAAAAGAACAATATTTGCCAGTATTGTTTCAGTGTCTCTGAAACTTTCCTTCCAGTATTTGGACTGTCTATCACTTTGGTTGGGTTTCTGAACAGATCATGCTTCATGGTTCTTCTCCATCTGCCAGAATGTAGTATTTCATTTGAGTTCTGTGGCAAAGAGGACCACAAAGGCAGCTTATATTCAAGGTAAGTTTAGTGTCTCTTCACTGGACCCTGCACTCTGCAATCCTCTGTTACTCCACTCTCCCTTCTCCAACTGCCTCCCTCAGGACTCAAACCTTCCCCCAATCGTCTAAGTTCCACAAGGATACCACACACCTTTTCCCCTTAAAGAACCAAACCTAAAAAAATACAGCTATATGCATGAAAATGTCAGCAAAGCGTAACAATAAAAAGACATGATAGCATTCACATAATGTGCTCAATGAGTAAGTTGAATCTTAAATGTATAGCAAAAGAACAGTGTATAACACCACAAAAAAACAAAACATTGTTCAAGTTCCTAACATAGTCCTTGGACCTAATAGGACTTCTCCTATTCCGTTTAGATCAACCTATTTTCCCTTCCACCACTCTCCACACCTATATGTTCTTCATCCACTCTTCCTTCCAACCTTCCCTGTCCATTACTGCAATTACACAACCACTCCTCTTCATGCAATCTCCCTTTCTGCTTGCACTCTCTTCTCTGTAGGTATCCTGAATGACAATCTTGCCAAACAAACTCCCCTTTTCATCTTCCTCCACTAGCACCACCCACATTGAACCATCTTCCAAGCTCACAGATTTGGACAAAATTTCTATTACTTTCTTAAGAGATGAAAACTTAGATCTTCCCTTCATCACAGCCATACCTTTCTTGATCCTCACCCAAGGCCAGGGTGTCAACTTCTTTCTCCCCCTCCATCCTACCTTCCCTAGCCTCTTAGCAAAATCCTCTTTATATTTTATTGTGCTTTACTCAACCTTTCTCTCGCTTGCACCTCCAGGTCTCCTCCTAAATCTTCCTCCTTCTTCCTCTCTTTGAGAAAAGGATTTATGCAAATAGGGTAAGATCTATGTTTACTTCCCTACCATGTATCAACCTGAAAGGAGATACTCATGTAACTCATTTGGGCACTACTCATGTGCACCAAATCAGTTCTTCAATGTCTCCCTGAACTTCATACTATTCCTAACTGCCTGCTATATGGCTCCAACAATAACTAAATCGAAACACTCCACAAGTCTCTTGGACTGTGGGTGATAACATGATACAAACTTCCACTTTATGCCTTTTTTTTAATAATTTGCAACCTCAGTACTTATAATTTGAGTACCATCATCACTTGTTCTTTATGAAGGTTACCCCTCTCGCTTAAAAATGTGTTCCATAAAGAGTATGATTTCCTCATCAGTTACTCGCCTCATGAACCTGATTACTGGCCACTTAGAGAAATAATCCATCATCACGATTACAAACTTTACATCCCACGAAGGTTGTTATATGGTCCTAATATATCAATTCCCCTCTGCATCCATACACCCCCAAGGGGTTCAATAGGTTCCAGATTATGCTTCCACGCCTTTATGCTCCTATTTGAGTTTTGACATGGCAAACACTCCTTCACTTTTCCCTCTACCATCATATCCATTCCAGGTCACCAATATTTATCCTGAACGTTGCACTTCATACAAGTGATTCCTCCGTAATCATCATGTGCTTCATCAATCCACATCTCTCTGACACTGGCAGACACCACCAATACTTGCTCTCATAATGATAAGCCCTTTTCCACCGTCAACAGCTCCCTTATCTCCCAATACAGGTTCTGTTCTAGATGTAGATACTTTTTTGAAGGCCATCCTTCCCTTCTCCATCTCATCACGTCCATCAATGTATGATCAGATGCTAATTCTCTCTCTCATGGATCCTTAGTCAACAGTGAACCTTGTTGATTAACCAGTGTATCAAATATGCTGGCTCTCACCTCCACTTTCACACACATTTCTTCACTCACATCATGTTCAATTGTTTTCAAAAGCAACCTGGACAAAAAATCTGCTAGCCTATTACGTGTCCCTGGTATGTACTCCACGTGGAAATCATATTCTTGCATGTGTAGACTCAGTCTGGCAAACCTTGGCGTTGACTTCATCCTCCCTTTCACAGTTAAAATCTCCACTAGATGTTTATGGTCTGTGCCTACCACAAAGTGATGCCCCCACACATACCACCTAAAATACTCAACCCCGCCATGCATGAGCTTACATTTCTCTTTCAATTACTGAATATTTACATTCAGAATCCATAATGGATCTTGATGCATGGTAAGTGATTTCCTCCTTGCCTTCCTTCTCTTGGGACAAAACAGTCCCCAAACCCTTCACACTTCCATCTACAGTTATTACAGATAGTTTATATACATTAAATCCCCCCAAGTCTTTTGCTTGTCATAGTCCTTCATTGATCTACAGTTCTGCTTTCTCACATTCCTTATCCCACTTAAATTCTACTTCCTTTGTTTAACTGGTTCCTAATTAGATGGCACTTTGTTCTGCAATTTCTTTTTATAAACTTGTTTAAAATCCCACTATTCCCAGGAATGCACGTATGTTGTCTTTGTTGGTAAGAGAAGGTGCTTATTTGATATCCCTCATTGTATCCTCTCTCTGTGTGTAGCCTTCTCCACTTATCAAATGACCAAGGTACTCTACCTCCTTTGCTTTAAACTTGCACTTGCTCACCTCTGTTGTCAGTCCCTTATTCCTTATCCTGTTTAGCACTTTGCAGAACCACTTGCCATGTTCCATCCTGCCCTTCCCAGACACCAGGATGGCATCCTGGTAGAATAGAGTGTCTGAAACTCCCTTAAGTATGTAACTCATTGTCCTCTGGAAGGCCGTTATTGTCAATTTTAATCTGAACCGCACCCTGTGGTAACTAAACAACCCAAAGGGCATGATGAACAATGTTAGAATGTACTATGTCAAAGGTATTTGATCATATGCTGCAGAAAGGTCCAATGTTGTAAATGTCTTGGCATCGCTGATACAGTTTAACATCTCCGTTAATTTAAGCATGGGATACTTATCCACCAGAATATTCTTGTTTAGATATCTTACGTTTAAACATGCACTTACCTTCCAATTCTTCTTTTTAGCAACTGCAATCAGGCTAACCCATTCCATGATTCGATAGGTTCTATTATGTTTTCCTTCACCAGACATTACATTGTTTCTCAATGACATTCTTAACTGATATTGGATAGTTTCTCAACATGTGACTACGGGTTCAGCCTTGACTTTCAACACTATTTTATGTGCGCACCCCCCAGACAACCAATCCTGTTTATGAACACATCTGGAAATTCTTCTTCTTCTGTAGGTTGGCCTCCAAGGAACATGATGTGTCCAACTCAGTTTGGATCAAGATGGATCCCTAACGCTGCTTTATCCTGCCACCCTAGGACCTCTATGCCCCTTTTCACCACATGAATATTCTTTACTGATATTCTCTTCTTGAACTCTTATCATTGATTGGAACATCCCAATATTGTGGATTCTAGAGTGGTTGGGTCTTTAAAATTCAACCTCTTCAAATCCTCCTTCAAACCCGCCTCACGTAACTTCTTACATCTGCTTTCGGTTATTATTGAATATGTAGAACTGTGTACCATGACTTTTGTTGAAATGCCATCAATTTGTATCATGCAGCTGAGTTTTTGAGAAATCCTATGTACATTTTGTTATCATCATAACTCCTTCATCTTCAGAGCTATCTTCTCATTGGACCCACAACACTCTCTTTTCTCTTTGGCATGCTGCCATGATGTGTCCCTTCAACCCAGAGTTGGAGCATCTTTGACTTTCAGCAGGACACATGTTTTAATTAGTAAAGTGTCCCAATCTTCTCCTGCTCTTTTTCTCTATGTTTATATGGTTGTTGTTGTTTGAAACAGTCACTTCTGTGGCCTCAGTTGGTTTCTTTTCTTTAATGGTCTTCGAGCATAGCTGTGTATGCTTTACCTTTGCCACTATGGCTTCGCTTCTTCCAGGTTTGGGTCGCCACACATCGATAGCCTCTCCAGAGTTACAGAATTGATGGTGTGAATTATTATCTGATCCTTAATGAGTCTGTGGTGCCCATACAAACATTCAAATTGTGTGAAACAGTACCAAGGCACGGACATATTCTTCAATGTCTCATTTTGCGCTTTCTTCCTCGTGTAAAAAATAAATCTCTTAATGTCAATATTTGTTTTGGGGTTTATCAAGTGTCCAATTGCTTAACTGCCTTTTCATATACATTGAGATCCCCTACACCTTGTTCCTCTGTTACTGGGGAATTTCTCTATAGTTCTTTTGCCCTTCAGGACCCAAGGCATATACAAGCAGTGACTTCTTTTTTTTGAGGTGTGAGTCTCTTGTGTTCTACGAATTCATATAGTTACACCAATACTGCTTCCAACAGTATTGTTGGGTCCACAGGGTTTGGTAGGAAGGCTTCTGTGGAGTGTACCGTGAGTGGCATTGTCAAGAGTGCTTGTCGCCTTTGTGACCGGGAGTGTCAATGAATTATCTACCCTCCCTTTTTAAAATAAATTCTTAAACTTCGTTTGTCTTTCTAATATGTCTGTGCTAATCCGATATGTGTGCGCTATTTGGACCCCCTTTTTTTATTCATTTGTTCCATTCATGTTTATAAAAATAACAGTTTTCAACATTTTCTCATAGCACAACAAGATGGCTGCTACATCTCCACATACTAACAAGTGCTTTGTTCTAATGGAGCCCCCAATGCTGCCACATTTTTTTATTTTGGGGGTGCTTTCCTCTAATGCACCACAATACTTCACCTGTGTGCGCAGAAGCCATCCTCTCGCTGCTCCCTGCATGCGCTGTCTCTGCTTTGGTACTTTTATTTCTTTTCTCCTTATTTTAAGCTTGCTAGCAAGCCAACCTACATCTTTTTTCAGCTCCTGGACATGTTCTGGTTCCAATTGTCCAGTGTGCATCACGCTCTATAATGCTGTATAGCTCGCTGTGAGGTTCCAGTCGCATGGGTTCATAGTGCTTTGTCCCCAAATGATCACGAAGGCAGCGTATTTTCAATGTAAGTTTATTGTCTCTTCCATTGACTCTGCACTCCGCCACCCTCTCCCACTTTGCTCTCCCTTCTCCAACCGCCTGCCTCAGAAATCAAACCTTCCCCCAACCTTCAAAGTTCCACATGGATACCACAAATTCCTTTTCTTCCTTTGGTGGTGCTTCTTTACCACAAGTGCAGCATTTCTCTTTTCCCTCTTTCTTGCTTTCGGTTATTTCGTAGGTTTGTCTTTTTGTGACCATCATCTGATGAATTAGCCTCAGAGACTTTGAAAGATAATGCTTTGTACTAACCTGCATATTTTTTCAGTTAGTCCACTAAATGGTATCAAATGTTTTGTTTTGTAGCATTGTACTGTGTTCACCAAATTGCACAATTTCACTTGGTTTCCTTCTAATGCTATTTTTTCCATTTTGATTAGACTATATTCTCAAAAATGCCGCCTCACACTTGGCACCGTCTTCTAGTTTTTGAGCTTTGGGTTTGTGCTTCATCTCTCAAAATGCAATGTTGTTCCACTTATTTCATTCTCGTTGCGTTGGGATTGTGTTTTGTTCTATGTCTTTGAGAATACACATCTCAATGAATTTGCTCCACCTTCTTTTGATGCACTTTGTGATGTGGTTCTGTATACCAGAATGCAACTGTCCAATTGGTTTTCATCTCACAGTTTTTGTAACCTCCTTCTCTCACTCCTTTATTTATGTGGCTTCCTTAAATTATTCTTGTTACACTTGGGTGTTGGACTTTGTCCCCCAAAATGCTGCACTTCAATTGATCTCCTTCTCTCACCTTTGTTAGATATTGCGGTTAGACACTGTCATCGAGAATGCAGTGCTACAATTGCTTTCTTCTTCACTCTCTTTTTGCACTTTCATTTGGGCTACCTCTTCCAGAATACCTCATCTGATTTGGTTTCCCTTTTCATACCCACTGTGAGAAAACTGAAGGGACTCTCACATATACTCCCAGTGATCTTCTGTTAAGGTGACCAGGGAAGGGCCAACTCTTTTGGATCCCAACCCTGGGAGTGGACAAGGGAGGGAGGATCACCTAGCAGAGGTTCCTTGGGGATTTGAGAGAGGGTGCCTGAAGGTGAGACATGGTATCCCTATTTCCTGATATTGACCTACCTCTCCTCTCTTAGCCATTATGGGTTAATGCCAATGTCATCCCATCCCCACCTATAGTTTTCCCTTAAGTACTGAGAAGAAGAGGAGGTAACTAGGAGTAGTGCAGATTTCCTATTATGAACACCATTCTGGTATTGGGAAGAAGAAAAGTGGTCTGAAGGCATGTGGCAATGAAGATCAGGCATGTCACACTAATAGGCTCAAGGAGGGTCAGGCAATTGAATACACCTAATGTCACCTGCAGCCTGTTAGTAAGGAGAGTATGAAAGGTAGAATCCAGAAACACATAAAAGGTGCAGTCGCAGCAGGAGAAGAGAACTGAGGAATTACCATGCTGAGGAGTGAGAAGCTGAGATGCCGACGAAGATCCTGAGAGTCTTTCCGAGGTGACTGTGCAGGACTGGGAGCCACTGGGAGGCAAGGCGTACAGCAGGCGCTGCCAGGGAGCAGAAGCAGATTTAAGCACGAAGACTGGCGTGTGCTGAATGAACTAAACAGTAAACTGACAAGTTGATTTTCGCATTTGGGGAGAAGCCGCCAAACTGAGCTAGAGAGACCCGGTAAGTGTTGTGAGACACTAGGAACGCCGGAGAGCTCCAAGGGACCTTGGAATTCGTAACGATCCACAGAAGTAGTGAAAACTGCATTTTATTAATACCGAACTGCATGAAAGGTGTTGCATAAACCCACACAAGTGAAAACTGCATTTGTTGAATACCAAACTGCATGAAAGGTGCTGCATAAGCCCACACAAGCAAAACCGGATTTGATAAATACCAAACTGCATGAAAGGTGCTGCTTAAGCCCACATAAATGAAAACTGCAGTTATTGAATACCAAAATGCATAAAAAGTGCTATTCAAGTTGCCACAACTTAAACTTACATTTATTGAAAGCCAACTGAATGAAAGGTGCTATCCTGATGAATACAACACAAAAGTACATTTACTGATGGAAAGTCGTTGCTGGAGTGAAACCAAGTAAATGTTACATCTATTGAACACTGAATGAAAAGAAAGCTGTTACTTGATCAGACTATGAAGTGCTAAAGCCTGCATGAACATTCTGGGACAATCAAATATAGCAAGTGACCTAAATCCAGAAAAGCAATAACGTGAAAGTGAAGAATTGTCTTGAATATTACTGAACAACAGCTTTGGGGAAACTTATGTTTGCATGACCTGTGATGCATGGACCGTGTAGTCTGACAACTACGCCTAGACCAGGAAGTTTCCTAACACTGACATTACCAACATCAAGAGTCAAATCACAGGCAAGATATGTGGTTGATGGTTACGTGACCTGTAATGGATGGTCTGTGTGGTCTGACAACTACGCCTAGACCAGAAACCACCATATATTGGAAAAGCAGCAAAGAAGTGTGTGCCCTTGGTGAAGGTAACCAAAACACGGGTCAAACGGACCATGGTTTCTCTTGTCAACTTGTGAAGAGAGGAAGGAAGTCAACTGTTTAGTATAAATCTTGCAGGAAAAAAACCCCAAAACCAAACAACTGGAGAATGTTTATCTTGGGGAAGGGAGTTCCAAGATCATAGTGTTGTATTAACTTGATTTCATTTTAACTTGGGGAGGGGAAACCCAAGACTTTCTTTTGATGCGAACTGTGATGCCAGTGAACGTACAGAAGGTAACTTCCTTGAATCCTCCTTGAAACAAAGTTAAATTGAAACTGTATTAAACTTGAGGACTTATATTTGGTTGAGAGCATTTCCCCACTAGATATTATTGTAGTTGTGAGGACAAGCATAGGTTTTGACACAGACAGACTTTTGTTTTGGACTTGTGGACAACGACTTTCCATAGATTTCTTGCTTGATACCATGCCTGTCTGAACTAAGTTCAATGCAACAAAAAAAAGAAAGACTGGGAGCTGAGCCGCATGTGTACTGTGTAGTGTGCGTGCCGTGAGCCTGCAGTGCGACCCTGCTGTGAGTAGCCCGTCCCTTGCCTGGGGTGATCCCATCCGTTTGGCAAAATGGAGGATATCATCCCAGGCAGCAGCGTTTGGTATGGGTGCGGAAAATCACACTATGGTGCAAATGCAATTTCCCTGGGCCCACCTGGATGGAAGCCACCCAGAACCAGACTATCCACAGCAGACACAGTCAGGCAGGCACCAGGCAGGGCACATATGCTATTATGTAGCAAATGATCTTCCCACCCAGCCCAGAAACAAGTGGGCACCTGGACCACTTAGTGTTACATGCATGTGTGTGTGTGTACGCCTGAAAGCCACTCAGCCTCCCACCATAGCCACAGCCACAATGCCTTTTATGCTGCCATTGGCCTGTCACCTTCCGGCAGCCTGCCTGGCCTGGCCGTGTAGTGCCAGGGCCGTCTTGCCAGACACTGCTCTGCCTGTCTGTATGTGCAATGGCCCATGCGTGCCCACACTGCCCTGCCATGCCTCTTAGTAGGGGGTGGACAACTTAAATCAGATTAAGTGCAAAGAGCTCCCAGAGCACACACCTTTTCGAATTTGCTAGCATCAGGAACAGTGCCGGAATTCAACCATGTGGGGGTCTGGAGGCAGTCGAAATTTCAGGGGCCCCCTCGCAAATTATCTCCTAATACGTTTTTAATTTTACCAGCCGGCAATTTTATTAAACCTATTTGATTTCACAAAACTAACCATTAACACTTATTCATATTATTAAACAAACATAAAAGAAAATGTATTTTAGTAAACCAGCAAAACCTCACTTTCCTCAATTTGTTTCTGGTGAAATCTTTCAGGATATCTTCAGGATATCTTTGAAGTCTACCTTTTGCAAGATGTCATATTCAGTGGCTATGATGGCAAGTGAGTTCAGTAGTTCTTGTATAACTGAAGATCGATGACAATATTTCAGTAGTTTTAACTTAGAAAAGGTTAATTCACCAGTAGCGTTCATGATCATGAGACACTTATGCATTCCTAATGCGGTCATAACATTTGGGAATGTTGATTGCACCATATTTTTAAAAATGAGTCTGTACGATTGCGATGCTGGCACTGTTTCATCAAAATCTTCTAACTGTGATATGAAATGCTCTAAATTAACTATTTCATCTGCAAACTCCAACTCAATGTCCTCAGAATAATTCTCTCTCAATGTTTGGTCAGCTTCTTGAATTTTGGCTTTTGTCTTTGATGAGAACTCAACTAGGAACCCCAATAGAGAATTATCTTTGTTATGTGCTTCCACACAACAGGAAAGCTCTGCACATAATTTATCCAATATTGGTAGGTAAGTTTCAATCTTGAACTTTTCTCTTCCTCGAAGTACAACCTCTTCTGCGTTACCATCATTGTGATGTCTTTTTCTTACGCACACATGCCTGCTTGCATAAGTTTATTGCGCATCGATTTTCTGATTTGCCTTTCTCTCGTAGTCATCAAACATTTCTCTTTGCGATGTTAACATATCGAGCAGGGATTTCACAAAATCGACAGCCGTTTGAAGTTCTATTGTTTCCCTTTGTAGGAAATTGCTGACTTTGTTGGTTCAGTCTACGATTACAGCCTAGACGCCTGCCATGATGACATTTTAATTCTTTGACAGGCCATTTATAAAACATTTGGTCTTGTGAATTGTCTCGGCCTTCTGATTCCCATTTTCAGAAATGACCTGCAAAGCCTTCTGAAAGATGCTGTAGCTGTGGGATAACACCTTGGTCGCATCGGCCCTGGCACACCACCTTTTGCCAGTCACTCTTTTTAACACTGGTGCAGAGCTTTAGTGATGTTCACTATTTTTGTACTCAAGCTATTCGAGCATAACCCTCCAATGGTGGGTTGATGCTGAGAAAAGTTGTACATTGCTTGCACAAGTCCGAAGAATGAGATTGCTCCAATGCAGTTTTCTACTGCATACTCCAACCAAATTGAGCAAGTGTGCTGCGCACGGAATGTTCTGTGCAAGCTGATTAATCTTTGCAATATGCACTTGAAGAGCATTGAAGCACCCTGACATGTTTGCTGCATTGCCATAAGACTGTCCTCTCAAGTTTTTGATTTCAATGCTGCATTTGTTTAAGAAGGTCAAAACAGTGGGGGCAAGTGCTTCTCCAGTGTGGCTTGCTATGGGGATGAATGTGAGAAAACGTTCTACCACTTCACCATCTGACAATCCAAGACATCTAAGCACTACAGTCAGTTGGTAAATTTCCCATTATTTTGATTACTTCTTTGCAAATCATGGAAGAAATAGGAGGGTTTTACTCAACCTTCATTACCATATTTGCCTAAATAAGAACTTAGACAAGGGTCGTACCCTGCAATTAAGTCTAAAATTACCAGGTAATTGCCATTGTGTAGTGAACCAAGGAGTTCTGTTTCACAGTGAAAAGCTAATCCACGTGATGAGAGAAAATTGAATGCTGATACTACTCTTTGCAAAATTTTGATCCAGTATTCTTTTTCTTTGTTGAACTGAATTTCCAAAGAGCTGTTGATTCGGCCGTGTGAGCGTCTTCTCCTCACCAGTGTCTCTATACATGCCCGATGCGTTGCACTGTCCTCGTGCCTTTTCATTCGTTCCTTCCAATCTGAAAATCCGTCTGAAAATTGAGTTTGGCCTTTATGTGTTTCACCAAATAGGACGGATGGGAAATAGTACACATTTCCTGTGGATTGAGACTACATGAGCCATTTGCTTTTGATTTGTCCACCACTTACATGTTTTTGAAAGATCATGTAACAGGGACAATTTCTTTTATGATCTTCATACTTGCTGCTTGAAGCTGTAAAATCATCATCAAAATGTTGACATGCCACAGGGTCTCTATTACACAAAAAATTCTGCACTTCATTGGTAATGTTTCACCATAACCCAATGTCATGTTGATATCCTGGTAACAGGATGTTTCTGTTTTGATGAAGTAACTGAACATCCAGCTCAGTTGCAGCTGCACCCAGTAATTGAACTGTATCCTCATCCTCAGCAATCTGTTCAGCAGGGAAGGTCTACTGCCATCACTTTGCTGGCAGACGTACTTGAAGAGGCTTCAGGTTGATCCTCTTTTGACTTAGCGAAGCCAAGTTGGAAAATACTGTGGCCTTCGTTATGAGGTTGCAGGCAACCTCGGCATACCATTACCGCTTGCCGATATCCCGATAATACTGGGATGTTACGTGCAGCGGAGGAACGGTAAGTACTATTCCCATGTAGTCCCATAGGACTGCACAGGAATGGGAACACTGAAGCACCGGCATTGTTAGTAAGGGTGCTTCAGTGAAAAATCTGTCAGTAGGGGCTTGAACTACCGGCAGGACAGGCCTGCCGGTAGTTCATTGCCCCTAACGGCAGACTTGTAGGTTGCCGGTCCGAAAAGGTGCCGTAATGTTGTTAGCGGCACCTTATTTATGGACTGGCAAACTTATAATGAGGGCTTGTATGTCTTCTATTTGTTCATCAAGCTTCTTCGCTGTCTCCTGCTGTTTTTTTCATTTTTCTGCACCGCTTTCGTACCTCTTCTTTACGGGCGCTGATATTATGGGCCTACAAAAGAGCGCCGACAAACAATATTTACGCTTTGTTCAAGAAAATGAAAGAAAATTAGTAAAAGTGCCTGAAAATGATAGATTAATTCTATTAATTAGACAGTGAAGTTAATCAAACTTCATTATAACTCAGAAAGGCTAACTTACAGTAACGCAGACATCAGGTATATATACTCATTGCTGTTCTTGAAGCTTCCACTTGTGAATATTCTACTAGGGTCTGGAGTTGGCAGGAACTCTGGCGACACACTAAGGCACAGAAAGCTTTGTTTATGGAGGTTTCTCATGCGCGTGCAGCGCTCTTGTGGCATAACATTGAACTAAGTAGTATGCCTGTCGGTCGCCAGATGGAGAGGACCATCACTACTGTACATTCCAGGTATGTATTTTGCACCTGATTTTTTTTAATAACTGACAGCTGCCAGAAGATGAGCTTTTAAGAGACAAACTGTTATGTGATTTGCATAATGTAAATGTTATGTCTCTGGTTTATGCACTTTAAGTTGGTACATTAATACAGTTTGTGTGTTGATTAATTTTTTCTATCTTTTGGAAACAATTTAGGAAAGCTTGATTGTAATTATCTTTCAAGAGCAAATCAATATTATTTTGATTTGTTGTTGCAGGGCCCCTAAAAGGAGTGGGGCCCATATGCTGGTGCCTACTTTTCCTATTTTCTAATACGGAACTGAGCAGGAACATTTATTGCTGTTTTAGAAATCAATACCTCCTATCTTTTAATGAAAGGTATTATACACTTGTTTACATACGAAGTGAATTATCCATGTCATTGGCCGTCCGAATGAGAACCCCTTTATTTTGGTTGCAGAACTTTAAGAAAATAATAATGGTATGAAAGTAAGACAGAATCTTCCAGCTAGATGGGGTGGGGTTTGACAGAGCAGGGTCTTTGCAGAAGCATGTTTGGTTCATGTGTATTTTCAGAAAGTCATACACTGATATTTGAAGACTAGTTGTAGCATGGACACACAGAAATCAATTTTTCATGAGGGTATTTTAACTGGACATAGGGACTGCCTCTGCCCCCCTGGCTCGCCACTACTTCTACACTGAAACAGTTGTAAACATGCACAAAATAAGAGTACTTGTGGGGCAAATTAGCATTGCCTAACTTTCTACACGTTGTGATAAACCAGAACATGTCTCACCCACTAGTCCCCGGGGATCTGTTATCTAGGTGGCCATGACACAGCCATCGCTTTTGGATCCAGTTCCCGTGGCTGGACCAGTGCGGGAGGATCACCTGTGTGAGGGGTCTTTGGGGAGTGGGAGTGGAACGCCAGATGGTGAGACACAGTATCCCCTTCCCTGTAACACCTTTATTCAACCCCCACCCCCTTTCACAACACAACCACTTTCTCAAAGACAGCCTGCTATGAGAGAAAACAGACTAACACCCGAGCCACATACCTGATGTGTCCCAGTACAATGGTCAGGCAGGGTCATGCACCATGCACACCTGACTTCCATTACACTTCCCCACACGGATAAAAGGCGGAGCATGAGAGCACACTCTGACAAGGCAACACACACGAGGAAACAGCAGTTCGAAGATTGCAGTTTAACACAAGTAGAAAGGTGGTGAACCAGAAGGGGATCACAAGGAGGGAAGTTCCCTTGACCTTTTCGACAAGGAACAGTTACATTCATGAAGTCACTAGAACAGAAAGTGTAAGACCAGGCAATCATGGTGAGAAATCCTGCTTTGTGTGTCAGTGATACCCAGGGCCCTTCCATGTTGATACTCAAGGTGGGGAGAATCGCCAGCTTGTGTGGTACTGTCCTTCCCTCCAACAACAAAGCAGCATCAGTGAAATCAACACAGTCGGTGAGTTGGGGAGACAGATACAAGACTGGTCTGTGTTGAAGCCAAGGTATAAAGTGGCAACATTGCATGGCGAGCACTGGAATGAACATTGAATGGAACGTGTGTGATAACACGAGTAAAGTTGAACTGCAGATGAATGATTGAACTTTGAAACCAAGATATATGATACCTTTGACAGAGTGGTCCTGCACAGCGTTCGTGCTCAATGGAAGGTCTCTGTAAGGTGTCCAGATGAGAGTTGACAAAAGTGAAATAGTGGCAAAGGATTATGAATCGAAGTGGTCCTCCAACGGCTGAAGTGAAATCCTGTGCACAATTGAAAGTCTTCAATGTTGATACAGTAAAGAAAGTTGATGGCAAAGTACATAAAGTTGGTCGAGCCCGATGGAAGGGGATCAATTGAAAGCTTTCTGTTAAAGCCAGTTTGTGTTACAATAGATAAATTGGACTGAGTCCGGTAGAGGGAGACTGATTGAGGATTTTGTGTTAGAATGCATGTGAGTCCGGCAGAGGGAGATCCGGGGTGAACCGTGAATCACCTGAGAAATTGGATACGGGGAAATCCTAAGAAAATTGTGTGTATGTGAAAATACAAAATTTGTGTTAAAGTGGATCTGATCCTGGCAGAGGGGGATCTAAGGTGAACAGTAAATCACCTGAGAAAAGTGTGCGTAGGAGAATCCTGGAAGGAAAGGAACTTTATTATTTGTTTGTTTCATCAGGCCCTCTGAAAGAAGAGACATTGAATGGCAAAGAGACCTTGGCACAGAAGGCCATCATGTTGAAGTTTTTAACTGCACCCATGTGCTAGAGAAGCCAGAGACAGTGATAAGCTCGAGTGTGCCGCATTATTGTCATGGCCACTGGGCAGGAACCCCAGTTCACGTCCCCTAAAGGGTCCAGTTGGACACAGTCCTGGTGCCTTTGGTGCCAGGCTCATAAGAAAGTGTGCTCTGCACACTTTTTCCCTTGGCCTTGTGTCATTCCAACTCACATCAGTCAACCATGTGTATCTGGGCCGGGCGTGGCCATAGGAATCAATGAAGCTGCACGTGCAGCATCATTTGGGAGTGGCAGGGTGGAACCATCTAGTAGAGCAAGGGGGCGTGGCCGGGACCAGGCTATTTAAGCCTGCCCCGCCCGCCCGCAGGCCTAGGCTTCGCGTTATTCTGCCTAAGCAGTGTAGCGCTCACCGCCGCCTGAGAAGCATCTTACTTGTTTTCCAGCGCAACCATCTCGGAGAAGCCCCATACCTGTTCCCCAGCAAACCATCTCAGAGAAATATCTTACCTGTCGTCCAGCGAAACCATTGTGGGGAAGCATCTTACCTGTCGTCCAGCAAAACCATTGTGGAGAAGCATCTTACCTGCATAGCCAGCCAAACCATCGCGGAGGCGCTACTTACCCGTTTTCTCCATCAGAACCAGCTGAATCCTTGCTGAAGCGTCTCTTACCTGCTCTTAGTGAACCCTTCCACAATCGTCCAGGGCCCACTTACCTGGCTCGTGGAATACATCCACCGACTGCACACCTTACCTGACCTTCAGCTTGGACACCATCTCCAAAGTTCTTCACGGCCAGCTTCGTCGCGGTCGCAGGCATCCTTCACCTGCCGCCAAGTCTGCGCACTGCAACTCTTCTCCAAGCACCGCCAGACTACACCTGCAGGAGGAAAGAACAAATAAGATTAGAAACCTAATAGAGACATTCGCTAAGGTTGCGCGCCATTGCATCTAGCGCTTACCTTAGGATTCCAACTGGTCATCTTCTTGGGAACACTTCGAAGTCCTCCACTGGCGCAACGGCTCAGCCCGGCTGCCATCACCTATAAGGGAGAAAGAGACACTATTTAGAGTACAAACTTGAATCATATGAGAAGACATTAATACTTATATGAACAATAATCATCATAAAGACTCCTACCTTCAAAGTGGTTCGGTCACAGCCGGCCTGGGCCACCACATCTACGGACCAGTGACGCAACTGGGGCTTCTTGAAGCGCCCCTGCTGATGAGAAGTCTTCCCTTGTTGTCTAATTTTTGCAAGCTCTCTCCTTTTCTCCACTTATTTTACCTCTTTCTCGAGTAGGCCCTATTCTCTGTCGCCATGATTGTCCATTGTTTCGTATATCGTCCAGGTCTCTCACTTTCGTGGCTCCTCGTCACTCTGTCCAACTTCAATGCCTGGCACCTGAACCAGTCTCCCCATCCTCACTCTCCATCACTGGCTTTGTGTCGGACATCTGCCAACAAATGACTTTTTTTCTCGTTTCTCTCCTGCATTTTCCTTAGCTGAACTCTATTGAGCTGTCCTGTCTCCGCCCACTTGGGGATTTGTTCTGAATCTGTCCTCTTATACATGTCACTGTGGATCTAATCACCTGATTAAAAAAGGCGTATTTCTTTTTTTTTTTATTCTTTATTTTAATTTTAGTACTTAGAACAGAACTGAACAATAAATCTCAAAATATCATAGCACAGCATAAAGCATATATACATGTAAGAATAGAAAAAGAAAGAATTAAGCGATGAACTAGTACCTACTCAAAAAAGCTCCCCAGACCTTTGTATGTAAACTCAATTTCCCCATTTTTCTGTATATAAATTTCTCAATATTCGCTAAGCAGTTCATTTCTGTAATCCAATCCTCCAATATTGGTGAGACACACGATTTCCAGCTCCTCAAAATCATTTTTTTGCAAATAGAAGCACCTCTGAACAAAAATTTCTTTTCCGATAGTGAAAGGTCGTCCAGTAAATCATCACAGCCCAGCACCATAGTCTTAAAATCCAAGTCAACATTTTGGTTCAGAACCCCGAGACAAATAATACAAATAATACAAACCTCATGCCAAAAGCCACGAACCCTCACACAGTCCCACAGCAAATGTTCCATACTGCCTTTCTCACTCCAACAACACCAACAAACATCAGAATCAGACAAACCTCTATTTTTAAGCCTTTCCGGGCCCCAAAAAACTCTATTGAGAATCCATTTTCCATCTTTAAAAACATCACTAATCCATTGAATTCCGCCAAGAAAACACTCCTGCCAAAACAACAACTTGCCATTGTCCGTTATAGCTTTATTCAACCACAGAGATGCATCAGGCTATTTCAGAGCAACCAAGCCACACATATCATAGATATTCTTCCAAACGTCTCTTAGAAACTCTGTCAAGGGGCATCTACTACCACGTTTGCTAACAGTCGTGAATATCGCTCTTGGGGCGAGTGGGCCCATCACACATGCCTCTGCCATTGCCCACACACTAGGAGAATCCTTCAAAAAAGGAAGAAAAAATTGGCACGAGAAGGCCAAATGATATGCCTTAAAGTTTGGGACACCTAGTCCCCCCTTCTCAACCGGAAGCTGGAGTTTCCAAAGCTTCAGTCTTGGCGGTTTCTCATCCCAAAGAAAGGACTGGAGAGTGGTATCAATCAACTTCCAAAAAGATTGACCAATTTTCAGGGGAAGCATACTCAGAATATAATTAATTTTTGGTGCAGAATTCATCTTTAGCGCATTTACCTTACCCCACAGAGATAGATGCAATACCGACCACCTTTGGACGTTCAATTTCAGTTCCTTACAAACCATACCCATGTTCTCTTCAACCATATCACTGACATCCGGAGTCAACCAAACCCCCAAGTACTTCAGTTTTTTCTCACACCATTGAAATCCAAACCCCACCACCAAAGACTTATCACAATGTGCAGTCACCGGCATTACCTCCGATTTAGACCAGTTAATCTTATATCCAGCCACTTCATGAAACCAATTAAGTGTATTCATCAACGAATGCAAAGACAAATCCAAGTTCCTCAACACTAATAAAAGATCATCTGCGTAGAACCAAATCTTCTGTTCAACACCGTGAAAGGAAACACCTTGCAAATTCAAATCACCTCTCAATGCAATAGCCAGGTTCAATGGCTAGGACAAACAGCAAAGGGGACAATGGACAACCTTGCCTAGTGCCCCTATGTAAATCAAAAGATTCCGACAATAAGCCATTAGTTTTAACATTGGCTGTGGGGCGAGCATATAAAAGGGCCACCCACGCAATGTATTCTTCTCCCATGTTCATATTTCGTAAAACCATAAACAAATATTGCCAGTTAATTCGATCAAATGCTTTCTCAGCATCTAGGGAGAAAATCGCCACGTCTTCATCTAAATCCTGTGCATGTGACATGGTCAATAACAAATTCCTGATATTACTGGAAGTCCTACGGCCTTTAACAAACCCAGATTGGTCAGTGTGAATAAGCTTCGGCATGAGTTGTTCAATCCGTAAAGCAAGTAATTTAGCCAAAATCTTATTGTCAGTGTTTATCAAACTAATTGGTCGATAGTTTGACGGCAAATTACCATCCTTGCCCTTCTTTAAAAAGACTGAAATAGTAGCATGGTTTGTAGACGACGGGAGAAGTCCAGCTTCCTTGGATTCAGTATACATATCCTTCAGAAGATCCAACACCCTTTCTGGCAGAATTTTATAGAACTCAACCGGTAAACCATCAGGTCCCGGAGTCTTCCCAGAATTCAATTTACCAATGGCAAACCTGATTTCATCAATTGTGACCTGTCTGTTCAACTCTTCCTCCTCATCACAATTAACCTTTGGAACATCCAACCTGTGTATAAAATGCTCACCTTGACCAGTAACATCAGATTCATCTCTATATAAATCAGCATAAAAGGTCTTAAAGACTGCATTAATCTCACGCGGATCAAAAGTGGTCACACCATTTCCATCCTGAACTGAAGTAATGGCACCCTCAGAGTGTTGTTGTCTCAATCTGTAAGCTAGCCACTTATCACATTTTTCGCCTCGTTCGAAATAAGTACACTTGATCCTATACAAATCGTTATTAGCTTTCATACTCAAAATGTCATCCAGTTCCCTCTTCAGCTTCCTTAACTCATTCCTCTTACCATCATCATTCGGAGCACACACCAATTCCCTCGTCACCCCAATAATACGAGCATCAATATCCGAAGTCAACCTATCCATTTTCTTCCTTTTGCTGCTAGACAAACTTAGAGCAAGACCTCGCATTGTACATTTAAAGGCCTCCCATATAGTTCTTTTACTGAGTTCTTCCGAAGTATTTTCCAACACAAAAAATTCAGCTTCAGTCCGAAGCTTCTCCAAAAGGACATCATCATATAAAATTGATGTATTCATTTTCCATTGAAACGATCTACAGCACTCAAAGTGCAGAGCTACCCTCATAAAGACAGGAGCATGATCAGTAACAGCAATAGAGCCAATACTGCTGTCTAATAAATTCGCGGTCACTCCACCCGCCGTGAGTAGCATATCAATTCTAAAAAGGCGTATTTCCACAGTGTTATTACCTCTTCATGAGGTATTGGTTTGAGGCACTTCTCTACAGTACAGTACATTAACCCCTTAAGTGCCAAGGACGAGGTATCTCGTCCTTGGCACTTAAGGGGTTAAAGTAAAACATCAACAACATATCATACTCCCGGTAAAGGCTTCCTATAACAAGCACAAAAGAAGTTTTTGCACTATAAAAAAGCACTTTTACCAGCCCCGTTTGCACACACTTTGTATGACTGAATGTATTGCGTTATTTTATGAATATATAGCATTTCACATTTCCCTACCTTTATGACTGTGTCAGCATAAATACTGTCTTCAATCTTTATAAGTGAATTTGAAGCAGGATTATTATCAGGAATGGCGGTTGTCATCACTCACGTTTTAGCCATTGTATATCAAGAGACAAATATTAATCCACATGTGCATCATTTTCACTGCAGGTTGTGCGCCAATCTGGGGAAAAGCTACATTCAGTTAGCAGTGTGTGGCCCAGGCTTTCATTTGTTTAGAAGTTGTAAATATATCCAAAGCATGATCACAACATGTGTTCTCTGCATATGTGTCCATGCCATACATTTTTCCAGTATGTGATTTACAGAAGTGATGGCAAGTCCTCCTGTTGGCAAAGGGAGCAGTTGCACTTGGTCTTTGGGCAAAGGTTCCTGGGGGTACTTAGGTCTAGCTGAAGATATAATATTGCACAAAGAAATGCCATTGTCATGGAATGAGTCTGCATATTTTGAAGCAATGTGTTGTAAAATGATGTAGCAGAACCTCTTGTGTTACAAGCTTAAATCTTTATTACTGCAGCAAAATCAGCAGTGCAAAACAGACAACAAGTGCAGCATTTAGTCCAAAGTTAGCTGGCCTTCAACAGTGCAGGTTGATGCAATGAAATGCAGACTGTGGAGTCGTTTTCCAGTTCATTTGAGAGGAGAGCCGGAAGCTCGACCTGCTCGGTGTCCTCTGCCGGCTTAGTCTGAGTCGGTGACGGCGTTGCGCTCTTTCTTCACGGCTCTTCGGGGTTCGCCCGAGGTCTGGCGAGACTTCAGCGTCACGCGAGATCCCAACAGAATGATGTCAATCTTGCAGAAAAACATTGCAGCATCATACAAAAATATGGACATGCTTCCATTGCTGATACATCTTCCCCCCTCTCGCAGGGAACAACCTGCATTAGAACAGGTGCATAGTCTTGTTGGTGGTATGGATAATACAAAGGATTTTCAATTTTTATAAGATGTTTCTTTTCTTGTACTCCGCGCATTCTTAAAGTAAGGTTTTCAATGCATCTTGTAAATGCTGCAACAAAATACCATTGCCTATGTTCGACAAAGACATGCCATTGTCATGATAGAAAACCGCATTTCTACACCCAATGATGTCATTGTTGCAGAAGAACATGCCAGCTTTGCATTTTTTCCATTGATGGTACATCTTTCGCCCTCTGGGTGGGAAGAAACTCCATTCCAACAGGCCCACATTCTTCTTGGTGGTATAGATGAGAATAGAATGTTCGCAGTGGGAAAGAAACACCTCGCTGCTGTCAACAATCTCTTCAGTTGATGCATCCCATATGGAGAAGAGGCGCAACTCACATGCTGAGCTCCGTAGTGTAGCACGACAAAATGAAAAGGGCCGAAAGTGACGACTTCTTTGCAAAGGTCAATCACAATGCCGAAATTGCAGACGTCGACAGCGCACCACAATGCCTCCACTCCTTCCACCCCGAAATTGCCATCCAAGACTTTTTCCTGGGCATACCTGTGCAAATCTACCACAAAGTCATCACCCAGTAACAGCACTCTGCATCCCTCCATTTCTACCAGTCTCAGTGCACGAAGTACAGTAACAATTTGTTACCGCCCCTTCCTGTGAGGCGGAACCTAAGAAGCTAATTGGATAATCACGACAGGCACATTCCCATTGCCCAGCATGCTTACAAGGGCACAATGTGGCACATGCACTTTCCGAACTAGCGTAAGGGCCGCGCCCAAGTGAAGCAGGAGGAGTCCTTCTCCCTATTGGTGCTCTTTCCTGTCACATACACCCTGAACACCTGATTGGCCAAATGCCATAGTACCATTTCCATTGGCCAGCATGGTGAGAAGGGCAGTAATATGAACCTCACAATGGGATTGGATCTTCCGTCTTCCGTCGTAGATGTATGAAGGTTGTGTGAGCAACTTTTTTGGTTTGGTTGGCCCTTTCCACATCCACGACAACACTATGCATCCATGCATACCACCATTTCGCCACCTAACATAATGCACAAACGTAACATATGTAGCGCCACTTCTACCCAACTCCCCTACACCAAATAACACCCATTCACTGAAAAGTGTCCCAATTAGCAGACTCCACAAACATACCACAGCCCGCACCACCTCTAGCCACTGTCATTCACAAAGTATTGTGTCACTGGCAATCTATTCACAACAGCTGCACAACATTGGGCCTACTTCAATAAATGTGCACACATCACAGTAACCAAGCACATGTAAACTGCACTTCAACCATACCCTCTTCTATACTTACATTACATAAACCCTGTGGCCACACTACACAACTTAGCACAGCACCATCTCCTACCGTACATACACCCAATAGTCCAATCCTTCAACACACCACTGCAAAGAAATCTACACACAGCACAGTAACCAAGCACATGTAAGCAGCACGTCAACCATACCCTCTTCCATACTGACATTACATAAACAATGCACCCTGTGGCCACATTACACAACTTCTCACTGCACCATCTCCTGCCGTACATCAACTACTGTACCATATTGCAACTGTCACCACAACCATGGAACGCACAATACACCCTTTGGAACTCACTAGTGCTGCTGTAGCACATGTACAATGTGCTCCACACCCATTCTGCAAACATCACCATCCTGTGCCTAATGCACTGTCAAGCCTGCAAGGCTGCAGTGGATGTGCTCCTTGCAGACATTCCCCACACCGTAACTCTACCATTCATGCCAGCATTTCACCACGTACCACTATGCACATACGCACCACTGGCACCAGCACTCCTACCCAACGTCCACACCGCAATGCATATGCACAGCGTTAAATGCAACAAAGGGTTTGAAAAACCTAAATCACTCTCCCCTCCATACACTCCCACAAGGGAACAGTGTGATAAAGTCCAAGAAGCCTTCGCTGCCAAGATCTCGAATATTATTTTAGCCAGAAAAGAGGGGGAGACCATTATCGCTCCAGATAAGATAAGCATCCCGGAAGGAAGGGAGAGTTTTAGTTTCCTCCCTATATCCGAGGAAGAACATTGCAAGGTCTTAGCCAAAGTGAATCCCACTTCTTGTGCGGAGAACATTTTGCCGTCCAAAATTATACTGGACAACAAAGAAATCTTTGCTCCAGTATTGACTAAGATAATTAATGCTTCTTTCATGGAAGGGGTAGTGCCAAAGGAAATCAAGAAGGTAACAATAACCCCTTTAGTGAAAAAAACAGGGTTGGAGCCAAAGGACCCCAGTAACTTGAGACCTATAACAAACTCAAACTTCATACTAAAGGTCCTAGATAAAATTGCTACAAACCAATTACAAAAACATGTAGAAGACCAGAATCTACTACATGAACAGCAATCAGGTTTTCGAGCCGCACACAGCACCGAATCGGCGATGATTGATCTTCAGACTGATATGTTAAATCTGATAGATAAAGGCAACATAGGGATTCCTATGCTGTTAGACCTCAGCGCTGCATTCTACCTGGTAGACCACCAACTCCTGCAGGAGGCTTTGGCAAGAATAGCTGGGTGTACATCCAAGCCACTGGAGTGGCTAACATCCTATTTGAAGGAAAGAAGCGCTAGCATCCCTTTGGTTGACATCTTTTCGGAGGCCGCCCCCATCCTATACGGCGTCCCCAAGGGTGCCAGCCTGTCGCCTCTACTATTCAACCTGTACATGAGAGGTTTGTGCGGGCTCCTGGAACAAATCGGTGTGTTTTTCACCAACTACGCCAATGACACGCAGCTTGTGTTTGAATTTAAGGGAGAACATAGCATATAGACAGCGCTAAAATATCAGAGGTGTACAACATCTTTGACAATTGGATGCAATGCCACCGGATGTGTCTTAATAATACTAAAACAGAATTGATGATTTGTGGGACACAACAAGCTAGATCCAGACTAGGGACAGATTATTAGGCCTTCACCATCAAACAGGCCAGGATCCCAGTGATGCCGCAGGTTAAAACCCTAGGGATGATCGTTGAAGCCTCCCTGGGATCAGAGGCACAGGTATATTACCTTCAGAAAAATAACGCCTACTATATGCGACTCATGAGAGCCATAAGGCCATTTATAAATTAGGCGAATGCGGCCACTATAGCAAGAGCAGTTATAATGTCTTGCCTGGACTATTGCAAAGCCCTACTGATCGGAGCCTCAAAGAGAGAACTTCAAAAGTGTCAGGTTATGGAAAATGACGCAGTCCGCATCATTAAGAACATCAAAAAAAGGGAGCATGTCACAACAGGGAGAAGATCCCTACATTGGCTTAGAGTGGAAGAAAGAATACTTTTTAAATCGATGACAGATGTGTACATGGTGAAGCACCGAAGTAATTTAAGAAGCAATTTTCATTGTACATGCTCCAAAGAAGCCTCAGATCAGAGAACAAGGCCTACCTGAAGGTTCCCAGAGCAAAACGTGTGCAAGAACAGGGAAAATCTTTCCCAGTCAAGGCTGCAAACTACTGGAACAAATTACCTCCAGCTCTACGGCAGGAAGAGAACTACCTATGTTTCAGAAAACTTCTGAAAACTCATCTTTTCCAGTGAAAAATTTGTATCATACATGTATGCCGAGGAAAGAATAAATCACTCTTGCATAACGGATTAACTTGGATTTTCCCCACGGCCTGATGCCCGTGGTTTACCGGCGCGTTATAAACCCAAATACAATACAATGCAATACAACAGTCACCACAATGTACTCACATTACACTGTCTCCGGCACCCCTATGCCCTTTCATTCACATACTATTGTCTTACCCACTTCCACTCAGAAAGTATTGTGTCATTGCCAACCTAACCACAAACTACTCACAACAGTGCCCATACTACAAGCAATCTGCACATAGCACACTAACCAACCATATATAAGTTGCCCTTCAACCATACCCTCTACCATACTGAGAGATGCAGAGTCCACAATACATTAGTACCATTGTTCTGCTCAACGCCTAGACTCTTGGCAGACCAGGCACCCAATAGTCTAGCCCTTGCACACACCCACCCCAACATAATGCCACCATACATGTCACCATTTCACCAACTAACACAATCCAAATACACAACACTCCCACCAGCACTCCTACCCAACCTCTGCACTGCCATTCAGCTATCCAGTAGAAAATTGCAACATTTAAAATATTGTAAAAAATAAAACATTGTCTCCTGCACCCCTGTGCACTGTCATTCACATACTACGGACGTAACGACTTCCATTCTCTAAGTATTGTGTCACTGCCAACCTACCCACATACTGTTCGCAACAGTAACCCTACTACAAACAATCTGCACACACCACACTATGCACACACCCCCCTGTTCCGGATACAGAATCTGACATGCATTGCTACCGTGGGTGCACTCAAGCCCTAGGCTCTTCAGTACATGGCCGCCGGCCTACGGCCTTTGGAATTCACCCAATAGTCTAATCCTTCAACAGACCCACCGATACACATGCACCCATGCATGCCACCATGTGCCCAACTATCGCTATCCATCCGCATTAAGGCAGCATTGATCAATTCTAGGTCTCTCACGGGCCATGCCCTTGACATGGCGGATCTTATCACTACTCATGACCTCGATCTCATAGCTGTTACTGAAACTTGGCTCCATGCGGCCTCAGGACCCCTTCTATCCCTTGCACTCCCTGAAGGATACACAATCATCAGAAATGAACGTAACACTGCTCAAACTAAAGGCAGAGGTATAGCTATTATCCACAAAACTGTGCTAAATCTCCGGCTCTCCACTCCTTGCCAATTCAAATCAGCAGAATCCCTCACAGCGAAGCTCGCCATCTCTCCTAACCAGACTATCACCAACCACATCATATCCAGACCCCCTGGCCCCATATCTACCTTTACTGAGGATCTCGCCCACACCCTATCTGAAAACACCAAGGCTACCTCACAAATCATCGTACTAGGTGATTTCAATTTAGGCCTCTCTGACCCTAACAATGCATCGGCCCATGATGTCAACAGCTTACTACTCAATCTAGGCTTCACACAACATGTCACCGCACCTACTCACTCTAAGGGCAGAATCCTAGATTGGATAGCTGACCTTAACTGTGATTCTAAGGTCAACTCCAACTTACCATGTGCCTGGACGGACCATCACCTTATCACATTTAGCATCCCCACTAAAATCACTTACCCCATCCCTAACATAGCACCTGCCACGTCCACTAGGAACAAGCGCAACATAACGTGTGCTAAACTTATCCCACTCATCCTCCCCGCCCTCAATGATCTTGCCTCTGCATGTTCGGACCCTACTGTTCTGGTCGACACTTACAACCAGACTATGCTAAAGGCACTTGATCTTATCGCTCCCTCAAAACTACGGAAACCTAAACCCCGGGCTCACCTTAACACCTGGTTCACGCCTCAGCTGAGAACCCTACGTAAGGAAAAAAGGACCCTTGAAACTCGTTGGAGAAGCCACCCCACGGAATCCAATAAAGCAAGCATGGCTCTAGCCACTTTAAATTACAAAGAAGCCATACTGGCTGCTAAAAACGAAAAATACAATAAACATATTGAACAGGCGCAATCCAACACCAAGGAGCTATTAAAAATTTTAAAGGAACTGGAATCTCCTGCTACTCCTCCAGACACCTGCTCCAAAGACAATGCTTGGTGCACAAACATCCAAGAGGCTCTCTTGGGAAAAATGACTATGCTCCAAACCAAAATCAATGAGAAAAAAAAACAGTCTACACTCCTTTATAGAACACCTTGCCCCTCAGGCTAACTACAAACCGAATACTGCACCTCAGCAACCCTTCTGCTTCTCACCCCTCTCTATTTCTGAAGTTGAACACATCATTAACAGTCTTAAGCCCTCTAACTGTCAGGGTGACTCTTGCCCTCTGCCACTATTATCAAGGAGGCCTCACATCACTACACCCATAAACTCCTCCTTCAAGTCGGGGATCGTCCCTGACAACCTCAAGGATGCCTGGGTTATTCCTTTACTGAAAAAAACCTACCTTGGACGCTAACACTCCTACCAACTACAGACCTATCACCACGGTGCCATTTCTTTTAAAAACTCTCGATCGAGCGGCATACCTGCAGATCCAAGATTATCTTGAATCCAACAACCTTCTGGGTCTTAGGCAATCGGGCTTTCGCCCTCGCCATGGCACAGAAACTGCGTTACTAGATTTCAAAACACAAATAGAAGACTTAAAAGATAAGGGAAAACTGGCTCTCTTACTCCTTCTAGACCTCTCCGCAGCTTTCGATTTAGTCATTCATCAAATCCTCTGCCACCACCTTAAATCAGCGGCTAACTTCTCGGAGAAAGCCACAGCTTGGATTACATCATTCCTGGACAATAGTTCTATGAGGGTCTTCTCTCCCTCTGCCACTGCTGAACCTTCCCCTATCACATGTGGTGTCCCCCAAGGGTCATGTGTGTCCCCTACACTCTACAACATTTTCACAAAACCTCTATTTGACATAATGGACCGTATGGGCGTCACGTACACCAACTACGCTGACGATACCCAAATACTTATTCCCATCACGGGTGACCACAATATTGACTCCCTAGCTATCAACACCATTTATCAAGTCATCCAGGCCTGGATGGCGTAGCATGAACTGTGTTTAAATGACGAGAAGACTGAAATCCTCATTTTAGGTTCACCACAAAAACTCAATAAACTTGACTCCTCATTCAAGTCCTTCAGCATCGATGGTAACTCCATCAAAGTGGCCAAGGACACCAATACATTTGGTATTTATCTTTATTCCACCCTCTCCCTATCCAGACAAACTAATGCAGTCTCTTCAGCCACATCTTACACATGCAAGCTTATCCCAGCTTACCACCCTTTTCTGTCTCCTGCCAATTGCACATCTCTAGCCAGGACTCTTGTCCTCTCCAAAATCGATTACTGCAATGCCCTGTATCTGGGCACTAACCAATGCAATATCAGAAAACTTCAAATCATCCAAAACAACGCTATTAGAATGGCCCTGAACATTCCTAGAACTGCACATATCTCTGAATTCAGACAGAGCCTTCGCTGGCTCTCAGTTACCCAAAGGGTCTCTCTTAAAGCCTTGGCACTCACACATAAAAGTATCGCTAACCTAGCACCCAGCTACCTTTCCAACAGGTTCACCTCGCACTCAGCTGCGAGACCTCTCAGAAGCGCACACACTAATTGCCTTGCCATCCCACAGTTCAACCTCCAAAAATCTGGAGGTCGCAGTTTCCCTGTCCTAGCAGCCAAGCTGTGGAACACACTACCCAACCCACTCAGAGCTGAACCTTCCTTCACTGCCTTCAAGCGTAATGCCAAAGCTTGGCTATCCACCCTCAACTAAGGATGACTATTGACTGTAACAATATTCTATGACACCACAGGCTATTTTTATGTCCCTGCCATTGCATTCTGCCCCATCCTGTAAATTGTATACCTTCGATTATGTCACTTGTATATTGTAAATTGTATACCTTTGATTATATCACATGTATATTTTGTATATTCTAAATGTAAATACTTCTATGTAAGCTGACTGTAACTAAATTATGCGCCCGGTTGCCCTCGGGCCTTGTGCGCTATACAAATAAACAAAATACAATACAAAAATACAAATACATAGCATAGGCATCTGCGCTCTCACGCAGCCTATGCCATGTGCAATTCACTCCCCTTCTGAAATTCGCCTGCCACCCCTCACAACGGAAAGAGGTCGCCAAAACAGGTCAGGCACAAGCTAACGGGCCTTACGACAGCTTTCTACAATCACCACACAAAGTAGTCAGCTACTTTGGAAGAAAGCCGCATTTCTACACCCAATGATGTCATTGTTGCAGAAGAACATTCCAGCTTTGCTAAAAAAAGTAGCAATTTTTCCATTGATGGTACATTTTTAGCCCTCTGGGTGGGAAGAAACTCCAATCCAACAGGCCACACATTCTTCTTGGCGGTATATATGAGAATAGAATTTTCGCAGTGGGAAAGAAACACCTCACTGCTGTCAACAATCTCTTCAGTTGATGCATCACATATGAAGAAGAGGCGCGACCCACATGCTGAGCTCCGTAGTGTAGCACAACAAGATGAAAAGGCCCGAAAGTGACGACTTCTTTGCAAAGGTCAATGAAATTGCAGATGCTGAAAGCGCACCACAATGCCTCCACTCCTTCCAACCCGAAATTGCCATCCAAGTCTTTTTCCTAGGCATACCTGTGCAAATCTACCACAAAGCCATCACCCAGTAACAGCACTCTCCCTCTCTCCATTTCTACCAGTCTCAGTGCACGAAGTACAGTAACAATTTGTTACCGCCCCTTCCTGTGAGGCGGAACCTAAGAAGCTAATTGGATAATCCTGACAGGCACAATCACATACTACGGACGTACCGACTTCCATTCACTAAGTATTGTGTCACTGCCAACCTACCCACATACTGTTCGCAACAGTAACCCTACTCCAAACAATCTGCACACACCACACTATGCACACACCGCCCTCTACCGGATACAGAGTCTGACATGCATTGCTACGGTGGGTGCACACACGCCCTAGCCTCTTCAGTGCATGGCAGCCGGCCTTCGGCATTCACCCAATAGTCTAATCCTTCAACAGACCCACCGATACATCATGCACACATGCATGCCACCATGTGTCCAACTATCGCTATCCATCCACATGGCATCCACATCGCTCCCACCCAGCCTATGCCATGTGCAATTCACTACCCTTCTGAAATTCGCCTACCACCCCTCACAACGGAAAGTGGTCGGCGAAACAGGTCACGGCACAAGCTATGGGCCCATTACGACATCTGTCTACAATCACCACACAAAGTAGTTGGCTGTCTACGTACCCGCGAATTGACGCAATACGCACTAATACTGCAGCCACTCCTCCATCTTCTTCCCTCTATTTACATATGTCACATTGACCACTTCTCACTCTCCCACTCTTTCCCTCCCTTCTTGCGGCCAACACGTGGTGTACGGTATATTTTACAGACCCTTCTTCCGGCGCAATGTCCTCCGATACACCATGGCGGAGTTTCCCAAAGTCTTTGACGCACAGCATGCTTCACTCCAGCCAACCAGCGGCCGCGTCCAATGTTCGCTGACATCACGGGGCGCCGCAGGCCAATGAGACTTCAGTCCGCGGAGCTAACAGATATCACATATTTTTTGGGACGTACATTTCAGTAATTTGCAACAAAAGTACTGGTCGGATTTCCACCAAACACACACAAAAGCACGCTTTCTGACCCAAGCCCCCGCTCCTGCCACAAATTTGGTGAAAATCCGTCCAGCCATTCAGTCTATGGGAAAAAATATTGGGACCCCCCTATAAGTTTGCCCCCCTGCACGAAACCTCACCCAACTTGGCGAAAACATTCAGAGCCGGCCTTATACTTTTTTTTTTGCAAAGTTTGGTGAGGATTCCTCCAGTGGGAGCAAAGTTATAAGTTGCCAAAAAAGTGCTCTTCCTATGAGTTTAGCAACTTAACCATAACTACACGGCTGCTACCGCGGGCCATGTTATATATATATAGCTAGTGCAACTTAACCATAACGTCCCTTTAACTAAGTTTTTTCGTTGAATTTCATAGGTTTTTATTAGTGCAACTTAACCATAAAGTTCCTCTAACAAAGTGTTTTTTATTGAATTGTATAAGTTTTCATTGGTGCAATTTAACAATAATGTCCCTTTAACAACGTTTTTTCACTGAATTTCATAGGTTGTTAGTAGCGCAACTTAACCGTAACATCCCTTAATCACATTTGTTACCCTGACTATAGATATAGATGTCATGAATTTGATAGGTTTTTACTAGGATACCTTTAGTCTATATAGATATACCATACAACATACTTAACCCCCTGTCCCATGCTAGTGGCTGCAATGTCCGCGGACCATGCAAATGTCCGCGGACGGACTCAGTAAACATCAACACTGTCCGAAATCTCAGGGGTTATCTTAAATTGTTGTATCATACAACAAACACACTGAACATGTTCAAAGAGCAGCATATAAATAAATTACATTAAAAAATAAATAAGAATTACAAACTATATATGTAAGACACCAACAGTCCAATTACATAGCATATAAAATATAATGGAACATACCAAAACAAAATAACATATGCCTCCAGCAGAATTACCTCACTGATGCTTTATACAGAAAGTGCACAGCAAATATCAACAGCACACCTACAAAGCAGTAACAGCAAAACTGAAAAACAAACTGGTAAGTACACTACATTAATTCCTATAGTTATAAACATTCTTTAGTAGGATATACTAATAAATAATGTATCTTTTTTTTTTTACACAGAAATGGCTGAAAACAGTGATACTAATGGTAGACACTACAGTTTTCAAAGTAAGCCAAATAATACACATTATTTCACATGTACCTAATACATTTTTTTTTCCTTAACAGTACATACAGAAAATAAGAATAATACTCAAACAGTACATCATGTACTAGTGGAACAACAAACAGACACTGTGGAAAATGGAAAATTATTGACAGCATTTAGAAGAACACATGGATCAATGTATGACCAATTTCATTATTTTGAAGACCTTTGTAGAAAACCATATCAAGGATAAAATTAAATATCACTGTCCTATGGGCACCTGTACCCCTTCTCCATGCCCCAATCAACCATCCCCAAAAATTCACCATCACCAAAAAAGTTATGATGTGACCTCAATCCCTTCCTACCCTACCACCCTACATGCAGAAAATCCTAATTCCCCTGTATATGTCTCCATTTCTGCTACCCCCTCTCTTTCATAATTTCTATATTTTTGTATATTAATAAAGTATTATGTATACTGTTCCTATATGTGTCAGTGTTTTTGTTTTTTTAAACAGCCATTTGCAACTATGCCTGTTCGTACTTTCCGCAATCAAAATGGTGGTGTCCGTAGGACACATAACCTGTCCGCCTGTCAGTATTTATCCAAAATGGGGGTGTCCTAAGGACACTATGCCTGTTTGTACTGTCCGAAATCAAAATGGGGGTGTCCCTAGAATACATATCCTGTCCGCCTGTCCATAATTAACCAAAATGGGGGTGTCCTAAGCAAAGTATTGACCCACCTTTAATTAGTTTGGGGACCCGAACTCTGTCCGGCAGACACTTGTGCGCATGCGCATCCCACCCTCGGCATCCTACGAACATTGTGCCTGTCCGTAACTGTCTGCCGCACTTTTAATTAGTTAGGGGACGCAAACCCTGTCTGTAGAACACACGTGCGCATGCATACAACCGATCCCACGGAATAGGTGTCCTACGGACAACGTCCCATTCGCGAACATGTCCGCGATGTCATCATGTGACTGCACCCTCGCTGAGCGTAGGCCCTTGTCCGCGAGCACAGTATGGGCCCGGACACTAAAAAAGTGCTTTTCTGAGCAATCCAAGGTGTTTTACTGTGAAACTTCACCCTTGCACATGTACCAGGCCATGTCCCTAGCCAGCTGGATACTTTTTGGAACTTTTTGAGCCCTTTTTGGTGTTCAAAGTGTTCGCGGACAGCCGCGCTGTCAGCAAAGCGCCCTCCACCACCCCTATAAAAGGCCAAACCCTAAAGCTGCTCCTCATTCTGTTTTTGGCTACCAGAGAGAGCATTGCTCAATATTGGTGAGCCCGTCTGCGCCTGTCCGTGCCGGGAAGGGACGGAAGGGTGCCCTGGATAGAGGCTTCTTACTCTCCCTGGCACCTGCTGATACCATTTGGCCAGCTGGTTGCAGTTACTCTACTCTATCCTCAGACCTTCCCCCTACTATTAAGGATGATTACATGGAGCCCATAAAAGATGCCCCTACCCTATGTTTATTAAATACCAGATCCCTCCCGGCCCATACTGGCGAGGTCTGGGACCTGCTAACTAGCAGAAAACAGGATTTTCTGTGTTTAACGGAAACTTGGCTTACGCTGAGCTCGGCATCTGCTGTAGTTCAAGCCATTCCCCCTTCTTATCTCATCATTCACCGCTCCTGAAATGGGGTGGAGGGGTTGCAGTTATTTTTAATGAGAAGTACACCGTTATTGAGCTACCATGCCCTCACACACTTAGCATGGAAGCTCTCTTTATTCGGTGTACTATCACGCCCTCCCGGATTATTCATCATTTACTCCTTTACCGCCCTACGGGCCCTATAGGATCCTTTGGCAAATCCTAGCTGACCTCATAGCAAACTCGAACCTACAATTTTCTAACCTCATAATCCTAGGCGATTTCAACTTGCATGCTAATATGCCTAACTCTGCTGAAATTATGTCTTTTTTTGATAGCCTTTCAGATTTACACCTACATCAACTGGTTCAAGCTACAACCCATATACATGGCAATACCCTCGACTTAGTATTTGCTAAAGACTTGTTGTGCCCTGGTTCGATTGCGCCAGTGACATGGTCTGACCATTATCTGGTTTCTTGCTCTTTTCTACCTACTATCTCCCTTTGCAATCTTCCACCCCCCAAGAGGCTACTACGCTCTTGGCGCTTAGTCGACCCGAAGGCACATAGTGCCCATATTATTTCTAACTGCACCTCTTTGAATCCACTATCCTTGACCTCACTTTCCCATTCTCTGACGACTGCAGCTGATCACTATGCTCCATTAAAACTAACTCGAGGTCGCAGACTAACCTCTCAACCCTGGTTCACGGACCAGCTCAAAATGGCGTGCCTTCAACTCAGACAAGCTGAACGTAAATGGAGGTCATGCTATAATCCCACGCTTAGAGACCTATATAAACGGAACTTTTCCATTTATCTGGCCAGCGTAAAACTGGCGAAATCCACCTTTTTTGCCCAGGAAATTGAACATGCGCTGTGCAAACCTAAAACTCTTTTCTCCATTGTGCACTCATTAGCTTTCTCGCAGACTCTTACCTCTATGGTTAAACCCTCTCAGGAGCTGTGCAATGACCTGGCCTCCTTCTTCACTACAAAAATTGCTGTTATTCGAGCTAACATCGCAAAATCTCTTGCTTTATTGCCTCTTGATTCCACTTGCTTTGTGCCTGCCCTCTCCACGGACACCTTTGCTAGTTGGTCTTTTTTCCCTCTATTCACCGAAGCAGAAGTTCTGGCAGCCATTTTAAAGATCAAATCCTCTTCCCCTAAGGATGCCATTCCTGCTGCTATTATGAAAACGATTGGCCCTGACATCTTGACTGATATCACGTTGGCGATAAATAACTCATGCCAGACCGGACTGGTCCCCTCGGAGCTGAAATCGGCGAGGGTCATTCCCCTCCTTAAGAAGCCCTTCCTGGACCCTACTATCCCGGATAATTTCCGTCCTATCTCTCTCCTCCCTTTCCTAGCTAAACTTTTGGAATCTTTGGTCACTCCCCTTTTGTCTTTTCTGGAATCCTCTAAAATCGTTAATCATGCCCAGGCTGGTTTTAGTTCAGGTAGAGGTACTGAAAGTGTCCTCGTCTCTGTACAGGATGACATGTCCAGACTTTTCGATGCAGGCAGAGGTGGGGCTTTGATCCTATTAGATCTTTCGGCCGCATTTGACACAGTGGACCACTCCATCCTCCTCTCCTGTCTTTCACAGATTGGGATATCTGGCTCTGTGCTCGCCTGGTTTACTTCTTTTCTTTCTGATCGCACACAGACCCTCGCTATGCCACCTTTCCTCTCTGTTCCCTGTCCCCTCACCTGTGGGGTCCCTCAGGGATCCTCTCTATCGCCAATTTTGTTCAATATATATATATGGGCCCTGATCTGCCTCATCCATTCTTATGGGCTTAATTGTTACTCATACGCGGATGATACACAAACTGCAATTTCAGCCTGCCTTCATGATTGTCTAAAGGCAGTTGGGCTATGAATGGACCAAAATTGGCTAAAGTTAAATGGGGATAAGACAGAGGTATTGTTGGTAGGATGCCCTCCCAACCCACTACTCTGCACCCCTGCTTTTTGGCCTCTCTTCCTTGGCCTCTTACCTGGTCCAGTCAGTAAAGTAAAGAACCTAGGGGTTATCCTCTCCGCCTCTTTGTCTATGGCTAACTAGGTTACGGCCGTGTGTCAGTCCACCCATCATCAGATCCGAGTCCTTAAGAGGGTCATGCCGATGATCCCCGCAGCCCTCCGCCCTCCTGTGGTGGCTGCGTTAGTCCTCTCACGGTTGGACTATTGTAACTCGCTGTACTTGTCACAACCGATCAGTCTTATCTATCGCCTTCAGCGTATGCAGAATCTTGCAGCTAGGTTAGACACTGGTTCTCCCTATGGGGCTCACATCATGCCAGTGCTACGCCAACTTCACTGGCTTCCGGTGAAGTAGCGAATTCATTTTAAGTCACTGTGCATCGTCCACCAGGCAATTCACGCTCAGGGAGCCGAATTCTTACAGTCTAAATTTGTTCGATACATTCTGGATCGGGACCTCCGTTCCACTAACTCCAACCGCCTTATTGTTCCTAGAGTTAATCGGGAAAGGCTTGACGGCAGAGCGTTTTCTATTGCCGCGCCCAAACTCTGGAACAGCCTCCCCCCATCACTTAAAGCTACTGCGGACCACCTTGGTTTTAGAAGAGCTCTGAAAACCTATCTATTTTAATTTCTGGTGTCTCCATTGGCCTCTTCTTGACCGAGCAGCTTCCTTCTTAGCGCCATGATGCCTTTGGGCGACTGTGCGCTTTATAAATTGTAATAACATAACATAACATTGCATTGGCTGCTGACCTCTGCCTGCTGTGCTGTGTGTGCGCTGTGTCTGCTGTGCCATTCCTCTGCCTGCTGTGCTACATCCCAGATGGCAACCGTGACTTCCACCTCTGCAACTGCCTCAGCACCACCCCCACCCCCTCCACCACCACCACCTTCCCAAGGGCCTGGAGAGGGGAACAGGTGTGTAGATGTAGAGAGGGATGAAGAGGAAGACAAGGATGAGGTAGTGGAAGTCCCCATTACTGCCAGCCAGCGTGAGTCTTGGGTGTGGAGGCTCTTTGCCACCGTTGGAAGGGTACCCAAGGCACATGCAGAGAAGGTAAGCTGCACTGAGTGTGACTTAGTGCTCAGTCATGGCAAATCGGGTCTGTATAGCTACGGGACCACTTCCATGCGGCGACACCTAAGGTCTTTTCACAAGGCGGCAGTTCAAAGGGTTGTCCCCTTTGATCAAAGTAGTAGGTTGAGTTCCTCTACAACATGCTCCGTATCTGCTCCTGCTACCACAAGAGGCACTCCTGTGGGGCAGCACATCCCTGAACCAGCATCACAGGCCATACATGATGCAGTAGACCCTTACCTTTCGAGGGTCACAGTATTGTGTATGTACTGCAATGCGGTACTCTGCAGGGGGAGACACTTTGAAGTGCTTTTGAGGCTACGGTCTGGCAGCATGAGAAAGTCTGCCACCTACCTAAGTGAGGCCCACCCAACATCTTCCTCTATCCACCTGCCCTTTCTTATTCCCGTGGTGTGTGCCCCTTCCTTACCCTCCCTTGCTTCCTTTCAACACAAAACAAAAAAAGACTCTTTTCAGAGCCACCTTTCACAGTTTAAAAATAGAAGTGTCACTGAAATTCTGCAGGGCCCTCTGCATTTTTAGAAGTCCGCGGACAGTCTGCGGACATTAACATTTTTTGGGTATTGCAAAACCATTGCACTCTTCTCCGGGAGTAAGCGGTGGCTCTGAAAAGAGCCTTTTTGTGGGTTTTTTGTGTTTCAAAAAGTTCAAGTGGTCAACACTTACTGGAAAAAGGATTGCTGAACTTCCAAAAAGGGTTACAATGGATTTTGTATATTTCTCAGAAAAATCTGATTCCCAGCATTAGTAAGATGTACTCCATCTCTGCGAAAAATGTGTGTGCTACGAAACATAATATTTTCATTGTGAAAAGAGGACATCCCAACATCTCTCAAAAAAGCGCTGTTAGGCAGAATCCTGTCCAGTGCCCTTAGGGACCACTACACACAATTAATACTATAAGTGGTAATACAAGTTCACCTTTGGTACAAGCCTGTACTACACTGTTAAAGTGGTAGCAGTAGCGGAGCAGCCAGACTTATCTCAAGAGTAAATGAGCAGTAGTAGAGATTACACAAAAGACCACAATTACTGTGACTCAAGCAAACACTGACTCAAGGTTTCAAGTATAAAATATAAGTACATTTATTTTAAACCATCTATTCACGAAACACTTCACTTCTATAAATTCAAAATCACACGTAAAATACACTACCCACAACCAATTCCACTTGTTCCAGCAAATTCAAGGTAAGTACATTAGGATTTGACAGCCCGGTGTTGCGATACTAACGCGTACCCGCGGATAGAAATGCTCACTAAGTTAAAACACACTTTGTACTTTAGAATTTCAAACAAGGGAAAGGTGGAACAAATCACAGGCAATATGTTTTTCAAGGCAAGGGAATCAAAGAACTCGTTCAAAGATACAGATTAAAGTCAATAGGCCTGTGCTAGTGTCAATGGAGCAGATGCTCAGTTGCCGAGGATCACACGTTGAACAGTTCGAGAATCGAGATGCCAAGAGTACTTAAATATTGTCAGATGGAAGGAAAAGTTATGAGAGGGAAGGAAGAAAGAACACATCTTCGTGGAGGACAAGGGTTCACCCCGATTCCGGACGGTCGGATGGAGAGAACGACCGAATGTGCACAGTACCTTATTTCGTTGGAGAAAAGCTGGTGCCACAGTAGTTCCTGATTGTTCCTGCAGACTCACGGTTCCTGCGTCTTCAGTCGTGGGGACAAGAAGGAGGACATCTGGAGCGATCTGCACTACCCAGGGATGAGGCCAGCAGCAGCGAAAAAGACAACGATGAATAAAAGGTACGCTCTTTTAAATTGGGAGAGGGCTCTTCTGATGGCTATCCGGACCACTACGGCACAGCAGTGATTTCGACCCAGGAGAGGATTCTCTGACTGAAGAAAAGATGAGCTGGTTGATCCCACCAGGCTCAAGGGAAGAAGACTCCGGACTGGATCTTCTCTTGTCGTTGAAGGGTAGATAGCTCAGGACTGCAGCAGGGCTTCACCGGGACTCGGGGTTGCAGCAGCCGTCTTCTTTACCGCTTCTCTTTGGTTCCTTGCAGTTCCAGTGGTGACTCTGACTTCTAGCCCAAGAGTCCTGCCTTTTATGCCAAACTCCCCCATTCACACAGCCTGGCTGTCAATCACTCAGCATGGGGGTTGTCCAGCCCGGACAACCACCTTGGCCAATCAACACAAAGTGCGACTTGGGTCTCCAAGGAGACCCTGTGCAAGGGGTGACTACACCCCTCCCTCACATTCAGCCCACCTAGACACCCAGATGCCAAAGGAGGGCTTCTGGTCAGAAGTCCGCCAAAGGTCGGCGAACAAAGGAGGCAAAACCTGGTTTGCCGCGCAAAGAAAGACCCAAGAAGGATGTTAACAAAAAGAAATGGCGATTAAACCCAACCCGAGCTGAAATAAAAAGTATTTGGGCTAGCGGGTTTAAAGTTTGAGGCTACTAAAATAGCCTAAAACAATACCACGTTATGTAATATAATTGCGGTAGGAAAATTAGTGTAGATACCATTGCCACCAGCCAAGTCTTAATGTTAAAGGAGCGAAACAATGCTCCGAGAGGCACAGATAAAAAGGGCTAAGAGTTAACCCTTTCCAATACTCCATGTAAAATGGGGTGTACTGGATCTATGTAAAGTTAATGGCAACTTTACCTTTTCGGCGGGACGGTAGTCAGCCTCAAAAATTGAGTCGGTGGGAAGTCTTAAAGACAACCCTGTGTCACTGCACTGAAGGTGCTGTGTAACACACAAAAGAGTGGGGCTACTGAAGTGGTGTACTCAGAGTCCACAATCACAAAAAAAGAGGAAATACACATGGCAAAACACAGGTAAGAGTGGGGGAAAAGCTCACACTCTTACCAAGTGGAAAAAATAAACTCCAGAAATCCAGCAAAGCTGCTGAGGGACTCACTAGGTTAGGGAAATTAGCCATAGAATGAGAATTCTCCCTAACAAACGCAAACAGCCTTGTTGACATTGCGCCTCGCTTTCTCCATTTGTGGACCAAATGAAGAAGAACGCAGCCACATTTGTCTCTGCGCAATATGAGAAAAAATTACTCTGGAGTTTGGAAACATGTCCATGACTTTCCCAATTCCTTCTTTTCATTGCAAACTGCAAGGAGATTCTAGACACATGTCCTAAATGTTTCCCTCCACAATGAATAATAATAATGTCTGGATGACAGTGTGCCATCAAATTAGCACAAAAAGGAACCAAATCCAGCCACTTCATTCTGCGCACTCCATGCCAGTGCACATGTACATGAGAGAATCCAAGATGTGCAGCCACTCCACAGCGCTTTGCATGCACCTCAAACCAATTTATCCATGAGTCGCCCAAAATCCAGACACTCGGCCTTCTGCAAGACACAGCCATAGCTATCTGCTCTACTCTCAGGAAACAGACTTTCTGCCAAAGACCCTCCTTACACATCATACCCAGTAAACCTTAATGACCAATCCCTTGGCCTGAATAGTCTCATTTGCATGCCTCTCAGCCTCAAAATCCCTTTATGTAACACGTGTGAACCGCAGACAGCCGTGGTGTCCGCGGACAGATCGCGAAATCTGAGAGTGGGGAATGAAAATTTAAATAGTGTTCTCCACTTCCCCTTTGATGGTGGCTCTGAAAAGAGCTTTTTTTTAAAGTGCTTCAAAAAAACACCTTTAATTTTGTTATTATTTTTTTCACTTATTTTCTTCCTGATGTCTTCACATTATCCTCTGTAAAGCATTCCTTATATTTTCAAATAACATAGCATTTGCCAATATGGATAAATAAATTCCATCTGCTTTGAAATAGTCACTATTAACAAAATCAATATTGTCATTGTTACAAGACAACATCACAGCTCTAAACAAGAAAGCAGCCATCCCTCTGTTAACCAAACACCTTGCACCATTTTGCTGAGGACAAAAAACAATACAATTGTCCCATACTACCCTATTTTATTTATTTATTTATTTATTGATTTATTTCTACCGGGCCGGAGCCCGCAGGCAACATTTCAGAAAAAATCACCTTGGCATTTGGAAGCACCACCATCACTGCCTGAACCAAGTTTTCAAGAGCACTCAACAAACTAGGAGCACTAATGTATCCCACATGGAGAGCACCCCAGTGCAGTACCACTACATCTGGACTATTCCACATGGAGAAACACTTACAAACTCCAACCACTGCCTGCATATTGGAACCAGGCACAGTTGACCACAAAACCTCCACTCCTTCAAAACCAAAACTGGCAGCCGTATGTTTAGACATAGCATACCTCTCTAAAACATTTACAAACAGATCTCCAACTACCAACACCCTCACTTTCTTCACCTCTGCCATCTTCACTACACACACACACACACCCTCTCTTCCTGCAAAGAACAACTTCAACAACTAATTGGCTAATCATCACAGTCCCCTTTCCATGCTGGATATGCTGAGAAACCCCGGATTTGGCACGCCCTGTCCGCAAACAGCTGCACTGTCCGCAGACCCCGCAACACAGGGGCAGCCCTTTTTCCCTTTCCACATCACTGTCTGCACCACTCTCTCGTTGGATACACATAAGCAGTCATACAAACATCCACCAAACACATCCAAGAACACTACATCTAACTATGTCATCACAATTCAGCACTTTACAAGTGTCCTGTGATTGCAAAGCACCTACAGCTAAAACTACTGTACAACTCTTCAAGATGTCTCCTTCCAGATTCAACTACATCTTTATACATCAATACAAACTACAGGTATAAATATTTTGTGTACAGTAAATTTGCAACTCTTTTGTAAATGCATAGGAACAGGGTACCTGCCATTCACCCTGCATAATCTGCAAAAAAGGCATACTCTAATTTCTCCCATCTCCTATAATCAAGTTCACTTACAAATCTGTCTGCTTTCCACATTTTTATTTACCCATATTACTCATTGCAATGTCCAACCTATAATTCTCTTATTTCCTTCTTTCATTTTCACAACCACTTACCCCTTAACATACTATTATACATTCCTAGAATGCACACAAAACAGGAGACCAGCTTATATCTTACAAAAGCATTAAAAGTACATAAAATGTATGTATTTAAACAGAATGCCTGACACGTGCCGTACTTGCAAAACCAAACAAATACAAGTGTAATTTTAGAACATTGCTAATAGGAATTTGGATAACAAAGTCAAAGAACTGAAAGGTTTCCAGCACTCATGTAGCAAGCATCTAAGCACCAAAAAAATTAATGGAATTCCACACACAAAAACATTCTCCTTTTCAATCTGTACACCTTTCCAAGCTTTCTTTCTCGCCCTACTACAACTTCCACTAATCCATTACCACACTAAACAGTGCAACAGGAACACACACTTTCAAAAGTGCACCTCATAGGACACAACTATAAATACTCCACTAACCCCCTTAGTAATGATACTGATCCTCCAAAAGCCCCATTCATATACAAAGCTATGCAATTTAAAACATACAGTATCTCTTCCTAGAAAGAAATCCTTCTGCAAATGTAACTAATCTATTCTTCAAGTGAAATTACTGTGCCATTAACACACATATGTACTAACTTTCTTCTTTCACAATTGCAGTTAAGACCACACTCCTGAAAACTAGTAGTGTCTGAAGTACAAGACAGAACCCAGAAGAAACCTACTCTTTGCATCCAACAAAGTAAGTGCAATACTGTCGTAGTGTTCTAACTGTTACTCAAACACTGTAGTATACTAGTGTAGAACAAACAATTGTATCAACCCTACAGCATTAGATTCAGTATTACTGATTGCACCTCAGCAGGTGCACATTTTGTATTGTCATCTGAACACCAGTATAGTAACACACAAATACGAGAATAGCCTTCCCAACCTGGAGTAACATCCCATTACACAATCACACACCTCTACATACATGCCTACCATCATACTCAGACACTCATGCACAATGCACACATACATTGCACAGCGTCCCAACCCACACTTTCTTTTTTCTCCAACAGACACCAAAGAATGCCTACCAAAAAGCAACTCCGTAGAAAGCAACGCAGAAATAGAGCAAAATAAAGTGTACAAAATAAGCATCCACCTCTAGCAGAATTTATACAAAAAGTTCAAACAAAACAGCTAATACAGTCACTAAGCGAAACTAAAGCAGCTTGCAGTTAAGACACTTTGACTCCTCTTTCAAAATGTAAAACTAAACAGAAAGGTATTAAAAAGACTGCAGCGACCACTAGTGCTAACACTGCACCTATACATCTTGATGCAGCCACAAGTAAGCATACCAAAACAATCATTTTACAAAAAATGTTCTGCCAAAGAGTCTTCCAGAACCTTATAAAAACTGGAGAGAAATCATGCTCAACCCTTAAACCCTACTGCAGAAAACTACTCCTGGAGCTCTCATAGACAGTGCAATCCTTCTCAAAAGGAAATTATTTATATTAGTTTTGAACAGAATGAAACCACTACCAAAACTAACTACTAAACTACAACAAGAACTTCTCAACAGATGGAATATCAACAAAGATAGCTTCACAAACATCTGTGCAGGTGAGTGGAGTCACACCACCAGCACAGAACCATATTGCAATGAAGAAGCATACAAACAAAAGCAAACAAACCCAATTGTCATACACAGCAGTGGACGAGGATATGAAAAGGTTCATAATACCATCATGGAGCAAGAAATGCTGCTCACACAAATATCTCCAGCAAACTAAGCATTAACTCTCCATTCCACTGAACCAGGGACGTCATTTGGGGGTCGCCAGAGGTTGCAAGTGTGACCTCTGAGGTCTCCCGTGCAACCTCTGTGGTCTCCCTTGCGACCTCTAAAAAATAAAAAAAATAAAAATATTCTTTATTTTTTTTCTTTTTGCAATTAAAGATCCTGGGCTGTGGCCAGGCACCATGTGGCTCTTAAATTCTGGAGTGGCTAGATTTCTTGTTCAGACCCCCTAAAAAAAGAAGAACAATAAGAACATGAGGGCCACAAGTCTAACACTTTCAGCACTGAACCTAAATAAGAAAGAATATGAATGCCAAAAATGTGTCTTTCTGGAATTCTATACAATAATTGCTAGACTCAATAAAGGTTTATTTCAGGCACACTTCAGGGGGTGAGTCACTGATTTAGTCTGTTCTCAAACGCCTCAACTCAACCTTTCATCCTTCTGAGGTCGATAAATGAGTACCAAAACAGGTTGGGTGATATTGGGTGTATATTTCTTCTATGTAGAGCTCTTTAAGCGTAAGTGCTATATAATAACACATCATTATCATTTGGTCATGGACGTCTGCTTGCATTCACAGTAATTTGGTAATATTGGCCTATACACACTGATCTTAATGATACATATGGCGATCCATTCAGGTATGAAATGTACATCACATTATAGTGATATCGTAACCATATTTTTCATAGTGTACAATGCTATGTGATGCCACTTCCTGTTTTGTCAATGGGTGAAAGGTCGTGTTCCATCGCTTCCCGTGATATCACTTCGGGGTGGGGTCAAATGACATCACTTCCTGTGATGTCATCAGGGGGTCAAGGGTCATGTGATGTCACTTCCGCTATCCCTGGCATTTTGGTGAAATGACATCCCTGCACTGAACCAATGCGTCCAGTCTACAAATGGCCATGCACATCAATGTGTAACATAGGCAAAAAATCTTTCACATATTTAGGCCAGTTCCTCAATCAGTATGTAAAAGGCAAACACAAATTGAAAATAAAACTATTACAAACTATGGACTCCTGTCCAGTGCAAAAATACACATGACTACAAGGACATTCATTAGCCTGCATTTCTGGACCTATTTGCAAAAGCACCTTCCACCATATCAAAATGATAGGAACACACCATTGAACTGTAAGAAATCTCGTTCATAAACTGCACTATGCCAAATGTTCTGCTTTAGCACTGGCCAATTTAAATAACATTCTTCTACATGGTACAGCCAAAGAACTACTCGAAGAAATAGAGCACATCCAGAGAAAATATTTTGGAAGTGAAAGCCACTTACAAGATTCAATATCTTTAGAACAGAGTAGCAACAATTTTATAAATGGCAACCTTCTACTACACACATAAAAAAGAAATACTAAAGTTTAAAAGCACATCTTCTGAAGTACCAAACCATATGTGTGTGTGTTGCTGCAGGACTTTTTATAAAAATAGCACAGAAAATGTAGACCTAATGTACAAAATAGAAGACAATGAAGATTCCAAGTGGTTCCAATTAGCTCTCTATTTTATAGCAGAAAACAAATACGAAATTACGAACCCCTTAATACTTTGCAGATACTGCACTACAAAACTTGACAACAACCAAATACCTTCACATGCTATCACTAATAGCTTAGAATTATTCCCACTACCAAAACCACTGCAACAACTTAACTTGTATGAGAGCATTATAATTCAAACAGTGCACCCATTTCAAGCAATAATGCGCCTTCAACCAAAAAAAGCAAAACTACCTCCCTCTGAATTACTGAAAGGCATTCATGGCAAAGTAGTTTACTTGCCATTAGATCTCAAAGAAAATGTACACACTCTGGGAGTGCAACGACCAATAGATCAATCTTTGATTAACCTAGTAAATGGCGTATGAATACAATGAATACTACAAAGAAATGGACATTGAAGAAAACATGAGGGAAACCACAGAAATAATTCAAGACTCGTCAGGAACTGGCCAATTTCAACTTCTAGATCCTACGACAGAATCCAATATTTTAGACCATTCTACATTTCACTCATTGCACCCTAAAGACACCATAGATGATGCAGTGGAAACTTACCAAATGCAGCTAGCCATAGGATCTCCAATCAGCATATGGGGAAAAAAGTGTAGAAGCACAAACCTTTCCTCTATTTTTCCTACTGGAAAAGGAGGAAGGTATGATGAATGACCCACACAAATAACAGCATCAGAATACCGCTCTTTACGTATGTTTTCTGAAAAATCCAGATTCAGACAAAATGTGGAATACATATTCCACCTTCTCTTTGAAAGTCAACTAGCAACTCTATGCTACAGAGTTGCACACACATTGAAATCAGGTACCGATTTTCAAAATATGTCTCCTATGCAATTACTCCAAAAAGTGCAAGAAAAAGATGAAGTTTTACAGTCAAGCATTACAAATCTTTTAGCAAACATGCGTGGTACAAAATAATACTGGTTCCAACGACACACAGAAGTATGCTGTATGATAAGAAACCTTGGTCCACCCACATGGTTTGTGACATTAAGTTGTGCAGAATATACATGGGAAGATTTGCACGATTTCCTACGCATAGCAAACAAAAACAAAACAAATATAGATATAAAAATACCAGGAGAACTCTGCTCTCTAGATCCTGTAAATGTATTAAGATATTTCCATCATTGCTTTATTGCCATGCTACACTTCATTTGTAATAAAACAGTGCCTCTCCTCAGAGAAGTGCAACACTTCTTTTGGAGAAAAGAATACCAAGCCAGAGGAGCACCACACATCCACATGCTTTTGTGGATTAAAGATGCTCCTAAATTTGGTCAGGACAGTGATGCCACTGTTTTGCAGTTCATTCAAAAATATGTCACCTGTGAAATCCCTGCACAAATTACACCTAGTGACCTACATGCACACATTTTTCAATTTCAAAGACACAAGTGTGGGAAGTATTGTCGGCACAAATATAAAAATAAAGGGAAATACTACACCAAGTGCCACTTTGGTTTCCCTAGATCAGTTCCAACAACATGTCAAGTGAACAGCATCATGTCTTCAGTTAGACATAGTGTCAAAGTTAAATTACCTAAGAACACATACTGCATAAAAAGAACAGAAGGATCAAAGTACATCAATGATTACAATGCAATCATTGCCCTTCTATGGAATGCAAATATAGTATAGGTTGATGATTTTTGTGGTTGTTGTTAGATCGCATACCGAGCATCGACCACACTTGTGGTGTTCCGATACGGGCGGTAAAGCCCGCACTGTGGTTTGATCTGTCTTCGATTTCTGTTCCTCTTTGTGTGTGTGAACTAGCATCTGCTTGAGATTGTTGGTTTTTTTAAAAGCAAATCTAGGTTTTGAAGGATGGAAGTCAGGAGTGTTTACCAAAGGACAGTGTTTCAAAACACTCTTTTTAATTACTGAACTTATCGGGTTGTATGTTCTCACACAAGTTATTCTCTCTTCCATATTCCTTGTCTGTTTCATCAGGCATGTTTCCCGTCTGGTGTTTCTGGCTCTCAGAAACACCAGACGGGAAACATGCCTGATGAAACAGACAAGGAATATGGAAGAAAAAATAACTTGTTTGAAACACTGGCCTTTGGTAAACACTCATGACTTCCATCCATCAAAACCTAGATTTGCTTTAAAAAAATTGTAAAGCGGCATGGGCAGTTTATGGCATAAGATGCCCGTGCAATCTATGGTATATAGGTAAAACGAAGTGACAAATACAGCAACACATCTGCGAGCATCGCTCTTGTCTGAAAAACAGTGTCTCAGATAAACCTCTTGTAGACCACTACCTAAAAAAAGCCTAAATACACAGAGTTTAAATGGTATGTGATCCAAACTGTAAAAGCTAAAGCAAGAGGTGGAGATCGAGATTTAGAATTAAAGAGACTTGAATAGAAATGGATCCAGAAAATGGATAGCGTAAAGGCATTGCCCAAGGCATTGCCAAAAGAGAACACATCTCGGAAGCCAGAAAACGAGCACACTGGCTCCCAATAAAAGAAAGGATCATCTTCAAAACGCTGACACTGACTCACAAGTGCTTTCACCTTACTGCCCCCGACTACCTCTCCCAAAGGATCCACCCTGTCTCTTCTACGAGGCCAACCAGATCACCATATACTAACATGCTTTCTGTGCCATTAGTAAAAAAAGCCAGAGCTGGCGGTTCTAGCTTCCCATATCTCGCACCCACTCACTGGAACGCCCTACCTCCTATAATCCGAGGTGAGGCCTCCCTTTGCACCTTCCGCAAATCCATAAAAACCATCTTATTCACATAAGATTCCTCGCACCAGTTGAATACATCTCTTATGTTCCAGTGCATAAACTGTTTTTAATGACCAACTGTACCAACCAAAAGAGCAGCTCTATGCCTGTTGAATACATAATGTACTGCTGAATGCCTCTTTGCCTGTAACTAAGCTCTTGCAAGTAACAGCGCCTCAATGCCCATGGGTTACTTGCGCGCTATATAAATTTAAATAAATAAAATGGTTTAAATTCAGCGATGGAATGGAGCTTATTTTTCTAGCAATACCATCAGTGCCTAGAAATATCTGCAGATATAGGTATCCATCCCCATACTTAATAAAAAAGCAGTATGTGAAACATGTGATGAAAGATAGGTGAAAGAATCAAAATGTAATATGTATGTATATAATTAGGGAACATCAGAAGATTTGAGTCCCTTTTCTATCTTTATGCGTTCAGCAGCATATACGGTAACTGTTACTGAAATGGGATTTGGCGCGACTGACACGTGGTTTGGAATCCATTGGGTGAATGCAAAGAGACGGAGTCTCCTTTCTATGCCCATAGTAGCATGACCAGTTACCGGCAGTGTGACGTGGCCCCGCGAAAATAAGACACGAGTGAAATCCCAGTCTGCGTCTGTTTTTGGCCCGAGTCACTACCTGAGAACAGGATGAGCACAATTTCTTGAACTAAAAAGAAGGTAAGATGACGTCCAGACTGCATCTGCCTGCGAGGGAAGGGGTGTCTACCTCAGTACTGGCAAGCAACGGGGGTTTTCAGACAAAATGATGTAAACAAGATAAGCTCTATAAAAATAATGTATTAAGTTTTGCTCCCTGAATGAGGAGTCTTCTAGCTCCACATATAAAATACCTGCTGGGTTGTTACCTAGCAAATTAGAAAAAAATATATTAATGCACAAATAAGTCCTCTGATTAATTAAATGTTATTGTGAAAACCTAGACAGAGACAAATGTCAAACGCTCTGCATAATAAAAGATCTAGCTAAGAGACTGCATAGCAGCATTTCTTTTAGCAATGGGAATAAGATTTTTTTCAGAATTTGTTCTGTTTCACAGACAGGCCACAATTTGTGATTATAAAACTGGGTTCTCCCAATCTTTTATCTCACGTGTAGGAACCACACAGGAGTCTACACTGCGAGAGATGAACAAAAACCGTTGTACATTTTCCAGGTAGGTGTTGTATTTACTAGCCTTATCTTATGGCATTACACCATCTATTAAATATAAGGGCCAATGTCTATAATAGACATTCTGTATGCTTATCCACCAGATACAAATTGCATGGCTCCAGTAAAAGGAACCCATTAAAAGAAGTCCCTGTTCCAAGTCTACTAAAAGAAAGGTTAGTAGAACATCCTCACCCTCCATAAGCAGTTTTTTATCCAACTGACACTGCTCACTCCACTGTCTCAGTGTTCTTATTTTTAAAAATAGGAGGAAATAAAGGGTTAGAAAATCTATCAATGATCAGAAGAAAAGATCATCATCTGTCCTGATGAAGGCCTCCGTAAAATCCTTTTCTAGGATGGGGTTTATTCTGCGCGTTTTGGCACGGGTATAGGCCGAAACGCGTTTACATAACATCCCAAAGATATATTTGTTTGAGAAATAATTTGCTCGCACTTAAAAAACTTTTGTGATGAGTTATCTGGTGAAAAGAACGAAAAATTATGACTAGATGTAAGAAAATCAAGTTCATAGATAACCCATTTGAAATATTTTTAGTCATGTTTTGTCATGTGATGTGTTTTGTATAATATGTTAAAGTAAAGAAAATTATTGGTATGAAATAAATTATTCTATATGTTGTTCTGACAGTAGCACAAGAATTTTGAGTCAGGGTGTTTACACAAGCAATTTTGAGCTTGATATGACCATCTATATGTCATAGAGTGTGTGGTTTGTACATTGTTAGACGGATAGGAGACAGGGGTAGTCTGTGTTTCACGTCCATGTTAGGACACTAGGCACAGTTAGTAGCCAAACGAGGTAAAGCTAAAATAATATACAGTCAAAATTTGAAAAAAGTAACCGCTGTCACCAGCTTGTCTTTGGGCGCACATTTCAAAGTAATTAAAAAAATCCCTTTGGGTGTAGTCTAGGGTAATTGAAAAGTAACCCCATTGTACTGCATTGGAAGATGCATTGTGCAATTTTAGAAAGTTACCGAAAATAGATAAGTAAAAATAAAAGGAAAACATAGTTTCACAGTACTGACAGCCTTAAGGACCGGCCAGTTTCCCCATAACAGATGAGCAAAAGGCCAGTGAGGTGAAATCTCTACACTGGCTTCCAGTGGCTGCAAGGATTAAGTTCAAAACCCTCTGCATTGTCCACAAGGCTTTCTGGGGCTTCAATACCTTCAACTCTCTCTTCCTAAATATCTTCCTTCTCGAGATCTTCTCTCATCCGCCTCCAATTCCCTCAGGGTCAGTCGCTTCACCAACCAACGAGGTGGTGGTAGATCTCTTTCCTCAGCTGGGGCCTCCCTCTGGAACAGCCTCTCTGCCTTCCTGAAGCTTGAGGAGCCCATCTCCGGTTCCGGAAGCACCTCAATACCTTCCTCTTTGCATCTGCTTTCTCTCCTCCTCTCCCCTCCTGAATTTCTGGCTAAACTGTACTGGTTACCTGGCCACCCTCTGATCTCGGGCCCAGGTGCCCTCCCCACCAGTTACACACCTTCACTGCCTCCCCGCAGCCCCCGCACTAGGGGACTGTTTTCTGTATCCCTAAAGTCCCCCACCAGCACTTGACACCTCCTGATGTCTGCATTTACCCCTGCACTTGCCACCAGCTGGCCCTACTTCTTATTGTTATTTATTCTATTACCTCATGTACTGAACTGTCCCCTTCCCACCTCCCACTCCGCACTTTTCCTCGTTCTCTTCCCCTTCCCCTGCACTTGCACGATCTGAATGACACTTGGCCTAGTAGGATCGCTGTCCCTGTCTTCCCTCTGTCCCCTCTCCCTTGTCGGCGTGTTATAAATGTCATATCAAATCATATCATATCATAATCTGAAGGCTTCACTTTACTGTAAAAAGTCAGGACAAAAGCAAAAGGTTTGGGGGTACATAGAATATGTAGGTAAGGTTGCTACAAAAGCAACATTTGCCTAACAGTCCCAGCGCTTCTTAGCCTGGTCCACTGTCCAAACTGTCACCCCCTCCACAATGATGCCAGCCATGATGCCCACCCAGATCTGTTGACGCCCACACGTTCCAAGCTGCTTATGCAGCATGAAGACGGCATCATAATTTGCCAGGACCAGGTCACCCAGGATGCCAACTTCTCCAGGGAATGGTACCAGTACTGCGACCGCATAAGGTCGGCTGGTACAAAAACAGCACCTTTACGCATTAAAAAAATGCCTACCCCCTCTTAGTCATGGCAATGGGGGTTGGGGGTTGCAGGAGTGTCCCCCACTTCTGTTAAAAGGAGAGCTGGGGACATGAAAGTGTAAAAAAGAAAAAGGACCCTGCGTAAGTGGGTGAGAACTGATGCTGCAGGGATTGAGGGAAATCGGCGGCACACTTTCGTCTGTGCCACTATTGAGGTAAGTGGCCGGGGGATTGGGGTAGGGGGATGCGGGCCACAGTGGTCTATCTGATCACTGCGCCTCGCCGTAATGGTCATCGACATTTTTGTCAGCGGAATTACGGGCGGCACAGTGATCACATAGATTCCTTCTCCAGCTGAGAAGTTGACAGCCCCCAGCCTCACCTTGTGGGTGCTTGTCGATGGTGCGGACATGGCGCACCTGTGGCTGGTGGGGTGAAGCTGGGCCCTGACTATGCATACTGTGGACCTGTGTTGGTGGTATAGAGAGGTGAAAGTCCTTAGTTGGCAGATGAGGTGGTCACAGTGCCTGACAGGAGTGGCACAGAGGAACAGGCCGTGGGGTAAAAGCAAGCACTCCAAGATCAGCAGCCTGTGATACACTACAGGCAGCAGGAAATGTTTAGCTTTGGATGCAAAATAAGGCTGGAGGAGGCAAGATATTGCAAAAGGGAGGAGCTACCGTGAGGCACATGTGTCTCCTCATCATGCACAAGGCAGCAGTGACGAAATCTCAGGAATGACGCCAAGCGCGCGAACAGTGCACTTAAGCGCATAACATTGAATATAACATGCTTTCCATTGTGTGCTTGGAGGCTGCGATATTTGGGGGTACGATGCAGACTTTCCTTGCGTGTGCAGATCCTGTGATATTTTGGGGGTATGACAACTTCCCATGCGCATTTTTGCCCTAGTGCAAACATTTTTTTAAATAATATAATGGAGTGACAAAAGGCCTGATTTAGAAAAATGTTTTCAATGTGACTTTCCCCATGTTAAAGCATATGTGTAAATCAGGCCCAAAATCAGTTTGCTCCATTTTGTATCCAGGGTCGGACTGGGACAAAAAAAGTGTTCCACCCCTCACCTTAAAAAAAGTGGCTCACCCCTCGCCTCACGACCCTTGACCTCTGATGACATCTGAAGTGATGTCCTTTGACTCCACCCCAAAGTGACATCCCGGAAGCGATGAAACACGACCTTTCACCCTTTGACAAAACAGGAAGTGTCATCAAATAGCATTATTCCTAAGTACACTAAAGTACTGTGAATCCAAGCAGACGTCCAAGGCCAAAATATGTTATTGTATAGCACTTACGCTAAAGCTCTTTTTTAATAGAACACATATGCATACAATATCACCCAACCTGTAGTGGTACTAATTTATCGACGTAACAAGGCTTTTTGAAAAAAAAAATGGAAATAAAAAGTATTTTTTTTTCAATTGTTTTTTTTCAAACAGGCCCACGCATGGCCAGAAACCGGACCCTACTCTCCAGGGCCGAAAGGCAGAGAGGCCAATCCGACCCTGTTTGTATCATCAAAGCATTTGCCCCCATTTTTTTTTTTTTTTTAGCACCGGTGCATATGTTAGATTATCTAGCCCTAAATTGGGCTTTGCTTTTTTTTTGCAGGAGTGCAAATCTTTGGTAATCTAGAGCAGAATTGGGTTAAACCTATCTTCTCAGTTCGGTATTCTCTAAGCAGCAAAGTAGGTGGTATATTCGTTTGCCCCATTTTTTTGCACACACGCGTCCGATTTCCAAAGCGTTTTTGAATGGGACTTTTCCATTCAAAAACGCTTTTGTAAATCAGGCCCGAAGTTTTGATCCGCGTGTCACCACAACGTTTTACAAAAAAAATAAGAATTTTACTTTCTTTAAAAAAAAATCGTTTGCCATTGCGAAAGTCCCTGAACTCAAAAACAGATATTTTAACAGCCGCATCATCTATTTCAGAAAAGAATTGTACGAAATAAAATGTAGCTATATTCACTGAGTTTCAGAAGGCGCAGGCAGTGAAAGTGATCTACAGCTTATCCATCATTGCAACCCTCTTTCACGCCCCTCCCCCGCGCGCATAGCATTTTAATCAGCGGGGAAGTAGCAGCCGTGCAGTTTCATAGAAGAATTAACAAGAATATAAAACTCATTGTAAAAATGGCGGAAGGAACTATGTGCGCAGATCAATCACGAATAAATACACATCAGGCAGAATTGCCAAATCCCATCTGCACCCTTTTACTACTCCGAGATGTTTATTGCAGGCCCTCTCGGTGTAATTCTATTTCTTCTGGGATATTTAAAATATATGCTACTTGGAAAGCTTTCTTCAGCATTTGGCAGAGCACTGTATCAAAGTTAGGGAGGCTAAGAGTAAGGGCCTCACTCAGCCTGATTTCATATTGACTTTTTCTGAATGCATTCTTGGGAACAATGTGCGTGTGTGCAGAACAGGGGATGTGCAACTACCAACAACATAGCAGTATTCTCCCTGCTGTTTCCAGGTTGATTTAGCCCAATTCTCCCCATAAAAACTGACCGTCTGCACCTATCAAGTCGGCCTAAATGGATGAGCATCTTATATGGACCGAAAGTGCCTTAAAGGTCATGCTCGCTCTTGCATATCCAACAACTTTATTAATTGTGTTCTCATAATCAATAGCAAAAGAGCAACCACAGTGCACTGCTGCAATGACAGTCCAGGCAATTTAAGAAATAAATTAGATAGGATAGCTCAGCGGCAGCGTGCGCGTCTTGGAAACAAGACGACACGAAGCAACATAGGTTCAATCCCCGGGTCCGCACTTAGAAACCTCTGGGTGTTTAAGCGCGTTATAAATACGTAACTAAGACAAAAAAATAAAACATAAGTAGCAACTAAGAAAAACAAACAATTCTTGTAACAGCGCCTCGATGCCTGCGGGCTGTGTGAGCGCTTTATAAATATAATAAACAAATACAAGATTGCAGTTCATGGATAACTTTTCTTGATGGTGGTTGACATTTGTGAGTATCATTATATTGGAAGAAAAGAGATTTGAGGGGAGGCAAGGAGAGGGATATGTGGGCCAGACCTAACCAACATCTATACCTACTGGATGAGGTGATGGGACGCCTATGATGATTAAACCACCCATCTCCTCTCTATACGCGAGCAGGCCTTTTCCAGTCTTTGCTACTTCATGCTGGTCTCAGTGTGGTTGTGTGCATGAGACTTGGGGCGTTAAAATCTCCAAGAAAGACATGATAAGCGTGCGCTAATTTGGAAGAGGAGTGTAAGTTGGAAATGTCATCAATGAAAGAGTTGCTCCTGTGAGGTGGCCTGTATATGAGATGGAAGGTGAAATGGAATATTGTATTTGCTGGGCGGGATGGTGGACGCCACGGTTGAAACAGTTCTGTGATTGAGTCCAAGTGAGTGGAAGTTGGTTGCATACTAGAATGTCAGTGGGGGAGTTACGGTGGTCCCGGTCTGGTTGGGCCAGTAGAAACCTGTTGAATTTTTGCTTCTGTCATTCCATTGACTGCTAGAGATGGCTAATTTCTCTGTTTCATAATTTGGCTAATTTGTCACCATTGATTTCTAGGTAATGCAGCACTCTTGAAATTAAGCCAGGTATGTAGAGCAACCAATTTAGGTTGGCAAGTTGGGAGTAATGCAATCACATTTTCCACTAATGAGTGTGGCAGCTGTGTTTCGGCTGCACTTCGAGGGTGTGGAGGTAGAGTCTGGGCGGTAAGCACAGAGGATGACACCTCAGTCACGGTGTAAGAGGGCCATGGCTTAGATTTGGCTCAGAAATCCATTGTAGGTAGGGTTCTACTATGCGCATCAGCCACAAGGCTGTCTGGATTTCCCTAGTGATGTGCTTTTCGAAGGTTAGTTTGTTGTTGCCAGACTTAGGCCCTGATTCGTGGAATTATTTGCGTGTAAAACAGGATTTGTGTGCCATTCTGTGCAGATTTGCACGCAGAATGACACTCAAATCCCTGTTTTACACGCAAATAATTCCATGAATCGGGGCCTTAGTGTTTCTAATAAAGTAATGTGTAGAAAGGTAGCTTCTGTACTCTTAGTAGGTTCAACACATAAGCTTTATTCTAAGTTACATCAAGCTGTTACAATAGGAACACCTTAGGAACACCACTGGGTCCCATCACCCAGGCAGGCTTAACATCAACTGACACTCAACAGAACCTTGACATGCATTCACAGACCAACATTCCACATCAGCACTCCAGCATTCTCTCATCTCATGCATTCACTGACAAGCACTATACAACATAATACATATAACTACTGGAAGTAAAAGAGAAACCACTACATGGAATTGTCCCAATTGGTATTTGGACCACTTAGGTTTAGGATAAGATAGGTACAGAGGCCTCCTTTTTCTAATTTTGAGCTGTTCTATGCTGGGAATTTAGTAAATTAGGACTCTCAAAAATCCCAGCAATTGAATGATAAGATTATTAAAGGATTGAGTTTATAAAGCATTTCTCGGGCCACAGAGCCCATCTGCCCATCAGTCCATTGCCTGTCAAATTTCTTCTAGCCTTTTCTGGGACTTCCTGTTTCATTGCTGCTTCTTGCTTGGGTCATGCCATGTTTCCTCTGCGTGTCTGTTGTTCTGGTCCTTTCCGTTTACGTTGTTGCTGCATTCCCTGTTATGTTGTCTTCACCCTCGTTTAGGCATGGATCCAGAGCTCCCTGTTTTACGGTCACTTCCGGATCGCCTCTGGAGTTGGGGTGATGCCCCCACTTGGAAAACATGCTTCCGGTATGTTTGTAGAGTGCTTCGCAAATGAAGTGTTCAAACTGCAACGATGCTGCATAGTCCCTTTAGGTGATCTGATATCCGCTTTCTTTCTCCCCTCCCCTGAGGGACCCTAAGACTGCAGACTGAGTCTTCCCCCGTATCGGACACTGAGAGGAAGAGTAGGGGTTTGCTTCAGCCCCATCCTGCTGCTTTGGTTCGCCTACCTGACAGTTTGACCGGCCCCTCATTTAGCAGGTATGGAGGCTAAAGTATCCGCATTTGTTGAAGTAGCATAGGTTATACTAAATATATACGGTGAGCTACAAGCAGCTTTCGCAGAAAGGACATTTCTGATGGCAGGGTTATTTGGATGCAAGCTAGGATTGTAATCACACAGTAGCACTGCCCACTGCAACTGGTAGTAGCAGTATTGCACCCATATCTCCAGTCACTTCCCAGTGATATGGATAACTACCTTATTTATCCCTCCTGAAAAATGTGTAACAAATCCTAGAATGTGTTGTCATTTCTTGTCACAGTGGAAATTAAATGTTATAAACAGGCAGTAGGAGTTTGAGAATGACGCCAAAGTCACTTTGGTATTGTCATATTTAATGACAGATGTGCCTGTTTGGGCTACTCCAATTATCTTAGATTAGAATCCTTTGTTACAGTATTTTGGTACGCTCATTATAGAATTATAAAGGATTTTTGAAACAAATAATTGATACAGGGCTTTTACATAGAAATAGGTCAGGGACAATAGGAGTTTCTATTATGTGTGGCATGGTTTCAAAAACTAAAAGGAGAGGCACAAATAACAGACAATTCTGCAGCTGCCACATTCTATTCAACACCTCAAGGAAGAGTTAACAAATATTTAAATTAAGTGTGAATTGGATCACTGCTCTGTAAGGTTCCATTGAATTAACTCATCAAATAGATCAGCAGCAGCAGCCATGATGGGTTGATAATAAAATGGAGATGGTCTGTGATAGGGATGAAATATCCGACCAGATTAAACTTCTCTCATAAACAAGCATTTATTAGAGTTGTGTGTACAAAGAATGTCGAAAATCACAAACAAAAAGGGCCTTCACTAAACAAAATAGTTAGGATCGATATTGTCACTAGCGTCTGGGTAGTGTCTCAGGAATTTGACCAAATGAAAAGTGTCCCTAGTGGAAGGTAAATGTTCAAACAAATGTTCCTCACACGTTTGGGATTGGGTGTCCCTTTAGTCCTCTTGTGCAGGTTTCTTGGGCTTCCTGAATTGCCTTGTTGTGACTCCCAGGAGGTTCCAAACCCTTCTCAGTCTCAGCTTAAGTTAGGGTTTAGGGTTTCCTGCATCCTTAATAAAGTCCTCAGACAGAACTGTCCCTGGCGCCCAGGTTTTGGTGGCCTTCCTGAAGGAGGGAAACAAAGAGCTGGAGTTTCTGCTCCAAATGAGCATCCAGCTTGTCCTCAAGTTTCTCAACTTCCTTGTGGAATCTGGTCCCCTTGTGTTTAGCAGAGCCACGAATAAGGGTCCTCTTGCATCCCTACGAGTTAAGCTTTCTGGATCTACCTAAACCTTAGTCTTAGGGCCATGGACGTCATTTCACCAAAACGCCAATACGGCATCCCGTCCTCTGGGCACTCGTTACCTCCTACATGCAAATAATGTGTTCATGTGTTTCTGTACTTGCATCCTCTCTATGGAGACAGCCAGCATCGAACACAGGGGAAACACACTTATGTTTTTACACCTAGGCACCAATAGTTGCCAAGTATTGTGTTTATGCAGTAGATTTGAAGGATGCAAAGTGTCTAATCTGTTTATTTTGTTACTTTGTGTGTTTTACAGAGCTTACTGTGAGTCAATCTCTCATTTAATGGGTTTACTGTTGCAAGAGTATTTACAATCAGGTGTCAGTCTTTCTTCAATGGAAATTCAAGCACGCCATCCCAACAAAACATAACTGTATCACGCCGGGGCACAGCCAACCCATCTTCACACTTCTCAATGAACACTACTTGATTACACACACCGAAAAACACGCATCGCCACCTCAAACCCAATACAACTTAGACACACGCAAAATTATGCCCATCAGTTACATCATTTCACCCTTGTGACTCTCCCATCTCCTTCAAAATTAGTCACTGCACCTTTTCCCCACCTATTGCAAGCAACCCATCGACTGAGGACCAGATATACATTTCGGCACCTAGCTGTTTAGAAGCACTACTCAGTGCATCCATTCATCATTGGCTAGATGCCATATCAACCTTATACTCAGGAAACATATCACATTTGCCTTGATAAAGACTTTGATTGGTCGAAACACATGTTGGCACCCACAGTGATAATAAAGACCTAATTGCACTAATTTATGAGTGGACTACATTTCTCATTGATATAGGACTCAAACTGAACATAGGAATCCACCTAGAAATACAATCTATGTGTTAAGTGCCAATATTGTAGCAATCCAACACACACCCACTGATAGATATGCGCATTAATATATATAACGTGATACATTACGTAAAATGTATAGAGCGATATGGATAGACAATGACAAACGTATAGATGCAAATGCATATCTATATATATAAATATACAGGTAGAGACAAGCAACCCTTGATCGACAAGGACAGGCATAGAGGGATGGTTACAGCGAGATATACAGATGCATGGATATTGATGGAGATAAAGATGTTGGTGGATATATTGAGACAGACACATATGAATTGAGATCACTATATATAAAAACGATTACGCTTTTTTCATCATAGAGGCAATGAAGAATTGTGGAACAGCCAGTCTGTACCAATTCAATGCCTCCATGCCTTTGTAATGCCATCGAAAAGTAATCTGCCTCATACTTTACAATAAAGTGTCTGAATGGTGCATTATTTAATCCATATATTGTCAGACTGTTTGCTCTGCGTTGTGCAAGGCCAGCCCATTATATACAATTACTATCAACCACACAAATAATTCTTCTTTTCCTGTCAGTGTATGTCCTGTCTGCAAGCTAAATCCTAAGGTGATCATGGCTTATGGAATCATATTGAGTATAGTTATTATGGAGGGTAGGAAGGTAGGATTGGCACTGCAGAATCACCATCTTCAACAATATTGTAATATCCCCCTTTTATAAAACCATTATAAGTTACCTCTTGCGTATGAGGTGTCAAATGTTATTATTTATGTTTACATATTTAAATGTAGGTAAAATAGTCATATTCTGTTGTTGTAACCTGTATTTACAAATTCCCCCATAAAAAGTTTAGTCACATCTGTCATCTGTCTGACTATAATAATTCAATTTTAGCTGTGCTGTCATTTCCTTCTATGTGTCTTTTCTCTGGTTCAACAATTTAAAATGACCTACTACAAATGAGAAAAAATAAAGTAACCATATGTATATAGAAGTTTAGTAATGAAAATACTTTTCAATGATTTTACAAAAGAGGTACAGACCTAAAATGTGGACATTCTCATGTATTGTTATGATATCAGTTGATACTATTGAGGCAAACAAATAATGTAAATGTCATGAAAACACATTTGGTAACAAATATCGACTTAAAAAAAGTTATTTTTTACAAACAATTATTTTGATCAATACAGTTTCTCAGCATAAAGTAAATGTTTAAACATTGTTTTGGATGAAATTGTAAAGACCACATCACTTCATTGAAATCCAACTGCTGTTATATTGGCTTTGCCACCCATTGTTATGTTCTTTTTGTAAAAGCCATGTTGCATTGAAGCATACCACAAGTGCATGCAGGTTTTGTTCATGTTAAAATAACCAAAATCGACACGATCTTCCTCCAAAAAATTGAATAATATATATATAATACATGCTTCTTGATTTCCATTCATAAACATAGACCAGAGTGCATCCCTTGGGAGAGTAGTTTCTATTCATGCTGTTCTAAGTGCAATCTGCCAAAGGTTTAAAAGTGAGGGACATTCAATCAGCAGATGTTTTACAGTTTACAAACAAATATCTCCACAAAGGCGACAATGGGCCTCATTACAAGTGTGCCGGTCCGGAAACAACAGTGCCGGTAAGCCTACCGGCACTATTGTTTCCAGACCGGCATACTACGGGTTTGCCTGCCGGAGCCGCTGTGCCCAACATGGCAGACTCTGCCGGACACAGCGGCCACGGTAAGCAAGCCATAACGGAAGCACAGGCACCATTATTAGTGGTGCCGGTGCTTCCGTGTTTCCCAATCCCATTGAGTCCTATGGGACACAATGGAAATGGGGTATTACAATTTACTGGCGCCTGACTTTCCGGAACACCAGGGTTGTAATTCCCTGGTGTTACCGGCAAGCCAGGTGCCGGTAAATCTTACAAGTCCTGCAGCAACCCGCCGATAGTACGGGCAGGGTTACCGCCGGACTTGTAATGAGGCCCAACGTCTATTTTGTCTGGTTATATTCAACCATGCTCCAACCACCTTGAGGGACTTTACATTACATTTTATTTAAATGTACTCCCAAACCAGAGAATTTCCCACAAAATGGTCCATGTAACTTGGATAGTTAAGCTGGTCCAGAATATAGTCTACAAATGCTGCTAAGTTACTCTTAGTGGCCAGGTCGAAAATCAGTTGTTCATGACTGTTCCCATTTAGGATGTTCTTCATAGTTTTTTGTAGTTTTTAAATGGGAGGCCATGTATCTGCTATTAACTTGATTTTAGCAATAAAGCTAGTAGTCATAAAACAACTACACTACATCATGGATCAGCCAAAGTGAGCTAGTATCGAGGCAATTTATTAGCCTCCAATACATATTTAAGCATGATAGATAGAATTTAACATGACAACACACAATAGCATATTCTAGATACACCATTTCTGAAGTTGTACGGGGAGGCAGTCGCGTGAGTCTCTTTAATATATAACGCTCTAATCTAGTCATCTCTGACTCATTTTCAAGTGCCCATATCTCAACACCATTCAATATGGTAGGAAGAATGTTAGCCCGCACCCCCTTTATTTGCAAAGGACCCAATACCGCCAATGATTTGAGCGGTTTGTATTGTCAATTTCTCACGCTGCCCTGTGCCTCTTAATTTGGAGTCTAAGTGAATACCTAGGTATTTATACTCAGAGACCACTCCTAGTGCCTTCCCACCCATTTGCCAGCTCTCCCTTTTCACCTTTTTTAATATTGGAGTGAAACCATAACTATGGTTTTAGAGATATCTGCTACTATAGAGTTTAACTCAAGGTAAGTTTTCAGACAATTCAAGGATGACTGAAGGCCTCCAGGAGTTAAGTCTAGCAAAACAAGGATGTCCACATAACCCATCCATTGCAGGGGGTGTGCAAAGGTTTTGGTGCTATAGAACCAGGAGTAATAATAGCCTCTCCTAAATCTAACAAATAGAGATTGAATAATGAGCAAAATGATGCATCCTTTTTTTAACACCTTTCTGACTAGGAATCCAACAATGTTGGTCTAGACAAACCTTATCCCTGGTTTGTTCGTATCATTTTGTTATCATCTTTAATAGGCCAGGAGAGATGTTCAGATTAAGCAGCTTACTCCATAGCCTATCTTTGTCCACAGTATCTAATGTGGCACTAGGATCAATAAAGGCTGCATATACCAAAGTCCTTCGAATCATTCAGGCTTGCTGAATAGTTGTAACCAAACCTAAGCCATTTACAGTCTTATTTAGTGCTTTGCGGAACCCTGTTTAGTCGGCGGGGATAACATTTTGACACTCTACCCATATCTCAATCTCATTCAGTAAAACTCTTGCAAAAACCTTAGCTTCTGCATCTGTCATCGCCAGTAGGCGATAATTACGGGGGTCTGTATAACTCCCCTTTTAAATACTGGGACAATTATACTATCCTTTCATGAGGAGGGCATATTTTGGGTTTCGTTGATCCAATGAAAGGTACTAGGTATGAGCCCATAGGTTCAGGTTTGCCTTAATTAAGGAAATAAATATGCCATCTGGCCCAATGGCCCTAGATGACTTACTGGCCTCTATTAAACTATGTATGCCTAAAAAACTACGCATAAAGGACCAATCCGCAGTATTTTCATTCATCACAGAGGACCCTATCCCGTCCCTCCCAAAGATATTCTTCATGTGGATGGCCCAGTTTTGCTCTTAAACACCACTAATAACACTAACCAGAGGTTTATTAGAATTCATTATCTTCCAAAACTTAACGATGTTATTAGTGATGGATGAGTGGCCCAAATCCCTCCAGCGTGAACATTCAACTTGGTACTTGTGTAGTTTTAGCAATGGCACGTAGTTCTGTACATAACTCCCTCTTTTTTCTTTGATATACTTATCAAATATATGCTGATGTGATATTTTTGGGCCAATACCTGTCCGCTTACAGGTGCTTTTCCCTACAAGGGCACTAGTTTAGATTTTCTCCACACATGTTTCATAGGCTAAAATAGCTGACTTGGCAGAGAGCAAAGATGTATTAGCTTGAGCAGGTTAACAAAACCTAATTTATTTACTTAATATGACCTGGGCTACAAGATTTGCAGGATTAATACTTAATTGCCCAGATTGAACATGAGTTGTGGGACATTGTGACAAATTAAGACAAGCTATGTAGGGTAAGTGATCACTTTCCTCACGTTGAGCAACACACATGTCTGCAAACAGCATAGGAGATTTAGCAATAAAAATATAGTCTATTATAATACAGCTGCTGGAGTAAATTGGGGTGGCATATCAGAGGGGAAAGCACCATTGACTATGGAAAAACCAGCTGAGTAAAGAAGTCTAGCCCATCCTAATCCACACTTGCAGGTGTTATCAATTTTACCAGACTGCATGGGCGAAGACACACATCCCCCTTCCCACTCTTTGAAGTAGGCATCAGCGGGAATTCTAGAATTAAAATCCCCACAGATCAAAACTGGAGAGGTACATTTCAAGTTATTAATTATTAAGTTGTGGTGTCTCTTACAGGGCGGATCATAGATGTTGAATATAATCATATCCTTTAACCTTCGCTTGATTAGCTCTTGGGGGGAGAGTATTCTACAAATTAAAACCTGCTCTAACCCAAATGATATTTCCAGTAGGCCCAGCAGTTTTTACCCCCAGGATGAGGCCACCGTTGGGGCGGCCCATGTGCCCCTGAATGGCCAGAGAAGAAAGAACAAACCATCCATCTCTCAATAGCAGGTCCGTAAGCCAAGTCTCCTGGAGTAGTATAGTGCTAAAGGTATCAATATGTTCCAGTAGACCACCCTGTTCAAATAGGTGGTGGTGGTCTCCTGTGTTCCAGTTTAGAAGCCAGAGGGGGGAATGTTCATGATTATTAGGTATACCACTTCCCCGGCTGCTCAACCATATTTGCCAACCCAATATTTCCCAATGGAAATCAACACTCTTGCTCCCCTTATCCCCAAAGCCCATCAACCTGCCTCCCAAATTAGAGCGCACTCTTAGCTCAGTACCACTGATTTATTTACCAGACACAGTGGATGGTGGAGATTTATGGGGCCCTGAACTCCTCCCACCATTATCGTAAGTCCCAACTCCCTTTTTGCCATATGTATTATCACTTTCAATACCTGTGCATACATAGCCAGTCTATTTAAGAAAGAACAATGTTCCATAACATATTCTAAGGTACTTTCAGCATGAAAATATATCAATGAAGTAGCATTTTCAAAAGGTTCTCAAATGTCAATGATTTAAGTGGCACTACTTTTAACAAAATACAAAGGGATGACAGTGTGAAACAGCTCTAAAAGCCTAGTACGATTTAAGTACAGTGTATTTCCATCACCAGTCAGACTACTCATTTGTAGAGCCTTCACTTTGTCAATATGAGCCGTAGGTGCACAGTTAGATTCTGCATTAGGAACCAAGATGATTGGGTCTGTTTGTACTATAGCATTATTCAAAATACGGCTCTCTTATGCCATAGTTCGTACCGCCTGAATTTCAAACATTTCCTCAAGGGTGTAAATATTATCTTCTGTGGTAGCAACTTTTTTTGTTTTCTTTGTTCCTTTCTTTTGTTTTGCATTTTATTACCCTGGGGTTTAGCAGCACCTGCACAACGGGTGCTCCGATGAACACTTTCAGGCACCACTTCCACCCCCGATGTTACTACTGTAGCACAACTCAACAAACTAGTTCAGTTGTTTAATGTTCCTTTATCGCTTTGTTGCTTTGCTGTGGAGACATTCGTTGCAGTTGAACAAAACCTTTCAAGCCCCAATTGGCTGTTACTTTTGGAGGGACTACCCAGTGTGTGTTTCCGTTTTCTTGTAAACACAAGATCCTCATACACAATAGCTTGCCTAATGGCCTTTGCCCTTTTGTGTTTATACCACTTGGTGGAGTTGTGTTCTCCCTCATCGGTTTTAGAAGTTAACAAGTGCTTCTCAACTTTCTTTTGGTCATGAACCAATGACATCGATGTGGACGTATTTGCATGTATTATATCCAAAGTATTGGCTTGATCCTTAATGGTGTTAGCAAGTTGTTTCAATGTACCTGATATTTTATCAATCACCAGATCATGCTGTTTTTGACTGACAGTTATACTTTCACATTTAGAAGTAAGTGGTGTGAGTAAATTATACAGAATATTAAACATCACAGCAGAGGAACTGCTAACATCAGACACTCGTGAAGTGTTGGTGTGTTCTACAGAAAGTTCATCAAGGGGCCGCTGCCTAACATTTTGCAGAGAGACTGTTGAGCCCGGTGTTAAAGGCAACTTGGACCTGAGTAAGGATTCAATAGGAGCCTTGGGCCTCTTCTCGGCACTCCTCAAGATGGACTCTAGCAGCAGATTTTCCTTAGTTATTGGAGAGCATATCATTCCACCTATACGTGGCAACATGATCTCTTTTGCAGTTTCTAACTCTGTTGCTGCCGAGCTAGAACAAGGGCAGGCCAAAGGCGTGCCTAACATAGATGAATTTACAATTGCTGTAGGAGACTCCTGAACCTGATCCCTATCAGGCAATATCAGAGCCTTAACCAAGTCTTGATTGTTTTGGAGCCGAGGCAAGGAACTGATATCATTAGCTCCTCAGCCAAATGGGTGCCAAAATCGATTGCTAAATTACTGTCTGTTCTGAGCGTCATGTTTTGTGGAACGTAGAAGTCTGTGATCTTAGTGACCGACTTATCACTCCTAGTGGCTTCTCCCAAATTGCCAGTTCAATGATTTACGAAGACTTGTATCCGAGGTGTGGCCACGAGATTCATCTTCCGGACGAGCGGCAAGCCCATCTATTTTCACAGGACAAATAGGGCTAGACATAATTACTAAGGACTCTTCTAGAGCAGGTGAAGGGGGAGCGGCAATACTTGAGCTGCTCATAAAACATACATACAATTAGAAAAAGAACACAATTTCAGTATTGAAAACACTTCACACACAATCAAAGTTACATTAAAGTTTCAATAGATGATTATTGATCACTATCACTATTATTTGTATACTTGTGGTCCATGTGTCTCTTGCATCTCGACTGCTTCAGTAGTAGACTCCTTGAACATAACAACACATTCAATACAAATTGTATTGTAGTTAGAGCATTTAACGTTAACTTCTTTGATCACAAAGATTACATTTTCACAAGTAAGGGTGTCTGATTGTTCATTTCCCACAATTAGTTATCCATACAATGCAAACACGGCAGATTACTTGAAGAGATTAGTAAAAACTAAAATGTATTCTTTAAAAAGATAAAGTAGAACATTGTAACTAAATCTAAAGAATTTTAAATAATTGAGTTTTAAATGTACCCTTTGAACTTCACTGATGTCACAGGGAATTGGTGAGAAGTTCCATTGACAAAGGCAGGGGGTGGATGTGGATGAGGTGACCGCAATAGTCCGGCATCTAGTCAAAGGACACAAACATATGTTGATTGCAGGAACAGGGTCTTCGAAGTGGAGTATGGAGACACCGGGTCTACGGTGGACATGTGCACAATGGTCCCTAGAGGCAAGACTCCTTTGACTTGTACATGGTATTCAGCACCTTGTGCCTTCCTATGCACCCAACCCCATTTTGAGAGCACGGTCACAGGTGCCATTTGCCATTGAAACTGGAGGTGGGATAGTTGTGGATGAGGTGAGCGTTATAGACCTGGAACCTAGTAAGAGGACCCCCAGATATGCTCAAAGGAGAGACAGGGGCCCTCATTACGACCCTGGCGGAAGGGGTATTACGCCAGCGTAATGCATGGCGTACCCTTCCGCCTTACTACGAGTTCCCGTAGCGCCATGGCGGTTTTCACGCCTGGTTTTTCCGGGCGGAAAAATCCATGGCGCTACGGGACCTGTTGTTAATTACTCAACCGTAATTTACGGTGGCGTAATTAACGCCTTCCCCACTCCCATTATACCCTATGGGGCAAAAATGGGAATGGGGAAGGGTAAATGGGGATTGGGGACTTACCGCCCCGCCAAGGTCGGAATGGGGTGGTAAGTCCGCCAACCCCCATGGCGGAGTTGGCAGCTCTGCGCCATGGTCCATGGTGCAAATTGCACCATGGACCTCCGCCAGGGTCGTAATGAGGGCCAGGGTCTTCAAAGGGTAGTATGGAGACACTGGGTCTGCGGTGGCCATGTGGACAATGGTCCCTAGAGCCAAGACTCCTTTGACTTGTACACGGTATACAGCAACTTGCACCTTCCGATCCACCCAGCTTCATTGAGAGCGCAGGGTCACAGGTGACATTTGCCATTGATACTGGAGGTGGCAGGGATGTGGATAAGGCAAGCGCAAGAAGCCCGGAATCTCGTCAAAGGACACAGAGATATGTTGATTGCAGGGATGGGGTCTTTAAATGGTGTTTGGGGACACTGGGTCCTAGGTGGACAATTGTTGATAGATGCTAGAATACATTGGGTTGTACATTCACTTACACTATGTTGAACCTGCTGGCCCACAAATCTATATTTATAAAAGTGAAAATGTGTGGGTGGCTGGGTTTGTGGCAAAGGGTTGTTCCTTATACAATTCCACACAGTTTCACCAATCTGCACCACACTTTGCATAGTTACCTGTTAGGACCCTCTGGACATTACTGGCTAAATGATATGTGGACACCCCACCCCTTTACTAGGATTTCAGCACAAGTCAAAATTTGTTTGTGGGTTTGTGGCTTGGCAAAGCTTTGTTCCTTATATAATTCCACACTGTTTCACCAATCCACACAATATTTTGCATAGTTACTTGTTCGGACCCTCTGGACATTAATGGCTACATGTCATTTGGACCCCCACCCCTTTCCCCAGAGTCCAGCAAAATTCTAAATTTGTTTGTGAGTTTGTGGCTTGGCAAAGCGTTGTTCCTTATACAATTACACATCGTTTCACCAATATGCACCATATTTTGTATAGGTTCATGTTAGGACCCTCCGGACATGACTAGCTACATAACATTTGGACACCCCCAGAGTTCAGCACCTTCACACATGAGATGGTTGCCTGAAATCAGCAAAAAATCAATGTGGTCATAGAAGGACCGGTCCGGACACGAGAAACAAAACTAGAGAGGGACCTCGAAAACCACATTTCAAGACTCTAGAATGCATGGCTTCTGAGATATTTGCACCAAAACCAACTGCACCACGACAGGGTGAAGCGACATGTGGGGAGAGAGCAGAGTAGGACGCAGTATGCAGCAGCACACCAACTCTCGCCTCCCGCAATGTCTGCTCTGAGGTATGTCAGCCAGTCACACGCACCTATTCTCAGTGCAGTTTACTTCAGTTTACTTCAGGGTGCAAAGCACATCAAGCGATAAGTGAATCGGAACAATTGATGAGAGTGTTATCATATCTGTCTACAGAACTGGTTCGGAGAACAGGTACTTTTGCTAGTAAAAAATAAAAACCTTAAAGGCTTTGAATAAATCAGTGCATTGATATGGGATAATTCTGTAGTTACATTATGATGTAGTATGAATGACATTTAACAATTATTGGTTTCAGTAACAGTAAACTTTCTTGATGTAGATTTTATGGCATAGATTTTTGAAAATTATACTTGGAGGTGTTGGTGACTTAGAAATTACTTGTATTCAATTGTCATATTACCACATTGATTTGATTTTCTATGAAAGTAAAAGTGTTATCATTGTTAACTTTTATTGACATTTATTTATTAAGAATTTTTCATTCCATCGCGCCACAAGCCTGCAGTCCTCAGGGCGCGCAAACAACAAGCAAAGACACACAACCAGAACAAAGAAAAACCAAGACGATGCGCAGAGAAAGCCAGGGGATGGAGCTCAGCAGTCGAGGAAGGGCATCACCTCAATAGAACAATATACCTAATCAGGTGAAATATTAAAAAGGAAGGTTTTCAGATCCTTCTTAAACTTTGTGGGTGTTTCAACAGCTTTGATACTGAGCAGTAGCACACTCTATGCGCTAGAGCCTTGGGCAGAGTTGTTTATTCAGAAATAAAATGTATTCTAATATAGAATACATGAAGGCAAAAAGTAACATGTGAATAAATGAAAAGAATATGATTTTGATCACCCTTTTTATGAACTATAGATTATTTTAGATTTTCGCGTCAGTGTATGTGCCCTGATTTATGTTGTTGTTGAAAACTTGAGATTTGAAAGGAAAACTGAAAATTTTAAATGAAACACATAGTAAATTGAAATTATTTTAAAAAATCCAATGCAAAACTATTTTATGCATATATTTTTTATTTAAAGTTCCTTTTTATTGTAAAATGCTACTTTTTCAAAGGAAATGTTGCTGGAATATACCAGCTACAAATTATACAGCTGTGGTTGAGGTAATTTCTGTATGAATCCTGTGTAGCATTCACAGTCACTAGGGAATTCTTCACAAATGGCACGAACCACACAGGCAGGTATTATTAGTCGAACGCGGAATCCCAGTCTTCCATGAATACACCAAGTGAACCATTGATAGCCCAAAAGCTTGCACCATCTGCGGAACAAATACAGAAAACATTTTGTTGAATGATTCCAATATTTGCATTGATCTTATTCGGACTATCATCTAAAATGCAAGTACCTTTGTGAGTAAAGTACTGACAGTACAAATATTTTTGAAGTAAGGGTGATCTTGAAATGTGTACGCCCTTTCGAACAGTAAAAGATGGAAACAAAGATACATTTTTTTTAGCTTTAACTGAAATTACATGTTAATGCTATGTCGTGAAATACAATGTTGAAGAGTTTGGCTTGAAGTAAGAACTTTACCTTTTTTTTCAAATATCTGAACATTTTTATCGTCAGAGACCCATCACACTCCCAATTTAGTAGATCAACATAAACAGCAACAGTTCAAGCTTGTCACAAATAAAATATATGAACACAAATCATACTCACTACTTGGAGAACAAGTGCAAACTGTTGCTCTTAGTTCCATCATCATTCTCAAGACGGATCTTATAAGGCAGACTGGCCTGAAGTCATGCAGCTGGGTAACGCATGGCGGTGGAGGTTCTTCTTCGGCAATATAGGCCAAGCAGCCAGAGGTTTCTCTGCAACAGTAGTTCTCGACTAAAGTTGGCATCAGCTCACATCGAAGGCAGGTACACCAAGTGGAAACGTCTTCCATGCGAATAGGACTAGGATACTGTGATTGATCATCATGACTTACTGTAGATTGCCCATCTTTTCGCCCCCTATCCCTCATTTGTATACTCCGCGTTGTATAGGTAGGGCTGAATTTTGCAATCAATCTTGATTATTGAAGAAGTATAAAAGCAACTGTGGGAGAAAAAGTAAAACATTTTAATTAGGCTAAAGTAATGCAATGAGGTTTTAGTTAAAACTGCAATGTTAAATAAAATTATGGGAAGAAACAGACATTTTTCGCACTGGTACATGTAAAAAAGAAGTCATGCAAATATAACATGTTTGAATGGTTTAGTAAAGACATTTGTAAATTATATAAAAATATTTTTAATATTAATATGAAGCGCTAACACAATTAATTCATTCAAGGTAGTGTAAGTACCTGTTCTCAGTACATCGTACTTGGTAGATAGCTGAACAGAGCAAAAAGAAGTCATGGAGGCTCTGCATGAAATTGACACGAAGGAAGAAGAAACTCCAATATTGTCTGATCAGAAAGGATTTGTTGATACTTATCGAGGAAAGAGGCGTCTCGATAATTACATAGAGACACGTCAATAGATTTTGCACAGAGGACATTCAAATGAGACGCGCACTGGCGATGTGACAAGGGGCATAAGCGTCCAGTGATGTCAGCTTGAGGGGCGGGTGATCTGATTTACTGCCGGAAGGGCACTTGAATTTAGGGCGATGGATCAACAGATAAGATTACCACAAGATGTCAGTTTCTGAGCTGTGAGTTTTGCATGTGTAAATGTGAGAAAACAAAAGGTAAGATGCACTGGAAAATAAAATCTGATTCGATCGATAAATGCTCAAAAATACATGCCCGATTCATTGGTCCAATACAATTCCTGAGAGAACTTCCTCTTCAAAGCTCCCTCCATCTGCTTCCTGCTTTGGAACCCACCTGTGGGATATGTTGAGTATGACGTTAACGTGATGCAATTAAATCTTGGCTTGCAATCTGGAATGACTTAATAGCTACCTTCACCGATCTTACTGACTGGTATTTACAAACGTGTGCCCTCCCTAATAATACACTGGCTGTCATTTGTTAAAACCGGGTGTTGTAAAATAAACTGTGAAGAATGGTATACCTTCCCTTTTTCTTTATCATGAGACCACCACGATCTGACGGTGAAGTCTCTGGGACTTTGAAAGCTAATGGGAATACCATACTAGCATACTATTTTCAGAAAGTCCAATAAAAGGTATCAAAACCTGGATTTCATTCTCTTACATCTGATATAAATACATGGTTCAAAAGCATCTCAACATCACTAATTTCCTATTCTTTTGCCAGAGATTTAACACTTCTGGTCCTCACACCATTATACCAAATTTAAAATATTGTGGCTTTAAGCAATGAAGGTTGGCATTAAGATTATTGCAGTCAATTCTTATGTTCCCATGGCTTGGGTGCTTCAACAATACTTAATTACAGGCATTTGCATAAAGCTTAGGGTTCATGAGGGATACGTTGATGGGTTCTTTTTTTTTTAGATTGCATGATGATGGATGCTTTTGTTTTATCTATTTGAATGCCTCTCCAATTGTATTTTATTTTAATTTGTCGTATTTGCGTCACCATTATTTAATTGTCCCAGAAAGTCTTGATGTATTATTAATAATTTGATTGCACTTTTTAAGGATTTGTAACCAAAAGAAAGTTGTGTTCTTTGTTTCACTGTGTGATTTTTGTGGAAAAAAATGACCTCTTGTTATGCTTGCTTTATTTTTTTGAACATGATTATGGTATTAATTGTGTATCATTGGTGACACGAGTAAATGTGTGGAGGGTTGGTGTCTGTACTGCCTGCAGTCATGGTCTGTTCAGTCATGGATAAGTAAGGGGGGTTCTGGGAGTTTCTCTCTACCGGCCTATATCCCAGGTTTGAGTCTCAACCAGAGTCTTTAGCTCACTATCCTTTAACAGAAGCGAAATGTCCACTACATATCAGTCTTTGTCCTGTCCAAGGGCAGTCCAGCACTTAAATGCCAGGCAATTCTCTTCTGAACAAGAGTACCAACAGCAACCCCGGACATGTATTTCGGCCTGGTTGGGCCTCGTCCATGAGGTGGAGCTGTGCCCCTATAAGAACAGTGAGCAAGGGGTCCACGTCTGGATTACCCTAGTAACTAAGGGTGAAAACCCAAAGCTACTTAATATGCATAAGTAAGGGGGTTCTGTTCCGTCATGGTCCATCATAGGGGAAGGGTTTCTTGAGTGTAGACCATGCCTACGGTGTCACCCCAATGATCAACAGACGGAATGGGTGACCATTGTCTATATTGTTAAAATGCCAAAAGATCAAATATAATACCACAAAATGAGAAAGCACTGGTGTCTATATTAGCTCTGTTTGACTAATACATCATGCCTTTCCCCAAAATGTACTTCATAATATTGCATACTGTAGCAGATGGCCTCCATAACACATGCAACGTCTCAGAGACAGTTCAAGGGTTGTTTTAATTAGAGGCCTTAAGAGGATCCAACTAATGCTGATCCCTTTCACCCTCCTCTTCCGGTAGGCTGCCTCCACACTAGCGCAGGCCTCCCCAACTCCCAAGATGGTCATCACTTACAAACAGTTACCTCTAATGTCCAAGGTCTTACTGGCCACAGGTGAGGGCAAATGCCTTTTCTATCTGTCTCCTGTCAAGAATCTTTTATGGTGGCAACCTAACCTGCCAATTCCGCTAGATATGGTATCATTGCAAATGACCTGAGAGTGGTGTGGAAACCAGATGCCATGGACCTTGCTTGAATTCACCCACTTCTCTTTCTATCCTTTCCCTTGGTGTTACTATTCCTCTCTCCTCCCTCTCGTACTCTTTTCCAATATCCCCTCTCCTCCTTTCCTTCTTCACATATTCTGTCCCTCTCTCCTGTTCCTCCTTTGAGCTACTAGCTCCTCTCCTCACAAACTTCCTTACTCCACTACTCCCATCCTTCCTCACTCCACTATTCTCACCTTCCTCACTCAAGACATCACTACTCTCACCCCTCCTCACAGCACTACTCTCACCCCACCAACGCTTCCTACCACATCCACTCTCACATTCATTCCCCCTTTTACAGCTTCAAATGTTCACACCCACGTTACCACCTTCTCTCATATCCAATGCCACATCTGTACTCTGCAAAAATTCTGCCACAAATTCCACAGCACTTTGCTCTGCCTTACATCCTCTGCTTGTTCTTTTGGTCTGCCTCCACTCCTTCGGACCCCACCCACACAGCAAAGCACAATACCATTCACTTGCTTGCCTGTTATATTGTGTGCCTCATCTGACTGTGTGGGCCAGGCTGTGCCTGACATTCCCCTTCGGGCTGGGTTACAGAGGTGAACGGATTTAAAAAACCTCTAAACCTCTCTCTTCTCCAGCATTCTTTTGTAGTGATATCTGATGGCTTACCTAATGTTTCTTTGGCATGCTGTGGGTCTGAAAGTTGTTTTTCCTTTTCCGGGGTGAGTTGCTTGCCTTTCTGAAGAACTGGGCGCTGTCTGTGCATGATTGCTGTTCCAAGTCCATGTAATTTGCCACATTTTGGGATTCTCACTCATATTGATTCAGCCTGGGTTTTGTTCTTTGCTACCAGGTGCATTCTAGGAGTTTTAGTTCTACAAGAGAAGAAAGGGAACACTGGGCTTAAATGGTACTGCAAGGTGTAGGGTGACAGTATGTGCTACCTTCAAAAGCATTTAAAAAACACATGTGGGGGTAAAGACTAGGCCCTCCTAACTCCCATTCCTTGCCTCTAGGACAGGCACAGCTCTGGAAAATGCCCTGGTAAATCCCCTGCCCCATGTAGGGACGGGTCAGTATTCATCACTGACGGAGTTAAGCCGCTGACCCTCTCACAATACTTTATTCATGCTTTTTATTTTTTGTTAATTTATAAAAGTGCCTCCATTACAGAACAAAAGCTACTTCAAGGTGCCATGCGGAAATTAAAAAGAAAAGACGATAGCATGGGGCCACGGGGAGTGAAGGCCTGGGAGGAAGATGCTAACCAGTTTTCACATTTATGTAGTACTATAAACGATCAAGTAAATCCAGATTCTTTTTTAACATCATTCTGCTGAATTACAGAAAAAGTCACCCTACTCACTTTCCGAAATAAGTGCATTGCACCTCACTACATTATGGCTCCATTTAAGTTGACCACAACATAAGCACAGTACAATCTTCTATATCAGGTTTAGGAGGTTTACTTAACAGGAACAACCAAACAGGCACATCACATTGGTCACATAATATCCTGCAAATAGGTGCCATTGCTCAATTTGTGTACCTTACCTAGCAGTGGAGTAACTTTTCTGAAAATTTTGGGGGGGGACATGACATCTGAAGAAAAGGTGCCCCAGCCAAATGAATGGGGACACAATGGTGTACCATGAAAGTTGGGGGGGACAAACACCCCTGCCCCCCTAAAATTACGCCCATGCTACCTAGGGGTAGCACCCCATACAACACTGATTTGTGTTTCTGGGTTCTACATTTAAACAGAGAACGAGCAAGTTGCACTGCCACTGTATTGCATCCTTCATGAGGTATTGTAGACACTGGCGCACAGTATTGTTCCAGACTGTGCTTTATACCTAGGTACCTCAGGGAAAGCGTACACACATTATTTGCAGTGTTTGGTAGGTAGGTCCACAGGCACCGAACATTCCATATCATCCTCCCCCAAGAAGGAAAGCCACCTCGGGGTGTGAGTATTGCAACATACACTACAGTAGTTACTACTCAAAACTCTGTTATTCTATGCTGACAAGCAATAGACAGAGTGGCACAACCGGAATGCAAGCAGGACAACCTCTAAGCAACTGGATTCAGAAAATCTTACCACAGTGCCCAGTTGGACGAAAGTCAAAAGTACAAGAATGGAACACAGAACTACAAGTGAAACAGCTACAAAGTCAAATGCGAAGACCAACGAAATCTTCTGACTTCACAAAACCGCAGGACTCCAATCAACATACTTTCAATGAGGGAAGCCCTTTAGTAGAACAAGACCAAAAACCATGTACATTGCACAATATCCTTCAACCCATAGATACACCAGACCTACAATGTGATGGCTGACAAAAAGGGACCGGGCAGGGAAGAGAACCAAGGGAACATACTGCAGGGGACCCCGACTAAATAGAGTCCACCCTGTAACAGAACTTCACACTGGACAAAACATGCTAACAGGTATAGTAGAGGGACATAGAATAGCAAGCGAACACTGTCTACCCAACACACACCTCATAACAAGAGACTGGAAAAATCACACCATAGACCACAGGCAGAGACAAAGGACAGACACACCCAACATGCAACCTGTTGGAACTCTTCAGCAATGAAATGGAGCTGACATCCATGAGTCCAAGCACAACCCGCAACATCCAGACCCTGGAACTACAAACCATGAGCACCACCCACCATATATCACACCATGAGGCAAGCACCAATGCGTCATCAAAAGAGAACACGGTACACTGCAGCCTGATCCATGTACAGTCGATGTAAAAGCACAAAATGGAAATCCATACGTTTCTGGGAGATGGAGGAACAGACATCCTATTCCTCAAAAAAAGATGACTATGATATGACTACAATGGATTAGCCCATTCAAATCTTCCTAACAATTTTAAACTCATGCCAGATGGAAATGCTTTGTAGGGAGAGGGCCACTTGTCCCACTACTTATGTGTGTGTGTTTTTCTGTGTGTTTTTCTGCCACAGGAGTCCAGTCTGGACCTCTGTCAGTGCAGCTCTTCATGCTGATTATTGCTGAGCTAGACCCATCGGATACCCCTATGGCACTCATGGGTAAGGGTACACCTTGGTACCCCTAGTATGTATTTATGGGTACCTATATGTGAGCCACAGAGCGTATGGGCTGGTGGCAGCTACATGCTGATTTTGCAGTGGCTCTGGGTATCCCCCATTTAGGGACACCCAGGCCCTGCCATAGGAATCAATTGATTCCTGAACAAAGGCAAGGTGGTCACTGAACGCCTCATGGCTTCCTGCCTTTCCCTCTTGTTTCTCAAAGACCTGAGAAAACCTGCCTCTGTTTCCCCTTCCCCCTTATTGGATGTTGGGTGGAACAACTATATATGGCTCTGGAGCTGCCCCTGCTAGACTTGTAGGAGCCTTCCCAGGGACTGCTTGTTCTGGGTATACCCTAGGGGAGGAACCTGAATGAATGGAGAGAGGAGTCCACCACATTCTGTGTTGTGGGTGTCTGGTTTGGGTTGGGTGTCACAATACCTGTGGTCTTGCTGAGCCAGCCCTGTCGGAAACTGGAGTGAATGCAGTGTGTGCTCTGAATGGCTGGGAGTTGCCCTCAATACACATCCACTGTTTTGAGTGTCTGCCTATGGGTGAATGACATTGGGTCCTTAGGTGCTGTAAGATGAATGAACTAGTGTGCTATTGGCCGACTGAGCATAGCTCAGCCTGAGTGAATGGGAGATTTGTGTATATCAGAAGATCCCCCCCACACTTACCTCTGTGCCAGCAGCTTGGAATCCTCCTGTGTTTGAAGCCTTGATTTTCCTAGAGGCGTATTCTAAATCCAGCTGGTGGAAGAAGTCTGCGGCTGCAACTCTTCAAGAAATCCAAAGGGTTCTGTGCTGATTCAAAGACTGATCAAGAGTGGACCTGGATAGGTGACCCCTTCCCGTAGCTACGAGGAGATATTGTGCAACTGCTGTTCTTCACCAGATGGTCCTGGAAGTCAACACTCAGTGCCTGCCATCCTGCTGAGGATTCTTTGTGGGTCCGGAAGAAGAGTGCCCAGACTTCTTGAGCCCAAGAAGTCCTCCAGCATCAACCTTTGTCTAGAGGCTATCCATGGCCAGAAGGACGGCAAATTGCTGTGTATCGGCCATGAGAGGGGGGTACCTTGGTATAGTGCTAATCAACACCCAGAGCTTGCCAAGCTCTGACCAGCCAAAGAAATTGTCAAGTGGCACTGCACACACAACATCTGCCCACTATACCCCGGCTGAGAAAGTCCAATGTCACCGACTGCAGAGAAGTGCTTGCTGGTGGGTTTCCCACCATTCAGAACCGAAGAAGGAGTCTTGAGGGTCCAAACTTGGTGGTGGTCCGCAAATTAGTCCAGTGCTTGAGTTAAAGTCACCAGATGTCATCTTGTCATCCTTGCTTCAGCACTAAAAGAACCGAATGGCGTCCAACCGCGAAATACCAAAACCTGACACCTATTCAATCACTGCAGCCGTCGACACAGGAGGTAATTGATGAAAACTAAAGAACTCTGCATCACCTCCCAAGCCTTGTCGAGGTCCACAGTGAGTTTCACGGTCATGGGACATCCACAGCCGACATAGCAACACGGCCAAGGAGACCATCACAACAGGTGTTCACTGCTGCCTTTCCGACACTGCTTGTTTCCCTTCTCTTGCTCGACAAAGATGACCCTGTGAGTTCTTCTTCCAGAGGGGGTCCATCCACGTGGGGCATCATTGAGTAAAGCTGAGAGACTCTACCACTTCACCTCCCAAGGCACCCAAGGTACTGTGATGAGGAAGAGAGGCTAACTCCCTCAGGGTCCATCCAGGGGTCTCCGATTTGTCTTTGGCTTGGCTTAGCTGTGGCTTCCCAGGTACTTTGGGGTGGTGGGATATGTAGAAACAAAAGCAGACAATTAATGAACACATAAGGACTGGGCATTTAACACAAAAGCAAAATATAACTTCCCTTTTCTTACGAGTTGTCCAGGTCAGGGAATCTCCACACAGAATTGCATTTCTACTCTGAAAAGTATTGTGCCAGTGTTTTAAAGTATTAACTGCATTTCTACATTATGATTGTGGGGTTAAACACTTTTTAGTAATTTTAATGCTCTTTAATACCTGTTACCATTTGGTGCATTATTGCTGATCTCACTGGAACATAGAACTGTATATATTGTGTAAACTATTGGAGTCGAATTTCATGGGGATTTATTGTACCTAAGAACCAGCTTGCATCACCTCCCTTGAGACTCAGTGCCTTATTCACAGAGTGTTTTCCAAAGGGTTTTGCCATTATACAACACTTCTTTGAATTAGACCCTCAGCCTTGGTTGTTCGTCCCCTACTACCATTTGAGAACCTTGGCTGGAGTGCCTCTGTGCCTCTACCCTAATCACAAAGAGGGTAGTATCACAGACACCACCCTCCAGTCTTTACACCAGCAAATAGAGAAGGCTGGTGAGGCGGGGACCTTACCGTGGTCCACACAAATCTCATCATCTCATAATTACCAATAACCTACATTCAAGATTGCACATCTCTTCTGATCAACTTCCAACTCAGCCACCATATTAACTTATTTGTTTTCTAATCATATATAGACCACCCACCTACAAACCAGTTGTGCATTGAAATGTGTTGATACATTAGCCAACCTTTGACCAAATGACGTCTGCCCCACGGGAGTACAAGGGTGAGTAGTGGCTAAAAGGCCTACTCATCCCTCATACTTCTACAAAACAGGAGTGACCCCAAACATAAGTGTGAAACTGTAATGCTTACCTGATGCCCTGCAGGAGCGCCTGTCCTTCAGCTTCGAATACATGGCTTCCCGGTCATGGGTGTGTGATCCAGACCACTGCCTCCCCACTGTTCCGCAGAATGGCCAAAATAGCCCTGCACATGGTGCAGTTGGGAGTGGTTTGGTACAGGTTCCTCAGCGCTGGCTGGAGTGGCTGTGAGGACCTATGGGCAAACAATGGGGGGTTTTAGTGACTATTACAACCACTTCCCCACTGCCCCTCCCCTGTTCCCAGGGTCTGCTGGCTGGCATGGAGACTGGCTCACCTCTTGTGTTAAAGCTGTGCACTGAAGAGTGCAAGGAAGGCACCAGGTCCAGTTCCTTCACCGGTGACTTGTGGTCTAATCCAGCTGCGACAAACAAGGTGCTTCTTGCTTGGATCTGTAAGTGTCTATGTCTGTGCTGCGTGGAGGGAGGCAGCTAGTTGCAGTATCTTAATGGTTGTGTTGCACGGCGTGTGCATTGTGCAAGTAATAATGTTCTTTTGTCTCTTGTTGTTGTCCTGCAGGTGCTGTGTCCTGAACGCTGAGGTTGATGACTCCAGTGGGAAGCCTCCAGAGCGTGAGGCAGAGGAACTGCAGAGGGATGTGAGGCCACGGTATCAGGTAAGCAGGTTTCCACAGGGCGCTCAATGAGGATGTGGGTCAAAAAACGAGGGCTCTGCTTACTGTATGTTTGTGTTGCAGGATCCCGATGTTGAAGGAGTCAAGCGGCAACAGTCCAACGAGTACAGGAGTCCGGTAAGTATGCTGAGCTTGTAGGTAATCCGACGAGAAACCTCAACACAGAAATCAGGCAGAGCGATAAGCAGGAAAAGTGCTAAGCACTGGGTGTGGCCCAGGGCATGGTTTTATAGGCCTGGGCTGCACCCTGTGAGAGTAGACCAACAGAGTCACTGAGGCATGGGCTGGCTGGGGGCAATATTGAGTTCCTGACTGAGTCCCAACCTGTCAGCCATCTTGGTGGGGGCTGATCCCTTGATGGGTTGCCATTGACATTAGGTGTTTGCGCCAGCCAGCAACCTTGATTGTCCATTCCTTGCCCAAGTTGTGCACTTCCCCCCACTGCAGTATGAGGGTGTGTATGGTGCACTCCTGGGGTCATGACAGCACTCGCCTCCAAAGTCCCGCCCAATGAAGTCTATACCTGGCCGTCCTGGGTAATTACAGTGGTAACGCGCCATTAGACATGATGCATGTATATTAGTAGCCGGTTCCCAGGTTCTGTCTAATACACTGTACCCCTTCCAATAAATGAGATAATAAAGTTTCTTTCTCACAATCTTTGAGTCTAGAATGTCTTTGGCCTCATACTCAGACTCATCCCCTTGCATTACCACCGGGGGGAGGCCTAGTTGCAGAATCCCGAGTACCGGGTTGGACAGGCTTTAGTAGTGATACATGAAAAAGTGGATGCACTTGTAAAGTGGAAGGTAAATCTAGCTTAACTGCTACTGTATTGATTACAGAGACAATGGGATACGGGCCAATGTATTTTGGTTGAAACCTCTTTGGGCTTTCAATTGGATATGTTTTGTAGCTAACCACACTCTATATCCTATGTGATAAGTTGGGGCATCTGTTTTCTGTTTGTCCACAAATCGCTTGTGTGCTACGTTTGTGTTCTGAAGTGTTATATTGGCCTGTTTTAGGGTTTCCTGGATGCTTGAGTGCAGGGAGGTAATGGCAAGCATTTCCAACGGAACTGTGGATAGTATTAGCATATGCATATTCAGCCACACAGAGGTCAACCCAACTTTTGTCTGTTTGTGTGAACATACAACGCAGATATTGTTTGAGGGTTTGATTGATTCTTTCGGTCTGGCCGGGCTGTCGGTCTGTGTGTGATGACTGGTTGATAAGCGAATTTCAATTCGGGCACTGGCACAGCAGCTCTATCAAAATCAGGAGATGAATTGACTTCCTCGATCAGATATAACCACGGAGGGAAAACCATGTAACCTGACTCCATTCGCTAGATATACCTGAGCCAGTGTTCCAGCGTTGGGCAATCCCTTCAGAGGAATGAAATGTGCCATCTTGGTCATAAGATCTACTACTACTTGAATAGTGTTGTAACCATTACATGGAGGAAAATCCGTAATAAAATCCAAAGATATGGAATGACAGGGAGCAGGTGGTATTGGTAATGGACGAAGTAGACCTTGCGACTTGATCCTTGGTGTCTTGTTTCACAGGCAGATATCGCAGTTTTTTACATATTGTATTACATCCTTTCGCCATGTAGGTCACTGATAGTACTGCCGGATCTTCACAACGGTTTTTGTGATACCAGGATGGGCTGCTGTTAGAGTGTCATGGTATGTTCGGAGGACCTTGGTTTGCATGGTAGCATTTGGTAAATACAAGCGTTTCCTGAAGTAGGGTAGCCCATTGTCCTCTGTTCGATGTGGGTCCTTAGAGACCCTGGTCTGCATTTGGTCGGGTTTCATTGACTGTCTGAGTCTGATCTCATCCTGCAGAGAGTCCAAGATATAGGGAACAGTGTTTGTGGCTCCTACCAACTTATCTTCAGGGATAATTGCGACTGGGGTGGGGATGGTGTAGACATCATCCCCTTCAACATTCCAGCCTATGCGTTAGAGAGCATTGGCTTTCCCGTTCCATACTCCAGGTCAGAAAGTTAACAGAAAAAAATATTCAATGAAGAACTGAGCACATCTCAGTTGTCGAGGAGATTTAGACTTGGCTGTTTGAAGGTATTGTAGGTTGTGGTGGTCAGTAAGCACAGTGACAGGGTGACATGCCCCAAGGAGATGATGCTGCCATTCCTTAAAGGCTGCTTTGATGGCGAGTAGCTCCTTGTCTGTCACAGCGTAGTTCAATTTGGCAGGTGCAAACTTCTTAGACCAGAATCCCACTTGGTGTAGTTGGTTGGTCTTTGGATCTCGTTGGGACAACACTGCGCCCATTGCAACGCTAGATGCATCGGTTTCCACCAAGAAAGAGAGTTCAGGGCCTGGGTTTCGGAGTATCGGTGCCGTGGTGAAGTGATGTTTAAGCTGGGTAAAGTCTTTATGGGCATCGGTAGTCCAGGTAAAGATCTTGTTCTTGTGAAGCAGTGAAGTAATCGGGTGTACTATGTCAGAGTAATCGGAAATGAATTGCTGATAAAAATTGGCAAAACCCAGGAAACTCTGGACTGCCATAACAGAGGTAGGTCACGGCCATTGGAGAATTGCTTCCACCTTACGGTTATCCATTTGGATTCCCTGTGGAGTTAGGTTGAAGCCCAAGAATTCTACTTCAGTAACATGAAAGGCGCACTTCTCCAGCTTAACATATAATTTGTGTTGCCGCAATTTTTCAAGGACTTCCTTCACATGCTGTACAAGGTCTTCTAGGATGGTAGAGTAAATTAGAATATCATCAATGTACACCATGGCACAGACATCTAGGAGCTCCCTCAGGAGGTTGTTCATGAAAAATTGGAAGTCTGCCAGTGTGTTACATAAGCCAAAGAGCATGACGGAGTACTCGAACAGGCCGAACTTCATACGGAAGGCGGTCTTCCACTCATCTCCGGCTTTCACGTGCACCAGGTGGTATGCCCCTTTGAGGTCCAGCTTGGTATAGATGTTCATACTCTTTACTTGGTCTGAGAACACCGGGATCAATGGCAGAGGGTACCGGTTCTTCATTGTGATCTTGTTGAGCCCTCTGTAGTCGATATAGGTCTGGAGGACTCCCTCCTTCTTTGGGACGAAGAAGAGGGGTGAGGCTGCTGGTGACTTGGACAGTTGTATAAACCCTTTTGCCAGGTACTGGTCAAGATAACTGCAGAGATGCTGGTTTTCTTTCTCGGTTAGTGCATAGATCTGACTGCAGGGCACCTGAGAATTCGGGATCAAGTCTATTTGGCAGTCATAGGATCTGTGCGGGGGCAAGGTGTTGGCCTGCTCCTTCTGGAAGACATCCTAGTACGCCTCATATTCATGGGCAACCTTCCTGTGATGCCTAAAACCGCACCATGATTCTTAGTTTGTATTACCACAGCTGGTGAGTGAGTAATAGTGAAAGTGGTCGAATAACAAGTCTGCAGGCAGTCAGCAGAGAAGGACAATGTTTTTGCCCGCCAATTTATGATTGGATTGTGGCACTCCAACCAGGATATACCTATGATGAGCTGGAACTGGGGTGCGTTGATTAAATCAAATACAATATGTTCCCGGTAGCCATCGTGACACAACAGCACGACCTCTCCCATACATTGGGTCACTGGTCCAGTTGAAAGCTCCGTTCCATCGACAGAGACGATGTTTTCGGTTTTCCCTCTCCGCTGCATAGGAACCCCAATTTGCTGGGCCATAGTGAAATCCATGTAGTTCCCCATGGATCCACAATAAATATATGCTTTGAGGGCATGCATCTTCTGTGGTTGCCCAGGGCAGAGGAGGATGACTGGTATTGTGAGATGTGAGACCATTGATGCCTTCTCCTTCCTTGACAAACCAACCTCTATTCTTGCCGAGCAGTGATGTTTTCCGAGGACCTGGCCGTTGCTATGATTCCTGCATCTACTGCCCCCAAAGGTTTCTGAGGTAGCTTGCTCAGGCAATCCCTCAGGAAACGTCCTGCTTTGCCACAATACAGGCACAGCTGTTGTTGCCTTTGTCTCTCCCTTTCCTCCTTGGTCAAGGGTCCCCTGACACTCCTCAATTGCATGGGTTCCGGTGGGTTCTACGCAGGACGGGAAATGTTTTCCCTCTGGCGTACGTACAGGGGCCGTCCCTCTGAACGGGACCGATCTGTTGTTCTTTCTTGCAACCGATGGTCTAGCTGGACTACTAAATCAATATACTCAGAACAACGCTTGGGGGGATTGACCACTTGTGCCAAGACGTCTTCGAGTTCACTGCGGAGGCCTCAATAAAACAATGTAGTTCTATTTTCCTCTGACCAATTAGTTTTGGCCACTAATCGGTTAAAGGTGTTGATGTACACCAGAAGATCTTGTGAACCCAGAAGTAGGGTCAGCAGCTCCCCATTTAGGGCGTGTCCTTGCGTTCTGCGGGAAAAGAGTTTGTCTAATTCTTGCTGAAATTCTGGAAAATTGTGCAAAATCGGGTCATCCTGGTTCACTAACGGCACCGACCAACTGGCTGTATGCCCTTCCAGACATGACAAGACAAAGGCGACCTTAGTTTGGCCTGTCGGGAATGCCCCAGGTCGACACAAGAAGTGGAACCAGCACTGATTCATGAATATGGCATACTTCTGTGGACCCCTCAAACAGTGTTCTGGAGGAGCTGGGGGGACTGAGGCAGGAGTGGTTACTTGTATTTGTGCGGGTGGTCCTGCAGGTCCATCTGAGGGGCCAGGTAGGGTGTCTTGACCCGGTTAGGTCCTAGTCAGGCATTTTGTTAACTCCTCAGTCCTCTCCCGATTCACCACTAATTCTTTCCTCATGGCATTGGTTTCTGAGCGGGCAGTGTGAACCCCTGCCTGCAGTTCCCCTAATATGGCTGCCAACTGGTCTACCTCAGATGCCATGATGCTCAGGCAGGGCTTGTGCACGTGGGTTTAGCGTTCTGTAACACTTACCTGATGCCCTGCAGGAGCACCTGGTCTTCAAATGTGTGGCATCCCAGTGTGGGATGTGTGATCCAGACCACTCACTCCCCACTGTTCCACAGAATGGCCAAAATAGCCCTGCGCATGGTGCAGTTGGGAGTGGTTTGGTAAAGGTTCCTCAGCGCTGGCTGGAGTGACTGTGATGTGGTCAGGGAGAGGACCTATGGGCAAACAATGGGGAGTTTTAGTAACTATTCCAACCTCTTCCCCACCGCCCCTTCACTGTATCCAGGGTCTGCTGGCTGCCAGGGAGACTGGCTTACCTCTTATGTTAAAGCTGTGTACCCAAGTGTGCAAGGAAGGCACCACATCCACTTCTATCACTGGCTAGTTGTGGTCCAGTCCAGCTGCGACACATGTGGTGCTTCTTGCTTGGATCTGTAAGGGTCTATGGCTGTGCTGCGCGGAGTGAGGCAGCGCGCTGCAATGTCTTAATGGTTATGTTGTATGGCAGGCAGATTGCGCAAGTAATAATGTTCTTTTGTCTCTTGTTATTTGTCCTGCTGGTGCTGTGTCCTGAATGCTGCAGTTGATGATAGACTCCAGTGGGAAGCCTCTGGAGCGCGAGGCAGAGGAACTGCAGAGGGACATGAGGCCGCAGTGTCAGGTAAGCAGGTTTCCAAGGGGCGCTCAGTGAGGGTGTGGGTACAGAAAACAAACGCTCTCCTTAATGTATGTTTCTATTTCAGGAGCCCGATGTTGAAGGAGCAAAGCAGCAGCTGTGGGCCAATGAGCACAGGAGTCCGGTAAGTATGTTGAGCTTGCAGATAGTCCGGTGAGTAACTGCAGCACAGAAATCAGGCAGAGCGGTAAGCGTTGCACTGCTGCTGATGACAGCAGGAAAAATGCTAAGCACTGGGTGTGGCCCAGGGCATGGTTTTATAGGCCTGGGCTGCACCCTGAGAGACTAGATCACTGAGGCATGGGCTGCCTGGGGGCCATCTTGAGTTGCCGACTGAGTCCCAACCTGGCGGCCATCTTGGTGGGGGCTGATTCATTGATGGGCTGCCATTGCCATTAGATGTCTGCGTCAGCCAGCAACCCAGATTGTCCATTCCTTGCCTAAGTTTGTGCTTTCCCCCCCATTACAGTATGAGGGTGTGTATGGTGCACTCCTGGGGATCATGACAGAAACAGGCGCATTCAAGAGAAATATCTCTCTTACCGTTTGTGGTAATGCGGGCCACGGGCCTCTTAAGAGGGACGTGAATGTGATCCAGTAGCAAACCATACCGCAAAGTACACCAGTCTAAAATTGAGGGAATATCCAATTAAGGTTCTATACAAATATATAAAATGTCATAAAACACACCATATGCAATAATAACTACATAGAAAAGCACTTAAAAAAACCACCCATGTGGAAAGAAAAAGGAATATACAAAGAAAGAAAGATGCAGCACTCTGGGTAGTGAAACAGGGGTGAAAGGCAATGAAATAACACAATGTTCATAAAAGCATATGTTCTTTTGTTCAAAAAAGGGATTAAAGTTGAGCTTACCAGTCTCTAGGGCCTAGGGTCACTTTGCAGTCAATAATACCTTTCTCCTGTTCTTGGCAGTTGGACAGCGTCAAATCAGGCTGTGTGAGTGCTTTGAACCAGACTCAAAAATCTGTGGTTGCTTTGTTACAGACAGGGAGCCGGTGTCAAGCAAGGATCAAGCTGAAGTTTGCTGTGGTTCTAAGCTGAATTTGAAAAAGAGCAGATTGTGAGGGCAACTAGGGTTGATTCAACAATGAAGATGTTGGTGACTAGATGTGCAATATGTGTGATGCGATTCGATGTGGCTTTTGAGGGTCATGGTTCACTAAGATCACCAGAGCCAGTTTGGCATTTGATCTGCATTGGTGATGAAGTAGTGTGTCTGTGTTGCATAACGGCTCAAAGATCAAGCAAGTGCCAAAGGAAGCACTGGGGGGTTCTCTGGATGTGACTGCTTTGAATGGGTTTGAAAAATAACTTGAAGCAGTTTGACAGCAAAAACATTCTGGGTGTTCTGCTTCTCAGAGTGCTGTGAGTCACAATCCAGGGGCTCATGGACAAGATGAGTCTTTGTTCTCATTCTTCCAAACACAGTGAAGGCTGGAAAACACCTTTTGTCTTTCTCCAGCAGCAGGTAGCAGCAGGTAAACCCCAATCTGCCCTGCGGATGGTTAGGGAACAGAGCTTTCCTCTGCCTTGCATAGTCAATCTTCAACTCTCTGGCGGATGCCTTTGGAAAGTCAGCTCTCCCAAAAGAGGTGCATGCCAATTCTTTCTTCTGCCTAGATGGTGCAAATGTTAACCTAAGAAGGAGTGAGAGATCCCCACTTTCATAGGAAAAGGTTGCTTTAAGGGGTCAAATCCGTGTCCTTGAGACAAATGTTTTTTGTCCTCTTCTATCGTACCCAAAGCCAGAGTGCTTTTTGCTCAAGAAAGTGGGGGGTAAAGGAGGGAAAGAGAGGTTCACAGAGAAACAAGATGATGTAACACTTCCCCACTTGTACTCTGTCAACGGTAACCCCAACCACTTCTCAGACACATAGTATCAAAGGCCCTTTGGTATTCTACACCCTGGTGTGAAGCTAGTCCTTTTTGATTGAGTGTACTCTTTGATTCCTGTTTTCCAGAACAGCTCTTGCTGGGAAGCTATCCTGCAGGAGAGATGTGTTATCAGACCTCAGAAAGGATCAAAGGAATGGCACAGTCTTTTGGTCACTTCTTCTGCAAGCTTGCAGGGCTAGCTGTCTGACCAGAATTAAAACTATCCTTCCACATCTTTCTTGGGCTCACAGTAATGACACACGTATGATAGAGATAAGATGGGGTGTCTTATAGTTATGTGAATTACTATCCATCATACCTTAAACCCATGTATAGTTTTGTGTTATGGCTTTTTGTTTAAAATTAAACTACCACCACAATAGTAATTCCTCATGACTATGTGGTTTTGGGACAGAGGTTCAGTGTTTAAATGCAACTTCTGTGCAAAAGTGACTTGGATGTCACAGCAGCTGTCAAAAGGTCATCTAAGTCCTCTGAACCTGCTCTGTGCTAAAGGAGAGAAGGCGCTGTAGTTCAGGAACTGATGCAGCAGGGCATAGGTCACTATGTTTTTGCCATGCAGTTTATGAAAGGTGTATCTGGTTAGCAGATCTCTCTCTCTGAGGTGGAATTATCCACATCATTTTATTAAATAATAAACGATAAAAAGCAGTTTATTTTACACCCTTTGGCAGATGGCAATTTCCCACAAAACCTAGTAGTGAAACATGAAAACACCAACCTACCAGACAATATATATATAAATATATATATATATTACACTGCCACGATAGTGGCAGTGTAGTTATGGTTAAGTTGCTGTTTCCATAGGAAGAGCACTTTTTGGGCGGCTTATAACTTCGCTCCCCCTGGACGAATCCTCACCAAACTTTGCAAAAAAAGTATATGGCCCACTCTGAATTTGTTTGGTGAGGATTTGTGCAGGGGAGAAAAGTTATAGGAGGGGTCCCAAAATTTCTGTTTTTCCCATAGACTGAATGGGAAAAAATTTTGCTCGCGCCTACAGCCAAACCGCTGGATGGATTTTCACCAAATTTGGACCAGGAGCAGCGGCTTGGTCCTGAAGGCGTGCTTTTGTAAATTTGGTGAAAATCCGTCCAGTAGTTTTTTTTAAAATGGCCAAAAAGTAGGGCAAAAAAAATTAGTGATATCTGTGTTCGGTCTGCGGACGGACTTCCCTGTTCGCTCCGCGGACAGGACGGTGATTGGGCCAGCAGCTTGCGTGGTGTCCGCAGACATCTGACGTGCTCTCTCATTGGATGCGGTGAAAGCGTGCAGTGCGTCTGGCTTCAGAGACGCCCGCCATCTTTCTTTCCCGCATGCGAGGCTTTGTCAGGTCAGCAGGAGCGTGTCTGTCTCCTGTTCCTCCCACCCCCGCTCATGCCCCGTGTCTGCCCCACCCCCCACTCATCCCCCGTGTGTCCTTCCTGTCCCCCCACCCCCGCTCATGCTCCGTGTGTCCCCTGTTCCTCCAGCCCCCCGCTCACGCCATCGCACACGGTGGCCAGCGGAGGGCCGAGGAGCGGGATCTGCCACACAAATTGATGTCCGTGCGGCATGTCCGTGTTTTTGTTTGTCCCTCCCACCCCCCGCTCATGCCCCGTGTGTCTCTCTCCCTACCCCCCACCCCCCGCTCATGCCTCGTGTGTCTCTCTCCCTCCCCCACCCCCGCTCATGCCCCGTGTGTCTCTCTCCCTCCCCCCCACCCCCGCTCATGCCCTGTGTGTCTCTCTCCCTCCCCCCCACCCCCGCTCATGCCCCGTGTGTTTCTCTCCCTCCCCCCCATCCCCGCTCATGCCCCGTGTGTGTCTCTCCCTCCGCCCCACCCCCGCTCATGCCCCGTGTGTGTCTCTCCCTCCCACCCACCCCCGCTCATGCCCTGAGTGTCTCTCTCCCTCCCGCCCACCCCCCGCTCATGCCTTGTGTGTCTCTCTCCCTCTGCCCACCCCCCGCTCATGCCTCGTGTGTCTCTCTCCCTCCCCCCACCCCCCGCTCAGGCCCGCTGTGTCTCTAGCCCTCCCACCCACCTCCCGCTCATGCCCCGTGTGTCTCTAGACCTCCCACCCACCCTGGCTCATGCCCAGTGTGTCTCTAGCCCTCCCACTCACCCCCCGCTCATGCCCCGTGTGTCTCTAGCCCTCCCACCCATCCCCCGCTCATGCCCCGTGTGTGTCTCTCCCTCCCCCCACCCCGGCTCATGCCCCGTGTGTCTCTAGCCCTCCCATCCACCCCCACTCATGCCCCGTGTGTCTCTATCTCTCCCACCCACCCCCGCTCATGCCCCCTGTGTCTCTCCCCTCCCCCCACCCCCTGATCATGCCCCGTGTGTCTCTATCCCTCCCGCCCACCCCCCGCTCATGCCCCGTGTGTCTCTATCCCTCCCGACCACCCCCCGCTCATGCCCCGTGTGTCTGTATCCCTCCCACCCACCCACCGCTCATGCCCCGTGTGTCTGTATGCCTCCCACCCACCCCCCACTCATGCCCCGTGTGTCTGTATCCCTCCCACCCACCCCCCGCTCATGCCCCGTGTGTCTCTATCCCTCCCCCCACCCCCTGCTCATGCCCCGTGTGTCTCTATCCCTCCCACCCACCCCCCGCTCATGCCCCGTGTGTCTCTATCCCTCCCACCCAACCCCCGCTCATGCCCCGTGTGTCTCTCCCCTCCCCCCCGCCCCCCGCTCATGCCCTGTGTGTCTCTATCCCTCCCACCCACCCACCCCCCGGTCATGCCCCGTGTGTCTCTATCCCTCCCACCCCCCCGCTCATGCCCCGTGTGTCTATCCCCTACCGCCCACCCCCCGTGTGTCTATCCCCTCCCGCCCACCCCCGCTCATGCCCCGTGTGTCTCTCCCCCTCTCCCCCACCCCCCGCTCATGCCCCGTGTGTCTCTATCCCCTCCCGCCCACCCCCCGCTCATGCCCCGTGTGTCTCTCTGCTGTTGCCCCCACCCCTGCTCATGCCCCGTTTCTCCCTGCTGTTGCCCCCCACCCCCTTCTCATGCCCCGTGTCTCTCTCTCCTGTTACCCCCCACCCCCCTCTCATGCCCTGTGTCTCTCTCCTGTTACCCCCCACCCCCCTCTCATGCCCCATGTCTCTCTCCTGTTGCCCCCCACCCCCGGTCATGCCCCGTGTCTCCCTTCTGTTGCCCCCCACCCCCCAGTCATGCCCCGTGTGTCTCTCCTGTTACCCCCCACCCCCCTCTCATGTCTCCCTCGTGTTCTCCCCACCCCCCGCTCATGCCCCGTGTCTCCCTGCTGTTGCCCCCCGCTCATGCCCTGTGTCTCTCTCATGTTACCCCCCACCCCCCGCTCATGCCCCGTGTCTCTCTCCTGTTGCCCCCCACCCCCGGTCATGCCCCGTGTCTCCCTCCTGTTGCCCCCCACCCCCCGCTCATGCCCCATGTCTCTCTTCTGTTACCCCCCACCCCCTCTCATGCCCCGTGTCTCCCTCGTTTTCCCCCTGCCCCCGCTCATGCCCCGTGTCTCCCTGCTGTTGCCCCCCACCCCCCGCTCATGCCCCGTGTCTGTCTCCTGTTACCCCCCACCCCCCGCTCATGCCCCATGTCTCTCTCCTGTTGCCCCCCACCCCCAGTCATGTCCGTGTCTCCCTTCTGTTGCCCCCCACCCCCCGGTCATGTCCTGTGTCTCCCTGCTGTTGCCCTCCCACCCCCCTCTCATGCCCCGTGTCTCTCTCCTGTTACCCCCACCCCCGTGTCTCCCTGCTGTTGCCCCCCACCCCCGCTCATGCCCCGTGTCTCCCTGCTGTTGCCCCCCACCTCCCGCTCATGCCCCGTGTCTCCCCTGTGCCACCCCACCCCCTGCTCATGCTGTGTCTCCCTCCTTTTCTCCCCCACCCCCTGCTCATGCCCCGTGTTTTCCCTGTTCCCCCCACCCCCCGCTCATGCCCCGTGTCTCCCTGCTGTTGCCCCCCACCCCCCGCTCATGCCCCGTGTATCCCTGCTGTTGCCCCCGCTCATGCCCCGTGTCTGTCTCCTTTTACCCCCCCGCCCCCCGCTCATGCCCCGTGTCTCTCCCGTTACCCCCCACCCCCTCTCATGCCCCGTGTCTCCCTCGTTTTCCCCCTGCCCCCGCTCATGCCCCGTGTCTCCCTGCTGTTGCCCCCCACCCCCCGCTCATGCCCCGTGTCTGTCTCCTGTTACCCCCCACCCCCCGCTCATGCCCCATGTCTCTCTCCTGTTGCCCCCCACCCCCAGTCATGTCCGTGTCTCCCTTCTGTTGCCCCCCACCCCCCGGTCATGTCCTGTGTCTCCCTGCTGTTGCCCTCCCACCCCCCTCTCATGCCCCGTGTCTCTCTCCTGTTACCCCCACCCCCGTGTCTCCCTGCTGTTGCCCCCCACCCCCCGCTCATGCCCCGTGTCTCCCTGCTGTTGCCCCCCACCTCCCGCTCATGCCCCGTGTCTCCCCTGTGCCACCCCACCCCCTGCTCATGCTGTGTCTCCCTCCTTTTCTCCCCCACCCCCTGCTCATGCCCCGTGTTTTCCCTGTTCCCCCCACCCCCCGCTCATGCCCCGTGTCTCCCTGCTGTTGCCCCCCACCCCCCGCTCATGCCCCGTGTATCCCTGCTGTTGCCCCCGCTCATGCCCCGTGTCTGTCTCCTTTTACCCCCCCACCCCCCGCTCATGCCCCGTGTCTCTCCCGTTACCCCCCACCCCCCGCTCATGCCCCGTGTCTCCCTGCTGTTGCCCCCCAACCTCCTCTCATGCCTCGTTTCTCTCTCCTGTTACCCCCCACCCCCCTCTCATGCCCCTTGTCTCTCTCCTGTTCCCCCCACCCCCCGGTCATGCCCCGTGTCTCCCTGCTGTTGCCCCCGCTCATGCCCCTTGTCTCTCTCCTGTTACCCCCCACCCCGCTCATGCCCTGTGTCTCCCTGCTGTTGCCCCCCACCCCCCGCTCATGCCCCGTGTCTCTCTCCTGTTGCCCTCCACCCCCCGGTCATGCCCCGTGTCTCCCTGCTGTTGCCCCCAACCCCCGCTCATGCCCCGTGTCTCCCTGCTGTTGCCCCCAACCCCTGCTCATGCCCCGTGTCTCTCTCTCCTGTTACTCCCCACCCCCCTCTCATGCCCCGTGTCTCTCTCCTGTTACCCCCCACCCCCCTCTCATGCCCATGTCTCTCTCCTGTTGCCCCCTACCCCCTGTGTCTCTCTCCTGTCTCCCTGCTGTTGCCCCCACCCCGTGCTCATGCCCCGCGTCTCCCTCCTGTAGCCCCCACCCTCCGGTCATGCCCCGTGTCTCCCTGCTGTTGCCCCCGCTCATGCCCGTGTCTCTATCCTGTTACCCCCACCCCCGGTCATGCCCTGTGTCTCCCTGGTGTTGCCTCCCACCCCCCGCTCATGCCCCGTGTCTCTCTCCTGTTACCCCCCAACCCCCTCTCATGCCCCGTGTCTCTCTCCTGTTGCCCCCCACCCCCCGGTCATGCCCCGTGTCTCCCTGCTGTTGCCCCCCACCCCCCGCTCATGCCCCGTGTCTCCCTGCTGTTGCCCCCCAACCCCTGCTCATGCCCCGTGTCTCTCTCTCCTGTTACTCCCCACCCCCTCTCATGCCCCGTGTCTCTCTCCTGTTACCCCCACCCCCTCTCATGCCCTGTGTCTATCTCCTGTTACCCCCACCCCCCTCTCATGCCCCATGTCTCTCTCCTGTTACCCCCACCCCCTCTCATGCCCTGTGTCTATCTCCTGTTACCCCCCACCCCCCTCTCATGCCCCATGTCTCTCTCCTGTTGCCCCCTAGCCCCCGTGTCTCTCTCCTGTCTCCCTACTGTTGCCCCCCACCCCCTGCTCATGCCCTGCGTCTCTCTCTCCTGTTACCCCCCACCCCCCTCTCATGCCCCGTGTTTCTCTCCTGTTACCCGCCACCCCCTCTCATGCCCCGTGTCTCTCTCCTGTTACCCCCCACCCCCCTCTCATGCCCCGTGTCTCTCTCCTGTCGCCCCCCACCCCCCGGTCATGCCCCGTGCCTCCCTGCTGTTGCCCCCCGCTCATGCCCCGTGTCTCCCTGCTGTTGCCCCCCACCCCCTGCTCATTCTCCGCGTCTCTCTCTCCTGTTACCCCCCACCCCCCTCTCATGCCCCGTGTCTCTCTCCTGTTACCCCCCACCCCCTCTCATGCCCCGTGTCTCTCTCCTGTTGCCCCCCACCCCCGGTCATGCCCCATGTCTCCCTCCTGTTGCCCCCCACCCCCGCTCATGCCCCGTGTCTCTCTTCTGTTACCCCCCACCCCCCTCTCATGCCCCGTGTCTCCCTCGTTTTTCCCCCCGCCGCCCGCTCATGCCCCGTGTCTCCCTGCTGTTGCCCCCCACCCCCTGCTCATGCCCCATGTCTGTCTCCTGTTACCCCCACCCCCCACTCATGCCCCGTGTCTCTCTCCTGTTGCCCCCCACCCCCCGGTCATGTCCCGTGTCTCCCTTCTGTTGCCCCCCAACCCCCGGTCATGTCCCGTGTCTCCCTGCTGTTGCCCTCCCACACCCCTCTCATGCCCCGTGTCTCTCTCCTGTTACCCCCCACCCCCCTCTCATGCCCCGTGTCTCCCTGCTGTTGTCCCCCACCCCCCGCTCATGCCCCGTGTCTCCCCTGTTCCACCCCACCCCCCGCTCATGCCGTGTCTCCCTCCTTTTCTCCCCCGCCCCCCGCTCATGCCCCGTGTTTTCCCTGTTCCCCCCACCCCCCGCTCATGCCCCGTGTCTCCCTGCTGTTGCCCCCCACCCGCTGCTCATGCCCCGTGTATCCCTGCTGTTGCCCCCGCTCATGCCCCGTGTCTGTCTCCTGTTACCCCCCTCTCATGCCCCGTGTCTCTCTCCTGTTACCCTCTAATGCCCGTGTCTCTCTCCTGTTACCCCCCACGCCCCTCTCATGCCCCGTGTCTCCCTGCTGTTGCCCCCCACCCCCCGCTCATGCCCCGTGTCTCTGTCCCCTGTTACCCCCACCCCCGCTCATGCCCCGTGTCTCCCTGCTGTTGCCCCCCAACCCCCTCTCATGCCTCGTGTCTCTCTCCTGTTACCCCCCACCCCCCTCTCATGCCCCTTGTCTCTCTCCTGTTCCCCCCACCCCCCGGTCATGCCCCGCATCTCCCTGCTGTTGCCCCCGCTCATGCCCCTTGTCTTTCTCCTGTTACCTCCCACCCCCCGCTCATGCCCTGTGTCTCCCTGCTGTTGCCCCCCACCCCCCGCTCATGCCCCGTGTCTCTTTCCTGTTACCCCCCACCCTCCTCTCATGCCGTGTGTCTCTCTCCTGTTGCCCCCCACCCCCCGGTCATGCCCCGTGTCTCCCTGCTGTTGCCCCCACTCCCCGGTCATGCCCCGTGTCTCTCTCCTGTTCCCCCCACCCCCCACTCATGCCCTGTGTCTCCCTGCTGTTGCCCCCCACCCCCGCTCATGCCCCGTGTCTCCCCTGTTCGACCCTACCCCCCGCTCATGCCGTGTCTCCCTCCTTTTCTCCCCCACCCCCTGCTCATGCCCCGTGTTTTCCCTGTTCCCCCCACCCCCCGCTCATGCCCCGTGTCTCCCTGCTGTTGCCCCCCACCCCCCGCTCCTGCCCCGTGTATCCCTGCTGTTGCCCCCGTTCATGCCCCGTGTCTGTCTCCTGTTACCCCGCCACCCCCTCTTATACCCTGTGTCTCTCTCCTGTTATCCCCCACCCCCCTCTAATGCCCCGTGTCTCTCTCCTGTTACCCCCACCCCCCTCTCATGCCCCGTGTCTCTCTGCTGTTGCCCCCCACCCCCCGCTCATGCCCCGTGTCTCTGTCCCCTGTTACCCCCACCCCCCGCTCATGCCCCGTGTCTCCCTGCTGTTGCCCCCCAACCCTCTCTCATGCCTCGTGTCTCTCTCCTGTTACCCCCACCCCCCTCTCATGCCCCTTGTCTCTCTCCTGTTCTCCCCACCCCCCGGTCATGCCCCGTGTCTCCCTGCTGTTGCCCCCCGCTCATGCCCCTTGTCTCTCTCCTGTTACCCCCCACCCCCCGCTCATGCCCTGTGTCTCCCTGCTGTTGCCCCCCACCCCCTGCTCATGCCCCGTGTCTCTCTCCTGTTACCCCCCACCCCCCTCTCATGCCCCGTGTCTGTCTCCTGTTGCCCCCCACCCCCCGGTCATGCCCCGTGTCTCCCTGCTGTTGCCCCCCACACCCCGGTCATGCCCCGTGTCTCTCTGCTGTTCACCCCACCCCCTGCTCATGCCCTGTGTCTCTCTCCTGTTGCCCCCCACCCCCCACTCATGCCCCATGTCTCCCTGCTGTTGCCCCCCGCTCATGGCCTGTGTCTCCCTGCTGATGCCCCCCACCCCCCTCTCATGCCCCGTGTCTCTCTCCTGTTGCCCCCCACCCTCCGGTCATGCCCTGTGTCTCCCTGCTGTTGCCCCCCGCTCATGCCCCGTGTCTCTCTCCTGTTACCCCCACCCCCCAGACATGCCTTGTGTCTCCCTGGTGTTGCCCCCCACCCCCCGCTCATGCCCCATGTCTCTCTCTTGTTACCCCCCACCCCCCTCTCATGCCCCGTGTCTCTCTCCTGTTGCCCCCCACCTCCCGGTCATGCCCCGTGTCTCCCTGTTGTTGCCCCCCACCCCCCGCTCATGCCCCGTGTCTCCCTGCTGTTGCCTCCCACCCCCTGCTCATGCCCTGCGTCTCTCTCTCCTGCTACCCCCCACCCCCCTCTCATGCCCCGTGTCTCTCTCCTGTTACCCCCCACCCCCTCTCATGCCCCGTATCTCTCTCCTGTTGCCCCCCACCCCCGATCATGCCCTGTGTCTCCCTGCTGTTTCCCCCCACCCCCCGCTCATGCCACGTGTCTCTCTCCTGTTACCCCCACCCCCTCTCATGCCCGTGTCTCCCTCGTGTTCCCCCCAGCCCCCGCTCATGCCCCGTGTCTCCCTGCTGTTGCCCCCCACCCACCGCTCATGCCCCGTGTCTCTCCTGTTCCCCCCACCCCCCGCTCATGCCCTGTTGTGTTCTCTTTATACACCCCGCCTTCCCTTTCCATGGTCGCCATCTTGGTAAAAGATTTTCCTTCCTGCACCGGGACGCCGCGGTTTGGGAAGAAAAATCTTTTTTACCACCTGGGGTTCCCACTTTGAGGACCTAAGATGCTAGTGGTCTTCATCTATTGAAAAGGATGTTATGGTGACGTTGCACTAATAAAAACCTATGAAATGCAGTAAAAAAAAATTGTGTTACAGGGACGTTATGGTTAAGTTGCACTAATAAAAACCTATGAAATTCAATGAAAAAACTTTGTTAAAGGGACGTTATGGTTAAGTTGCGCTACTAAAAACCTATGAAATTCAGTGAAAAAACTTTGTTAAAGGGACATTATGGTTCCAAGTAAAACCGAAAAACCCTTGAAATTCGCCAGTTATGGTAAGCTAAGCAACCATAACTCGCGCCACCACCGTGCACTGCTAAGACAAACACCCATGACATCAAAGATGACATCACAAATGTCATTGATGACATCACTGATGACATCACATGTCTGGCTCACTCTTTTTTTTTTGCTGACATATCTAGGCCACATGGTTTCTTCAGTAACAGTCAGAAACTAAAAAATGTATTTTATTTGTAGACGTATCCTTCAAGTAGGTTCTTACAGTAATTCCCTTAGAGTCCAGTCACATCATATGAAACATATACATAGCGGAAGACACAAGCTTGAAAGACAGCAATCCTTTTTGTGCATAAAGATAATAAATAGACTTATCAGCACTTTCTGATAGTTCTGTTGTTTTTTTATGGCTGTACTTTCCCTGTATATGGTCATATTTGTATAGATTGTACTCACACTACTTTCCTTAGGGTCCAATCACATCAAGTGATACATATACATAGGGTAAATAGCAGCTTTGAAACAGCAATCATTTATTTGCATGAAAATAATCAGTTAGGTTATGAATTGTTTCTGCTACTACTTGTGCTTTTTTGCTAACTTCACTTTCCCTGTATATACCCACATTGGTATGTGTTCTTGTCTCTTTGTGTTTTGTCTATAGTAATGCAATTATGTAATACGTGGGTTTTATTAGCTACATATTACATATTTCACAGTACACAAAAATCTATTAAGAAAACAGTTATCATTTAATTATTCAACATATTAACATTACGAATATTATACCTTCATCTTGTACGCTGCACACAATGCTATGTTTCTGCATGAGTAGCTTAGTATACTAGATAGAACCCCATAATAGAATGCTATTTATATCAATGCATCGTTCAATGCACTAATTAGGGTATGATATTTATTGCAATGATCCTTGACACTTTTTTCGCAACATTATAATAAGAATCCCTTGTACACATATTTCATGAAAAGTACATACACATGTGATGTCATCAGTGATGTCATCAATGACATTTGTGATGTCATCTTTGATGTCGTGGGTGTTAGTCTTAGCAGTGCACGGTGGTGGCGCGAGTTATGGTTGCTTAGCTTACCATAACTGGCGAATGTCAAGGGTTTTTCGGTTTTACTTGGAACCATAACGTCCCTTTAACAACGTTTTTTCACTGAATTTCATAGGTTTTTAGTAGCGCAACTTAACCATAACGCCCCTTTAACAACGTTTTTTCACTGAATATATATATATATATATATTTTTTTTTAGTATTATGAAGTCAACCAAAATTATCAACTTTTAATACTTCAATACAAAAGCCTAAATATCACAAAATCACACCAGAAAATAATAATTGAAATGCACAAATATACCTCATCAGACAATTCTGGAAGATATTAAGAATCATTTGCCAACGTTTTGTGGCATGGATGATTCATGGCTCATGATGTCCAGACAGAAAAATATTCCACAAGATCTCTGCTCTTATGAGGGAGTCAACCCTGGCTGCTCTCAATGTCCCTACACGCATCTCTGTTAGAGAAGAACATTCAGTCGGGGGATGGTATACCTATTCCAATTGTAGTTCTCCACAGAGGTGGCAGGAACGTTCTAACTTTGGTATGGATCACCATGCTCTGACAATTTCTAGTGCTTTAGCGCAATTGAATTTCAGTTTCAAATAGTTACCCCACCAAACATCTAACCATAAAATAAGAAATATAGGGCGTTCTGCCTGCATTATAATATGAGCGACTAACCTTCCAGCATCAGCTTTAGTTGCTAGATTAGCAATCAGTTGCTCAGAACTTCTTACCATCAGAATGGTCTTAATCGATCTTTTATAAGAAACAAGGGACTAGAAGCAATTACCAAATGTATTTTAGAGAACCAAGGACAGTTAACTGTGAACACCATGCCCAATATTATCCAACTGATGCAAAGGATGCCTGATACCTTCGCAAATGAAATCCATAATTGGATAACAAAAAGCCCAAAAGCACTGACACCCCTAAAACCATTCACCCTATCACAAAAAATAAGCATCAAAAAGGTTTACTCTACAACTCAGAATACTCAAGAAAACGAATCGAAAATGAGAGAAATCCTGGTTAAAAAAACACAACCAGGTCAAAAAGTCAAATACCAACAGCAAATATGTTTATACAAAGCAGCCATGCTAAAAGCCAGAACCTGTGCTACACTAAAGAATCAGAACTTTGGTCAATACACAGTATGAAATGTTCAAAATCCTCAATTAAATGAAAACCACAGTCTCATGCCAGAACTCCGCCATTTCTACCCAGCTGCCCTTTAACAACATCTGAGACCATTTCAGGAACAAAATCAACAGCATCCAGCAAGCCATTGACACAAATACCCGGGATTCAGTTATCAACCTCCTTGATACATTAAACCTGACAGCACCAACAGAACTCAGTCATTTCAGACCAGCTATCACAGAACCCTTTCTCAAACTAGTGAAAGAGAGTAATAAAGTCAGATGACCCAATGACCCCTGCTCGCTGGGTGTTTTCAAACACTTTCTCAGCAGAGAAACACCAGTTTACTAATTCCATACATTGATGAACTGATCCCTAGAACCAGGACTAATAACTAAGGCTTTTTTAGCCCCCTGCATTAAACCTGTCCTAAGAATACTGAAGAGCGGATGACCCCACTAATTACAGGGCAACACCCAACTTTCCTTACATAGCCAAACTCCTGGAGAACTACACATTCAAATAAATCCTGGAATACGTGGAATCAAAAATAGTCATGGAACAATGCCAGGTAGGAATTAGATGCTGACAATAACAGATGTTCATCCTTCATTCTACTTGACATACTGGTAGCTTCCAACACCATCAGCTTCACAGCTTTAATGAAGATACTACAATAATCCTGCATTCACAACACTGCACTACAGCACATACAGTTCTTCCATTGTAGATAGAACTGAAACAACATATCTACTTCCTTAAACCTTAAGAATGTGAACCATTGAATGCTGTGCCCCACAAGGATCAAGTCTCTCACCATTTCCTTTAAACATATACAACGCTGCTCTCATGAAGCTAATTAAAAAGCATGTGCTAACATCAGGGGTGATGTTAGGTTTGTAAATGATCCGGGGCTACTCTAATGTCGGAAATCGGGGCTAGCTAGCCTTTTAGTTGTAGCCCCTGAGCTTCTATCTGGTGCTACAACCAAAGGATCAGGGGCTATAGCCCCCCGAGTCACCCCTCCCTCTAGCAACGCCTCTGGCTAACATGTTTGAACTGTACAGATGACACCCAAATAATTATCAAGCAGACAACAGATATTGACTCAAATAATTATCTCACTAACTGCCGAAATGAGATATACATCTGGATGACAAATAACAACTTGAAACTAAATCCAAACAAATAGAAATCACAGTTGCTCAGCACAACAACAATGTACCACAAGCAGAAATGGGAATGAGACCGGAAACCTTGGCAGTGATAAAAAAATAAGTATTGTCATGGTTTGAGGCTCACACTAGAATCATTGCAATTCAGATTCTTCTACCACCTATGTTCAATCTGATGTATCATGCCACAACTCAGATCTCCACAAGGGACCCTTCGACAAAGCTTCACTGATATTGTCATCAATCGCCTACACAAACAGTCCATACCTAGCTATGCCAGACTAACTCACCAAGAAATTACAATGTGTTCAGAAAACTGCAACAAGACTCCTACTAAGACTACACAAGAAGGGAACACATCACCCCAGACCCGAGAATCTGCCACTGGCTTCCTGTGAAGAAAATAATTATTTTAAAGCACTCTGCATAACACGCAGAGCACTGCATGGACTGGGAGCAGAATTTTCTCGATCAAAATAAGCCTCTAACAACCACAAATGATCTAGCAATTACATACTTGGGACATCCAGGCACTTTGAAAAAACACATTCGGGGGGGGAAGCTTTCTCAACCCTCATCGTGAAACCTTGGAACTCCCTCCCTAAAGAAATCTGGATGACAGAAGACAACTTAACGTTTAGAAAACTGTTAAAGACCTGGACTTTTAATACAGAACCCAGCGAGAGATCAATACACTACAAAATTGTTTTATTTTTTATTTTATTGTGTTGTGGTTTACATGAAACCTTACACGCAAAACTATTTTATAGACAAAAAAATAAAAAAATGGAATTGTCTATATGCATAACAGGATTAAGCATCATGACAATGACTCATACTCTTTACTATTCACAGTATTCCTGAAAGGAGGTACAAAACAGAAAAGAAATCAATTTCATTCAAATAAAACATTCATGCATACTAGGTTTTAATCAATTGTTTTTGCTTCCTACTATGTAGAAGCAGCATCAATTTAATTCAGGAAGCGTACCAATGCAATGATTAGGGAAATGTTCTCACCCCACATCAATCTCGTCCATGCAATTCCTGTCCATAAACAGTTTTGAAACTTTCCAATTATTTTGGGAAGGAGACTGCTGAAATGTACTTATGGCAGGACACTCTAAAATCCAGTGTCTTAGGGTCTCCATGGTTGACATAGACTGGACAAACAAGCAGGAAGCCTTGTTTAAAATGAAACGAGCATAAATCTAATATAAGAACTCACAACCAGTATTCACCAGTTGCCAGAAACTTTAATCAAGCTAATCATCAAGTTTCGCAAATGCGTGTTCAAATTTTGGAAGTGATAGAAAGAGCAAACATAAAGAGCAGTGTGACAAAGAAACTTGAACAACATGAGGCAAACTGGATTGAGAGGCTGGACACAGTACCCCCCGTGGATTGAATGAAGAATTAGATTTACACTGTTTTCTTCGAATAATTCTTATTTATAATCATACAGCATTGAACCTTTTTTTTTCGTTTACACCTAATGTTTGGAACAGCAGGATGCAGATGGTTGTTTAATTTGTTGATCATAATCCATGAGTAAGAACAATGAGATGGCACATGTGTAGAAACAATTTGCTATTATGTATTCATGACAATACTTCTGAATTATGATTTTTTTTTTTACTCAGACAAGATCCTATGATGGTTGGTTAGGAACTTTGAGTATATTTTGCCATGGCCAATTTAGAGGTTTTTTTTTCTTAAATATGATAGCTGTTTAGTAGCGTATAAGCATTGATGAATATTGCAATTGATTAATTTGCACAAACAGCAGGGTTGATGTCTTCTTTGAAATAAGGTACGAGTTAGATTATGCCTGATTATAAGTCGATCAGTTGACAAGAAGTACTATGATAGACAAGACATACCATGATCAAAGCTATTCACCTCATTTTGAAATAATGGATACACTAGCAACGTATTGTTTTTCTGTATATTTTGCAGAAAAGGAGCATCAGTCACACTTGAATTTGGATGCTATTGTGAATACAAATACTGAAATTGGGATTTCTGGGTAGAAATTAAGGCATTCTTCAAGTTGTGAATATTTGAAGAAACACACAGCCGCATCACATACGCGGCAAAGGTTCATCCAATTACAGCTACTTGACATCAAATTCCCTTTCGCGGGATGCAGACCCGGTAGGTCCCCATTCCCATTTGAGCCCCCATAGGGCTCGATGGGAATGGGGAGGATGCTAACAATGGGCCCGTTAATGACGGGCCCGTTGTTACCATCCTGTACAGTTAGTGGGTCCCGCTCTGCTCGTCTGGTCTGGCCAGGCGTCCATAGCAGGACCCGCTGCAAACCTCGTAATGTGGCGGCCCGGAATGAATGGTGCCGGTCCCTTACCGGCACCGTTCATTCCGCGGCCGCCCTCCTCGTAATGAGGCCCATTATATGAAATGTAAGTAAATCAGCGGTGCCCGCCCATACTTTTTGTTTTTGCATCATGACAGTGACTCATTCTCTTTACAATTTACAGTATTCCTGAAAGGAGATACAAAATAGAAAATAAATCAATTTCATTCAAATAAAACATTCATGCATACTAGGCTTAAGTCCATTGTCTTTGCTTCCTACTATGTAGAAGCAGGATCAATTTCATTCAGGAAGCGTATCAATGCAATGATTAGGGAAATGTTCTCACCCCATATCAGTCTCGTCCATGACAATTCCGGTCCATAAACAGTTTTGAAACTTTCCAATTCTTTTGGGAAGGAGACAGCCGAAATGTACTTATGGCAGGACACTCTAAAATCCAGTTTCTTAGGGTCTCCATGGTTGACATAGGGCCTCATTACGAAGTGGGCGGTAAGGGGTTAACGGCGCCGGTAAAGGTGCCGGAGCCGTTAACCCCTTACCGCCCTATTATGAGGTCCGCTTGCAGGACCCGCTCTGGACGCCTGGTTTTACCAGACGTCCTTAGCGGGTCCCGCGAGCGGCCCAGCATGCTGACAATGGGCCCGTCATTAACGGGCCCGTTGTTAGCATGCTCCCCATTCCCATTGAGTCCTATGGGGACTCAAATGGGAATGGGGATGGTCCAGGTTCCCTGAATGGGGAAATACCGGGCCCTCCAAGGTCGGAATGGCCCGGTATTTCCCCATTCAGGGGACCCGGACCTGAGTTTGGAGGCAGCCATGCCCTTATTAAGGGCATGGCTGCCTCCAAACTTGTAATGAGGCCCTTAGACTTACAAAAGTGACAGTTTAAGCCTCCCCCTTCCAATTCAGAGTTTGCCCAATGTTTTGTCCTTTCTTTGGTGTGAATTTGGTTCGGTTCAGTCTGAAGCACATGTAGATGTTTCTTGACTTTTTACAAGGAAAGCACTTCAGATACGCAGACAATTGGCCCCTCTTACATGGAAACCTTGCGTACTCCTGATAGTATGAGCGTGCAGACATGGCATCCGGTGTCACCCTCCAGTCTTCCCTGAAGAGTTTATTCTCAGTAGCATCTGGGTTACCTGTGAGTTCTAACTCTGAGGAGTCAATTTGCTCCAGCAAGTCATGCATGCAGAACAACTGATTTCATTGAACGTTCTACCCAAATCTGATGCAAATCAGTACACAAAGAATTCAGCGGGGGAGACAATATCATAGAATATAGAAGCAACTGTCACCACTGAAGTCGGGCCTGCAGCGAGATACGGTTCAATTCGTGGCGTAAAATGGAATTGATTATGGCTGACGAGAGACACAGCACATTCTTCAAAATTAGGCCCTGCAGAGTATTAAGGTAAGGGCCCAGATTTACGGCTGCCATATCAAGCCCATATAATATTACTCAATCAATCTTGCCCAAGTAATAGTTAAGTGCAGGATTGAAGGAAAAACCGCAAAGTTGCACGAAGATCCTCTATATATGAACAGAAAGAGGCGTGATCGTATTCTTCAGGACTGCATTCAACATAGTAAAAGAGGAAATGTTTGTTAAATTGTAACCTAAATATCGAGTGGAGGCCACCAGCTCAATCCTTTCGCCCTCCAAACTCCACCACTTAGTTTGGTGTTTTTATTGTTTAGAAAAAATGACCACCTTCGATTTGGCACCATTAGCAACCAAGTTGTTACTTGCGGCATACAAATAAAAAATGTTAAGCTTCTGTTGAAAGCCCCAGGTAGTCCTAGCAAATAATATAATATTGTCTGCAAAGGCCACCCAATGAACCTTTGAGGTGGCCCAATTTAACTGGACTTAGATCATGTAAACACCGTAGGTTGTCCATGTCGGATAGATAGATGTTAAAGAGCGTGGGGCTAGAATACAACTCTGTTTAAGACCCAAAAGAACAGAGATCAGCCTGCTCACCGCCCTTTGAGGCAAATTGTCGAAGTGGAATTACGGCGTAACAGCGCGATAAGATGGACAAGCTTCAATGGAACCTTTAATCTAATGAGTTTGGCCCAGAGATGTTCATGGACTACACAGTCAAATGCTGATGACATATCCAAAGAGGCCATGTAGATGTTGCCCCCATAGTCGCCCTTGGTTTTATGTAATAGATGTTTCAGTATCATTGCATTTAGGGAGGTGCCCATCTGTTTAAGGAAGCCCACCTGAAAGTGAGATATGATGTCTAAGTTGCCCACATCTCGGAGCAGCAAGATGGCAAAATCTTTACTAACAGAGTCTATCATGGCAATGGGCCTATAGTTGCGAGGGTCAGAAGGATCCCACTTCTTATAAATAGGGATGATAATGGATTGGGACTAAGACTGAGGCACAATGTGCGCTGCATTTATAAGGTCAAAATGTGGTTTGCGGAATTAAGCCCAGGCAACAGGATCTTTCTTGAGGACATATGGAGGGAGGCCATCCGGGCCGGGGGCCCTAGAAGGTTTCAATTTATTGACGGCCTACACTAGATCCTCAATGTCCAAGGGACGATCCCCAACTCAAGCAGGATCGGTCAGATTGACAAACTTAGTCAGAATAGAACATTTCAGAGAAGAAAAAGGCACCCAGGCATGTTCCTCAATGGAATTCACTGTGGAAGAGTTGATGGTGCCCAATTTGTTGTTAATACACGCCCATAATTGTCTATAGTTAGATTTTAATAGGGTCCTCAAGATGGACTGATTATCTCTTAGATATTATTGAGATTTTAGAGATTTAACAAAATTTCTATGCCGTTGGCAACCTAATTTCTTGGCCCTTGCGTAGTCTTCAACAGAGAGCAACTTTCTGCATGCAGACTTGATATCATTCTGTTTTTGGGCCCTAGACTGTTTTATTCTTAAATCAAACTGGTGCGAGTGAGGATTATTGTTAGATCGAGTGCCAAACTGAGAGGAAACCTCACTGATGTACTCGATAATACGAATGTCCAGGGGTATGACATCCGTGCCTATGATGCACCCACTCGAAGAAGTTATCTCATCATTCCTCTTCATCACAGCATTGAGAAGAAGCTTGGTTAGTTTGTTATAGGTTGACCTATCCCAACGACAGGACAGACCATTTCTGTCTGGCAGTAGTGGGACCAACAAAGCCCATACATTGTGCTTCCCAACTGACATTTTCATCATAAATCTGATGATCATGTGATCTCCCACAAGTGGATCCACAAAGGACAGATTACTACTTATTGAAGCTAGAGTAGAGCTGGCCAAAAAGTAATTTATACAGGATTTCAAGGAACCCCGATGCCAGCTGTAGGTGGAGGCCGTCACTCCTCCCGTAGGGTATAGAAGATGCAGATACCAGTCATGCATGAAAGCATCCCATGTCATTTCCCACGTAAGATTCTGATTGGATACACATGGAGTGCATGAGAGTTGATTGTACTCATTACCCTAGCCACAATATGCATTAAAGTCCCTTCCTACAATGATAGCGGGTTGATTGCCTTCCAATAGCCAAGTACCTAATATGGAGGAGAGAGACTCAAGCAACTCATGTATGGAGCACTTAGCGGGGTTCCAATATATATTGAATAGTAGTAATTCCCCTGCTCTGTCTGGCAGGAAGACCTTGACAGCAAGAATGCCCTTCTCAAGAAACCACAGAGAAGAACTCATATTTAGGCTAATGTCAATTGCAATCAACTGACCCCCCACTAAGACGACTCTAGGCCAAATGGGTCACCGGAGAGCAAAAAGTTGAAAACCCCTGCAGAATAAAGTTCTCAGTAGACGTGGTTTCCTGTATGAACAGAATACTGCATTTTCATAGAAGATCAGAGCCATCCCACTATTGCCAGAAATTCGAGAAGCCACAAGCATTCCAATACAGAAGATCAATTTCTAACAGGCTAGAGTTGATTCAAGCCTTGGGTAAGAGTCGCAAAGGTTTTAATCGCAGACTCTACCCAAGACCAGTAATGGACCTCTTTGATGTTGGAAAGGAGGGGCGTAAAAGAATTGGAAGCATGTACGGACAACAGAGACTGGCCAGCCACAGTGTCTCGAATGACTGATGATTATGAAGTGAGACCAGTGGGAGTTGAAAACTGTTTTGCTGCATCAGTGGACTTGAGTTCACACAAGTTATACCCAAAACCACGGAAGGTAGCCGTTTGTTCCCAGACCAATTTGCCAAAATTACAGAGTGGAAATAAGAGACCATGCAGTTAATATTCTCCACCGGAAGAGATATAAACTCGATATCCCCAGTATGTAAGGATCTTAACGGGGGAACCAAGAAAAATATATCCAACACCTTTGATCGATTCAACCGAATGGAACCATGCATATGTAAATTAGCCTCCCAATGCTATTACCGCTGCATTACCGCTATGCCCAATCCTGAGTTTGGGCAGGAAGCTGGAGATTTACCTAATGCTGTGAGCTGGAGGTAAATCTCCATCTTTCTGCCCATTTTCAGCTCTATTTCCACCAGCGCTATTACCGCCGGTGGTAATAGCACCAAAAATCCCCATAGAGCCCTATGGACTCTCAAAAAAATGGGGAATTAATGCCTTACCTTGGGATCCGGGGCTAATAGCCAAGGCCATGATGAGGCTCATAATAGTGTAATCCAGAGACACCAGGATCAAGAAAAACTCACAAGCAAGCGAGAAACACAAACATTACAATAGTTATAAAGCATCCACATGAGATGACCTGACACCCACCCAACAACAGACCTGCCAGAATGAAGAAACTAAACCAACACACTCTCAAAAAGGATGAAACCTGCACACAAATGCAAAGTCTTTTAACTCTATCTTGGGACAACATGCCATACAGGTGCAGTGCATTTAGTATCACCACCAATGGAAAAGCTGACAACCACCCAACAGGAGAACATCATCAGGAAGAACACAAGGAACAAACTTGCAGGAATGCTGAAGTGGAACTTAACCAAAACACCTTTCGACCAGCAAACCACTCAACCACAGCCCATTAAAACGTAACCAATCAACCAGTATTCTTTGAAACATGACTCACAACCAGAACAACGGCAAGAACTTGAACTCTCTCTCAAATGGCTCTTCATTACCAAAACAAATGAGAAAGATCCAAGCATGTCAAAACTAAGTTTGCTCGCAAACATCGTGCAAATAACAGAACCAGCATCCAACCCCATGTTTCATATCAACAAATGCTCACCAAGACAAAGGCTAAGCAAAACCCTCTACCCAGACCAAAACAGGCATAGCTCTACATCTCTCGAATGAACTTGCAAACCCATCCACTGGCCACAACATCCAGATCCTCCCACGGAACTTGAAGGCTCCTATCTGGAAATAAAACACCTCCAGTGTACACATCAATATCTACCAAGAAAACCCACAGACACAGATGCCAGTTACTCCTCGTTTTATGTTCACCAAATGTTAAGAAGAAGCACACTTGTCTTTTCCCTCGACTCTCCTGACACCTATGACTCCAATTTTTTTTTTCCATGTCAGGTAAATGCGAGTACCCGGAGACCATGAAAATAGCAGATGTACGCAGTACAAATCCCAATAACAATCCATGAAATAACATAACATATAACATAACAATTTGTAGCCATTCCATACCGTGGAAGTGGGCAGCGGCCAAAATGCATTAATCAGGTAAAAACCTGACAACATACAATCACCATGGGTGCAGGTATCGTGGGCCTTATTACATTAAATACAAACATTAAGTCTATGGTAAAACCAAGTGCACGTTCACATGCCATGTCCACTTTGCAGCCATCTATGGCACAGTGGGTGTCCGACTAATGAAACACCATTGTCTTGGGAAATGGGAACCCAGTGTCAGGTGTGTTGTGTGTGTAGAACAGAATGCAGAAATTAGGACTCAACAGGATGCAGTGCCACTATTACAATCGTTAAATAGAGGCCTGGTTTAGGATACCTGCTGCATTAATAAGAAGCAGTTATCACTTGGACAATAGCCACGTGTTCTCCAGACTACACGCCTAAATCACAGCTGGCACACCACCCTTAAATTACAATGTTACACCGCAGTCAATCATACTCGTCTTGCCTTGGTCCAGTGGCCTAAAAACAACCCTTCAAGGACAGAACTTGATTGACAGTTACTTGGTGCACAATGCTCAAGCAGCAAATGAGAATGTTTTATTGATCTGCTGGTGTTCTTAATTACATTTTCGAACAGCAGTGTGAAGTCATTTACAGAATGCTGCCTCTACTTTGCAAACCTGGTGGTGGGCGCGACCAGAGAACTAAATTGGGAACAATTAGCAGGTTAATTGAAGCAAAACCTGTATAACACCTATCAATGATGCCATTTTAACTTCAATTAATGTGTGTCCCTATAATTGGATGCTAGGTAAAACCGTTTAGCATGCATAGCGGTGCATTCCGACTTGAGTCAAACTCGGGTTCAGTGCATGGTGCATGCAAACACAGCTGCTATCATGGGGATACCCCATTCTGTCACAGCACGGCCAAGTAACCTCAAGAATTATGAAGTGAGCTTTACTCGATTCCCGGCTCAAACCCAAGAACCGTATGGAGCCCTACGTATAGAGTTTGTAAATATGTGGCGGTAATAGAATTAAAAACTGTTCTGCAAGCAATATTATCAATCAATCAATCAATCAATGTATATTTCAGATAGATTTCCATGAAACATATACAATAAATAGCATAAAAAGATACATTATGATACAATTCATCATGAACACATTGGGGCTCGTACGAGTACGGCTGTGTGGGAAACAATGGTGGTAACGTGGAGGTAATTCCGTTACCGTAACATTACTGCTGCATTACTGCACTTCCAGACTACTGAGTTTGGTGGTAAGGTGGGCGATAAAGCTCCAGCAAAAAACAATAATACTGTAGAAATCTCCATGGACTCCTGTGGACTCCAAAAATCGGGCCTTACACCACCCTACCACCTCTTGTTATCCGGGGGTAAATCTACAGGACTAAGTGGCAGTAATGGTAATCGGGTTTGGCAGCATTTTGGTGGTTATACCGCAGAAGTACTGCCAAAACTCATAACAAGGCCCATTATCTTTGCAAAACTTACAATGCTGGCCTTAATATAACTAACATGCAATCAATTCATTAATCTATGAATAAGAAGGAATTAATTCAAACACATTTAATAGCCATTATCATATAGTGATTGCATTGCTATAAGTCATTTAATGTGAGGTAGCTTCAAACCTGCTGGCAGCCACATGGTCCTTTTACTTCACCATGCATAGGGGTTGGATTTAGTCTGCAGTTTCTAAATTCTTTCTTGCCAGCCAAGTTCTATATATGTACTTGGATATTGCATAAATTATGAAACTATTGTCAGTTGAGTTACAAAAGGGTTTTGCATTAAGGCTATGTTGAATACACAACTTCCTTAAGACAGGTTTTAAGTTCTCTTAAGGGCCTGTATATTGGGCAAAAAAAAGCAAAATGCTTAAAGCTCTCCTTGGCCTCAGCACAAGATGGGCAAATATCAGAAGTGGTCGCATTCCAGACATGGTGTAGGGGGTCCATGTCATTTCAACAGATTAAATTACTTTGTGGTAATTTACTTAGTGGAAATCACTTCAAATGTGTACTTTTCATTTTTTTTTATGGAGGCCCTCGCCCCGTAAGCCCTCTTCCCCTTCACTACCACCTCTACCTCAAACCCCACCCCGCCCCCCTTTTGCCCCTTAACCCAGAAATAGATATATCCATTTAAAGTAATTCAAAGTAATTTCCACAAAGTAAATTACTGCAAAGTAATTTACATTGTGAAAACAACGTGAGACCATTGTACGGTGGCTAAATGTAATACACCTAAGCGAAATCGTAGGTATAATGAGTGTGCATGGGGGGTGGGGGGTGCACCATATTCAGAGGGACCGCATAACCAAAGTTATGTTTGCTATCCCAATAAACTGCTGCTCAGATATGTTACAATACATCATGGCTTTCTTATGCAGCAATCTACTTTGCGCCCTCTTTAAGCACTGCCATCAATGCCACGTTGATTGAACCAGAAATCTTTAAAACCCAAGGCAGTCAGAGTGGATTTGATAGGTTTTCATCGGGGTAGATCAGGCTCTCCACTTTGGGATAGCAGATCAGATAAGGCTTCTCAGTATTTCAGCAAATGCAGTGAGGCACACAGGCGTAGCCAAAACAAAACAGGGCTAAGTGCGATCACATCGGATCTGTGTTAACGATAAATTTCTATTTGCAAAGTCAAATTTGGAGTACTTTGGGGAAGATTCACTGCCTCATCATGAGTTGGGCAATAGCCCTCAAATACGGTGGTAACGCTATTACTGCTGCATTTAAGGGTCCACCCAAACATGAGTATGGCGTGTTTACCCCAGCTGGGCATAAACATGCAGGAAAAATGCTGATTTTTGGCGCAATTACTGTGCAGTAATACCACTGGCAGTAATTGCACAGAAAATTCTCCGTTGGGTTTACTTTTACCTCTCAAGTCGTGATCCGGATGGGTGGGCGGTAACGCAAATACAGTAGACCAACTCGTGATGAGGCCCTCAGTATTTAAAAAAAACAACTGTCTTGTGGTCCTAATAAACCCTCATATTTCAGCGTCTTATGTTGCAGATGCCGTTCCCTGCATATCATAGTCAAGGCGGGTAAAAGTGCGTCATTACCGTGGGTTAACCCAAACTTCGGAAAATCATTGCTAGTGCTTTCCTAAGAAAGCAAGGATTGTGCTATTTGGTCAACCCAGCTGCCATTGCTCATGAATCTGGAACCCAGGTAACGGAACCTGTTCACTTGCTTAATCTTGTACCCCTCAATTGTTATTTGTAGTTTGGGGGCTTGAGGGGCTGTGAGGCTGGTGGAAAACAACTGATTTGGTCTTGTCAAAAATGAATTGTGAATTCATTTTGAGACCATTGTGGTTCCAGCCGTCATGGAATGCTGCCACTTGCTTCTTCAGCCCTGACCTGCTAAGAGAAATTAAAATTGCATCGTCTGCGAAGAGCAATAGTGGATTCTTAACCTGCCCTAATCTAGAGGCTTCAAACTGAATTGCTGGGAGCCAATTATTCAGCCTGTTTATAGAAATACCAAATTGGGTTGGGGCAAGGACGTGACCTTGCCTCACACTGGTCTGGATGGTAAAAGGGGCAGTGGTGTCCCTGAATAAGTTCCAACTTGCTGTGGCTGCCTTGTTACTGCATAGTCTAGTCTTTATAGACTACTAAATAAACATACAATTGCTCGAAGCAGTGGGATAGGTATTTCCAACTCTTTTAAGGCTCCCCAAAGCTTGTTTCTTGTAACCCCATCGAATACTGTTTAAGTGTGATTATGAATCATTGCATGAGGTCAATTCGGCATCCAATCATATGTCAAAAATCCATGGTCGATTCGAAAGGGATTCCAAAATGGGGAATAACTGAAGGGTCCACATAACTCTACATCATGCAGACACTTACCTTTACCCTATGCTTACTGCATGCAGTAAAGGTATTTGAGTTTTGCGATATTTGCAGCATAGGTACCCGCCAAACTCTAGAGAAGGCCCCAAGTGTGGGTAGAGGATTTACACTTTGAATCATTTCTGACCAGATTCTGCTCTAATTTTTCAAAAAAGGTAGCAGGCGCTCCTCTCCAGAAAGAACATGGCATGATAACCTGTTCTGAGATGAGAGTTTGCAGCACACGCTTTTTGCTCACTGTACCTTTCACAGATGGGAAATATCCATTTGCATATCAGATTCTGCTTTAACTTACCTTCCTGGAATACCCTGATAGACAAATTCCAGTACTTAATGTAATCTTCTTATGTACAAAGATAAGCATACCGGTCTCATCTTTAGTGAAGACACTTGGCATTTATCTTGACTCCTCGCTCTCCCTGACATGCCAGGTTAACGCCATCGCTACTTCTGCAGCCTACACTACAAAACTCCTCAATGCAGCCAGACCATTGTAGAGAAGGAGCTAAGTACCCCCACCTCAACCACTTTACCCAAAATGCCTGTATGTTGGAGACCAGAGTATGTGACAGATGCAGAACAATTGAAACAACAGATGTCAAAGGAAATCCTGGAGGCAAGGTTCCCGTTCAGAAAACCATAACTGCATTCAAGAGTATATGATGGGTGTTTAAACACAATCCCAGAAGAAGCAGGACGTCTGACTGACAAAGCAGATTGGTGACGTCATGCGAGAGTCGAGCTGACGTACATAGAAGAGATGCAGAGACGAGAGAATGCAGATATTCTATAAGGCATCAAGAAAGTAGCAAAGATAAGCAACATCTTGGGTTCAAGATAAAGAGTCTTATGCTGAAGAAACAATGAAGATATTAAGCAATTTCATATGTACAAACGTAAAGTAACGCAAGTAGACAAAGTTTTCATGAGGCTAGCTTTATAGTGAATTGATTGCGGCAAGCGGCAATGTATGGATACATAGGAATGAGTAAAGAATGGATGGCCCCATTATGAACTATAAACAGAGATGAGCTAAAGGAGAAAGGCTGTCTTTTCCAAGTATAGCACAGTTAGAAAACAAATGGATTACAAGCGAATTTCCGAAAGGCGAGGTTGAATGAGCCAAGAAGCTGAGGTCATTTTTGGCTGAGAAGAACAGAAATTAGTTACAATCTTGTGAAGGAATGAACCTCCTGTTCAGAAGCTTGGAGAGAACAAAGAAGACATCAGAGGCTCATTGGAAAATAGTCTTTTTAATATACTGAAAGCTCAATTTCGTGGTCTCCAGTCACGTGGGGAGAAAAAATTGGACGAGCAGGATGGTCACACCTATGCACAAGGGCAGAGCTTGCCTCTACTCCCATGTATCTTCCACACCAAAAGAACACTCCAAGGACAAGTTCAAAGGCCCTAATTGACAACCGACCACTGAGGTGATGATGGATGATGTTCTAATTGGTGAGAAGTGGATGTTTAAGACTAACTCACCAGCAACTGGCAGTCTGGCCAGTGTGTGGCTAGCGTGGGCTGAAGGATGCTGACAGAGGTTAGAAGCCAACTAAGGATAGAGGATCGCAGGATTGAGGCTCCTATAATTTTGTAGCCAATAGGACATCGTATATTTAGTGACGTTCATAGTGACCTGCTTTGAGGGAAGGGCTTAGTTGCCCCACCTGATGTTAAGAAACCTATCCCCTTTCTCATTCCCATTAGACAAGTATGGATTGTATACTTAGATCTTCCCTTACACCCTATCACTCTCTTCAGTAGGTTTTTGTAGTTTGCCATGTAGGATGATGTTAATAATATGCAGGTTGTACGACACCTATGATGAGATTTTAGTATAAAAGTGTGTTTTTTTATGAGGTTCGTTGAGAGACATTACTATGAAACGTCTGACGACATTCATTGTACTCCCAGTTTTAGATAATTGATATTAAAACAGTTATCTTTTTGCCAACTTCCTGAACCATTTTTCATTTATTGATGTTTGAGTAACCTCTGCATCCCCATTCGTCTCAAATTTATTGCTGCCCTGTCTTAAAGGACTGGAAGTTCTCCAGTTCACGTGGTAGCAGAGGATGGTTAGATTTCCATCAAGATAAATAAGCTTTGGGGTCCCCAGCAATATCGAACAACCTTTGCCATTCGGCTGGAAGGACGTGAAGCTCCCTGTGGATAGTGGTTAGAATAAGTTAAGGCTTGTACAAGCGTGGATGTGACGGGTACCTCGGTTTCAGAAATAACCCCTCTCAGCATCTGCACGAAGCTGAACGGACAGAATGTTGGAGGTGCGGCAGAAGGAGGCGCTGCGATCCTGAGCCTCGGAATTCAAACGTACAAATGGTGAGTACAAACTGAGCAAGATGGCAAAAAGTATGAATGGGCAGTGGGAAAGGAGAGTGATAAGGAGAAAAATGTGTAATGGTGGGTTGGAAAGGGATGGTCAACTCGAGACGATGAAAGTCGAGTTTAATGGGGATAATTGACTCGAGACGATAAGAGCGTTGAGTCATTTAGAGACGGTTGACTTGAGACGTTGAGTGTCAAACAACGGGCTCTGAGAGACGAGGAGCATCACAGTGGGATATGCCCAGTTTCCTGAGTTTTAAAGAACCTCAGCAGGATCTATTCCCTAGAGCCCTATTATGGGTGTCGTAGGAGACAAACTTGTTTTAAACAACAGTTTAAAGAGGGAAGATCACACTCAACCACAGTATATTCTAGGGGTATAACGAGGATGAGTCTTTAAATATACACTAATATATATGACAGGTCAAGTATGTCTGTTTGTCTGTTTGTTTTATGTGAGTATGTAAATGGTGAAAAATGTATGGAGACATTGATAGATAAGGAAATTAGAACACGAGAAAGTGAATTAAAACTGTTTATTTATGATATTGTATTGATGGTGCGTAGTGGCAACATAGAGTAAAAAGAGAAAATGTGACCTAGAAAGGATTGGAGCATGCGACGACTGGTGCAGGCTCATATTATGTTATTTTTTTTAAAACTGCATTAGTTTTATGAAATTTCAACGTGTACAGGTGAGTATTGACTGTCAAGAACGAGTCAACATGAGGAGCATTTCTCCATTTATACATTTCTGCAACCATACACTTGAGTTAAAATAGTGTAGTGTAAAAGGGGTAAAGAGACCACAGACAGAATGACCATGCCGTGACCATAAGAGGTATCAAAAGTTTTTTTTGCAACACATGATGACATGGCTGCATGATGTGTATATGGGACAAAGCTAGATAAGCGACTAGCGAGATTAGAATTCTGGGAAGAATGAACGAGGAGGAGAGAGAAGATCTGCCTCATATGGATGGGATACTTAAAAATATGCAAAGAGAGGGGTGAAGAACCTTCTGCTCCACCCGCCACGCCTGAAGTAGACAACGAAAGTAAGAAAGATGAAGGTCTGTGCCCATTGAGAAGGCTTAAGGCACCAGCAAGGTATACGTGACCTGGTGAATGAGTCGCCTGCGTAAAGGGGCAATGAGAGAACAGACAATGTTCTTGAACAAAGATGTAATCTACAAGATCCCAAAGGACAGGGAGAGACACGATAAGAAGAAGAGTGATAGGACAAGTGTATTCTCAGACATGAGATGAGAAATAAGGAGATAGAAGAAAACAAAGGATAAGGACTGATGGATCAGTGCCCATGGAGGATAAATAATGGGTGGTCAGATTGTGCTCAAACACTCGACGACAAGAACATTTTAAAGAAGGGAGACAAAGGGAAGGATACGAATGATTGCTTTAAAGTTACGCAGTCGTGCTATAGAAGGGGAGGCTCATCTAGTTCTGAGCCCAGAGAGCTGTCTGAAGACAGACTGATTCTTAAGAAAAACAAAGAGGAGACAAGTTGCACAAATTAAAGATAGTATAAATTAGGTGAAGATAGGGAAGCCTTCTGTTAGGAAGAGGCATAAAATACAAGGGGTTCTGAATGTGTTTTGTTGGGAAAACAAGGAAGTTAGGAGATTGAGTGCAGGCCTCCCTATCTCTCGGGTGTCAACAATCTTTTGACGCGGCTGGATCAATCTAAGAAGGACAACCCTATGGTCAGAGGGGGGACGAAAAGCCTGCACGCATATTCACAGCAGGAATGGAAATAGGTTTGCTCAGGGTCAGACAGTGTAGCGAAAGCGAGTGCTAAGGATGCTACAAGGCTTTAGAAAAGACAGATGGCGATGACGTCGCTATAAAGGTAGCCAGAGCCGTCACCCATGCAGATGCAGCAGAGGATACGTACAGGACACGTGATGATTTTTAGAATAAGGGGGGGGGAGTCACTGTTGATTTGGGGGGTAAAACCTTTTAGTTCTTTTTAAGAAAGACACTGTAAGAAGAGTTTCAATTATTGAAGGATTGCCAGTCTCTATAGTAGAGTGTGACATGTTTGTGCCACAGGTATTGTTAAGATAGACACTTATAAGTATTATAGATTGAGATTTAGTAACAGAAAAATTGAACCATAATGGTTTTGTTTTATTAATTAGAGTATGGTGTGTTTTTATATTAGGAACATATTGGTTGAGCATGAGTGAGTTTTTTTAATGGTATATATATAAGGGATGTTTTTTTTTTTTTAAACTGGAAGTTTTTATTATGAAGTGTATATTTTGTTAGCATGATTGACAAGTATTATTTAAGCGGGTGAGAGCAAGTAAACATGAGAGTTTTTGGACAAAAGATGTTCACATGAAAGCACCTGTAATATTTTGATAGAGACATGATGGAGAATGTCAGTTTTATTATGGACAAAGACTTGTTGAGTAAAGCTGAGGAGAACAAAAGAGGGGCTTTGATGAAGGAAAGAAGGAACATTGAGTAGACTCCAGTTTAAGGATGACCAAACTATATTGAGGATGTCCTTTTTGCCATATGCAAAAGGAACTGATATGAATAAAATGTGCACGTGCAGGGACACACATTAGGGTGGGCCTTGTGTGTATCAGAGGGGGATTTTGTGGACCCAGTTAGGAGGGGTTAATCCCCCTGCGACGAAAGATGACAGCCGTTGAGTATGCCATCATGAGGGATGACAGTATGGTGATAAGATGATTTTGTGATGTAATGTATTGAACATGCGGGGGTTTATTTTTTTTGTTTAGGAAGATCTGAGGGTATGTTGGTGTTTCCAAAAGGGCTATTGCCTATGAAGGGGTTGTGTTAAAACTAGCGATCAAATAGTCAGACATAAAAAAAAGAATTCTGCCATGGGTGCAGCGGAAAACACTGGCAGAAACTGAGCAGGCTCATGGTTGTTTGTATTTTGAGAGATGTTATGATGAACCCTTGAGGAAAAAAAGATATTGGAAGTGGGGGAGATTCTCTTTATTGATGGTTCTTCAAGAATCAATCAGGGTAATAGACTTTGAGATACAGGTGCCACTGGGGTAAAGCACACAACTAATGGAGAGGTTTGAAGTACTGAAAAGTGTATTACTACCATCTCACTTTTCTCCACAGGCTGCTGAATTAGTGGCGCTGATTGTCACGCTAGGAGAAATAGTGCCAACCAGGAAGTAAAGGTGTACAGTGACTCCGCCTATGTGATGTTGACAGTGCACGCACAACTTGCACGTTGGAAAAGGAGGGGTGAATTGTGAGCGGGCGGCACTCCAGTGCAGCAAGCAGCGTTATTGAATAGACCCATAGGAGCGAGCACTACAACTCCCAGTTGCCATTGTAGTAGGATGAAATGTGTAGCTTATGTGAAAGGAGTAGATTTCATTTTATGTTTAGTATTATAAAGCAAAAATAAAAAAGTGAAGTGAATGGTATGAAAGGGAGCTTTGTTATGAATGTATGGATAGGAAGGATATGAATGAAAGAGTGGTAATGATAAATGAGTATGTTTAAAAAATGGTTATAATAAAATATATGAAGATTTAGTCAGTAGAAATTTAGAAGGAAACGCACCAAGATGAAAGGTATTGGTGAACGCTGAAAGGGTGTTTTTTAAGCCCTTCCGAAGCATTATGGCCACGAGACAGCACTGGTACACCGGTGATGCCTGTAGCCTTATTAAGGGTGGGGATACAATAGTTACCCTGCTTTGTGCATGTCAATAGGAAAGAACCACGCTGCAACGAGTGCGAGGAATGGGTTGGTTTGAATAAAGTAGAACATGTTGCATTTTGTATAGTAAAGTGCACCGTATATTAAAATATTTACTGCTGGGCAAATGTCGCGCACTGTTTGGAGAATTATTTTTGAAATAACAGGGAACCTTTTTCAGTATCCATGCCGATATTTCAAAATTGATAGATAAATCTGGGAATCTGATTAATAGAAGTATGTCCTTTTTTAGGGTGGTCTGAAGACGGATCGTGTATACACGCCCAGATGCCACCTGTGTGGTGAAATTAGAGGTTCACACAGTTGTCATAGATAAGAATATGTAAGATAGTAAAGCAAGATAATGGCCCTTATTTTTTATTTTTAGTGAAGCCATGGATAAGCTTGTTGTTCAATATACAGCAAGGTTTCACTGGCGTGCCACAAGCAGACATAGTTAGAAAGAAACTCAACAGCCTGCTTAAGGAGAGAATAGCCAAATGGGAATTGATTATGAAGGAAAGGATGGGTTGCATTGTCTATCACTGGCATTGTATGAGATAAGGAATTGGCCAGGGTGGACCACCATCCTATCTCGCAAGAAGAAAGTTACAGGGAGGCAGATGAGGAAGTCCCTCACAACTCCATCTAGATTTAGAAGTGATGCCCAAGCATCAATAGGATTGTTAGGAAAGGTGCTACGTGTGTTCCTTATGTGTATGACTTCAAGTATCCTTGTCATTTCAGATGAGCTCCAAAGACAGGGGTGTGGGGCAGCGTAGAACACAGAAGGATATGCTACAACAACCGGAATTAAAGGACTTTGTCTTCCCAAATTATTTACCAGACATCAGGTCATGAACTTTGCAAAACCTCACTAAGGAGAGGAGCAAGCTTTGCTTCAAGTAGCCGTCCATTAGGGAGGGACGTGACTTCGCCTGCAGCCGAGGTGCAAGACAAACACACACGGCTAGTCATCCATAAAGACATAAAGACACGCATTGAAGAATCCCCTTCACCCCCACCCCCAGCGAAAGCAACGATTGGAAGCAAGCATCAGGGAAGAACCTCAGCATGTGCAGACTAGATGTGTGATGAGGAAGAAGGATGCAGAAGCAGTCAAGTAGTTCATTGGACTGTGGCTTGTTTCGAGTCACTGAAAATAAGAGAGTTAAGGGAAGTTATAGGATCTTGAGCCACAAGAGCTTGTTGACGTTGGACTGAGACATGCGTAAGTCTCGATCTCGAAAGCAAGAAGGCCAGATATGGAGTTCCTGTTCGATAATTGGAAAAGGGAGCAGTATCTTGATTTGTTTTTCACTTAAATTCTTTTTGGAAGTGCCTATGGTGGTGCCCAGTGAAAACATTGTAGGGTGCATTCGAGCAAGGTTTACTGTTCACACTGTGCTCTCATCTTTCGCTAAAGAGGAGAAAAACTTTGGCGAATAAAAATTCCTGCAGAGTCTTGAGAATGGTCGAAAATGAGAAATAGTTGCAGCAGCAATCACTAAACACATTCTGAATCTTCCTGAGTTAGTGGGGAAACGCGAATGCCCCTGCCACCGGATAAAGGGCTTACATTGACTATTCTATAATTTCACTTGTTATTTTAGGAATTTCCATATGCTGTTGAAAGATAGACCAATTTCAGAACATTCTTGAGAGACCCAAGAAACAATACAGTTCTGTTGCAATTCTTGAGAGACATCATAACTGAGGTGAATGTGCATTCTGAGATAGCAAGGATTATGGAATGAAAACTGTTGAGGGAGAAAAGTCAATAGGCTGCTGATCACGGAACTTTGTTTCATGCTCAAAAAGATCTTCATGTCGTCTGATATTATACAGATTCGAGGTATTCACTGGGAACTGGTGTACGTCATTGAAATAATCCAGCCAGCTGAAGCTGTTGGAGGAACTTTTTGAACCTTAGGTCGTGTTGCATGATGTTGCTCCAGTAAAAGTGTTTTATTTCCTTAGTAGAGTAAAATGGGCAGAATCAGAAGCAACTTTATCATGGAGGACCATGAGCGACGTCCACGATGTGTGAAAAGCTGTTGTTGTCGTATTTCATACATGTGTGTCATTAACACCTGTGTTTTATTCATAGTGGTAATATTGTCACTTCTGGTACGCACAGCATAATATGTCGAGACGAATGAGGTGAAAACTCTGGTGTATCCTCCTGTAAGAGAGAAAAAGGATACAACTGTGGCAACCAGTAGGCATCAGAAACCTCATGTGATTGTTCCCACTTTAAAGGTACCCACGAGAGCACCTGATCCTGGGATAATTGAACCTTTGTAGAGAGGTCACATATGGAAGTGTTTGCAGACCTTATATGGCCATAATTTGCTGCTGCTAGACACAAATAGCAGCATAGGGAGGGACTTTTTGCACATTGGCCTATGCAGATAGCGTATGAGAAAGCACACAGTTCTCTGACACATGCGCCATTGATTGGTCCACGAAGGAAGAGTTATACTGAAACACTTCATGATCTAATAGTAGAGGGTCACATAAAAAGAGAAAGACCAACAAGAAATGCTAAAGAGGAGGATTATGAGCTGAATAACTATCTGGACAGTACAGCGCATTTGTGGAATAACATTTGGTATCAGCATATGAAGGAAGTAGGAAGAAGTACATCAAAGGAAGAATGCGTTGTATGTGCACTCCTGTCTTATAGTATGGGGAAGTCCAAGATCTTCATAGCTATTGAAAAAGACGTTCAGACAGCTCATTGTCTGTCACACATAGCGCTCTGCAGAACAAGAGGCCAGTCCATTTGAGATGCCTTGCTCAAATGGGCAACTGAATGGACAGATCCAGATGAAGATGACTATGTCCAGGATAAAAAAAGACAAGAAATAGGGCACATACCAAGAATCAGGTGATCAGATATGAAACACCTGGAGTAAAAGGGGCTGGAATCAGATGGGAAGTAAACAAAAGACTTGAGAGTCCAGGAACATCTGCAGAGGAAATACATAGATGGACGAATAGAGGCCAGATGCAGATTTGGGGATCAGTATTATCACCTGATGGCTGGGAAGAAGGAGTGGTTGTTTGCAGAGCCTGGGTGATTGTTGGTTGTTACGAGCCAGTCGTTGACATTGTGCAAAATGGATGTAAGCCATTATGGCCAAGATTTGCTAAACCACTTGACCTTGGTCGAGGACAGAGGAGGACCCTTTCAGTCAAAACTGTTTTTCAGAAACAATGGCACAAGAAAAGTTGGAGAAAGTCAGAACTGTGGGTGAATCTTTGATGCACCAGGAATGTAAATTGGGACAGCAGTGATCGTGGATCACTAATGGGCATGTGGAGCCAAGGCTTACATGAAGCTACCCGAAGGCTGGGAAGGAATATGCACTTTGGTGAACGTTCATGTTCCAGCATTAGTGATTCTGAAAAGTGATCTGAACATTGATAGTTTCCTGAAAGCAGACGCTCACCTGAGGAAAAGAGATCTGTGGGGCTGATAAGTAGAATGAAGAGAGCAAACTATTTCTCAGCCAAGTCAATAGAAGCTTTTGACTCTATTCCTAATGAGCACAGACTGTTCAGCCAGACTTTGTCCGTTTTTACGATGATCTTCATGCCGAGAATCCAGGTCGGAGCAAATACCAAATGGCTGCAGATTACCAGATGGGAGTTGCTGCAAACGATCAACATGACCATTAAGGGATTCAATGCTATCAAGGAAGAATTGAGAGCTGTAAGACTGATGGCGCATCAGAACAGATACGCCCTGGATATTATTACAGCTATGGATGGAGGTGTTTGTGCAAAAATTGGAGAATCATGTTGCAAATTCATACCTTCTCATGATGACGAGAATGGCACCTTGACAGAGGCCATAGAAATGCTGACAAAACTGCACAGCCAGATGATAGAAGAAGTAGAAGACATTGCTGGTGACAGTTGTTTTGGAGCACTCTTTTCTTGGATTCCGCAATGGATGGCAGACATGTTCAAGTTTCTTGGAGCACTGATCTTGTTAGTATTGCTAGGATTCTGTGTGATCAAGATAATAATCTCACAATGGAGGAAGAAAGCAAAGAAAGCCATAGGGATGAAGATCATGATCAATGTTGAGTCAGGATGGAAGACTAAGGACTTGACAGATGAGGAAATCAGAGACTTTGTGAAGACCAGTATCCATGTACCCGAGTGAACGAAATTCCTGTATCCAAAGGACCATAAGAAGTATGTGGGAAGATGAATCTTCTGCAGTCCAAATGGTTAGTGCATGCTTATGACCACGAACAAGGATGAGCATGTGAAGACAGCTGGATGCCTGAGGGGTGTCATAGAGATATGGGTCCCTAAAAATATTTCTTCAGACGAGGATGTTTGGATATGAAGGAAAAAGGAAGAGTGGTCGATGAATTGCCCAGAGGGGGAGTGTAGAGAAGGAGCTAAGTACCCCACCTCAACCACTTTACCCAAAATGCCTATATGCTGGAAACCAGAGTATGTGACCTATTCAGAACAATTGAAATGACAGATGTCAAAGGAAATCCTGGAGGCAAGGAATCCCACTGAGAAAACCATACCTGCATTCAAAACAGTATGATGGCTGTTTAAAAAAAATCCCAGAAGAAGCAGGACGTCTGACTGACGAAGCAGATTGCTGACATCATGCAAGAGTCGAGCTAATGTATATAGAAGAGATGCAGAGACGAGAGAATGCAGATATTCTATAAGGCATCAAGAAAGTATCAAAGATAAGCAACATCTTGTGCTCAAAATGAAGAGGCTTATGCTGAAGAAACAATGAAGATATTAAGCCAGTTCACACGTGTACAAACGCAAAGTAACGCAAGCAGACAGCGTTTTCATGAGGCTAGCTTTATAGTGAATAGATTGCGGCAAGCGCAAATGTATGGATACATAGGCATGAGTAAAGAATGGATGGTCCCATTATGAACTATAATCAGAGCTGAGCTAAAGGAGAAAGGCCATCTTTTCCACATATGGCGCAGTTAGAAAACAAATGGATTACAATTGAATTTCAGAAAGGCAAGGTTGAACGAGCCAAGAAGCCAAGGTCATATTCAGATGAGAAGAACAGAAATTAGTTACAATCTTGTGAAGGAATGAACCTCCTTTTCTGAAGCTTGGAGGGAACAATGAAGACATCAGAGGCTCATTGGAAAATAGTCTTTTTAATACCCTAAAAGCTCAATTTCGTGGTCTCCAGTCACGTGGGGAGAAGTTGATTGAGCAGGATGGTCATATCTATGCACAAGGGCAGAGCGTGCCTCTACTCCCCTGTATCTTCCAGAGCAAAAGAATACTCCCAAGGACAAGTTCAAAGGCCCTGATTGACAACCGACCACTGAGGTGATGATGGATGATGTTCTAATTGGTGGCAAGCAGATGTTTAAGACTAACGCACCAGCACCTGGCAGTCTGGCCTGTGTGCAGCTAGCTTGGGCTGAAAGATGCTAACGGAGGTTAGAAGCCTACCAATGATAGAGGATCGCATGATTGGGAGTCCTATTATTTTGTAGCCAATAGGACCTCCTATATGTAGTGACGTTCATAGTGACCTGTTTTGAGGCCAGGGCTTAGTTGCCCCACCTGATGTTAAGGACCCTATCACCTTTCTCACTCCCATTAGACGAGTATGGATTGTATACTTAGATGTTCCCTTAGACTCTCTCACTCTCTTCAGTAGGTTTTGTAGTTTGCCACGTAGGAAGACGTTAGTAATACACAGGTTGTACGTCACCTATGACGAGATTTTAGTATAAAGGTGTGCTTTTTATGAAGATCGTTGAGAGACCTTACTATGATACGTCCCAAGACGTTCATTGTACTCGCTGTTTTAGATAATTGGTATTAAAATAGTTATATTTTTGCCAACTTCCTGAGTCGTTTCGTTTATTGACGTTTGAGTAACCTCTGCATCCCCATTCCTCTCAAATGTACACTTGCAGACTAATCGTGCCCAAGTCAAGCTAAATGTGGAGGGACAAACTCCCCCTCAGTGGCTACCTCTCAATGGAATGCACTCCCCCCGCATCTAAGAGCTGAACAATCTTACTGGTCCTTTAGAAAGGCACTCAAAATGTGACTCTTTACCTAGAGCTCTCTGAACACTGTATGCTACCTGTTCCCCCCACCACTCACCTGCCCCCGCTCAAGTTAAATCTACCTGTTTGTAACAGCACCTTGATGCCTGAGGAGCTTGTGCGCTTTACACATGTAAAAATAAATACATAAATAAATAAATAGTAAGGAAAATAACACACTTATTCCTGTGTTACATGAAAGACAATTTTCTCAAGGCAGATATGTTTTACTAATCCCGAGGCATTTTAGGGGAATCGTTTGTGTGCTATGCTCTGAGACCTTCTTGATTGCTGCTCATTGCTCGATTTAGGGCTAAATATGAAAGACCTTAAAATCATGATAAGAAACCTCTATTTTCGGAACAATAATGTTTCAGGGTCTATTGATGTTGGTTTGCTTCAGACCTAATTTCTTGTTTTGTCTTTTAGGTGGCGTTTAAGATTGTTTTTTACTTACCCACTGATTGACTGCTACTGGCCATTCTACCCCCCATTGGCAATTTGCACCCACTACATACCCCTACTTGACCCCCCCTGCTTCAAACACAGCCTTTTGGAATCTCTTTAAGATAGCTCTATCAAGTAGTTACATCAAACCTTGTTCTCCCAGTATTATTTCTAAGTCACCTGTTGGCAGTTGATGGCTTACTTGCAGCTGTAACTCCCACAACTGGTGCAATAAATAATTTATTAACCGAGTGTGTCTTCAGCAATTTTTTTATTTATAGCTGTTCTTTCACCGACGTCCTCTTAAAAATAAGCCTTGGCAAGTCCAATAGTTTTGGCCTGTGTATAGGTATTAGGTAAACATTTGCAAGGCACTGCTAACATATGCCTAGGCACGTCCTTTTCCATGTATGCCATCTTATGGCCAGTTAGTAGCTTTATATGAGTGCCTGGTCAATGGTTATCCAAAAGGCAAAACAGTTGGCATTGCCAATGCTTGTTTTATGGATAGATATATTCATGCTATTTTACTTGGTGAACTTTGAACTATGGCTTTATGTCTGTACCTATTGTGTGTTGCTTTTATTGATTATGTGTTATCATAAATAAAGCTGATTCTGGCATTAGCTTATACCACGCACAGAAAAAACTGCATGACTTAATATAACCACTAAAAAAAGAATGAGCTAACTGTCTGCTTTAATTAAGTCCTGGCCTCCTGCCGTGGACATTAAGCACTGCAAAATGTGAATTACTAAATTCTTCATCTATAATTATCATAAGGAATCTGTGCTTTGGGGACTGGAAATGGCATGTGCTCTACATGAACATATGCCTTTGCCAAGAGAGAAGGTTTCCCCTTTTAGCCCATATTCTGAAGTTCAGAAAGGACCCAGCTGTGGGGAAAGGAAACATCAGGCCGGGAAACAAGGAGAATGCCCCTACGACCTGAATGGTCTCAGAGTCATTTTACCCTTACATTTGAGTCTTGAGGCTGTGTGAAAGAGTATATATAGTACATGGTCACAAGCATTCTAATGCTACGGGAAGTGTTGTGAAAAATTCTATGAAGACTAAGCCCAGTGTGCATTACACACGTAGTAATTCAAGCATACACCACCTTTAACAGATACACATTTAAGAAATAACGATCTGTGGTTATTATTATGTTCCCAAAATATGCTGCAATGTTATGCAAATCAGCCCAACACCCTCAATGTTGCTATTTGCCCACCCTCCTTTCTCACATACAGATTTCCAAAGAGTACAATAGAAAATAATGTACATGTTTATTGTAGGTTTGGATAATTTGCTTTGCTCAGTAAGAAAAGTGAAACATGCTTAAATTAACTAGAAAATATGCTGGTTGATGATTAAAAATGAACATTGTACATTTTTTTTAAGTGGCAGTATACAATGTTAGTGCAGTTAAATTATAACCTTTTTAGAGCTTCTTTTTCCAAGAGTACACATCATTTTTGGGCGATTCATGGAATTATTTGCACAGGAAATAGGGAACTTGCGTGGCAAACTGCATGCAAATACGTGTACGTCGATTTGTGGAACCGACTGCATAGGACTTTCTTGGGAATTGGTTGGAATTCGCACAGATCGAGAAGATCTGATGCGAGTAGACGGGCGCCTGGCATGAGACTCCATGCAGAGGGTGGGCTGGGCCTCCGCATCATCAAAAATAGGGGGCGGAACAGGCAGAATGAGGAAGAACACGTGAAAATGTGGGCGTGTTGAGGGACATTATATGGCCAAGCAATCGCATGCCCATCGCCATGCGAATATAACCGTATTTATGGATTTGAACTGGGAACGCCAGGTCGCGAAAAAGTACACGCAAATCCAGGCACCCATACGCCACATGATAGCAGGTGTAAATGTCAATGTGCATAGGAAGCAATGGGTATAAAGCACGCAATACACACCAAATGAACGTCTACAACCACGATGAATGCTGCAGGAGGAGGAGGAGGATGCCCAGGGCCTGGATCTTTGCTACACACACCACACTTTTTGGGGTGCCTGATGATCAGGTGTATGGCATGTACAGCCCCCCCATACAATACTAGACCTTGTCAGAGAGTGGGACGATGACCTAACATCACCCATCATCTGCACCCAGGCCCTTACACAACTACATTTCCTAGCCACTGGGTCCTTACTGCACTACATTTCCTAGCCAACGGATCCTTCCCGCGGACCACTGCAGTAGTTGGTGGGATATCACAGGCCACGCAGTCACGCTGTCTACACCAGGTGCAGTCCTGTGTAACATCACATGCATGTGTGTGCAGGCACATATATATGCTCGAACACCGGCGGAAAGGCAGACAGTCATGCAGGACCTCTACTCAGTGGCACGCTTCCCCTATGTACTCGGTGTCATAGATTGCATCTTTGTAGCGTTACGTCCATGCAGATTGACTGAGAACATATACAGGAACCGAAAGCATTGGCACTCCATTACTGTGCAGTTCGGGTGTGATGCCAACGGAATCATAACGGAGGTCTATGCTAATTTCTCGGGCCGCACACATGACAGCTACATCTTCTGTATGTCCCCACTGAAACGTGCACTGGTAGCTGGAAAACATGGCAACACATGGGGCTCATTGGTGAGTATGAACGCACAAGCCCATGCATGCTTGTCACACACTGAACAATAGACCTTGGCAAAAAATGACAATAACAACCATGTCGACATTTACAAGGGACAGTGCCTACCTGCTGACGACATTCACAATGACACCCATCAGGAACCCCACAACACCAACACAGGTGAGCTACAATAATGCACATATAGCCTGGGTGCATAGTGGACCGCACATTTGGAGTGTTAAAGTCATGCTTCCGCTCCTTTGACCACTCTGGTGGTTTGTTGCCGTATGCACCACCTGTAGTCTGTCGAATAATTGTTTCTGCATGTGTTCTGCACAACGTTGCCACACAGTGCGGTGTACCAAGGGACATGCAGGTGGGACATCGGCCACACCCACAGGCTATGCCTGGCCAAAGGGCACATGGGAATGCTGTACGCACACAGCTGGTGCAATCATACTACACCTAAATACCACCTAAATACAGTGAAGCCGCCTCCCAGGTGTCAATCAATGATGATTTGGGGCCTATCTTCTGTGCCCACATCAACAACCCGAGAACGCGCCATTGGGAGTGCAAATTTGTGTATGTCCATTAGACATGGCCAATCATAGGCCCTTGAAAATATTAGTAAGTGGCAGTATACCCCTACCACTCTGTGAAGTATGTAGTGAAATCATTCTTCAACATCACCAACTGTAGAAATGCAAAATATTTTGGCACAAGTACAAATATGACGCTATAGAAAAATACATGAAATGGGCAACAATCAAATATTAGTACTTAGCCATTCATGGGCACCAAAAGCAACATTTCCACCAATTCTGATAAGCAAACCAAAATCTGATGAAAGACCTGTGGGATCATCTGCACTTCAGGCAAAAACATATCCATGTTGCTGTGCGTGCGAAAGTAAGGGTGCAAAAAGAAACATGTGACATACATACTGGGAATAGGTATACATTGCCCCCATATCAAAACATTAGAATAAGAGCCAAATTGCAATCGAGCAAAAGTGTCTCACACACCACAAAAGGCACATTCACAGGTCCATCAAATAATGTTGCAACCCACACATGAAAGCAGCCAGTGACTCATGGCCCTAATCTGCATAGCAGTGCACAACTGACCCTCACAGGCATATCAACCTGACACAACAGGGTCCATGTAGTGCACACAAAGGCAAAAAGCACAAGGAACTCAGTTCTAGAGTGCTGTCACCTGTACAACAACAAATGGACTGCATGTCGACACCAAACCACACACATGAGACCACAAGTAGGAAGGAATACTACAAATGTGATGCCAAGAAAGTCATGTAAGGACAGCCCTGGACCCCCATTATGTGTCACAGAACAACAAACTGGTTCAGTGGCCACACCATTCCCCTACAACCACTATACCCACAATACACAGTCACATCAAAGCAGCCATGTTGAAACCGGAAAATAAAGTGCACTGAAAGAGAAATGCACATCTTACCTCATCTCATGTGAGCCTGCATCATCGTGACTGTGCAGCCCACCAAACTCCCCCTCTGTCTGCTTGGAAACCACCAAACCCAGGTAGTAACCTGTGCATGCATAGAGCTGCTACTTCCATCACAATTCATGCAGCCATTATTATATGTCAAAAGCATCTGTAGAGAAAAACAATGAAATGTGAGTGCGGACAACACATCCATGTACCCAAACATACACCTACATGTGCCCCCCTGTGTGACATGCTACAAATGCATACACAAATTCACCAGCCACCCATCACCATGTGTCCTGTCACACATGCATCCACCTCTGCCCACCTCATGGCAATGCAATATGAAGAACCTACACAGTTACACTTTAGCCACCCACAACCCCTACACTGCTGCCCTCCCTGAGTGACAACCAGTGAATGACCATGATACACTTACCCATCTACATGCTGATGGTACCTTCGCGACACATGCATTTGGCCACAGTCAGCATGACATTGAGACAACCCCCAAAAAGAAAACATTGAGATGATAGAAACCCAGGAGCACCTTTGTAGTATTGTCAATGCCATGACATGCCATCCCCTCATCAACGTGGCAGTGTGACAATGTAGTAAACACTGGACGGGGAGCTGATGATGCTAAGCCCAAGAAGAAGTCAACCAAAAATGTCACCAATTTCATAGAAGACAGGATCTTGAAGAAGGCAGCACTTCACAGAGTCAGCTGTCAGACTGGAATGCAGGCCACCGAGGCAACTGGCATGAAACACGCAAGCAGACATGAGAAAGCAATGACAAACAGAGGCCAAGGACAAACACGCACAAAAGGGAGCATGCAAAAGGAAAGTGCAAGAGAAGTCGACTTTACCAGCAATGGATTTCATTGGGTGAAATATTAATTGAACTGAATCTAGCATTGAAGCGCACCCAGCAGCTGTCAACATGTCTCATAACAAGTGACGTGCACCCTGCATGGTACATGCTCGCTATGGCAACCAACAAAGAATGGACAATCATATGTGCATGGTGTTTGTGTAGCAGCATAATAATGGTCTTGGGACATCACCCCAGAAGTGCAATAATCACCAAGATTGGCCTGCATTTGTGGGTAATAATTAATATTGGAAAATATTCAAACGAAAAGCCATGTGACAGTCAACACACATGTGCAAAGTGCAAGGAAACACTCACCGCCACCACCTAAAAGCTGTGTCACAGTACACAAACATCTGTGGCAGCCACCCTCATGACAATTCACCAACTAAGGCCGTACAGTGATGCCCACACCCAACTAGGATCCTGCAACCAGTGCAAACATGATTATCTGTAAAAAATAGCATGCATACACAAATCATCCTAACAACAACCTGTGTCACATGCACCCACAAAGCTGGACCTGTTCGCCCCAAACAAGTGAAATAAAAGCAATCCCACACAGTGCAGACTCCATGCCACAAAACACAAGACAAGTGTTACACTGACTGCACTGCACTTACCTGCACATGTCATCCACCAGGCTTGCATCCACTACATCCCATCTACAAATACATTAGGGAATCACAAACGGATGCATTGCAACTACTTCAAGATACTGCCTATCCATGACAACTCATGTAGGGAACACAAAAGTAGGCATGCACCACCCAGTGTACACGGATCACAGAGTGCAAGAGGGAGACACGACACAGAGTGTTAAGAAAGATTTCGTAATTGTAGGTAATTTTCCTTCCAAGTGGCAACCCCTAAACTTTTTGCTGTTGTTTTTCACCTTGTTCTTGACTTTGCCAGAGAAGTGCAGCCTTCTGCCGCACTCCTCTGGGCTTTCGTTCCTTTTCTTACGGGGAAACTGACATGCCCTTAAGACAGTCAGTACCGGGGAACGCAGTTTCCCGTAGTTTCTTTTATCATGTTGCGGCTTTAGTGCAACATGACACAAGAGGGCACTGTAAGCTAAGTTACAGCTCTCTTGGGTCTCTAGCCTTCTACAGGCCCTAGATACTCGTTTAGGATTGTATTTGATCGGTGCAAGTCATTCAGGGACTGGAATGGTGGCAGCGATCGTTTTGTGTATTTTGAGCTCCTTTTGGCGTTCTGAGCGCATTTTTCGCGCTGAACCCAAAATGGTGGCCTGGCTCCCAAAATGGCCAGACCACGAGGCTCCTTTGTCCTGTCCACTGACCGTCTTGCTCCCTTCACCTTCCCCAGGTCGAGCGACCCGGGCCCTTCCTTATTTGGGCATGTACTTTCCCGCGAAACACGGATGCTTTTGCGGGCTTCTACATGTCTTTTGTGTGCCTCCAGGGTGTGGGCTGGGATGTCTGGTCCCAATACACATCCTGGGTGCCAGAGAGTCTAGGGTGGTGTGAATGCCTGGGACCACCGTGGTCCGTGATTGGTCCACGAATGGTGTGTGTGTTGATGAGCGGATCTCCCATTGGCTCCCCTCCGTTGTGGCGCGAAGGGAACCATGGATAAGAGGGGGCTGGAAACACCACTACCATGTCGATCTCCTGAGTTCTCACGAACGAAGGAATACAGGAGCCAAGTATCCTGCAACCAAGAGGCTGGACCGAGGAATCGCTGGTGACCCGCTGAAGGACTCCTCCTTTGCACTGCTGTCGTCCTGTGAAACCCTTTCCTCCTTTGATCGAACCAGAAGGCCTGTACTGGTGCTTCGACCTTTGGAATAGCAGGAACAGCTATTCCCGGCGACTTCATCATCTCCTGCCAATAAGCCTTCGGAAGCGTCTCTGGGCCATCCAGTTGACTGACCAGCTTACAAGGGAGTCCTGCTCTGTAACCGCCGCCAGGTTGTGTTGTATTTCGAGTCCTTGTCACTCTCACACGCTTAGTACACTTGGCGTTCCCAAGTCTGAAGTGAGTAGTGTACATTTGGCTCAGATACACACGGCCGCTCCGTTGCCCTGCGGTGGTGACAAAACTGTGCAGGTTTCTTCGATTGGGACGTCTTTTTTCTCTACACGACGACGAGGCATTCCCGGCTCTTCTGCACCTGCCAGCTGCTGAAACTAACGTGGAGAAGCCTGGGTCTGCTTGCATCGGGGACCGGTGAGTAGTATAGCTAGGATCTGGTCGCCCTCCTGCAGTAGCCCATTGCTTTTCCCCGCTGTGTAAAAACAGCACCCTTTTGTCCGTACTCGCGCTCTGCTTCTGCTCACTGTGGAGGCTGCGCTTGAGTCGCGGAACCTGTTCTCCTTCTGTTGTGCACTAACCCGAACTGCCTGACTTCCTCCGAAGAGCTTCTCCTTTTGCCCGTTGGCACCAGCGTGTGCAGGTACTTTGAGCACAAGGCTCCACTCTTCGCAGGGCTCGGACTTCCATCTAGTTAGGTGCCTCTGAAGGCGAACTGAGTCTAAAGCATTATCGCACTGCCTGTTTTCCTTCCCTTTCAGGTGGACTACACATTTCGTGCATATAACGCTTGCGACTGTCGTATTTGTATATATATTGTGTTGATATGGTATGTGTTGGCTTAGTATTGTGATATTGTGATTTTCTCGCTACGGTCGTTGTTTGAAAGGCCTTAAAATAAATGTGTATATATTTTTGATATAACAACTGTTTGGAGTAGTTTGTAAGCGCTCTTGCTTTGTGTGCTCATTGCGGGCTTTCAGTCACCCTCACCCCTCTTGAGACCTAGTCTTGACCGCCGCGATCGCTACCTTGATTGGTCTGGCTCGTCCAGAGGTTACCCTGTTCCAAGTAATTAGGTTGGCCTTCTGAACTTCTGCGCCACCAGGACAGAGTTCAGAAATCCGTCTTAACACAGAGTAACGATTGACGAGCAGTGGAGTCGAGCGGGACAGAGTGAGGGAGAAGAACAGGATTAAACATTGCAAAGAGGAGACTCTCCGGAGCAGAGATGAGGACGGACCTGACTGACATCAGAGCGTGTGAGGGCATAGATAATCCGCCCTAGGGAAGAAGACAGAGACATGAACACCTCTTTAAGTAGCATCCTGGTCAGAGAGCACGGAAGGAAAATAGATGGACACAAACCACATATAGTGGTACATGAAGGACAAAAGTGGGTGACGGTGAAGGACAGACTGGCAAAGAATGCATAAATGTGAAAGGTCAATCATTAGCACTACATCAGAAAAAACACCTGCAACGCACATAATGGCATTCCAATCACCCAAATACACATGCACACTACACCCCTGCCAATAAGGCACTCCAACCATATACACAGACCCAACACCAAACAGAATACAACCCAGTACTAAAACACTGCAAATGGACCTATGGACAATATCCAGCTGTTCCCTCACCCCACAACATCCCACACACCCTGATTGAGATTGTCCGAGGAAGAGTGCCTGGATTCCAGGGTGAGAACAGATGAAGACAAGCTGTAGGGAGTGGAGGATCATACACATCAAAGGTGAACAATGTGGGCAAGCAATGTTCACTCACTGACAGCAGCAGATTGACATGAAGAATGAATCAAAACCAAATGACATGTAACACACCCTGGTGCAGATAACCAACAAAATCAAACACTGTAATACAAATGTCCTCATTGTTTAACACATAATCAGTCAGTCATGGGAACACATGCACATATTTGTGTAACCCGACATGCATCAAGTGTGATAAACATGTCATGTGGAGTCAATGCACACAAGAGGCCAGAATGATCAACCATAGTGTATTTCATGAAGAGCTGCAGCAGAGGATGATGATACATGAAAATCAATGTGTGTATCACATGTAGAACAGTGACATGTCTGGGGAGGTCATGGAAGTGTAGAAGGGAGTGGATTGTGAAGTGCCACAGGTCAAAGAGAAGTGTGCAGAGGGGGTACCCCTGCAGGGCATGGTAGCAAACATGTGGAAAGGGAGAGCGGAAGGGTGGCAGTAAGGACACATCATCACTGTTGGTCATGCAGATGCACAGTGAATGCATGCTATCAATCAGTCTGTACATCCAGACTCAATGGCACATTGCCAAAAGGCAGAGTGTGTATAGTGCCATCCATTCACTTCAAATTATGGCGTCAAACATCGACCCAAACAATGCACACACATAGAAGTCTAACTGTACATTCACACACACGCATGTGATATGATATAAGGTGTTCTAAACTTTTGATGATTATTATTTACAGACTTCTGTCCATTTCCTTCTTTTGAGATAGTTAAACACTTAACTCTATGGGTTTGAGATTGGGCTTCATTCACCTTTATACAACACAAGCTTTGGCTGATTCTACCCACATGTATGTGTTCAACCAATGTAGCAGTTAGATTATTATGGCAACAATCAATTAGATGTTTCGGCATTTGTAATACTTCTTCCTTGGGGAAGATAAATACGGTGTCTCACCCCATGGATTCCTCTCCCCTCCTTGAGCCTTTTCTCCTCCCATGTGATTCTCCCACAGAGCACCACCAGCAAGGTCAGGATCAGGTAGTGTCTGCCTTTCCCTGGCCACCTGGCAGGAGATTTTAGGCAGGGATATGGTGAGGGATCCATAGGATTTATCACATTAACTAGACCCGCTTCCTTTGCTTGTTAGACTTACCTCTCCATGAACTTTCTTTATGCCACAGACATGATCTATTTCACTTTGGCAGGGAACCCTGTCAGTATGTTACTCTCTACAGATAGGGCAGGCATTGCGCTCCACCATTTGTAATAACATCCTTTACATATCCTGTCTCACAGATATTTTTTCTTACATTAATCATATCTAGACTGGCTCTTCCCTACAGGGGACGGCAGGCTCGATGAGAGCTACACTTCCACCACCCGAAACTTATGTCTCACGTCATTGGTGTGGGTGCCGGTCTGCCTATCCCCCCTTGGGGATTTGCACCCGGGCCTTTGTACTTTGGTTTTTTTATACCTTTTTTTTTAATCTCTTGCTTACTTCTGGCCTTAACCTAAACCTCCTGTTTTCCCCTTTTTAATTCACTGATGTTTTGATTCTAATATCCATTTTTTAATTCAGTATTCTCACGTTGTAGAAAATGCAGTAACCTTGCATTACTACAATTGTCAACACTTTACGTTTTCTTGAACTATACTATGCTCTATATCTACTTTGTAGGAGCTTACATACCCGCTTATTAAGGCTATGTTTGCCATTCCAAATATGGAGGGCTCAGTGACACAATGTTTACCGACCCCTGTTGGTTATGAGACCACTTTCGGTTTCATCCCTGCAGCACCTTTTGAATAACGCAGAACCGCAAGCTACGTTGAAGCGTTTTTCTGAAGTGGCTGTGCTTTCTTGAGTCAGCGGTAAGCACAGTGAGCTAGGCGCCTTGGGTATGAGATCTTCTAAATACTCCTTCACCTAAGTGAATCTTTCTAAACTTGACATTGTGTCTATTCTTGATATTCTCATCACACAGTGCTCAGCATTTCCCATACCCTATTACAAGGTTCTATCTACATCCAGCCCGGCAAACCCTGTCGAGGCGCTCTCACTAGCATTGTTTATTAGAGTAACCGGTAAGCACAGAGGCATTTTTGCTTCTGGCATATATTCTCTGCTTCACTTTCCTTTCCCCCACAGTGGTAAGCTCACTGGAAGCTGTGGTTTTCTTTTTTTTACATTCACATCATTTAGGGCTCAGCAAGGAGTCAGGAGCTGTATTGAATTGTGGATTTTCGTTGTGTGAACCCAACTTGGCGTTGTGATAGAGCTATTTTCTGGTTACTTACATTCAGATACTTTTATAGAGGGTTGTTCCCTGATGATGGGGCATTTGGGCCACGAAACAGGCAAGACTTTCGGAATCATTGCCCTCATTGGTTGTTAATTTTCATCTGTACCAATTGTACTTTAATTGATGAACAATCTTGTATATGCACAATAAATTACAGTGCACAGTTTTGATGGTAAAGCATTTCTTTTGTTAATGTGTAATTACCATTAATTATGGGTCACTCTCCCAGTGGGGAATTCATTGTATTTCCAAACATTTATTCTTTTTGTTTTGTCTACATTGTAAGTATTACATGTTTGTATATTTTGTTATCTAACTCTCTATAGATACATTATTTAGTCATGTGCAACCTTCTGGTCCACGACTGGGATGAGTGCATTTGCGTTCTGAGCATATACTGCCAAGATATCTTTTTGCATTTGTTTATCAGCGCTCCGGAAGCAGGTTCTTTTTTGCAAACTTCACCCCCCTTAACCTTCAGTTTTGAAGAGAAAAAACGTTCTGTATGTTAATAACATTTCTCTAACCTTGAGTGCAGTCCCCTTTTCTGCTATCAATAATATTTTCTGAGCAACTAACCAACCCTGTTTGTCTCGCCACAGAGAGTCCTCATGCAACTGGCACCCCTTTCTTATCCATTTGTCTTTTTCATCTGTAGGCGCATTCTCTTACATTTGCGCAATGTCCTCTTATGTTTTATGTGATGTCCCCTCCTGTACAGCTTGCACTGGCAAGATGTATACATCATTGCATTCTAATTTAGCAGCCAATCTAGCTGTTCGATCAGCAAAATCATTTCTGCAACTAATTGGATCATCTAGTGCTTGGTGGGTAGCACATTTGATGATAGCAATCCATTCGGGCAAAATTACTATTATTATTATGATTATTATTATCATTATTAATAAAATTATTATGGTATTTATTGAGCACCGACCTAGCTTCGAGAAGCAATGGAGCACTTTACAATACAGATACATAATGGAATGCTTTCCAGTGGGATACAACAGTACACATGAATAACGGAGTGCTTTTCGGGGTTAACAACAGAACAGATATACAGCGAGGGTAGGATACAGAGGGGCATTATAGCGTGTAACAATACTAATGCATATTGACTGTTTATAATTTGTGTCCTGGTTGAAGTCATGAATCCTCTCTGATTCCAGAATTGACCAAAGCCATGGGCTTCACCAAAGGTGTATCTTGAATCAGTATAAATATTAACAGATTACTGAGACACCACTTTCATAAGGGCCACCAATTTGCCTACTTGTGAAGATGTCATTTGGTAATTCTGATTTCTGAAATGCAACTCATTAATGAAATACTTGAGATATGGGACTGGCAGCGGTATGTCTGAGAGCTCTGCAATAGGCATTACCAGACAATCTGTCTCCGCACAAAGTCATGTGCGGTTGAATTGTGTGGCTCCTTTCCAAATGGAGAGGGTACCATTGATGCTGGGTTTAAGACCGAACATCGAGACAATATGACATTTGAAGAATTTAACAGAATCTTTTCAAATTTGCTGGCCCTCAAAACGGACATGTGTTGTGTTTTCGTGTTCAATAATATTGATACTACTACATGTGGAACTGCTACCTCTAACATTGATCCTAATATAGTTTCACTTTGTTCCACCAGCAGAGCTGCTGCAGCTACTGATCGGAGACAAGGTGGCATTCCTGCCGCAACTGGGTCCAGTTATTTGCTATAGTACGCTAGGGGTATGTGATGAATCCTGTGTTTCTGTGTAAGGACTGTTACATCAAATACTTTCATTTCATGGCAATGTAAGGTAAATCCCTTTGTAATCTGGTAGACCTAATTAGGGGGCTTCAGATAATAACTGTTTAATTTGTGTGAAAGCCTCTTCCTTCGCTGGTGTCTATTACAATGGTTCAACAGTATTTAATTGTGTGTAATCGTGCAGTGGCTTAGCTATCTCAGCAAATCCTGAGATCCATTGGTGGCCCAGACGAGAACTTGCACTTGCATTATGTGCTGCAGCTCTGGTATGTTGTAAACAATTCCATGAAGTGCATATTATTTGACATCCCTTCATAATGTCATGACCCAAATAGTTCACCCTTAGGGCACATAACTTCTTCTTCGATGCTGTATGCACTTTCTCTGCCAATGCTGTATACAAAACTTTAGTATCTTCTTTACACACCGCATATGATGGAGAGCCAATTATCAAATCATCAACATATTGTATGAGCAGAGATTTTACTGGTCATTTTATGTCACCTAAATCTTTCTTTAACTGTTTTGAGAAGAGGGTTGGGGACTCTGTATGCTATTGGGCCAAACAGGTCTACGTATATTGGACGCCCCTATGTGAAAACGCAAATAAATGCTGACTGTCCTTATGTATGGGATTGGAAAAGAAAGCTGAGCATAAATCGAGCACAGTGAAATGTGTAGCTTCTGGTGGAATACACGACGATATGGTCACTGGGTTTGGTACCACGGGAAAGGAAGGTATCACCACTGCATTAATAGCATGTAGGTCCTGTACAAAACGATATACCTCCTTCCCGGGTTTCTTCACAGTAGAACTAGGAGTATTACATATTCTGCTAGTCAGAACAATTATTCCTCTCTCAAAAAAAAATCAATTAATGGGATAATCCCATCCTCAGCCTCTGGTTTTAAGGGTTTCAGGGATACTGTGGTGTACAGGGAAACCGTTTAAATGGATCCACTTTTATCTTTACTGGTTCTGCTGTTTGTATATATCCTAATTTGTTGTCATGGGTGGTCCACAAACACCCTGGTATTGAATCAATTAACTCCAGTATGTCCTCTGACCATTACTCCTCTACCACTGTCACACTTGTTTCTGTGTCTTCCGTAAGTGAGGCCATCATTGTCAGCGCATTATCTGCGGGCATGCTGAGAAACACCTCATCCGGAGTGCAGTGTATAGTGCATCTCATTTTGCACAGCAAATCTCTCCCTAGCAAATTCATGGGAGATGTGGGAAATTAGTGTTGATCGGAAATAGTATCCAATGTGATTGGGAGTGGTTCTGTCACCTCGTGTATGGCAGTGCTATTAGATATTCCTACCACTCCTGTCTGCCGTGATGTGAGGACGTGAGAAAAATTATTCATTCGTAAAGCGGATCGGTTTGCCGCTTTATCTACCAGACATGGCACTGGTATTCCCTGAACCTGGAACTGTACAAACTGACCCTCCTTGTCAATTGGTAACATCAGTGCTTCCAGAGATCCTTCCCCTTCTGATTGTCTATACCGAATTAGAGGTACCCCTTGCCCTCGTGGTGTCTCCGGGATAAAAGGATTTGGATTTGGGAACTGGCACATCTGGCCCATGGGCATCATCGGTTGTTGGACTTGAACTCCCTGTGGTTGCATTTGTGTGTTATCTAGGCCAGTTCCCCCTGACATTTGATGCCTTAATTGTGGTCTGATTGGGCATTCATTTTTCCAATGATCCTCCTATTTGCAATAATTACAAATCAACAGGCTTGTGAGCATAGCTCTGGGAACCTGCTGGTTATTCCAATTACCCAGCCCCTGATATCCCTGTCTTCCCCATGCTTGTTGCTGGTCATACTGTCCCTGTTGACTCGGTTGTTTTGGCTTCCCCTTGTATCCTCTCTGTCGGTTCTGATATGCCTGCAAGGCCATGTGACCTCTGCCTCGTCCACTGCCTCCAGCTCTAGTTTGGCCTGCTCTTTGGGCTTGATTCCCCTGAAAGTTTCCCATTCACTGCTGCTGTGCCTGCACCTGTCCCTGTAAACTCTGCATCTGTAATGTCATATGTTTACTATCAAATGCCTCCTTGGTCTTCATGGCAAGCAATGCAATGATTTCCCCCCACCACTAACTCTGCAAATTACTTAGTCTGTCATCCTATGCACACGTTTTTAAGCTGCACCTGTACTTTCAGGAGCAATCCCACAAGAAACGAGTTGGCTATGGCCTGCTGTGCTATATCTTCTGGTTTTGTAATACCTGAGTGTAACACCTCGCCTCTGTATTGGCATGTGAGAGCATGGAACACACTCGCTACTGCTGCTCTTAGTTGCTCTAAGTTCTCTTCTTTTCATTGCTTTGCCCTGTGATACTGTTCCTGGCCTTTTTATCGAAGCTCACTATCACAAATTATATGGCTGGATCATAGCAGTTGCCAATCAGCTAGCTTCCCTGTACAAAGGTGCCTTGCCCATGGCACACCCTCAGATTTTTAGTTTTAGTTTATTTAGAACCTTCAATGGACCAGATTTGAAATCAGAGAGCTGGAACGCCATCAGCGACAATCTTATTCCAGTTATCTCAGGATCTGGTAGATATTCTATGGGACTCATTAAGACTTGCCTTACTGTTACCGGTGCCCAATATTCTGGTGTTACCGGGATATTATGGGTGCGGCAATGGTGGTAAGTTCCCATTCCATGGAGTCCTGTAGGACTCCATGGAATGGGCTTGCCCCTATCACTGGCACTGGTAATAAGGGTGTCAGTGATAGGGGCAATTATTTGCCGGTAGGGGCCTGAACTCCCAGCAGGGCATGCCTGCCAGTGGTTCACTACCCCTGCCGGCAAAGTCAGAGTGAGCCAGTCCAGAAAAAATGCCAGAGGCAGTAGTACCGGCCGTTTTACTGTCCTTTTTTCCAGACCAGCTCACTCGTAATGAACTCCCACAGAGGGAAGCTTCGGTTGACTAAGCTTAAATCCAGATCTACCATGGGCTTTATTCCAGCTAAAAAAAATACCTTCACTCTCAGATTCTATACCTGTACCTCTGCTAAACCTTCTTAATGACTCCCTTCAGGAAATCTATGTTCCCTTGTTGCAGGTCCGCTACACTGGTCCCACTCCTTGGGATATCCCCAGGTTCTCTTCTTCCTTCTTTGGCTACACTTGTAGAATCTGCAGTGATTTTACTCTGCTGAGAGTTACTGAAACCTATTGGGACTCTTGGCCTTTTCCAAGCTGGCTTCTCTCCTGTCAGCATGACTGAGTAAAGGTTGGTTTCATCTCTCCACAAACTCTGCCTGGCATCTGATCATGGCATTGTCAATGCCCTTATCACGCTCGATGTACCTGCAGGAGCCAAACACTGGCAAGCACTCCATTCTGTTCGACTGCTTGGCCACTGCGGAGATCACAAACATTGTGCAAGCCATTTTCAGGTTCTGTCATACAGGTCATTCTCTGTCGGTTGCTCTTGGTTCTTGCCCAGCTACCCCTCACCCCCAGAATTGCAGGGCGCCTGAAGGCTCTGCTCTGTCTCAACTCTTCTTACATCTCTATTTCCATTCACTAGTTGAAGCTCATTCATGATTTGGGTTTCCACTTATATGTCTATTGGGAGGCTATCCAGATCCTCCTGTGCTTCGATCAGGAGGTGGAGATGGCTTCTGGATCTATTTATTTTCTTCCCATTCACGTTTCCATCTGTTCGCCCATTTTAAATCAGAATTTTGTCTCTTTGGTTGAAGTCCTTTTTTTCGGTCCCAGGGGCATGTTTCTTCCAACAAGTCAGTACCTTGCTGACTCATCACATACCAATTGCACTTTTCAGCCATCTCTCTCAGCCATTTTATGTTCCCCTTGAAACCCCCATCCAAATGGTGCCCTTTCGGGTAGGGTGTTATAAATAGGCATAGGTGGTGGGGTTAAAGGATAGAAAAGGAGAAAAGAAAAACACAGTCACAGTGCATGGTTACTGTTCTTATGCCTCCAAATTCGGGTCTGGGTCTGTGGTCCCTGAATGGGGAAATACCGGGCCATTCCGACTTTGGGGGGCCCAGTATTTCCCCACTCAGGGAACCCAGACCCGGACCATCCCCATTCCCACTTGAGCCCCCATAGGGCTCAATCGGAATGGGGAGGGAGCTAACAATGGGCCCGTTATTAACGGGCCCGTTGTTAGCTCCCTGGTCCCCTCGCGGGACCCGCAAAGGACATCTGGTCTGACCAGACGTCCAGAGCGGGTCCAGCAAGGGGACCTCGTAATAGGGCGGAATAGGTTTAACGGCACCGACAGCTCTACCGGCACGGTTAAACCCATTCCGCCTGGGTCGTAATGAGGCCCAATGTGTTTGACCGTGTTGTGACTGCAACTTACCTGACTCTACTAAGTTTCCCCACCATAGGGGACACATAGAAACTTTGGACTGTTTACAAAGGGCAGAACTCCCTTGCCAACAAGATTTGGCTTACCTGTGTGGTGATACTGGGAGATGTGGTACAAAAAACCCAAGTCTCATTAAAAAGTGACTCTTGGGAGAAAAATATCGTGTGCTCCATTGGGGGAACAAAGCCTCGAGTACTCCCGCCCCCAGGGTGATGTGGATTCTGCTGGCAGGCGTGCATGCCAGCTGCAGCCCCGAATCGTACAAATCCCTGGGTTGTGTGACGGAGCAACGCAGGTGAATTATGAACACTGATCCGGGGTGTGCATCAAGCATCCCCAGAACCAAAGCCCAGCATTCGTCCCATACCATACGGCCACCCAGGGTCCAGGCCCATTGACCAGGTGAACGTCAAAGCACAAACCATGTGATGGGTTCGGCCTGAGTAAAGAAGTCCAGGCCTGTGTCTATGTGGAGACCCCAGGCAAGCAGCGCAACCTATGTGGCACACAGTCTGCCTGCAGGTCAGACTGGGCAGGCTGGAACAGACTCAAGCCCCAGGCCGCAGCGGGCTTGGGGGCCAGGATGAAGGTCCTGTGGCCTGTAGGAGTCAGCCCATCTGCCCTGGGGCCAGACAGGGAATGCGGCACTGAAATGACTTACCTGGTCGTTGGCTGCAGCATCCAACACGACTGTGAGTGTAGAAGTGTGGTGGCTGAACTGAGGCCCTGTCCAGGTAGGTGGGGACCAGTATGGGCCCTGGCGGGGACCTCACTTGCTGGGGTTCGGCTGCTCACCAGAATGAGATGCAGCCGATGCAAACATCACCACAGACTAAAGACAGGCTCTGATAGCCCGGGAAATGAGACGAGCACCCCTGCAGAAGAAAGATGGGCAGTGATACGCCAGGACATAAGGAAATAGCCACAATGTAGGAAAGATGGGCTGCTGTAACCCTGAACCTACTGAAAGCAACTAAATGGAGGCAAATATTTAAAAATGCATTCCCCATGAAAGCCTTGAAAACTAACCCGTGGCAGCCACCTGCGGCAGAGCGGGAGTTGTACAGGAAGAGATGGAGTCGAGTAATTTACCTATGAAAATGTACTGTTATTTGAACTGCTGTAAATAGACAATGACTGACACATCCATGCTTAGACTCATTTTGTAGGGCAGACTGCAGCTGCCAATGCTATTATTTATGGGAAGGTGTGAAAGAGAGAAAGGGGAGACAGTAATGGGAAGATGCTGGAACCCAGGGGAAGTGGTGAGTAGGAATCTACCCAAGGTTCATATGTTGTGAGTTTTGTTTAACAAAAGGAATCCAGGAATAAAGAACAAGGGATGAATAATAAGGGAGCAAACTATGATGAATGTTCTAGATCACTGGTTGCCGGTCCATTATCAAATCTTGTTTAAAACCCTATCCTTGACCCACAAATGCATCTCTAACTCAGCCCCTAAGTACTAATCCAACAAATTCACCATCAAACAATCTAATAGGCCCACGCGCTCACCCTACGTGCTTTTACTCACAATACCCAGATATAAACTACAGAAAGCAGTGAATAGTAGCTTCTCAGTGGTGGCTGCCAAACACTGGAACGCACTGCCATCTTCATTAAGATCTGAATCTTCCTTCTGGTCCTTCCGCACAAGTGTGAAAACCTTGCTCTTTACACTAGAAGAGCGGCTAAATTAATCCTCGCCCATTCCACACTATGGGCCTCATTACAACTCAGGCGGTAAGGGTTTTACGGCGGCGTAAACAGCGCCGACCCTTACCGCCTGAGTTCGAGGTCCCTTAGCGCCATGGCGGACTTAACACCTGCTTTTAGCAGGTGTTAAAATCCAAGGCGCTAAGGGACCATGGAGATAATTACGCCACCGTAATTTACGGTGGCGTAATTAACGCCTTCCCCACTCCCATTATGCCCTATGGGGCAAAATGGGAATGGGGAAGGGTAAATGGGAAAATGGGGATTTACCGCCCCGCCATGGTTGGAATGGGGCGGTAAATCCGCCAACCACCATGGCGTAAACGTAGTTTACGCCATGGTGGTAAAGTCACGGCCCAGGCGGTAACTTACCGCCTGGGTCGTAATGAGGCCCTATATATCCATGCTTCCCATCACTGTTTAACTATATGCTTCACTCTGAACTGTTAAGTTGCACCTATTTACCCATGTATGTATTACTATGTGATGTGCTTCCAAACTGAACTGAACCGTTAATTGACATATTATCACACTTGTATGCATTCTCACAAACCAGCACCCAGATGCCTCAGGGTGAGGCGCACTTTACAAATGTCAAAATAAATAGATAAATAAATATATATTTTCTCATGCTTTTATCATATTAGCTCCTGCTAGGGCTAAGCACTCCCCTTCAGCTTATTTGTCATCAGGGACCCAGTGTTGTAGCCCATCTCCTGTTTTATTTATTTTATTATTCATTATTTAACATTTATAAAGCGCACAACAACCCGGGGGCATCGTGGCGCTGTTACAGACAGCGAGCATGGTTGCATATATATAACAGTACATTAACAGTTTTAAAATCTTTAAGTACAGGTTGCTTAGTTCCTCACCTCGCCAGGTGGTCTGGGATGGTGTGGTGGTTGCAGGGTGGTCCATTTCTCGCTCTGAGAACATCTAATGTGTCTGCTTATCTGGGCCAGGGCCAGCAAACCAAGGCCTACACCCTTGTACTGCCCCCACCACCCCCTCTTCGGTCTCCTTTTCCCTTTTTCATTCAGCCCCCTGAACTGCCTGTTCCCCTCACAGTGAATGCATACATGAGTGGGGATGAATGTGTTGACGGCTGGGCACGAGTCCTCCAATGCACTGAGGGAAAGCAGTGGGTAAAGAGCAGCAGCACTTCATTTGCTTGTGGGTTTGTGCAGGCACCCGCCCTTCCACTTCCGGGTGTATTCATCTGCTAGTCCTCCTGCCTTCCTCCATCTTTCCTGCTGTTTGTGGGAGGAGTGTCCCCTGTACTCCCAATCCGTTGTTTCCCTCCTCTATTTCTCTATGATCTGGACTGTTGCCTTTCAGTACGATTCCATCCTCCCCCCTTCTTTCTTGCACTTCAAAGGGGGACCCCAGGTGTCTACCTCAGTCACCCGTGGGTACCCCACATCGGTCATCCACTGGTACCCTACTTGCTTCATCTCTATCCATTAGCTCGCCTCTTGCACGCTGGCACTTCCTACAGTGTGGCGACAAGCTCTCCTCCCCCCACTTGCACCCTCACAGCTCCGTGGCTCCTCCCAGACTTACCCTTTTTCCTCACCTTCTACTGTATCTTCCCACAGAAGCACATAAGTGCTACCTTCCTCATTGCCGCTGTGTGTTCCCGGATGGATTGTTACACGTAAACGATTACCTCCACTCATACGCTATGCTTACCGTAATGCGGGCAATAATTAACTTTCATAAAGCTTGTGTAACACACAGTTTATTTAAACACATTTGCAGAAACAACACTTCTCCATGGCTTCCCATTTCATGGGCCGAACTTTGGATAGTGCGCAGTTCGTTCAAACTTAATACAGACAAGACAGAGGTGATAGTTGTGTAGTGGTAGATCCTCTCTTGGGGACACCATTTCTGACTCTCTGAAAAGCCTGCCCATGCCCCCTACTATGGTGCGCAACCTGGGCTTTGATTCCGACTGCAACTTTTCGTTGGTTCCTCCAATTAATTCTGTTGCTAAAGGTTGGTTTCCTCCATGGAATGTCCCCCTTTTCTCTCAGTGCCTTTGAGAGCCATTTATGTTTCTGTCCTAGTTTCTACATGTTTATTCTATGGGAACTCTTTTTACTTGGGCTTCCGGCTCGGGAATCTTGTGACTAGAGTTAAGATTATTAAACATCCGGCATCTTGTGTTGATTTGGGGGCTCATTTCTGTACTAATACGGCAGTAACGTTGGCTAAATTACAGTATCCAATGGTCTCCAAAGAATTTTGTTAAAGATTTATTTGAGACAGATTCTCAAACATTTTTAGGGCGCAAGTTATGACATGTGCTAGTCAATAACCACTATTAGGCACCAACAGCCAGTTCCAAACTGTAAATGCAATCAACTAGAATTCTGTCAATAGCGGTTTGGGAGATTGCCAAATATGCAAACGCCAGCACCCCTTCTCTTATCCCAACCTTTTTTCCTTATTAACTTTCCCATATAAAGGAGTTGGTTATTTCATCATGCTGGGCCATATGGAAGCCTTTCTCCATTTTTGTCCTGTGCTATGTTTCATGTAGGTTCCCGCTTGTTCTTTTGCTAGAAGTAGCAACTTGAGCTCATGAAAGTCAACATGTCCTGGGGGCAACATAAATGTAGTCCCCTTACCATATGACATCTGGATCCAGAGGAAACCTTTTGAAACTGCCAAATGGAATGTCCCCAAAGCCCCTGTGGTAGAAGGATCTGCAGTCCTGCCCTAAACTATTGAACATCGCCCCGTTTCACAACCTGACTCTGTACCAGATTGATTGATGCAATTTTAGTGGTTAGGGCTGAGGTCTGAAACATTTTGTTCTCAGAATATTTTGGACTACAACTCCTAACAGCTCTAGCCAGCACAGTCAATGGTGAGGGATCTAAGGGAGTCTTAGTACAAAATACATGGAGAGTCGAAGGTTGCAGACCCATGTCTTTGGGGAATAGCACTACTGTTCTTTTAAATCAGGGGTCTGCAACCTGTGGCTCTCCAGATGTTTTGCACAATGACTCCCATCATTTCTGATCATTACCTGTGCTGTCAAGAGATGACGGGAGTTGCAGTCCAAAACAACTGGACAGGAAAAGGTTGCAAACCTCTGATTTAAATGATAGTTCAGGACATGTTCTCTGGTGCATTGCACAGTCCTCAGTTGTCCTTCAGCTAGGTTCACCCTATGAATATTTCTATATCTAAAAACAGGTTATGTGAAGATATATACCATTAACACGCAGGCGGGGAGGAGGGGGTGGCCAATCAGACGGCTAGGAACGCGGGCTTGAACCACCAGTACAAGCTTGTATTGCAAGCCGCTTAATGGCGGGCTCCCCTGCCACCATCTTCCCCCCACCCTCCGTCCCATTTTTTTCTACCCCACTTCCGCTCCTTCCCTTCGCCTCCCGCAGGTAGCAATGGAAAGGGAAGAGGGGCTCCGTACAGAGACCCGCCTTCCATTTCCATGGTGGCCATCTTGGAAAAGGGTTTTCTTTTGTACAATGGGATTCTGTGCGTGTCCCGTTGTAGGAAGGAAAATCCTTTTTGTTTCTTTACACCTCGGGTTACCGCTTTGGCAACCCTGGCTGCTAATGGCCTTCATCTCCCTTACCAGGGGCTGGAACGGGGAGTACAGCCTGGTTCCCTCATTAACAGCCATCACTTCATTCGGGCCGACAACTTGGGCTGATGGGCCGTTATCCCCCGTTCCAGCCCCTGGAACGGGGGATGAACGCCACACAAGTACGTTTTGCACATTGTATACTTTGGATCATAGAGGATCATAAGCGTACATTGGATCGATATGTAAACAGAGTAATATATCATTAATCATGTGTTATATTTCTAGCATCATTTGTATGAGTTTGTAGATAGGCTATGTAAAGTTTTCTTTTGCTGCATTCTCATTTTCATTACATATGTGCAGCCCGCCCTTGCCTACCCTTGCAGATGACCCCGGAGCAAACATAATTAAAATTGTTCAATTTTTCATGACTCCCATTCTTCATCGTGATGAGAACTTTTACATAAAAAATGTAAGTCATAGAAGTTAATGTTCTAAGTCCTGTGGATGTTTGCTGGAAATAAAGAGTAAAATTAAGAAAAAAAAAGCTAATTTATGTGGAGTTAATGATTTCAAATTGACTTTGTTCCATATTTTAAGGCAGCAGTATTCTGATAAAAGCCAACTCTGTTCTATTACTCCCAAAAGCAAGTGCTTAACGTCAGAGTGTAGTAAATCACAGGGTATGGTTATGGTCAATAAAGAAGCAGAGGCGACCAGGGGTCAATACAGAGGAAGCCAAGGAGATGATTTGTCAAAAGGACTCGATGCCTTTCAGGGATAGCGGATTTTGATTGGTTCAAAAGCCCTTCGATTATAGACGGCGAAATTAATTTCCCTTAGGGATTACCTGGAAGGGGACATCAAGAGCGGTAATAAGAATGATTTAGGAAATGATATTCAAAAGCCAAGATTGCGCGGGTCATGATAATCTTTGATTGCGCGACATAAAACCGAAAAGGAAATTGACTATTTGGCTCCAAATGTCTGCGTCTCTAAAAACGATGTGAATGAGATCCTTAATGGGTGCATGCACTCATTTTCCGGAAACTCCTCTGAGCTGAGCTTCTGTGATTTTTTTTTGGTTGTGTGCTCTTGTCGCATACGCGCTTTGTATTTTAGCATTAGCGATACATATCAATTATCTGTATGTTATATATCTATATCTGGCTCATTAATACACCAGGTGGAGAATCACACAGACTGGCTACACAGCCAGATGCCCCACTCATTGGTGGATGGAGCTGCAGCAAACACTTCTCGAGTACCCTTCATCATCTTTTGATAGTTATTAATGGTGCCAATTCCTGGCCTGATGCTACCAATATACATTAGCTTGATTTGCTGTACACTAGAGTGAAAACTGCGTGCAGCGTGATGGGTTCAAATAAAATGGATGGCCAGTATTGTAGAAACGTGTACCGGTGCAAGTGCAATTAGCAAGTTGGCAAAAATTGCCCCAGTGAAAAAAATCATATTCCTCAAGGTATTTTTGCACCAGGGCAATGCTTGCCGTAGTCATAATCTTGTGGTCTGGTGCAAAAATGCATCCAAAGAATTTTGTTTTGCACTAGGGCACTAGGGTTATTACACTTGCACCAGTGCACTGTTTCTTTAGTTAGTGACCCATTGTGGTGCTTTGAAGTTTCCAGCAGTTGTGCAAATGCATGACCGTTTACGGTACATTAATTTTTGTATGAGCTCTATTATTTACTAACATGCTTATATGGTTCTAATTTATATATTTATTTAGTATATATTTCAGCGCACAAAGCCCTGAGGCATCTAGGCACTAGTTACAGAAAGTGCATGGTACAATAACGCAAGAATACACAAATAGTTACAGGCATGAGTGAAAAAAGGAAAGTGTACACAGGCTGGCAAGCCACATTTAATGTTACAGGAGGCTACATCAGCCAGCACACAGGTCAAATAGGTGAGGTTACACAGACTGGCAAAGCATCACCTCATGTTGCGGGTGGGCTACATCAGGCAGCATACAGATAAATTAGGTAAGATTACACAGACTGGCAAAGCCTCACCTCATGTTGTGGGGGGCTACATCAGGCAGCATGCAGATCAAATAGGTAAGCTTACACAGACTGGCAAAGCCTCGCCTCATGTTGCGGGGGGCTACATCAGGCAGCATACATGTCAAAATAGGTAAGATTACACAGACTGGCAAAGCCTCACCTCATGTTGCGGGGGGCTACATCAGGCAGCATACATGTCAAAATAGGTAAGATTACACAGACTGGCAATGCCTCACCTCATGTTGCTGGGGGCTACATCAGGCAGCAAACAGGTCAAATAGGTAAGATTACACAGACTGGCAAAGCCTCATCTCAAGTTGCGGGGGGCTACATCAGACAGACACAGGTCAAATAGGTAAGATTACATAGACTGGCAAAGCCTTATCTCATGTTGCGGGGAGCTACATCAGGAAGCATGCAGGTCAAATAGGTGAGATTACTCAGACTAGCAAAGCCTCACGTCATGTTGCGGGGGGCTACATCAGGCAGCATACAGGTCAAAATAGGTAAGATTACACAGACTGCCAAAACCTCGCCTGATGTAGCGGGGGGCTACATCAGGAAGCATACAGGTTAAATAGGTAAGATTACTCAGACTGGAAAAGCCTCACCTCATGTAGCGGGGGCTACATCAGGAAGCATACAGGTCTGAGAACCCAGATCCTGGTTCTCTGGTCAGATCTCCGGCACCACCTAAACACCTTCTGGAGTGCAACTGTTCTGACATTGGTCTCTGCTGCAAGGGCTGACTGATCCCCCACTTGTCTCTGCACCACCTGAATGCCATCAGGAGTACTACTATTCTGCATTGGCCTCTGCTGCTGGAACTGACTGATCCACTTGTCTCTGCACCACGTAAACGCCATCAGGAGTGCTACTATTCTGGCACTGACCTCTGCTGCTGGGACTGACTGATCCCCCCCACTTGCTCTGTATCTCATACATGCCATCAAGAGTGCAACCATTCTAGCATTGGCCTCTGCTACTGAGACTGTCTGGTTCCCCACTGGTTTTGCGGTCTTCTCTACCCCGGCCATATTCACCTCCCTTGGCCCCCCCTTCAACTGACCATTGTGTCCCTCCAGCATCACACACATCTACTTGCAGCTCTCCTTCCACCTGTAGGTAGCTACTCCTCCGGCTGCCTCTCCCCTGGCCCTGCCCTCCTGTCTTAATCTGACTGCCACAGCACCCGCCTGAACTCCTAACCTAGGCATCAGTGATTTCTCCTACACCTCCTCCTTGTCATGGGGGTGACTTGGTGACTCTGTGACCCTACCTGTGAGAGTGGTCTTCATTGCCTTGTCCGAAGCAGAGTATGCTGCTACTAACTTAGTGGGCTCTTCTGCTCATCCCTCCCACTTCGCCACTGGCCTCTCTCTCTGTTCCACATCTGTCATCACCTTCCTCTTACTCTCTGCATTCTCTCCCCCTTCCTGTCATGCGAATCACTAGATCTCTACCTTCCCTTCTACCTTTCTCCTCACCTCCTCCATCCCGCTCCCTCCCGTCCTCCCTTCCCTTCCTTCTCATCCTTCCCATATCCCTCATGTACATTCCCGCGCTCAACCCCCTCCCCCAATCACCTCCTTCTATATCTGCCCTTCCTTATCGCCTTAACCTCATCTACCACCCAGTTCAACGGTAACCTTCCAATATAATCAATATTGCTCTTTGGAATGCCAGATCCCTTTGTAATAAGACTGCAGCTGCTTTGGACATGTATTTTCGTTTCAACCTTCATTTCCTCTGTCTAACTGAAACTTGGATCCCACCTCACAACTCTACTGTCCCTGCCTCTCTTACTACCCCTTCCTCTTCCTTTTCTCATGTCACTCGCTCTTCTGGTTGTGGAGGAGGTGTTGGTATCCTATTCCATCCTAAATACCTTTAATCCAATTCTTCACTATCCCTTCCTACTTTCCCTTCTATTGAATACCTATATAAATCCTTTACTCATCCTCATCCCATTTCCTTCCTAATTATCTATACCCCTCCTGGCCCCCTCTCCTCTTTTTATGATGACCTTGACCATGTCCTCTCTCTTATCTACCCATCCCCTTCACCCCTCACTGTACTTGGCGATTTCAACCTTTATCTTCCCACCTCACCTCAACCCTCACCTCTTATCTCAATCCTAGATTCCTACCTTCTCTCTCCTCTCCCCTCTTCTCTGACTCACTCTTCTGGTTCCACTCTTGATCTCATCTTTAATTCCACCTACTCCCCCTCTACTGTCTCCTCTTTACCCATCTATCTGTCTGATGATGCTCTGCTCTCTTTTTCCCTTTCTCCCAGCTTTAAATCTCCCTCTCCTCTACCCTCATCCATATCTTTTACTCGACATGATCTCCGGAACTTTAATCCCTCACTCTTCATTGATGCCTGCTCCTCTTCTCTTCCACCCCTCTCTGATTTCTCCTCCCTCCCCGCTGATCTTGCCTCATCCTCTCTTTTCTCCTCTATTTCCTCTAGTCTCGATCTACTACACCCCCTCTCCTCTTTCCGCCCTACTCATAAATCCTCCCAACCCTAGCTCTCTCCTCGCCTCCTGTCCATGTGTTGTCTCCTCCATCGCCTTGAGCGTTGCTGGCTCAAATCCCCCTCTATTCCTAACCTTCTCTTATCATTCCCTATATGACTCCTGCCTTAAATCCGCCAAACGCTCATACTTTTCTAACCTTCTTCACTCCCAAACTTCTCATCCTCATCGTACCTTTCAAACCCTCTCTCGTCTCCTCTGCCCTCCCACTCCGGATCTCTCTTCCACCTCCCCTCTTTCTCCTTCTGACTTTGCCAACTTCTTCTCTGAAAAAAATAACTTCTCTTTGCCAAAAAATGTTATGTTCTCCTTCTTATTCCCCTCCCCTCGCCTCCATACATTCCTCTTCAGCTCAAATGTCTACTTTTTCTCCTATCACTCCCTCTGATGTTTTCTCCTCTTAACTAAATCCCACCCTACTGCAGCCCCCTCCGACCCCATCCCAACCCTTCTTATTCCCAAGATCTACCCCCATCTCTTACCCTATCTGTTACTGCTTATGCACAGTTAAAGGCTAGTCTAGTGGATAGATGATTACTATCAAATCAAGGCAGCTTAGAAAACTACCAATCCGAATATCAAGCGATTAGCACTAACCTGGTCAGACTGTCGGCCAGAGAGCAGCAACTGCAGAATGCAAGGGCCTTACCGTGGATCCTGCTTCCCCACCGGGACTGAACAGCCAGCGGGGGAGGAGCACGAACCCCAGGGAAACCCTCTGGGGAATAAAACCCTGGACGATATGGATGGTAGCTCCTCGGGTAAATGAGAATCCTTCAAGCGTAGAATCTCTGTGAGACTGAGGTTCGGGTTCTATAGAGTAAAGAAATGACAAGTAAGTTACGTGAGCGAACTTAAGAATGGAAACAGGGGAAGCAAAGGAAAGGTAGTTTCTTACGGAGGATTCCGATACGGGTTAGGATTTAAACAGGGTGGCGAAGCTCCATCGGTAAGTTATCTGTCTGTGAACTTGACCCTAAATACTCCAGAGGTTCCTAAAAGACGGTAATGAGTAAGTAAAGGGAATAGGAAAGAAAGCGGGAATCCAAAGAAGGGGTAACTCACTGTCTCTGGGTGGACTGGGATCCAGCAATGACCCGATCGTTTGAATGAGCGAAAAGGATAGGATAAAGCAGAAGGACCCGGAAGTGTTAGCAGAATCGGCAGGGTCGTGGAGAGATTGCACGGCAAAGGAAATGGAGCGCCACTGCAAACAGTAGCGACGCTTCGAGGAGAACGTCGCTGGTCCTTTAATGGGATCACGTGACTCGCTACTGGCATCAGTTGAAAGCGTGAATAAACTAGACTGCTGATGCTCGTATAGCCGGGACCTGCCACCCTCGATAATGTAGAACGGTGTATCAATCCACATAGTCTCCTCCTGTATAACAAGGACCAGCGTCTGAAAGGTGTAACACTATCTAACCTCCTTCTTCAATACTTGTCTATCTATGGCCACCTTCCCTTCTGCCTTCAAGCATGCCACTATTATCCCTATATTGAAGAAGCCTTCTGCTAATCCTCTCCTCGCTTCCAACTTTCACCCAATCTCACTTTTACCTTTCTCTCTAAATTACCTGAATGCTTAGCATATTCTCAGCTCTTTACTTTTGTCAGTATCCACTTTCTCCTTCCCCCTTTGCAATCTGACTTCCGTCCTAAACACTCTATGGAGTCCGCTCTTACCTAAGCTCTTGACTCTCTCTTTACTGCTCTCTATTCTAAGCAATCCTCAGTCCTTATCCTCCTTGACCTTTCTGCTGCTTTCGACACTGTCGATCATCCCTTACTTCTCAACACTCTTTCCTCCCTTGGTTTCAAAGGCTTGGTTCGTAACTGGCTCTCCTATCTCTCCCACCGCTCTTTTGCCATTTCCTGGGGCGGAAGAACTTCTTCTACCTTCCCCCTCGATTACGGTGTTCCCCAAGGCTCTGTCCTCGGACCCTTCTTGTTTTCTCTATATACTTCAATCCTCGCTCCTATCATCTCCTCCTTTGGGATTTCTCATCATTTCTATGCTGATGACACCCAACTGTTCCTCTCCTTTTCTTCCTTCACCTCTGACATACATCTCAATGTCTCATCCTGTCTTACTGCCATCAGAAATTGGATGTCATCTCACTATCTCTCTCTTAACACTGACAAGACTGAAGTCTTGTTCTTTGCATCTAACACAATTCCTCCTCCTTCACCCCCTCCCTCAATTCAATTTCCCCCTTCTAGTCTCCCTATCTCCAACCATGCTCGTAATCTTGGCATTTATTTTGACTCTTCCCTTTCCTTTACCCATCATATCTCCCTCACCTCTCGGGCATCTCGCTATCATCGCTTTAAAATCCGCAAAGTTTGTTCCTCTCTCACCTTCCATGAAACCAAACTTTTAATCTCCTCTCTGATCTTTCCTCGTCTTTTCTATTTTTCTCCTCTCTTCTTTGGTCTTCCTGCTTCCCACCTTGCTCCCCTCAAATCCTATTATCACTCTGCCATCAGCACCTTCTGTCTTCTCTCTCCTCATGAGTCCATTTCCAACTCACTTTCTCAGCTAGGATGGCTTCCTTTCCATTCCCAACTTAAATATCACTTCCTTTGTCTGGTCTTTAAGGGGGTAATTCATAGAATTCAGCGCACAAGTGGCGCACGCGGCTGGCGCACAGTGTGCGCGTGCGAATCCCTGCGCCAGCCGCGTGCGCTAAAATCCATTTCCGCGCACAGCGTATTCATGGATTCCAGCCACCAAAACCAGCTGTGGCGCACAGTGGCGCAGCGACCCTGCAGCAGCGCCAGTTACGCCCCCAAGAACGCCTCCCGCGCAGGGAAAAGCCATCAATATACCCAATCCAGCGCAAAGGGCTGCGCTAACCCTGTACCAGCACAGCAAGCGGGCTACGTGTATCACTGGGGTGCGCGGGAAGTACCTCACGCGATTGGCCCCGTGCGAGCAGGGTACGCGTATTTCAGGGGTGCGCTGGAAGTTCCACATGCAATTTCATCATGGTACGTGTATTTCAGGGGTGCGCGGGAATTTCCACACGCGATTGGGCCCGTGCGAGCAGGGTACGTGTATCTCAGGGGTGCGCGGGAAGTTCCACACGCGATTCCATCAGGGTACGTGTATTTCGGGGTGCGCGTGAAGTTCCACACGCGATATCAGCAGGGTACGTGTATTTCAGGGTGCAGGGGAAGTTACACACGCGATTTCCGCAGGGAACGTGTATTTCAGGGGTGCGCGTGAAGTTCCACACGCGATATCAGCAGGGTACGTGTATTTCAGGGTGCAGGGAAAGTTACACACGCGATTTCCGCAGGGAACGTGTATTTCAGGGGTGCGCGTGAAGTTCCACACGCGATATCAGCAGGGTACGTGTATTTCAGGGGTGCACGGGAAGTTCCACACGCGATTCCATCAGGGTACGTGTATTTCGGGGTGCGCGTGAAGTTCCACACGCAATATCAGCAGGGTACGTGTATTTCATGGTGCATGGGAAGTCACACACGCGATTCCAGCAGGGTACGTGTATTTCAGGGGTGCGCAGGAAGTTCCACACGTGATTCCATCAGGGTACGTGTATTACAGGGGTGCGCGGGGAGCACCACACGTGAATTGCATGTGTGGGCCCTCCCAGGTGTTCCCTCTACACCCTCCACGGCCCCTGCAGGTGGCTCACACCACAGGGGCCTACCCTGCACATGTCCTACAGGCACCCCACCCACCATGGCCATGCCCCCCAGCCAACCCACATGTCAACTTGCACTACTGCCCACCAACGCATGTCCCCCTGCACCCCCAGCCACCAGGGGCAGCCTCCACCAGGCCCCCACCCATGTCTCACACCACCCCCACCCCCCAACACTGTGGGGCACCTGCCAGCAGGCCCCCACCCATGTGCAACTCATGTTCCCCACCACCCCCCCCAGCAGTGCAGAGGCAGCCTCCACCAGGCCCCCCCCCATGTCTCCCACCACCCCCACCCCCCAGCAGTGCAGGGGCACCCTCCACCAGGCCCCCACCCATGTCTCCCACCACCCCCACCCCCCAGCCACCAGGGGCAGCATCCACCAGGCCCACACCCTTGTCTCACACCACCCCCACCCCCCAGCAGTGCAGGGGCAGCCTCCACCAGGCCCCCCCCATGTCTCCCACCACCCCCACCCCCCAGCAGTGCAGGGGCAGCCTCCACCAGCCCCCCCCATGTCTCCCACCACCCCTACCCCCCAGCAGTGCAGGCGCACCCACCACCAGGCCCCCACCCATGTCTCCCACCACCCCCATCCCCCAGCCACCAGGGGCAGCATCCACCAGGCCCACACCCATGTCTCACACCACCTCCACCACCCAGCAGTGCAGGGGCAGCCTCCACCAGGCCCCCCCATGTCTCTCACCACCCCCACCCCCCAGCAGTGCAGGGGCAGCCTCCACCAGGCCCCCCCCATGTCTCCCACCACCCCCACCCCCAGCAGTGCAGGGGCACCCACCACCAGGCCCCCACCCATGTCTCCCACCACCCCCACCCCCAGCCACCAGGGGCAGCATCCACCAGGCCCACACCCATGTCTCACACCACCCCCAGCAGTGCAGGGGCAGCCTCCACCAGGCCCCCCCCATGTCCAACTCATGTTCCCCACCAGCCCCACCCCCCAGCAGTGCAGGGGCAGCCTCCACCAGGCCCCCCCCATGTCTCCCACCACCCCCACCCCCCAGCAGTGCAGGGGCAGCCTGCACCAGGCCCCCCCATGTCTCCCACCACCCCCACCCCCCAGCAGTGCAGGGGCAGCCTCCACCAGGCCCCCACCCATGTCTCCCACCACTGTGGGGCACCTGCCAGCAGGCCCCCACCCATGTCCAACTCATGTTCCCCACCACCCCCACCCCCCAGCACTGTGGGGCACCTGCAAGCAGGCCCCCACCCATGTCCAACTCATGTTCCCCACCCCCCCCCACCCCCCAGCACTGTGGGGCACCTGCCAGCAGGCCCCCACCCATGTCCAACTCATGTTCCCCACCACCCCCACCCCCCAGCACTGTGGGGCACCTGCCAGCAGGCCCCCACCCATGTCCAACTCATGTTCCCCACCACCCCCACCCACCAGCACTGTGGGGCACCTGCCAGCAGGCCCCCACCCATGTCCAACTCATGTTCCCCACCACCCCCACCCACCAGCACTGTGGGGCACCTGCCAGCAGGCCCCCACCCATGTCCAACTCATGTTCCCCACCACCCCCACCCCCCAGCACTGTGGGGCACCTGCAAGCAGGCCCCCACCCATGTCCAACTCATGTTCCCCACCACCCCCACCCCCCAGCACTGTGGGGCACCTGCCAGCAGGCCCCCACCCATGTCCAACTCATGTTCCCCACCACCCCCACCCCCCAGCACTGTGGGACACCTGCCAGCAGGCCCCCACCCATGTCCAACTCATGTTCCCCACCACCCCCACCCACCAGCACTGTGGGGCACCTGCCAGCAGGCCCCCACCCATGTCCAACTCATGTTCCCCACCACCCCCACCCCCCAGCACTGTGGGGCACCTGCAAGCAGGCCCCCACCCATGTCCAACTCATGTTCCCCACCACCCCCACCCCCCAGCACTGTGGGGCACCTGCCAGCAGGCCCCCACCCATGTGCAACTCATGTTCCCCACCACCCCCCCCAGCAGTGCAGAGGCAGCCTCCACCAGGCCCCCCCCATGTCTCACACCACCCCCACCCCCCAGCAGTGCAGGGGCAGCCTCCCCCCATGTCTCCCACCACCCCCACCCCCCAGCAGTGCAGGGGCAGCCTCCACCAGCCCCCCCCATGTCTCCCACCACCCCTACCCCCCAGCAGTGCAGGGGCACCCACCACCAGGCCCCCACCCATGTCTCCCACCACCCCAACCCCCCAGCCACCAGGGGCAGCATCCACCAGGCCCACACCCATGTCTCACACCACCCCCACCACCCAGCAGTGCAGGGGCAGCCTCCACCAGGCCCCCCCATGTCTCTCACCACCCCCACCCCCCAGCAGTGCAGGGGCAGCCTCCACCAGGCCGCCCCCCCATGTCTCCCACCACCCCCACCCCCCAGCAGTGCAGGGGCACCCACCACCAGGCCCCCACCCATGTCTCCCACCACCCCCACCCCCAGCCACCAGGGGCAGCATCCACCAGGCCCACACCCATGTCTCACACCACCCCCAGCAGTGCAGGGGCAGCCTCCACCAGGCCCCCCCCCCATGTCCAACTCATGTTCCCCACCAGCCCCACCCCCCAGCAGTGCAGGGGCAGCCTCCACCATGCCCCCCCCATGTCTCCCACCACCCCCACCCCCCAGCAGTGCAGGGGCAGCCTCCACCAGGCCCCCCCATGTCTCCCACCACCCCCACCCCCCAGCAGTGCAGGGGCAGCCTCCACCAGGCCCCCACCCATGTCTCCCACCACCCCCACCCCCCAGCACTGTGGGGCACCTGCCAGCAGGCCCCCACCCATGTCCAACTCATGTTCCCCACCACCCCCACCCCCCAGCACTGTGGGGCACCTGCAAGCAGGCCCCCACCCATGTCCAACTCATGTTCCCCACCACCCCCACCCCCCAGCACTGTGGGGCACCTGCCAGCAGGCCCCCACCCATGTCCAACTCATGTTCCCCACCACCCCCACCCACCAGCACTGTGGGGCACCTGCCAGCAGGCCCCCACCCATGTCCAACTCATGTTCCCCACCACCCCCACCCACCAGCACTGTGGGGCACCTGCCAGCAGGCCCCCACCCATGTCCAACTCATGTTCCCCACCACCCCCACCCCCCAGCACTGTGGGGCACCTGCCAGCAGGCCCCCACCCATGTCCAACTCATGTTCCCCACCACCCCCACCCCCCAGCACTGTGGGGCACCTGCCAGCAGGCCCCCACCCATGTCCAACTCATGTTCCCCACCACCCCCACCCCCCAGCACTGTGGGACACCTGCCAGCAGGCCCCCACCCATGTCCAACTCATGTTCCCCACCACCCCCACCCACCAGCACTGTGGGGCACCTGCCAGCAGGCCCCCACCCATGTCCAACTCATGTTCCCCACCACCCCCACCCACCAGCACTGTGGGGCACCTGCCAGCAGGCCCCCACCCATGTCCAACTCATGTTCCCCACCACCCCCACCCCCCAGCAGTGCAGGGGCAGCCTCCGCCAGGCCCCCCCATGTCTCCCACCACCCCCACCCCCCAGCAGTGCAGGGGCACCCACCACCAGGCCCCCACCCATGTCTCCCACCACCCCCACCCCCCAGCCACCAGGGGCAGCATCCACCAGGCCCACACCCATGTCTCCCACCACCCCCACCCCCCAGCAGTGCAGGGGCAGCCTCCACCAGGCCCCCCCATGTCTCCCACCACCCCCACCCCCCAGCAATGCAGGGGCAGCCTCCACCAGGCCCCCACCCATGTCTCCCACCACCCCCACCCCCCAGCATTGTGGGGCACCTGCCAGCAGGCCCCCACCCATGTCCAACTCATGTTCCCCACCACCTCCACCCCCCAGCACTGTGGGGCACCTGCCAGCAGGCACCCACCCATGACCAACTCATGTTCCCCACCACCCCCCAGCACTGTGGGGCACCTGCCAGCAGGCCCCCACCCATGTCCAACTCATGTTCCCCACCACCCCCACCCCCAAGCACTGTGGGGCACCTGCAAGCAGGCCCCCACCCATGTCCAACTCATGTTCCCCACCACCCCCACCCCCCAGCACTGTGGGGCACCTGCCAGCAGGCCCCCACCCATGTCCAACTCATGTTCCCCACCACCCCCACCCACCAGCACTGTGGGGCACCTGCCAGCAGGCCCCCACCCATGTCCAACTCATGTTCCCCACCACCCCCACCCACCAGCACTGTGGGGCACCTGCCAGCAGGCCCCCACCCATGTCCAACTCATGTTCCCCACCACCCCCACCCCCCAGCACTGTGGGGCACCTGCAAGCAGGCCCCCACCCATGTCCAACTCATGTTCCCCACCACCCCCACCCCCCAGCACTGTGGGGCACCTGCCAGCAGGCCCCCACCCATGTCCAACTCATGTTCCCCACCACCCCCACCCCCCAGCACTGTGGGACACCTGCCAGCAGGCCCCCACCCATGTCCAACTCATGTTCCCCACCACCCCCACCCACCAGCACTGTGGGGCACCTGCCAGCAGGCCCCCACCCATGTCCAACTCATGTTCCCCACCACCCCCACCCACCAGCACTGTGGGGCACCTGCCAGCAGGCCCCCACCCATGTCCAACTCATGTTCCCCACCACCCCCACCCCCCAGCAGTGCAGGGGCAGCCTCCGCCAGGCCCCCCCCATGTCTCCCACCACCCCCACCCCCCAGCAGTGCAGGGGCACCCACCACCAGGCCCCCACCCATGTCTCCCACCACCCCCACCCCCCAGCCACCAGGGGCAGCATCCACCAGGCCCACACCCATGTCTCCCACCACCCCCACCCCCCAGCAGTGCAGGGGCAGCCTCCACCAGTCCCCCCCATGTCTCCCACCACCCCCACCCCCCAGCAATGCAGGGGCAGCCTCCACCAGGCCCCCACCCATGTCTCCCACCACCCCCACCCCCCAGCATTGTGGGGCACCTGCCAGCAGGCCCCCACCCATGTCCAACTCATGTTCCCCACCACCTCCACCCCCCAGCACTGTGGGGCACCTGCCAGCAGGCCCCCACCCATGACCAACTCATGTTCCCCACCACCCCCCACCACTGTGGGGCACCTGCCAGCAGGCCCCCACCCATGTCCAACTCATGTTCCCCACCACCCCCACCCCCCAGCACTGTGGGACACCTGCCAGCAGGCCCCCACCCATGTCCAACTCATGTTCCCCACCACCCCCACCCCCCAGCACTGTGGGGCACCTGCCAGCAGCCCCCCACCCATGTCCAACTCATGTTCCCCATCCCCCCACCCCCCAGCACTGTGGGGCACCTGCCAGCAGGCCCCCACTCATGTCCAACTCATGTTCCCCACCACCCCCACCCCCCAGCACTGTGGGGCACCTGCCAGGAGGCCCCCACCCATGACCAACTCATGTTCCCCACCACACCCACCCCCCAGCCACCAGGGGCAGCCTCCACCAGGCCCCCACCCATTTCTCCCACCACCCCCACCCCCCAGCACTGTGGGGCACCTGCCAGCAGGCCCCCACCCATGTTCAACCCATGTCTCACACCATCCCCACCCCCCAGCAGTGCAGGGGCAGCCTCCACCAGGCCCCCCCATGTCCAACTCATGTTCCCCACCACCCCCACCCCCCAGCACTGTGGGGCACCTGCCAGCAGGCCCCCACCCATGTCCAACTCATATTCCCCACCACCCCCACCCCCCAGCACTGTGGGGCACCTGCCAGCAGGCCCCCACCCATGTCCAACTCATGTTCCCCACCACCCCCACCCACCAGCACTGTGGGGCACCTGCCAGCAGGCCCCCACCCATGTCCAACTCATGTTCCCCACCACCCCCACTCCCCAGCAGTGCAGGGGCAGCCTCCACCAGCCCCCCCCCATGTCTCCCACCACCCCCACCCCCCAGCAGTGCAGGGGCACCCACCACCAGGCCCCCACCCATGACCAACTCATGTTCCCCACCACCCCCAACCCCAGCCACCAGGGGCAGCCTCCACCAGGCCCCCACCCATTTCTCCCACCACCCCCACCCCCCAGCACTGTGGGGCACCTGCCAGCAGGCCCCCACCCATGTCCAACTCATGTTCCCTACCACCCCCACCCCCCAGCACTGTGGGGCACCTGCCAGCAGGCCCCCACCCATGTCCAACTCATATTCCCCACCACCCCCAACCCCCAGCACTGTGGGGCACCTGCCAGCAGGCCCCCACCCATGTCCAACTCATGTTCCCCACCACCCCCACCCACCAGCACTGTGAGGCACCTGCCAGCAGGCCCCCACCCATGTCCAACTCATGTTCCCCACCACCCCCACCCCCCAGCAGTGCAGGGGCAGCCTACACCAGGCCCCCACCCATGTCTCCCACCCCCCCCACCCCCCCCCACCCCCCAGCACTGTGGGGCACCTGCCAGCAGGCCCCCACCCATGTCCAACTCATGTTCCCCACCACCCCCACCCCCCAGCCACCAGGGGCAGCCTCCACCAGGCCCCCCCATGTCTCCCACCACCCCCACCCCCCAGCAGTGCAGGGGCACCCACCACCAGGCCCCCACCCATGTCTCCCACCCCCCCACCCCCCCACCCCCCAGCACTGTGGGGCACCTGCCAGCAGGCCCCCACCCATGTCCAACTCATGTTCCCCACCACCCCCACCCCCCAGCCACCAGGGGCAGCCTCCACCAGGCCCCCCCCATTTCTCCCACCACCCCCACCCCCAGCACTGTGGGGCACCTGCCAGCAGGCCCCCACCCATGTCCAACTCATGTTCCCCACCCCCCAGCAGTGCAGGGGCAGCCTCCACCAGGCCCCCCCATGTCCAACTCATGTTCCCCACCACCCCCACCCCCAGCACTGTGGGGCACCTGCCAGCAGGCCCCCACCCATGACCAACTCATGTTCCCCACCACCCCCACCCCCCAGCCACCAGGGGCAGCCTCCACCAGGCCCCCACCCATTTCTCCCACCACCCCCACCCCCCAGCACTGTGGGGCACCTGCCAGCAGGCCCCCACCCATGTCCAACTCATGTTCCCCACCACCCCCACCCCCCAGCACTGTGGGGCACCTGCCAGCAGGCCCCCACCCATGTCCAACTCATGTTCCCCAGCCAACATGTCATCACAATCTAGATCCCTGGTCCCTATGGTCAGCCTCCAAATGCAAAACACCCACCCGAGTATTGCATCCACCCACTCATAATTTGCAATTACATCACAGAACACCAATTGCAAGTTCCGAAACAAACACATTTCCCTCACATACACCCAATGGGTGTCAGTGAATCTCAAAACACATATCATGAAATGCATGAAACCAATGAGATACCACACATTGAAGTTCACCCAAAAAAATATTTATTAAAGGAAACATCAATAGAATAAAAAAAGAAGAAACAGAAACGTGAATGTACAAAAATGAAAAGAAGCATGTCCGTCAAAAAAAGCAAAACCAAAAATAAAAATCCAAAGTAATGTCCAAAGTCGATGTCCACAAAACAAAATCCAATGGAAAATGAAAAAGAAAGCCATTGCTCCATGGTCAAAAATAGAAAAATAAAATACAATCCAACTGTCAACTATGTACATGGGAACAATCCAGGGTCCATTATCCCAACAAAATAAAGGAAACCTATCTAACTACACTAACTAATAAAAAAAACTATATACAAAAATGTGGCCAATGTCCGAAAGGTCCAAATAAAATAAAAACAAAAATGAAACCTAACACTACCTAGAAACTATGTACAAGGGCAGCGGGCTAGTTTTCACGGCTCACTTGTGGATGTTACGGGCCAGGGCATCATTGAACTCCTCCTCAATGTCCCGGAGGCGGTCCTCCTCCATGGCCCGAGGGTCCGCAGGGCCGTCGCCGTGTCCACCTCCAAACTCCTGCGGATTGCCTCGAGGCACTCGGCCCGCCTCAGGGCCCTCCGCATGGAGTTATCCGCCCTGACCATTGTGAGCCGTGCCTCTTCCGCCCGCTGCCGCTCCGCATCTATGGCGTGGCCCAACCACTGCCACACGGAAGACACTCTCTGTCCTGGGTCCTCCTGCCCTCCGGCTGATGCCTGCCCCTCCGATGTCGAAGGCCCCGAGCCTTCATGGCTCCCACCATGTTGCTGCTGCTGCTCTGCCTCTGCCCGTGCACTGCCTCCTGCTGCCTGCACATCCTCCGCCGGCTGGGGTGCAGTCGTAGATGTGGCCACCCCTGCTGGACGTCCGACTCCCGACTGTGGCAGGGATGCCCCCTCCACCAGCCTGGCCGCACCGTCAGAGGCAGCACCACAGGGCACCCAGGTGACTGATGGGTGGGAAGATGGCACAGAGGACGACTGGCGCGTAGGGGGTCCAGTTGAGGAGGGGGTCGGAGCAAGCCCCATCAGACGGAGGAATCCGGCCTAGGTGACCTGTCCCAGCAGGCTGACGTGGTCAACGAGCCATTTGAGATGACGTGCAGTCTCTCCATGAAAAGACTGCAGGTCACCTCGCATGGCCCGTTGACGCAACGCCACACCAGCCAGGACAGGCTCAACCCGGACCTGGATAGCCACGTCCGCAGGCAGAGGAAGGCCAGTTGACGTGAGCTCATCCCCTGCCTGAAACGGGTCTGGTCGTAGGCATCCCTGCTGGTGCAAGATGATGCAGGGACAGGATCGGGGACAGGATTGCACACAGGCACCTCCGCGGCGGCCTGTGCTGCCTCCTGTCCCTGGTCCTGCACTGCACCACTAGCACCTCCTCCACCAAACCCCCCACCAACCTGGATGACTCCGTGCCATCTTCCCCTGTTGGGCCCTGTGGGGTCCCAGCTGCCCCTTCTGCTGCCGAGGAGTCCAACTCCAACCTCCGCCTCTTGGACCTCCCCCCGGCAGCTGCGGCCTGGGACGCGGCACCGGACTCCTCACTCCCCGACGAGATGACAACCTGGGAGGGGAGCCGGGCCTTGCGTCTCCGGCTGGCGGTCGGATCCCCGCCGCTGTGCTCCACAGCACCTTCTCCGCCCTCTTCATCAGTTGACGCTGCAGACAGGGAGAAACAAAACACAGGCATCAGGGCACTGTACAATGGACACATACACACATGACAGTTGTACATGAGTGGCATTGGCAAACCTCAGACATGTCATCACAATCCCCAACACACATGTCATTACAACTCACACACATTAGCCATACCACAGCCATATCGCAACTGCCACCACCATCCATACACATACAACAGCATGAGCAGGCAAAGGTGAGCCAGACATCACATGCAACACAGGAAGTGCACCACACATGTACACACACCACCACACTTGCATGCATGTGTACACCTCTGCCAAGTGTCGCACTGTTCAGACGGGCATCCATGTCACATCTGCCAATCAGGCTTCCACATACCGCTGTCACATACATCCATGTTGCATCACTGTTGCACCCTTGTCAAATACACACACATGCACATGTACACAGTGCTGATACATGCAGCCGAAAACAACATAGCTGCGTGACATCACGGACATGTCTACTTACATACACATTCATCCAAACATGTGTGCCCACACAACTGCATTTGGCATGCAAGCCTACACACACAAGCACCATCCATGTCTCACACATCACAGCCCTCGCATGTGTCAGCCCCACGGCCCTGTACACCCCCACCCATACTCAACCCCATACAAACAGATGTGCAACCTGCACAATACTGAATATTCACCACACGCACTGCTCACAATCAGGATGCATGTACACTCACCGCTCGACTCCAGACGGGTCTGCTTCTCTAGAACCTGGACGTGGAGCGCTGGGGATATGCGTTCCAGGACCCTCATCTGTTCTTCCGACAAGTGGCCCCGGCGCCCCTTGGCATCCGCTGCCTTCAAGAGGCGCCGGGCCTTGTTCAGGGTTCTGGACCTGAAGTCCTCCCAGCGCTTCTTGACATGTTGTAAGTCGCGGACTGCCACCCCCTCCGCGTTGATGGCAGTCACGATGTCAGTCCAGATCCGAGTCCGTCCTTCCTTGTCGGCACGGGAACTTCCGAAGAGGGCATCATACTGCCCCAGGACTTGCTCCACCAGGACACCAACTTCGGTGGCACTGAAGCTGGTGCCCCTCTGCCTCTCTGGCCGGGGGTTGTCAGTGGTCACAGATGGTGTTTGCCCCGACATGACAACCCCAGAGGCAGGAGTGGGTGGGCAACTGGGTCCTGGAGCTGGGCTGTGGAGCGATGGAATCCCAGTAGGGAGTCTTCGGTTCCAGCAGGGGTGGTCACAGCAACAGCACCCCTGGCTGATGTGCAGGCAGCAAATGGCAGTGCACGTGGGCAGCAGGCAGTCAGGCAGCAGCAGATGGCAGGTGGGAGCGTGCTCGGGGCTCTGGGGGGCAGTAGTTCGGCCTTCTGGGCAGGAGCGTGGTCTTCCGTGTGCATACGCGTGGCCAGCTTGATACGGAGTGATTTGGCACGTGAAAAATCTGCACGTCAGCGTGTAATTCGAGGAAAGGCCCTTAGCGCGTAAGCGCGTCTGCACGCATACGCATTTTCATTGGACAGAAGGCCCCTCAAGCGCAAGCGCCCCTGTGACATGACGCGTACAGACGTGCATGCGCATTTCAGCGTGCGTGAAAAACTGCACGTCCGCGTGTAATACGAGGAAAGGGCCATGCGCGTAAGCGCGCGTGCAAACTGCACGTCCGCGTGTAATACGAGGAAATGGCCATGCGTGTATGCACGGCAGCACGCATATGCGATTTCATTGGACCAAAGGCCCCTAGCGCGTGAGCGCGTCTGTGACGTGACGCGCGCAGGTGTTTCCCTCATTGCACGTGATGACAGAACACACGTGGATTTCCACCAATCGCGTGTGAAAGTTCCCGGCACCCCGGAACACACGTACCCAGGCTAATCGCGTGTGGAACTTCCCGCGCACCCCGAAACACACGTACCCAGCCCAGTTGCGTGTACGCACACTCCCCTCCGATCACACGCGATGACACTCGGACGGTATCCGAATACGGGAAACCCGCGCACGGCAAAAGACGTGCACAGGCGTCAACGCGTCTGCCACACGAAGGCAGGCGGAAGCGTCCCCGCGCACAGCATAAAAGTGCGCGCAAACAACAAACGCGTATATACAGCTACGATGAATGCCCCATTTGTCGCTGCACTGATCGTGGGACACCGCAGGAGGAGGAGAATAGCCAGGGCACGCATTTTCGCACCACGGACAAGCCTTTTTGGGATGCCTGACGACCAGGTCTATGGCAGGTATAGGTTTCCACCCCATATCATCCTAGACCTGGTCAGGGAGTGGGAAGATGACCTCACATCCCCCACCCTTTGCTCCCAAGCATTGAGCCCCTTGGAGAAGCTGCTCAATGTCCTGCATTTTTTGGCCACTGGGTCATTTCAGCGGACCACTGCCATAGTGGGGGGGGTCTCACAGGCCACGCAGTCACGCTGCCTACACCAGGTACTGGCAATCATGACAGCGCGCCCCTCAGTCCGCAGGCACATATACATGCCCAGAACACCCGCAGAAAGGCAGGCCGTTGTCCTGGATTTTTTCAGGGTGGCACACTTCCCCAAAGTGCTCGGTGCCATAGATTGCACCCATGTGGCCCTACGTCCACCTAGGGCCATTGAGCACATCTACCGAAACCGCAAGCACTGGCATTCCATCAATGTACAGGTGGTATGTGATGCAAAGGGAATCATCACCTCTGTCTATGCAAACTACCCTGGCTCCACCCATGACAGTTTCATATACAGAATGTCCGCCCTGAGCCGGGCCCTGGAAGCTGGGCAGCATGGTGACACATGGCTCCTAGGTCAGTACAAATGCCCTTGCACATGCATGCAAGTCACACACAGACAAATATCCAAACCCTAATAATCTCAACTATTATCATCTCCACAGGGGACAGTGCCTACCCTCTGAGCAACCACATCCGGAACCCCACCACACCACCCCAGGTAAAATACAACGCCGCCCATATTGCAACCAGGGGCATAGTGGAGCGCACATTCGGAGTGCTCAAGTCACGTTTCCGCTCCCTTGACCGCTCTGGTGGGCAACTACTCTATGCACCACCAGTAGTGTGCAGGATCATTGTGGCAGCATGTGTCCTGCACAATGTTGCAACACGGCAGGGCGTCCCGGTGGACATGGTGGTGCCCCCACATCCCCAACCACAGGCGCTGCCCATGGGAGGGGACAGGGCACGTGGCGAGGAAGCCCGGACCCAGTTTGTGGCCACATTTTTCACCTAAACTCCCACCCCTGCGGAGTGCACACAGGCCTGGCACATAGCAGGTGACAATCGATGATGACAAAGAGACAGTCAACTGTCACAACCTTACCACCCTGAGATAGTTGCCATGGAAGTGCCACATCGTCTGCATCCCTAGCTACTTAAACACAAGCTATCCTGTGTGACCAAAAGGCACACATATGACATATGACATGATATGGGCCATACACAAGTATTCCAAGGCGCAATGAGGCAGGGAGGGGGGAACAAGGGAACACAGAGAACGGTACTACTAGGCCAGGTGTCATTGGGATTGTGCAAGTGCAGGGGTAGGGGGAATGGGAAAAGTGCAAGGGGAAGGGTGGGGGGGAGTCCAGTACAGGGGAAGTAGCCCAAAAAAATAATACATAGGTCGCCTGGTGGCAACTACAAAGGTAAGTGCAGACAAGTGCTGGGAAGGGAGGGCTGTAGGGATAGAGAGACAGTACTGCAGTGCAGGGGTTGCCAGGGAGGCAGTGCAAGTGGAGAGTGGCTGGGCCAGGGACCGAGGTCGGTGAGAGTGGCCCAGTTGCAGCTCCTGTGCAGTTCCAGTGGAGAATTCTGCAAGGGAGAGGCAGACAGTAAGCAGTAGCAAAGAGGAAGGTCTTGAGGTGCTTCCAGAACTGGAGATGATTCCCCTCAAGTTCAAGTCAGGCCGGAAGTCTGTTCCAGGGGGAGGGCCCTGCTGCGGAGAGAAATCTACCCCCAACTAGTTGCTCTGAGAAGCGGATGACACGGACATGCAAGGTGTGCATCACACACACCTGCAAACCAGGCCATGGCCATCACTGTCATGTCACTCAAACCCTCCCAAACATCAACATGACATGGCACGCAATACCCATACACCAATGCAGTAACGATAAGGTACACATTGCCATGTCCTAAATGCACAGTGGCATCGGACACTGCTGCCTGACCCGGAATCAGATGAAATGACAGACCAACAACCTCCCACCCAAAATAAGTCATTTCCAAATGCATTACAACAGTCGTAGACGTAACATCACAATGAATGCCTGTCTACATGCACATCATGCATTGCAAAATCAACACTGCAGCTCATGTGTGCAGTGTCCTACTCCTGCATCACACTGCTCAGCGCACAGCACAGTGAACAGCCATTGTGTGTGATGCACACCCTGAGCATCACATCTAAGTGACAGACCACGTCAAACATCAAATTAGGAATGTACTGGATCCATGATCGGTCACAGAACATGTGCTGCCGGGACACAGTGGGCACCAGAAGGCAAACAGTGTACACGTGGATATGCAAGGGTGGGAGTACATGTAGTGCATCAGAGTGCAAGTGTGTGGTTCTGCAAGGACATGCACTCCACATATGCATGTGCACTCAAGTGACCATCAGTGTTCCCTACACATCACATGTGAACATCCACCATGTGTACACCCCAGCATGTCAAACCACAACTATCCCCTCGCACCTGAAAGGAAAACACAACACATGAACAGGCATTGATCAGCAGAACACAACATGTACATGGGATACCACCATTACTATGTCAGAGTTCCCATCACACTGCAGGGCAAGGCAACTATCAACAACAACCCCCCCCCCTCCCTCACAAATGACCATGACCCACTGAACAACTGCACCTGGGTCATGGAGCCTCCAAACCTCAATTCCACCTGGCCACAGGATCACCTTTACCCTTCGTCACCATCTCCCACCTTGTGTGTAAAAAGATGCCTGAACCCTCAGAATCCACACTCATTTCCGAAATCACAAAATCCAAGGCATAAAAACGAACCCAAACACCCTCCAGTAGATGACTTGACATAGCAGTACCTCACAAAGGCCAAGTACTACCACAATGATGCAACAACCAAGGTAGCACAGCAAAACAATGTCACGACAGGATGTGAGACATGTGTGGTACATGACATAGGATGATGCACCATGAATGGATGTGTACTGTCAGAGGTCCCCTGTACAGGCGCGGGAGTGTCACGAAACAACCACCCCCACCATGTCCCGGGTGCCTGCAAGGTCAAATTCACACAGGCCCCTGAGACCCTGGTGGGGAAGGAGGTTCAGGGATATGCAGTCGGGACAGGTGTTGACACACTGGATGACTGGAATGAGCGGCAGGAGAGGGGAGGAGGAATGACACATGAAACTAGGGAATGCACGAAAATGTACAACCTGCATGAAAACATACACAATCCAAACAGACTTGGACATCATTGTCATGGCCTTCTGTAGTCCAGGCTCAGGAGTGGTACGAACCAACCACCCCCTCTAGGGTTTTGGCGCCTGCAAGTTCGGGGCTTACACAGGCATCCGCAACCCCAGTGGGGAAAGAGGGTCAGGGAACGTTGCTTGGATAGGCACGGGAAGCAGGAACACCGGGTAGAGGGTACAGGTTTCAAAATTGCATAGGATCACGGGTGATTAGGGAGAAAAAAACATACCAAATTGAACCACACATACATCCATGCATCAGTACACTCCCCAGCAAGCCTATGCAGAGCAGTTTGTAAGAAAAACAACAAGACACTTAGCTCTGGTTTTGAGTGCTGGCCTCCTGCCTGCGCACTCTCAGGTCCGGTTACAGGAGCACTGCAATGCTGCAAAGAGAGACACAGTCAACAACCTGTACGTGCCAATTGCACAAAAACACAACACCAAACATGCCCCATAGCAACAGACTACTCTACAAACAGACAATCTGTGGTTGATGCTTCGTACCCATATATAACATCACCCCTGTGACGGGTCATACACAGTCAATGCAGTAAGGCAGCCGCTGCTGGGTGCGTGGCAAATGGAACACCAATGTGTCACAATTCACACAACATACAATGTTCCCTGGGTAAGCAGACAGACCCATATAGCAAGCCATGACTACAGAGCAAGTTGCGTACCACCATGACCGAAACAAAGTTGGCAGTGCATTTATCATGAAGTACGTGGAAAAGACATGCACTGCACCCGAGTATGTCCCTTGCTGCATGTCCCTGTGAGCTGCCCCTTTCCATGTCTCGGAAGGCTACATGGTTGATACAAGTGCCTCAATGGACCTTGGTGTACCGGAGGGTATGTGCCACTGCCCCTGCATGTGTCCCAGACAACCCTACTATCAGCAGCCATCAGTCCACAAACACATCTGAGCTGCATTGTGTGCTTCAACACCAATATTCGTCTAAGCTCACCCTCAGTGCTGTGACTAATCCTCCATGTGCAACTCGCCTGGTGCAAGCTTTGCTGTGTCGTGGCCCCCCTGTGATGCTCACCTTGCCTGGAGTTCCTTGGAACATGTCAGCAGTTCTAGGATGTGGGTCTGCAATCACTGTGCCTCTGCTTCTGCACACATGTGCATGTGGGCACCAACAAACGGGTCCAGAATTCCGTCGTCCAATGGGACATGTCTGCTGGCAAAGGTGCTCTGGAGGCTCATCCCCCTGCAGAAAGGGCATGAAACACATGATTAATGCTTCAAAGTCATCTGTGTGTGTCTCATCAGGCATCTCATTACTTGACCATGTCAGAGAGTCACATCACAAATCACACCATCAGTCCGTCTTTCACCTCCAAAGTGTGGAACACTATCTACAGCATGAATTGCAACAAGCACATGTACAGGAAAGATATGAAACATACTACACAATGCATAGCAATCAATGTCCACATTAATCATGACACACCCCATCTAGCAAAAGCTGAACAGTGGACAATGACACCTAAATCATCCCCACTAGGGGTGTCAACACAAGTCACACAGCACCAGACATGCCACAGATATGACAGTCCAATGCCCTTGTGTAAAATGCTGTAACACCGAACCATCCTTGCGAGCCCATGGATAAGGGAGGCAGGAGTGGCATATGTGAGTCAAGGAACCCAAGCAGCAAACACATACACAAGACAACCATGAAGGGCCCAGTTGGAACAGGCAGTGGATGCCTTCAAAAGCCACAAAGCACCGCACCGTCACATGAAAGCACAATAGACTAGCAATTTTAAACTAAATCAACTATTAACTAATTACACTAACTATGGAAAACCTACATTACCTATTTAAACTAACTATCAAACAGAAACTTAACTAACTAAACTAAAAGAAAAATCAAAAATGGCCACATATGACCCGGGGGGGAGGGGAGGCACCCAGGAGGGGGGAGGTACAGGGTGCTGCTCAACATCCACATGCGATGATGCTGAGCCAAAAAAAAATCCTCCATGGCTCAACGCCTGCACAGCACGACCTATGTGGGAGATAGATGGTCGTCCGAGTCTGGCTCATCCTGGAAAGGAGGACGTGGCACAGTAGCCTGGCCACGCCTAGCCGCAGCTTGCCCCTCGTCGGCAGCAAGTCTGCCGGACGGGTGAGCCTGGTTCTGTGTGGCGATGTGACGTAGGTCTGCATGCAGAACCTCCCGTGAAACACGTGCTTCCTCTTGCAAGGTAGCACGTGTAACACGGAGTTCCTCCTGCAAGGCCTGGCTGGACAACCGCTGCACCTCCCGGCAAGCCTGTAGCTCAGCCGAGATGGTACACTCAAGCTGTGCAAACCTCTTCTCTGCCTGCTGCCTCTGGGACATCATAAGGACACCCAGAGTGGATCTGAGGGAAGCATACTCCTCCCTCAAGGCATCCATGTGCGCCTCTGCGTGAGCAGCAATTGCTTGACGCAGAGACGACATTTCAGCCTGGCGTGCCCTGTCTGAGGCCGCCATGCCCAGCCTGAGCGAGCGGGCCGTGGACCGTGCCGTCTGCTGCTGGAGAAGCACCTGCCTAGCAGTGGGGAGCACAGATCGGGCCACACGCTCCATGCTCTCAGCGATGTTCTCCATTGCTGCCCCCTGCCGTTCGGAATCGGCAGTCATGTCTTGCTCCCACTCAGTATACAGCGGTTGCGCGCGGCGACCGCATTGCCGGGCTTGACCCCTGCGGGACCCAAGGACCGGGGGTCCTCGCTGTGTTGGCACCGCCTGCGGCTGCACGACTACATGCCCCCGTCGACGTGATGTCCCAGGCACATCAGTGACTGGTGTGGAGGGTGACCCTGCGTCCCGATCCACCACGGGCGGAGGAACCAAGACTGTCTGATCCCTCAGTGCAGGGGTCGCAGACAGAGGAGTGTCCACATCAGAATCACTCACCCTTGACACATGGACTTGATGGTCATCCAACTCAACATGGACGTCAGAGTTGTCACCAAGGCTGGACTCATAGGCAGCCAGAGACAAGATGGACTGCAGCACTTGGGGGTTTTCGTGGCCTACCACCCCACGACCCCCACTAGTGCCGGGTTGATGTGGCGTTACCAACCCTGTGTCTGGCATGACAACACCATCCTCTGCCTCCATTGCGTCATCACCTGAAAAATAGAGAGGAAAAGGTCAATACACATGTCAGAAGCACACGACACACACACACACCGACAGCAAAGGCATCAGGCAGACATGTGACACACAACATATGACCTGGCATGCATGCTGGGTCTACTTTGAATAGCTTCTGTGATCAGACCTGTTGAAAGGTGGCAGTTTCCATGGAAGTGGGTCTATGCAGTGCAGAAAATGTGTACGCCACTCACTACCTACATGTACAAGCACTACATGGTGTGTGCCAGGAAATGTGAAGGCAGTGCAATGTCAAAATCAGACATCACGTGCATTGTGCATTCAATGTGTACCATGTCTAGAAGCCAAGCACCCCTCCACCCCAGTACCAAAGCAGGGATGCCTAGCATGGTATCAAAAGGCTGACCATACACCTGTGTATTGACAGGCAGTGTTGACTGGCATCAACAGCTTCATGTGATTCAAATTACAACACTGCAAATGATGCTGGGACAGTGGGCAGGACACATAATGGAAACTCCGGAGGCCGCCCACGTGTGAAGAAGACACAACAAGAGTTGGACAGAGTCATTGGCCATTGAACAGGCTGAGGCCTGCGAGCCACACAGATTGTCAGAGCCTAAACATGTGTGCAACGCAGGACTGAGGCACAGTTGACATGGGAAGGCTGATGAGATGGCAGGCAATGTATGTAACCAAGGACTTATATTACAGTGATCATCCAGTCAAGGACACATAGGGGCATGCGTGCAATGCACATGGAGCATGAATGGGCACTCATGTCCCTGCGGAACATCTGACCCATGCACAGTACAAGTGAGATACCCTGCATCGAGTACTAAGGCTGTACCACATGGCATATGTCTGGCAGATTCCACGCTGGAAGTTAGCATCTACACAGGACACATGAACAAGAAAGTACACATTGGCAAGATTGGAGCAGACCAGTGCAAAGGTGGAACTGGGGTGCAGAGTGGCGGAAGAGGGGCAAGGGAGCATGCCTACATGGAGTCCCGCATGCAGGCAGAGGAGACATGCATGACGGTAGCATTGCATTACTTACACATCAGAACCATGTACACGTCACATGTAGCAGCAATCATGCACAACACATCCCACAAGTGAAACACACACGTCCTCAACAAACACGCATCAACACTCACTGGACTGGGCATCAAAGTCCAGCTTCTCTCCCACTCCTTCGACCAATTCAGGTGGTATGAACTCCGCAACGAGAGCCTCATGCGGAGTGAGTTCTTCCTCCTCTGGTGCAGGCCCACCGCCAGTCACCAGAGTCAAGTTGTAATTTGAGGCACGCTTGGCCTTAGTGCTGCGCTTGATGTCATTCCAACGCTTTTTGCACTCCTGCGCCGTGCGCACCTCATGGCCGAATGAACTGACATGTTCCGCAACATGCTTCCAGTGGGTGTCACGTTGGGCAGCCGTGGTCTGACTATTGGCACCCACTAGCATGTCACAGCTGTGGCCCCGCACGTAGTCCACGAGGAAGTCCAGTTCCTGCTTACAGAAAGGCTTCTTCCTCGACGTGCAGGAGGTCGTGGCTGTGTGTGGGGTCCCAGCCTGTGCTGCAGGTGCAACCTTCCTCCTCTTGGACTGTGGCGCAGACCCTGGCTGGCTAATGCCGCCCTGACCAGCATGGCCAGTGGGTTCGGTGGATTGAGCCAAGGGAGTGGCAGGTGGAGGGATGACCAGAGGCCTGACTTGTGTCAGTGGCAGCTGGGTGCCCACTAATGGACCCTGCGCAGCAACATCAGCTGTGGCAGGGTGGTTTGCCGCAACGGTCCTGGTTGGCAGACTCACAACCAGGGTGCTGTTGGGTGCATCTGCCCCTGCACTTGCCAACACCCGGCTGTTCGGGGCAGCAGATGTATGACTGCCCCAGGGACACGTGTCTTGATCTGAGCAGCCCGGCCTGCCCCTATGGTTTCCCCCCTGGCCTGTTGGAGATCTACCAAGGGCTCTTCAAGTGCCAACGCAGCCTGCGCTGGCAGACCCTGAGCCTGGGTGGCGGTGTCCACAGCTGCACCTGCAGCTACCACCACCCTTGGGCCTGTGGCAGTCGATGGAACGGACTGCCGGGTCATATGGGTGCCAGTGCCAGATGCAGGAGCTGCATCCCCCGGAACCACAGGGGGTGGTGGCATGGATGCACCGACACATGGCACAACATTGTGCTCAAGTGGCGCCCCCCTGCCTCTTCCCCCTCTGTGGCTGCCCTGGACACCCTGGAGTCCCCCTACTCCCTGGTCACCACGGCCACATCCCCGACCACGCCCGCCACGAGGAGTACGCCCAGCTGAGGCGCCCCTCACCTTTGGTGGCCTCCCAACCATGGCACAGATGTAGTAGTGCTGGCACAGATGGAGTGGTGCCAATGGGAGGTGTACACCACAATTGACCTGGGCAATTGGGGTGAAGGGGGTGGGAAGCAAGATGTTAACAGCCCCCCTGCACCTGCAAGGCTGTATGTGACCCCGGTGATGTGGTGACGGGTCACGCAACGCTCAGGCACCCCAAAACTGCAGTAAAACCGTGCACGCAACCCTGCAGCCTACGTGCGTGGATTCAACCTCCCGCAGTACGCGGTGGCACCCAGTAACACAAATAACGCGTACGCGTGGGACACGCAGGCTACTATGACATCGAAAACGGGTGTGATACACAGGGGCACCCGCAGTGGGAAAAAGAGCGTGTGTGACTCACCGTCTGACTAGCGCGATGCAGAAAAACACGCGTAGCCAATACCCCCGCCAAAAGAAGAGATACGTCCTTGATAGCTGTGAACTTGTGATGGCGCGCGAAACAACAGGAAGCAGCAACATACGTCGGTCTCCACGAAAGGCACGTACAGCGAATTGCTGGGCCCGCTCACCTTTAACCCGTGCTGAGGGAAACGCACGAACGCGTCACGTCACTTACGCGCATAGGCCCTTTCCTCGTATTACACGCGGACGTGCAGTTTCCACGCGCGCTTACGCGCATGGCCCTTTCCTCGTATTACACGCGGACGTGCAGTTTTTCACGCGCGCTGAAATGCGCATGCACGTCTGTACGCGTCACGTCACAGGGGCGCTTGCGCTTGAGGGGCCTTCTGTCCAATGAAAATGCGTATGCGTGCAGACGCGCTTACGCGCTAAGGGCCTTTCCTCGAATTACACGCTGACGTGGAGATTTTTCACGTGCCAAATCACTCCGTATCAAGCTGGCCACGCGTATGCACACGGAAGACCACGCTCCTGCCCAGAAGGCCGAACTACTGCCCCCCAGAGCCCCGAGCACGCTCCCACCTGCCATCTGCTGCTGCCTGACTGCCTGCTGCCCACGTGCACTGCCATTTGCTGCCTGCACATCAGCCAGGGGTGCTGTTGCTGTGACCACCCCTGCTGGAACCGAAGACTCCCGACTGGGATTCCATCGCTCCACAGCCCAGCCCCAGGACCCAGTTGCCCACCCACTCCTGCCTCTGGGGTTGTCATGTCGGGGCAAACACCATCTGTGACCACTGACAACCCCCGGCCAGAGAGGCAGAGGGGCACCAGCTTCAGTGCCACCGAAGTTGGTGTCCTGGTGGAGCAAGTCCTGGGGCAGTATGATGCCCTCTTCGGAAGTTCCCGCGCCGACAAGGAAGGACGGACTCGGATCTGGACTGACATCGTGACTGCCATCAACGCGGAGGGGGTGGCAGTCCGCGACTTACAACATGTCAGGAAGCGCTGGGAGGACTTCAGGTCGAGGACCCTGAACAAGGCCAGGCGCCTCTTGAAGGCAGCGGATGCCAAGGGGCGCCGGGGCCACTTGTCGGAAGAACAGATGAGGGTCCTGGAACGCATATCCCCAGCGCTCCACGTCCAGGTCCTAGAGAAGCAGACCCGTCTGGAGTCGAGCGGTGAGTGTACATGCATCCTGATTGTGAGCAGTGCGTGTGGTGATTATTCAGTATTGTGCAGGTTGCACATCTGTTTGTATGGGGTCGAGTATGGGTGGGGGTGTACAGGGCCGTGGGGCTGACACATGCGAGGGCTGTGATGTGTGAGACATGGATGGTGCTTGTGTGTGTAGGCTTGCATGCCAAATGCAGTTGTGTGGGCACACATGTTTGGATGAATGTGTATGTAAGTAGACATGTCCGTGATGTCACGCATGTATGTTGTTTTCGGCTGCATGTATCAGCACTGTGTACATGTGCATGTGTGTGTATTTGACAAGGGTGCAACAGTGATGCAACATGGATGCATGTGACAGCGGTATGTGGAAGCCTGATTGGCAGATGTGACATGGATGCCCGTCTGAACAGTGCGACACTTGGCAGAGGTGTACACATGCATGCAAGTGTGGTGGTGTGTGTACATGTGTGGTGAACTTCCTGTGTTGCATGTGATGTCTGGCTCACCTTTGCCTGCTCATGCTGTTGTATGTGTATGGATGGTGGTGGCAGTTGCGATATGGCTGTGGTATGGCTAATGTGTGCGAGTTGGAATGACATGTGTGTTGGGATTGTGATGACATGTCTGAGGTTTGCCAATGCCACTCATGTACAACTGACATGTGTGTATGTGTCCATTGTACAGTGCCCTGATGACTGTGTTTTGTTTCTCCCTGTCTGCAGCGTCAACTGATGAAGAGGGCGGAGAAGGTGCTGTGGAGCACAGCGGCGGGGATCCGACCGCCAGCCGGAGACGCAAGGCCCGGCTCCCCTCCCAGGTTGTCATCTCGTCGGGGAGTGAGGAGTCCGGTGCCGCGTCCCAGGCCGCAGCTGCCGGGGGGAGGTCCAAGAGGCGGAGGTTGGAGTTGGACGCCTCGGCAGCAGAAGGGGAAGCTGGGACCCCACAGGGCCCAACAGGGGAAGATGGCACGGAGTCATCCAGGTTGGTGGGGGGTTTGGTGGAGGAGGAGGCCGTGCAAGCACCACAGACGGGGTCTGGAGGTGGGGATCCCACTGGTGCTAGTGGTGCAGTGCAGGACCAGGGACAGGAGGCAGCACAGGCCGCCGCGGAGGTGCCTGTGTGCAATCCTGTCCCCGATCCTGTCCCTGCATCATCTTGCACCAGCAGGGATGCCTACGTCCAGACCCGTTTTCAGGCAGGGAATGAGCTCACGTCAACTGGCCTTCCTCTGCCTGCGGACATGGCTATCCAGGTCCGGGTTGAGCCTGTCCTGGCTGGTGTGGCGTTGCGTCAACGGGCCATGCGAGGTGACCTGCAGTCTTTTCATGGAGAGACTGCACGTCATCTCGAATGGCTCGTTGACCACGTCAGCCTGCTGGGACAGGTCACCCAGGCCGGATTCCTCCGTCTGATGGGGCTTGCTCCGACCCCCTCCTCAACTGGACCCCCTACGCGCCAGTTGTCCTCTGTGCCATCTTCCCACCCATCAGTCACCTGGGTGCCCTGTGGTGCTGCCTCTGACGGTGCGGCCAGGCTGGTGGAGGAGGCATCCCTGCCACAGTCGGGAGTCGGACGTCCAGCAGGGGTGGCCACATCTACAACTGCACCCCAGCCGGCGGAGGATGTGCAGGCAGCAGGAGGCAGTGCACGGGCAGAGGCAGAGCAGCAGCAGCAACATGGTGGGAGCCATGAAGGCTCGGGGCCTTCGACATCGGAGGGGCAGGCATTGGCCGGAGGGCAGGAGGACCCAGGACAGAGAGTGTCTTCCGTGTGGCAGCGGTTGGGCCACGCCATAGATGCGGAGCGGCAGCGGGCGGAAGAGGCACGGCTCACAATGGTCAGGGCGGAGAACTCCATGCGGAGGGCCCTGAGGCGGGCCGAGTGCCTCGAGGCAATCTGCAGGGGTTTGGAGGTGGACACGGCGACGGCCCTGCGGACCCTCGGGGCCATGGAGGAGGACGGCCTCCGGGACATTGAGGAGGAGTTCGATGATGCCCTGGCCCGTAACATCCACAAGTGAGCCGTGAAACTAGCCCGCTGCCCTTGTACATAGTTTCTAGGTAGTGTTAGGTTTCATTTTTGTTTTTATTTTATTTGGACCTTTCGGACATTGGCCACATTTTTGTATATAGTTTTTTTTATTAGTTAGTGTAGTTAGATAGGTTTCCTTTATTTTGTTGGGATAATGGACCCTGGATTGTTCCCATGTACATAGTTGACAGTTGGATTGTATTTTATTTTTCTATTTTTGACCATGGAGCAATGGCTTTCTTTTTCATTTCCCATTGGATTTTGTTTTGTGGACATCGACTTTAGACATTACTTTGGATTTTTATTTTTGGTTTTGCTTTTTTTGACGGACATGCTTCTTTTCATTTTTGTACATTCACGTTTCTGTTTCTTCTTTTTTTATTCTATTGATGTTTCCTTTAATAAATATTTTTTTTGGTGAACTTCAATGTGTGGTATCTCATTGGTTTCATGCATTTCATGATATGTGTTTTGAGATTCACTGACACCCATTGGGTGTATGTGAGGGAAATGTGTTTGTTTCGGAACTTGCAATTGGTGTTCTGTGATGTAATTGCAAATTATGAGTGGGTGGATGCAATACTCGGGTGGGTGTTTTGCATTTGGAGGCTGACCATAGGGACCAGGGATCTAGATTGTGATGACATGTTGGCTGGGGAACATGAGTTGGACATGGGTGGGGGCCTGCTGGCAGGTGCCCCACAGTGCTGGGGGGTGGGGGTGGTGGGGAACATGAGTTGGACATGGGTGGGGGCCTGCTGGCAGGTGCCCCACAGTGCTGGGGGGTGGGGGTGGTGGGAGAAATGGGTGGGGGCCTGGTGGAGGCTGCCCCTGGTGGCTGGGGGGTGGGGGTGGTGGGGAACATGAGTTGGTCATGGGTGGGGGCCTGCTTGCAGGTGCCCCACAGTGCTGGGGGGTGGGGGTGGTGGGGAACATGAGTTGGACATGGGGGGGGCTGGTGGAGGCTGCCCCTGCACTGCTGGAGGGTGGGGGTGGTGGGGAACATGAGTTGGACATGGGTGGGGGCCTGCTGGCAGGTGCCCCACAGTGCTGGGGGGTGGGGGTGGTGGGAGAAATGGGGGGGGGCTGGTGGAGGCTGCCCCTGGTGGCTGGGGGGTGGGGGTGGTGGGGAACATGAGTTGGACATGGGTGGGGGCCTGCTGGCAGGTGCCCCACAGTGCTGGGGGGTGGGGTGGTGTGAGACATGGGTGGGGGCCTGGTGGTGGGTGCCCCTGCACTGCTGGGGGGTGGGGGTGGTGGGAGACATGGGGGGGCCTGGTGGAGGCTGCCCCTGCACTGCTGGGGGGTGGGGGTGGTGGGGAACATGAGTTGGACATGGGTGGGGGCCTGCTGGCAGGTGCCCCACAGTGCTGGGGGGTGGGGGTGGTGGGGAACATGAGTTGGACATGGGTGGGGGCCTGCTGGCAGGTGCCCCACAGTGCTGGGGGGTGGGGGTGGTGGGGAACATGAGTTGGACATGGGGGGGCCTGGTGGAGGCTGCCCCTGCACTGCTGGGGGGTGGGGGTGGTGTGAGACATGAGTTGGACAATGGTGGGGGCCTGCTGGCAGGTGCCCCACAGTGTTGGGGGGTGGGGGTGGTGGGAGAAATGGGTGGGGGCCTGGTGGAGGCTGCCCCTGGTGGCTGGGGGGTGGGTGTGGTGGGGAACATGAGTTGGTCATGGGTGGGGTCCTGCTGGCAGGTGCCCCACAGTGCTGGGGGGTGGGGGTGGTGGGGAACATGAGTTGGACATGGGTGGGGGCCTGCTGGCAGGTGCCCCACAGTGCTGGGGGGTGGGGGTGGTGGGGAACATGAGTTGGACATGGGTGGGGGCCTGCTGGCAGGTGCCCCACAGTGCTGGGGGGTGGGGGTGGTGGGGAACATGAGTTGGACATGGGTGGGGGCCTGCTGGCAGGTGCCCCACAGTGCTGGGGGGTGGGGGTGGTGGGGAACATGAGTTGGACATGGGCGGGGGCCTGCTGGCAGGTGCCACACAGTGCTGGGGGGTGGGGGTGGTGGGGAACATGAGTTGGTCATGGTTGGGGGCCTGCTGGCAGGTGCCCCACAGTGCTGGGGGGTGGGGGTGGTGGGGAACATGAGTTGGACATGGGTGGGGGCCTGCTGGCAGGTGCCCCACAGTGCTGGGGGGTGGGGGTGGTGGGAGACATGGGTGGGGGCCTGGTGGAGGCTGCCCCTGCACTGCTGGGGGGTGGGGGTGGTGGGAGACATGGGGGGGGCTGGTGGAGGCTGCCCCTGCACTGCTGGGGGTGGTGTGAGACATGGGTGTGGGCCTGGTGGATGCTGCCCCTGGTGGCTGGGGGGTGGGGGTGGTGGGAGACATGGGTGGGGGCCTGGTGGTGGGTGCCCCTGCACTGCTGGGGGGTGGGGGTGGTGGGAGACATGGGGGGGCTGGTGGAGGCTGCCCCTGCACTGCTGGGGGGTGGGGTGGTGGGGAACATGAGTTGGACATGGGTGGGGGCCTGCTGGCAGGTGCCCCACAGTGCTGGTGGGTGGGGGTGGTGGGGAACATGAGTTGGACATGGGTGGGGGCCTGCTGGCAGGTGCCCCACAGTGCTGGGGGGTGGGGGTGGTGGGGAACATGAGTTGGACATGGGTGGGGGCCTGCTGGCAGGTGCCCCACAGTGCTGGGGGGTGGGGGTGGTGGGGAACATGAGTTGGACATGGGTGGGGGGCTGCTGGCAGGTGCCCCACAGTGCTGGGGGTTGGGGGGGTGGGGAACATGAGTTGGACATGGGTGGGGGCCTGCTGGCAGGTGCCCCACAGTGCTGGGGGGTGGGGGTGGTGGGAGACATGGGTGGGGGCCTGATGGAGGCTGCCCCTGCACTGCTGGGGGGTGGGGGTGGTGGGAGACATGGGGGGGCTGCTGGAGGCTGCCCCTGCACTGCTGGGGGGTGGGGGTGGTGGGAGACATGGGTGGGGGCCTGGTGGAGGCTGCCCCTGCACTGCTGGGGGGTGGGGGTGGTGGGAGACATGGGGGGGCTGCTGGAGGCTGCCCCTGCACTGCTGGGTGGTGGGGGTGGTGGGAGACATGGGGGGGGGCCTGGTGGAGGCTGCCCCTGCACTGCTGGGGGGTGGGGGTGGTGTGAGACATGGGTGTGGGCCTGGTGGATGCTGCCCCTGGTGGCTGGGTGGTGGGGGTGGTGGGAGACATGGGTGGGGGCCTGGTGGTGGGTGCCCCTGCACTGCTGGGGGGTGGGGGTGGTGGGAGACATGGGGGGGGCTGGTGGAGGCTGCCCCTGCACTGCTGGGGGTGGGGGTGGTGGGAGACATGGGGGGGCCTGGTGGAGGCTGCCCCTGCACTGCTGGGGGGTGGGGGTGGTGTGAGACATGGGTGTGGGCCTGGTGGATGCTGCCCCTGGTGGCTGGGGGGTGGGGGTGGTGGGAGACATGGGTGGGGGCCTGGTGGTGGGTGCCCCTGCACTGCTGGGGGGTGGGGGTGGTGGGAGACATGGGGGGGCCTGGTGGAGGCTGCCCCTGCACTGCTGGGGGGTGGGGGTGGTGGGAGACATGGGGGGGGCCTGGTGGAGGCTGCCCCTGCACTGCTGGGGGGTGGGGGTGGTGTGAGACATGGGTGTGGGCCTGGTGGATGCTGCCCCTGGCGGCTGGGGGGTGATGGTGGTGGGAGACATGGGTGGGGGCCTGGTGGTGGGTGCCCCTGCACTGCTGGGGGGTGGGGGTGGTGGGAGACATGGGGGGGGCCTGGTGGAGGCTGCCCCTGCACTGCTGGGGGGTGGGGGTGGTGGGGAACATGAGTTGGACATGGGTGGGGGCCTGCTGGCAGGTGCCCCACAGTGCTGGTGGGTGGGGCTGGTGGGGAACATGAGTTGGACATGGGTGGGGGCCTGCTGGCAGGTGCCCCACAGTGCTGGTGGGTGGGGGTGGTGGGGAACATGAGTTGGACATGGGTGGGGGCCTGCTGGCAGGTGCCCCACAGTGCTGGGGGGTGGGGGTTGTGGGGAACATGAGTTGGACATGGGGGGGCCTGGTGGAGGCTGCCCCTGCACTGCTGGGGGGTGGGGGTGGTGTGAGACATGAGTTGGACATGGGTGGGGGCCTGCTGGCAGGTGCCCCACAGTGCTGGTGGGTGGGGGTGGTGGGGAACATGAGTTGGACATGGGTGGGGGCCTGCTGGCAGGTGCCCCACAGTGCTGGGGGGTGGGGGTGGTGGGGAACATGAGCTGGACATGGGTGGGGCCTGCTGGCAGGTGCCCCACAGTGCTGGGGGGTGGGGGTGGTGGGGAACATGAGTTGGACATGGGGGGGCCTGGTGGAGGCTGCCCCTGCACTGCTGGGGGGTGGGGGTGGTGTGAGACATGGGGGGGCTGGTGGAGGCTGCCCCTGGTGGCTGGTGGGTGGGGGTGGTGGGGAACATGAGTTGGACATGGGTGGGGGCCTGCTGGCAGGTGCCCCACAGTGCTGGGGGGTGGGGGTGGTGGGGAACATGAGTTGGTCATGGGTGGGGGCCTGCTGGCAGGTGCCCCACAGTGCTGGGGGGTGGGGGTGGTGGGAGACATGGGGGGGGCCTGGTGGAGGCTGCCCCTGCACTGCTGGGGGGTGGGGGTGGTGTGAGACATGGGTGTGGGCCTGGTGGATGCTGCCCCTGGTGGCTGGGGGGTGGGGGTGGTGGGAGACATGGGTGGGGGGGCTGGTGGAGGCTGCCCCTGCACTGCTGGGGGGTGGGGGTGGTGGGGAACATGAGTTGCACATGGGTGGGGGCCTGCTGGCAGGTGCCCCACAGTGCTGGGGGGTGGTGTGAGACATGGGTGGGGGCCTGGTGGAGGCTGCCCCTGGTGGCTGGGGGTGCAGGGGGAAATGCGTTGGTGGGCAGTAGTGCAAGTTGACATGTGGGTTGGCTGGGGGGCATGGCCATGGTGGGTGGGGTGCCTGTAGGGCATGTGCAGGGTAGGCCCCTGTGGTGTGAGCCACCTGCAGGGGCCGTGGAGGGTGTAGAGGGAACACCTGGGAGGGCCCACACGTGCAATTCACGTGTGGTGCTCCCCGCGCACCCCTGTAATACACGTACCCTGATGGAATTGCGTGTGGAACTTCCCGCGCACCCCTGAAATACACGTACCCTGCTGGAATCGCGTGTGTGACTTCCCATGCACCCTGAAATACACGTACCCTGCTGATATCGCGTGTGGAACTTCACGCGCACCCCGAAATACACGTACCCTGATGGAATCGCGTGTGGAACTTCCCGCGCACCCCTGAGATACGCGTACCCTGCTCGCACGGGCCCAATCGCGTGTGGAAATTCCTGCGCACCCCTGAAATACACGTACCATGCTGGAATCGCGTGTGGAAATTCCTGCGCACCCCTGAAATACACGTACCATGCTGGAATCGCGTGTGTAACTTCCCATGCACCCTGTAATACACGTACCCCGCTCAATCGCGTGTGTAACTACCCGCGCACCCCCGATATACACGTACCCCGCTCAATCGCGTGTGTAACTTCCCGCGCACCCCCGAAATACACGTACCCCACTCAATCGCGTGTGTAACTTCCCGCGCACCCCCGAAATACACGTACCCTGCTCAATCGCGTGTGTAAATTCCCGCGCACCCCCGAAATACACGTACCCCGCTCAATCGCGTGTGTTACTTCCCGCGCGCCCCCGAAATACACGTACCCCGCTCCTCCAGGCCCGATCGCGTGTAAATGTTCACGCGAACCCCTGAAATACACGTAGCCCGCTCCCCCAGGCCCGATCGCGTGAAGAAGTTCACACGAACCCCTGAAATACACGTAGCCCGCTCCCCCAGGCCCGATCGCGTGAAGAAGTTCACGCGAACCCCTGAAATACACGTAGCCCGCTCCCCCAGGCCCGATTGCGTGTAGAAGTTCACGCGAACCCCTGAAATACACATAGCCCGCTCCCCCAGGCCCGATCGCGTGAAAATGTTCACGCAAACCCCTGAAATATACGTAGCCCGCTCCCCCAGGCCAGATCGCGTGTGTGACTTCCCGCGAACCCCCGGAATACACGTACCCCGCTCAATCGCGTGTGTAACTTCCCGCGCAACCCCGAAATACACGTGCCCCGCTCGCACAATTGCTGTATGTTGCCACTTTTGTAATGCGCAGGGACGCTACCGCCTGCCTTCGTGTGGCGGACGTGTATCGGCTTGTGCGTGTCTTTCGCTGTGCGTGGCTTTGCCCTATTCGATTCCATGAATACGTGTGGTTCCGGTGCGTGTGGGCGTTCCGTCTGCTTCCCTGCAGTACATCCCCAGTTACGCCCTTGTTTTCGCGAGTTGTTCCCCATTCCGCGCGTTACGCCCCGTGTTCCGCCCACTTTCTAGTGTATGCGCCGAGGTTGTGCGCTTTCACTGTGCGCGTCGCGCACGTCTTTTGGGATGTTGCAGTGACGTGTGCGCCATGCACGGGTTTGGCGCACATCCCGAGGTAAACACGCGCAGGGACTTCCATGAATCGCACGCGTGCGCCTGTTTTTTTCCGCTTGCGCCTGCTTGCGCCTGCTTGCGCGAAGATTTTCGGCGCACGTTTGTTCCATGAATCGGCCCCTAAATCTCTTCATGACCTTGCTCCTCTTTACCTCCCCTCTATTCTCTCATTTTACAGCCCCTCTCGCTCCCTTCGTTCTGCCGATTTCTTCTTACTCTCAGTCCCCCCTTGTGCCTCTTCTCGTTTCCGTTCCTTTCAGCTCCTTACCCCCTTACACCGGAACTCCCGACCTTTCTCTATCCGTTCCTCCACTTCCTATTCTTCCTTGAGCTCCTCATTGAAATCTCTTCTTTTTCATTCCCCTCCCTGATCCCCTTCGTCCTCTTCCCCTTCTTTCCCTCTTTCTTCTACCCTTCTGTTTGTTCTTTATCTTCCCCTTCTATTCTAAATCTCCCTTCTTCCTACTGTTCACCTTACTCACTACTCTCTCCCCCCCTTCTTTCTCCACCCCCCTCCTCTCCTCTTCTTTCTCGTATGTAAATAGTTCTACATTCTGATTTTCTGGTTTGATTCATGTTTACCGTTATAGCTTCTACTGTTCCATGTTTAATGGATATTTTGTTGTTCATTGTAAAGCGCCTTGGATTAAGGCGCTATATAAAACACTAAATACAAATAAATACAAAATAGGTAATAATAATAAATAGGTCAAATAATAATATTAGCGAGAACCCCATTTTATGCAAGATATACCCTTCACCGATAGAGTTTGAGGATATTATAATACATTTTCTTTAAGAATATTAGTTATGTTTATTTAAAATGTGACTGTAGCCCATTGGGTACATGCATCATTCAGAATACGCCTTGAACGTATATCAAGTTGATTTATAAATAAAAGAAAATACCTTTGAGTTGTGTACTTAGACCCGCTTTCATTTACAGTGGTTCCAGATACAGCGTTACATCAGTGAAAATTATATACAAATAATTATTCATTAGAAAGCATTTTTACCATTAATCAAACTGTAGCCCTATGATCAAATATGTCGAATGGAATTAGTTTGCTAAAGGCTGTGGCAAGGATTTTCGGAGCAGGAAGTGGCATGGCAAAACACAGAGTGGTTACTGCTCATTATAAACTCACATGATATTGCAATGTCCATTCAGCTGTCTGTCTGCCCACTCGCGTACCCATCCGCTCATCTATACGTCTGCCTGTCCGTCCGTCCATCCAAGGCTGTCTCTCTGTTCCCATGCCTGTCTACCTATAGATGTCAAAAGCAAAAACCAGGACACATATCCAATCACTTGATCACAATTGAGAATACATTATTCCCTTTCTTTATTTGTAATACACTTCTTCAATATTCCTTTCCATTGATTCTAACGTGACTTTGGTCATGCAAACGACACAGGGCGGCTTTGATCTCGTGAAAATGTGTGCCCCACTCAGAGGGACGTCTCTTCGTGACACTTCTCTAGGTGTCTGGATTAATGACGGCTCCACCCCCTGCTGCGCTTCATTCCCTCCCAACCACGATCCTTCATGACACGTACACAGATCCGGGTCCTCTGTAACATGTTAAAGAACTTTGCACAATTTAGAAAGCGTAAGCACAATAACAGCTCAGCATTTTAAATTTAAGTTGGAGAATTATATTAGGGTTTTGAAAATAAATCAGAAAATATTGGCAATTAGCTAGCAAATGGAGAAATTCAAAACATTGCCTTTATTAATTTGACAAGCCTACCTCCTGCTTTTGAGAGTTCTTGTCATTGCTCTGTATTTGTAGCTCTGTATTTTCTTGACTTTTAAATGGCCGCCAGTAGCTTAGGAAAACACAGTCTGCTGGTAGTGCCGCAGATCTAAGTCTGGCCTGAAGGAGGTGAAGAAAGGCCCCATCCCCTTCCTGGTGTGCCTCACATACACAGTAGACCCTTGACGTCCACTGACCATATTAAGGTCACAGATGCAGTCCCATAGAGATGTGTCAACAACAGTGGTGGACTGCCCTACAGGGAACTGCGTCAATTTCCCAGTGGGCCTCTTCACCATGACTCTGTTTAGCATGGTTATCCTGATGATGAGTCGCCACACCAGATTTGTTCCATCTCTCCTCATCCCCCACATCTAATTTGTTATAAAGCATTCACGATTTCTGCGTCTATCTGAGTTAGCAACTGTAGACATGGCATCATGGTTGCTCAGATAGGCGCGGACTGCTCGAGGACACCGCAAGCGCGCTCGGCACAGGGAAACTGAGCTAGCCCCTATACCCGACAGCACGAGAGCCATGCTGATGAATGTCTTGAGCCGCCATCAGGACCAGAGGCAACACACAGACATTGGGCTTCTGCAAATTAACTAATAAGATTCATATGTTTCCACAGGCACCACTGGCCAAGACAAGATAGACCAGGGACAGACGTTCCGTTTATCTCCCCGCACCCAGCAATCAGCATCGGGGCCACAGTTCCTCCATATGAGAGGCACAAGGAAGGACGCATACTGCACCTACCTCCACCAGTAGTGACCAGCTTCGCCCTCTAAAACACACCAACACAGGAGTAGGAAGATAAGAAATTCCACGTTGATCCCTACACTAACACACTGGCATAGTCTAAACGTTTGTACTAAAACCAGGGTTTCACTCCCGATGAAAGTTCAGGAATTATTGCCTTTTATGAACTGAAACATGTTGAGAGAATATACTGTTTAATGAAAATGCAGTGAAAATTGATGCAAATGAGTACAGACTTTCATGCAAAAATCCTATGTTTTCTCAGAGTGGTTTAAAACTTCGAGACTACAAAGTATACGATCTACGGTTGCTATGAGACCCTGGCCACAGATGTGGCTTTTTGGAAATGTGTTTAACCAATTAGCAATCAATCTAGGCTTTGGTTTTTATGTTATTTTAGAAAAACGTTATGTATGATGGTTACATTTGTAATGATGAAATTGGTTTTTAACTATTGAAAACAGTTCCCCCTTTCAGTTCTCCTATCGTATTGCCTCTATCTCCATCAAGTGAGAGGACATGCTTGTAGGCACTGTGAAACAGATACTAAAGAATCCAACTATGTAGTAAAAATATTAAATTTCAAAGACATAAAAGGCACCCACCTATATAATGTCAGAAAAAATGGACAGTAAAAAGCCTTTCTCAGTGGCTTTTCAACTTTTACCTTCAACCTGTCATGTCGTCCTCTGCCACCTTTCCAAAACAATGCGAATGACATCCATATCACACTCAGGCATTGCAGTGGGCAAGCTCTGTTTTTCTTCCTGCCTGCTTCCGATTTCAGACTGAATGCTTGATAAAAGCCTTGCCTTAGTACCTCAAGAACGAAGATCCTCTACGTTGTCACTTTCATGCTATCCTTACGCCCTTTTCACATGCCCTCCTTCCCTAGTGGCTCTCCCTCCTCTCCCCAGGAGTGGCATTCTATGGTCTTGTTTCCTTCACTCCACAGATGCAAAAATGTACGAATACATCTAACTCAAAATTACATGTTCTGACATCGATTCTCTCTTTTCTGATTATCTTGCAAAGAGTGCAAGTGACATTGACCATGATGATATCTCACCTGGACAACTGCAATAGTCTACACTTGTGTCTTTTTAAATATCTAATACATTAACTTCATACCAAACTGAATAAGGTGGCTAGGTTAGTCCTTGGCCTGGAATCATATCACTCCTATTCTTCTCTCGCTCCCTTAGGGCAACTTACATCAGCTTCAAGACACCTGGTATAATACACAGCACCTACTGGGGAAAAAGGTTCAGGAATGTGCCCATCCAGGCTCCTTAGGTCCATTAATGCCTACACCCTGGTAGTGGTGATATTTAGAAAAAGGAAACATGGCGGGAGAGCACTCAGCGCTTCGGTGGCAGTCCTCTGTAATGAGCTCCTGATTTTCCTTGTGTCAAATGAAAATGAAGTGCAATTCCACACAAAAAAATTAAAGTTACTCTTCAAAAAGTCCTCTACACTTCACCCATGAGTACCCTCACTTTTCTTGAATTTCTATTCTGTATGTTATTGGGATTCATATCATGCTCTGCTGCCATTTTCATGGTCTCCAGGCACTCATTTAGATCAGAAAGAGACAAAAGAGGGGCCATGGTTACAGTTTTAGTAGGGAAAGACAAGGCGTTGGGCTTAACAGTTGGTTCTGGTAGAGAAAGAAGCACCTGCCATCTTTGTGGGGGAGCTTTCTGGGTGGTATGTGGTGTTTCTCCCAGAGATCTACATTTACAAATAGGAGCCCTTGGGGGGCAGAGGAAGCTTTGATTTATGTGTGGGATTTAGCGGTTGGTTGGAGAGGTGTAGGATTGTGACTAAATTGCGATATGCGGACATATTGATTTTAGCCATATTTTGTGTCAGTGAATAGGTGAACATGTGCAGAGTGAGGTGTTTGAAGGGCTAGGTTGTTAGTAGGATCGATTCTCTGAGGTGATCTGCATGACCAGGTTAAGGTTGTCATGTTTGATGTTGTCTTGTGTGCCTGTTTCTGCTAGTATTTCTTTTTCCCAACGTGAGTCCCGCATTCTCTGGTGGTGAGGCTGTGATAAGAGAGCAAGATCTGTTAGCTTGAGAAAATTGTCTGTGTTTGCTGGGTGTTCCTTTGTTTTGGGTTTGTTGTGCTGTTTCGTTAATGGATGTTTGGCTCTATTTGATGTGCCATTCACTGAGGGAGTTGTCCGGCGGTGTCACATTGTGTTGTTTCTGAAAGGATATTTGGTGTTCATTTTAATGTGTCATTTGTCCTAAGGGGTGCCCGGTTGTGAAGTGGTGGCATTGTTGTGGCAGTTGTTGTACTCTGTTTCCTATGTTAGGGTTGTGTATAGAACTGTACCATGGTGAATTGAATAGCCTAGTTTTCAACAGTTTCTGAAAAGTAAAATGACCCTCTGTAGTCTGTATATATCCTTTGGAATTGAGTTCCGTAGATTTGCTACCAGGATAGAGAAGGTAGTACCCTCATACCTATTTTTTTCATAGTGTTTTGATTCGATACATTTTTCGGCATTGGTCCTTCTTCGGTGTTGGGGGTGATTTGCAATTGGAAGAATTCTGCTTCCTTTCCCTGCAATGGTAACCAGTGTAGGCTTCTCAAGGCTGGAGTTATTTTCCCGCCTGTTTATCTTAGGATAATTCTTGCCACCGTGTTTTGGATGCATTGTAATTTCTTGGTGAAGTAGTCCCAGCATTCCTTGGTATAGGTTGGCTGTCTAGTCTATTCTTGAATGCATAATAGAGATTATGGCAAGGGTCCCGTGTCAGAAATGTAGGTATGGGAAGATGTATCTGATTGGGAGTAGTCGGAAAAATCATTATCTTAATGTTGCATTGACCTGTTGTTCTAGTCAGTGAATAACTTTATTTCGGCTTTAAGTCCAAATGTTTTTACAACAGGTAAAACACACACAAATGTAACATAAATATTTTATACAGAGTTGGATTAAGCTGAAAGGAACCAAGATATCCTGAGAAACCCAATTATAAATAACATTTAAATGGTTTCATAACAACAGATTCTCGCTTTAGGTCAGAATCAACCCATTGGAACATTAATACACCATATGCCATGTGGGTCTGGACCAAGTTGTGGCTACTGACAGCCTGTTCCCCAATAAGACACCATTTGCTCCCGACAATACTAGATGCTGGGACGTTAATTTCAAAATGTAGGCACTCAATTCTATCGAACTGTTTGCCGGTTAAAACTCAGGATGCCCTTGGCCAAGACTGAGTCCCCAAAGTCAATTCTAATGTAGTTATAGACATTTCCCCCTGCTGGTCTATTCTGGTGCAGCTAACAATTTTCCCCAGGGACACAAATAAACATCCCCTCACTACCCTAAGCCAGTGTAGACATTTGCTTAGCAGTGCATCCCTGAGTTCATGACAATTTGGGGCTCATTTCAGAATCCTATGCAGAGATGTGGACTTCACTGCCCTCAATGAACCTACTAGCTTTGGCAATAGGAGAAAATGAGTCATGGCCCAGACTTCTTGGATTCGTATCAAGTGGGTTATTTGCTCCAGATAAACTAGTTTCCTTCGAGCCAGGAATCCGCACTGATGGAAGAAAAGCAGAATGTTGGCCTCTATGGCTGGTAACGCACCCACTAAGATATCTTTTTCCAGCTTTATTTCGTTGCCCTTTGGGGGATATACATAATTAATAGTTGTTTTGAGCCCTTTACAGGGTCTCCTCTCACCCTCCGCAGCAGTTCTACTGTTAAATCTGATTTCAGACAGTGACACTTCAAATGCCGCCAACTTTGCGGGTGCCGTTTTTTCCCCCCTCTTGGCTGAACATTGGCTCCACCTTGCTCACTCCTTTTCCAACTATTCCACCAAATTTCTGGGTGCGGTTTTTTCACCCTATTGGCCGAACATTGGCTCCCCCTTGCTCACTCCTTTTGCAACTATTTCAAACAAAGACAAGACTGTTTTTTTATTATCAGTAGTTCAGCTTGCACTGTATTGCATTGACACCCTTTCGTCTCTATGCTGCTTCCAACAGTCTGTGTTAGGAACCGCTTTGATTCTAGCTTGCATGGAAGTGCTAGGCTGGCCAATCCCCTATCCAGCAATCCCCTATCTGCTCCTGTGGGCATAACCTGCGTCCACTTGGCCACAGTTCCACGAAAGCCTTTAGAGCAAGTAGTGGCCAGCATTGGGGTGCATCGGGGTTGTCCATCAAGTGTGGTGCTAACCCGACCCACTTGATGTGGCAGTTACAACAGTTTCAATGGTAGCCAGGGTAGGCTGGTTAAGGGGCCCAGCAGCAAGGGGTGCAGTAGTCTTCATTGTGGCAATATGTGTAGAGGGACCAAAAACATGAACAATTGTTTCCCCTAGGTCCATGTTCAGCTGGACTCCTGTGGTAATTTGGGTAGGTGCATTCCAGGTCTGTAAATGTTCAAATCAGATTTTAGGTCCCTTGTAATGTGCCAAATGAAACACAGGGCCAGAACTTATTTCCAGTGGGTGTTCAGGTTTTTCAGGGTTCAAAGTATTGGCGGGGGCCTCATCATTAAATATGATGTCGATATTAGCTGGGGCCTCAGAGTTAAGTGAGGTGTCTTTGCCCCCCATCCACAGGCTGGGGCACTAAATGCACCCAGAAACTGATGTATTTTGCTAATGAGGGAATTAATTCTCTTGGGGCTTTACACGCTGAGTTATACTGTTCTCTCAGGCAAGCTGTGGGGGGTGGAACTGCAGATTGGATTTTCCTTTTTACAAGCAGTTCTTTCCATGCAGGCACTGGCATGGGGGCAGGCATGAGTGCAGATATTATCAACAAGTCAGAGGATAACAATGCAAATGAAAAATAGGCTATCCGGAAAGTAATGGCGCTTTTAAACTTGAAGCCCTTTTGTTGTCCTCTGACACTCCCGACCGTAGGAGTATCAATAAAGTGTCAGTGGTCCATGTTAATCAAAGTCTTTTAGTTAGCATTTAGTAGTTAGAGCATTATGACATCCCCCCTCCTCCTCGGATCACACCTCGAGTCACACTGAGCCACAGATTTGTTTAACTTGCCTGCCTTTGTTTACTGGTCCTCTAAGCTTTTAGCTCCCGTGCAGTGGTGGAGCCTCTGTGGAGCCTCTCAAATGCTCCTCCGCTGTTACCCAACTTCTCCTTCGTGTAAACTCGATGGATAGCCAATGGACTCAGATGTGGCTTGCACCCTCAGGTGAGAACACCCAACAGGCGCAAACACCCATGCCCTTCACCCCCTGTTGTTCTAGTGTGAGTTGACTGTCTATGAGTATTCCCAGACTTTTTATTAATGTTGAAGGGTTCGGTCTTGGTCCCATTTATGGCCCATTTCTGGGGGCCAGTGGAGTGATGTCTGAGGTAGATTGTGGTTGCTTGGGGTGATCAGTATATCTGTCTTGTTTGGGTTAAATTTAGGTTGCTCGTCTACAGATTTATCTTATTGAGGCCAAGGTTGAGGGAGTTGTTTGAGCAAATCCTGGTAGTCATCGTCAACATTTGTTGAGTGTTGTCTACATAGTTGTAGCATGTCAGTGCATGTTTTTTTTATTAGTTTCATGACAGGGCCCATGTACATATTGAAGAGAAGGGATGAGAAGCTCAATCCTTGTGGGACACCGCAGTTGGTGGTTCTGGTTGTAGATGTGGATGGCAGTAAATAGGTTGTTTGGTTATGTCTGAAAAAAAAGGATGATAACCATTGCAGTGCAGAGTTTCGGATGTCGGATTCTTGTAGTCTCTTGATTAGGATTGTGTGTCTGATGGTGTCAAAGGCTTCTGATAAGTCCCATAGAATAAGAGCTGATGACATGTTGTTGTCACCATTCATCTTTAGGTCGCGCCATATTAAAAGGAGTGCTGCTTCTTTTCTTCGCATTGGTCTGAAACCTACCTGGGATTGATCCAGGAATCCCTTTGATTCCATGTAGTCAAGGATTTCTTTGTATATGTAGCCCTCCAAGATTTTGGTAGGCTAGAGTATGTTCAATATGGGCCTGTAGTTAGTTGGATTGTCTGCTTTTCCCCCATCTCATTCTTTAAAAGTGATTAATGTGTGCAGCTTTGCAAGCCTTTGGCATAGTACCTGTTTCCAACAATAGATGAATCAATTTTTGGAAGAAAAGGGATGGAGTTTCTTTCATGAGTAGTTTTTTGTATATGTCTGGTGGGCAAGGGTCATTGGGTGTCCCCCCCCTTATTACTCTTATTTATTAGTTTGATGAAGGTTTCTTCTGAAATAGGTCCGAGTTGGTTGGTTCTGTTGGTGTGGTTGGCTTACATGTGTCTAATAAATTGGTTCTTGGGTCTGAGGTAGTATCATCCATAGCCTGTTGGATTTTGTGTATTTTGCTTCTAGGATGGTCTGCAATGTTGTCACATAGCAATTGGGAGGGGTACAGGCATGGTGCTGCATGAGATAGGATTTGTCATTTTGTTGTACATTTTGCACATTTCCTTGTGCAGATTTGTTGCTGGTTCAATACTTTCGGTGCAGTGGAATATCTTGGCTTTTAGGATAACTGCTTTAAACAGATGAGTCTGATATTGGTATTTGATTTTGTCAGGTTGATTGCAGTGTTTCCTCCATGCTTTCTCTAGCTTTTGGTTGTTTTTCTTGGGTGCTCTCAGTCCTGGCATGTACCATCTTGCTGCTCCAATTTTTGGTGGAGGGTTGAATGGTTTCAGGGGTGTCCGTCTATCTCGGGAATTTGTCAACCGGGTAGGAAGTTGATTGCTGTAAATATTTACCCTCATTTGGTTCCGCTGGTGGAAGTCTGGTTTGGTGTTTTCCATTAACTGCGCTAAATATTCCGGATGTAGCTTTTTCCAGTTTATTTTGGTTGTGGTTGGTTATGTTTGGTTAATTTGTGGGAGTTGAGATGTTGATAGTGAACATGATCATGTGGTGGTCGCTTGAGATGACTGGTATGGGGGGTGGTAGCAGTAATTCTGTTCACATCCAGAGTGTCTTTTGCCAGATGTGTGGCTCTGTTGACCATTTGTTTCAGATGAAAACTTGCCAGGTGAGCATTGAGGGAGTTTGGTGAGGTTTTGTTTTCTCTCTCAAACTAGATGTTAAAATCTCCCAGTATAATGGAATTGTCATGTTTCACTACTAGTTTGGCTATGGCGTCTGAAGCTTTCATAGTGAAGTTCGGGTGGTATGTGGGTGGTCTGTATGTGAGCAGGAAAAGTCAGTTTAGATGGTTTCTGAGTTTGACATCGACGAGGAGAGATTTGCAATCTTCAAATTCTGTTGACAGTTGGGATGTTGTAGAGATGTGATTTTTGTGTGAAATGGCAAGTCCTCCTCCTCTTCTGACTTCTCTGTTTGCTTGAAGCAGTTGGAAGTTTTTCTGTTTCTGTGAGGGAAACGGCTTGCGTGCCACCTTCGCTCAGAAAGTTGTAGATTTCCGATTTGGCCGTTGCCAATGAACGCACATTAGGATGTGTATTGCGTTTTGGATGTTGTATTCTTGAATGGTTCTTGGAGTGGTATGGGTGGGGCGGAGTTCTTGGGTTGTCGACCTCTGGGTTGGGTATTGCTCTATGTTCTTGTGTTTAAGGATATTGTATGCAGCGTGTATTAAGTCTTTTGCTGTCCTGCAACTAACTGGGATTTTTCACAACATCGTTTTTTAATGTTTATTGCTCTTCTTATCGTCTCCGTCTCTTGCACTTACCTGACGTGAACGTTTGTAATCCCATGAAAGACCCGAAATTATTTGTTCGCGTACAGTTGCTTTGAAGGTGCTACAAAGTGATTGTGCGTGAAATGGGCACCATATGAAATCCCAATAGATAAAATAAACCAATTAATAAATAAGGGGCTGCATTAAAGTCTGTGAAGATGTATAACTAACATTTGCCATGAAGGTAGAGGGATGCTTCTGTAATGACCGTTTGAATGATTTCCATGAGAGATACAGCTTTAGATTTTTCCAGAACAGTATATAGTCAGTACTGGCCCATTTCCTCGCAGCCCCATGTTTTGGAGGCCCAATGTTTTTTTTTTTTTTTTTTTAGCACATATTGCTGCAATTTTAAATGGGGGTTGGGTTTAGGTATTTATTAGGGAGGGGTGAATGTGTGGTGTGCAAGGTGTCTCCCCCTAAATTTTTTGTGCCGAAACGTGTTAAAAAACCCAAAGAAATGGGCCTTCGGCAAATTGCTGCGAGAAAACATGGAACTGTATAATCTTTACAGTAGAACGGTACCACCCGCCACAGTTGTTGGAAATAGGCCCCCACTGGAGTTGACTTTGATGTTTTTGTAGTTTGAAGAGAATAGCGTTCTTATAGGACACAAAAGAAAGAGTGAACTTCCGTTGCATATGGTAAGGCATGCGAGACAGACACTCATGTTTTAAATGCCACTTCACTGGCAATCACTGTTTAAGGATCTGTAAGAAGGATTTTGTTGGTCTATTTTTCTTGCATTGACCCAGGTTTCATAGGCTTTGCTGGTGACCAGAATGTAGTAAATTGAAGTAATATAACCTTGACACATCTAGTCATTGCACCGGTCGTTAAGAACGGTATCAGTGATTAGAATAAATATGCTGTCAATTACTTGTCAACACTGGAGACACTTGAGGTACAAATCTTTCAATATGTTGCTCTGATAATGTACCGTGGTTATGGCGCGAGGCATTTCATTTCACACAGCTGAAATCACTTGATACTTTGGTCTGCCCTGCATTCTGAAAGAACTCCAACAGACTCTCAATTTGGAACATTTGGAACCAGAAGGTGTCCACTCATTTGGTTGGAGGACTGTTAGATATGCTATGGTGTTATATCATGTAATAATTTCATATAGGCATCAACCACGGTCGACTTAGGCATCGATGGCCTGCCATCATCATGATCTGCGTAATAACGAATGCTGGCGGCCAAGGAGGACAGGAGTCAGCTTTCTTCAGGTAGGTGGCTTTCTTTGTAGACACCAGGGGCCAGATTACAGAAGCTTTGCACTGGTGCAAGTGCAAAGTTTGCACGGTATTAGCACTTCTAAAAAGACTCGCAAATATTAGAAAACCATTGCACCATGACACGTGCATTTTGGCATGTCATAAGCATACATTTTCACTTTAATTTTGCACCAGGGCAAAGTTTGCAGTAGTGCCGATACGGAATGGTATTAGCAAACTTTGCCCTGATGCACAAATGCATCGAAAATGTATCTTCTTTTGCACTTGGGCAATTTTTGCCCTACTGCTTATGGCATGCCAAAATTCACTTGCCATGGTGCAATGGTTGTCTGATATTTGCAAGTGTTTTTAGAAATAGGCTTGCCCTAGTGCTAATACTGCACAAACTTTGCACTTGCACCGGTGCACAGTTTCTGTAATCTGGCCCCTGGTAGATTAGAAAGAGAGGAAGGAAGGCAGGTGCACAGGCCAGATAGAAACAGAAACACTGTGCTTCCTACAGCCACCCATGTAAGATTTAGATGTCTCAAATGCCACACGTGGAACACAGGCATAGAACATTCCCAAAGACTTCACAGCAACAGATACACCTAGTCACTCACTCACCCCCGGTTCACTGCACACTGGCTGACAAGGCAGAAGACAGGATGTAACAATGTGACATTCAAAAAGGAGGATGTGGCACATTAATAACATCTAACAATGGATGCGCAAGTGCATGAATAATAGGATCTTGTGCACATTTTCAAGACTGGAGTCCTCACTGCATGTTGCATGTTGCAAATATGAAGGGACAATTCCTATTTTAAATGATGAAGGCTATTTTTATACTGCACCAATCACCACCATATTGGTCTAATGGTGCCTGTACTTTGTCCGAGGAGATGGCTTATTGGGCCTCATTACCAGTTTGGCAGTAAATCGATTACCATTACCCCCACTCAGGCTCCTGTATTTACCATGTGATTACGAGTGGTGACACCGTGGTGTTAGTCTCCACCTGGGTGTATGGCAGATTTATTGCAAGCGGTAATTCCTCATGGTAATGCCAACGATTTTTGGTGGTAAAATGGGTGATTTACTTCGAGATTTTTGCTGAAGGTTTATCCACCACCTTACTGGCAAAATCTCGAATGCTGGCAGTATGGTAATGTGGTGGAAAGTTGGCGGTAATAGAATTACTGCCACATTACTTCTACTTTTTGCCACACCATGTACACTTAATGTGACCTGTTCCAACTGGGATTGAGGATATCAGAACAGCTTCTAAAAATATATTTTACAGTTTTATGGACTAACCAATTGGTTACTAGTCCAATACGTTTCAGAGTACACTTACTAAAATTCGGGTGTGGCAGTTGTTGCCTGGTTGATACAAATAGGTATTAGGTTTACTACTAAAATATAATTTGTGACTATTTCAAAAAGTCACGAAAAGAATGAAGTTGCCCCCCTGAATACTATCATTCTGAGGGTATAAATGTTTATCTGGGATTTTTGTCTTTTAATAGCCCTGTTGCTAGAGGCCACATTTGACCGTTAGATAGCTTGAAAGACAGTCTTCCGAGTCACCATGTTGTGTGTTGTTCTTAGATTCAGTGATTACTCTTCCCTAATTTCCTTGTCCTTTTGTTGGCTCGCTGTGTGCAAACTCTTCAGTCAATTAAGTTAATGATTCCAACTCCTACACCCTGTCAACACCCAGAACCATGTTCCTGATGACCTCAGCAATTGCATTTTGATGGCCTTTAAGAAATTTCACATACATTTTTTTGTCGTTGGTGCATTATCCTCTACAAAGTCCAAAGAGAAGCTGCCTTTCCTCCTTTTAGGTTTTGAACATTTTGATGGCATGTTGCGCCACCATATCTGGCCAAAACCATTACTATATCACTACAAAGAAGGAAAGATAATGAGAGAAAGAGAGAGAGAGAGGGAGAGAGAATAGTAGAATACTTGGTTGGCATGGCAACTGTCAAGGCTTGAGCCATAAATTGGTGGCGCTGAAGGTTGCAATATTTAATGATTCCCCAGAATATGAGCCAAATGAGGGATTCTTCAACAATATTTGCTCTAATCTGGGAGATGATTGCTGGGCTTCTCATTCTCCAGCTTTGCAGTGACTTGCCTTTCTCCTCATCACGCAGTGTGAATGGGGGACATGCAAAGAGCAGTGCCCCAACGCAACTGCTTAAATTCCCTGCAGCGTCGCTCACTGCGACCTCTCTGGCACATTGACTCTCACCACTCTGCCACATTGGCTGTTACCTCTCTGCCACATTGGCTGTCACCTCTCCGCCGCATTGGCTGTCACCTCTCTGCCGCATTGCTGCAGCGCAATGCGCCCCCACAACGTGGTGTGCAGGTTTGGTTGCAGGTTCCTTTGCCCTCATTGGATTTAGTTGCATCTCAGGAGGAATGTAGACAGCTGGGAGGGGCACCGGCCACTGTGGGCCCCCGCATTCACCTCCAGAATCGACCCTTTTGGGGTACATGTTGTAAAACACGCTCCCGCCACATTTAAAGGAGAGCATCTAAAAGATTATCTATTATATTGAGGGCAACCTGTATATTAAAGGTTCTTCTGCGAACAGGGTCATGCAAAATAAGTTTGCAAGAAGGATACATGTTGCAAGAAGGATACATGTAAAAGCAGTGACTGTAAAACCCATAAACACTCTTTTGTAAATTTCCAACAAAATGCCTTCTGTGCAGCGAGGAAATACTTTCTACAAACCAATTACCACCAAGAGTTGAATCATATGCGAATTCCACAGAGGTGGCGAATATGGCTGACATTCAAACGGAGCATGTGTTATCTGATATTCATGGAAGGAAACTGGACCGAAACAAGATGGTGCTGTCTTCCAGCAAAGCTCATCTTGCCGGAGCACTGTTCAGTTCCCCAAGGTCCAAATCGGCAAGGCTAGGCTAGTACTGGAAATGCCAAGATCAGTTCCTGAGCCAAGCTCTCACCCACAAGCAGCCAGCTCAAATGTAGACTCAAGTATGCAAGACTGGGGACCAGATTCTCAAAACGTTTTGGGGCACAAGTTATGAGATGTGCTGCCAAAAATTTGAGGAGGACAACTTTCAAAGGACAACCAAATGCATTCAGGTGTCCTTTTTCACCCAATTGGGCATCTGTGCATAAAGGGGTCATTTCTGTGCATTTAAATGCACATCCCAAATCCACAAAAGGAAAGCACTTTTAAAATGCAGAAATGAGAGTCACTCCCCTGCGCCTGTTGGTAACAGGCACAAGGGGAGGCGTGAACCATGACATGGTAATTTCTGACCCTGCCATATATATTGTATGTAATTATATACTTTATGTTTTATAATATGTAGGTGTTTGAATACTAATATAAATATTCTAAAAGATCACTTATGACTTAGAATACAAATCTATAAACTCTAATCGAGTAATACTATAAACTCTGGGCAAGTAATAGAGGTATGATCAATCGAAGGAGAAACTTCAGACCAGTTATGATTATTTGGCCGAGCATAGAGGGACGATAAATCGAAGGAGAAACTTCAGACCCGTTATGATTATTTGGCCGAGCGACATTCATCCCCTTATTTCCCTTGCTTTTCCCATCATTTCCAGGCTCTTCTTATATACAAAGAAACTGCCCAAACCTTTAATGGAGCTGTTACATTCAACAGAAAAAAACAAGGCTGGGTGCTATTGTACGAAACTGTTTTCTTTAAACAACGGAAGCAATAGCTCTTTCTTCAATTAACTGTATCCAGGACAAAAAAAGAAAAAGTGAGCCATAGCTTCAAGATCTGCTTGGCACATAGGGCAGCTTGCCTCAATGTAACAACCTGATCTTCGGCTAAGCGTTTCTACCTACAAAAAGCACTCAAAACGGGTCTTGTTATTGGGGCCCTTTGGAATTTGCTGTTGGTCCAAGTCAAGTACTCTTGGATTCCTGCACTTGCAAGGGTCATATGTTGTCTATTTGCCAGTTTTAGAATATCCTGCAGTTCTCTCTCCTCCAGTGACCACCTTTTGATCCTTTTTTAAAGTTCGTTACCTGACTTGCTATCTAACAAAGATGGATTGTCAAAGTAGCGGGTAGCATTAATGTTTCCCAACATATTACGAATGCTTGAAAACCACGTAATGTCCTTGATACCCTTTTTGGCCAGTAGGTCTACCAGAATGGTTTGAGTCAGTCCAGCATTTGGATTATACCAGACTCTAAATCACAAAAAGGCAGAGTCTAAGGCCATATCGTCCTCAATGAAACTTAGACCAATTTCTTGTGAACGGCAACGTTTGAGGCTGAATAAGGAAGGGCCTAGAGCTTTTTTTACAGAACGATTTTCTTCACTTTGAATTTCATCTTGCTTAGCAAAGCCCCAAATTGCTGCACCGTATTTGACTGACCCCATTTGCAAGATTTATAGATTTTTTAAAATAATGTTAAGTAATTGCTGCTTGCGCTGTTTGATAAAACAGGATATTCCCGCAAATTAATGGCCTCGTTATCGCCAATTGTTTTAATGACTGGGCCTCTTCCGAGAAGCGTTATGAAAAGCGAATACAAAGGTAATCAAAAAATTGGTCCCTTCGGATGGCTTTTGCCTCGCACAACATGGTAGCAAATTTCAACTTTCTGTGTTCCCTACAAGATGCCATAACGGCTGATTCCTTTTAGTTCAATTGTAAATATAGATCACCCATAAATCTAGCAAATTAATGTATAAGAATTTTCAAGACTCTAGAGTAACGGGCAATCAGCACGGTATCATCGGCATAAACTAAAGCCGGAATTACAATACCTCCAATTTTAGGCACATCGGCTTTGCACTCCAACAAAACATTTTTTCACTTATTAATGTACAAAAAAACAACCATGGGGCCAGTACACATCCCTGTCCAACCCCTGGTTGAATTGGGAACCATGGTGTGCAGGTGCCCCTGTTGCCAGACCTAATTAAATGCATCAATATTGTTGTGTAGACTTTTCAATATATTTATGATGTTAGCTGGAGAATTATATGACCTAATCACCTGCCATAATTTGCTACGATTAACTTTATCAAAATCAGTGCTTAGGTCCATGAAGGTCAGATAAATAGTTTATTTTTTACATATAAACAATGGGCTATGATCATGAATAAATTCGGCCTCTGTTCCATTGTTCCCATCAATGGTCTAAACCCCAATTGGATCGGTGCAAGAATGGTTTGCTCTGTAACCCAAGCTTCCATTCTATTTAGAAAATACCTTCCAAGCAACCTAAAACTTGAATTCAATAACAAGATTGGTTGGTTGGATTGGAAGCTTTTCCTGCACCTTTCTTAAATATTGGGACAATAATAGCTCTTGACTTTTCGGCCAGGATAATCGCAGAATTATTGCATTAAATAAAATTGTCAAAATGGGGACCCACATTTCCACACAATATTGATAATAATCTAAAGGTATCCTGTCATTACGAGGGGATCTATTTAATTTGGCAGACAAGATAACCTTTAATACTTCATTGTACGTAAATCTCAATTTCGAGTGATCGTAGACCCCACTAGTCATGTATAACATGTCTGAAATTGTATCATTTGCAGTAGTGTCCTGCAATTTGTAAACATTGCTAAAATGTTCCACCCAAATACTGTCTGAGATACTAACTTCTAACCCAGACAATGGCTGTATATATACTGGACCACTGTTAACGGCTTCCCAAATGTTTTTGAGTCCTTTTCCTTACTAGCTTCCTCCAGTGCTTCCCACGCTGGTCGGTCTAGGTCTTGTTTTTGCCTCCTCATAGTGCTTTTGTATACGGCTCTTACTCGAACAATTTCCCTCTTTGGTGTATCAGCCTTTTTCAAAAGACAGAGCAGTAAGCTCGCTTACAGGCTTTATTGAACCAGCTCTACTTTTTTTTATCCACCTTGGCTCTTTTGAATGTTTAGTTAGTGATACTTCATAAATGTCAGCTATACGTTTTGGGAATGTTTGCACAATTGCTGTGGCCTAATCTAAGATCATTAAAACTGATTTTCATGTCCATGAACATTAATGGTGCCAGGATTTGTAGTTGTCCTGCTATCATTGCCTTTGCATATTGGTCCATTCTCAGGTAAGATCCCAGACTCCCTCTTGTGTTGAACATGTAAGTTCAGACAACAAGTACTTGTTAAAGTCACTTTCCAGACATTTACAAAGTTATCAAATATTTCTTCCACAGCAATCAATGCAGCAATCCGAATAAGCATGCTGGGGTTACGGGGAAAAGTTACATACGTTCTTATTTTACCAGATAGGTGCAGCCCTTGTACCGAGTCATACAAGCAGCCTGAGGGACCCCTAAAGAAGAATTCCAATCCACGGTTTGAGAATTATCAGGCCAGGGAGAGCTGGTTGTAGACAAGCTCCAGGCCGATTCATTTAAACAGAGATTACTGGGAGAAGGGAGAGACTGCAAAACCCCATCGCTCGGGAAACAGGAGACCCTGCAGAGTGCAGAGTGCGGATTGCGGCGGCAAAACCACTGCCTTTTTGCCGTGATATTTTGTGTCAACTGCCATTTTTGCCGTGATTTTAACACATGGAACCGGGCCAACTATGCAATAAAGGTGGAAGGGCCTGGCGACAGGTACAACTCATGGTGTCAGCTGCAGAAATAGTGCAGGATTTTCTGGTGCACAGGTAAGTTCCCCTCTTGGAATAAGGTCAAACTCACAGCAGTTAGAGTGTATGGATGGAGTGGCTCAAACCCACAACCAAGCACGGACCAGCAGTAGGTGTGCACAATGGAAAAAGCAACCGAACAGATGATCTACAAGGTAAATAACACAGCATAAGCCACAGAAACGCAATGGGCCTCATTATGGTTCTGGCGGTAACCCGTTGCTGCCAGTTTCTGAAATAATTTACTGTCGACGGACTTCCTGATGCCACCAGCTAATTAAGAGTCCGGCAGCCCAGACAGGCGTTGGTAAATTGTAAGTCCCCATTCCCATAGAGTCCCATAGGACTCTATGGGAGTGGGGACAGAGAAACACTGGCACCATTGCTAACTGTGCCGGTGCTTCCATGAAGGGTTTGTCTACTGTGACTGCTGCGCCAGGCAGGGTCAGACCTGTTGGGCACAGCGGCCACGGCAGGCAAACACATAGTTTGCTGGTCCAGAACCAAAGGTGCCGGTGAGCTTACTGGCACCCTTGTTTCTGACCGGCAAACTTAGAATGAGGCCCAATAACTCTGCAGGAGGGTACAGACATCCAGCTTGTAAATAGTCCCATGAAGTAGACAACTGTTGGAAGTCACCCAGAATGGCCTACAAGGGAGATGAGACACAGCAGCCAGTAGCCACTCAAGCTCCTAAGCCAGGACAGCAACCCCTAACTTTAGACATTTACGCCCAAAGGATATTACCGGTTGGACAGAAATTGCAGGTGAAGATGAGACCAACAGGGGCAGTCAGTCCAACTATCAAGGAGCATTAAAAATGTCAAGAAAGAGAACAGCAAACGATTCCACCAGCAAGGTGAAGCAGGACAAAGAGCCAAGTCATTATGGCCACATCAGGTTCATCATCAGGGGCCCACCTCTGTAATAATCTTCAAGTGAGCCCAGGAATGGATCTGACGGATGCATAATACCTCCCATTATATCAAAATTCAATCAGGAGCTGCCCTAATGCAACTCCAGGTGGAACACAAAGGTTTGGATGTCTAGTCAATCAGACCCACCCATATAAGCCACCAAACACACAGCCACTCCCACAAAGGATGTACATTGGGATGTGAAGGGAACTTTAAACAAGTTTGCACTGGTCTAAATCTAAATCGAGGATGGCTTTGTGGACATAGGGTGAGCCTACATCAGCAAGTGGCCATTCCTGTCATGCCTCATGGGCCACACAAAGTCCACAAAACAAAAGGCACGGAACAGAACTGAAAAACGTATATTAAACCCTAATTGCTGTAAGATAGGTGCTTTTATCGATGATTGCAGGCAAAATGGCTATAACCCATCTGTAACCAAAAACAATCTACTCCTCAGCAATCGCCTCTGTGACAACCTTGGTATTACTAATCAGGCCCTGGCGTGGTTGACCTCCTTTCTCACGACCGACCCTCTCAGGTCCAACTGGGGTCTTTCCTCTCTTCTATATCTCTCTACTTGTGGTGTTCCCCATGGGTCTAACCTCTCTCCCTGGCTCTTCAACCACTACCTGGCACCTCTTGCCCACCATATTGCTACTTTCTGCTCCAATTTTCAATGTTATGCAGATGACACTCAGCTCTTTTTCAGGCTCCCCTCAGCCACCTCTGCGTCTTCTCTCATACCAGACTGTCTGGCTGCAATTCAGGAATGGTGTGCCGCCAATGATCTCTGCCTTAATGCCGGTAAGACTGAGATCCTACTCAAAGGGACAACCTCTCCCTCCTTTCCTCACTCTCTCTGGCCTCCCACTCTGGGCCCTCTTCCTGCTCCTTCCTGTGAGGCTAAGAACCTTGGTGTCATCTTCGACTCCACCCTCTCCTTCTCTCCTCACATCTCTGACATCTCAAAGAAGTCAAACTAGCAGCTGCACCTCCTCAGAGTTATTCTTCCTTTTATCACTTTCCCCCAGAAGCTCACTGTCTCCAGAGCTCTGGTCCTCTCTAAGCTGGACTATTGCAATGGCCTCTTTCTAAATTTTCCTGCCTCTACTCTTCAACCATTACAACTTATCCAGAACAGGACTGCGAGACTTGTCCTTGACCTCAAGCCCAGGGATCGTATCTCTCCAGCTCTGAAATCTCTTCACTGGCTCCCTGTGGTTGCAAGGATCAAGTTCAAGACCCTCTGCATCATCCACAAGACTTTTCGGGTCCTGGGGCAGCTCTATCTTCAACTTTCTCTTCCAAACATCTTCCTTCTCAAGCTCTCCACTCATCCACCTCCAACTCTCTTAGGGTCAGACGCTTCTCCAAGCAGAGAGTTGGGGGCAGATTTATCTCCTCGGCTGGCCCTCCCTCTGGAACAGCCTCCCTGCCTTTCTCAAACTTGAGCAGAACCACCTCCAGTTCCGGAAGCAATTTAAGACCTTCCTTTTCGCTTCCGCCTTCTCTCTTCTTCCCCCCTGCTGATTCACCTGACTGCTCCACGCACTGGTCACCTGGTCACCCTCTGAACTTGGGCCCAGGCTCCTGCATGTCCAGTTGTCTTTGCACTGTCACCGGGCTACCTAGCACTTAAGGGTCTATGTGCCTCATTACGAGGCAGGTGCTGACAGAATGAAGGGGGCCGGTACGGGACTGTCCCCCTTCATTCCGTCAGGGCCGATTGCAAGCTATCCATCGCGGGACCCGGATTGCAGTTAAAGTCCCCTGAAAGCCAGCAAAACATTTGAGGGACCCACAAAGTTTGACAAACGAACCCCAGAAATGGAATTCTGTCCTAATATGTGGGATCAGCACCCAGCCTTTACATTAGGGAAAGAATACTTCCTGTAATTCCACACCACAGCAATCTTTTACAGCTAGTAAAAGGGACTGCAAAGGGTGCCATTAAATAAAGGACCTGCAGTATACGGGTTATTTTAACCGTTCAAAGGTCTCCACCCGAAGTTCTAGCTGTGATGTGCCCAGCTACTTTGTGCAATGGAGATTTAATGTTATAGATTACGAAGTGTTTCTCCACTTAGCTCGGTGCTGTCCCATTGTGGATGAGAGTGTGTGTGCGCATCTATGGCTGCCGTGTTATATGTTTGTATGTGCCCTCGTGCATCATGTGTGCTTGAATTTGTGTGTGTGTGGACACCTTCCAAGAATCGAATTCTCTATGAACGAGGGTTACAGGGCAATGGGATGAATAAACTGCACCGAGGGCCTGCATTTGTTTGCCAAGCGCCTCCCGTTCTGTACTCTGCGGTGCCAGCCCGCTCGTTTATATAGTGCACTTGTTATAATGTAGAAATCAATAAATAACAATAATAAAAAAAGATTTCACTTCTAAAATGTCCCCACTGGAGAGCTTTGTTGGTTGCTTCCATTAAGTAGATTAACTGTGGTCTTGGGAGCCTTCCAGTGGTTTATTGAGTTTTAAATTTGGCTTCGAGTCAAGGTTTGATAAACACAGATGGATTGGAGGAGGTGTTCTGGCAGGTGGGCAGCAGGGCAGCAGCACATCAGAAACGCTACTGCAAACACGAGACACAGAGGAAAGGTTACCGTTGCCAAATGACAGCTGCCATTTCATTGGCTAATACATTCACAAGCAATTAACAGGATTCGAATTGCAAGGAAGCACAATATCGACAAGCAATGTTTGCAGGATGCTTTGATCATATATTGAAACCCACCATTCTGTGGCATGGCACAGGGGCGTACTATTAGGCAAATATATTCCATGTTTAACAACTAGAGCTCCCACAATTCACCTCTGCCTCCTTTGTATTCAGACTATCCATTCCCTGTGTGAGTCTGTCCATGATCCCTTTTGGGAATGTCTCCTCTTTTCGTCCTGCTTCCAGTCTCAAACATAGATTAGGATCCCGCATTCCTTCATTTTATATTGTGTTGCTTGGAGGTATGAACATTTGGAGGGTGGTTGGGCTGTAAGTGTACCTGGGTTTTCATCCATGGAGATGGGCAGAGTAAACCATTGCACACACATGTACGCAACATGCTGTAACATTTCAGCATTGACCTCTCTTGTCTTTTGAGGAAAGTCCTGTGTACATGTGACAGCATCCATTTCTCATTGTTTAGATTAGGATCCACTGGGCTTTAAGTGGGCAGGGGCTTATCCTGGCAGAGCACTGGGAGGCACCAACATATGGGTGTTAGGTGGAGCCCTAGCGGCGCACCCTAATGTCCCCTGGTAGCCCCGACCTCTAGAGGACAATGCTTTTTTTCTAAAGTCTGAAGCTCCCGCCCATGTGCGAGAGCTTCAGGCTTCAGAAGAAAATTAATTTTCTCTATAATGGTGGCGCTGGCACTTGCAAGGCATCCCTTTAATCAAGGGATGCCCGTGGACTGGTTCCGCCACTGTAGAAGAAAAGGTGAGGCCACTGGATGCCGAGGGATTTTTTTTCTAAAGCCTGAAGCTCCCACTCGTTCGCAGGAGCTTCAGGCTTTGGGAAAAAGAAGGTCTCGGTTTCCAGCTGCCTCACTTTTTCAGCCTAATGGTGCTGCTGCCCCTTGTCAAATGCCTGGCAAGTGGAAGTACCACCATAAAGGCTGAAAACATGTAGCTGCTGTCCCCCGCCAGGCATCGTTTTAGGTAATAGATGCAGAGATCAGCACCCTCTTCCCTAAAGGAAAGAGGGTGCTGATCTCTACAAAGGGTTGCCTGGCAAGGGTGCCTTTAGGCCATTAAGCTGGGGCTTGTCAAGGGAGCGTGGCCTAACGAGCCGGCCGGCGACTCCCTGCCATTAGGCCACTCCCCCCTTAATGAGCCCTGGCTCGTCTTGCCATGCCACTTAAGGCACTGAGGAGCCAGCATGCCTTACATGGCGCACACTGCCTCCAGGGGGTAGGCGGCAGAACCACTTAATCTTTGAATTTGCCCACAGCCTACAACAGATACACATTGGGCATTATTTCAACATAGCAATAGGGGGGAAACTGATACAAGGACTTGCCGCTCCTGCAACCTCTTCACATAATGTAGAGGGCGTGTTTCAAGCAGACAAGAATTCTCTTTGGGTGATGCCAGTGGAAAAGCAGCCTTCTAATCTATATCAGGAATATCTGAGGTTAGTACATTTTCGGCTATTGATCTTGCCTAAAATCCCTCTGACATACCTCGATTGGAGGAGCAGGGGCTCAGGAATTGGACAAGAGGTTAACCTCCACAGCCAGAAAAGCCCCCACTAAGAGGAAAAACCTGGATAATGCTGTGGTTGGGCCTGCAGTCCTTCCTCACTGTCTATGGCTAAAGTGGATGACGTGTCTTGCCGTGATGTTCTTTACAGCTCTTGTATTTACTTCAGTAGAGCGTGAAGTGGGCCCGAAAGGGGCAGGAAGCGGGTGGGAAATGGGCTGAGATGGGGTCACATCAGATGATGGCGGCCCCTGGGATCTGTCCTGTGAGGCTGAGTGGTGGCGCAAGAGGGATCAAACAGTAGTGTGCAGGGGGACCCTTCCTTCAAAAGAGGATTTGGTGAAAGATGGATGGGGGTGAAGAGGACCCCCGTGAGCAAAAGAAAGTGGGTATGAGGACGACATGTCAAGTGCCAAACATGGGAAACACACGGTGTAGTAAATGTGGCACGGCAGGTGTTGCATTAGAGGCATGGAACCCTGAAGTGCCTCATGCCCTCACAGAACGCTTTGGCCATGAGAAGGGTCAGAAGTGGCAACAGAGCAGAAATTAAGGTCTAGGCTCGGTGCCAGGAGACACCTGGCGTTGCTAGCTACCTATATACGCAGGACATGATGATGAGCTACTTTAAGTGGATGCCCCTTTTCTAGATTTAGACCCACGTACCTACACAGAAGACGGCCCCTCAGGGCTTTAAAACAGCATGGCGGAAACAATGTACTTTTGGCCATTTATCAACATAATTACCAGGAACGTGGCCCATTACCACAGGAGGACTCCATGCTGAAGGTTATCTGAGACATAAACTAGGCATACTATCTACGAGCTAAATGAAAGCAGATTATTCCAGTACGAGCTTGTCTAAAAAAATCAGCTACCATTCCATTTATTGACCCAACAGTTAATATACCCATTGATTGAGACTTAGCTGAGGAGTCCATGTTTAGAGGAACTGCTAAAATCAGAGGGTATCAATGGGTGGCCTCAACAGGCACTTCCTTGGGAATGCAAATACCTCAATCTCCCAAAACCCTGGAGTCACTAAACTATGCAGATTCCTCCAAAAGAGTCTTCCAATCAAATACATAAAGAACCAGTCCTTTCTTTTTCCCTTGGAGGCGTCAGAGCATCAGAATCTGGGGTAGCAAACAAAACCGCTGTTAAGTTGGTTACTACAAAGGTAGTTCCTTATTAAGGGGGTCATGGGATTCTTCATATGGGCTGTCGATCACATCTTTTGGAAAAATTGGTCATTTCTTTCAAAGAGATGTGTGTAAGCTTTAGCCAGTACACGGATTCAGGTGGGAATTCTCAGCTTCTCTCAATTCATCACACAAGCACATGCCCAGACACACACACTGACACCAGAGTTTTGCACACGTTTTCAGGGAGAACAGGATGCTAATAATTGCAGATTTGAGGGAATTATTTGTCACTAGCCAAAAGTACCCGTTCTCAGAACGGGTTCTGTGGACTGTCATGACAACAATCTCATCAATTGTTGACAATCAGTGATCCTGTAGGTCGCTGTTCCAGTTCGCTTCTCACTTGATGTGCTTTGCACTCTGAAGTTAACTGCACTGAGAATGGGCGTGTGTGGCTGGCTGACATACCCCGGAGCAGACTTTGAGGGGTGGCGAGAATAGGTGCGCTGCTGCATACTGGGACCTACTTTGATCTCTCCCCACCTGTTGCCTCACCTTGGCATGGTGCAGTTCGTTACAGAGCATTGTAGTGCAGAGATCCCAGAAACCATTCATTCTCGGGTTGAGGTCCAGTCCGTCTACTACCACATTGATGTTTTGCTGATTTCAGGCAACTATCACATGTATGAAGGTCCTGAAATCCGGGGAAAAGGGTGGGGTGTCCAAATGTCATGTAGCTAGTAATGTGCGGAGGGTCCTAAAAGGTAACTATGTAAAATCTGGTGCAGATTGGTGAAACAGGGTGGAATTGTATAAGGAACAATGTTTTGCCACAAACCCACACACAAAGTTTGCCTTTTATGTATAGATAGGTGGGTGCTATATTGAGGAACTCTCTACACCCAGCGATATCTTCCTTGTCAAGCAAAAGGACAAAGGATACAGACCACTGATAAACCTAAAGGGCTTAGAGTTTCTGTAGTGTGTCATCACTTTAAGACTTCAAGATGGAGACGATTGCATCCATAAGAGACGATTAGATGCCAGGAAATGTGTTGGTAAGATTGGATCGCAGAGATGCATACCTTTCAATCTTTAACACGCACCGGTGATTCCTTCAGTTCATCTGGGAGGGCTTGACTTCCCAGTTTTTGTCTTTTCTATTCAGGTTGTCTTCAGCCTCCTCAGATCCGTTGTTCATTTCATAAGGGCAACGAATATGACACTTTCAGTGTATCTGGATAACTTTGTAATTGTTAGCCACTCACAAGAGACAAGGTTGCCCCTACAATGGACTGTACAGATTCCTCATTGGTATGTTTTATGGGCAGATACAGACAAGCATAGCTACAGATCCTACTAGTAGGTCAGAGGCAGGGTCGGACTGGGGCATACAATTGTCTCGGGCACCAGTGAATGTGGCCCACAGTTGCAAATGGCAATTCATTTCTTTTGTGACAGACTGTTTACGTAGTACCCAGAGTGGACGTTTTTGATAGAATGTGATGCAAATTGTGCATTTTAAAGAATATTAATTAACATTAGTCAAAACTACTAGCCGCCCGTGAAGTAACTTATCAAAATGGGCCACAAAAGTGGCCCACATTGACCAAAAAAACTGGCCTACACTAGCATTTTGCCGTTTTGGTTCCGGCATTGCCCTATTGTCCTTTATGCTAGTCCCAGCCTGGTCAGAGGGGAATTATGGGAGCTGTAGTTATTATACAAAGGATATATTAGCCAGGAAACAGTACAGGTGGAAAAGAGCAGTGCCTTTCATCCCTCAGAAAATGTTTCATTCACGTTAAAGCGGCAGGGCTGTGTCCTTTTTGTTATCCAATGAATAAAGGTTAAATCGTTTCTCTTATGGATAATTTTGAAAAGAACTGCAATTCCATTGATTATCTGTTCAATAGATGTATGAAACAAGTACTGGCAAAGTTATATAATTAAAGGCAGTTAAAATTACTGTAAAACATAAATACACAACTTTTTTCCAACAAAGTGTAAATTTGTTTTTAAGGATACATTTGAATTTTCTTCTCACTGTGGTCAATAAAAGGAAAAATAGCCTAATGCTCTCCTTTGTATCATTAATACAAACCCGACTTTCTGTTGAAATCTCACTGTGAAATATTGGTATGTGTTATATGTATATTTTTATGAATGTATATTAATTGATAAATCACTGTTGAATCAAATACTGTATAAATGTCTGTTGGTGATAGTGTATTGTTATAAATAAGTTGCAGCTAACTGTTAAGGATAAACATGTTTTGCAGGTGCAGCTGTTCAACTGTGAACCCGTAGGCCTTTTAAGTGAGTTAGTGCTATATGGGATGGATGGAGATGCAGAATTTACTCTGACACCAATAATAAGACCGACTCAGTAAGTTGGCAAAACATAACTGTTTTAATTGCAATTATCTAAAACAGGGAAGACAACGGACATCAACGGACATTCACTCAAATCTCTCGAGAGTTCTCAAAGCATTTCATAAAAAATTACATTTATATAGTAAAAATTCATCATCATTGATGTCATACTACGTGGCAAAATAAGAAAACCTACTTGAGGTTGTGGTTTGTCTACGGGGAACATCTAGGTACACTTTCTATGGGGGATAGGATTGTGTGATTGGGTCTCTAAGGGCAAGTGGACAGCTATGCCCATCCCTAGTGCAATTCAATTTTCGCCGTCATGAAATACACATTTCATTGGGTCTCAAACTATAGGACTCTTTGCTATGTGGCCCTCTATGATTGGTTGGCACACTTGTACCCTTCTGGAATATTCCAGTAGCTGGCAGCATGCAAGCTGGTACCCCAGGTGCTTGTGGGTGGACTTGACCATGCATTCCCACCCAATCAGCCCATCACCCATCATCACTCCTGCTGTTTAACAATCAAATTGTCTTTGAACTCAGCCTTGCAAAGTATCACTGTGCCTGAAAACAGAAGGGAGTGTGAGCATGGTCTTATCTTCAGGTCTCTGTGTAGCTTGCCCAAAGTCTATTTTCATCTCGACCATGTGACAGGGGACCGTGTTTGAGCTCTTTCTTTCGTATTTAACACTATTAAATTAATACAACCTGGCGCTTCTAGTGTTTTTCCATTACACCTCAACAGGAGCTTGCCTTGCTTCTCATGTTCATTGTATCTTCTCAAATAGATAACCAGTTTCTTGGCTGCCCCAACCCTTGACACAGGGCCACACAAGCTTTCTCGAATCTTCCCTCATCATCAGCTGTTTTCTTCTACTGCGCCACACTTTTAGCCCTTCTGTTCATGGGTCCTAGTTTGCCTAAAACACGATGTGGAACATCCAGATTTTAAACATATATATATATATATGTATTGGCAGCAATGCCAGCAGTCTATTCACTACGTATGGCCAGCCTTCATGATTACTTAGTCTACTTGCATTTCAGCATCTGTACAATTATAAAACGGCTTGCATCTTCTTCAGTGCTCTCCACATGTGCAATCTTCATTCCGCACATGAAATGTTGCTCAATTCTTCACTTCGCCATCAGATTCCATAAGGTCTATTCACCTTCTTTCTCATTATCATCTTCTCTGGGTGCATCATTTCTGCTTCATGTGACGTCACCAGTCTTCTTTCATTCATTTTCACACTTCTTCTGGAACCTCCTTTAAGAGACTCTAATTTCTCAGTGGGTACATCATATAGGGCTTTCTCAATTGATACCTCGTTTCGAGGATTCTTTGCGTTATAAAGACATGGGGCAGGACTTGTGGTAGAGGAATTTGGCTCCTCATCTACACTCCCCCCTTTGGTTGATTCATCGACCACTCTCTCATCAGTTATCACATCTAGACATCCTCATCTGAAAAAGTGCTTCTTTGGAGTCCATGGGCCTCATTACGAGGTTGGGGGTAGCCTTGCCAGCTTTACCGGCAAGGCTACCCCCAAACTCGCATCCGGGTCCGCACCCGCGAAAGGGGAATCACCGGGCCATTCCGACCTCGGTGGACCGAGTAATTCCCCTGGCGCGGGTTCCGGAGCCGGTACGTCCCCATTCCCATTGAGCCCACATATGGCTCAATGGGAATGGGGAGGATGGTAGAAGCGGTACCGTTTATAACAGTACCGTTGCTAACATTATGTTCTGCTCGCGGGTGCCGGTACAGCCACCTGGTCACCAGGTGGCTGCAAGGGCACCCGTGAGCAGAAGTCCTAGTATGGCGGTACGGTAACAATGGTGCCGGTAGCGATACCGGCACCATTGTTGCCTTACCGCCATATTCCTAATGATGCCCCATGTCTTCATTACTCCTTTTAGAGATCCTGCTAATTTGAAATCAATACTCCAGGTCATGTGGGTACATTGTCCATTCAGACTGCAGTAGATTCATCATCGTCCCACATACTTCTTGTGGTTTCTCAGATACTGGAACTTCGTTCCCTCAGGTGCAAGAATGCTGGCTTCTATATATTTTCTGATTTCTTCAACTGTCAACTCTTTGGGTCCAGACCCAGACTCGACATTGATCATGTTTTTCATTTCTACTGCTTTCTTCTTGCACTGTGTGATTATTATTCTGTTCACACAGAATCTAAACATGGTCATCACCAATAATGCCCTGAGAAACTTGAAAATCTTCACCATCTATTGTGGAACCCATGAGAAGATCGATGCAAACCAGCTGTCATCTGCAATATCTTCTGTTTCATCTTCCATCTTGATGTGCAAGTTCATCAGCATTGTTATGGCCCCTGTCGAGGTCCCATTCTCATCATCATGAGAAGGTATGAATGTGCAGCATGATTCTCCGATTTTAGCACAAACACCTCCATCTATAGCTGTAATCATGTCCAGAACATATCTGTTCTGAAGAGTTATCAGTCTTATGGCCCTCAGTTCTTCCTTAATCGCGTTAAATCCCTTTACAGTAGCGTTGATCGTCTGCAGGAGTTCCCATCTGGTAATCTGTAACCATTTGGTATTCACCATTGTCTGGATCCCTGGCATGAAGATTGTCGCGAATACTGCCGAAGTCTGACTGAACAACTTGTGTTCATATGGAATTGCATCTAAAGCTTCTATGGATTTAGCTGAACAGTAGTTCTCCCTCTTTGTTCGATTGAGAAATTCAAATGATATCCTCTTTCTTCTTTTCTTAAATGAGCATCTGCTTTTGGAAACTCTCTAATGTTCAGGTCACTCTTTGGAATCACCAATGCTGGAACCTGGACAATCACTATAGAACATAGCCCTTCCCAGACCTTGGGCAACTTCATATATGCTTTGGATCCAAAGGCCCATTAGTGGTCCATTATCACTACTGTTCCATCCTTCATTCCTGGTACATTGAAAATTCAGCTTCACTGCTGATTCACTCCAACTTTTCTTGTGCCTTTGTTTCTGAAGCTCAGTTCTGCACTAGCCAGAGGCACTATCTGAAATGGGCCTCCCTTGTCATAAACCCATGTCAGCAACTTTGCAATCTTTGGCCAATGATGTTTGCATTCCTTCTCTGCAGTATCTATAACTGGTTCATAATATCCTGTTATTGCTATTGCTCTGCACACAATCAGGCCTTCCTCCCAACCGTCTGGAGAAAGTATTGTTCCCTTGATTTGCAGCTTGCGTCTCTCCTTACATCTTCATACATCTTCATATGTCTTCATAATTCTTTCCTTGACAATCAAGCTTTTTGTTTATTTCCCATCGGATTCCTGCTCCATTCATTCCAGACTGTTCATATCTTATCATATGATCTCTGGTGTGTGCTCTCTTTCTTGTCTTTAAATCCTGCACATAATCATCTTCTTCTGGAGCTGTCTTTTTGTTCACCCATACCAAGGATGCCGTTCGACCCTGAAATTGACCTCTCGTATGGCAGAGTGCAAGGTGCGTTAGGCAGTGAGCTTTCTGGACTGCTACTTCTATAGCTATGAATATCTTAAAATTCCCCATGGCATAAGGTATGAGAGCACAGACATATCAACTCTCTTTAGAGGTTCTCTCTCCTACCTTTCTCATGTGCTGATACCACACGTTACTCCCCAAGTTTGCTGTACTGTCTAGATAGTTATTTAATTCACAATCATCTTCCCTTGTGCTTCTCATGTTTCTCCCTCATGAAGTACATCAATAAGGGTCCTTCCTATAGTGGTAATCATTTGAAAACTTGTCAGAGACATGGGTGACCTTTCATGTGTCACTGGTGTAGGGATAATCACAAATGGTCTTGGCCTTTCAATAATAGATAAATCTGCATAAGTCACTGGAGTGGGAAGAATCGAAGGGGCTTATGAATTAGAAAAATCAGAAAAACAATGATAAATGCTGAGCTTGCATAAATTATGCACCAGTACATTAATCCCCACCATTTACGATTTTCTACTCGTCATTGAGTTTGCTCACTTTCGGAAACTGTACCACTCCCAACATTACTTATTATGCCTATATGCTGCTTTAAGGAAGGAACAAACCTTTTTAATCAGGCAACACTGTTAAATGTTCAGGTAACTGCAGCGTCTGTTTAACTATCGCCACAAGCAGCCTACTGATTCTAGGGCCATTTTTAGGATCTTGCAGAAAAACACATATATTAGTATTATGCCCAACAAGAGCAGGATAAGCTTGAAGTATATAAACAAAAACAGTGAGCAGTATCCTATGGGCATCAGATAGGACCATTGGATTAACCAAAAATAAACTCAGTGAGGAATTTATCTGGAAACTGCTCATGTTTCCAGTCGTCAAATTCAAACTCCAGATTTGGCATATTTAGTACATCAACACTTTCTAAAGTCCAATTCAAAGATTCCTATGACTCAAGAACTTGGTTCGCACCCTTGCGATAATATCTATAAAGAGTGTCGGGGGTGAGCCACAGTCCAAATGCACACTTGCATTTGTTTAACTGGCAACCTTCGCTTCCTTCTTCCTCATCATTGATCGAATCTGCACATGCTGAACTTCTTCTTCTTGTCTTGCTTCTGAATCAACAGTTGGGGGTGCGTTGGTCTCACCAGGGTAAGGCTTTACGTCACTTAAGTGGATCTGGGCACCTCTTTCTTGGACATTTACTGCTGATGGAGTAATGTTCTCAACAATGTAGGGACCACTAAAACAGGACGCGTGCCACTTCCTTATGAAGTTACGCACTAGAACTGGGTCTCCAACAAATTGTCTGTGTACATATAAAAGTTCTGGTTGCTAAATGGCCTTCATCTGTGTCCTGAAACCGACCCGCCTTGCGCTTGAGTTGATCTGAAATGACAGAGATTCTAGCAGTCATATATGTCAAATAAGCGCGTAAATAATTTCCTGACATTTCTGCTGTCTTCTGTGCAGGCTCCTCGTTGGAGGAGACAACAGTGTTATCATTTGCCTCCCTGTCACTAGCTCATGGGGTGTGAGGTGGTGGTCTGACCCAGGCTGGTTCCTTAATGCATATAATGCAATGGCAGGCAGTAAAGCCATCCCTTCTTCAGTGTTAATTTCAATGTTTCAGCTCTCTCTTTAAGGAGACCGTTGAGTCTCTCGCATATACTGTTCACTTGCGGGTGATAAGCAGAAGAAAACTTATATTTTATACTAAGAAATATGCTAATCTGTTCAAATACTTCATTAACAAAATGGGGCCCAATGTCAGATCTCAGCACCTCACATACTCCCTATCTGGGAAAGACTTCTGAGACTAAAAACTTTGCTGCTCACGTGGCATCAGGGTATATACAAGGACCTGCTTCAATCCACCTAGAAAAGGGACACACCACCACTATCATATACCTATATCCACTACATACTTACAACATATCAACATAATTGATGTGTAAATGCAGAAAAGGACCATTTGGTCAAGGAATCACTCCTCTGATTGTTCACAGTGTATGCCCAGAGGTAAACCTTTGACATAAATTACAATTTACTACATAAAATGCAACATGTTCTAACAGGTTCAGTACGAACCAGTCCTCTGCAATAGCTGCTGCAGGGCTTTCCCTAGTTACATGCGCAGGGTAGTGCAGCTGTTCAAGCACTACTCTTAACAAGGCTACAGGCATCAACGGCTTTCCAGTGCTGTCCTGTCGCGACAATGCTACAGAAGGGGATAAAGAACACCCCTTCCGTTTCCACAATGTTTGCTCTTCCTGTTGTGCACCGCCTTGAACCTCCATCAACTATGTTCTTGACAAATGATAAAACCCTTAATCGAGACTACTTTTTCCTTTACATCTGGAGTATCAAAACTTGAAATATCTGGTGAATATGCAACCCTTTTGGCCTCTTCATCTGGGGTTTCGTTCCTGCAAGAGATAAAGTCAGTTTTCTTAGTAACTGCTGTGCATTTAACTATTGCAATGGCTACTGGGAGTTGTAGTGCCTTGATAAGCCTGTCCAATAATGCTGCGTGTTGCACTCGAGTGCCATCGGCTTGGAGGTAGCCCCTCCTTTTCCAACGTGCTAGCACTGCGTGTACAGTTGACGTCACATAGGTGGAGTCACTGTACACCATTACTTCCTGTCCTGTGTGTTTTTTGTGCGTGACAATAAGCGCCACTAATTCTGCTGCTTGCACTGAGAAGTGAGACAGTAGTCTTGCACTTGCTACCACTTCAAATTCACCTTTAGCTCTGTGTCTTACCACAGCTGAACCTGAAAGCCTTTCCCCATTCATTTGATTGATTTTCGAAGAACCATCAATGAAGGGAATCTCCCCTGTGCTAACGCATTTTTCTTTACACGTGGGATATCATCATAGAATTCTCCATAGTTAGTGCAATCATGTACATGCTCACCCTCTACCACAGGTTTAGCTACAAACGTGGCAGTCTTCACTATTTTTGCACCTGACTATTTTGATTGATGGATTCAATATAACTACCTCATATGCAGAAGCCCTCTGAGATGTCAATGTACCCTTAGGTTTTTTCAAAATGGAAAACAAAGCATGCTCAACAAACAATGTCATAGAACACCTTATCACAATACTAATAGACTTCTTTATTGCGAATGCGGCTGCCTCAAGTGACTGTTTGCAAGGAAAGTGCCCTCTCATGACTGGATCTAAAATCCCACTGTAATATGCCTGGGGTTTGTACCCCAAAGTAGTCCTCTGTGTAAGCACCGCTGTCATGACTATCCCATTTGTACGTGAAAACAAAAAGAATTCCTCATCATAGTTGGGAATTCATAAAACTGGAGCTGTACAAATTGCTTTCTTCAATTCTACAAACCTTGCCTCCATTTCCTCCATCCATTCTAATTTTTCCTTATTCACTTGTGCTTTCTTCATAGCCTGCAAAAGGGGTCTTGTGTATGAACTATAATCAAATACCCACAATCTAACATAGTTGCATAATCCCAAAAACTGCTGCATTTTCTTTATCGTGTGCGCTTTTGCTGTTTTCATAATTGCCTCAGCTCTTTCAGGTGTGACTCTCTTCCTCTCATGTGAGATAAACTGGCCTATATACAACACCTCTTCTTGGAAATATTGCAACTTCTCTTTATCCACTTTATAACCCTTGTCTGCTAGAATAGTCATTAACTGAATCTAGTCATGTCTCCACTCATCATCTGTCATGCTACAAACCAAAATATCATCTAGGTACTGTAGCACAATGCTTTTCAAATAAATATTGCCTAAGTCCATCGGCAGGACCCTATTAAAGATTGATGGGGACTCACAGTACCCTTGGGGCAAACAAGTGCTTTTCAGTTTAGTTTGGCGAAACATAAATGACATCAGTACTTGGGAGTCCTTACAACGGGATTGAGAAAAATGCATTTTTCAAGTCAATCACCGTGACATATCATGCTTCTGCCGGGATACTACATAGCAATGTTGCCGGATTCAGAACTAAAGGAAACTCTGCCTCTACAATCTGGTCAATCGTTCTCATGACCCTCCCTTCGATTTCTTCACAGGGTACACTGTTTTATTACACAGTGACTCTGACATCACTATGATACCATGTTCCATTAGAGATTAAATAGTCTTAAAATACCCTCATCCGCCTCTCGAGACATGGGATACTGGCTTGCTAGAGGTAACATTGCTCTTGGTTTCAGCTTAATCTTAACTTCCCCTACTCCCTTCAATAAGCCTATGTCATAGGGGCCTGTAGTCCATAAAGAGTTTGAAACCTTTTCCAAATCTTCATAAAAAAATTCTGGGAGCTGTTGTACTATCACGATTCAATGTGGGATCTCTCTTTTCTCTATTCTGATCCAATATGTAATACTCATCTCGAATATTACTTCATCATTTGATGTATCATCCCTGAACATATCCTCGTCAGTGACTTCAGTCAATCTATACCCTTCCCATTTGGCAATCACAGTTCTCCGTGGCCTGCCCTTGTCATTCATTTCTTCAAGCATGGCCATTTCCTCTATCACTATGGCTGCATTTAACTCTAGGGGAATAATCTGCCCCCCCTCTTCGTCCATAGGTATCTGTGGCATGAAAAAAAACTCATCAGGCATTCTCATAATCTTTCCCACTAAGCCGGGTAGCCATGTCAACAGAATGCATACCACATAAAGAAAGACTTCTGGCTCTAGTGGCATTCCTTGCAGAGCCATTTGCCCTGTAAAAGCCAATATAAATTCACCCACATTCATATAATGTATTCCTGGAGTCGAACACACACTATGCCTTCATCAGTAAAGGAAATCGTCATGTTAAGTTTTGTCATAAAATCTCTTCCCAAAATGGAACAGACATGTCACATTCTCCTATAGAGACTGGTAATTTATCAGTAAAAGAACTCTGCTTGTAGCTCCAGAGAAACTTTGAGCATTCATGGCATTTCCCGAGATTTGATATTTTCCCTCTCGTATACATGAACGAGTAGCCCCAGTGTAAACTAGAAAAGAAAAAGATTTGCCTCCTATCATCACATCAACCCTTGGTCCCTCTTGGGGGTCTGGTGTCACCGATAGTACTGAACACATCAAGTCACCCTGTGAGATGTCCTATTGTGGATACATACTTATCTCTGTACCTGTAAAAGGACTTCCTCCTACCACAGTGATACCCCCTACTCTCGGTGTGAGTAGCTATCCCGTCTTTGCATTCTGTTGTATCTGCATGGGTGCCTGCTGGGACTGCCCTTGTGTGGAATTCAATGGTGCTTTCTGTGGCTGCAATACCTGGTGTATTTGCAGCTCTTGTGCTTGATACACCATCTGATCTTGGGTGAACCCATCCCTAGCCTGTGAGCTATATGCTGAAGGATAAGCTGTCCCCTCTCTTGAGAAATGCCCATTTGTACATACCCTTGGCTTCCACATGTTCGCGCAATGTGCTCTGTCATCCCACATGCCCAACATACAGAAGGAACTCTTCTGCTTTGTCCTCCTTGCATATTCTGGTTATCATTCTGCATATTCTGAAAACCGCCTTGGTTATTCTGAAAACCACCCCTTCCCTGTAGCCCATTCCCCTTTTTCGTGGCATAAACCCATTCCCTCCTTGATCCCTTTGGTGTTGATTATTCACCTGCGATGTACCCACTGCTTGTTGCATTCCCAATCCTTCTCCGCTTGTCAGTACCTCCCCTTCTATGGTGTACTTTGAAAAAGAATTCTGATCCAACTTGGCTTCCTCAAGTTTTCTAGCATCTTCCTTCTTCTTATTTTTCTCTTGCAACAACCAACAGTAAAGCACTATAATCAACTGTATATCTGCCCATGGCTTCACTTCCATTCCCACTAATTTCTTGAGCTGTTTCTGTATTTGTTCCTGCAATCCCTGACATAGAATGTGGTAACATCCGGCCACTGATTTTCCCCATGGCTCCCTCGTATCAAGAGTTCACCATTCCTGAATACTTTGAAAATAAGCAGGCAGATCTTAATTTTCTTTCATCTTAAGTGCCATAATTGCACCCATATCTGACGTGTCAAAATACTGCCCCTAAGTGCTCTCCAGACATCTGCTCTACAATTGTTAAATGGCACTCCATTGTGCGCAGTGTTCTGTGTGTGACACTTTAATATCCTGCTCTTGTCCAAATGTCATCAGCCCATTCCCCAAGAATGACTTCTAGGAGACCCTTGATGTCCCCTATTGCTATTGTGTTTCCCCCGTCATCTTTTCTAGCTCATAAGCCCATTTCCCCACACCCGCCATTAAACTGGAAAGTTTACACCTTAAGTTGTCCTTATCCATTTGCGGCCATGGAATATACTGCGGTCTGGTCCCTCCTTTCTCCAATAAAGAGAAACTGCGTGAACCCAAATCCGCAATTGGCACCCATAGTGGGCACAATGGTTCCTGATCGCCTTCTACTTGGCAATGACCTCAGCCTGCTCACATCTGGTGGCGACTCTCCCTTCTCGCTATGCGATCGTCCTTTAGGTGGCTCTGGATACACTATAGGATATGGCGTCCTATCCTTAGATTGCTCTGAATTGGACCATCTTACTTCCTTGTCTGTCTGCAAACATCCTTTGGGACCGCATGCACTTCCTCCCTCCTCCCCACGGAAGGTTTCGCGCTCTTCATCTGACATATCTAGCCCCCAGCTAGTATGGCTTTCATCCCCTTCACCCTTATTTAAAGTCAGCCTGTCTAAGGACAAGGCTCTGTGCTTGAGACTAAAGGGGTCTCTTGCCTTGATTTGTGATTGGAGGGCCAGACACTATTCTCCCTTTTCTCATCTTCCCAGTTTGCTGCTTTCCCTTAAGTTTTGATAGGCCTTATTGACCCTATCTCCAATGCTCCCTATGTCAAAATTCTCCTCTAGGGCTACCCCAGACAGCCCTGACGTTGCTCCCTGTGGTGGGAGGAACTCCTCTATATTGCCCCATGGCATTGCCGGACTCGGTTCCATTAACTCCTTCTGAATGCGATGAATATCGTGTTCCCTTTGTCTCCTTTTTCGCTCCATTTCTTCGTCCAATTCTCTTCACTTTCTCGCTTCCCATCTAACACTTTCCTCTTCATGTCTTCTCCCCTCCCTTCTTTCGTTCGTCCTTCGCTCTTCTTCCCTTCGTGTCTGCATTCTTTTATCCCTTAATTTCTGTGCTTCCTCCTCTTCTCTTTTGCCTATCTCGTTCTTCGCTTGCTCGCTGTCTGTTGTCATACTTCCTTTGCTCCTCTGCCCTTTCTTATTTCTTTTGCTGTTCTTCCTGATACATCTGTTCTCGTTTTTGTCTATTCTTTCGCTTATGCTCATCTTCTTTCAGTCTTTTCTCTCGTTCCCTGTCTTTTTTATCCTGTTTGTCTTGATCTTCCCTTTGCCTAACTTCCTCGATATGTTTGCCATCGAGCTTGAGCTATATCTGTCCACCCATCCATTTGTTCTGTACGAGCATCACCTCGTCAGCTTTCTCCTTTTCTCATTTCCATCTCTTAATCTCTCATTCTATCTCTGTTGATATATTTGGTTGTTCACTCTTCCCTGTTTTGTATGACCTTAAATGTCTCTTCTCTCCTCCTAGACTCCTCTGGACTATCATCACTATTATAAGAAGGTGATTCATATATCGGATTAATATACCCTGTTGCTGCTTTCAGTTCCTTCAATGGAAACAATCCTTCGTTTTCTGTATTGACGCCTTTTATTTCAGGCGTTGCAAGGGGAGACATCCTCCTTGCACTGATTAAGCATCCAATCCTCAGGTGGCGGATGCTCTCTCTCTTCCTGATACATCTTCCATATCTCTAAAATAGCTAGCCCCTTGTTCAATGACTTCCCTGTGTACGCAGTGTGCACGTATGTGGTCATGTGTTGCAATACTGCTTTTGACAGCAATCCCCCTTGTGGTCATGGCATGAACATTTTGTCTGCTATGCCCTTTACCCACTCTGCACTATACTGTTTGAGCTTAGGTGCGTGTTTTGGCAATGTTTTACACAGTTGCATCAGTGGAGTAATATCCCCCATTGTGACAAGTCTCAATTGACTGCCAATACTTACCGTTAGTTACACAGATACATTTCAGAAAAACAACAAATATGAGCGTGCTCCAACCTTCGCCGCTCAAAACCTCTACTTCTCAATTATCTCAATCTACCTTTTCAGTCGGCACCGACAATGACCTAAAGTAGACAATAACTTTTTATCTCTTCTTTAACATCACAGTTTATTCTCATCGCTCTTCGACGCCTCTTTTCAATTATAAAATACACAAACAGACAGACTAGTCGACTTTTCACATATACACCATGGTACTCCTTTTCTCCTAACCCCTAAAATACCCCGATTGGAGTTTGAGTAATTCCTATCATAAACCTGTTTATGTGCTGCCTATTTACCCCCTTGGGGTTTTGAAATGACTCCTTCTAGACCTGCCTGGAGGTAGGAAACGGGCTCTATAAAACACTTCTCATTTAAACGCTCCTCGTTTATACTAGACAAACCCCCATTACTTTTCTATTTTACCACAATACCATCCCCTTATTTCACCAGTCCCCTCAATCCACTCACCATTCACTCTTCAGCTCAAGGCCTTCGGTATCGTCTCCCCTCCTCCAATCGCCCACCGTCGCCTTCAGTCCGCTCAGCACCTGTGGAAATCAGGAGGGATTTTCTGAAAGAGAGACCCGTCCCACCTGAATCAATCTTCTTGCAAGTTTTCTATATTAGCTGCTCTCCACACGAAACCTTGCAATCTTCTGGCTAGAAGGGTGTCCGACACTCCGAAGCACTGGAAACCTACTGGTCAATGGATACTGTAACCATCCTCCCTCTGCTAACGCGTGACCCCGTAGGACCTTTAAGCGAGGTAGCGCTATATGGGATGGATGGAGATGCAGAATGTCCTCTGACACCAATAATAAGACCGACTCAGGAAGTTGGCAATACATAACTCTTCTAATTGCAATTATCTAAAACAGGCAGTACAATAGACATCAATGGACGTTCAATCAAATCTCTCTCGAGAGAGTTCTCAAAGCATTTATTAAAAGATTACATTTATATAGTAAAAAATCATCATCATTGACGTCATACTACATGGCAAAATAAGGAAACCTACTTGGGGTTGTGGTTGGTCTATGGGGAACATCTAGGTATACTTTCTATGGGGGATAGAATTGTGATTGGGTCTCTAAGGTCTAGTGTACAGCTATGCCCACCCCTAGTGCAAGTCGTCTTCGCCCTCACAAAATACACAACGTTTCATTGGGTCTCAAACTATAGGGCTCGCTCTTTGCTATGTGGCCCTCTATGATTGGTTGGCACACTTGTACCCTTCTGGAATATTCCACGTAGTAGCAGCACACAAGCTGGTACCTCAGGTGCTTGTGGGTGGATTTGGCCATGCCATCCCACACAATTAGCCCATCATCCATAATCACTCCTGCTGTCTGCCATTCGAATTGTCTTTGAAATCGGCCTTGCAAAGTATTACTGCGCCTGAGAATAGAAGGGAGTGTGAGCATGGTCTTATCTTCAATTATCAGTTTAACTTGCCCAAAATCTATTTTCATCTCGACCATGTGACAGGAGACTGTGTTGAGTTCTTTCTTTCATATTTTACATTATTAAATGAATAAAACCTGGTGCTTCTAGTGTTTTCCATTACACCTCAACAGGAGCTTGCCTCACTTCTCACATTCATTGTATCTTCTCGAATAGTTACCCAGTTTCTTGGCTGCCCCAACCATTGACACCGGGCCAGACAAGCTTTCTCAAATCTTCCCTCATCGTTAGCAGTTTTCTTCTACTGCGCCACACTTTCACACCTTCTGTTCATGGGGAGCTAGTTTGCTTAAAACAAGAGGTGGAACATCCAGATTATATACATATATATTTATTGGCGGCACCGCCTGCAGTATATTCAATACTTATAACCAGCCTTCATGATTACTTAGTCTACTTGCGTTTCATTATCTGTACAATTATAACACGAATTGCATTTTCATCAGTGCTCTCCGCACGTGCAATCTTCATTCCGCACATAAAATGTTGCTCAATTCTTCACTTCGCCATGATATTCTATAAGGTCTATTCCCCTTCCTCATTAGAATCTCTTCTGGGTGTGTCATTTCTGCTTCATGTGACGTCACTAGTCTAGTTTCATTCATTTTCGCACTTCTTCCGGAAACCTCGTTTAAGAGACTGTAATTTCTCCGCAGGTACATCATATAGGGCTTTCTCAATGGATACCTTATTTCGAGGATTCTTCGCAGTATAGAGACCATTATTGGCATTGTGCATGTCACAATTTCTGGCTTCCAACTGTTAGGCAGAAACCTGTGCAGTTCCCTCTGGGACCACTGCAAAAGATTTAGTTGGCAGTAAACCCACTTGGTAGCAGTCCGCACCACACAGATTCACTATTGGTAGCTGTGGCTGAGCAGTCAGACTTCCCTCAAGAAGAGTTAAGCAGTATGTGGAGTATACAAGATAGGGCAATTCTTCACAGTAAGGCAAGCAAACACGCAACGAGACTCAGTGTAAAGATGGTAAGGTATTTAATTATAACGAAACATCTATCGAAAACACTATGGCACTATCACAGCAAACAAATCAATCACAATTACTCTACAACGAAGAAACAATCAATTCCCCCTAACAATATGTCGACAAGTCTAGGTTATTCCGGCATCACTTATTTACAGACAGAGGTGTATGCCTCAACCTAGATGGTACTCTAATATTAGTTTAGGACGGGAGAGAAAAATAGGCAGGTTACGAAGTCAACGCAGTTCAATACTGTACGGGAAAAATGCAAGGCAAGAAGACAAGAACCACACTAGATCATAAAGTTCAGAGGCCAGGCCCACTCGGAGAGAGGCAAGGCGAGATGTCCCAAAAGTCTCTTAGTGGAATTCGAGTCTTTGTAGCAAATGTTTATCGGCAGATTGAACTAGTTCAGAAAAATACGTGAGAAAGCTTGGAGGCGACCCAACGGAACGGGGAGGATTAAGACACCTCTCTCGCACCGATCGAAAGGGAAGCCAGGCGGACACGGTACCTTGTTGTGGAGGGCAGCTCCGGCGGGGGTAGTTGTTCCTGGTGGTGGCTGCACGTCGGATCTTTGCCAAGAGTAGAGATGAACTCGTCGTCGAAGAAAAGTGAAGTCCGGTGCACCACCAGGGAAGAGACCAGCCGCGGAGTGCTCCGTCACAAGGCATTACCTTTTGGTCGCAGTACAGGGGTAGTGGCTATCCGGTTGCCGCGGTGCTCTGCACGGACAATTCGACCACTGCGTCTTGAGGCAAATAAAAAGCAAAGGGGACTGGTTGTTCCCACCAGCCAGGGGAAGAGACTCTCCGGCAGGGAGATCTCCTCTGTCGTCGGGAAGTGGTGAGTCGGTTCTGCAGGGCTCCACCGGAGGTGTCGTCGTGCAGGTCGGCTCAGCGTTACACTCGTCAGATTCTTAGGTCCTGTGGCGACTTCTGAAGATCCAGTCCCAAAAGCCCTGCTTTTATGCAGAAAACCCCCATTCATTCAGCCTAGCTGTCAATCAACACATGCTAAGTGGTGAGCGGGGAGGCTCACCACTTTGGCCAATCACTCCAGAGTGCGACCGGAGTTGGCAAGGCAACTCGGTCCAGGGTGCCTAAACCCCCTCCCACACCCCTGTGGTAACCCAGACAGAATTGCACCACCTTGGAGGGTCTCTGTACAGAGCCCGCCAAAAGTGGAACAAAGGGCTCGACCTTTGGTTTAGGAGTCACAGAGACGAACACAGACACCATTTTACAAACCGAGTTCTGGCAGAAAATACCATCCGATAAACTTATTTAAGATAAGTAGATAGGTGGTACGTTAGAGATTAACGAGAAAAAGTATCAATCTCCAACAATGGGACGAATCCCATAGGGTTATGTTCGGGGTCGAACATAACAAGTAGTTTCCACTGCCACCAGCCAAACCTCGACGAGGGGGGACGGGACAGTGCCCCCTCGAATAACAGATCCAGGAGTAATCGAATTACCCCTACAAGTACGTCGACAATTGGATGGTTTGTACTAGTTCTGTTAGTAAATTTAGGTCTAGTAAAGCCAATGGTGACTTTACATGCCCGGGGAGACAGTAGTCAGTCCCCGGGTATGCAGTCTATGGTGGGGGTCCGCTAGGATGCCCCAGTGTTACGGCACGTAGGGTGCGGTGTAACACACATAGAAAAACACATGAGACCTTATGGAGTAAAAGACCCCATAGCCCATAGAACACATTATTGACATGCAAAGGAATTACACACATTCATGTCCAAGAGTGGGAGAAAAAGAGTCTCACTCTTGGCAGGATGGAAAAAACAACGTCCAGAAATCCAGCAAAGCTGCTGGGGGACTCACTAGGTTAGGAAATTCAGCCTAAACAGAGAATTCTCCCTAACACCAACATATAGGCAAAATGGGGGCGGGACTTCCGGTAGAGGCATTTGGCTCCTCCTCTACAACTGTGTATTTGTTTACCTTGTTGCTATACATTTGACCAGTATCAGAACAACATGTTATGGTGTTACCTGGGTAACATGGAACAAAGAGGGGATCCAAGGCAATGTGCATGTAAGGCTGTGTGATTGTTCAGATCAGCAGTTGCAGTCTGGACAGGGGGGCCTCCTTATGCTAATACATACTTATTTCATCAAACATACATGGACTCCTGTGGATGCTTTATTACTTCAGTATTATACAGAAAAGTGACCTACATCCTACCTACCTTTTGTCCAACTTTATTTCTTAATATATCAAAGATGCATCTGTTCGGCCCTCGTTACCATATATTTTCATAGATAAGAGCTGTCAGAAAAAGTGTAGAAATAATATTTTGGTTGTCTGAATCTAACAAAAACTGAATTGTGCAATAAAATATGCACTCTTTCTGGAGTTCGGTATATTTTCAATAGTGGTGGATTTAAAACTGACATCAGGATTGGGAGATCCCTTTGTTAGTCAGAATGGTTCCATGCCGCAGGCTGAAATATTTACTTTTCTGATTCAATGAAATGACACAGGCCTATATCAAGTATTGTGGAGGGGATACATTAAGGGGCAGGATTTGCTGTGCAGAGCATTAAACTGCTGACGGGTACCACTCGCCTCATGGAGTGGACAGCTGAGAAAACCAAACTTTTAAGAAACCCAAAATGTTTCTGCTGTAAAGAATTTCGCATCCCAATTGAAACAATTTTCTTTAAAAAAAACAGGGTTCAAGGGTGTGTCAAACGTGGAATGGAGGGTGACAAGTGACCCCTCCAAAACTGTAAACGGGGAGGGTGGTAAGGGGCTGAAAAAGGGTTAGAGCAATAATGACCCACAAAATAATGACCCCTATCCAGTTTACATAGTCAAACTTATTTATTGGATAGTTTGACATGAAACGTTTTACAATCATCACAGTTGAAACAATGATAAATGAATGACCACACTATTCACAAAAAAATAATAAAATCATCAACAAAAGAACACCTTAAATGCGCTTCAGAACAGAATTCTTGCAATCCGGTTAAATAAATCTTATGTAGAGCAGAGTGGGTCAGGAGGTTAGATTGTGAGATTTCTTCTGAGATGTGGAAGGGGATGTGTGATAAAGTTAAACTTTGCTCGATTAACTTAGAAGAACGTTCAAGGCAAAATAAAATCCTCAACAGAGTGTATTGGAGCCCGGAGAGATTGAAGATGAGAGGTATGTTGGATTCGGATGACTGCTGGAGCTGTCGAAATGGAGTGGGAAGCTTAGAACATCTGATATGGGACTGTATACGTGTCTGTGGATTGTGGCAAGATGTGTGTAACATATGCCTACGGTTTTTACATCGGGATATTGCTCTAGATTTCAAAATGATGGTCTTGTGTTGTGACGATTTACTTGAAGACCTTTCAGTCTCTCAGAGAAAACTTCTATTCAGGGGGCTTGTGTGTGCAAGAAGATGATACTGAGGAGTTGGAAGTCTCGAACAGCACCAATGGTTGTGGAGTGGATTGAGGAGATGAATTGTCTTGCCAGTATGGAAAGGATAATCTACAGGAAACAAAAGAAGCTTGTCTTATATGCTAAGATCTGGGATGAGTTTCTAAACATGTACTAGTTCATTGTTTGTAAATATGTACTCTATTATATGCGTGCCTTTATATTGTTTTAATTCCATTGCTTGCTCTTCGCTGTTTTGTCTAAACTACAAATAAATGATTAAAAAAAATAATAAATCTTACGTAAACGTTCCTCGTTTAGCAGTGACAACACCCATCTCCGCCTACATCCAAAAGCCATGCTTCCCAGTTAGTCATATATTGTTGGTTTGGGAGATATTACCATAAATAATTTATTTATCTTTTCAAAATCATTTTTAAGGAGATTTCCATATGGACAGATGGATCTTAAACCTCAGCAAGATTACATGACAGCTGGAGCATGTCTTCTTTCCCAGCATATTTGTTAGATTTATCTGGCACAGATATACGTGCATATACTCTGAACTTATGGATGGATGTAAAGCATGTTCCATGTTTATGTTTTGCAGGTGCTCCATACACATTTCTGCATTGATGGATAAGCCTGATTCAATCTGGGTGGAATTGGTCCAATTGTTTCTTTTACTGCTGTTGCATTCGTGTTCTTCCACCTCCCTATTCAATGATTGGAGGTTAATAAAGAGTCAATAACACCCCAAGGGTTTCCACCTGCATTAAGGCCTTACCAGATAGGTCGCTCTATCTTGAAGGAGTTTTAATTGTAATGGCCAATATGAGGGAAAAGTACAGACAGCAGTCCGAGCTCTGGGGAAATCGCTGCTGACTGGGTATGTGGTGCTAATCCAAATAATTCCCTCCGCAATGTCCCTCTGTTGTATGCACCAATGCATTTTTACAGAGGTCCCACAAAGGAGCACCTTATACCAGTGCAGTTTGAACCTCCAACCTCCACATGAACAACAAGTTGCTCTGATCCTCCCTCTCTCCAGCTCCATCCTCTGTGCATTGCTGACAGGCGTTCTATGTTCACACCAGCATCTCTAGATGCTGAAGCACACCTAGACTGAACCACTCACATAGTCCATAAAAACATCATCAACACAATTACACACCAGGACACCGGATAATCTTACAGCTACGGCCACCAGTGACTCTGATCACTATCTAACCAGTGCACACAACCAAACCCACCACAACCCCACTCAACACACTAACTCCAATGGAAAGCACTACCACACACCTGAGGCTCTGCATGTTACCCATATGGTTAGAACACACCGTGCCTCCCACACTAACTCCCGCATGCAAAACAACACTCCCAGACGCCAGTTTTTCCTGGTTCTGAACTTATCTTTTCACCCTGTCCTCACTAACCTCCCCAAACCCCTCTCTTACAGAGCCCATGCGAGTGACTGGAGACTGCCCTGGATGGTAGCGGTGTATGGTATAAATCAACAGAACACAACCCAACAGGCAAAAAGAGATTCACTGCCCCATAATGTGGTCACACCAACAACAGTGTTTACTGATTTTAGACCTAAGTAGTTAGGAGGGCTAACCAATATGATCAGTTTCTTGTGTGGGCCCATCTAGATTTCACTTGGCATTGACCAGAGCCATGCACCTTTCACTATGGTATGTTAATTAATCTGTCATTTTCTTCTGAGTAGGTCTCTAAGAAATGTAACGGATGGTGTAATCCTTAGGGTGCCTGGCTGGGCAAGACTAGATCATCTGCATATAATTAAGCCAGAGAAGGTCGACTATTCATCTGTGGTGGACATCCATTTGCTATGTCACCCCAATGTGTATATCAGTGGGCAAAGACACAGCTTTCCCAAGAACATTATTGACCTTGACCTAAGCACTTACCCTGTGATAGGACCCCTCATCCAATTATGAGCATGGCATTCAATCAGGAGGCCAATTAGCTCAGCGCTAATTCCCTAGAAACACAGCTTAGGCTGCTGAATAATCAATAAATGCCACAATTAGTTACTGTGCTGCTCATGTACTTGTACATTGGCCTCACTAACCTTCCCTTTTAGGAATCAGGTGTCAATTTAGTGACCGTACACTGATTACAGAAAGGTGATATCTGTGTTACGCACCACTATATGTGCTACTTTAATGCAACATTTGCTACCCTTTCCGGCCCTGCTGCTTTTGATTTATTTCCATGTTTTATTGATAGCTCTACCAGCGGGCCTGTTACTGTCAAGATCCTTTCAAGTGTATTTCAGGGTAGGGGAAAAGTGCTTTTTCAAGTATAATTTAGAATCTTTCCAAGAAAATGCAACCTTTTTGTTTCACAACCAGCACAGGTGTAGCTTTTTTTAATGAAATCAACAAGAAGTTCCTATTGTTTTGAGAGTCCATCGCTTCCATACTCCCTTTTCTTTTCCCTTCTTTTATTACTATAATCCCTCCCTTAGTGTATAAGATCAACTTCGTAAGCATTATATTTTGAAATATGGAATAAATATCCAATCTCACCTTTGGCCAGCGTGCAGCTTCCATCAAACCAATTATATATTTAGTTAAAGAGACTAATTAGTGCCTCATTACAAGTTTGGCAGTGTGGGATAAAAGTGGCAGTAATTCTATTACTGCCACTTTTCCTGCACCGCCAAACTACAAGTTTGCTGATGGGGTTTGACTGATTTACCTCCAGCTAAGGGCTGAAGGTAAATCAGGCACCGAATGGCCAAAACAGCCGGTAATTCCCCCCCATGGAGTCCTATGGGACTCTGTGGAATGGGAAATGACTGCTGTTGCCGGCACCTGTAATATCCCAGAAATTCCAGCACATCAGCACCGGTAGCGGTAGGTCCGTTTGCCGGTATCCAGATGGAATTACCAGCAGGATACTGGCAAACCTATATTGAGGGTGTAAAGATCCTGGGCCTGATACATGGAATTTTTGCGTGCGGAAAAGTAACTTTTAAGTGCACTTTTCAGCACGTAAAACTCTCTGGACCGGATTTTGTGTGTTTTTCCAGTACTCTGCGTGGGTCTGTCCCGTTTTTGCGTGCAGCTGAGCTCATTGCATGATACTCCACGCAAAGTGTGACACGGGCCTACTCAAAGAAATACATATGGGGCGTTCCATGCATATTCCCCATTCTCCTGGCAAAATGAGGAAGAACGTGGGCGTGTTCAGGGATGGGCCACGCAAAGTAATCGCACAGCCAGTCAAGAGCAAACCCAACCGCATTCATGGATTTCAAAACGCAACTTCACGGCGGGTAAAGTCACATGTAAACCTTGTGAACTCACCGCGACATGAATGGAGGAGCAAAGCACTATGTGCATAGGATCCAACATGCTAAGGTAACGTATACATAGCAATTTGGGGGTGATGGCATGTAATTGAGGTACCACTCAGAGTTAGGGGTGATCGTATGCAGATTAGCAGGGTGCTGATTTCCATTACGGGGTTTCGCACACAGCTCTACCTGCCGCTGCCTTCAGTTACGTGAAATGGTATGCAGATTATCGGGGTGCAGTTTTGGGTTACAGGGGTTTATAGTCAGTGACATCAAGGTGCTGCTTTGGTTGCGGGGGGACGGCCTGCAGTATTGCCGGGGTGCTTGATGGTGGGGATAAGGTAGGTGCAAAGGTTGATATATCTTGCTGGTTTTGGTTTGCGTGGGGGTGTGTTGTGTTCGTTCTGGGTGCTACTTGCACCTCGGGTTACTTTCCGGTTATAATTCCATGAATACACGGAGCGTGCAAAGAAACCTTTGTGTGCAAGTTGGCGCAATGTTGTTTTACGTGCACAATACTTTGAAGGGTCTTTGCACTTTTTATATGAATCGGGCCCCCTGTGTCCTATATTGTCTGAATGACAGGTCAGGTCTCTCCCAGCGTCACCATATAGGCACCACAATTCTCAATTAGGGACTTTAGAGGTAGTTCAAGGTCCTTGGAAATCTTTATTAAAATATTTCTCCTCTCAAATTCTGGTAGATATGTGTTTTTAGCAGGCTATCCCACTTAATACAAGTTTCTGAATGTATTTGTTATTTATTTTATTATTGCTGTATTGCTCATAAGGCCTCCCAGATGAAGGGTCAGTAGCTGTGGAAATTGACCAGTCTCACAGTCACATAGTCCCAAACCAAAATTCAATGATCTATATTTAGACAATGATTGTCCAGCCGGCAAAAAAAGTAGTTATGTTTTGCAGGGTTGTAACTTGCTGGCCTATGATTAGCCAGTAACAATCCAATTTGGCTAAATATCAACATAGGTTCTCTTCCTCTCTGGTTGGTTTTCTCATCAAGGGATTTCCTTAAAGGGATCTCAGAGAGCACTTTAGACTTCTCTGACATAGAAGATCATGGAGGATTCATTATCTTAGTGTTCATACAGACCGCATGTCAGTGACAGGGCTATCTCACAGAAAATGAATCCTTGAATCCTTAAATCTTACGACTGTTGTTTGTCAATATAATTTCATCTCCTGGAGGGAAATACCAATTCATTATAAGGACACCTTTGGCCCTAGAGTAGCCTGCTTTCACCATAAGTCCACAAAGGCAACAATCATCCACCTTGATAGACTTGCAACATTCCATGATAAAAACCAAAACAATCCTGGAGTACCCTTGAGCAGCAACGTTAAAATTAGGTGCATTTGATACACTTATAAAGTGTAATCCTCCTCATTCACAATTGTGTGTTCTATATTTGATACACATACAAAGCTGTGCCCTGGTCACATAGTGTTCAATTTTTCTGTCTCTTGATGAGAATTTGGAGCTATCTATACAATCCCCAGACTCGAGAGCTTTGAGGTCTGATAGTTCTTCATCTACTGAATCCCTAATTAGGCTTGACTGAGTCCTCAAGTAGGCATGAAGCCTGAATGTGCAAAGAATTCAGTGTGCAAAGAATTCAGTGTGATAACCCAGGGGAAAGCTTCTTTGTCAATTAAAACAATCCTCCTTTTCTCTAATTCAGCTTAATGTTTCAGAAAGGCCCTCTTGTACACAGCCTCCATGGCATAATTTGATGGCAATGTGACACTTATCACTTAAAGGGGCAGTAGTCCCAATATGTATGAGAGGTACCTTGCCACATGAGTGCTTGGGGATATGGTATTTAGGCCTCTGAGGAGCTACCACATTACTCCTATGCACTATGTGTGCTGCACTGTTTTGCAATATTCCTCTAGCATTCAGATGAAGGCATCTTCACATGTGAAATATGCCCAGGGCCGTGGGCCCAGGCAAGTCTGCTTTGTATGGTAATTATCACAATCACAGCAAGGGAGAACCAGAGAAGGCCACCATAAAGGCTACTTCCAGTTGACACTAGGAGAACACAGGAACCCAATATTCCAAATGCTTTAAACTAACACAGGCAATATCACAGCTCAGCCACTCAGTGCCACGTTCACACCAGCCATGCACCATTTATACAGGCACACAAGTAGCACACACCCAGACATCTCTCTCCTCAAAAGGAATAGGAGGTGAGAGTCTACTCCTGCAGCAGACAGGCGCTCATTTAGCAGGTAAAGTCCTATGCTGCTCCCTCAAAATGGACAACCACACGGAGAGCGTCCAGTCTTGTACACACACGGAAGGAAAAAAACGGAAGGGGATTCCATCTGGGAGCCTTATGTCATGTTGTTATATGTAGTGTGCTGGTTAACACGTGGCTTTCTGTTCTTGTTCAAAGGGTGGGTTCCCTGTGGTTGCTGGGTAGCATAAACATTTATTACAGCATGGCTGATTTTTTAGAAGTGTGTCCAGGGTATGCGATGGGAGCCAGGAGATTTCCGGTTTACCCGTGCCATTCCATTTAGTTGCAGTTTTGGGTGTTGCCCATTGCTGTCATTCTATCAATACACTGGCTGGTGTTCATATGATATGATGGGTTATTTATAACGCGCTTAATACCCAGAGGTTTCTAAGCATGGACCCGGGGGTCGAACCGGTTCTGTTCCGTGTTGTCTTGCTTCCAAGGCGAGCACGTTGCCCCTGAGCTATCCTCCCGAGATATGTGAGAGAGTAGTTCATTTGAAGCTTATACTTTTTTTTGTTTTCTCTTTATTGGTTTTACAACATGTTAAACTTCCCCCCTCAACCCTCTCCCCCTGTCCCCGGAACCCCTTTTCCCCTTCCCCTTGTGGGTTCGGCAGTCTTCTTCTGCCCGGGTTTTAACCATGCATTGTACCTTTCTTTTAAAACATCTAGTGTAGATTCACGAATGAGGGCATCGCTGTGCTTTTGGGGCTTCCCTCCCATTCCTGCTTCCTGGTTCTGCTTCCTGGTGGATGCGTGCATCCGGTTTGCTTGCGAGTGTGCATGAGGCATTCACATGATTCGGGCACCGTTTAATGTGACTTCTTCTGGGAGTCCCCTCTCCCCCACCCCCCTCCCCTGTTGTGCATGTGTGAGCATTCCTGTACCTTAGGGGATGCTTGGGGAGATGTTACAGTGCTGAAAAATACTCCGGGGGCATCCGTTATATTCTTCTTTTTGTGCGTATGGTGCACTTTTGTGGTTGCACCACGATAGGTGTACCCTTTACATTGTCTTAGTTACATAGAGTGTACATGTGTGCACTGGTGTGGTTGATGCATGTATGTTGTGCTATATTATGTTCCCTAGTATGATTTATCTCATTCGTGTTCCACCATCTATTTTCTCTTCTCTTTGCCCTTCTAAGTTGTTCTACCAACTCCTTGAATTTCTCTTTGTTCCCATTACTTTATTGACCATTGGTTACGCTCTTCTCTTAGCTGGAAGAGGTGCCACTGAGTGGCATAGGCCGCGTGTGTTGCCTTCTGCTTGTGATCCCTCGACAGGTTGGTTTATTCCTACAACACATGAAACACCAGTGAATTGCTGTCCCCTTATGGTTCCCTCAAACCTCCACCTGTGCCCCCCCCTAAGTACCTGCACACAACCACTCTATTCCTAAATGGGCTCCAGGAATCACACGGACTAGACCCAGGCGTTAAGAGCACTCCCAGATCTGCAGGGAAATCATGCAATCCATGCAACTGCAGTAGAGGCCAGCCACCTTGTTATCCAGGAAGCAGTTGTAGAGAACGTCTTAACGCGACACGTTTCTCGCTGGTATTGCAGCACGTGCGTTACGCAGTTAGTTGAATTTTCTCAGTAATCCTTCTTTTCCTACTTTTTCAGGTTTTTTCAAAGGAACGGCAAGGCAGACCCTCACTGCAGCAGCAACAGTTTAGAGGGGTTAGTGAAGGGCGTGGGTAAAATGGGACGCAACCTCTGACACTCGCAGTGATTCTTGCCCTGTTTTGAGCTGGCGGCAGAGAGAATGGGATCCGAACGATGTAGAATCCGGCAGCTTCAGGAAACCGCAGGTAAGTGTTAGGGATCAGTAACGCCAAGCAGGGGGCACCCGTGGGCATGGCCTTAAATACATCCACAGTCAAGATGGCTACCGAAACTCACGTGATCCAGCGAGATCTTTGTGGAACTAAAAGGAGGGTGGGCGTTGTAGTCCACAAGGCTCCGTTCTGCTAGATGGCTGCAGAGGTTGCTGGGTGTTGCGTCTCTCCCTCATGGGCCATACATGAGCTCCTCTGGAGCCCCTCTTGAGGTGGCCTACCCAATGAATCTTTCCACTGCCATGCTTGCCGCATCTCCTGTCCCTTCTGGTCCCCTCTTTGCCTGGGTGGCATGTGTATCCTTTAGCAGGGCTTGACACTTTCCCTTCTTTTGCTTCTGCTGTTGATATCTTGGGCACTTTTCTGGCATGCCTGTGTTGCCATATGGTTGGTGCTGCTAGTGTAAGTTCGTCCTGGATGGTTACCCTTCACTAGTCTGAGTCCTTTTTGTCTTTCTGTTACGAGGCATATGGAGAGTGTTTTAATAGCAGTTGCCGATGTCTACTGTAATGTTGGCTGGTTTGTTTTGGTCTTGCTGTTGCTGTTCTTGATTGTTATGTAGGTGTGGACACACAATGTTTTGAGGTGGCAGCTCTGTTGGCTTGGTTTTCGAGTGGCATTGAGGTGGCAGCACAAGACACTTGAAGGTGTGCCGTCTCAGGTGTAGCACATTTCGGATGGTTTGTTGTGGTTGGTTTCCTGGGTAATGAGGGCCCTTATTCATTTCTATCATTTGTCGTGTTTTGACCATAAAGAAAGGCAGTGTATCTAATTCCAAATTTACGCCCACTATTCCCATTTGACTTTAATCGTCGTCGTCGTCTTGTACTTGCTTGGGTGTATCTCCTTTGTTTTCCTCCTCAAATGTGTGTGTGCGAGCCTGCATGCCCTCTGTGTGGTTATCCCTTCCATGGGGGTGTGAAACAGTGTGGCAGTTTGCCTGCTGCATGAATGCCTCCTTCTGCATGAAAGGGGTTTTGGATAGCCCCCGGGAGCCGCTGTGAGAGGGCACTGAAGCAGGCACTATCTCTCCGCTTTGCATGGCTTTCCGGCCGATCTATGATGACGTTGGCGTTATGCTGCAACACTGATGCCTACATCGCATGCCATGATGTCTGTGAGACTGACATGCCTTCCTTCTACAGGGAGCATGTTGGTAGAGTCCCAGGAAAAGGAGGCATCCATAATTGGCAGGGATCAAGTGGTGGCCTGGCACCGAATGGGGCTTCCAGGTTGCTGCATGGGCTTCGCAGGTGGCATTGCAGTCGTGAAGCGACAGAGGCTTGGTATTGGCAGGAGCAGTCCTGAATGTTGTGACTATTGCAGAGAGGGTGGCTGGACTCATGGGCAATTAACCATATCTATTTGGCCTGGTGCACGTTTTGCCTGTGGGGCAAGCTGCATATGATCACTCGTGCCCCTCAGGAATATGATACTGGGCTCTTTTATCTCATCGAGGAGCTGAAGCTCTTTAAAGGAGTTAATGCTGCTTCTCTTTGCTATTTGTCGCCTTCTTATTAAGTAGGTTGCATGCATTTCCTTATGTTGAATTGAGCTGATAAACATATGCTATACAGAGTTGTGAAAACAAAGAAATTGATATGAGGCCGGGAAGCCCAAATGAAACACACCAACACAGGTTACAAAGAACATACAAAGTGCTTTATTTAAAAGCTGCAACAGTTACCAAAAAGTCAATTGACAAACGGATAGCTATTCGGCTCTCAGAGTAACAGAACGAACTTCAACGAGAGTTCACTGCGTTAGTGTGAGAGACCGTACATTGGGATACTCGTGTTTTTATACTCTTTATCCTGCTCTGGCCAACCCCCTCGCGGGTTAACCATTCTTAGGACCAGGCCTAGGGTTCCTTGCCAGGTCAGTCCCATAATGTATGCATTTTGATCAGTTCCGCTGATACAGTTGTTCATTTACACATAGGTCAGGGATAGGACAAGGTCTCAGTTCGCGACCCCAACAAGTGGCCTGCAGGCATATTATTTATTCATGTGTGCGGAGGTCACAATGGCCAGAATCCCACTCGAAATGTCATTCGGCCTCCATTTTGGTGTTCAGGGTGACTTCCACATTACAAGAGAACCTAAAATGGCGGCTAAATCCAAGATGGCGATTTACACAGTACATTAAGGTCAAGACCTTGCCGCGGAATCTATTTACACAATGTTTTAGACAACTTGGCCAACACACATTCAAACAATGCAATAGGAGGTATAATATTATTTCGATTCCAACAGACCCTCCTTTTGGCCTATGCCAAGTGCTAACATCATTCCTAATACTTTTGAAAATAACTCCATGTGTTATCATCCATAGATTCCGAATCATTGTCTGTAATGTCTATAGCCATTAGGTCGTTCATAAAAACGTCTTGTAACATGAATTCTTTAGATGCTGTATCCGGGGCATATATTTTATGCCCTATTGCGCTCACTGCTTGGGCACAACATCCCCCTAGCATTCCACATATACTCGGGAGGCATTGAAAACAGCAACAAAGGAATAGCAGGATCCCTAAAATAACCAGAATAACGGAAAGCACCTTCCATCCCCAAGATCGTAAAGAATCCCAGAACCAAGTGCTAAGATTCCAATCTCCTACAGGGATATGTACTTCAGAACTAAGAGTATGCAAGTTCTGTATTGCTTTAAAAATTGTTGGCGAGGAGTCTGGTACGAAAACACAGCAAGCGGACCCCACTAATTTGCATACTCCACCTCGTTCTGCCAAAATGACATCTAATGCCATCCGATTTTGGAGTGCTACCAATCTTATTGCTTTTTGCTCTAAGGTCATATTGTAGAGTATGTCCGTGGTCCGGTTGATCGTTCTCTCCAGTACCCTTGCTAATCCCCTAATGTTCTCTGAGTTTGTTATCTGTCCCCAAAAGGGCACAACTGATTTCGCTATTTCTCCCAATACTTGCCCAGGGGTATCTCTGTTCTCGTCTCGCCGTGGGCGAGCCTTAGAAACCTCCAATGTACTGGCTACAAATACCCCGGGTAACAATATTCCTAAATAACAGGTTCCCTGCCAATCCTTGGGCAACCAGGGAAATGCTAAACTACCACAAACAAAATAAACAGGCCCCCCTACATACAGAGGCCTGTTTTCCCCAGTCAAATTTACAATGTTTTTACAACCTTCAAAATCTCCCATTGGCATAGTGCCATTTCTCTGTACACAGAAGGGAACCGAGTCAGGACTATGATTTATAGAATAAGAAGGAGGTACAGCGTCCTTATTGCCTATCAGAGCCATTTTAAAGGAAATCAGAGTTTGAAAAGGAAGAGATAGTTTATCAGATGGCCTAATAGAAGCGACGTTAGGTTTACTTCTACTTGCGAAAAGCGAGCATCCCAGGGGAGTCAATTCACGTTTCTCGAAATCATTCAGATTAGTTCCATCAAAGTTCCCTGAGATGCTATCATTCCATCGGCCAAAGAATAGTGCTCTAAGAGAGGTATAGCAAGCAGTCGTTAAAGGTAGAGGATGTATATACCATCCCAGTCCCTTGTTCCCATGTTGCGGTAAATGAGTACAAATCCAACAATTACTCTTATTAAAAATGGCATGAGTAGCATTAATTACTATCATCAGAGTGTTATTATGATACTTTTGTCTATGTTGGGAGTCTCTAGGGGACAGAGTGTGAAGGTGTACAGAGGGAGTCAAAACAGTTGGTACAATCTCGGTCGGTAGTAAAGGTTTCAGAGGATAGATTTCTTCAAAATACCAAAGTCCTACAGCAGCGGTTACAAAAATAACAATTATCATTATCAACACACAGCAGTACGTTTTCGGGGCCCAGGCACATTGTTCATTGTCCAATTTGGTCACCCCCTTATTCACAAGTCCAATGCGGGGGGCAGCAGCGGAGGTGGCAGGCATCGTAGTTCCTCAATCGATGACCCCAATGTTCGTTGCTGGCGACGCTACGGTCGCGCGATTTCTTAGTCCTTCCCAACCCTAGCCAGCAGAATCCCTTTTGTTCAACAAAGCTTTCTCATAACAAGAGAATTTCCAATCAATTCCTTTTTCCAAATGCACGCAAAACTTGTGCCGTAGTTCTATTTCCTTGGTCGAAGGTTGTACCTGGTGGTACCCAAAATTGTCTGGTCCGGAAGTAAAGTGTCGTCACTTCCTGAGGGAAGCGACGTGTCGGAGGCGACGGAAGTCGCAGAGCTCGAAACAGTGTTTTCCGGAAGTGATTTTTCAAGAGAGTGCAGAGACGAAATGGACTGTTCCTCAAGCTCCTCGGGCTCAGAGAACTTCTCCGACGCACTCACAGCGCTGTTTGCTACTCCAAGATCAGAGACTGTAGCATCAGCGAGGGGTTCTGCTTCTTCTGTAACGTGTGGCGTCGGGTGAGGAAGTTTCTTGACGTGCGTCGCGTGAATCCAGTTCTTCTTTCCAGCCACCCGCACTGCTGTCCTGGTGACCAATAACACCTGGTGGGGTCCCCGCCAGCGAGGCGCGAGACAGGAAGACCTCTCGTAGGCCTTCACTAGGATCCAACTTCCAGGCTGTATATCGTGTCCTGGGCCCGTGAACCGTACAGGTAAAGCCGAGTGCACCTGGTGATAAATGAAATACAGGTTTTTAGTTAACTGGTTACAGTAGTCTACAAGCAATACATTTTCCACCTCTCTCAGGGCTTTAGGTTTTGGGAGACCCCAAATGTTAGCAGGTCTCCCCATCACTACCTCAAATGGAGAAAGCCCAGTTTTAGTCTGAGGTGTGGTACGCATAGCTAATAACACGATAGGTAAGGCATCTGGCCATTTTAGTTTGGTATCAGCACATGTTTTTGCAAGTTTATTCTTTAAAATACCGTTGTGTCTTTCCACCAACCCAGCGCTTTGAGGATGTCTAGCTGAGTGAAATCGTTTCTCAATACATAGGGCTGTGCATATCTGCAAAATTACTGCTGCAATCAAGTGGGGACCATTATCCAACCAAATTATCCTCGGGAGCCCAAATCGAGGAAAGAATTATTTTACCATAATCTTTGCAGTGGTCATGGCGGTAGCATCTTTAACGGGGAAAGCCTCGACCCATTTACTGAAGGCACAAATAATTACAAGAACATATTTTAGATTATTACATTGTTCCATCTCAATAAAATCAAAGTGAATGACCTCGAAGGGAACAGAAGGGGGCCCAAAGCTTCCCCTTGGAGTCACTGTCCCCTTACCCACATTGTGCTGTAAGCAGATCATACAGTTCTGGACGTGCCTCTTCGCAGTTTCCAGAATCTTGTCATTTACCCAAACCTGCTCTAACATTTTCGTGATCTGCTGGGCACACACATGCGTAGGACCGTGTGCCATCGTAACCATTGCCAATACATAAGAATCAGGGAGCAACCATTTCCCTTCGGATGTATCCACCCAACACCCTTCATCATCCAGTTTCCCCATTCCTCTAGCCCACCTTTTAGATTCTTCTATTGTGGCATCAGTTTGAATATCTCGCACAGACCCAATACCTTCATCCATTATGTAGGCATCTCTCATTTCCCTCGAGGCATACATGTTCGTGCTAAGGTCTGTGGCCGTTTGTCTGTCTATCAAGTCCGCAAAAGCGTTCCCTTTGCCCACATCATCTATGACCTTCCGATGTGCTGCACATTTCATGATCGCTAACTGTTTAGGGAGTGAGAGTGCCGAGAGTAATTGCACTATCAAGGGACCATGCTGGATCTTGGTCCCATGTGAGGTCAGGAACCGTCTTTCCGACCAGAGCCTTCCAAAGTTGTGAGCCACCCCAAATGCGTACTGACTATCAGTATATATATTTACTCTACGCCCTTGGGAAAGTTCACAAGCTCGGGTCAACGCTATAATCTCTGCGGCCTGTGCGGAGTTATGCGAAATTCTCTTAGTTTCGACAACTTTGCTCAATGTAGTAACTGCATAAGCAGCTGTAGATGTACCATCCGAAAGTTTGAAGCAGGAGCCATCACAAAACAGCTCCCCTTCTGCATTCTCCAAAGGAGTATCTATGAGATCTATCCTGCCCTTCGTTTCTTCTTCAGTGGTATACAGGCAGTCATGTAATTCTTCGTCACCGCAAACAGTGTTTTGCGGGAAAGGTAAGAGTTCAGCCGGATTAAGAACACAACACCTCTTAATTTGGATGTGAGGGGCAAACAGAATTAGTTCATACCTTGTTAACCGTGCAGAGGTGAGGTGTTGCGTTTGAGTTTTGTTCAATAAAATATCAACAGAGTGAGGTACCATCAAAATCAAATCATGGCCTAGGACCATCCCCTCACTCTGTTTTACAGACGCGGCAGCAGCAGCGACAGCGCGCAAACATCTTGGCAAAGCGCATGCGACAGGATCAAGGACGGAGGAGTAGTAGCCGCATGGCCTATTCTTCCCTCCGTGTTCCTGTGTTAACACAGCCAAAGCACATCCATCACATTCATGCACAAACAACACAAAGGCCTTGTCATAATTTGGAGTACCCAGAACCGGTGCAGAACATAGCGCGGTTTTGAGAAGCTCAAATGATCGTTGATGTTCCGATTCCCATGGCAGTGGCAGAGAAATGCCCCTCTTCGTCAGAGCCAACATCGGTTTTATCACTAGTGAGAAGTTCGGGATCCACAACCTACAGTAAGAAACCATACCTATTAGGGCTCTGACTTCCTTCTGCGTATTTGGAACAGACATGCCAGAAATGTGTTTTATTCTTTCAGGTATCAATCTTCTCCCCTCCTTTGACAGGAGGTAGCCTAAATAGGCAACCTCCTGACAACAATATTGAATTTTTTTAAGCAAAGCTTTGTGACCATTTTTAGCTAAATGAACAAGCAACAGTACAGTGCCTTCCTTACAAGCACTCTCAGAGCCTGCAGCCAAAAGCAAATCATCAACATATTGGAGCAGCGTACAAGTAGGTGGCAATTCAAGGGTGTCAAGCTGCTCTTTCAAAGCCCTACTATAAATGCTGGGACTTTCAGTATACCCTTGAGGTGCCCTTGTAAATGTAAATGAGCGTCCCCCCAAGGTGAACGCAAACAAATATCTACTTTCTTCATGTATAGGAATACTAAAGAAAGCGTTTTTTAAATCCACAATGCTAAAGTGCGTAGCCGTAGCAGGGATCATTGTTAATATCGTCGTCACATCGGTCACAATTGGAAATTGTGGGGCGACCACTCTGTTGATAGCACGAAGATCAATTATGAACCGGTATGGAATTGCATTGTCACCTTTCTTATATACAGGCAAGATCAGACTGTTACACAAACTACCTGTAATCTCCTCGATCACCCCAAGATGCACAAAATCGGAGACAATGCATTTCAAAGCATGTTCGCCCTCAGCTGATATTTTATACTGCGGAATGCGTGGCAGTTTCACTCCATGTTTCAGTACTATTTTAACGGGCTCAATCTGTAACACCCCGACATCATTGTCGTCCACCGCCCACAAACATTCCGGGACAATGCTAAACTCAGGGGGTAAAGGTCGAACCAAGAACTGAGAATTAGGAAGTTGCTGTGGTGAAACCGCCAGCCGTACTCCATCAGAAGAACAATGAATTACTGCGTTCAATTTCTTTAACAAATTAAACCCCAGCAAATTCTCTCCACAGTTTGAAGTGAGAAGAAAAGGGCAATGGTCCGTAAAGGGACCCAAAGAAACAGATACTGGTGCAGAAACCGGACATACAGTTGGTATACCGGAAAACCCTACGGAAACATTTGTTTGCCCTGACAGTGGGATGTTTGGAACCCGAGAATGATCAATGGAGCACTTGTGCGCTCCAGTGTCAATCAAAAACTGGTGTTTCCTATTCCCTACTAATAATTCAACGTTGGGGCCTTTCTGATTAACGGGAATAGGTGAAGGTTCCAAACCCTGCTTCGGGCAATCCTAATGAAATAGAGTATTGTCGAAAGGAAGCTCTTCAGAAAGGTAGGCAGCAGAAGGGTGATCGAATATGTTCCTCGAGTCCACACTCGAGGTCTGATTTTCCCGTGAAAAAGGTTGCTGAGGATCTTGTAAAAGCTGACCTCTATCAGGGCCCCCTGCTCCGGGGCGGCCCCTATGTCATCTACCCATACCCCCAAACGCACTGTTTGACCTCTGGCGGAGGACAGGGCACTGTGCTCGCCAATGACCTTCCTGGCGGCAATAAGCACATTGATTATTATTCACAGGACCTAAAGGAGCATTTCCTTTCGGGACATACTGACCTCTAGTCTGTGTCGTGCCTCCTCTGGGGTTTCTAACAATTTGCTGTAATAATACTTTGGTTTTCAAATCTCCCTTCCTCTTTTCAATCTTTTCCTTCTCATTATTAACACGGTTCTCATAATACTGAGCCATGTGCAAAACCTCAGATTGAGATTTTGCCTGCCAAGCGCTCTCAGAGGACATAATCTGTGACTGGATGTCAAGTAACAATCCACGTACAAATTTGTCGACGAACAACCTTTTCCCCGACTCTGTACCTAAATCCTGTCCACTGAAGTCAGAAAATACCTGCTCGAATCTATTAAAAAATTCGGTGGCGCCTTCAGTTTTTCCTTGGACACAGGCCGTAAGCTTGTCCCAAATAACTATTTTCTCTGGAATTATAGTTTTCAGTTTTGCAACAATTCTATCAGGCAAAGTAAGTATTACCTGTGGTGGTTTCTCACCAGCTGGTCTTTCCCCATCAATTCTAATCATATTAGCCCACGTATCCCCCAACCCCGGCACATCGTCTATTGTCCGAACCTGTTTCCATACATCTACGGGTAGGAGTACAGGGAATAACAAGTCAATGTCACTCAAGGTGAACACAGAGGACTGCAAGACAGACTCTATTTCTTTGTAAAACCCCGTCGGGTTTTTCCTGATATCGGGAACTGATTGTCTAATTGTGTTCACTTCCTGTCGTGAAAACGGGATGTGAACAAATTGCGCACATAATGTGCAGGGATATCCACATCTGGGGCACCAGTCCCAGCGTTGGCGGGGATCTCAACTTTTGGGACAAAGGTCGGAGGAACCTCTCTCATAGGCAACTGAGATATAGGTACCTCCGGCCGCTTACTAAGCAACAGGGCCAGGTCGAGCGCTAAGGCAGCTGTAGAAGTATCGGGCGAAAAAGCCCTTTTACAAATCCCCAATAATTCTATGGGGCAACTAACCCTCTTTCTTACACATTCTTCTTGCAGGTGCTGTACCATCACCTGAATTACCTTTCTTTTCATTTCTACTGTATACTGACTATACGTGTCATATACTTCATCTGGCGGAATCGATGAATCCGAGATCCATCGAACCGCATCTTTAGTACAAATTCGCACTTCCTCAGGTGCCGATCTACGGCACGGAAGGAACCGTGTCTGTACATATATTCTATCGTCTTCGTCGTCCTCATCTCGTGACTTTTCAAAGTCTTTCCTAAACTCAAACAATTTTTCAACATGCCCATATACTTTCTGCTCTGTGTCCCTCGAAAGTGCCAAAGCATTCAGATCTCTCACCCCTTGAGGAAGATCCGAATTTTGTAATCTACCCCACATCACACACAAATGAGTCCCCAAACCTTCGATAAAAACATTTTTCTCGGGAAAACTATTCAAATTAGAAAATGTGGAAAAAACATTAACTTGATCACCTTTCTCCATGCAATGCTTAGCCCATGCAAACAATTCCTGTTTCTTATCTGCAGAAACAGTACTACGAGTCACAATCTTTGATCCTGCACCTGGATCGACTTCAGTCAATACGGGGCCACTCGGGAGCGGAGGTATAGGTAAATTTAATAAAGGTGCAACTATCGATGTAGAAGGAAGGGGCGGTGCGATAGGTGGAGGAACAACAACCAGAGGACTAGGAACAATAGATTGTACAGGGGGAACAGGAATAACAACAGGAGCAACAGCAGGAATGGGCAGAGCGCCCAAAATAGGAGCATACGGAGGTGGCGCTGAGGCATCAGGCCTGCGTTCGTTTAATAACTTCTCGATAAATTCCTCAGAAACATGGAAATGTTTAGAGGGGTACATTTTCTGGATCCCGAGTGAAAAAGCTCTATCCATATTTTTAACTGATTCTGAACGCTTTTCTTTATCATATAATAATGCTTTTTCGGCGTTTGTTTTATGACGACGTGCATGTTTATCCCTACTTTTAAGCTGCTGTAATGCTTCTTTTTTCCAATTCTGTAACACATCAAAGGCTGCTGGTCTAGCCTTTTTCTTTAACAAGATCGATTCTAAGTACTCAATACAGGGGATCTCAAAACTACCATTGATTGGCCACTGAAATTCGGAGGCATGTCTGGTCTGTCTGTGCCAAATATCATCAAATACTATACTTCCAATACCATACTTACAGTACATAGTACATGCCGGCGACCCCTCCTGTGGTGCCGGGCGGCTAAATTCCAAGGATTGTCGATCGCTGCGGAACAGAGCCCTAAAGCAGCTAGACAATTTCCCAGGCATTTCACAAAATATTGGTGTTACCTGGTCAATAATTGTGTCTGCAGATACAATACGCCAAAATCAAATTGTCAAGGTTAAATTAAGAGCCGGGTCACGACTGCACCTGACCAAACCTAAGGAGGACCGTACGGTTTATCAAAGAACTTACCTAACGAATTTTACCTTGTGTTTGGTGGTTTCGGCAAATCTGCCCGCCTCAAAATTTGGACCCTCGTCAAGATGCCGTGTCAGACCACACGACTATCGTCCAAGGATCGGATCGTGCAGCGCTGCCGAGGTATCGCGTCTCGATCGGTCGGGCCCGCAGAATCACACCGTCCGATCCCGGTTCGATAGTCTGCGTCAACCTTCAATGATCCGGCATCAATCTTGAGGGTCCCTATTCGGGCACCAACTGTGAAAACAAAGAAATTGATATGAGGCCGGGAAGCCCAAAGGAAACACATCAACACAGGTTACAAAGAACATACAAAGTGCTTTATTTAAAAGCTGCAACAGTTACCAAAAAGTCAATTGACAAACGGATAGCTATTCGGCTCTCAGAGTAACAGAACGAACTTCAACGAGAGTTCACTGCGTTAGTGTGAGAGACCGTACATTGGGATACTCGTGTTTTTATACTCTTTATCCTGCTCTGGCCAACCCCCTCGCGGGTTAACCATTCTTAGGACCAGGACTAGGGTTCCTTGCCAGGTCAATCCCATAATGAATGCATTTTGATCAGTTCCGCTGATACAGTTGTTCATTTACACATAGGTCAGGGATAGGACAAGGTCTCAGTTCGCGACCCCAACAAGTGGCCTGCAGGCATATTATTTATTCATGTGTGCGGAGGTCACAACGGCCAGAATCCCACTCGAAATGTCATTCGGCCTCCATTTTGGTGTTCAGGGTGACTTCCACATTACAAGAGAACCTAAAATGGCGGCTAAATCCAAGATGGCGATTTACACAGTACATTAAGGTCAAGACCTTGCCGCAGAATCTATTTACACAATGTTTTAGACAACTTGGCGTAGGCCAACACACATTCAAACAATGCAATAGGAGGTATAATATTATTTCGATTCCAACAGAGTGAGTAACTGCACGCAGCGATGGTAGTGTGAGGTGTCTGTGCGCTGATTGGGTGCACATTTCGGGCTATGTGGTATTGAGTATTGAGTGGCAGCGTCCTCTTTGGGGGAAATAAATTCATGGGCACCTAGCAATTCTGAAACCATTTTTATCAATGAGACATTTCTAGTTCATCATTGATATTTTGTGTAGCTCACACACTTGAAGGGAACATAGGGGCATCGTGAAGAATCATAGCGTGATGGCGAATTATCTACTCATCCATGTTTCAATGTTAAACACCTGTGTCCTTTTGGTGTTATTGCACAAACTCGGGGAATATAAGCTTATTAATTGCCCTTTACCACATATGGCTAAAGGTTGAACATAAGTTAGGAATGTTAAAATGAGCTATCGATAAGAAAGTAATAAATCTGGCTAGTCCAGGGGCAAAGAGCTGGAACTGCGATAATACTTGAGCTGTTATGTGTATATATGCAGGTGGCCGAGTAAGAATAAAAGCGGCCAACCAGTTGATGTAGGAATCATTTTAAGTGCTATGTGAATTATTGATTTGTTGTGTCTGTTTTTATATAATTGTTAAATATTATTGTATAATTTTTATATGTGTAAAGTTTGAGTTTTCTTAGACTAAATCACATTAAATAAATAATAAATAATAATAATGTAACACACCAGTGAAGCAAAAACAGACACTCTGGAAAATATGCTAACTTATTAAGTTAATTAAGCAGAAGGGAAACAACACTTATGGTTATTTCCTATCACCTGACCAAACAATATCACTGAAGTTATATAAACCAGATATGTTATAGAAAAATATCTGTTTATAAAATAATATTACCATTAAACTATTGGTATGTTAAATGTGGTGTGTGTAGCCAGTCACGTAGCCAGTCACTTATATGCCAGTTGTAGCCTACACATGTCACAATGTCACTTACGTAATGTGACTCTGCAGCATCGAGCTGCACGCCTTAGCTTGTGTCCCAAGACTTTAAATTTACACGCAAACTCTGATGCAGTCCCCCTCTCCCATGAGCCGAGGGTTGCATGCACTATACCTTAAACTTATTTTGTTGGCTTGCCTACCTGCTTTTTCTGATGTAGCCCCTATTATCCGGATGGGCGGCATTCCCAGATAGTTTCACTACAACTGGAGTTGTCTCTAGTTTACCTATGACTTGCCCTTCATTCGCTTGGGAACTACAACCAGCAATGCTTGTAACTATTACTGCTACCAATTATGATCGAAACTTCCTATGCTCATAACTCTGTAACCCTGAGGCCTGAGGGTTTGGTGTGCTGCTATCTATAAATGGAATAATAAATGAATAACAATCAGTTATTTTCAGACTTTCATTTGATCTCTGAAAGTGTTTTTTTCCATGATACGTTGGCCATAATTTCACATGTGCATTAGATGACCTAAAAGAAATTGAAATCATGCGATTTGTGATGAGTATTCACAATTGAAATGTACGGTATAAAATTGCAAGTAGATTGGCTAATATCTCCAACATGTTCTCTATGTCGATTTCATGAAAACAAATGTGATACACGGTATGGTTATAAAATCAAAACACAAAATGCTGCATGAGAGTAGACTATGAAGATAGAAAAGGTGTGTTGAAACACTAGGTACCTCTTTGGATTCATTTTTCTTGAATTTCCTTGTTTTCATTAACTCTTTGTATCTAGTAGTATCGTTGTCGCTTTTCAGGATAGTTGCAGAGACATTACAGATTGTTGAACCATTTAAAGAGATGTCATTATTTATATTTTTTTCTACCCGTGGCGAGGTGGAGTGAGGAGGCAGACAACATGATGGCATTTTGGCTATAACTTTTATTATCAGCAAAGGGAAAAGGAACCTATCTTCCCCTATTTCTATAGGGTTATCCCTACCTAAACAAATAATAGCTAGGGTGCTTGTTATCAGGATGTATGTCAAAAACAAAACACTTTACGCTGTCCAAACTAACTACTATATTCCTGCCACTAGTAAACAAACAAAATGATCCATTACGCTCTTGATAAGGATGCCAGGAGAATGACTCCCTTCTCCTGGTGTAAGAATTCAGACTTAGGCTGCGTTAACAGCAGTCTTTTGCAATAGGGTATGATTTACCAACATGACCAGGGGAATGACTCCCTTCTCCTCGTCCGTCTGAAGGAACCTTGGAGGCTGTTCTGTTACAGTCTTTTGCACAAGTCTTTAGAAGTCTCTTGACTTCCTCCCAAGCGTTCTTCATTAACAATGATTACCCCTGCTTACTGCAAAGGGAGTCTTGATTCTATTGAAGACTAATAGGCGAGCGTATGCTTCAAATTCTTTATTAACTACTCCACAGCAGTTTCAACAAAACGAAGGAAAAACTATAAAAGAGGCCCTTCACTACTCCTTTTTCTCTTTTTCCTTCCCAAACTACAACTCCCGCTGTCTCAGTAGTCCATTTTATGGTCCACCCAGTCCATGCATCACTTCCTCCTATGGGCTCCTCCTCTTCTTTGAGTGCTGTGAACTGCACCCTCGATGAAAACTGTGCTTGACCAAATGTGTCAATTCCAACTTTGGCTTCTCAAGTGCCTTGAACTCATAGAGGCTCCCTGCGCCTTTCCACTCTTCTTAACCTCCACTACGGCTTCTCCTGGCAGCTCAATTATTCTTCTGGTCGTATCCTACAGAGTATACAAGACATGACATTAGGGTGGTGTTCGTGTACTGTTAACCACCTGAAAGAAACATTCATTTTAAGGTTATACAGTGCATGCAATAGAGAAGGAAATTAATGCTCACCTCCTAGTCTTTAATAGAATCAAGATTCCCTGCGCAGTAAGCAGGGGTAATCTTCATTCTATGTCAAGACTGGAGGCAAGCATTATGCTTGTTCAAAGCTTCCCATTAGAGTCGTTGCCAGCCCTTCAATTATTTTTAAATAAAATGTCTTAAAGGTAGTATCACTGGCCGAATCTGCTGCTTGCATAATCTCTTGTAGGGTCAACCCTGCTGCAAATGCTTTCGTTGCCATAGCTCTTCTCACTGAGTGAGCTCCATACTTTTTCAAATCGATGCCTGCTAGATGCATCACTTCTAGCACCCACCTGGCTATTGTAGCTGTTTCTACCACTTGAAAAGGTTTTCTGTGCGCTATGAGCAACTGCATGGTGCTGGCTGCTCTACACTCTGCCGTCCTACTCTTGTACACGCTGCCACACACCATTTGGTGTTATTAGGTAGATAGAGGTAATGAATAGTCGTGGAATTCGACTTCGTTCTCTTTACTATCGTAAATGTGACTCCTACTGGTCCAAATACTTTTCTGTGCACTTTTAATGCTCTGACGTCTGCCACTCGCTTACAAAACACTAGACACAGTAGCATGGCTAATTTACCTGACAATTGCTTCAATGAAAGATACCTATTCACTGGTCAAATTGGAAGTAGCCGCAGTACTACCATTATGTGCCATAACTGTAAGTATCTCGGCTCCGGAGGCATTTTAAATCATACTTCTTTAATGAGCTGAGCTACTGTGGGGTGCTCCTCTGATGGAGCTCCGTCAATGGGCAGGTGACTTGCTGAGATTTCTGATCTGTACATGCCTATGGTCCTGAAAGCCATACCGTCCTGTAAGAGGTGAGTTAGAAAATTGCTACTACAGGTGCTGAAATGGGATAAAAATGTCTCCCTCTGCACCAGGTCGACTACTTGTTCCAAGCCGGGTTGTAACTCCTCCTTGTGGATGGAGACCAGGACTCTGCGATGAGTACGGCAGCTTGCACCGAAATGCCTGGCAGTGCCCAGCTTCTCCTGATATCCTGTACGCTAGTAGCGGGAGAGTCGCTCTCACTCTCAGAGGATGAAACAACACAGCTGGGTCCACGAGCAACTGTTCCCAGTCCGGGAGTAATTGTGGGAAGTCCGTGGTGAGCTCCATCAAGGTCAGGAACCACACTTGTGATTTCCACATAGGAGCTATCAGCACCAACTTCGCTTCCTCCCTGCAACACTTGACCAATACTCTGCTCAGCATCATGAAGGGGGAAATGCATAATGTACTTTCCCTGCCCAATCTTGCAGAAAAGCGTCTGTTCCTAGCGCTGTCGGGTCTAGCCTCCAGCTGAAGTAGCTCCTCGTCTGGATGTTGAGCCACGACGCAAACAGGTCGGTGTGTACTGGCCCCCAGAGGTGATCCAGCTGCTGAAATATTTCCACGCTCAGCTTCCAGTTGCTGGAGTCTGATAGGTATTGGGAGTTCCAGTCCGCTACCACGTTGAGCGCCCCTGGCAGATACTCTGCTGTAACTGAGGTCCCTGACTGTAGGCAAAAGTGCCAGAAGTATTTTGCAAGTTCCGCTAGCAATTTGGATTTCGTTCCTCCCAGATGGTTCATGTATCTGACTGCTGACATGTTGTCCATCTTGAGAAGGACACAGGAACTGACTCTCCCTTTCATAAAAGTTCTGATCGTGAAGGAGCCTGCTAGCAGCTCCAACCAGTTTATGTGGAGATGCAGCTCCTCTGTATTACATTTGCCTCCTGTCTCCAGAGACCCGCACCTTGCACCCCAACCTACGCGGCTGGTGTCTGAATCTATTATCAAATCGAGCTGGTCTCTGAATATGGCACTTCCATTCCAGGCGTCCATATTCTTCAACCACCACTCTAGCTCTGTGACAGACTCTTGGTCTAGGGGAACCAGTTGGTGATATCTCAGAACCTGCTGAAGATGTTTGATCTTCAGTCTCTGGAGGGATCGATAATGCAGGGTACCTGGAAATATAGCCTGGATGGATGATGCTAATAGTCCTACAATCTTCGCTAGGACTCTGAGCGACACTGACTGCTTGCTCAGGCAGTCTCTGATCTCTTTTTTGATGTCTCTGATCTTTTGGCTCAGTAACTCTAGCATCACCTTCTTGGTGTCTAGGACGAACCCCATGAAATCGAACCTCTGTGCTGGTGTTGTGTATGACTTCTCTAGTTTTACTAGGAACCACAGCAATAAGAGGAGTTTGCTTACCCATGCAGTGTGGTATATCAGCATCTCTCGCTCTTCGGCAAGTAGCAGTAGGTCGTCCAGGTATATGATCATCCGAATCCCTTTCTCCCTGATCGCTGCTGCTACTGGTTTCATAAGCTCAATGAAAGCACAAGGCTCTGACGCTAGCCCGAGGGGCATTGTCTTGAATTGCCAGAGTTCGCTGCCCCAGCGGAAAGCTAAACATTTTCTGAATTATAACTGGACTGGCACTGTGAGATAGGCGTCTTTCAGGTCTATTCTTATTAGCCAATCTGCTTCTCTTAGAGTGTCTCTCAGTTGGTGTATTACCTCCATCTTGAAGTGTCGGTATACAATCCAACCATTCAGATCCTTTAAATTTATGACCGGGTGTACTTTCTCTTTTCTGCGCACCAGAAACGTATTGCTGACAAATCTAGGGATGGATCTGCATCTCTCTATTGCTCCTTTCTGCTGGAGCTGTCTCGGTTTGCAGTGCAAGCTTTCTTGCTCTGCTTGTGCCAAATGTATTGCGCATGGCCAGTTCCCTTGCACCAGCTCCTGCACAAATTCTAATTGCAGCCCTCTGACTGTTTGTAATACCCATGCATTGCTGGAAAGCATGGGCCAATTCTGCCAATAGCGCTGTGTTCTCCCTCCCACCGGTGGGTATTTGGGGATTCTCACCTGTGGTGAAGCCTTGGCCTCGCCCATGTCCTCTGCATCTTTAACCGTGCGGAAAGCACCCTCTGCTGGGGAAAAAGGAATCCTGCTGCTTGTTCTCCCAGTATTGGGCTCTGCTGTTGTTGTGAGGTCTTCTACTCCTGTGGAATCGACCAGCTGCTCGATCTCGATAGCGGCCGGTCCCGGCAAAAACTCTGCCTGGGAAGATCCAGCAATGTATAGGTGTCTACAAATCTTCCCATTTCTTTGCCAAAGTTCTCTCTAAGAGGAGACCTTGCGAGACTTTGCGCTGCTTCCCCCGGTTCGTATGAGGCTAAATCTCCCAGTTTCGTATCTATTTTAAGTAGGAGTCCTCTCCTCCTCTCTGAGGAGATGGCACAGTTTGCATTCCCCAGAAGGTTATTCCGTGTATCTCAGCTAAATCACTCGTACACGTTCCTTGATGGATAATCCTTTCTTTCTGAAACGTGTATCTCACATTCAATATTAATAAACATTATAACTCTCAAGCTTGAGGAAAAGGGTACTTATTTGTTGCAGAGCAGGAAAAGAAGAGGAGGAGCCCACAGGAGGAAGTGATGCATGGACTTGATAGACCCTAAAATGGACAACAGAGACATTGGGAGTTGTAGTTTGGGAAGGAAAAAGAGAAAAGGGAGTACTAAAGGGCCTCTTTTAGAGTTTTTCCTTCGTTTTGTAGAAACTGCTGTGGAGTAGTTAATAAAGAAGTTAAAGCATAATGCTCACCTCCAGTCTTGACATAGAATCACAAGGTTTGATCAATTCTCCTTCTAATATCCTTTCTACTGTTAGGGCTTCTTGGACCCTGTATTTGGTCTTGATTATTGGGGAGTTTGCTCCGAGACAGTTCTTTACTTAATAGATGTTTTTCAGGCTTCTTAGGTTCCCCACTGTGATGAGGTAATCCACTCCCGAGGCACTCTGTAATTTGGTGGCTTTGCAGATTACTATTGTCACAAAAAAGATTCCTCCCGTGACTTCTTTGAGTCTTGTTTCGCTGGGCGTCACTGTTATGACCAGAGAGATTACTCCCATAGAAGACTTGACCATTGGTTCTCTGGGTAGCACTACTGTGACAAAGGAGTTGACTCCTGGGGAATGCTTGACTCTCGGTTTTTTGGGTCTCACTAGTGTGACAAGGGAGATTACTCTCAAAGAAGACTTGACTCTTGGTTCTCTTATTATCACTACATTGACAAGGGAATCCACTCATGAGGAATGCTTGACTCTTCGTTCTTTGCATCTACTATTGTGATGAGGGAGATTACTCCAAAAGAAGACTTGACTCTTTTTTCTTTGGGGATCTTAATTGTGACAAGGGAGATAACTCTTGAAGAGGACTTAACTCTTGGTTTTCATGGTATCACTATTGTGACAAGGGAATGCTTGACTCTTATATCTACCCAGACCGCACCCGGCTTGCCAACAAATCCCATTACCTTCAGCTTGGCTGGTGAGTATGACCGGGTCTCCCTGTGTCTCAGGTCAGTGTTGCTTCTACATGCCTCCCCAGCATGTTCTACTGCTGCTTCTCTTAGGTCACTGCATCTCTGCAGAGCCATTTCCACAGCAGTCTCTGCATTGTTAATGGGCCACACGGTCCATTTCTTAGAGATTGTACCATCACCAGATTCCTCCAGGTGCAGTAGTGAGTCAGTCTCCCACTGCTTGCATAGCTCTTCTCTGCTTCTTGCTGGAGAACCGACTGTCTTTCTGGACTTCGAATGCTACGGGTTTGAACTTCCCAGACTGCAGAGTACCGACATCGGCTTCCCTTGTGGCTGTTCCCTCTTCCCCATAACATTAGTCCTTCCTCAGTGTTTACGTTATATAGCTGGGCCCACCCCAGTGTAACGTCAACATTTTTCTTTCGTATTATTGATGCAGTCCTCCTGCCTCCTTGGGGGTCACCTCATCACAGCTTCTTGGAAACACAGTCTGTGGTTACACGGAACAAGGGGAAGACAGACAACGATCCTACTAGGCCAGGTGTCATTCAGACCGCGCAAGTGCAGGGGTAGGGGGAAGGGAAAAGTGCAAGGGGAAGGGGAGGGGGGAAGTGCAGTACAAGTAAGTAGAATAAAGTAAATAAATAGGGCCAGCTGGTGGCAAGTGCAAGGTAAGTGCAGACAAGTGCTGGGAAAGGGGGGCTGTAGGGATACAGAGACAGTCCCTCAGTGCAGGGGTTGCCAGGGAGGCAGTGCAAGAGGAGAGTGGCTGGGCCCAGGACCGAGGTCAGTGAGAGTGGCCCAGTTGCAGATTCGGTGCAGATTCAGTCGAGAATTTAGCAGGGGCGAGGGAGAGAGAAAGCAGAAGCAAGAGGAAGGTTTTGAGGTGCGGAACCGGAGATGGTTCTCAAGTTTCAGAGAGGCAGGAAGGCTGTTCCAGAGGGAGGCCCCTGCCACGGCGAGAGATCTACCCCCAGCTCGTTGCTTCGAGAAGCGGCTGACCCTGAGGGAGTTGGAGATGGATGAGCGAAGGGCTCGGGAAGGAAGATATTTAGGAAGAGAGAGTTAAAGGTATTTAGGCCCCAGGCCCCAGAAGGCCTTGTGGACAATGCAGAGGGTTTTGAACTTAATGTAGAGATTTCAGTCCTGGAGAGATACGGTCCCTGGGCTTGAGGCCAAGGACAAGTCTCGCAGTTCTGTTCTGGATGAGTTGCAGGGGGCGGAGAGTGGAGGCAGGCAGATTAAGATAGAGGCTGTTACAGTAGTCCAGCTTCGAGAGAACCATGGCTCGGGAGACAGTGAGCTTCTGGGGGAAGGAGAGGAAGGGAAGAATACCTCTGAGGAGGTGCAGCTGGTAGTGTGACTTCTTAGAGACGTCAGATATATGAGGAGAGAAGGAGAATGTGGTGTCGAAGATGACCCCCGAGGTTTTTTGCCTTGCAGGTAGGAGCAGGAGGAGGGCCAAACGAGGCTGGCCAGAGAGCTACAGGGAAGGAGGGAGTGGGTGTGCCGATGAGTAGAATCTCAGTCTTACTAGCATTAAGGCAGAGGTCATTGGCGGCACACCATTCCTGGATGGCAGACAGACAGTCAGAGATGAGGGAAGGAGAGGAGGAGGCCGAGGGTAGCCTGAAAATGAGCTGGGTGTCGTCCACATAGCACTGAAAGTAGGGGCAGAGAGCGGCGATGCGGTGGGCAAGGAGTGCCAGATACTGGTTGAACAGCCAGGGAGAGAGATTAGATCCCTGGGGAACACCACAGGTGGAGAAAAAGATGTCAGAGAGGAAGGACCCAAGTTGGACCTGGGAGGGTCGATTGGAAAGGAAAGAGGTCAGCCACACCAGAGCCTGACCAGTGATACCCAGGTTATCACGGAGACGGTTGAGCAGGATGGCATGGTTGACAGTGTCAAAGGCAGAGGAGAGATCGAGCAGAATGAGAACACACGGAGTGTTGGAGTCGAGGTTCAAGAGCAGGTCCTCACGGATGTTCAGGAGAGCAGTTTCCGTGCTTCTGGCCGCTGGTTGCTGTTGGTACTCTTGTTCAGAAGGGAATTGCCATAGCATTTCAGTGCTGGACTGCCCATGTGTGTGGGACAAAGACTGATATGCAAAGTGTCTTCTGCATCCGATACTAATAGTTTATTCTGTAACTTGCAGAGGGAGGATCTAATACACATTTTTCCCTCTGTCCAACGTATGTGTCTATCCAAAGTAACACTTACTGAGAAAATTGAATTTTGTACAATATAGGCCTGCCATGTATCATGTATTACTGGCCAAAACACAATTGGTTGCATGGACACTTTTGACCTATCTCAGGAAAGGTCTGAGACTTAGAAATGAATTGTTGTAACACCGTTGGTTGCATGGACACTGTTGACCTATCTCAGGATAGATCTGAGACTTAGAAATGAATTGTTGTAACACCGGTGCTTACATGGACACTGTTGACCTATCTCAGGATGGGTCTGAGACTTAGAAATGAATTGCTGCAACACAGTTGGTTGCATGGACACTGTTGACCTATCTCAGGATAGGTCTAAGACTTAGAAATGAATTGTTGTAACACAGTTGTTTGCATGGACACTGTTGACCTATATCTGGATGGGTCTGAGTCTTAGAAATTAATTGTTGTTATGCTGTTGGTTGCATGAACACTGTTGACCTATCTCAGGATAGGTCTGAGACTTAGAAATGAATTGTTGTAACACCGGTGTTTGCATGGACACTGTTGACCTATCTCAGGATGGGTCTGAGACTTAGAAATGAATTGCTGTAACACAGCTGGTTGCATGGACACTGTTGACCTATATCTGGATGGGTCTGAGTCTTCGAAATTAATTGTTGTTATGCTGTTGGTTGCATGAACACTGTTGACCTATCTCAGGATAGGTCTGACACTTAGAAATACATTTTTGTAATTAAACCAATTTTATGCAACTAATGTTTATTTTTGCAAATGTTGTATCTCCTGTGATTTTTTAATTGCATACGTATTATGGCTTTATTGATTGATTGAGTGATTCATATTATCATTCGTCTGTCCATAATATGGATGCTTTTGTTACCTTTGGGAAGAATGGGAACACAGATAATTTTAAGATCACCAGAGAGGCCTACCAGATTTGTGCTATTACCCCTTCATCATTAAGGGGGTAATTCATAGAATTCAGCGCACAAGTGGCGCACGCGGCTGGCGCACAGTGTGCGCGTGCGAATCCCTGCGCCAGCCGCGTGCGCCAAAACCCATTTCCGCGCACAGGGTATTCATGGATTCCAGCCACCAAAACCAGCCGTGGCGCACAGTGGCACAGCGACCCTGCAGCAGCGCCAGTTACGCCCCCAAGAACGCCTCCCGCGCAGGGAAAAGCCATCAACATACTCAATCCAGCGCAAAGGGCTGCGCTAACCCTGTACCAGCACAGCAAGCGGGCTACGTGTATCACTGGGGTGCGCGGGAAGTACCTCACGCGATTGGCCCCGTGCGAGCAGGGTACGCGTATTTCAGGGGTGCGCGGGAAGTTCCACACGCGATTCCATCAGGGTACGTGTATTTCGGGCTGCGCGTGAAGTTCCTCACGCGATATCAGCAGGGTACGTGTATTTCAGGGTGCAGGGGAAGTTACACACGCGATTCCAGCACGGTACGTGTATTTCGGGGTGCGCGGGAAGTTCCACACGCGAATAGCCTGGGCGCGTGTATTTCAGGGGTGCGCGGGAAGTTCCACACGTGAATAGCCTGGGCGCGTGTATTTCAGGGGTGCGCGGGAAGTTCCACACGCGAATAGCCTGGGCGCGTGTATTTCAGGGGTGCGCGTGAAGTTCCACACGCGAATAGCCTGGGCGCGTGTATTTCAGGGGTGCGCGGGAAGTTCCACACGCGAATAGCCTGGGCGCGTGTATTTCAGGGGTGCGCGGGAAGTTCCACACGCGAATAGCCTGGGCGCGTGTATTTCAGGGGTGCGCGGGAAGTTCCACACGCGAATAGCCTTGGCGCGTGTATTTCAGGGGTGCGCGGGAAGTTCCACACGCGAATAGCCTGGGCGCGTGTATTTCAGGGGTGCGCGGGAAGTTTTACACGCGATTTCAGCAGGGTACGTATATTTCAGGGGTGCCGGGGAGTCCTACATGTGATTTGACAGTGTGGGTCCTCCCAGGTGTTCCCTGTACACCGTCCACGGCCCCTGCAGGCAGCCCACACCACAGGGGACTACCCTGCATCCCTGGTCATGTCCCGCAGGCAGCCCACCCAACATGGGCATGTCCCCCAGCAAAGGCACATGTCTCCTTGAACTAATGAACACCAACTCATGTCCCCCCCCACCACCCCCACCCCCCAGCACTGTGGGGCACCTGCCAGCAGGCCCCCACCCATGTCCAACTCATGTCCCCCACCACCCCCACCCCCCAGCACTGTGGGGCACCTGCCAGCTGGCCCCCACCCATGTCCAACTCATGTCCCCCACCACCCACACCCCCCAGCACTGTGGGGCACCTGCCAGCAGGCCCCCACCCATGTCCAACTCATGTCCCCCACCACCCCCACCCCCCAGCACTGTGGGGCACCTGCCAGCAGGCCCCCACCCATGTCCAACTCATGTCCCCCACCACCCCCACCCCCCAGCACTGTGGGGCACCTGCCAGCAGGCCCCCACCCATGTCCAACTCATGTCGCCCACCACCCCCACCCCCCAGCACTGTGGGGCACCTGCCAGCAGGCCCCCACCCATGTCCAACTCATGTCCCCCACCACCCCCACCCCCCAGCACTGTGGGGCACCTGCCAGCAGGCCCTCGCCCATGTCCCATCCATGCCCCCCTGCACCTGGGTCCCAACAATCCCCAATCATGTCCGTAATGACCATCCTCCCCTGCCAAAAGGCCCAACCAACTATCACATCCACCCACATATCAAAGGCAATTACATGTTACACACCCAATGTAAATAATGCAAATGAACACATGTCTGTCACACACAATGGCTGCAAGTGAATGTTAAAACACCCAACATGACATGCATGAAAGTAATGAGATGATACGACACATTGAAGGATGAAAATAAAAATGTATTGAAAATCAACTAGAATGGAAATGAAATTAGAAAAACCACAAAGCAAAACAACAAAAAGAAGATGAATGTCCATGAAAAAAATCCAAAAAATCAAAAAATCCATAGAAGAACTATTTACAAGATAATCCCGGGTCCATGAGCCCAACCAAATGAAACCTAACTATGTCAACTAACTAAAAACTGAACTATATACAAAAAAGTGGCGCATTGTCCAATCGCAACCAAATAAAAAAAAAATTATTTAAAGGAAACCTACCAATAACTATATAACTATATACAATGGCAGCGGGCAAGTCCTGCGGCTCACTCTGTGATGTTGCCGGCCAGGGCATCATCGAACTCCATGTCGATGTCCTGGAGGCCCCATGTGCGCCTCAGTGGCGGCCTCCTCCTCCTCTGTGGAAACCACCAACCTGGATGGCTCCTCGCCGTCTACCGCCGTAGCAGGCCCCTGTGGGGGCTCACCCACCCCTTCCGCTGCAGCCGTGGGGGCATCCCCGCCGCCTTGCTCCACAGCGCCGTCTCCGCCCTCTCCTTCACTAGCCGCTGCGTAGAGGGAGACATAGAACACAAGCATCAGGGTACTGTACAATGGTCCCCTAGACAGGAAGCAATAGCAGATGAGTGCCACTGTCAAAGTACACTTCCATCATGTCACACCACAACACATGTGTCAGTCTAGGCAAAACACACACAGTGACAGTCATGGTGCGTGCCATGGACATTTCAATGCATGTCCAATGGACTCTCGAATCGTACAATGTAATGGGACTCACATGCATCATGGGTCATGCCTATCACATGCACACACTTCACCTCAGTCACATCCATCTGGCCCCGTACACCCCAATCACAGTGCATACAAGGATGACTAGGCTGCATCAGTGAATCTGTACATTGTCACAGACATGTGTCATGCATCCATGGCACTCACAAGACACAGACACGCAGGTCAGGCACACAGACATGGATACCACATATGTATCTGGCATCAGCACCCATCCCTCGCCCCCACCCATGTCCAGGAACAGAGACTGCCATGCTCTCATGTGTGCAATCTGCACAGGGCTCCCCATGTCGCATTCAAACACATGCAACAACCGTGCGGTTCACACATTACAGGTCGCACATGCATTCCCATGATGTCCCTGCACACATACATGCGTACATGGCCTATGTCACACATGCAGGCAAGTATCAGACAACCAGCACACTGCAACATGCCCTGTCTCACACAGCAATGCTTGGCCACTTACCGCTCAACTCCAGACGGGTCTCCCTCTCAAGGACCTGGGCGTGGAGCGCTGGGTGTGCGCGTTCCAGGACCCTCAACTGGATGGAACTCATGCGGCCCCAGCCCCCCTCCACGAGGCGCCGGGCCTTCATGAGGGTCCTGGACCTCAAGTCCTCCCAGCGCTTCTTGACCTTCTGGATGGTGCGGGTTGCCACCCCCTCCGCGTTGATGGCAACCACACAGTCGGCCCAGATCCTATCCCGTCCTTCCCTGTTGGCGCGGGACGATCCGAAGAGGGCATCATACTGCCCCAGGACTTGCTCCACCAGGACACCAACTTCGGTGGCAGTGAAGCTGGTGCCCCTCTGCCCCTCTGGCCGGGGGTTGCCACTGGGGTCAGATGTGGATGTGCCCGACATGGCAACCCCAGGGGCAGGAGTGGGTGGGCAACTGGGTCCTGGGGCTGGGCTGTGGAGCGATGTTATTCGAGTCGGGAGTCTTCTGTACCAGCAGGGGTGGACACAGCAACTGGACCCCTGCTGATGGCTGATATGCAGGCACCAAATGGCAGGGCACGGTGGCAGCAGGCAGGCAGGCAGGCAGGCAGCAGCAGATGGCACGTGGGAGGCTGCTCGGGGCACTGGGGGGCAGTGATTCGGCCTTCTGGGCAGGAGCGTGGTCTTCCGTGTGTTTTCGCGTGGCCAGCTTGATACGGAGTGATTTGGCACGTGAAAAATCTGCACGTCAGCGTGTAATTCGAGGAAAGGCCCTTAGCGCGTAAGCGCGTCAGCACGCGTACGCGATTTCATTGGACCAAAGGCCCTTACAGCGTAAGCCCGTCTGTGACGTTTTGCGCACGGACGTTGCCCTGGCAGGGCTTGGAGATCCCGCGTGCCTTTATGTTCTGTACGTGCTTTTCGTGCGGTGCGTGTGTTTTCCATCCGTTGGGGTTCACACGCTATTACTTCACAGCGGGTGTTGGCTACGCCTTCTACTACACGCAAGGCAGACGGTGAGTGGTACCCCGCTCCCCCAGGCCCGCTCCCCCAGGCCCAATCGCGTGAGGAACTTCACGCGAACCCCTGAAATACACGTAACCCGCTCCCCCAAGCCCGATCGCGTGAGAAACTTCACGCGAACCCCTGAAATACACGTAGCCCGCTCCCCCAGGCCCGATCGCGTGAGGAACTTCACGCGAACCCCTGAAATACACGTAGCCCGCTCCCCCAGGCCCGATCACGTGAGAAACTTCACGCGAACCCCTGAAATACACGTAGCCCGCTCCCCCAGGCCCGATCGCGTGAGGAACTTCACGTGAACCCCTGAAATACACGTAGCCCGCTCCCCCAGGCCCGATCGCGTGAGAAAGTTCACGCGAACCCCTGAAATACACGTAGCCCGCTCCCCCAGGCCCGATCGCGTGAGAAACTTCACGCGAACCCCTGAAATACACGTAGCCTGCTCCCCCAGGCCCGATCGCGTGAGATACTTCATGCGAACCCCTGAATTCACATAGCCCGCTCCCCCAGGCCCGATCGCGTGAGGAACTTCACGCGAACCCCTGAAATACACGTAGCCCGCTCCCCCAGGCCCGATCGCGTGAGAAAGTTCACGCGAACCCCTGAAATACACGTACCCCGCTCAATCGCGTGTGTAACTTCCCGCGCAACCCCGAAATACACGTGCCCCGCTCGCACAGGCACTATTGCTGTATGTTGCCACTTTTGTAATGCGCAGGGACGCTACCGCCTGCCTTCGTGTGGCGGACGTGTTTGGGCTTGTGCGTGTCTTTCGCTGTGCGTGGCTTTGCCCTATTCGATTCCATGAATACGTGTGGTTCGGGTGCGTGTGGGCGTTCCGTCTGCTTCCCTGCAGTACATCCCCAGTTACGCCCTTGTTTTCGTGAGTTGTTCCCCATTCCGCGCGTTACGCCCCGTGTTCCGCCCACTTTCTAGTGTATGCGCAGAGGTTGTGCGCTTTCACTGTGCGCGTCGCGCACGTCTTTCGGGATGTTGCAGTGACGTGTGCGCTGTGCACGGGTTTGGCGCACATCCCGAGGAAGACACGCGCAGGGACTTCCATGAATCGCATTTTTTTTCCGCTTGCGCCTGCTTGCGCCCGCTTGCGTGTAGATTTTCGGCGCACGTTTGTTCCATGAATCGGCCCCTCAATCTTTACGTTAATGGTCTGGGAAAAACATCTAACCTACTCCGCGGACATTCTTTCCTTTTTCTTTCCTTTTTCAGCCATAAAACACCCTCTCTAGTGTACGTGGACGATGTGATTCTGTAGGGCAGAGCTCCCAAAGCTTTACAACTTTTAGTTAATTTCTATGTCGATTATATCAAGTCTAGGGCAATGAAAGCCAATATTTCAAAATCGTTTTTATGGTTTATGATATTAATTTATCTATTTTTCCGGGCAAAGAAATGTTAAAAAGGGTGAATGTGTTTATGATATTAATTTGTTTATTTTTCTGGGCAAAGAAATGTTAAAAAGGGTGAAGGTGTTTGATTTCTTAGCAATTAGATTGTATAAAAAAAGAATTAGCCGACATATGTGGCTATTACAGCTACATCATTGAATCCATCTAAAGCAACTATACACTTTTTAACCAATTATGGTGGTGGTTCAATTTTTCCACCTCTTAAGGTTTATCAGGCTAAGTCAGAGGGTATTGCCCACTATGGTGCTGGTTTGTGGGGGTTTTCCCCTTTGTCAAGTATTGCAGTGACTGACGCTCATTATTGGGTGTTTGATCAACGATTGCTGTCGACCTAATTTATTTGGAATCAGGTTCGAGCCGGCTGGCTAACCAATTGATAATAGACCCTACATTACTATGGGCCTCATTCCGAGTATGGCGGTAAGGGATAGCGGCCACCGGTAACGAGACCGGTGGCGGTAATCCCTTACCGCCATACTCCGAGTTCCCTCTGCGCTCTCACCCTTAACGCCTGCTTTGAGCAGGTGTTAAAGTCGAGGGCGCAAAGGGGCCTCCAAGCCAATAACGGTGACCGTAATGAACGGTCACCGTTATTTGCATCTTCCCCATTCCCATTGAGCCCTATGGGGGCTCATTTGGGAATGGGGAAGAGCCTTGGTGAATGGGGAATTACCGCCCGCCAACCTTGGAATGGGGCGGTAATTCCGCCATCCACCAAGGTGCTGCCGGTCCGGGTACGGCGTCAACCAAGGCGTTAATAGCGCCATTGGTTAGCGCCGTACTCGGAATGAGGCCCTATGGCTTTCAGTTTGTAATAATGACAGAGCTATTCTTAATAAAATTATATTATGTGACTTGTTCAACTTAGAGAATAGATTCAGTTATAGTTGGCTTAACTAAATAATTGAAATGTTACATGCCTTAGGCTTTTCCTATTTGATTAAGAACCATCCTTCTGTGTTGCTTATTCACAAAAAAATCATTGATTTATTTTAGAAGAATCAATTAATTTATGCAGCACAGAATGTGGTCCGCAAAGGCATATTTGCCAGTTATGCCTTTGAATTTTACTAACATATTTTATTTCTTCTCTGTTCATAATGTTGAGGGTAGGAAGGTAATTACAAAGTTTTGCTTCAGCCAGCTGCTTTAGCTGCAAGCAGAATGACTTGGAAACTCCAGGAGGATCCCCGATGCCACTGTGATGACATTTCTATAGAAACAAACAAGGACACCTTGTTTTTCTGTCCATGCCGGAAATGTCTCGTTCCCCTATTCAAGTTACTGGGTTTTGGGCAGCGCAGGGTGGCTTATTACTATTTGCTGCTAGCACATGGCTCAGGCGCTTGCTGGTGTTTCGAGCATTATATTACACCAGACCCACTAGATCCCATCTGACCAACCAGATTCATGTACCCACCTTCAAAAGAATTAAAGCCGGCGGGTCCAGCTTCCAACATTTAGCACCTAAAAGCTGGAACGCTCTACCTACTGCCTTAAGAAATGAAAAAATCCTACATCACATTCTGCAAACAGCTGAAAACTCTCCTGTTCAACTAACATGTCTCCTCTCATGTACATACTTCACTGTATGCAGTGTATTGAATGTACCTACTTCCGTAATGTACACCGGCGCCAAGCAATGTATTGAACGTACCTACCTGATGTAATGTTGTTCATGTACCAAGTGCGCACACTGTAACAAGCGCCATGATGCTCACGGGCAGATGTGCGCTATATAAATTCAAATAAATATAAATTCAAAAAAATAAATAAATATTCTTGCTCTAATGGGGATCAGAGATTCCTGATGGTTATCTTTTGTTTAATCAATGTGCATTAGGAACTGATTGATATTCAGACAGTAGAACGTATGTGACATATATTTGTTTTTAATATCTGTATATATGTCACTTGAGATTCAACGTGGTTTTTGTTGTACTCGACTCTTTTTATTCTGTATATAAAATACTCGTTTTTTTAAATCCTATTATTGCATCGTTGTTTATAATGTATTATTTTTAGGAACTGATGTTCAGATAAATGTTGTAGTTAAGTCATATTTTGGAACAAAATGACTTGACGGTGCAGCTGGACTTATAAGTAAATTTTAAGTGCCAAATCAAATTATAAAATGATCACAAATGACCAAGGAAATGACCAAGGAACAAATTCAAAACCGCCCAAACTAATGATAAAAAAAATGTGTTTAAAAGCTTGGCTTCATCTGCTCATTTATCTCGTTGAGCCTCATTTCAAGTCTGGCGGCCTGGAAATGAGGGTGCCGGTAGCAACGTACCAGCACCCTTTACGGACCACCAGACTACAAGAATGCCTGCAGGGGCCGATGATCCCGACAGGTTTGAGCTGCCAGGTGCAATGTACCCTGCAGGCATCCTTTTCACAGAAGTACTGACCCCTTTAGCAACGGTGCCGGTGCTCCTGTGCCCCCATTCCTGTGGAATCCTAAGGGGCTTACACTTTCTGCCACCTGACATCCCAGGCCGCCGGGACTTGTTATGTCCCGCTAGCTCCTGGATATCAGGTGGCGGAACGGTGTTAAGAGGCCAGCAGAAACCCGTCGGTAGCACCTGTGGGTTACCTCCGACCTCGTAATGAGGTTCCTTGTCTTATGCCTAAAAATTGTTATTATTCATAACACATTAGATTTTGAAATGGTTCAGGCATGGGCGATTCTAGGAAATAACAAGGAATTTATCACCATTCACTTACGTTATTTAAAAAATATATATTGTTCATTCTGAGAAGAATATATTCAGCCTGACTTACAAAACCCTTTTTAGAATGGCAAATTCCGTTGAAAAACACTTTGAAAATCAGGTCCATTGAGTTTTAATAAGCTAAATCCCCCTTTCTTACAAGAGTTACCGGATAATGGTGATATGCCCCTCGGTGGCAGGCCCATCCTGCATGTAGTGGCCCACCGCCCAAGTTAAGGGGCTAAGCACAACGAGGGTGGCGGGCCATGACCTACAGGGTGGTCCCACCACAGAGGAGCATATAGCCATTAGCACCCACGTAGTGCTCTACACGGTTGCTAATGGTTTCTTTTTTTAATTGGAAAGTCTTTTCTATCCGTGAACAGGATGCTTTGTGGAGAGAAAATACTATAGCAACATGGCTGCCATGGAATTAGAAGGCGGGCCTCCGTATTGGAGCCCCTCTTCCATTTCAATGACAGCCCCACTGGGACACAGGCTGCAGCGGGGGCCGCCGCATTCAGGTAAGTGGGATGGGGGAGTAAGGGGGTGAAAAAAAGCAGGGCCATTGGGGGGGAGATGATGGGCGGGGGAACCGGGAAACAGGCAGCTTGGAATGCAGGCTTACACTAGCATTGTCAGCCCACCTTCCGAGCTCCCTGATTGGCTGCCACCACCATCCAGGGTGCTAATGTATCTTTCATTGCATATTTTTTATTTGTGCAAACCTAAAATGGAGACTGTCTCTGCAACTGAGCGTCAATATGTACAGAGCAACTTATCAGAGCTCTGCTCTTTGTTCAAATAAATATACATGCTGACAGAGATTTAGACTGGTTCAGATTATTGAAGGCTCACACGGTAAATAAAAATATAATGATGACACAATAATTATCTTGGGGTATCAACTGATTCTGCTCTCAATATCGAGGGTATAGCGGAGCGGTCTAAAAAATGCACTGCCAACTGGAACACAAGTGTAGATCTCTTTCTTTATTTCTCGCACATTCAAGGTTTTCCTTTCTCCGGTGAAGTTCTTACACTATACAAAGTCCCCTCATTATAGGTTTGGTGGTATTAGCAGTGCTGTGCTAATACCGCTAAAGTGTTTTTTTTTTATTGCACGCAGTAAATGTAATTCACTGAACAATTTAAGCTTTTTGGTATTCCCCATTATGAAGACCATGCAACTCAATTGGGAATAGGCTCAATGCAGTAACTCTGCCTTGCTTGTTGCTGCCATTTTGCCCAGAGGTATTACGCCCATACCAAAGCAGTCATTTATTTTTATTTTATGAGTAACCAAACCCATAATCTTGAGGAGTGGTATGCCAAGATATTCCCTGCTTACCACTTCTACTTAGTGTATGAGGCCCAAAGTCTTTATCAGGATGATAGAGACTCTTAAAGGATTGTCTTCAGACTCTCTTTTACCCAAGAGACTCGGTTTAGCTCATATACTTTCCACGTTCACTGTATCTCTTAATAGTTTCACAACAACTTCTATGCTCTTCTCATGCTTCTGAGAACCTTCCATGTTTAAGGCAGCTGAGAAGCAGAGGTCCCATCAATGGACCAAACAGATGGAAGGCAGCCATTGCCTCGCCCCAAACCCAATACTGACTACAAGCTACCCTTTCTATCTCTGTCACATGTGTCGGTTATATCCTCTTCTTCAAAAGAAGTCTCTGTCTCAAATCCCTCCCCTTCCTCCTCACCTTTGTCTTTTCTCCTGGGTTTCCTTCCTTCTTTGTTTCCAGGTCTCTCCTTTTTTTTATGACGATAGGGACGGCCACGAGAGGACGCCACAGCGCCACCGTATAGGTGGTGCGGTGGACAATCGCCCATGACCGTCAGAAAAAAGGGGAAAAGCCAAAGGCTCAAAAACCCCTATGAGAGACCTTAGGTAGATTCAGATCCGTCCGGCAATTTTGGAAACTCAGGACGATGCCAGATGAGGTGATACAGAGATCCAGTGAAGGGCAGGGTATGGTAAACTGAAGCATAGCAAGGGAAAGTTCATTCGTGAGTCAGAGATAGTCCAGCGAACAAGTCAGGTCCTGTACACAGGTAATCGAGGCGTTCACAATTCAGGAGGCAGAAGCAATCCAGTAAGCAAGCAGGGTCGATGCACAGGAAATCCAAAACGGGAGCAGAAAAGGCATAAAGGAGGAAGAAAAGGGGGAAAGGAAAAGCAGAAAGGAAACTACAGTAAGAAGCAGCAAAACGTAAGGGAAAGAGTAAGAGAGGGAGAAGTGACCGTAGCCCGAGGGCGAGTAAAGGAAGGAACGGGAGGAGACCCGAGGGGAAAAAGAAGGGATACGGAGCAGAGGCGAAGGCAAGGAAGGTCAGAACCAGGAGGGGAACACAAGCCGGAAGAAAAGCAATGGGAAATGCAGAGAACCGCACGGAAGGGCAAATACACAGAGCGGGCAACCAAGGGGAACCCAAAGAAATGTTGCAACGCGTACGCGACCCGGAATCAAAGGTATAAATGCTCCTGGTCGAGTACGTGAATGGAGGAACACTAGACCTGCACGTTACGTTTAGAAAGGCGTGACGGAACATTCAATGGCGAACAGCGGCGCCAGAGATTCCATACTCGCCACCCTCCCCAAGGTATGACAGTATGCCCCCTCCTGAGATTCACCCCCCCAGGTTTGCCCGTATGGAAGCGGTGAAACTTACGTAACAAAAGAGGGGCATTTATATTGGATCTTGGCTCCCAGGAATTTTATGACCAGGGGTATCTTTTCCATCGTACCAAATTCTCCAACCTACCCCTGCGATATCTCGAGTCGCAAATCTGAGCGACTTCATATTCTTCCTGTGTTAAGTCTACCGGCAAAGGGCTGGGCTTAGAGCTGAGCGTCCATTTGTCCTCTAGAAAGGGTTTTAATTGAGAAGCGTGAAACACAGGATGGACCCTCCGAAGGCCAGCAGGGAGGCGAAGTCGGAAGGCAACAGGATTTATTTTGTGTGAGATCTTGTAGGGTCCTATGAACCTTGGGGACAACTTTGAGGGATGTACCCACCTGGGTAAATATCGTGTGGACAGCATAACTCGGGAACCCACTTCCCACCATGGGACCGGTCTCCGGTGTTTGTCAGCCTGGATCTTGTAGCGTTCTTGTGCCTCCTGAAGGCTCATCTTAGCTTTCTCGTGAACTTCTCGAATGTGTGAGAGTGAAGAATCTACTGAGGGCATGTGAGAGGAGGATATCGAGAGGGGTTGAATGGAATGCGGGTGATAACCATAAGTGCAAAAGAAGGGGCTGATACCAAGAGCAGAGTGAATGGAGTTGGTATAGGAGAATTCGCCCAAGGGCACTAGGGGAACCCAATTATCCTGTTGTAAGTTGATGAAACATCTCAAGTATTGTTCGAGGGTACCGTTGAGTCGTTCAGACTGCCCATTAGATTGTGGGTGGAACCCCGATGATAAGGCCCTCTCAATACCTAATTTCTCACAAAACACCTTCCAAAAGCGTGACCTCTAAGAACACTTCAGCCATTTCGGTGGCAGAGGGAATCCCAGGAAGGGGGGAATAATGAGCCAGTTTAGAGAAAGAATCCACCACCACCATGATACAAGAACAACCCTGAGACAGAGGTAATTCGACAATGAAATCTGTCGAAATGGTGTTCCAAGGTCCTGCGGGAACAGTGTCAGACTCCAACAATCCTATCGGCCCTCGGGTCTGGTACCTTGTTGCGGAGGCAAACAAGACAGAACTGTCCATATCGTTTGATGTCTTCCTTCATGTTAGGCCAATAAAAGTGCCTTTGGAGATAGTCCTGTGTGCTTTTGATGCCTCTGTGTCCTGCTATTCCGGAATCATGACCCCATAACAGCGCTGTTTTCCTGTGGTCGGACGTGGGTAAATACAGTCTATCCTTCACCAGATAAAATCCATCTTTGATGTCATACATGATATCCTTGGGGTGACGTTCTACCTCGAAATTACCACCAGAAAACTCCCTGACTTGTTTCAGGAACGTGGATAGTTCTCCAATGTGTTTGCTTTTGGGAAACAGTAGTTCTTTGGTACATTTTGTCTCAGCAGAATAATCACTGCGACGGGAAAGAGCATCCGCCACCAAGTTTTGTTCTACTGGTTTGTATGTAATATTAAAGTCGAATTGAGCAAAAAAATGAGCCCACCTAGCTTGTCGCGTATTGTAACACTCGAATTGTCTTAACACTTGCAGATTCTTGTGATCTGTCCTGATGGTAAAGGGATATACACCACCTTGTAGAAGATGTTGCCATTCTAAACACGCCCACTTCATAGCAAGTAGCTCACGTTCGATGACTGAGTAATTATTTTGGCTAATATTGAGTGTCTTGGAAAAGTAAGAGACAGGATGTTCGATGCTTTGATGAACTTGGAGCAGAACAGCCCCAACCGCTGCTGCAGATGCATCGGTCTCCAAGATGAAGGGAAGTCTTTGGTCTGGTTGTCGTAGAATAGGAGCGGAGCAGAAGGCTTCTTTGAGAAGATGAAAACTCTCCTCGGCTGCTGCAGACCAACCGAATGGCAGTGAAGTCTTCTTGAGCAATGAAGTGATGGGCAAAACCTTTTGGGAGAAATTTGGAATGAATTTCCGATAGAAATTTGCGAGACCTAAAGACTTCTGCACCTCTTTGACACTTTTAGGTGAAGGCCAGTTTAGAATAGAAGCGACCTTCCGGGGGTCCATTGAAATCTCTTTACTGGAAAGGATGAATCCCAGATAGGAGATGGAAGGAGCCGAGAAAACCCACTTGCTTAATTTGACAGAAAGATGGTTGTCTTTAGTCGTTGGAAGACTTCCCTGACATGTTCATTGTGTTCTTCTGGCGACTGAGAAAACACCAATATGTCATCCAGGTAGACGATAGTTGTATGGCACAGCAGATCTGAGAAGAGACGGTCCATAAAGCGTTGAAATATGGAAGGGGCGTTGACTAACCCAAAGGGCATTACCTGGTATTCATATAGCCCAAATGGAGTCCTGAATGCCGTCTTCCACTCATCACCCGTTTGAACCCGAAGCAAGTGATAGGCATTCTTTGGGTCCAATTTGGTAAATATAGTGGATCCTTGCACAGCTTGAATGATCTCCGTTATAAGAGGCATGGGGTAACGATCTTTGATGGTGACCTTGTTTAAGCCCCGGTAATCGATGCAGGGACGTAATTCTTGCGACTCCTTCTTGGGAATGAAGAATAAAGAGGTCCCCGCTGGAGATTTTGAAGGTCTGATAAGCTCGTTAGCAAGGTTATTGTCCAAGTATTCTCTGAGATACCACTTTTCCTCTAGAGACAGGGGAAACATGCGACAAAAAGGAACAAGTGCTCCTGGCGTGAGATCTATGCAACAGTCTTCAGGTCAATGAGGGGGTAACTCCAAAGGTATCTTTTCTGTGACTACCTCCATATACTCCTGAAGGTAAGTCGGCAGACAGTGTACTGCTCTGAGCTCACAGCTGCTAGCTGTCTTCACAATTTCGAACTTGGGTTCAAGTAAGCATTCCGCCTTACAGGTAGCAGAGTGAAAGCTAAGAAGGTTTTTGGTCCAGTCTATAACAGGGTTATGCTTCCGTAACCAGCCTATACCAAGGATGATAGGGAAGTGTGCTGTGCGGATAAGGTCAAAGGTGATCTTTTCTGTATGTTGTTGTATAGACATGGCCAGTTCTTCCGTGGTGTGCGTTATTAAGCCGGAGCTTAAAGGCTCGCCGTCTACACCTTCCACTTTCTGATCTTCTTTCTTAGCAATGCGAGAAACGCACTTCTGTGAGGCCCAATGAGTATCCATGAAATTGCCGGCTGTGCCACAATCCAACAGGGCATGAGATTGAATCTCTGTGTTGTCCAAAAGTAGAGTCAGCGAGATAATCATGAGACGAGAATCTTCTGATATCTTAGGGGAAGATACGGAAAGAGTAACATAAGGACTTGCAGGGGCCCCTCGGACGTGAGTCCTCTCACTCACCGAGGGTGATCGTTTCCCGATCGTCTGGGAGGGACATCAGGACAGTCTCTCAGTAGATGAGAAGATGATCCACAATATATACACAGACTCCCTTCTCTGCGCCTCTTCCGTTCCTCGGGAGTAAGCGGGACCCACATGGTCCCTATTTGCATTGGTTCTTCACGATTAATTTGTGAGGAGGACGTCGAAACAGGAGGAAGGGGATCCAGGGGAGGAGACATGTGAGATTTAGAATTCCTCTTCTCCGCCTGACGCTCTGCAGCACGGAAATCGATGCACAGGGCAGCCGTAATGAGATCATCAAAAGTGGTAGGACGGGCAATTCGGCTAACTCATCGTTGAGGACTTCTCTTAGACCACGTCGAAATATGGCATACTGCACTTGCTCTTGCCATCCTGCTTCTGATGCAACTTGTTTAAAGTTTGTAATGTAGGTGAGTAGGTCAGAACTGCCTTGGCAGATATCCAGCAGGTCTTCCGATGCTAAGAAGGTACTCTCGGTACGTAAAAAGGTCTGTTGTAACAAAGTCTTAAAGGCACTATAATCTTGCAGGACTGGGTCAGCATGATTCACAAGAGGGGTAGCCCAAGCAAGGGCATTACCAGTCATATGGGTAATCATAAACCCAATTTTGGCGTGGTCTGAGGAAAAGGTCTGCGCCCAGAATGAGAAGTGGAGATTACATGCGTCCAGAAATTCTTTGACCCTTTTGGGGGCTCCATCGAATTTGCTGGACACCAAAGGGAGTGGAGGTAAATCTGTCGAAGAATGCTCTCTCTCTGTCAAACGTTGTTGTAGGGCAGTGTTGGCGACTTTTAGATTCTGAACCTCTGAGTTCAGATTCTGTACAGCGGCTACCAGTTCCTGAATCTGTTGAGGGGTAGCCATGGCGATATCTAGGCGTTGCAAACTGTCACACGGGTCGGTTATATCCTCTTCTTCAAAAGAAGTCTCTGTCTCAAATCCCTCCCCTTCCTCCTCACCTTTGTCTTTTCTCCTGGGTTTCCTTCCTTCTTTGTTTCCAGGTCTCTCCTTTTTTTTATGAAGATAGGGATGGCCACGAGAGGATGCCACAGCGCCACCGTATAGGTGGGGCGGTGGACAATCCCCCGTGACCGTCGGGAAAAAAGGGGAAAACCCAAAGGCTCAAAAAACCCCTATGAGAGACCTTAGGTAGATTCAGATCCGTCCGGTAAGTTTGGAAACTCGGGACGATGCCAGATGAGGTGATACAGAGATCCAGCGAAGGGCAGGGTATGGTAAACTGAAGCGTAGCAAGGGAAAGTTCATTCGTGAGGCAGAGATAGTCCAGCGAACAAGTCAGGTCCGGTGCACAGGTAATCGAGGCGTTCACAATTCAGGAGGCAGAAGCAATCCAGTAAGCAAGCAGGGTCGATGCACAGGAAATCCAAAACGGGAGCAGAAAAGGGATAAAGGAGGAAGAAAAGGGGGAAAGGAAAAGCGGAAAGGAAACTGCAGTAAGAAGCAGCAAAACGTAAGGGAAAGAGTGAGAGAGGGAGAATTGACCGTAGCCCGAAGGCGAGTAAAGGAAGGAACGGGAGGAGACCCGAGGGGAAAAAGAAGGGATACGGAGCAGAGGCGAAGGCAAGGAAGGTCAGAACCAGGATGGGAACACAAGCCGGAAGAAAAGCAATGGGAAATGCGGAGAACCGCATGGAAGGGCAAATACACAGAGCGGGCAACCAAGGCGAAACCAAGGAAACGTTGCAACGCATACGCAACCTGGAAGCAAAGGTATAAATGCTCCCGGTCGAGTAAACGAACGGAGGAACACTAGACCTACACGTTACGTTTGGAAAGGCGTGACGGAACATTCAATGGCGAACAGTGGCGTCAGCGATTCCATACTTGCCATCCTCCCCAAGGTATGACAATCTCCTGCCCTAACCTGCATCACTGCCTGATTCCTTATGATTCGATGTAAGCATATTACACAGTGCGCCACATAAATGGTAGTATTTCCTAGGCAGGTCACATGGGGTGCTGCAGGCAGTGCAGGGTAGTTGGCTATGGCAGCTGTGTCTGACACTGCACTGCTGAGCATGTGAGTATTGACATACTGCTTGTCTATATTTTATAGTGGGGTCACTTTTCCCCTAGCTCCTCTGCATGTCCAAGATTTCTGAAGCCTGTGATCTTGTGACACTTAAGATTTGCAGTAATTGTCTGCTGGAAATTGGAGATGGTCTACACGAAACACGGTTGAGTGCGCTGACAAGGCACACTCCCTCTATCATACATGCCAACATCCCCCAATCCATTTGGGGAAATGGTAGTCCAGACCTGGTTTTAATGTGTATTCTGGGATTTGTGGTCCTGGGTTTCTTCAATATAAAGAGCCGGATTGCAAAGTTAAAATCAGAAATGGAATAGCATCCCCGAAATGGAATAGGGTATGTTGGCATGTATTCTCTAGACTTTTTTAAAGATCATCTTATTTTTCCTTGAACTGCGGATTAACGTGTCGAACACTTCATATGAACAGAAACCAATTCAATTGAATCATAGATTTTGGGCGCATGAGTGGGCAGGTACCAAAGATGAGAACTGGGCTCTCAGCCACATTGGCTGAAAACAAGTCAACCCACAGATTGAGTCATCCCCGTGGTAACTATTATCCACAAGGTATATGGCACTTGATACATGTTAACTTGTAACTAAAAACAACCAAAATATGACAAAAGGGAGCTATTATCAGGGAATTATCAGGATCAATCCCCCCGTTTCAAGCAAATATCTGTGGTGTTTTAGAATTCCTTGCCCATTGAGATCCACAGTATCAACAAACTGCTTTACTTTCAACAACAACGGAAACTGTTTCTCTTTCAGTAAATCACCCTTCTGCCTCCTTTCCTTCTGGCCTCTCACTTTAGATCCCCAGAAGGTTGGTACTTGTGCAGTCATTAGCACTATACAAATGTCATCAACTCAATAAATTTAAGTGGGCAGTGGGCACCACCCCATGCATGGCTCGAACATTTCCCTCGACTGTGTCCTTCACTGGTCCCAGACTTGGGGCATCATTATGAGGTTGGCAGTAAATTGGTGGTAAATCTGCCAATTTACCACCAAGCCCATTTACCATTACCACCACTTGGTACTGGGACATTGCCACAGGATTACAAGTGGGGGTATGGTGGTGTAAATGTCAAGTCTTTTGAGTCCACAAGACTCCACTGGGCTTTTTGGTCGATGTACTGCAAGTGGTAATATGGTGCAGTAAATCCACCGACGTTTGGAGGTACAGTGTAGGATTCACATCCAGCAGCATGCTGAAGGTGAAACGTTTCCTTTACCTCCAAACTCAGATTTTTTTTCCAGTGCTGTAAAAGTGGTGGTAATTCCGTTGCTGACAAAAAATAGGGGGAACAGAATAACCACCGCTTTTTTCCACACCACCAAACTTGTAATTATAATCTTGTTTTTCCCCCACCAGATTTCACAGTGCTAAATGAGAAAGAATGCAAAGGTGGGTCCCGGGTTACGTGTACACGTTTCCCCAGGGGTGAATTGGGTGCTGCACCCCAGGCAGCAAGCAGGCCCAGGGATAGAGGTCCCCCTGATATAAATGGTGGCAGGGAAGTTTTAGGAGCAAGTGATAGTTGGGCTTGATGTCTTGTTGGTCGCGTGCATCCAAGTTTCCTAACGGTTCTTGTGTGGGCCATGGTTGTGTGGGTGCTTGGCGGTTGGGGTGGGTGAGCAGAGAAAAAGTTGGAGAAAACAATTCATAATTGTTTGGAGCCCGGCCGGTGCGAGGCACAGGAGCCAGGAAGGGTGGTGCCATCGGTGTTGTGGCAGTGGGGATTGCGTGTTGGGTGTGTGTGATGGGGGTATGAGGAGTACACAGGTGCGGTAGCGGGTGAAGCTTTGCTGTTGGGGGCTGTGGCCAGCATTTTCAGGCACACTGAAGCAGACGGTGGGCAGGCCGCTGGGCTGACTCCTGTCGGGTCAGCGCATATTGCTCAGCAGGAAAGGTTGCAGGGGAGAAGTGGTTGGCTGTCTATCTGGGGGCAGTCGGCTTCCCTCCAGGTTTCCTGGTTGGTTTTCTGGGGGGTTTTGTCTATGCCGCTTGGCAAGGGGTCCGGCGGCTTAGGGTCTCCTCCCGGGAGACTGCAGTGTGGCAGGGAGGAAAGCAGGGGGCAGAGTTGTGCAACGGCTCCTGGGAGAGAAGGAGTTTGTCCTCAATCAGGGCCACAGGGAATGTGGTTTCTCCTGTCTCTAGCTGGGGGTAGGTGATCCTCTGTGGGGCGGAGGTGGGAGGGAGCCAGGCTTAGTTTTGGGGAAAAGGGGCTGGTGGTTATGATGGACATGCTCGTCGGCCCCCAAGAGCGCATAGAATTAAAGGAGCAAGAAAATACAAAAGAAAAAAAGAAAAAATGTAAAGTACTTTTTAGAGAGTGTAGTACACATTTGTTATAGGTTGTGTAGGCTAGGGATAGAGGACTTTGTCGATGGGGTCATGTTTATTTTTCCCCTGGGCTAGGTCATGCAACGCACAGCGTGTTAAATCAGTTTGAGTACTGAGAGGGTGCCATGTCAAGAGGTAGAGTGGATGTGCAGGCCCTGCGGGAGGCACTGAGCTTGATCAGCAGAGCCAACAAGACACAGTTGGAGGAGGCAGTGCTCGAGGTTGCTGGGAAGGGGTCGGTAGGGAGGGTAGACCTCAATACAAGTTAGACTGTGTTAGGGATAATTCTCAAAAATGTGCTAATTCCCGTCTACCTTAGAGACCCCCAGCTCTTTTGCTGGTCTTCAGGACTTTTAATTTCTAACCTGGAGAGAGTGAGCCTTTTTTTCACTCTCATGTATTTTTATTGTGATTTGGACTGTTTCTTTTGACTTTGTAGTCTGACAAACTCCATAGGCATCACCTTTACATTGTGACACACAGCACCTTCAGTGCAGTGGCACAGGGAAGTCTCTTATATTTCTCAAAGGTTTAAATGCCTTCTCTTGGTGAAACTACTGTTTCCAAGAGCACTGAAGTGAAATTGACTTTACTTACATTGTGTAACTTTCTAGACCCAGCACACACTATTTTACAATAGGGTGCTTGAGGGGTTACTTAGAATCCCCTTTGTCTAGTTTCTCATGTAACATTTTTTATGTTACCCTTTCTACAATTAATGGCTGGTGGCAGTGGTTTACTATTTACTACCACTGTGTGGTTTTACCACGGGCTGATTTCGCAGCTGCATTAAAGCACCCATGGGTGTCCATTTTGTCAAAATGGCCTCAGTGTTCTTTTTGTCACCATTTCTTGTTGGAAAGGTCCTTCTTGGGATTTACCAGGTTTGGTCTCTTTGTTCGCTTTGGCGGGATTCAGTAGTGCAGCCCGTCTCTGGCTCCAGTATGTCTGGCAGGGGTAGTAAGTGAGGGAGGTGCCCGAAACTCCCTGTGCTTAATCCTCTTGGTTACAGGAATGCACCCAAAGGTGATTGGCCCGCTGGCTGTCCGGCAAGGACAGCCACACTGCTGTGTGATTGACACCAGGCTGGAATGAATGGGAGAAATCTGCATAAAAGGCGAGGCTTTGGAAGAGACGCCTGCTGCAACTCCTGGACCGTTGGTTTGCCCGGTGAAGCCCTGCTGCTCTGCTAAAGCTCTGAATTTGCTTCGACTAGAGAAGCCCCACAAGGACGACTTCTCCCTTTGAGTTGGTGGGACCAATCAAATCCAAAGTAACCCTGTCTTGACATCCTCTCGAAGCTGACTGTATTTCCACTGCTGCTGCTTCTGGAACCGAAGTGCCAGGGAGGGGAACACCCGATTGTGTGCATTGCTTTTAAGTCAGACCCGAGCTCTAGGAAGATCCTCCGGACTTCCCTGATGCAGGACTGACCAATCCTGAGCCACCTCAACAGAGTGCTGGAACCCTGAAGCAAGGAAAGTCTGAAGTGGCATCCGAGAACAGCTGTGTTGCTATCTGCTATCAGACGCGAGGAGCTGAAACACCGAAGGACCGCTGAATTGAAGTTTGCCCATTGCTGCTGCTGACCGTCCCATTGCAGAGCAGGAGTCCCCAGACGTCCTCCCTCTTGCCCCACGACTGAGGCTCAGGAACAACAGGATCTACATCGCTGTACAGGAACAGAAGCCAGCTGGAACCATTTCTGCTAACCAGAGGTACTGTAAAGTCTAAGAGAACTTACCTCTTGTTGTGTAATCTTGCTTGCTCTCGGTTGAGACCTGTCTTGGTTACCTTGCAGAGTTGCTATAGCTTTGCCCCTCACAAGCCTCCCAGCTTGTGGCCCTTCAAGTGTTCTATTTTCTACAAACATTTCTAAAAACATTGTGCATGACTTTTTACCTACCTGCAAAGAAGATCTTCAGCTCCCCTTGACATTGTGCAATTAACATTGGCTGTCCTGGCTCCCTGAGTGACTCTTCTTTACCTCTGACTCTGCTTTATCTTTTCCCCAGGAAAGGGTTAATTTACTGAACATTGGAAGTTTTTAAAAGTACTTACCTGTTTGTGAATTATTTAGTATCCTTTGTTTTATTTCTCTAGTCTATCTCTTGCACCAAACTCATTATTGCTCTAAATGTTCCAGTGATAAATCAATGTCCACAGTGTCCTAGCTATTTAAGTCACCTGAGGGTGTAGGAAGTGCCTGTGTGCCATCCCCAATTGTTACATATATTGCTCTCTTCTGAAGAACGCTTATACAACTGACTGTGAAATAAATTAATAATTGTTTTATCAAGAAACCTTGTGTGAGAGTGTTTATTTGGATAACTGTACCGTGGAACTCTGTGTCACATTACTGCTCACATTGACCCCTCTTGAGATAAGCCTGGCTGCTCACCCACACAACCAACCTGTGTAGTTCAGACGTATACCAAAGGTTGGGTCCCTATTGCCAGGAGGTCAAGGTTATTGTAGTGCACCCAAAGAGTACTGCATACAATCTTGCCTAACATAGGTTGTGTCAAGCCATTGGTGGGATATGTTCGTCCCAGGGACATATTTAGGGCATGCTTTTTTGGGTTGTTTTTGGTGGCATTGCAAGGATCACAGCTGGTGTCAGGAGGACGGGGCGATGGTTTGAAGGGAGAGTAAATGTTCCTGACAGAGGACTCTTTAGATATCAGGGTCAAGATGTCAAAAACGGTTCAGTTTGGCAAAGGGCAATGGATTCATTTGCAAAAGGTTCGGCGGGGGCAGGAGCTGTGCCCAGTCAGGCCAGGTTTGACATGTCAAAGAAGATTTACAGTCAGTGCTGGTTTGATCTTCGTACATGAGAACAGAGAAGGTGTTATGGCGGGGCAAGTCTTGGGGCTGATGAGGACGGGATTGACAACGATAGGCGAGCAGGCTGGGGCATTTGGGTCTCATTCTTTCAGGTATGGAGTGACTTCTGAAGGGAAGAAGTTGGGTTTGATTGAGAGGGGTATTAAGAAATTAGGGCCGTGGAAGGCATCAAAATAAAAGGAGTATGTCAGAGACCTGGGGGGGGGGGGTTATGGGCTGGGCATTCTCTCTGCACTGGGATCTCATGCTCTTTTCTTTTCACAGATGCGGCCAGAGGGAGCGGAGAGGTTCCTCAGATCTGAATCTGTGGCCACTCCATAGTGGGCGGGGATGCAGGCTGCAAAGAGGGTTTTCGGTACCCACCTGGGGTGCAGTTATGCAGGTGCATTATTGAGATGGTCGGGATGGGGGATTAGAGGTGGGACCAGTTGCTGCCCATGTTGGCAGGGATGAGGGAGCAGCATGGGGTGCCGACAGTACTCATTTTGCACACTGGAGAGAATGATTTGGTCATGGAGCCAGGGGCGGCATTGATTAAGGAGGAAGAGGGATCTAAGTTGCTTGAAGGATATATGGCCTGCGGTTACAATTTATTCATGCCATGGAGGGTTTGGAGAGGGGCGTACAAGGATGGGGCCGTGGAGCACACATGGAAAAAGATGAATAAGGAGATTGGAACATTTTGCAGGACCTTGGGGGAGCGTATAATGGCACATCCGGACATCACATATGAAGTTTTTGATTTCTTTTGGGAGAATGGAGTGCACCTATGATGGGTAACGAGTATTACCTGCTGGATTTGAGGACGGCAGTGGAAGAGTTGATGAAGACGTGGAGGTAAAATGGGGTGGGGTGGGGCAGAAAGAACACCTTGGGGGAGGGTTTTTCTGAGTGCCGGGGACACAGTCCTTTGGAGGATGTTTGGGGGAAGCAGAAAGGGTTATTAGCACGATAAAGGAGGGGGTTAGTGCTGTTTGCATGGACAGGCTCGTCCGGATGGTACAGAGAAGGGTGAAGAGGTATGGAAGAAGGAGGAGCACTGCCTCGGGAGAAGATGGGGGAGAAATGGGGGAAGAAGGGTGAGAGGAATTTTGGGGATGGAGGGCTTAGGGGAGGTAACAAGGGAAATTAATTAATTAAGGAATTCATTAATTAAGTGTTTGGTTAATTGTTAATGATCAGTAGTTTGTAAGCCAGAAGAGCCAGGTTAGTGGTTTGTTGTAAGCTGCGGCCTGTCACATTAAAACAACCTTTTCCACTACATGCAGGTCTGTTTTTTTGTTGTGCAGTTTAGCCCAAGCAGGCCTCTGGGGTACGCGTATGCATTTCCCCCAGGGTGATTCAGGTACTGCACCCAGGGCAGTGAGCGGGCCCAGGGATAGAGGGCCCCCTAGTAGAAACAGGGCCTGGGAAGGTTCGGGAGCAAGCAACGGTTGGGCTTGTTGTCTTGTTGCCCGCCCACCCGCCCAGTATTCTGGTAGTGGTGGGGGTTGTGATGGTGGGGGAGGTGTAGTTTGGCGGGTGCTCCCAAAATAAAGGGTTGGGAATTTATAAAGGAGGTTTGGTGGCATTCGGTGCTACAGACTAGGGCATTAGTAGATGGGATGGCTGTGATAAATGGTTTATTGTTGTTGCTGAGGTGGCAGGCCAGCCCGGCTATGTGAAGGAGTGTTGGAGGAGGGAGATTGGTGTTGAGGGGAGCATATGTGAAGCGGGGATTGGGAGGGGAGGGGAACACAGTGCTTTGGAGGATTGTTGTGGGAAGCAGAAAGGGTTATTAGTGGGGTAAAGGGGGTAGAGGATTAGTGCTGTTTCTACGGACAGGCTAGCCTGGGGTTACAAGAAGGTTGAAGAGGTATGGAAGAAGGAGGGGCATGGCCTCGGGGAGAAGAAGGGGGAGAAATGGAGGAGGATGTGGGAGAGGAATTTTAGAGGGGAAGGAGGAGTGAGGGGAGGGAACAAGGGAAATGAATTAATTAAGGATTGAATTAGTAATTGTTTGTTTAATTGTTAATTTCAGTAGTCTGTAAGGCCAAAGAGCCAGTTTAGCGGTTTGTTGTAAGCTGTGGCCTGTCACATGCAACCAATTCGACTACACGCAAGTCTGGGGGGGTTTTGTGCGGTTTAGTCCAAGTCATAATTTTGCTCTTGCTCGGTAGATGTCAGTAGGAACCTATGCTTAGAACCACATTATGTATTTTACTTAAATGGCGAGAGATTGTTTTGTAATACTCTGAAGGGAAAATATAATATATAGAATACATTGTTTGATTTTGGCAACAGGCTATCATATTAAAGTCTTGCTAGGAGATTGATTGAATACATGTAATTAACACATACCATTTGTGGAGTCTTTTCAAAAGGACCGAGAGTTTTGGAAACTGCATTCATATATTGTGTGATTTGAGTGTGCTTTTACATGTGAATCTTTTTTGTTGAAGCCGATTTTTTTTTCACTGCTGACTATATAATATTCAACATACCTTTTCAAATAAATTGTTCTTCCAAAACTACAATGCTTACGCTAGTCCACTTATAGTTACATAGACCACTTGTCTTTTAAAATTTACGCAACTGATTGCGTTTCTTAGTCTGCGCAGACGCTTCTTACCCACCGCCATCAAATATTGGTCCATGACACGTTAAGGCCCCCTTCTTGATTTCTTGTCCGGATTTAGACACTGGCTGTGATGTGCAGGTGCGACTTGCGTTTCTAGTGCCTCTGTACACGTTTCTCCATAGAAATATAAGGATTTGCCGTCAAATGATACCGGGCACTTTTATTTGAATATAATCAGCTTAGAGCGAAACATGCAGAGCGTATAAGAAAGTATTGCACACGCATCAGTCTGTATCACAAGGATGTGCAAGGCAATGTTTATCGACCACGGTGCACAGCAGATGGAAATCAAATGATTTGCATGTTTTTGAGCATCAGGCCGCTAGATGGCACTGCTAGCCTATAATTCATTGAGCACAGAGCCAAAACGGCTGGCACCGAAACGACTTAGAAAATAAAAATACGAGATTAGGGAAACCATTTAACAATGGGCATTTTAAATCTTATTAAAAAGCAAATATACGCATTTCAGTTCAATCAAATGTTATGATCCCTGTGACCTACAACAATTCCCCTCACAGGGACCGAACAGCCACACGTGTTTTCAAAAGGTGAGGGCTCTGAAGTGATATAATTACTCTCATTTCGGTGGCTTGTCTATTCTCTGTTGTGGGCGGATGCTATTCTAGTACAAGCTATGGACACCCCCACCAAAACAAAGGCCGCAATTAGCGCCTCGGTATCTTGCACAGGCTACTGATAATGTTTTTTTGCCACCTGAACAAATGAAATGCGCACTGTCGTGGCTATTTCATCAAAGAACGGCGAAGAAATAAACCCAGGGTATGGTCAAGCTCATTTGCAGCCAGCTCTAAGATTAGTAATGGTGGCGGCTGTGACGTCTTGAGTTGTTGACGCGCATGCGCGAGCCTCGTTGTGGCTGGGGCATGCGCGGTCGTAATAAAGACGGTCGCATTCTTTTAATTGAATGCACCTCATTTCTGGCGAAGCCTCCACAGCACAGGGTCTAAGGCAAGGGATAGAATGCGTAGGGCTTGCTATCGGCCAGAGTAGTGGTGACTGGGCGCAGTAAAGCGCTCTTACTGTGCAAGGTTCTTGTAGGGATTTGGTATTAACCTGCATCCTAATGGAACCTTTAGTCAGTGTCTTGATTGACAGTGGAGTGTTAAGGATTAGAATGTTTATGTGTGACTGGGGGTTCTAAGTGAGAGAGTTGGGAGATGTAAGCCTACCTGGGAGGATGCAGGTGTATGTTGCCCTGAACCCAGATGTACCTGACATTATATGACTATCATAATGTACTGGAACTAAATAAAGAAGTTACTGGAACTTCACCTGAGGTCATGGTCATCTGTGGGGAACAAGGAGTTCTACATTGGCGACAAGGATGCTGGCTGTGCTGGGGGGACAGCGTTGAAGATGGCACATACACCTCCCCCCAACCCAAGAAGAAGACCTCCCAGATAGGGCGAGCGCTTAAAACTGTAGGCGCAGAAGGGCCCAGCGCATGGAGCTCAGGCGCAGAAAGTAAGGGGCTGCGCCAGAGCCAGGGGCCAGCTGGCCTGTCACTAGCAGGACAGGTCAAGCAAAGAGGAAAGCAAGAGACTGAGGAGGGGCTGAGGGCCCAGAGACTGATGGCTTAAGGGGTCTGGGACCACTAGCTGCAGCATGGAGGGCTTGGTGCCCATGGCAGTAGCAATTTGAAGAGGCCTGGGGTCTAATTACGCCTGGAAATTTTGAGGAAGCCATGCTGTACAGCTGAGGGCTATAAGCCCAAGGCAGTAGCAACAGGAGAGGCTTGGAGCCTAAGCTGCACCTGGAAATTAAACAATGAGGAGTGATGTTGTGCAGCTGGAGGCATGGAGTTGGGGCAGCAGCAATAGAAGAGGTTAGGAACCTAAGCTGCACCCAGATGTGACAAGGATGTAAGTTAGAAGAGCTTATGGCTAGAGTACATAACGCCTGGAGCAGAGGAGGGTCCTGGGGGGCCATTCCAGCGTTTGAGGGGGCTTGGAGCCCATACCTGCACCTAAGAGACTTGTAGCCCGTAGCTGCACCTTAGGGGCTTAGAGCCCATGTGCAGCGATGAAGGGAATATTGCCCAAGACAACATGTGTAGTGCCTGGAGGGGCTAGGAGCCCATTTGCAGCATCGCTAAGGAGGTGCCTGGAGGAGCTATCACTCATATGAGGTGATGAGGAACTTTGAGGGCATGTTGTGAGTAGTTCCTGAGGGGCTTGGAGCCTACTAAAGGACTGAGAGATCAACTAGTGATTAAAAGTAGTATGACAGCTATAATGGTGAAGTGAGCAGACATGGTACTGACCTTGGTGTATATTGGCACGTCCCGTTGTCAAGGAGCGCAGTATAACACTGCGGGTGGAGTGCCGGCTGTGCTGTGAAGAGGGGCACAGTGGAAGCTCTGTGATCCATGTCGAGGGTGCAAGGTTGCAGGATTGGCGCTGTGTGCTGGACTTGAGAAATGTTGTAGAGGTTGGCGCAGCGACGGTTGGGGGCCTGGAGGTCTGCGCTCCGTAAATGCTGAGTGAAAATGATGATGTCACCCGGCTGACCGGGGGAGTTGGCGATCAGGGGGAATGTTTGGAGAAGTACGTTCGTACTACGATAATGGTCGTTACTGCAAGGGAAGTTCGGAGTGTTTAAAGAAAAGGACCTTCCAACGTGGCCCGACGTAAAGATAAAGAAATACTTCCTTATTGTGAAACGTGCAGAGGTACGCTTCGGGAAGCGTTGTGCGCAATGAACAGTGTGGCGATCGGGAAACTTTATGCGCAATAGAGAGTGCGGCGAATATTCCTCGAGTGCTGACAGTGGCGGTAGGAGGCAAAGGGAGTTCAATTTTTTTTTAAAGCAGGCGGCTGCAGCAACGAAAAGCAGCATTATGAACATACAATTTGCTATGAGGCTGGCGGTATATAAGAAAATATTTATGCTGAAATTGATATGTCAGAAGTACTTTTTGAGTTTCAAGGATAATGCTGCCACGCAGAGAAATGAATGCAGCAAATTAGTTGTTGTTTTATGGATTAGTTTAACGGTTATGTTTAAGTGTTTACAAATATGTATTGTCGATTAAAGCCTGTATTGACATGTAAAAGGATGAATGAGTGTGAGTGCAAATCTGAAGAGGACGGAGTTGGTCTCTTGTTGAACGTGGTGACATGATATTGAAGTGCCCCAGTTTTAAGTGGTCGTACGCTGAGGAGCATAAGGGAGATTTTAAGGTGACATTCTTGATGTGAGAGATAGTAACATGGTAATTTAGAAATATTCTAAAATGTTTCTCAGTATTCTTGTGTTAGGAACAATTGTTTTGAGAGGTTTGTCGCAAGTGGTGGTGCATGAATTATGAACTATAGGTGTGCACGTAGTGAAATATGGTGGATGTTCGACTAACACACTTTTCCTTCCACAGATGGATTTTTAATTGCTGTATAAATTTCACATTCAGCATTGTTAGCGCTTGGTATGTGGAATCTGAAGTATAGTTATGTGCACTAATGTTTTATTTCCACAGGTGGGACTTTTGTAATCCAGATGTATTGAGACCTTATTTAATGCTAAAGTTTAGAGTGCTAAGTGTCAAACAAAGTTTTTTGTTTGGTTGTTTTGTTTAGAAACCATGCAGTGTTTCATGATGATACAGAAAAACGTTTAGTAGAGTTATTGATGTTTGTATGATGCTGGTGTGAATGAAGTGTGGTTTTCCCTAATAGGAGCTGTATTGTATTGAGGAATACTTTCAACATGGGCAATGTAGGGGTAATGGTGTCACTAGTAGTGAAGTAGTTACCCGGGTATCTGGGATACTCAGTCTAGTTGGAGGTGGTGTGTGTTTAGGCACATACCGGTTTGCATTGTTGGGTGTGAGGGAGATGTGTGTGTGTTCTTTTGTGGGATGATGAAGTCAAGTTTAGGAAGAGAGGTATGGGTGCCTCTATTTGTAAAAGTATTAGTAAGGATGTTTGAGCAGTTGGGTGCCTTTTCCTCACTTGGTAGAAAGAGGAAGGGGCATTGATTATAATTGTGTCCCACGGCTGTGAGGACGATTTTGGAATATGTAATGAGACTAGCAGAATGTTCTCAGTTAGGAGTGATGATGCAAGTGCATTGAACGTGGGGTTGGTTGTGTGTGTTGTTTTTAGCCGTTATGGTTAAGTTATCTTCTTGTGTTTTATGTCCCTAAGGAAGGGAGATATGTAGGGATTTGGTATTATCCTGCATCCTAATGGAACCTTTAGTCAGTGTCTTGATTGACAGTGGATTGTTAAGGATTAGAATGTTTATGTGTGACTGGGGGTTCTAAGTGAGAGAGTTGGGAGATGTAAGCCTACCTGGGAGGATGCAGGTGTATGTTGCCCTGAACCCAGATGTACCTGACATTATATGACTATCATAATGTACTGGAACTAAATAAAGAAGTTACTGGAACTTCACCTGAGGTCATGGTCATCTGTGGGGAACAAGGAGTTCTACAGTTCTCCCTCCTAGCTTGGCACTGGCCGGTTGCCTTTGGTCGTAGCATCGTTCAGCCAATGAATGGAATGCTTGCTGCTTGGGAATGTTTTCAGTTTCTAACATGTTAGGAGCGTGCAATGATACCAGGAAGACCAGCTAGAGCTGGGCAGTTTCCTCCCTGCCTCAAGGAAGTTCAAGTGGGGGAGACGTGCAACAAGTGCCAACATGGCTGCCCCTCCCTCGATTTGAACGTTGCCCGGTTCTGCCTTTGTGATCTCTTCTTCTCCCAACCCGCATTGTATCATTCTGGAGCTCAACAAAAGCAATTCCAAAAATGCATCAGTTGTGCACATCTGGGGCTAGATTACAGAGACGTTCCACCCGTACAAGTGCAACGTTTGCACGGTATTAGCACTAGGGCAAAGTTGGCCCAATTTTTAAAAACAATGGGACACATAATAAAACCATTGCACCTTGACAAGTGCAGTTTGGCATACTAAAAGCACCAGGGCAAAAATTGCACTAGTGCAAAAAAGATGCATGTTGACTACATTTGGGCACCAGGGCAAAGTTTGTCCATGTGCTAATATGGAATGGTGTTAGCACTAGGGCAAACTTTGACCTGATGCAAAACTGCATCAAAAATGTATCATTTTAGCACTAGGGAAATTTTTGCCCTGGTGCTTTTAATATGGCAAACTGCATTTGTCAAGGTGCAATGGTTATTTAATGGGTCTCAGTGTTTTTAAAAAAGGGAGAATCTTTGCCCTAGTGCTAATACCGTGAAAACTTTGCACTTGCACCGGTGCAAAGTTTCTGTAATCTGTAGGTTTAAATTTAGTGTTCAACAAGAACACCAAACGTTTGCGTGCAGTTGCAAATTATGTTAAATAGTTTTTGCCTATCATAAATCACAAGCACGCCCACTTCTTCAAAAATACCCCTATAAAGCCTTCTTATGCCTGGGATAGTTGCACATGCTAATCTATAACCCTGCATTTGCAGGTGCTGCAATCATATGCAACATGCACTTAGCCTCAAATGCTCCCCTAATACCATCATATGCCTGTTAAATCACCATATGTAAGGTTTAGCCCGACACGTTCAGGTGCTACCTACATGTGACAAGGTCATCCTCAAAGGCCCCAATGATGCTATCATACGTCTTGTATTGGCACCATATGTAGAATGGACTTTATAATTAAGCCTTTTCTTGATTGACGGCTTTCTCTTCACTAATAGAAGGTTTACAAATTAGACAGCAGAAGCTAATTACAGCAGCGTAAGAACGTTTCAAGTGCCACCGGTTGAACTTCTAATAAATACAGTTCTGGCATTTGTTTTTTGAGACACTGACAGGAAAAAGCATGTTTTTTTAAAAAAGTGTTAGTCTATGCCTATGCAATTAACTGCTGACTTTTCATCTACCGTGTTTGGTTCTCCATCTCCAAGTGGAACTTTTCAGAACGCGCCCCGTGTGGCGGAACCACAAGTACTTGATGATCGACTTTCCACTTGCCCAAAGATGTTTCTAACGTCAACTCCATGCCCTCCAGATAATGAGGACGAGGAGAAGGGAGAGCATCAGGATGGAATCGCAGACAATACAGCTCGAAAAAATTGCTTTGGGTTGGGTGAGCATTTGACGCAGTTGGAAGTAGGTGCGTCATGGGATGTGATACACTTTGCAGTAAATATACTGCTTAAAATATGTGGCAGAACTCACAATGAGATTATGAAACATGCCAAGCAAATAGCACTACTACAGGAAGGTATGTAGTCCTGCTTGGAAGCAATTCATATGAACGGAGTAAGAATGGGGGTCGGGCAGCAATCAGAAATAGAAGTGGGACCGGCAGAAGAGTGCCCAATTGTCATTCCATCTCAAAGTCCGACCCAAGCTAGTGACAGCCGGTACTTCACAGCTCAATCACTGTTAAGCTATCTGACCCATAAACAGAGACAGTTGCAGAATAAGCAAAAGAAAAAGAGGAGAAAAGAGGCGCAGAAAAGCAGGGATGACCCTCTTTTACCCCAGAATTCCCAGTGCCCATAACGAAACTCAACTACAGCACCTGGAGTGAGCCAAGGAAAGCTGGCAAGGCATCAGAGAAAAAGAGTGACCCGAACAAAGAAGCGAGACCCACTGAGTGCAGGCACCTTAACTAACTGGATCCGAAAAGAACAAGTTGAAGTAGTGCAGCTCTCAACGACACCCGACCCAACCACATTGGTGGATGGAGATCCTGCTATTACAACACCTGGCCCTGCCACCCCCATTCCAGTGAAGACAGTTGAGGATGGGGCCGGTGGTGGTGAGCATCGGGGTGGAGCAGTGGAATCTCAGGGATCCCCTGCAGTACCATAAGAGGGAGGGGTGCCGTTGGATCTCCGGAATTTCAGCATTATGAAGATTGGGATATCAATTAAGCGTCACCATATTAACAGACGCGATCTGCTCAGAGTATGTGGCAACATTCCATCACTCCAGATTCAAATCTCTGCTGACTTTGAGTTTATGTAGCCAATGAAGGGAGGGGCCGTGGGTGGGTCCAGGGTGCACTGTAGTTGGCCTGTCACGGCCTCCCTAATTCGTGCCCAGATAGAGTCCTTGGAGTTTCTGGGGTACGAGCTGGACAAGCCGGTACCACCAGGGGAAGCTCCAATTTGTTGCAATTGTTGTGATAAATCTAAAATCCCTTTAAGGGAGGGACCCCAAAGCAGGGATGCCCCACCGGTTGCCAAGTTAGACAATGTTCAGGGTTGGCTATGGCTGAAATCCATGTTTGCGGCGGCCGACAGCCAGCCGCAATGCAAGTTATCCTTAGCCTCATGTAATACTAGAGGGTCCGTTCCTTGAGTTTCTGGTAAATCATGCAGTATGGATGCTTCAGGAAACCTGGCTGGTTGATCAGTTCTTGGTGGATGGGTTCCATATTAACCAGGCCAAGGTGAAGAAGGGCCAGCGGGGGCACCCTTTTGGTGGGTTGGTGATTGGAGTGACTAACAATATGGAATCCAGAACAATTACTCCAGATGATCTGTGGGGGGAATGTTCTTGTGGTCGAGATGCTCCTGAGGGGGGTCTTCCTTGCCTAAATTAGTGCTCCTGTTTGATGTGTATGACCCCCAGGTGGTGCAGCGACAGGTGACATTTTTGCTTATATCGATATGGTGATCACAGAGTGGGCAATGGCTGCTGGTAATGATGGTATTATTTCGGGAGGGGATCTATCTGAATGCAAGGTGTGGTAAACACATAATTGAGGGAAACTTTGGTGATGTGAGCTCAAATAACATAATGGAGCTAAAGACAGTAAAAGGGAAGGGGAACATGTGGCTGAAGTTCCTTGCTGAGTGGGATCTGGTCATTTTGAATGGTAGAACCAAGGGGGAAATACCTGGGAAGCCAAGCTAGCAGGGTGGGCCAGCCGCGCAACACTGGACTATGTAGCTTGTAATAACATTTTAGTAGAGAGAGTGGTGTCAGTGGAAAAACAAATTGCAAGTGACCCTAAATATGGAATGGTCGTGGGAGCCCTGGGGTCAAAGTAACTGGGACCGGCTGACCTGGGTATGTCACAAGCAGGAAATAGATTGCAATGGTCAGAAGGTAATGTCATCAGGGCTTGTGAAATGCTTCAGGTAGAGTTATATAATCGGAAGGTACATTTGTATCTGTGGTCGGTCAACGAAATGGAGAAGTGGCTTGGGGCTCTTGCTCGCTCCACAGGTAGTAAAAAGGGCAAGAACATAGTAAAAACTGGGAAAGCTCGTGCCCATAAGTATGACACGGAAATCAACATGGCTAAAAGAGCCTTGAGGAGACAGCTGCGTGCCTTAGTGTCTTCCGATGCCCCTCCCTACAAGGTAAAGCTTGACTCCACCCGATTGAAGAACACTACCGTAATTGGGTAGGTAGAAGGAAAAGGGATGGGATGATTGGCGACTGGCAGAATATGATCAAGGCACTGCTGAGTTGCAAAGCAGGTGCCATGTGGAGGATTCTGGCGGGGGCCAGGAAGCCAACTGATCAGATAATCTTGAACCCGATTGAGGAGGGGGTGTGGGTCAAGTTTATAGAGAATACAATGTTTAATGCAGCTGGTATGGGTGATACCAATGGGCCGTGTACTAACAAAGGGCCCATTAATTTTACCCCAAGAAACAGCTGCAGCCATTTACATAGTTTTAAAAATTCTAGAGCACCGGGCTCAAACGGCCTCTCATTTGCAGTTATGATGGGGGATCCTGAACTTTGGGCAGAAGTGTTACATCCCTTGTTTAACAATGTGTGTCATTGGAGGACCATTCCAGATTCATGGAGGAAGTCCATACTGGTCCCAGTACATATATCGGGGTACCACCTGGCCTCAGAAAAAATGCAGGTTGTTATCTTTACTTGATGTTACCAGTAAGGTACTAGCAGCATACACCCTGGAGCATTTACAGGCATGGGTTAGTACGGCGAACATCCTGCACCCCTGTCGGACAGGTTTCCATCCCGGGTCGATTACCATTCATAATCATAGAGTACTAGATACCATTATAGCCCAGGCCAAAGTTCCTGCCGACCCTTCAATATACATTGCCTCTGTTGATTTTAGGTCAGCATTTGACAGGTGGACCACAGCATTTTGTGGGGGGAAATGCGGAAATGGGGGTGTCCAAGTTGGCTCTTAGAAGTCATTGTGGCTTTGCACGTGGGCAACAGAGCTCAGATTCGGCTGGGAGATCAGGCCAGCTTGTGGGAGATGATGCGCATTACAGGGGGGCAAGGCAGGGTTGTATGCTAGCCCCCCTGCCTTTTAACATCTATGTTGTCGACCTTCTGGCAAGACTGCTGGCCAAGGCTGGCTGTACACCTAAGGGAAGCCAAGTGGGGATTGGAGGAAAGCTGTGTGCCGATGACCTGGCTATCTTTGACCATCTGCTGTTAGGAATCAAGGCAATGTTAGAGGAGCTAGCAATCTATGCCAAGGAAACTAATTTGCCAATAAACCTGGGTAAAACCAAGGTTATGCTGGTGTTGTCTAAGAAAATTAGCAGAGTCAGAATGATGACTTTGGTGGGAACCATTGATTACACAGACGCCTACAAATATTTGGGGCTGGAGATTTCGGGAACATCTGGGCATGTGGATATAATGGACTCAAAGGTAATCAGGGTTAGGTAAATTACAGGGATGTGTAGGAAATGTGTATTAGAGCATGCCGGCTTTTCTCTGTTAGGGGTACTGACCTCCTATACTATCACAAAGGTCAGCAATGTCCTCTTCTTCAAAGGAAGTCTCAAACCCCTCCCCCTCCTCCTCACCTCTGTCTTTTCTCCTGATCTTCTTTTCTTCCTGGTTTCCTGGTTTCTCCTTTTTTTTGTGAAGATAGGGACGGCCGCGAAAGGACGCCACCGCGATACCGTATAGGTAAGGCGGTGAAAGATCCTCCGCGACCGTCGTATGAGGGGAAAAAGCCAAAGGCACAAAAAACCCCTTACGGGAGAGTTCAGGTGGTGGTCCGTAAACAGACGGAGTATACTTGAAGGATCGAAGTCACCAAAACGGAAGGCAGAGGCAGTCCAATAAAACAGGCAGGGTCGGAACACAGGATGATCCAAAGTTCACTACAACGGGAGGCAGGGGCAGTCCAATAGCAGGCAAGGTTGGTACACGGGAAGGCAAGATTGAACAGCAGCGGGAGGCAGAAGTAGTCCAATAGCAGGCTAGGTCGGTACACGGGAAGGCAAAATGTTAAGCAGCGGGAGGCAGTACAATAAGTAGGAGTGAAAATTAGAAAGGAGGGGACAAGAAGAGAGAGAATGGGTTAGGTAAAAGAGGGCAGAACGGGAAGAAGGAAAAGCGAAGGAGAGAAAGAAAACAGCAGGAGTGAGCGGAGGATACACAGAAGGCTTCCTAGCAACGCAACGACAAGCGAAAAACCAGGGAGCGTTGCAACGCGTACGCGACCCGGAAGCTGAAGGCTAAAAGCTCCCGGTCGCGTACGCGATCGGAGAAAGACTAGACCTGCAGGCACGTAGAGGGAGGGGAACGTGGCGGCAGACTCTACGACAGACTACGTCGATATCGATCCCAGACTCGCCATCTGCCCCACGATGTGACAGTATGCCCCCTCCGAAAACATCCTCCCCCCGGTTTCCCCGGATGGAAACGGTGGAACTGGCGTAACAATCGAGTGGCGTGAATGTGGGATTTGGGCTCCCAAGTGTTTTCTGAACAGGGAAATCCTTTCCATCTTACCAAATATTCGAGGCTACCCCTATGATACCGTGAATCGCATATCTGAGCGACTTCATACTCTTCTGGAGTAGGATCAGTGGGAAGAAGATTGGATTGAGACTTACGGGACCAGGTATCTTCTACAAATGGTTTCAATTGGGAAGTATGAAATACTGGATGCACCCTTCGTAGACTAACAGGAAGTTGGAGACGAAATGCCACAGGATTTATCTTGTGCGTAATCTTGTAAGGACCTAAGAACTTAGGAGAGAGTTTAGAGGGATGAACCCACCGGGGTAGATATTTGGTAGAGAGCATGACTTGGGATCCTACTTCCCACCCTGGAACCTGTCTACGATGTTTGTTAGCCTGGATCTCATAACGATCTTGTGCCTCCTGAAGGCTCAACTTAGCCTCTTCATGTACCTTCTGTATGTGAGAAAGAGAAGAATCCACCGAAGGTGTGTGTGAGGGGGTTAAAGAGATGGGTGGAATGGAATGGGGATGATAGCCATAGGTGCAAAAGAAAGGACTTATACCAAGTGCAGAATGAACGGAATTGTTATATGAGAACTCTGCCAAGGGTAAAAGAGGAACCCAATTATCCTGTTGTCGGTTGATGAAACACCTTAGATACTGTTCGAGGGTTCCGTTAAGTCGTTCCGTTTGACCATTGGTCTGAGGGTGAAAACCCGAAGATAAGGCTCTCTCTATGCCCAATTTTTCACAAAAGGTCTTCCAGAAGCGTGAGGTATATTGACTCCCCCGATCCGAAATGATCTTAGCGGGTATTCCGTGAAGACGAAATACATCTTTTAGAAAAACCTCTGCCATTTCTGCAGCGGAGGGAATGCCAAGTAGGGGGGAAAAATGGGCCAGTTTGGAAAAAGAGTCCACCACCACCATGATACAAGTGCAACCCTGAGACCGGGGTAACTCTACGATGAAATCCGTGGAGATGGTGTACCAAGGTCCTGCAGGAACGGCATCGGACTTCAATAATCCTATTGGTCTTTGATGAGATACTTTGTTGCGAAGACAAATAAGACAGGACCGTACGTACTTCTTAGCGTCCTCCTTTAAATTTGGCCAATAAAAGTGCCTTAGAAGATATTCCTGGGTACCTCTGATGCCTCTATGTCCTGCAATCTTAGAATCGTGACACCATAACAGTGCCTTCTTCCTCTGTTCAAATGTGGGTAGATACAATCTATCTTTTACTAGATAGAACCCATCCTTGATGTTATACTTGGTATCTATGGGGTGGAGATCCCCTTCGAAATTTTCTTTAGAAGTATCTCTGACTTGCTTAAGGAATGTAGACAGTTCTCCGATTTGTTTGGTTTTCGGAAACATCAAATCTCGGTTGCCCTCTGTCTCTGTAAGGTAATCACTGCGACGAGAAAGTGCGTCCGCCACCAGGTTCTGTTCTCCAGGAATGTATGTGATGTTGAAGTCGAACTGGGCAAAAAAGTGTGCCCATCTTGCTTGTCGGGTGTTATAACACTCAAACTGTTTCAACACTTGTAGATTCTTGTGGTCAGTCCTGATGGTAAATGGATAAATGCCTCCTTGTAACAGATGTCTCCATTCGACACACGCTAGTTTCATGGCAAGTAGTTCTCGTTCGATGACCGAGTAATTCTTTTGACTAGAGTTGAGTGTTTTTGAAAAATAAGAGACAGGATATTCGAGATTGTCATGAGCTTGAAGTAGAACTGCCCCAACCGCCATCGCCGACGCATCAGTCTCCAGTATAAAGGGGAGATCCTGATTCGGTTGTCGTAGAATGGGAGCAGAGCAAAAGTCTTCTTTGAGAAGATGAAAACTCTCCTCGGCTGCATCAGACCAAGTAAACGGCATAGAAGACTTCTTAAGTAAAGATGTAATGGGTAACACTCTTTGGGAGAAGTTTGGAATGAACTTCCGATAGAAGTTAGCCAATCCTAGGAACTTCTGTACCTCCTTTACTGATCTTGGCGAAGGCCAATTTAGAATAGATGTGACCTTCTGTGGATCCATCGAGATACCCTTACTAGAAAGGATAAATCCCAAATAGGAGATAGAGGATGCAGCAAAAACACATTTGTTCAGTTTGACGGAAAGATGATTATCTTTGAGACGTTGAAAGACTTCTCTAACATGTTCCTTGTGGTCTTCTGGTGTTCGAGAAAACACTAAAATGTCATCCAGATAAACGATGGTAGTATGGCATAGGAGATCTGAAAACAGGCGATCCATGAAGCGTTGAAATATGGAAGGAGCATTGACTAAGCCAAAGGGCATTACCTGATATTCGAATAGACCGTATGGAGTCCGAAAGGCAGTCTTCCACTCATCTCCTGCTTGGACTCGAAGTAAGTGATATGCGTTTCTTAGGTCAAGTTTTGTAAAGATGGTGGACCCATGTACAGCTTGGATTATCTCTGTTATAAGTGGCATGGGATACCGGTCTTTGATGGTTACTTTATTTAAACCCCGGTAATCAATGCAGGGACGTAGCTCTTGTGACCCTTTCTTTGGTATGAAGAATAGCGAGGCCCCTGCCGGAGACTTTGAAGGTCTGATGAGTTCATTGGCTAGATTCTTGTCCAGGTATTCTCTGAGATAGCGTCTTTCTTCCAGAGAAAGGGGGAACATCCGACAGAAAGGGACCAGAGCCCCTGGCATGAGATCTATCCCACAATCTTCAGGACGGTGAGGAGGTAAATCCAGAGGTATCTTTTCTGTGACTACCTCGGTGTATTCCTGAAGATCAGTGGGCAAACAATGAACAGATCTGGTCTCACAACAACTTGATGTCTTGACAACTTCATAACTAGGTTCAGGCAGGCACTCAGACTTGCAGGTAGCGGAGTGAAAGCTAAGAAGGTTCTTTGTCCAATCTATTTTGGGGTTGTGTTTTCGTAGCCAACCAATCCCAAGGATGATGGGGAAGTGAGCCGCACGGATAAGGTCAAATGATATCTTTTCAGTATGTTGTTGGACTGACATCACTAGTACTTCCGTGGTGTGTGTTATCAAGCCAGAGCTTAAAGGTTCGCCGTCGACCCCCTCCACCTTCTGATCCTCCTTCTTGGCAATACGAGGCACACACTTCTGAGTGGCCCAGTAGGTATCCATGAAATTGCCAGCGGCGCCACAATCCAATAGAGCCTGAGCCTGAATCTCCGAGTCACCCAGTAATAGAGTTACTGATAAAATCATAAGGCGAGCATCTTCTGGGATCGCAGGGGTAGAGACTGAAAGAGTAACATATGGACTATTCGAAGCCCCTCGGAAGTTAGTCCTGACACTCACCGAGGGCGACCGTTTCCCGACCGTCTTGGAGGGACATCTGGGCAGTCCCTAAGGAGATGAGTCGAAGCCCCACAATACATGCACAGGTTTCCTTCTCTGCGCCTCTTACGCTCCTCAGAAGTAAGTGGAGCACGAGTAGTCCCTATCTGCATTGGTTCTTCTCGAGTGGATCTTGAAGAGGATGTAGGGACGGGAGGAAGGGGAACCAAAGGAAGAGACGCATAGGGTTTGGATTTCCTTTTCTCCGCGCGTCGTTCAGCCAAACGGAAATCAATACGAAGTGTAGCAGTCACGAGTTCATCAAACGTTGTTGGACGAGCGATACGGGCCAGTTCATCCTTGAGATCCTCTCTCAACCCCCGTCGAAAGATGGCATACTGCGCTTGTTCCTGCCATCCTGCTTCTGAAGCAACTTGTTTGAAGTTCGTGATGTAAGTAAGCAATTCTGACTCGCCCTGGCGTATATCCAGCAGATCTTCAGACGCCAAATAAGTACTCTCGGTTCGTAAGAAGGTTTGTTGTAACAAAGTCCTGAAGGCGTTATAATCTTGCAGCACTGGATCTGTTCGGTTCACTAGGGGGGTGGCCCAAGCAAGGGCATTGCCAGTCATATGAGTAATCATAAAGCCAATTTTGGCATGATCGGAGTCAAAAGTATGTGTACGAAAAGAGAAGTGAAGATTACACGCATCCAAAAATTCCTTGACCCTTTTGGGGTTCCCATCGAATTTGCCGGAGACTAAAGGAAGAGGAGGTAGATCTGTTGAAAGGCGTTCTCTTTCTGTCACTCGCTGTAGCAATGTTGCGTTTGCACTTTTTAAATTCTGAACCTCCAGGTTCAGGTTCTGTACAGCGGCTACTAATTCTTGAATCTGTTGGGGAGTTGCCATCTTGGTATTGGGGCGTTGCAAACTATCACAAAGGTCAGCAATGTCCTCTTCTTCAAAGGAAGTCTCAAACCCCTCCCCCTCCTCCTCACCTCTGTCTTTTCTCCTGATCTTCTTTTCTTCCTGGTTTCCTGGTTTCTCCTTTTTTTTGTGAAGATAGGGACGGCCGCGAAAGGACGCCACCGCGATACCGTATAGGTAAGGCGGTGAAAGATCCTCCGCGACCGTCGTATGAGGGGAAAAAGCCAAAGGCACAAAAAACCCCTTACGGGAGAGTTCAGGTGGTGGTCCGTAAACAGACGGAGTATACTTGAAGGATCGAAGTCACCAAAACGGAAGGCAGAGGCAGTCCAATAAAACAGGCAGGGTCGGAACACAGGATGATCCAAAGTTCACTACAACGGGAGGCAGGGGCAGTCCAATAGCAGGCAAGGTTGGTACACGGGAAGGCAAGATTGAACAGCAGCGGGAGGCAGAAGTAGTCCAATAGCAGGCTAGGTCGGTACACGGGAAGGCAAAATGTTAAGCAGCGGGAGGCAGTACAATAAGTAGGAGTGAAAATTAGAAAGGAGGGGACAAGAAGAGAGAGAATGGGTTAGGTAAAAGAGGGCAGAACGGGAAGAAGGAAAAGCGAAGGAGAGAAAGAAAACAGCAGGAGTGAGCGGAGGATACACAGAAGGCTTCCTAGCAACGCAACGACAAGCGAAAAACCAGGGAGCGTTGCAACGCGTACGCGACCCGGAAGCTGAAGGCTAAAAGCTCCCGGTCGCGTACGCGATCGGAGAAAGACTAGACCTGCAGGCACGTAGAGGGAGGGGAACGTGGCGGCAGACTCTACGACAGACTACGTCGATATCGATCCCAGACTCGCCATCTGCCCCACGATGTGACATATACACAGTGGCTAAGCCCTAAGGTCCTGTATGGTCTTGAAGCCTTAGCAATGAAAGATTTAAAATGGCTGGACGGCGTGGAGGCACGGTTCTGGACAACTATGTTAATACTGCCAAGATTGACCTCATTAGAATACGTGTGTCTTGAGTTGGGGCTTATGTCCTTACGAGCTCAACTTCTATCACGTAGGGGAATGCTTGATGCTGAAGGCAAAAACAACTCCGACTTGCCCAGTCCTAGGTATCCAGGGATCGAGCTATGATCTGAATGTGGTCGGGAAATCTGCCCTTACGCAAGTAAAATAATTTTATGAGTTATATGCAGAGATGGGTTGGTTCCCAGATTTTCAACGATGTGCCACTTTTGAAACACTGAGGGGAGCATTTATGCCCCGGCTGGTTAAATATGACTGGCTTCGCAATTATGATCACCTCTCCTCCCTTAAGTGCTACCAAAGTCTTGCGTGAGTCGTACTCCGTTATCTAAAACCAGAACGGTATCTTGAGCTCTGCCCTGATTCGGAAGTACGAGACTTCTGTCTGCAACTGCGTATTAACCATTTGCCAGTGCGGACTGTGTGTGATCCCAAAAAGAACTTGCTGCCTGAAGCTAGATAATGCAGGATGTGTAAAATTGAGACCATCTTGGAATCTGCTCAGCATGTCCTTGCGGAATGCCAGAGATGGAGAGCCCTTTATGTGATATCATTAGGAAACCTTGTGCATCATTTGGACACTATTAAGAGCAAGGAGTTCTGGGTGTTTTGTTTGAATGCGGCCTCGATCGTTGTCCTCCTGGCCCTATATAGAGTCTGGAGGAGGATTCTCCCGTATCTCCCTTAGTGTGGACGGGGCGGATACATCTGTATTAGCTGATGGTCCAGGTGTCTGTGCCGTATCTCCTTTAGTGTGGACGGGGCGGATGCATCTGTATTAGCTAATGGTCCAGGTGTCTGTGCCGTATCTCCCTTAGTGTGGACGGGGCGGATACATCTGTATTAGCTAATGGTCCAGGTGTCTGTGCCGTATCTCCTTTAGTGTGGACGGGGCGGATACATCTGTATTAGCTGATGGTCCAGGTGTCTGTGCGGTTTGTCTTTAGTTGAACGAGTGCCTGGTTATAGGGGAGTGAAATAATGCCGGGTGCATCCCTACCGCAGCATCTATAACAGGATCAGTTTTCTTGCTGGTGATAAACATGAAATAGCTTCTGCTCAGTGCTGGATTCTGCTTTGCTTTTGATGAAATGCAAACCTCAAATATAAATTTGTAATCTAATGTAGATAGATATGTAAACGTTTTTAGCTTCCTTTTTTAAGTCCCTCTTTAGCTTTAGTAATGTGTGATACTTAACATTTAATTTGAATGTAATTGAATGCATTTTAACAATTGTGTTAATAATAACTGTAATTGTAAAAGTTCAGTTTTGAACTACATACAATAAATAATAATAATGATATTTTTTTTTAAAGTGTTAAGGGCAAAATGTAACATTTTTTGAATGAGCTTATTTGGACTAAGTGTCATTGGGTACTAAATAAGTGTACTCCTTAAAAGGATATTTTGATTCCTGCTTGCTTTGTTTTATATAATTTTTATATAGTGCTACGAACCATCAGGTGTCTGAGCGCTGCTTATTATTACCCACAGTGTGTGGTGCTCATTTATTGACCTCTGAAGGGTATAGGGGAGTGAGGAGTTTGGCCCTGCGGGGATTCAAACCTGCGTCAACAGGCTCTGCTTAGTTGCCAAAGTGAGCGCTGTACCCGCTGTGCTATCTTGAAGGCACCCAATGGATACAGATTCGTATATGTTGTTTTGAGTTGCTAAAAGGAACGTGCTTGCAAAGAAAACATTCATTCATTCATGCAGTCAGGTACTAGGCGGCTGTGCAAGAGCATGAGAGCATTGCATTCATTCATTGGTCTCTGAAGCACATCCCCTTTTCAGTTTAACCAGCTCCACCCTCCCCACCCCCCCACACCCTGTAGCCCCTACACACGGCAATCGAAAGAAGGCGGGTGTAGCTAGCAGCAATAATAGACTACTTACAAATACATACATTTCCCATGGACTTCTTAAATTGTAGCAATATATTTCAAATTCTGAAACAAAACCTAGGACATTTGAATTTTGGTATTAACAAAGAATGGCCTTATTGCAGTTACACAAATGCACATTTTCTGTAGTATGACCCCAGAAGTCAAAGCCTGAAAAATAGTTGAAACGAAAAAAAAGTGATTTTTGAAATACATGTTCCTTTTCAAACCCATCCTTTTGCAAAAAGCCCACGCCGTGTGCACACTCACTCCGCACCTCCGAAGAAGAGAGTTTACAAAGGAAATCCAAAACAACATACATTGAAATATGAAAAGTACATTCACTCTGCCGGCACAATTCAGATGTATGCAGTTTGGGAAAACGGCCACTAGGTGGTAGTGTAAGCACGGCAATTCTGTTCTGGGCTTCTCAGTAGCGACTCGAGACAGGTACAAATGAGAACGTCTGACCTCGTCTGCGTTTTGGTTAACACCACTTTCTTATGGGGTCACCACACAGCGGTATGTTTCCCTGTGTGGAGACTCGGTACGGTTTGTTAGTTACTCTTAGAGCATGTTTTCATCTATCATGAATACATTGCCGTTCCATTGTTTAGACGATGCAACAGCTGGCAGGAGCTGCGATGCGGTATGAATGCAGCCAGTGTGCAGCATCGCGTAGGTATTTCACTGCACTGAAAGAACTGCCTTTTAAATCCACAGCGGAAGATGGAAGCTAAGTGGATGCAAGGCAATATGCTACTTCCACACCCTTGGGCGTGAGCAACGTACTTGCGCCTTGAAGCCCACGGGTCTAGTGAGCTCTATAAATGCCCCAAAATTAAATGAAATAAATAAATTAGCAAACCACCCCAAACACCCCTCCGCAGCATCACCGTACTAGAGTGGGGAGGGGACAGACTCGAGGGTATTATCCAGACCGTGCCAAATCCAGGTGCCCTGCCTTCGCTTTAGGAAACCAAACATGAGCGAGCTGGCAGTGCCTCTGCTTCTCCACCCTCCCCTTCCCTCCCCCACAGCATAACAGCTCTACATGGGGTACATCCCCCACAACACCAAAACCATAACTGGGCTACTAATTTTGGCGAGTACAGTTTTGCGACATAACATGTTTGCTAAGTGTTCTGTGGTGTGTGCGGACCACTATCAGCAACTCCAAGCTTTTGCATTTTAGACGGTTCAAAACCTCACAAAGAAGGCGGTTGCCTTTCTGTCTGCTTCTGGTGCTTCTCACGCTCAAGGCCTTTACTGGTTGTGTAGTCAGTGATTATGTCACTGGCCGCGTTGGAACGCGTGCACGTATGTGTGCTCTAACGCAGATACGGTGGCCTCATAGGGCCACATTTTAGCAGGCGCACAACAACTCTCCAATATTAATATGATGAAGACAAGTACAGGCTTGGCAGGTAGCAATGTTGATGGGAGGTGGTTGAGTTCTATCGGTAAAGGCTTGGGCTTCAGGCAATGGATTAAGTGGGATGCTAAATCGAGGGGGGCTCTCATTAGGGGGCATGGCCTAGTTTGACAACGCCCCCCCCCAATGAGATCCCTCCATCGCCAATGTAGGGGAGGGGGCTGGTGAAAGAAGGGGAGCTGGAGCGCACTGTCACTGTACATGTCATGTGACAACAGGAACCAGGAAGCTACAAGTATAAAAAGACCCAGAAAGAGAACACCAGTGCCTCTCAGCGTTCCTGCTAGCAGCGTTTCATTTTTTTGGGCTCTTGTATCTGGTTTACCCTTTTTTGGGCATTTTTGACCTCTGATTTTTTCTCTTCTGGACTGCTCTTGAATTACCCCATGTTTTGGCGTTTTTGGACCTTTTCTCTGGATTATTGGGACTTGGTTAGTGTCTTTTGGATCTTACTCCTGGAACTGTGGATTTGTTAACCTTGTTGGAACACTGACTTTCTTGGCACTGTGTTCCTCTTCATCCTTGATGGGATTTACTTTGACACTGGACCTGCAAAATACATAATTAAATGTGCCGTGCAGGAAAGGCTCTTTCCATCTCCCTGGTTCTTGAGTTCTTTCCAGCGATGTGCTACTATTCTACTGTACTACTTCGGTCGCATTTCCCCCTGAATATTTCTGGTAACTTGCTCATGAGGTGTTTGAACCATATAGTCGATTAACCACTGTCCTTTTTCCCTTTAGGCTACCCTGGATTGGGCGCTGCAGCTTCCTGTCCCACCTATGATCTCCATGATTGGCTAGAGAGTACAAACCATAACTCTCTGGCCGGGACTTAGGGACTTAGGTACAAGTTCATCTGGGATATCACAGTACGAGAGCGCCATGGGTCCAGCCATATGCAAATCAGGCAGGTAGTGCCACCAATGGGAGCAGCCCTGCCCAAACTGCTAGGCCAGGTTGCCTGTGCATGGAAACACAAGCAACCCCAGACATGTTTCAGCCTTGTTGGGCCTCCTCAGTGAGGTGCAGCGTGGTTTCCTATGCTGCACTGCCCTTGTGGGTGGGACAATGACTGATATGCAAATAGATATTTCTCCTCTGTGCAGGGTGCAGCAAGCTAAAACGTGGTTGTAGACCCGCCTGAGTGGGAGGCATTACATAGAACAGGGTATTTGACCCATGTTCGTTTTCAGTAGAGGGGCTCCCACACTCCTTTGTAATTATGTAAAACTTGGGGTTTCACCTTAAGTTAAACAGGGTAATCCAGACATGGACCCCTTGCTCACTGTGCTTAAAGAGGCACAGCTTCACCTCACTGATGATGCCCGACTAGGCCAGCACGCGTGTCTGGGGTTGCTGATGGTACTCTTGTTCAGAGGAGAATTGCCTAGCATTTTGGTGCTGAACTGCCCTTGTGGGTGGGACAAAGACTAATATGCAAATGGCTGTTTCTCCTCTGTAAAAGGTACAGTGAGCTAAAACGTGGTCAAAGACCCAACTGAGTGGGCACCTTCCCATAGAACAGGTTATTTGGCCGTGTTTGTTCTCAGTAGTGATGGCTCCCAGACCTTTTTGTGCATGTGCGATTTTTGCTAAAGTGCTCCACTACTCTTGGATTGCATGCAGGGGTTTCTGTAGGTGGTGGAGGCGATGCCACATATGGCATGACTGACTTCACTGCTGGGCCTGTCAATGGCCTTCTTTATAATGGAAACGCGTGAGTCTGCACAATCGAAATTCCGATACATTTCTAAATTCTTCACAAGCGAGATGTGGGGTTTAAAGAGAATGTTGAGTTACAGCTTCATCAATTTGCAGCCTTGGTCTCTAGTTGCTTGGTGTCTGATGCCATTGTCTGTGTCTGGCAGCACACTTGACTTGTAAGATGCAGTCCCCCTGCATGGAATGCACCCATGGTTCATCTGGTTGCTGCTTAACTTGACACAGATGAAAAGTGGGTGGGGAGCACCCTACTGACAGTGGCACAGTCATCATGGGGAGGAAGGATAGTTCAGGGACAATGCGTTTGTCTTGGAAACAAGAAACCGCAGCACAATACAGGTCTGAGTCCTGATCCTGCGCTTAGAAACCACTCATTGGTATTAAGCACGTTATAAAAGACCAATTATAATAACAAAAGAACAATTATAATAATTTTCCCCTGTGTTAGGAAGAGTCACATGGACATTTGACACCGCCAAATGCAGCAGCTTGGAACTATTTCACATCAGGATCTGGCTCTTTTGATACCCTTAACAGTGTCTTGATACGGGCTACCATGAGTTCAATCACGGGCGCGGAAGAAACATGGATTCCCATAACAAATAGTGATGGTGGCAGAAGGATGAACAACAACACTCATGGGCGGTGCAAGTGTTATGAAAGACTATCCGGAAGTTGCCAGTGGAATGATGGTAATGCAATTCAGGCCCAGAAGTAGGTCTGCATCTGACTCACATGGGTGTAATTATTGCAGGGAACACATGTGATGGAGTGGATTGACGCCGACCTTGACCTTCTGCAACCTGGGATTAGTTTCACAAGAGTTGACTTATCATTATAAATGTCGCATTTGGCAAGAGAGATAGAGGTACACACTCCAACCTCTATAGTGGAAACCACTAATAAAGACTCTCTTTCGTACAAATGCGCCACACTAATATAGTGATGTCTCAAAAGTTGAGATTTATTTGTGAGCGCCCTTCATGGTAACACATGTTTCGGCGACATTACATAGTGCCTTTCTAAAACCAGGGCTGTTGGAATATACATTTACACGTTGGGTAATGAAATGCATAAAGTGCACAAATCAAAATATAACATTAAATAATAAGGATAGATCATTATTAGTCATGATTTGCCAACAAAAATATAATTTACGTTACACATACATTAGTAGACAGAAAGCATAAGGGATGGGCGTAGGGGAGGATATGTGGGGTAAAAAGAATATGCATAGAGAGAAAAAGAGAAACAAATCAGGAAAATGGAAACAACATAGTCAATTAGAATCATCCTTTTGTTTACAAATAGTTTGTATATTACTTAAAACACTCTACTGAGTTCAATGATGTCCCAAACATCTAATCTTGTATTAATGTGTTCTTACTTTCCCATTAACGTATGTGAATCGAGCAGGATATTGTCTGAGTTCCTCCAAAGTAATTGTATTGGTTTATCACAGTGTACTATGGAACCACAAGTCAGTACTTCAAAATAATAAGAGCTCGAAATAAACCCCCCTTCCTTCATTCCCTTCTTTCTTACCAACACCATTTGACAACGATTTATACCAATGTTACCTGTTGGAATGATGCAACTTGATTTTAACTTTCCGTCTGTGCTTGATATATTAAATGGGTTAAATCCCTGTAAGGAAATGAGTCTCGTTATTCACCTAATTATGTTATCATGTCCTCGGCTATGAACCAATGTTGCCGTGTTGAATTGGAACTAACTTTTTAAAAAATAATTATAAATGCATAGTTATTCTGCACTGAATATGCTGCTGACATCATTCTACTCATTGAAAAACGCACCCGATACTCCCAAGACACTGTTAAGTGTTTAGGGAGCATCGTTGTCACATATAACTAAATTTAATTTCGTCATGGACTGCACAAAACATAAATTGACATTTTTCTGTGGCATTATTATGTCCTTGGCTAAATGCTGATATTGCTCGTTTTTTGGAACAGCATTTCTAAAAAGTAATTAGAAATGAATTGTTATTCTGCACTAAATATACCACAGACATAATTCTAGACTTTGAAAAGTGCACTCGATATTGTCAACGACATTGCTGATTGCTTGGGAAGCATCGGTGCACTGATTGCATACTCTCATTTAATCGTGGGCTACACAAAACGTTAGTTAGCACTTTTGTGTCATGTACGTGTCATATGGACGCGTCATCTATGCTGCCGAATGCCGCGATATGATCGCGAGCACTCGAAGTCAGTGTATGACCTGAAATTGAGATCGCATGACTTACCAGATTGTCGGGGAAGTCCTGCAGGGTACCGATCAACCCTCATACTGGCTACGTTTGTACTTTATACAAACTCAGCGTTCGTGTTGTTCGCCGGAGTCATGGCAACCAAGGTAGTCCCTCCTTGATTGTCATGACCGTGTCGGCCATCTTTTGGGCAAATTAGTGTTTACTAACCTGGTAAAACGTCTTCTCAATACTGCACTGTCGCTTAAAGTTGCGATTACAAGGTGTGCATATACAAATTGGGATCGGTACTATATTTTGTATTACCAATACTCATTCTTTACTAATTAATTCATGAGTAGAATGACACCATTTTATTTAGAATGCCTTTAGCCTTGCAGTATTATGCGTGTATAAATACTTATGTACTAATCGTCAAACAGTGCATTACTATGAGTGCAATAAGCAATACATGTGCGAGATACCAGTTGGCATTGGATTTTACATGGAATGCATTAAGACAGGTACCGAATAAGGAAGTTTCATGTGTCACCTAATATATTTTGAACGTTGCACTTAGCACAACAGTAGTTGAATGTCTATATCAACCCAAAACATGGGTAGGTCATTTTTGTGCAAATTTGTAGTCTTGTGTCAATAAAGTGGGCAATTTCTTCCAGTGTCTCTATGCACCTTTTCGCGCTCTGATATGCAGATTTGTACATTAAATCATATTTTTAATTAGAATTATAGAGAGCAATACATTTCGCTATCGGTGTTCAAACCAAATTTCAAAGTTTGAAAATGACAAATAAGTCTGGCTTCTGATTGTCTCAGGGCTAACTCAAGGTTTCCTCCTCTGATACCAAGTTTCTCCCGTTTCAAACCAATGAACCTGATCCCTTTTTTGTCGTTATTCACCTAATTATGTTATCATGTCCTTGGCTATGGGCCAATGTTGCTGTGTTGAATTGGAACTACATTTTTTAAAAATAAATATAAATGCATAGTTATTCTGCACTGAATATGCTGCTGACATCATTCTACTCATTGAAAAACGCACCCGATACTCCCAAGACACTGTTAAGTGTTTAGGGAGCATTGTTGTCACATATAACGAAATTTAATTTCGTCACACACTGCACAAAACGTAAATTGACATTTTTCTGTTGCATTATTATGACCTTGGCTAAGTGCTGATATTGCTCGTTTATTGGAACAACATTTCTAAAAAGTAATTAGAAATGCATTGTTATTCTGCACTAAATATACTACAGACATAATTCTAGACTTTGAAAAGCGCACCCGATATTGTCAACAACATTGCTGATTTCTTGGGAAGCATCGGTGCACTGATTGCATACTCTCATTTAATCGTGGGCTACACAAAACACCAATTTATTCATGGGGATGCTAAACGATGACATAGTCTACAATGACAGCCTATACAGTGAGCATGTAATTGTAATTGTATGGACTCGCTATATTGATGATATTCTCCTGATCTGGAGAGGAGAGAAGCAGATACTAGAACAATTCATAGAGCGTATCAACACCAACAAATATGGAATCCAGTTCACATCAGAAATAGATGCTGCATCCATCAATTTCTTGGATCTCACCATATACATAAAGGATAACCAAATACATACTAAAACATTTCACAAACCTACTGAAGTTAATTCAACATTATGTGCAACCAGTTGTCACTTACAAAGGGTTAAGGACAACATTCCGGCAGGAGAGTTCATACGTTCAAGACGGAAGTGCAAAGAACATTCACAGTTTCAAAGAGAATGTGAGTTATTATCCACAAGATTCTAACAAAGAGGCTACAACATCAAGATATATCAAAAAAGCACAAGACAAAGCTTCAACGTTGAAATAGTCGGAAATCTTGTGCAAAAAACAGATTATTAAAAGTCAATCTGACAATGTGAGATTCATTACAACATACTCGAATGACCACTCCAAGATCAGGCGAATATTGAATCGGAATTGGCACGTATTACAATTGGATCCTGACCTAACGTCTCTCACACAGAAGAAGCCTCAAATCGTGTTTACTAGAGTGAAAAGATTGAGGAATATTGTTAGCCCTTCGCTGCTTCCGAGCATTAGTGACAGTCAGCCATCTAACTGGCTCACCCCAGACAACTTTGGGTTCAGGAAATGTGGGACATGTTCCATGTGTCCGTATGCACACGCACCAGAGAACAAATTTCAGGATCATCATGGAACTTGTTTGAACATTCAACAGAACATTAATTGCCAAACCAAATATGTAGCTTATGCTATTATATGCATCTGTCACAAAGTATATATTGGAAGTACGATCCGTCAACTCCGAATAAGAATTCGCAAACATTTTGCAGGCATTGGAAGTCAAAATCAAAACTTACCACTAGCCATACATTGTCCCCAAGAACACCAAATGTGCGACAAAAAAGGGATCAGGTTCATTGGTTTGAAACAGGAGAAACTTGGCATCAGAGGAGGACACCCTGAGTTAGCCCTGAGACAATCAGAAGCCAGACTTATTTGTCATTTTCAGACTTTGAAATTTGGTTTGAACACCGATAGCGAAATGTATTGCTTTCTATAATTCTAATTAAAAATATGATTTAATGTACAAATCTGCATATCAGAACGCGAAAAGGTGCATAGAGACACTGGAAGAAATTGCCCACTTTATTGACACAAGACTACAAATTTGCACAAAAATGACCTACCCATTTTTTGGGTTGATATAGACTTTCAACTACTGTTGTGCTAAGTGCAACGTTCAAAATATATTAGGTGACACATGAAACTTCCTTATTCGGTACCTGTCTTAATGCATTCCATGTAAAATCCAATGCCAACTGGTATCTCGCACATGTATTGCTTATTGCACTCATAGTAATGCACTGTTTGACGATTAGTACATAAGTATTTATACACTCATAATACTGCAAGGCTAAAGGCATTCTAAATAAAATGGTGTCATTCTACTCATGAATTAATTAGTAAAGAATGAGTATTGGTAATACAAAATATAGTACTGATCCCAATTTGTATATGCACACCTTGTAATCGCAACTTTAAGCGACAGTGCAGTATTGAGAAGACGTTTTACCATGTTAGTAAACACTAATTTGCCCAAAAGATGGCCGACACGGTCATGACAATCAAGGAGGGACTACCTTGGTTGCCATGACTCCGGCGAACAACACAAACGCTGAGTTTGTATAAAGTACAAACGTAGCCAGTATGCGGGTTGATCGGTACTCTACAGGACGTCCCCGACAATCTGGTAAGTCATCCGATCTCAATTTCAGGTCATACACTGACTTCGAGCGCTCGCGATCATATCGCGGCATTTGGCAGCATAGATGACGCGTCCATATGACACGTACATGACACAAAAGTGCTAACTAACGTTTTGTGTAGCCCACGATTAAATGAGAGTATGCAATCCGTGCACCGATGCTTCCCAAGCAATCAACAATGTTGTTGACAATATCGGGTGCGCTTTTCAAAGTCTAGAATTATGTCTGCAGTATTTTTAGTGCAGAATAACAATGCATTTCTAATTACATTTTAGAAATGTTGTTCGAATAAACAAGCAATATCAGCATTTACCCAAGGGCATAATAATGCAACAGAAAAATGTCAATTTACGTTTTGTGCAGTCCATGACGAAATTACATTTTGTTATATGTGACAACGATGCTCCCTAAACACTTAACAGTGTCTCGGGAGTATCGGGTGCGTTTTTCATTGAGTAGAATGATGTCAGCAGCATATTCAGTGCAGAATAACTATGCATTTATAATTATTTAAAAAAAATGTAGTTCCAATTCAACACGGCAACATTGGCCCATAGCCAAGGACATGATAACATAATTAGGTGAATAACGAGACTCATTTCCTTACAGGGATTTAACCCATTTAATATATCAAGCACAGACGGAAAGTTAAAATCAAGTTGCATCATTCCAATAGGTAACATTGATATAAATCGTTGTCAAATGGTGTTGGAGAGAAAGAAGGGAATGAAGGAAGGGGGGTTTATTTCGAGCTCTTATTATTTTGAACTACTGACTTGTGGTTCATAGTACACTGTGATAAACCAATACAATTACTTTGGAGTAATTCAGACAATATCCTGCTCGATTCGCATACGTTAATAGGAAAGTAAGAACACATTAATACAAGATTAGATGTTTGTGACATCAACAAACTCAGAGGAGTGTTTTAAGTAATATACAAACAATTTGTAAACAAAAGGATGATTCTAATTGACTATGTTGTTTCCATTTTTCCCGATTTGTTTCTCTTTTTCCCTCTATGCATATTCTTTTTACCCCACATATCCTCCCCTACGCCCATCCCTTATGCTTTCTGTCTACTAATATATGTGTGACGTAAATTATATTTTTGTTGTCAAATCATGACTAATAATGATCTATCCTTATTATTTAATGTTATATTTTGATTTGTGCACTTTATGCATTTCATTACCCAACGTGTAAATGTATATTCCAACAGCCCTGGTTTGAGAAAGGCACTATGTAATGTCGCCGAAACATGTGTTACCATGAAGGGCGCTCACAAATAAATCTCAACTTTTGAGACATCACTATATTAGTGTGGCGCATTTGTACGAAAGAGAGTCTTTATTACTAATTATTGCAGGGGACAAGGGTGTTTGGCCCCCTCAATGTTCGTGGCACACCATTTTGTCCCCCTCATTTGGCAGGTGCCCCTTTCTTTTAGATGTCATGCCCCCCCTACAATTTCAGCAAATTTACTCCGCTGCTCACTAATACAGAAGGATAGCCTCCTCCCTGTGGGTCGCAAATGCTGACAGGACGCTCCTTGAGATATAAATCATGTGGCTCTTAATGGTAAGAATGTGTGGTAGGGAGTCGGCATCATCGAAAACTGGTGAGGGTGCGGAAACAAAGCAACACTGTTAAATTGGTTTATGGTGTATTCAGCGCCCTACCTCTACCACTCCCGGAGGTAACCACAGGAGTGCAACATCTGGCAGAATTGGTGGTTCAGCAGGCTACACGACAGTGACACAGGACTGGTTCAGCAACAGCTGTCTTTAAAGCAGAATAATCCAGGTGCATGTCAGTCCCGTAGATACAGGAACTGCGTCAGTAACCTCACAGACCCTCACAGATGCGCAGTTGAACAGAGAAATAACTGCACAGAACAGATAGCACTCTCCCCAAAGACTCATACACCCAGTTAACCTCCATAGCAAAAGCCTTGCCAGATATTAATTTGCATTCAAGACTTCATGCAGAGCCAGTATTGTGGAAGGGACATAAGAGGAGAGCATGACGTGGCAGCTCTGGTAAGAAAAGGAAGGCAACATGGCAGGAGATTGGCGGCATTGTTGGCCAGAAGTAGTTGCCAAAGTGGCGATGGGAAGAGCGGGAAGAGGTAATGAACAGGATTGCCGGGGACACCTGCAGCGACCACTGCATATGCTAGGAGCAGTTGCCTTTTCAGGTGTGTCACGGTGGGACCCAGAGGCAAGTGCAGATGAGGGGGTTCATGTCACTATGAAGCACTGTTCTAGTATTATATGAAATGATATGGCATTTATAACGCGTCTATACACAAGTGTTTCAAGGTGCGACTAAGGAAGAAGAGTAAGGGAGAAAGTGCCATAGGAATTAATGGAACCCTGAAAAAAAGGCAAGATGGCCACTGTAAGCCACATGGTTTTCTGCCTTTGCCCCTTATTTCTCAAAGTCCTGAGAAGCCCTGGCTCTGTCTCCCTTCCCCTGATTGGATGTAGGGTAGAAGGACCATATGTGGCTCTGCTGCTGCCCCTGTTAGACTGGTAGGTGCTGCCTCAGGAAATGCTTGTTTTTGGTAGACCCTTTAGGGTGGGACCTGAATAAATGCAAAGGGGAGTCAATTCACATTCTGCGCTGTGGGTGTCTGGTTTTGGTTGTGTCACAATGACTGCCTGAACCAACTCTGTCTGAAACTGGAGTGAATGCAGTGTGTGCTCTGAATGGCTGGGAGTTGGCCCCAATATACATCCACTGTTTTGAGTGCCTGGTTTTGGGTAAATGGCTTGAATGCTTGGGAGCCTGATTGGGTGCTGCATGATGAAGGCCCTAGTGTGTGATTGGCTGACTGAGCCTAGCTCATCCTGAGTTAATGGGCACATTTGTGTATAACAGAAGACCCCTCACTTACCTCTGTGTTAGAAGCTGCATGCCGAAACCAGAAATCCAAAGTTTGGAAGCTTGTATCCTGAATCCAGCTGGAGGAAGAAGCCTGCGGCTGCAGCTCTTCAAGGAATCAAAGGCTTCTGAGCTGATTCAAGGACTGATCAAGAGAGGGCCTGTACAGGCAACCTCTTCTCATAGATACGAGGAGAATCGTGCAACTGCTGTTCTACACCCAAAGTGTCCTGGAAGTTCGTCCTGAGTGCCTAACGTCCTGCAGAGTTTTCTTTGTGGGGCCAGAAGAAGAGTGATCAGAAATCCTGAACTCAAGAAGTCCACAAGCATCATCCTGTATCCTGAGGCTGTCCATAACCAGAAGAAAGTCAGATTGGTGTGTATCACCCAGAAGAGGGGGTACCTTGGCATAGAGTTGCTCAAAACCCGGCGCTTGTCAAGTTGCACCCAACTGAAGAAATCTTCAAGTGGCACTGCAACCACCACATCTGTCCACTTTTCCACAGCGGATAAAGACCAGTGTTGCCGCCTGCAGAGAAGTACCCGCCAGTGGGTCTCCTGCCATTGCAAACCAAAGGATGAGTTCCGCGGGACCAAATTTGTTAGAAGTCCAGTGCTCAAGTCCAAGTCACCAGAAGTCACCTTGTCATTTGTGGTGTGGCTGCAGCACCAAAGAACCAAACGGCAGCCAAGAGCAAATTCCCAGAACCCGACACCTACTTCTGTCACTGCACCCGTTGCCACCGAAGGTCCTCAATGTATTCAAAGGACCCATCCTCACGTTTGAAAGCCCTGTCGAGGTCCACAGTGAGTTTCAGCTTCGTGTGACATCCACAGCCAGGCTTAGAAACCTAACCAAGGAGACCACTGCGACTGACCTTCACTGCTGCCTTTCTGACACTGGTTGGTTCCCTTCTACTGCTCGACAAGAATGATACAGTGACTTAATTTTCCAGAGGGGGTCATCCTTGAATGGCATCATCAAGTATAGCTCAGAGACTCCACCACTTCACTTTCCAAGACAACCATGCTACTGTGAAGAGGAAGAGGGGTTTCCTCCCTAAAAAGCCTGTCCAGGGGTCTTAGATTCATCTTGGGCCCAGCTCTCCTGTTGCTTCCCAGTTACTCTCAGGTGGTGGGCGCTGTAGAAAGAAAAGCAGACAATTAATTAACACATAAGTACTGGGCATTAACACAAAAGCAGTAAAACGTACCTTTTATTGTAGGTTGCCCAGGTGGGGGATCTCCACAAAGAATAGCATTTTTATTCTGAAAAGTATTCTGCCAGTGTTCTAAAGTGTTACCTGTAGTTCTACATCTATGACTGTGGGGTTGAACAGTGTTTAGTAATTTTAATGCTTTTTAAGAACTGTTACCAGCTGGTGCATTATTGCTGAACTAAGAATAAGGGCCTCATTACACGTTGTCCGGTAAGGGAGTACCGTTACCGGTAACGAAATACCGGCAATGTTATTTTCCCAAGCCGATCATGACCCGGACCCACCACTATTAGCGCACCCGTAAAGTACGGTGCCACTAATAGCGGCGGTGCTGTGTGCGCACGACCCCCACACCGTAAATAGCGCTATGGCGCTAATTGCACGCAATCACAACCCATGCGTACATGGCAATACCGGCATCCCAAAGACCCAAAAAGCAGTTACCGGCATGGCGCTAATAACAGCATCGAAAACCACACGTTAACAGACCTGAGCAATGTTCCCATCTGCCACAGGTGGACACAATCATCACAGGTGGAGGCAATGGAGACAGGCAGTACTAAAGAGCACACCACATCCCTTCCCACACCCCTTCCCACAGCAAGATGGTCCCAATACCAGCAGCATGACATGGGCTTGTGCACATTATTGCAGTGCAGCAACAACAACAACACGCAGCACAGATGAGACGAAGGAGGAGGAGTAGGAGGAGGAGGGCAAGACTGGCGCAGCAAGCACCACCAAGGCACCCAGAAATACCCCAAGGGCAGCCAACAAACCCCCGGATTCAACGCGAAGATGACCATGGCATGTGTAAGGCTCATCGGATAGAATGTGCCCATGCCACCATGCAACCACCAGATGAGCATGATGTGGATGTGGATGAGTATGGGTGAAGTGCCCCGCCACGACATGCAAGAGGCGATGGCACGGCGGGACAGGATCTGCGTCAGCATCTGAATCTGGAATAGCATCAGGTACCAAGGTGGGATATCATGGATGGAGAGATGTGCATTGTTGCCATTGTGCCCATTTTGAAGCCCACAAAGGCCCCTGTCTCAAAGAAAATCACACATACACAATGATGGAGACCAGGCCTGTGTTTCAACCTCAGAACAGTGTATTTCAAACATAATATGAACAGAAAGTGCTTGTTCCCAACTGTGCAAATGCCCTTATCCCCCTCCCTCCACAACACCCCCGAATACACCCTTACCCCCCTCCCCCCACAACACCCCCGAATACACCCCTACCCCCTCCCTCCACAACACTCTCACGTGAGCCTCCAGGCGTGATTGTGCCCTTCCCCACATGTGGCCGATAGTCCCTGATGGCCTTATTTGTCAGTGCCTGCTCCGTCTTCGGGTGCCTGCGATGTGGGGCGCCTCAGGTTGCGCATGGACCGGAGCAGGGGGCTAGTGTGACGTGAACTCCCTGGGGCCGTGTTCATACGTGGTTGGTAGCGGGCATCTGCGCTCAATTGCATCTGCAATGCGGTTCATGGCCTGTCTTAGTAGGCCCATTTCAGTACAGATGTGGGTGGTGCATGCCTCCATGCACTCCCTTGTCTGCTGTGCAAATGCACCAATGTCCTCCCTCAGGCGCCCTGTCTCCGCCACATGCTGCCCTACTAGAGCAGTGATTTCGGTCTGCCTCTGTATCACAGCTGAGAGCCCATGTTGCATGTCGGCTGCCGGTGGCATGGTTGATGCGCCTGGATCCATTGCATCATCAGGTCCATTCATCAGGTGTGGATACCTGTGTGCCCCATGACACATCATGTGGGTGGGTGGGTGTTCCACCTTGCATAAACGGACCTGGTGAGAAGATCGGGCTTGACTGTGATGTGCGTGTCGGTATGGGGCTATGACTCTGATCCTCAATGGCAGGTTCTACCTCTGCATCCGGACCTGGGGCAGTGGCTGCTGCCTCACCCATTGAGCTGGTGGCAGCAGAGTGCACTTCCCCAATGCTGCCCTCACTAGCTGGGAGGCACACTCCTGTGGGTGCCACGACGGCAGCAGGCATGGCCTCTGGCTGTGTGGAACTGCTACTCCTGGTGCCTTTCTCCCTTTGAACCAAGTCACTCCTCCCGGGTCCCCTAGAGGATGTGGTAGTGTCCCCCGTGGCATCGCTTCTGGCCTTTTTCCTGGGTGCGGAAGCAGGTGTTGAGGTGCGTGCCTCCTCAGTATCCGTGTGTGAACCTGCAGGGGTGAGAAAAGGGGTAAATCATCTATGGGTCGACCTGACTTATGCAGGATGCATACGTCATGCCGTGCAATGCATTTGAGGCTCTTCAGTGTGGAGGACAGGTATGTGGTGATGCATGCATGTCTGTTTGTGGCTGGATCCATGGCATTCATATGGACACATGATTGGGGAACCCCTCACCCTTCACTGCGCATTGTTAGGTGTATTCACTCACCTCCATCAGATGTAATGGGCACGCCATGCTCCATATCTCCGACCCCTTCGATCGATTCGACCCCAATCGTGGAGGCACAAATCTCCTCCCACTCCTTCAGCTTCAATGGGGACTCTGCACCACCTCCTGTGCCCATTGCCATGTTGCGGTTCACTGTTAATATATTCCGCACACAGACCCGGAGGCCGTCCCACCTCTTGCGGCAGTCCTTTACACTCCGGGTGGTAGTGCCCACCGCACTGACTTTTCGAGCAACTTTGGCCCAGATGGCCTTTTTCTTAAGGAGGGCCTCCCTCCGCATGTCATTCACGAACACTACTTCTGCATTGGCAACAAGTGTGGTGGTCAGCATCAGAAGCTCCTCATTGGAGAATCTTTCTTTGCGCTGGCGTTCTGCAGTTTTTTTTAGGGCCTTCGGCATCTTTGGGCTATCCGGTATGGTTCCTGGTCGGAGTTCCCTGGATATATGTCCTGGATGCAGAGGATGGCAATGGATTGTGTTTTTAAAGATGGCCGCCGTGCTCTTTCCCGTTCCTGTGCGATGGCGTAATTTCCGGTTCCGCTTTGTAACGGTGACCGGTAATAGCGGTGACCGCTATTTACAGGTGGCGGGAGGGCGGAGGCGCTATCGACGGTTTGGACGATGCCGGTAAGGGGCATTTTGGGGGATTTAACAGCAGGGCGGTATGGTCATTTACGGCATGGCGCTATGCTCGTGTCCGCGTACTCGTAATGGGATGCTATTAGCGGCCTCTGGCGAGGGAGGACACGCTGATAGCGCCATGCCGTTAAATTCCGATTTTTACCAGACAACGTGTAATGAGGCCCTAACTGTGGTACCACATAGTACTGCATACATTGTGTTAACTATTTGAGTGGAATGTCATAATACAAAGTGTGTCTTATTTATTTGTATTTATTTATCTAAACCTAAATCTTATGTTAGGTAATAAAAGATCAAAGGTGGCACCTTATATATTGTGTAGATATTCCTTGGTGGGGGCTTGACGATTCACTGTACCTAAGAACCATCCTGCATCACCTCCCTTGAGTCTCAGCCTTGGTTGCTCATCTACTACTACCATTTGAGAGCTTTGACTAGAGTGCCTCTGTGCATCCACCCCAAACATATAGAGGGTAGTAGCACAGACACCCCCTCCAGTCTTTACAGAGGGAATTATAACAACACCAATTACAAGCATTCTTCATTCATTCACCCAGTCTAGCCTATATAAAAGCCTTCACTCAGTGGCAGGCACAAAAGCTAACCTCGGATACTGACCTGGAGGAGGGTGGTGATCCAGGGCAGCTAACGTGAGAGAACAGACTCAGAGAGGTAAAGGAAGCTGCTAGTCTACTTAGTGCTGTAGCTCAGACATTGGCTGAGTCCAGAAACAGAGCAAGAGGAGAAGTTGGAATGCAGCTCAGTGCTATACTTCAGGCACTAGCTGAGGCACACATCTACTGTGGACTATATCTCAGCCTCTGTCAGAAACCGAATAGCCAGTTAAGAGCTAAGTACCTTTGTGACCTGTAGCTGGTGGGCGAGAATATCACTGTTTTAAAAAGCCCTTACCAAGGTGTAAGAAGTACTTGCTGTTAGACATATGTTAAAAGGAAGGTAGGAAGCCAGGAAAGCAGGGAGATGGGGAATACAAGGAAGGGAGACTTTCTGGAAGGAGTGGGTCTAAATCTATCACCATTAGCCAAAGAGGGTCTCCTGTAGCTAACAGGAGAGAATATTGATGCCAAAATCAGACACTAAGCAATGGAGAGAGACATGCTTGCTGGTTGACGTGTATTAAGGTTATTATTATCAGCCTTGGACATGGGTCAGCACCTAGATGGTGAGAATATCTAAGGCATGTAAATACCCTAAGTGAGGGAGGAGGAAGTACTTGCTGGCAGGAGCAAGTCTGAAGCATGCTGGTTGCTCTATTCCTGGGAATTAAGTCAAGAAGTGAGCAGGCACTATATCCCTGAGAATAAGAAACCAAGAAGCTAGCTGGAAGAGCCTGTACGTTGAAGCCCAGAAGTGTGCTGGTGCTGGGGCAGGATCACTGAGAATTGCAGTTGTGTGGTTGTAGTACAGATAAGGCAGCCCTTAGATACGAACATTAAAACCTTTGTTAAATTAACCATATTGACAGCTTTTAGGACTCAATTGTGCCCGTTAAGATGATGTTCCTGAAGACAGGGAAGCATAGAGGAGAGACCTATTTTAATGTAGACCCTCTATCTTATTTTGTTCTCTACCTTGACACTTAAGCATAGACTTTCCTTCTTAAGTGTTAAGCATAACTCTGTTGCCTTTTTTGTAGCTCTTTCCACCAAACCTTGTGTGTATACACAACGGGTTTGAACTGAATGTCTAACTCATGTGTTTTTTTATCCTGTGTTACAATACTCACTTTTCACATACAAGTCATTATGTGCCTAAATCCCCATTTTTCAGATACACATTTCCTTATTTTAGATCACTGGTTAGGGGTAATACCACATTGTTGCCTAATTGCAAAAATGTGTATCCTAAACCAAGAATGTGAGATTCACATATATTTATTTTATTATGTGTACACACTTTTTTAATTTCTGTTCCATCTTCATTACACCAACATGTGTCTGTTCTTTTAAATCAATGGGAACATTCTTCAGGATGACTGATGTTTTCATGATATTGGGCCTCATTACAGGTTTGCCGGTCTGGTAACAACAGTGCTGGTAAACTATCGGCACTGTTGTTACCGGACCGACAAACTACGAGGTCTGCGGGCGTGTACATTTCTGCCCGCCAGTTCTGACCTGGCGCTGGAATGGCACCCGCTCGCAGACCTTGACGGATGCACCGGCATCATTCATGAATGGTGCCGCTGCATCTGTTCTCCCTATTTCCATTGAGTCCAATGGGACTCGAATGTGAATGGGGAGTAATTTGTTCCGGCGCCCGGCAATAGGGAATTAGTGGGACTGCCAGGGCTGTAATTCCCCGGTAGGTCCCCATTGCCAGGTGCCGGGAAAGAAATGACTCCGGCGGCAGCCGTACCGGTATTTACCGGCACGGCTACCGCTGGACTCAGAATGAGGCCCATTCTGATTTGTATGATCACATTTCACCTTTCAACTGTATTACAACGGTTTAATGTCTGAAACTCAACTGAACTGAACCCTGCAGCCCTGTTTGCCTGTTCACCCCGGACTACCCAGCCCATGCCAAGCCTCAACCACTGTCTGCTGCGACAATCAAGTAGGAGTCAACGTCTCTTCATATTTTGGTACTGCAGTAGGCTTGCATTTTGAATATCACTGCGACTGTGTGCCACTCCTCTGCACCTTTTCCAATAGGGATAGTGTTGTAGGCTTGCATTTTTTAATATCACTGCTGTTTTCGGCCACTACTCTGCATCTTATTCCACAGGGATAGTGTTATAAGCTTGCATTTTTGAATATCGCTCTTGTTTCGTGCCGCTACACTGCATCTTTTCCATAGGTATAGTGTTGTAGGCTCGCATTTTTTAATGTTGCCATGGTTTTGTGCCACTACTCTGCATCTTGTTCCACAGGGATAGCTTTGTTGGCTTGCGTCTTGAATATTGCTGTGGTTTTGCGCCACTACCCTGCATCTTTTCCACAGAAATAGTGTTGTAGGCTTGCATTTTTTAATATTGCTGCTGTTTAGTGCCACTTTTCTGCATCTTTTTCCACAGGGATAGTGTTGTAGGCTTGCATTCAGTTTCTGCAATGATTTGGGCACTGGTCTCACAACCCACATTCCCGCCCTGCTCCACCTCACTGCACCTGCTTACACAGCACTTCTTTCAAGTGCTCTGCCTGCACTCCCAATTCCTCTAGTGAGGATCTCATACTTTGTAGTTGCTTCTCTGCTCTGTCCCTGCACTCTTACAACTCCCTCCCTTAGGGATGAGGTTGCAGGTCACCCGCAATGCCTAGTAGTTCCAAAGGTAGAGGTGCACTCTGGCATGCCAGAAACTCCTCCACACTGTTGTCCAGACCCCACCCCTACATGGCACCTCGCCCGGCTCATCCCGGCCCCCCAAGAGAACACAGTCTCCCCCCTGCCCTCTCCAGAACCCACTCCCACCTCATCCGTGCCGGGAGGATAGCTCAGTGGAAACACATTTGTCTTGGAAAAAAGACAACGCATAACAACACTGGTTCAAATCCCGGGCTCACGTGTAGAAACTGGTCAATGGTATTAAGCGTGTTATGAAATAACAATGAAATATATATCTACTCAGGCAACCCCCCTGACTTTCCAAGGGCAACCTGCATTCCGCCCCACCCTTAACCAGAACCCTCCTTCTCCGCATCTCTCTACCTCCACCCCCTCATGCATTCCCTCCTCTCATCCACGCCGCCATGACCCATTCTTTGGATCCATAAACTCTGTGCATTTCCTTCAATGGCTGCCAATCGGGCGACAATCCACCTTCAAGGCAATGTGCACCACCCACGAGCTCTACACAACACAGGGCCAGAATATCTACAACACAAGCTCACACCCTACAGGCCCACCAGCTACTTGAGAGCAGGCATAGCTCTCCTTCTTGTCATCCCAATCACTAAATCAATCAGAACAGGAGGTCATCTTTCTCCATCGAAGCTCCCACCATTTGGAACTTGATTCCTTTTACCATCTGCAGCATAGAGGATCACCTTGCTTTCCAGAAGACACCTAATACATGGCTCTCCCTTCTGCATCTTGACTGACCTAGTCCCCCACGTGGGTGAACTATCACCCCTAGACAGGTAGGTGTGGGAACTGATTTGTCACTTGAGGAGACAAGACCGTACCTAGCCGGCAGTGAAAGGATTCCAGTCGATCTGTATGATACACTCTGCATACCCTCACTAGATATCAGCCTGATTCTCTGTGATGTATTGCAATCCATCTCAACGGAACACGTCCGTATCCCTCAAGGGCACAGCCACCCACCCACATGCATCTTCAACAATTCACTACTCGACTTCATAACGCACATCACCTCTGGCATTAAAATGCAGCTGAGTCCCATGAAAAGAATTCGGTCCAGCTGAGCACATAGCCTATTTGACTCGCCTACCTTCCTGACAGTCTATCACAGCACCCATCCACTAACTAGATCTCCATGGGTTGTTAGAGGGACTTAGCCACCCCTCCTTAACTTTGTCCTGGCTAAAATGCACACACACATTCTACAAATCCTCCTTTCATTTGCCATAGCTCAGACTTCGGTCATCCAAGGGCATTCACCCCACAGCGCTTTGAGGCTATACGAATAGCATCAGGCACTATACAAATGCCAACTAACATAACATCATAAAATGCAGTTTGAATTTACTATCTTGATCTGCCCTCTTTCCCACACCAGAAGCCTGGGTCGCCTATCACACAGATGTCAAATACCCATCAGTAGCAAGGAACACAGTGAACATGTATGCTTGTGGATGGTACAGACCTAACATCAGTCCATTTAACAGCCCTTACAATACCATTGTTAATGACCATACCAGCTTCAGGGGCTTGTCAAAAAGTCCCAAGCCTTGACTTTAAGTATGCTTTTGAATTTGTTGTAATTCTTGCATTGCCTTGAATTACTGAATACAGCCTGGCCATTGACTGTTGACTAGGATGTTATGACTATTGCCTTCACGTTAGCCTTTTTGCCTACACACCCTGACATATGAAAAATTCAGTAAAGTGCACCAAGTCATACCCTTCTAGTTGTAGTCAGTATCACAACAGATCAAAACTCACACGGACATGTCCCAGGATACTCGCTCTCTCAGAAATGCATGCTGAACTAGCAATTCTGTTTACTGTGGTCAGGAGCGTACACCCATGCTTGGAGTTTTTTTGTTACACAGATTATTAGGTAGGTGCTAGAATTTTGTGCTGTCATATTTCCACCCTTAAACAGCAGGAAAACAATGCCTGATGGCATATCCAGAAAAGTAACTGACTAATGACTTTATTTGACACTTAACTACCCCCAGTTTTCTCTTCGTGGTTCTTTGTGTACATGAATGGGGAGAGACAAGCATATGTATAGATTAGCAATCCGTCAACCATATTACATTTTTTAAAAATATTTTATATTGTTTATTGGTTAAACAAATGAAACCTTATCAATAACATTACAATGGAATTTCAACACTACATCAACACATTTTTTCATTAAAGCTCACATTTCCAATACTTAAGAAAGTGCAATATCTGTAATTAATATAACAAAAAGTAGAAATATATCAGCATTATTCTTTGAACCATAAATAGTTCAAAACATATTCCTCTAAGAACCCCTTATTCGTAATGTTTACATGTTGGTGTCCAATTTCAAATTAATAAAAAACCTGATCACCGCCAGTGTCAAAGATGTTGAGCAGCCAGATAAACAGCACTTCCAAAAATAGTCACAATCACGTGTGAGCCCAGCATCCATAAATCTTTTAAAGCATATAATGTGGAATGGAGCAAGTGCTTTCCACGGTCTTTATGCGCTCCCACCTCCCTTGCCGAATCACAAAATCGACAACATAAGTTAACCTTCAGTAACTTCCTTCTGTTCATAATCTCTTTAGTATAATTTAGATTCCACCTAAATCTAAAAAGTCGGACGTTGCTTTGGACTCCAGGAATAAAATGAGCTGTGGCACAACAATACCAAAACATTTATGTTTGTTTAATAAATAACCCAAACATTTGAGGGAGGCCAATTTGTTTTTTATTGTTTGCACCAGTCTCATTCGCATAGAGCTTTTTAAAACTTTTTTCGAGTTATTAATCAGATTGCTTTTATCCATCCTAACTGTTGTTCAAAACCAGTGCAATACTCTCCAATAGCCTTTAATATTCCTTCAGATCTTTTTTTCCATCACTTCTTTTAAATCAGCCTAAAGGGTGGTGCCGTTTACCTTTAAGATTTTGGAATAAAACGCTACCAGTTTCCAAATTCCCAAAACACTGAGTGAACTCAATTGCAGATCGTATCTTATCAAAACAGAAGGAACCGCGTTGGGTAAACATCATACTTTTCACCAAATGAAACTTTCCAAAGAGTTAAGTATACACATCATTTTTTCGAACGTCCGTTATATTCCATATAAGAGCTTCAGAAGCACTTTTCCTGCATAAAAACTCAAAGAGGATTTCACCGAATACCTACAATAGGAACATTTAAGATATTTCATTTGTTGAATTGACCTGTCTGTCATTTGCCTTTAATGAATCTTAAGGTAACCTTTGGCTAAAGTACTCGTGAGAGAGAAGCCCATATAGACGAAATGTTCTACCACTTCCAATTTAAGACCATTAATGTACCACCTATCACAAACTTTCTTATTAAGAGCTCTAAAATGATTTTTTTTGTATTTAGCAACATTAATATCAAGCAAGTTTTCCTCAGCATAAACACTTAGGGGCCGATTCATGGAACAAACGTTCACCGAAAATCTTAGCGCAAGCAGGCGCAAGCAGGCGCAAGCGCAAAAAAACAGGCGAACGCGCACGCGTGCGATTCATGGAAGTCCCTGCACGTGTTTACCTCGGGATGTGCGCCAAACCCGTGCATGGCGCACACGTCACTGCAACATCCCGAAAGGCGCGCGCGACGCGCACAATGAAAGCGCACAACCTGGGCGCATACACCAGAAAGTGGGCGGAACACGGGGCGTAACGCGCGGAATGGGGAACAATGCGCAAAAATAAGGGCGTAACTGGGGATGTACTGCAGGGAAGCAGACAGAACACCCACACGCACTCGAACCACACGTATTCATGGAATCGAATAGGGCAAAGCCACGCATACCCAAAGACACGCACAAGCCGAAACACGTCCGCCACACGAAGGCAGGCGGTAGCGTCCCTGCGCATTACAAAAGTGGCAACATACAGCAATTGGGCCTGTGCGAGCAGGGCACGTGTATTTCGGGGGTGCGCGGGAAGTTACACACGTGATTGAGCGGGGTACGTGTATTTCGGAGGTGCGCGGGAAGTTACACACGCGATTGAGCGGGGTACGTGTTTTTCGGGGGGTGCACGGGAAGTTACACACGCGATTGAGCGGGGTACGTGTATTTCGGGGTTGCGCGGGAAGTTACACACGCGATTGAGGGGGGTACGTGTATTTCGGGGTTGCGTGGGAAGTAACACACGCGATTGAGCGGGGTACGTGTATTTCGGGGGTGCACGGGAAGTTACAAACGCGATTGAGCGGGGTACGTGCATATCAGAGGTGCGCGGAAAGTATCACATGCGATTCCATCAGGGTACGTGTATTACAGGGGTGCGCGGGAAGTTCGACACGCGAATGTCCAGGCTACGTGTATTTCGGGGTGCGCGGGAAGTCTCACACGCGATTCCATCAGGGTACGTGTATTACAGGGGTGCGGGGGAAGTTCCACACGCAATCTCATCAGGGTACGTGTATTACAGGGGTGCGCGGGGAGCACCACACGTGAATTGCACGTCTGGGTCCTCCCAGGTGTTCCCTCTACACCCTCCACGGCCCCTGCAGGTGGCTCACACCACAGGGGCCTACCCTGCACATGTCCTGCAGGCACCCCATCCACCATGGCCATGTCCCCCAGCCAACCCACATGTCAACTTGCACTACTGCCCACCAACGCATGTCCCCCTGCACCCCCAGCCACCAGGGGCACCCTCCACCAGGCCCCCACCCATGTCTCCCACCCCACCCACCCCCCAGCAGTGCAGGGTCACCCTCCACCAGGCCCCCACCCATGTCTCCCACCACCCCCACCCACCAGCAGTGCAGGGTCACCCTCCACCAGGCCCCCACCCATGTCTCTCACCCCCGGACCCCCCAGCAGTGCATGGTCACCCTCCACCAGGCCCCCACCCATGTCTCCCACCCCCACCCCCCCAGCACTGTGGAGCACCTGCCAGCAGGCCCTCACCCATGTCTCCCACCACCCCACCCCCCAGCAGTGCAGGGTCACCCTCCACCAGGCCCCAACCCATGTCTCCCACCACCCCCACCTCCCAGCGGCGCAGGGTCACCCTCCACCAGGCCCCCACCCATGTCTCCCCACCCACCCCCCAGCAGTGCAGGGGCAGCCTCCACCAGGCCCCCACTCCTGTCTCCCAGCACCCCCACCCCCCAGCCACCAGGGGCAGCCTCCACCAGGCCCCCACTCATGTCTACCACCACCCCCACCCCCCAGCCACCAGGGGCAGCCTCCACCAGGCCCCCACTCATGTCTACCACCACCCCCACCCCCAGCCACAAGGGGCAGCCTCCACCAGGCCCCCACTCATGTCTCCTACCCCCCCCACCCCCAGCAGTGCAGGGGCAGCCTCCACCAGGCCCCCACTCATGTCTCCCACCACCCCACCCCCAGCACTGTGGGGCACCTGCCAGCAGGCCCCCACTCATGTCCAACTCATGTACCCCTGCACCCCCACCCCCAGCACTGTGGGGCACCTGCCAGCAGGCCTGCACTCATGTCCAACTCATGTACCCCTGCACCCCCACCCCCCAGCACTGTAGGGCACCTGCCAGCAGGCCCCCACCCATGTCTCCCACCACCCCCACCCCCCAGCAGTGCAGGGTCGAACTCTACCAGGCCCTCACCCATGTCTCCCACCCCCCCACCCCCCAGCAGTGCAGGGTCACCCTCCACCAGGCCCCCACCCATGTCTCCCACCACCCCCACCCCCCAGCAGTGCAGGGTCACCCTCCACTCATGTCCAACTCATGTACCCCTGCACCCCCACCCCCCCCAGCACTGTGGGGCACCTGCCAGCAGGCCCCCACTCATGTCCAACTCATGTACCCCTGCACCCCCACCCCCAGCACTGTGGGGCACCTGCCAGCAGGCCCCCACTCATGTCCAACTCATGTTCCCCTGCACCCCCACCCCCCAGCACTGTGGGGCACCTGCCAGCAGGCCCACACTCATGTCCAACTCATGTTCCCCTGCACCCCCACCCCCATCACTGTGGGGCACCTGCCAGCAGGCCCCCACCCATGTCTCCCACCCCCCTCCACCCCCCAGCACTGTGGGGCACCTGCCAGCAGGCCCCCACTCATGTCTCCCACCACCCCCACCCCCCAGCAGTGCAGGGGCAGCCTCCACCAGGCCCCCACCCATGTCCCCTATTACCCCCACCCCCCAGCAGTGCAGGGACAGCCTCCACCAGGCCCCCACTCCTGTCTCCCAGCACCCCCACCCCCCAGCCACCAGGGGCAGCCTCCACCAGGCCCCACCCATGTCCCCTATTACCCCCACCCCCCTGCAGTGCAGGGTCACTCTCCACCAGGCCCCCACCCATGTCTCCCACCACCCCCACCCCCCAGCAGTGCAGGGTCACCCTCCACCAGGCCCCACCCATGTCTCCCACCCGCCCACCCCCCAGCAGTGCAGGGTCACCCTCCACCAGACCCCCACCCATGTCTCCCACCCCCCACCCCCCAGCACTGTGGGGCACCTGCCAGCAGGCCCCCACCCATGTCTCCCACCACCCCCACCCCCCAACCACCAGGGGCAGCCTCCACCAGGCCCCCACCCATGTCCCCTATTACCCCCACCCCCCAGCAGTGCAAGGGCAGCCTCCACCAGGCCCCCACTCATGTCTCCCACCACCCCCACCCCCCAGCAGTGCAGGGTCACTCTCCACCAGGCCCCCACCCATGTCTCCCACCACCCCCACCCCCCAGCAGTGCAGGGTCACCCTCCACCAGGCCCCACCCATGTCTCCCACCCGCCCACCCCCCAGCAGTGCAGGGTCACCCTCCACCAGACCCCCACCCATGTCTCCCACCCCCCACCCCCCAGCACTGTGGGGCACCTGCCAGCAGGCCCCCACCCATGTCTCCCACCACCCCCACCCCCCAACCACCAGGGGCAGCCTCCACCAGGCCCCCACCCATGTCCCCTATTACCCCCACCCCCCAGCAGTGCAAGGGCAGCCTCCACCAGGCCCCCACTCATGTCTCCCACCACCCCCACCCCCCAGCAGTGCAGGGGCAGCCTCCACCAGGCCCCCACCCATGTCCCCTATTACCCCCACCCCCCAGCAGTGCAGGGGCAGCCTCCACCAGGCCCCCACTCCTGTCTCCCAGCACCCCCACCCCCCAGCCACTAGGGGCAGCCTCCACCGGGCCCCCACCTATGTCCCCTATTACCCCCACCCCCCAGTAGTGCAGGGCCACTGCCCCCACCAGGCCCCCACCCATGTCTCCCACCACCCCCACCCCCCAGCACTGTGGGGCACCTGCCAGCAGGCCCCCACCCATGTCTCCCACCACCCCCACCCCCCAGCACTGTGGGGCACCTGCCAGCAGGCCCCCACTCATGTCCAACTCATGTACCCCTGCACCCCCACCCCCCAGCACTGTGGGGCACCTGCCAGCAGGCCCCCACCCAGGTCCAACTCATGTTCCCCAGCCAACATGTCATCACAATCTAGATCCCTGGTCCCTATGGTCAGCCTCCAAATGCAAAACACCCACCCGAGTATTGCATCCGCCCACTCATAATTGGCAATTACATGACAGAACACCAATTGCAAGTTCCGAAACAAACACATTTCCCTCACATACACCCAATGGGTGTCAGTGAATCTCAAAACCCATATCATGATATGCATGAAACCAATGAGATACTACACATTGAAGTTCACTAAAAAAATATGTATTAAAGGAAACATAAATAGAATCAAAAATAAAGAAACAGAAATGGGAATGTACAAAAATGAAAAGAAGCATGTCCGTGAAAAAAAGCAAAAGCAAAAATCATAATCCAAACTAATGGTGTCCAAAGTCACTGTCCAGAAAACAAAATCCAATGGGAAATAAAATTGAAAGCCATTGCTCCATGGTAAAAATGTGAAAGAAAAATACAATCCAACAGTGAACTATGTACATACGAACAAGCCAGGGTCCATTATCCCAACAAAAGAAATGAAACCTATCTAACTACACTAACTAATAAAATAAACTATACAAAAATGTGGCCAATGTCCAAAAGGTCCAAAATAAATCCAAAAAAAAGGAAACTAACACTACCTACATAACTATGTACAAGGGCAGCGGGCTAGTTTGACGGCTCACTTGTGGATGTCCAGGGCCAGGGCATCATCGAACTCCTGCTCAATGTCCCGGAGGCGGTCCTCCTCCATGGCCCCGAGGGTCTGCAGGGCTGTCGACGTGTCCACCTCCAAACCCCTGCGGATTGCCTCGAGGCACTCGGCCTGCCTCAGGGCCCTCCGCATGGAGTTCTCCGCCCTGACCATTGTGAGCCGTGCCTCTTCCGCCCGCTGCCGCTCCGCATCTATGGCGTGGCCCAACCGCTGCCACACGGAAGACACTCTCTGTCCTGGGTCCTCCTGCCCTCTGGCCGATGCCTGCCCCTCGATGTTGAAGGCCCCGAGCCTTCATGGCTCCCACCACGTTGCTGCTGCTGCTGTGCCTCTGCCCGTGCACTGCCTCCTGCTGCCTGCACATCCTCCGCCGGCTGGGGTGCAGTCGTTGATGTGGCCACCCCTGCTGGACGTCCGACTCCCGACTGTGGCAGGGATGCCTCCTCCACCAGCCTGGCCGCACCGTCAGAGGCAGCTCCACAGGGCACCCAGGTGACTGATGGGTGGGAAGATGGCATGGAGGACGACTGGCGCGTAGGGGGTTCAGTTGAGGAGGGGGTCGTAGCAAGCCCCATAATACAGTGGAATCCGGCCTGGGTGACCTGTCCCAGCAGGCTGACGTGGTCAACGAGCCATTCGAGATGACGTGCAGTCTCCTCATGAAAAGACTGCAGGTCACCTCGCATGGCCCGTTGACGCAACGCCACACCAGTCAGAACAGGCTCAACCCGGACCCGGATAGCCACGTCTGCAGGCAGAGGAAGGCCAGTTGTCGTGAGCTCATCCCCTGCCAGAAAACGGGTCTGGACGTAGGCATCCCTGCTGGTGCAAGATGGTGCAGGGACAGGATCAGGGACAGGATTGCACACAGGCACCTCCGCGGCGGCCTGTGCTGCCTCCTGTCCCTGGTCCTGCACTGCACCACTAGCACCAGTGGGATCCCCACCTCCAGACCCCGTCTCTGTTGCTTGCACGGCCTCCTCCTCCACCAAACCCCCCACCAACCTGGATGACTCGGTGCCATCTTCCCCCGTTGGGCCCTGTGGGGTCCCAGCTGCCCCTTCTGCTGCAGAGGAGTCCAACTCCAACCTCCGCCTCTTGGACCTCCCCCCGGCAGCTGCGGCCTGGGACGCGGCACCGGACTCCTCACTCCCCGACGAGATGACAACATGAGAGGGGAGCCGGGCCTTGCGTCTCCGGCTGGCGGTGGGATCCCCGCCGCTGTGCTCCACAGCACCATCTCCGCCCTCTTCATCAGTTGACGCTGCAGACCGGAAGAAATAAAACACAGGCATCAGGGCATTGTACAATGGACACATACACACATGACGGTTGTACATGAGTGGCATTGGCAAACCTCAGACATGTCATCACAATCCCCAACACATGTCATTTCAACTCGCACACATGAGCCAAACCACAGCCATATCGCAACTGCCAGCACCATCCATACACATACAACAGCATGAGCAGGCAAAGGTGAGCCAGACATCACATGCAACACAGGAAGTGCACCAAACATGTACACACACCACCACACTTGCATGCATGTGTACACCTCTGCCAAGTGTCGCAGTGTTCAGATGGGCATCCATGTCACATCTGCCGATCAGGCTTCCACATACCGCTGTCACATGCATCCATGTTGCATCACTGTTGCACCCTTGTCAAATACACACAGATGCACATGTACACAGTGCTGATACATGCAGCTGAAAACAACATACATGCGTGACATCACGGACATGTCTACTTACATACACATTCATTCAAACATGTGTGCCCACACAACTGCATTTGGCATGCAAGCCTACACACACATGCACCATCCATGTCTCACACATTCCAGCCCTTGCAAGTGTTAGCCCCACGGCCCTGTACACCTCCACCCATACTCGACCCCATACAAACAGATGTGCAACCTGCACACTACTGAAAAATCACCAGACGCACAGCTCACAATCAGGATGCATGTACACTTACCGCTCAACTCCAGACGGGTCTGCCTCTCAAGGACCTGGACGTGGAGCGCTGGGAATATGCGTTCCAGGACCCTCATCTGTTCTTCCGACAAGTGGCCCTGGCGCCCCTTGGCATCCGCTGCCTTCAAGAGGCGTCGGGCCTTGTTCAGGGTCCTGGACCTGAAGTCCTCCCAGCGCTTCTTGACATGTTGGAAGTCGCAGACTGCCACCCCCTCCGCGTTGATGGCAGTCACGATGTCAGTCCAGATCCGAGTCCATCCTTCCTTGTCGGCGCGGGAACTTACGAAGAGGGCATCATACTGCCCCAGGACTTGCTCCACCAGGACACCAACTTCGGTGGCACTGAAGCTGGTGCCCCTCTGCCTCTCTGGCAAGGGGTTGTCAGTGGTCTCAGATGGTGTTTGCCCCGACATGACAACCCCAGAGGCAGGAGTGGGTGAGCAACTGGGTCCTGGGACTGGGCTGTGGAGCGATGGAATCCCAGTCGGGAGTCTTCGGTTCTAGCAGGGGTGGTCACAGCAACAGCACCCCTGGCTGATGTGCAGGCAGCAAATGGCAGGGCACGTGGGCAGCAGGCAGTCAGGCAGCAGCAGATGGCAGGTGGGAGCGTGCTCGGGGCTCTGGGGGGTAGTAGTTCGGCCTTCTGGGCAGGAGCGTGGTCTTCCGTGTGCTTACGCGTGGCCAGCTTGATACGGAGTGAATTGGCATGTGAAAATCCTGCACGTCTCCGTGTAATTCGAGGAAAGGCCCTTAGCGCGTATGCACGGCAGCACGCATATGCGATTTCATTGGACCAAAGGCCCTTAGCGCATGAGCGCGTCTGTGACGTGGCGCGCGCGGGTGTTTCCCTCATTGCACGTGATGACAGAGCACACGTGGTAAAATTGCACGTCCGAGTGTCATCGCGTGTGATCGGAGGGAAGTGAGCGTACACGCGATTGGCCTGGGTACGTGTGTTTCGGGGTGTGCGGGAAGTTCCACACACGATTAGCCTGGGTACGTGTGTTCCGGGGTGCGCGGGAACTTTCACACGCGATTGGTGGAAATCCACGTGTGTTCTGTCATCACGTGCAATGAGGGAAACACCTGCGCGCGTCACCTCACAGACGCGCTCAAGCGCTAAGGGCCTTTGGTTCAATGAAAGCGCATATGCGTGCTGCCGTGCATACGCGCTAAGGGCCTTTCCTCGAATTACACGCAGACGTGCAGGATTTTCACGTGCCAATTCACTCCGTATCAAGCTGGCCACGCGTAAGCACACGGAAGACCACGCTCCTGTCCAGAAGGCCGAACTACTGCCCCCCAGAGACCCGAGCACGCTCCCACCTGCCATCTGCTGCTGCTTGACTGACTGCTGCCCACGTGCCCTGCCATTTGCTGCCTGCACATCAGCCAGGGGTGCTGTTGCTGTGACCACCCCGGCTGGAAATGAAGACTCCCGACTGGGATTCCATCGCTCCACAGCCCAGCCCCAGGACCCAGTTGCCCACACACTCCTGCCTCTGGGGTTGTCATGTCGGGGCAAACACCATCTGAGACCACTGACAACCCCCGGGCAGAGAGGCAGAGGGGCACCAGCTTCAGTGCCACCGAAGTTGGTGTCCTGGTGGAGCAAGTCCTGGGGCAGTATGATGCCCTCTTCGGAAGTTCCCGCGCCGACAAGGAAGGACGGACTCGGATCTGGACTGACATCGTGACTGCCATCAACGCGGAGGGGGTGGCAGTCTGTGACTTCCAACATGTCAAGAAGCGCTGGGAGGACTTCAGGTCCAGGATCCTAAACAAGGCCCGGCGCCTCTTGAAGGCAGCGGATGACAAGGGGCGCCGGGGCCACTTGTCAGAAGAACAGATGAGGGTCCTGGAACACATATCCCCAGCGCTCCACGTCCAGGTCCTTGAGAGGCAGACCCGTCTGGAGTCGAGCGGTAAGTGTACATGCATTCTGATTGTGAGCTGTGTGTATGGTGATGTTTCAGTAGTGTGCTGGTTGCACATCTGTTTGTATGGGGTCGAGTATGGGTGGGGGTGTACAGGGCCGTGGGGCTAACACATGCAAGGGCAGGAATGTGTGAGACATGGATGGTGCTTGTGTGTGTAGGCTTGCATGCCAAATGCAGTTGTGTGGGCACACATGTTTGGATGAATGTGTATGTAAGTAGACATGTCCGTGATGTCACGCATGTATGTTGTTTTCAGCTGCATGTATCAGCACTGTGTACATGTGCATCTGTGTTTATTTGACAAGGGTGCAACAGTGATGCAACATGGATGCATGTGAAAGCCTGATCGGCAGATGTGACATGGATGCCCATCTGAACACTGCGACACTTGGCAGAGGTGTACACATGCATGCAAGTGTGGTGGTGTGTGTACATGTGTGGTGCACTTCATGTGTTGCATGTGATGTCTGGCTCACCTTTGCCTGCTCATGCTGTTGTATGTGTATGGATGGTGCTGGCAGTTGCGATATGGCTGTGGTATGGCTCATGTGTGCAAGTTGAAATGACATGTGTGTTGGGGATTGTGATGACATGTCTGAGGTTTGCCAATGCCACTCATGTACAACTGCCATGTGTGTATGTGTCCATTGTACAGTGCCCTGATGCCTGTTTTTTATTTCTCCCTGTCTGCAGCGTCAACTGATGAAGAGGGCGGAGAAGGCGCTGTGGAGCACAGCGGCGGGGATCCCACCGCCAGCCGGAGACGCTAGGCCCGGCTCCCCTCCCATGTTGTCATCTCGTCGGGGAGTGAGGAGTCCGGTGCCCCACAGTGCTGGTGGTTGGGGGGGGGGTGGGAGACATGGGTGGGGGCCTTCTGGCAGGTGCCCCACAGTGCTGGGGGGTGGGGGTGCAGGGGAACATGAGTTGGACATCAGTGGGGGCCTGCTGGCAGGTGCCCCACAGTGCTGGGGGGTGGGGGTGCTGGGAGACAGGAGTGGGGGCCTGGTGGAGGCTGCCCCTGTACTGCTGGGGGGTGGGGGTAATAGAGGACATGGGTGGGGGCCTGGTGGAGGCTGCCCCTGCACTGCTGGGGGGTGGGGGTAATAGGGGACATGGGTGGGGGCCTGGTGGAGGCTGCCCCTGTACTGCTGGGGGGTGGGGGTAATAGAGGACATGGGTGGGGGCCTGGTGGAGGCTGCCCCTGCACTGCTGGGGGGTGGGGGTGGTGGGAGACATGGGTGGGGGCCTGGTGGAGGGTGACCCTGCACTGCTGGGGGGTGGGGGTGGTGGGAGACATGGGTGGGGGGCTGGTGGAGGGTGACCCTGCACTGCTGGGGGGTGGGGGTGGTAGGAGACATGGGTGGGGGCCTGGTGGAGGGTGACCCTGCACTGCTGGGGGGTGGGGGTAATAGGGGACATGGGTGGGGGCCTGGTGGAGGCTGCCCCTGGTGGCTGGGGGGTGGGGGTAATAGGGGACATGGGGGGGGCCTGCTGGCAGGTGCCCCACAGTGCTGGGGGTGGGGAGGGTGGGAGACATGGGTGGGGGCCTGGTGGAGGGTGACCCTGCACTGCTGGGGGGTGGGGGTGGTGGGAGACATGGGTGGGGGCCTTGTGGAGGGTGACCCTGCACTACTGGGGGTTGGGGGTAATAGGGGACATGGGTGGGGGCCTGGTGGAGGCTGCCCCTGGTGGCTGGGGGGTGGGGGTTCTGGGAGACAGGAGTGGGGGCCTGGTGGAGGCTGCCCCTGCAATGCTGGGGGGTGGGGGTAATAGGGGACATGGGTGGGGGCCTGGTGGAGGCTGCCCCTGCACTGCTGGGGGGTGGGGGTGGTGGGAGACATGAGTGGGGGCCTGGTGGAGGCTGCCCTTGCACTGCTGGGGGGTGGGGATAATAGGGGACATGAGTGGGGGCCTGGTGGAGGCTGCCCCTGGTGGCTGGGGGGTGGGGGTGGTGGGAGACATGGGTGGGGGCCTGCTGGCAGGTGCCCCACAGTGCTGGGGGGTGGGGGTGCAGGGGAACATGAGTTGGACATGAGTGGGGACCTGCTGGCAGGTGCCCCACAGTGCTGGGGGGTGGGGGTGCAGGGGTACATGAGTTGGACATGAGTGGGGGCCTGCTGGCAGGTGCCCCACAGTGCTGGGGGGTTGGGGGGTGGGAGACATGGGTGGGGACCTGCTGGCAGGTGCCCCACAGTGCTGGGGGGTGGGGGGTGGGAGACATGGGTGGGGGCCTGCTGGCAGGTGCCCCACAGTGCTGGGGGGTGGGGGGGTGGGAGACATGGGTGGGGGCCTGGTGGAGGGTGCCCCTGGTGGCTGAGGGTGCAGGGGGACATGCGTTGGTAGGCAGTAGTGCAAGTTGACATGTGGGTTGGCTGCGGGGCATGGCCATGGTGGATGGGGTGCCTGCAGGACATGTGCAGGGTAGGCCCCTGTGGTGTGAGCCACCTGCAGGGGCCGTGGAGGGTGTAGTGGGAACACCTGGGAGGACCCACACGTGCAATTCACGTGTGGTGCTCCCCGCACACCCCTGTAATACACGTACCCTGATGGAATCGCGTGTGGAACTTCCCGCGCACCCCTGGAATACACGTACCCTGCTGATGTTGCGTGGGATACTTCCCCCGCACCCTGAAATACACGTACCCTGATGAGATCGCGTGTGGAACTTCCCGCGCACCCCTGTAATACACGTACCCTGATGGAATCGCGTGTGGAACTTCCCGCGCACCCCTGGAATACACGTACCCTGCTGATGTCGCGTGTGACACTTCCCCCGCACCCCGAAATACACGTACCCTGATGGAAACGCATGTGGTACTTCCCGCGCACCCCTGTAATACACGTACCCTGATGGAATCGCGTGTGGAACTTCCCGCGCACCCCTGGAATACACGTACCCTGCTGATGTCGCGTGTGACACTTCCCCCTCACCCCGAAATACACGTACCCTGATGGAATCGCGTGTGGTACTTCCCACGCACCCCTGTAATACACGTACCCTGATGGAATCGCGTGTGGAACTTCCCGCGCACCCCTGGAATACACGTACCCTGCTGATGTTGTGTGTGACACTTACCCCGCACTCTGAAATACACGTACCCTGATGAAATCGCGTGTGGTACTTCCCGCGCACCCCTGAAATACACATACCCTGGTGGAATCGTGTGTGGAACTTCCAGCGCACTCCTGGAATACACGTACCCTGCTGAAATCGCGTGTGGAACTTCCTGCGCACCCCTGAAATACACGTACCCTGCGGAAATCGCGTGTGGAACTTCCCGCGCACCCCTGAAATACACGTACCCTGCGGAAATCGTGTGTGGAACTTCCCGCGCACCCCTGAAATATGCGTAACCTGCTCGCATGGGGCCAATCGCGTGTGGAACTTCCCGCGCACCCCTGAAATACACGTACCCTGCTGAAATTGCGTGTGGAACTTCCCGCGCACCCCTGAAATACACGTACCCTGCTCGCACGGGGCCAATCGCGTGTGGAACTTCCCGCGCACCCCTGAAATACACGTACCCTGCTGAAATCGCATGTGGAACTTCCCGCGCACCCCTGAGATACACGTACCCTGCGGAAATCGCGTGTGGGACTTCCCGCGCACCCCTGAAATACGCGTACCCTGCTCGCACGGGGCCAATCACGTGAGGTACTTCCCGCGCACCCCAGTGATACACGTAGCCCGCTTGCCTTGCTGGTACAGGGTTGGCGCAGCCCTTTGCGCTGGATTGGGGATTTTGATGGCTTTTCCCTGCGCGAGAGGCGTTCTTGGGGGCGTAACTGGCGCTGCTGCAGGGTCGCTGCGCCACTGTGCGCCACGGCTGGTTTTGGTGGCTGGAATCCATGAATATGCTGTGCGCGGAAATGGATTTTAGCGCACGCGGCTGGCGCAGGGATTCGCACGCGCACACTGTGCGCCAGCCGCGTGCGCCACTTGTGCGCTGAATTCTATGAATTACCCCCTTAAAGCAGTAGTCTCTGGAGGCCCAACGCCGCACAATCTTTTAAAATAAAATTGTACGCATAGACCAACCAGCTTAATCTGATGTTTCCAATTTAAGGGGACACCAATACTGCCTTCTCAATATTTTCACCCACATCAGAGATGTATATATTAAAAAGGCAGGGTGCTAACATGCAGCCCTGCCTTAAACCATTTCTTGTGGGTATCTTTTTAGAATATGATCCGTCCATATTTAATCTTACTTGCACGTTCCATTCTTCATGTACTTTCATTAAAAGTTTTAATAGCCTTGAGTGGATCCCCCAACTTGGAAGTTTCCACCATAAGCGTTTACAACAAACTAAGTTGAACGCACAAGAAAGATCAATAGCACCAGTATAAATCATATTGTATTTTTTGTTTTTAATCAAATCCTGGCATTATTTTAGCAAATACCCATTTAGGTTGGTTGGATGGGATTCATGAAATCCAGTTTGCTGTTCATTTATTCTGCCAGTGGAAGTCGCTCAGTCTTTCAGATGTCTCAAGATTATTGCTGCAAAGAGTTTACTGTCGGCTGGCAGAATAGGTATTGGGTGATAGATGCTAGTATTTATCCGAGAGCCTTTTTTATAGTCGGGGATATAAATAATGTTTCCCAATCTAATGGAAGAATTACATTTTTCAAATTGTTGTTAAACAGAATCATAAATATGGTTGCACAAAGATTCGGAAAGAGTGCATTGGTTAGGTGGTTTACGCCGAGGGCATGCGAAAATCTTGCTTTAAAAATTATATTGTTAACTAATTCAGAGTCGATCTGTAGTTGGGAATAATCAGAGAGAGTCCAACATTATCTTATATTGGGGTAAAAACCCATCCTCAGCATATAGCTTGGTAAAATGGTTAACCCTTGTTTCCTCATTCACAACGTTGGCTTGTATAGCATCTTATCCCTACTCTCAAGTGATTGACCATGCTCCAAAAATTCTTGGAGTCCTTTTTAATTAGGCATTTTATCATTAGCTCAGAATCTCTTTGTATCAGATTCGATTTAATTCCAGATTGACATTTTTTATATTTCTGCCTAACCTTTATCACCAGCAAGCATGTATCATCTATTCCCATGTCATTTTTTCTAATTAGAAAACTCAGGTTTATCAATTCTGTAGGAGTATTTAAATCAAGTATTTTTCTTTTTTAGATTCGATTCGCCCTCCTATGAGGTACTCCGAATTCCTTCAAAAACTGCTTCAAAGGTGAAAAAATATATTTTTATTAAGTTTTTTCTATCCACAGGATGTTAAAAAGAAATACATATGACCGTATTCCTATTGGATACTTGTATTTATTTGTCTCAGAAAGTAATATCCGGTGATTTAAGTTTTTTCAAGAGTTCAATTCTCCCGTGTTTTTCTCCTGTTCTGGTCTTTTTCATAATTTCTCAGAATCCAGTTCAGAAATCTTAGCGATTCCCATCTTTTTTCAGGGGAGTCATAGATCAGGAATTCCGGCGATTTTTGATTATTTACTCGTCTAGGACTATTCCTGATATTGAAGCCACAAAAAGCCTACCAGTTTCAGTGGCAAGGAGGCCACATTCATCAGGGCTGGGCGGACACTTCAAGATTGATGTTTCAACGCATGATTAACTGGTTAGATGGTACCAGGGGATCCCACCTACAGATGGGAGTGGGATAGGGAGAGAGGGGGGACTAGAAACACCATTATAATCTTTTGTCTAAGTCACAATGGTATATTTTACATTTTACAGGTGCTATCATGTAGCACAATGTATCTAGGTCTTACCTAGTTGAAGAGGTCCCCACGTGTACCGTGTGGTTGGAAAGATTAAGTGCTGTACTTCCCAGGGAGGCATGAAACAATGGTCATGCTTTGGAATCTGGAACAAAGGGTAATATTTTAACTTTGGCCAGAGGGGGCGAACACAACTGTTTCCAAGCAGTTAAAAATATATATAGAGAGTGCTCAACTAGAAGGGTCATAATGAAATGACACCTGGCAAATTTCATACAAAGGGCTCCAAAATGTAGGTGCTATATCTACTGAAGGACTAAGCTGTCTATGCTATGAGCATGCCGTTAACTCTAATGCATAAATCCTATCAAATGCACCCTTAAGAAGGAGTTTATTTATTCATCCTGCGGGGTAAAACAAATAGATGAGGAGAGAGTTCTACTCGTAAATCTACTGTAGCCCAAAAATGTAGCAATTGGGCTCAAGTACCAGACTAGGAGCCGGTGCATTGGCGCCCAAATATTTTCCGTGGTGCGTGCAATTTGGGCTTACCTTCTCTGTTTTATTCAAAGTTCCCAGACGGGGAGTCGGCTCACAAGCGATGCCGGTCCGTATGCAGTTGTTTATGGCTGTACGAGAAATCGCATGCAGCCGTAATTTATGACATGTTTCCTATGCGTCCGTATTGCAAAGTTAGATGGGGCCTAGACACAAAGAAGGGGCTGAAACCAGGTCCACGCCATCATGCATGAGTATGTGCGCACGCTCAATGGGGAAATCCACTCATAACTTTGCGTACAGACCATTTGCTAATTGTTATGTCTACATGTATTCCCCACGGGATTAGAGTTGTTACTACCATTGTCAAAGGGCACAGGTGGGTCCCCAGAGGAAAAAGCTGGTAGGTTTAAAAGCAGTTTTTAACAGCAGTTTTTAAATCCCGCCCTAAAATGGTAGATTATATTTGTTGAGACCTAGTGTATATATAAGGCTGAAGGCTCATATCTGTGGATATCCTGACGCATAGGAGGCTTCAGGGCTCGGTTAATACCTTAGAAAGCTGGGCAACACTGAGTGCAAGCAGGACACATTTGTTGTAGATGGTGTAAACCCAAACATATTCGGTGAAAACATGTGACTAATGAGACATAATGAGACATACATTTCAAACAATCATCAACATAACAGGATCAGCCCAGGTGGCTTTTTTCATAACAGGTTGTTTTTCAAAATGTAGCCAGGGTCTGTCAGCTGGTTGGTTCATTCAAGCCTGTTTTATCTGTTTTCAAGTGGAAAATCCATAATTGTTTTCTTTTGAAAAATAGATCATGAATGTTTCCCCCTCATTTAGGGACATTGACTTTTTCAATAACTGTCCATTTGAAATCCATCAATCCGTGCTGATGTTTGACAAAGTGAGTGACCATGTGGGCAGTCAATTTCTTAGTGCGGATACACGACCGATGTTCAGCCAGTCTGGTTTTAATGGACCGGGTGGTCATACCCACGTATCGTTTATCACAGGGGCAGGTGATTAGATAAATAACATTCTTACTGTTACAGTTTGTGAAATTATTCTGAAGCCATGGATAGTGCCAACCAATGTTGATAGATGTAGTTCTGGTAGTTCCTATACATGCACGGCAAGAGCCACATGGTGCATGTCCCATGGGTTTTACCTGATTCCATAGAGTATTAACAGTGGGTTCCCTTGGTTCTTTATAAGTGTGGATAAGGGAGTCTCGAAGGTTCTTCCCTCGCTTGATCGCAAATCTTGGTTTCTCCAGATTTGACTCACCCACATTCAGGAGTGGCCACAATTTGATCACTTCATTTTTGATCTTATTAGTTAATGGTGAAAAACCAAAGATCGCAGTGATTTTCTCTTCCTGTTCATTTTTTCTCAGATGTTGTTCCAAAGTGGTATCTCGCGGTATGTTTTTTGCTCTTTTTCTAGCTCTCTTTATCGTGTGTTTAGGGTAACCACAATCCTGTAGTTTAACACAAAGTTGGCCTGATTGTTGTTCATATGCCTGCAGGGTTGAGCAATTCCTGCGGTGCCTCAGGAAATGTCCAAAGGGTAAGTTGTTTCTTAAGCTTGATGGATGATAGCTCGTATATTTCAAAAGAGAATTCCTGTCTGTGGTTTTGTTATATACCTTGGTGTTTATTTGATTGTTTCTTATCTCCAGATTCAGGTCTAAAAAATGAACAGATGTCTTGCTATGTGTTTCCAAGAAAGTGAGAAAAGGGTCTGTTCGTTAAGCCAGATCATAAACGTGATGAGTTCTTGTTCATTGCCTTGGAAAATCATCAGAACGTCATCAATATATCTCTTCCACAGTTTTATATTTGTGCCCCAGGGGTTGGTAGTTGGGTAGATGGTCTTCTCTTCGAAATCCGCCACATACAAGTTTGCCAAGGTTGGCGCAAAGGTAGCGCCCATCGCTGTGCCAGATATTTGTTCAAAGAATGAAGTTTCGTACATGAAATAATTCTTGGTTAGGGCAATCTCAGCTAATTGCATGATGAGGTAAATGGGTGTTTCAAGTGGAGGAATCGTGTCTCTCAGAATCACGATTCCTCCACTTGAAACACCCATTTACCTCATCATGCAATTAGCTGAGATTGCCCTAACCAAGAATTCAGGGTTCGGCTCGGTCACGCACAGGACAGGGATCTCAGAGGAAGAATGAAAGTAATACATTGTTTGCTTGTAACATTTTGTCTTAGCGCATCCGTGAGAAAGGGACTTGGAAGGCACAGACACAGGAGGAAAAAAGTGGGGGCTGTCAGTGTTCGGTGTGTGCGCGGTGCTGCCGAGGGGAGAGGAGACTTTGCACTGCCAGATTGCAGCCTAGTCCAAAGATGGAGTCGAGGGTACACAAAATGGAGTCCAAGTGTGTATTGCAATAGCCCCACCTCTGTTTATACAAGGGCCCTATTCCCCATGGCTGCAGAAGGGCAAAGGAGACGTTTGCCACTAGTGCAAGAGCAAGTGGTCCCTTTTGTGTAAAATGTCTGGGGGGGGCTCAACTGACCCCCTCCTTCCTTAGACAAGCGAGGAGTGGGCCCTGGTGTCACATAATAGAACATCCCAACAACTCATACTATTAAAGACCCCTTATAGTCTGTTGGGGATGAGATGCTCCTATCCCACCCCCCTAGCCTTTCCCGTGAGAAGAAGACCACGTGTAGGCCAAAGGGGGAGAGACGCCCACCCCCATGGCACTTCCCCTTATAATCGAACATACAGACTTATATAAATAGCGATGCTCACAGGCCTGAAAACAGACGCCATTTTGCATTGGTGAAGACGCCATCTATTTACTAGGTACGAAAATCATCCCTCTGTAAACTCAGCTCTCTCTCTTCCCCTGCACCTCACACAAAGAGCCCAAGACATCACCACCCCCTGCCAGGTCAGCGTGAGCCTTGTTCTCATGGAAGTACAGCCATTTATTGTTGCAATTGTTTAGTATCACTTCCACAGAATGTGCTCTCTGGAGAGCGGGAGATTGAATCAGGCCGCAGCACATGTGCCCATTCATCTTCACTAAACTGCCCATGCCCTCTCAACCCCCACCCCGCCAGGTCATGGCCCACTAGTCCCTGACCCTACACTCTCTTTCATGTTGATACACATCTGACCCCCTCTTACTGACCATTCCAGAACACACACCATCGACTTAATCCTGTGTAGCAGTATATTCTCTTCAAATCAACACATGTCTGCTCGTATCATGAGGCATCAGGGAACATAAATAATAGATCAAACCCCCACGGGGAGACACCTAGGAGCGGGACCCCGGTATCAATGAAGCCCTGAATGTAGACGTCGGTATGCCAATATGTTAACCCATGCTCTCTAAGTAACCCAATTCATGCAAGGATTTTTATTTTCACCATTATTCTCTTATTATCAGTTTCTATTGTTTAGCTTAGACAGTTAGCAATTTGTCACATTTGTCCTGACCTTCACCGCGGAGATGAGCCCAGGTGACCAACTGATTGAATGGGAAGCAACAGCCAATGGCAGCCTGGCATCCCCTATAGAGCACACTGTGCCATATGGTCCCACCAATCCGCACTGTACTGTATGTGATGACATAATTGATGGCAAATGCATTTCTTATAATGTGCTGCCCATGTACTTTTTGGTACAGCACTCTCAAGCAGCAGAGTTCTTTGCTTGCATACTTTATTTTATATAAAGTTTGTGATCCTTGCAACTTATCTCTTGGTCTCATTTCCTCATGGGGCGTGTTATCTTTATTTTTGCATATTGTGAGGACATGTGTTGGATGCCCACCTTCATTTTGTGACCCCTTAGCATGATTTCCTTGATACCCCCGTACCTGCGGCGAGATCCAGGGCTTCTCTGGCAATACTGCCCCCACCTACGGCTGACCAGTCCTCAAAAACACATACGCAGAAGAAAAAGGTTCTTGTGGGTTCTGGCTTTGTGAATACCACGCTGCTCGCCTAAGCCAGGTGTGGCCCCAGGGAGAGGCCCAGACGTTGTGGATAGACTGCGAATGGAGGCTCTTGGATGAACAAATGAAGGGATGCGGGCAACATAGAGCGGTATGATTAAAGGAAAAACGCAAGTATTGAATGTGAATGAATTGTGTGATTATTAGAAGTGAAGTGCTTTTTCCTTTTTATGGCCATTAGTTTTTTAGTAGAGAAATAAGGAGAAATACAGAGGACATACGGGAACCTAGCTCTGAAAGGGGGTGGAAGGAGGTGCCGCAGTGCACTGTCCCGACCAGTGCAGAGAATATACAAAGAGATAAAAGTAGGAGCCCCATATAATTATAGGGCTCGGGAATAAGTAGTGGTTGTTGTTTTAGCTTGTTATTTTAGCTTCTTATTTTCAGTGTTTTTATAATAGGTGGAGGAAGGCCTAGGAGGGACAGAGGTGATGTGAATGATGAGTGAGCGAGGAAGTGAATATGCTCTAAAAAAGGGGATGTGGTATATCTTTTCTGTTCATTGTTCTCAGTCTGTTTTTGTTGGTTTTTGAATTGGTCCATGTTCTTTGTTTGTAATTGTATAGTGTATTGTGAAGTTAAAGATAGATGTCATAAGCAGGGGTGTTGCTAGTTTTGGAAAAGATCCGGGGATACGCTAATGTTCGGACTGTGAGGACTGGGGCTTTGCTAGTCTTTTTGATTGTAACCCCTCCACTTCTATCCGGGGCTACAACCAAAAGACCCGGGGCTAGAGCCCCTTCAGGCCCCCCATTAGCAACGCCTCTGTTTATAAGACATTTTTGACTGGTCCAGAAAGAAAAGCCTCAGGTATAGCAGAGAGGCTAAGGGGAAGATAAGGCCCTAACAAGTGTTGGAGGAACGGTACGCATAAAAGCAAAGGGTTCTCGGTCATGAGGATGGACACTTCACTGTCCCATATTTGCAAGCACCTCCCCCTCTATAGTGAACGGATTAAGAAGTATCATGGTCAATGGGTGGCAGAAATGAAGCGGGAAGGTTGCCACATTCCTGGCCAGATGAAGCGTCTTTTGATAAGGGAACATTAGAGCACCTATCCACGTATATGACAGCGAAGTACAAAGGGAAACAGCTCCAAAACAGAAGGGAGGTGTTAGATTTGTGGAGGATTTTTGAAGAAACCCCTACCACAAATAAGAGGGAAAAATGGTCGGAAGTGCCAGCAGTAATAAGGGGAACTGAAGGAGAAAAGGAGAAGGGGGAGGAGGAGCCCAAGAAAATATACCCATTGCTCACAAGGGTGGCGGAAGTGTATACAGAACCAACGTATATATCAGAGAACAGTACGTCCATTACCCCAGATACAGCCCCACCCCTCCATATGACCCATCTACCACCTCCCCCGCTCACACTGGAGTAAGTACCCAAGATCTTGAGGTGACATTAACCATGACCCGTACCAAACTGGTTTCATTACGAGCTGTATGCGAATCAGCGGAAGTATCTGAGGGAGGGGCCCAACACCCGAGAGGCACCCCTCCCATACCCAAAGAGGAATGGAAATCAGGAGACTTCCTCTTCAGGATTAATAGTGCGCCCATATGGGCAGTATGAGTAGAAAGAGAAGGGGAGACTGATAGTTTGGGGTATGACACTTTGGCCCCGGTGGGGGACAAAGAGTATTGGAGTGATTTTGATGAATCAGAAGAAGGTGCTGTGGGAGGGGTACAGCAGGTGCAATGGGATTCCCGTAGAACGGGAATGACATGGGAGGGGAGGCTCCGAAACAGAATGGGAAGGATGGCCCTAGCAAAGAAGAAAAGGTGAAATCAAAACTATGGATGCCTCTTAACCATAATGGAGCGGGGCGGTACCATTATGTACCTTGGGCACAGATGGACAAAAACAATCTTCTCATTTCCCTCCCCCCACTCATGGCAGGTGCGGGAAAGTGAATCTATACCTTTGAGAAAAACACAGCAGGCATCCCACTGGCAATAGGAGATATTAAGAGCCTCCTGGTATCAGCAATAGGAGATCAAGCTGACACAGTGTGGGTGAAAGCAGGGTTCCCAGGGGTGACAATAAGTAACAACACTCATGATGGGGTATCATCCAATAATGGTCGAGCACAAGAATGGGATGCCCTGTGCAGAATCTTCCCTGATACCCCGATTTACATACCATAATGCAGTGCACTATTGGGGATGAGGAAGATGCTGTGCAGTTCGTTCTTCGAGTGCAGGAGATGTGGCGCACAGAGACAGGCACCGCGTGGGACCAGTCTACCTCCATATTTTATTTAATCATTAAGCGAGGCCTCCCAAAGGAAGTACAGAAGACCCTTGATAAAATAGCCTGGATAGAAGCCAAAGGCTGGCCTTAGATTCAAAGCATTATAGTACACCACTGTAGGAGGATCAAAGAAAGGGAAAAATACACAATTCAGAGGAGATTAGCTGAAGAAGCGAAACTAGTGCAGACAAAATTGGTGAAGGTCGCAGCAGTCACAGCAGCTTTGCCCTCAGAGCAGCAAAGGGAGGAGGGAGGTGTTTCTGTATCAACACAGGCAAGGATGGCTGCAGTGCGGACAGACAATGGGCAGGAGCAGTTGGGAGGAGAACAACTACTACATTGGAACCCAGTGGCAAGGAAGGCCTGCAAGAGGACAAGGTGGGTTTGGGGACAGAGAGGAGGGAGTTACGGGGGGGCAAGGTCCCAGAGGAGGGAATCCAAGACAATGCTGGTTGTGCGGGAGGTGGTGCTACTTCCCGTGGGAATGCTGCAGCAAGCAAGGTAGAAACTACCAATATAACCAACCCTATTACAGCCCAGCCCAAGGTAGACACCCTCATCCACGGAGCCCACACGGCCTTCCACAAGGTGCTTATGAGCAACCCCCGCAATATGTGCAGCAGTGCCCTCCACCACCTGGTTACAACACACTCCGCCACCCCCACATAACATGCAATCACAGCAAAACCATCCCAACCAGATGGCCCAACTGCACAACAATCCTTTCGCCACCACCCCAAACGGCACACCAAGGGCGTGCGTGGTCAGTGAAAACATTTTCTCTTGCCCCAGGGCAGACACTCACCCCGACTAGACAGCCCACAGAGAGCACTTCCGTGTGTAGACCTATCCACTACCTTACATCCAGAAGAGCAACCACTGGTGTGGGCAGAGATAGGAAACAAACAGTTCATCTTTATGGTGGACTTGGGGCGGAGAAATCATGCATATGTGAAGGTAATTTTCCATTATCTGGCCAAAGTCTCGAAATGCAAGGGTTTTCTGGGGCTGTAGTCAAGGTTCCTTACACCGAAGATTTGGATGTCAAGATAGGGGGAAAAACAGTACGCGCACCCCTACTCTACTATGAAAGCTTCCCCGTCAATTTATTGGGACGAGAGTTGCTCAGCAAGTTAAACATGACCATATCATTCACAGACCGATGGATTGTTTGCTCCACCCAAAGGCATGTATCCCCTCAGAGCAATGCTATTGATACATACCATGGCCAATGAACTGAAGGTAAGGGGGTACCAGTAAATCCCGACATGTTCGTGTATGGGATCAGTGTCTTGGCTAGAGCAGTGCCTGAGCTCACCAGAAAAGAATAGAGGGTGCCCTATGATTTTGTGTTCCACCCTGTAGCTGCCTTGATGTGGTTGCTGGCACAATATTGTCACTAGATCTAGAAGGAATACAAGTGTCTGCAAGGAGAATAGTGGCAATAGGGATGGACAGTATTTTTTATCGACACCAATATACCATTGCGCACGTTAACTGATGAGTAACTGTTCACTGATAACAATAATGACAGGGAAATTATTTTTTTAATTAGCATCCCCTGTGAAGTGATGGTACAGAACAGAAAGGTACCAAGCCACCTCATGGCAGTCGTCAGTGCACCACATCCCTAGTATGACACAGATATGCAACAAGTGCCCCCTCACCTGTGGACCACGAACCCCCATGATGTTGGACTATTGAGGGAAGAGACCCCTGTGAAGATTACCCTAAAGCCAGGAGAAATATTACCCAGAGTCAAACAAGACCCACTGTCCAGAGAATCAGAGGAAGGGATTCAGGAAACACTAAGTGCACTACTTCAGCAAGGGATAATTGTCCCCTCAAATTCACCATGCAACACGGCTTTGTACCCGATTAAGAAAGCGACAGGGGGGTCGTGGCGCATGATCCAGGACCTTCGCCCACTTAATGATATTGTCCAAAAGGAGTTCCCTTTTGTCCCAAATCCTGCTTCCATTTTGTGCAGTATTCCAAAACAGGCCACTTATTTTACTGTGGTCGATTTGAAAAATGCCTTCTTTTCAGTACACCTTGATCCAGGCTCCCAATACCTCACAGCCTTTACACTGGGTGGGAGAATGTCTGAACACCACCGACTGCCCCAGGAGTACTGTGAGAGCCCCAGCATACTCAACGGGATATTACATGAAGATCTCAGCAATATTCAAGTCCTGAGCACCATCATTCAATACGTAGATGACCTTCTAGTTTGCTGTAAGAGTGTAGAAAGTTGTTGAAGATATTCAATTGTCCTTCTCCAGTTACTTGCCCTCAAGGGGTACAAAATAGACCAGAAAAAGCTGCAGTACTGTTTGACTGAGGTCCTGTACTTGGGCCAATTGATTTAAAAGATGGTAAGAGAATAATACCCGACAGGATGGCAACAGTATGCGCCTCAGCCAGACCGCACACTGTTAAGGATATGCAGAACTCCCTCAGAATATGCAACTACTGTAGGGAATGGATATTAGATTATGCTGCCTACACAAGGCCCCTCTTGCAAGGTTTAAAAGAAGCACAGAAAGACAAGACTCATGTAAACTGGACAGCAGAAATGCAGGCAGCATTTGATAGCCTAAAAGAATTGATCTGAACAGCCCTAGTCCGAGCCCCGCCTGATTATGAGCGGGAATTTTACCTATTCTCGCACCCCAATGGGACCCATATGAAAGCTGCGTTCACACAAAAAACCTCCATGGGCCACAAACCACCGGCATATTACAGTGGCACACCCGATTCACTGATACAGGGTACTTCGCTTCAAAACAGGCCCTCGCAGCTGCCACCTTTGTTATTGAAAAGAGCTTAACAATTGTCATGGGGTGCTCTGTCACCCTGTACGTCGAAAACTCCCTGTTCACCATAATGAAAAAGGTCAAAATCCACTCTCACCACACAAAGGGCATCCGCCCACGGGATAATATTCTCGATCCCCAATATTCATGTGGTACGCTGTAAAACAGTAAACCCAGCCACATTCCTTACAGAGCCATGTATCGTGAAAGATATGCAAGAGCATGATTGTGCCACTTATGAGGGAGAAGGAGATGACATTCCTAAAGCTAGGAAAATGCACTGCAGGAAAGAGAAGTGTTCTTCGTAGATTGATCAGCATGCATTTGCCAAGAAACAGGTGGAAAACATGTCGGAGCAGCAGAAGTGAGATTGGAAGATGGGGAATATGAGGTACTGATTAAAAAATGCTTGCCCATACATTATTCCGCTCAAGCTGCAGAGCTAGTGGCATTGATTGAAGCCGTCCATGCTGCTAAAGGCTGTGCAGTGACAATATATTCAGATTCAGCATGCGTGACTACTATGGTACATGCTGGACTGCCAAGATGCAGAAGGAGGGGGTTCAGTAGAGCTTATGGACCCCGGTACAACATGCAGAGTTATTGAATAAATTGATTGAAGCACTTGCGGAACCCTCTGTAGTGGCCCTGGTGAAATGCCAAGGCTGTTCCCATAATGATGATGAGATATCTCTAATGAATGCGGATGCGGATGCGGCTGCCAAAAAAGCAGCATATCTGCCCATACCAATGAGCACAGAATGTATATTGGTAAATAAGCAAGAAGAATCCAAAGAGGAGTGCTATAACTCACTACCAATTGAATAATAGAGTTACAGAAAAGAGCCCCATGCACAGAGCAGGAGTTATGGACCAAACGAGGATGCACACAGTCAACTACTGATCTACTGTGGAGACAAAACACAACAGGGAAAGTAGTTATGCTCCTAGAACTGTTGTGTGTAACATTCAAACAATTTCACTTTCCAGCACATACTTCCAAACAACTCATTGCTGCCGATCTCCAGGAAGAATGGTTTATCCCAAACTTCCAGGAGTTCCTTAAGCAAATGTACAACATGTCAAGTATTCAATACAGGGATGACTCTCAGAACACTCAGGGAAACATTACCCCACCCTGTAGGACCCTTCTGTGAGCTGCACATTGATTACGCAGACATGGGAGAGAGATGTAATGAGTGAGATATTTGATTGTGGTGGTGTGCCCCTTTTCAAGATGGGTGGAAGCAGGCCCCTGTGCCCACCCAGATGTGAAATGTGCAGCCAAGTTTCTCATCAGGGTGGTGTTCCCCCAATGGGGGATATGTGATGTCATCCAATCTGACAACGGAATGCATTTCGTAAATGATCTGTTCAAAGAAGTGACATCATTGCTAGGAATGAAACACAAAATGTGCTTAATTTACCAACCCAAGAAAACAGAATTGGTCAACAAAATCAACGGCCTCCTTAAGAGTAGGTTATCAAAACTGTTCCAATCCCCAAAAAGAACTGGGTGTACCGCTTGCCTCTGGCCCTTTTCCAACTGCACACAGAACTCAGCAAGGACCACCACCTGTCCCCCCACAAAATAGTAACTGGTCAACTCATGCAAACGCCATTGTCACCAGTGAGAATGTCTGATGCACACAAAACAGCAACTGTCCTATGGAAAGAGTTTGATGAATATCTCGGCCAGCTCACATGGGCAGTAATATGTATTGCCAAGCCAATTGCACCACCATTCACAGGAGCGACTGAAACAGACACAACCACTGCAGCAACAGACAGCCCAGCAGAACCCCTAATGGCAGGGGAATTAGTGTATGTGCAGTGTTTTGTGAGAAAATGGAACTCACCCAGATTCCATGGACCTTACGAGGTGATTTACTGTACCTCCCTAGCTGTAAAAGTGAATGGTTTACGGTACTGGATCCACCTCTCAGACATCAGGAAGCCACACAACAGTGTAGCACCTGAAGTGTTGGATAACAATCAAGCAAAAGTGGGGATAAGGGTTACTGGGGATAAGAAATACTTGCAAAAGATGTAAATACTAAAAGTGATAAGTAGCACAGAACTATAAAATAGCTAATGTATATAAAGTACTCTCTCTCTCTCTCTCTCTCTCTCTCCCTTTCCCACTCACTTTCTCCTTCTCCTATCTCACGTTCTTCTTTCACCCTTATATCTCATCCCGTCTAAAACTCTATGAATACCCACCCCGTTTTTATCATTTCATTAGGTGCCATGATGATGGAGTCAACGCCACTAAACAATGTACAGTCAGATAGCAGTAGGAATAGGATAAACGCCATATGAGCATACAGTTATGAGTCTGGTCTTAATTTTGTTGCAATCGTTTTCACAATAACTATATTGGTTCGGGGTACATATTGGGTGGCATCTTTTATCTGGGGGCGATATGGAAAGGTGATATGATATGATATGATATGGCATTTATAACGCACCTATATACAAGTGTTTCAAGGCGTGACGAGGCATGGAAGGGGGAACAAGGGAGGACAGACAAAAATCCTACTAGGCCAGGTGCCATTCAGATCGCGCAAGTGCATGGAAGGGGAAGGCGGAGAAGTGCAAGGGAGAAGGGAGAGAGGACAGTGCAGTACATGGGATAAGAACCACACAAAATAAGTAAATAAATAAAGATATATAGTGCGTAAAAGTACAGCCCACAGGTGGCAAGTGCAAGGAAAGTGCAGCCATCAGGTGCCAAGTGCTGGTGGTGGGACTGTGGGGATACAGAACCAGTCACCAAGTGCCGGGAAAGCCGGGAAGGCAGTGCAGGAGTGCGGCTGGCAGGGGAAGGGACTTGTGCCCGAGATCAGAGAGTGACCAGGTAACCAGTGCAAATTCATTTTCAGCCAGGAAGTCAGCAAGGGAGAGGAGGAGAAAAAGCAGTAACAAAGAGAAAGATTTTGAGGTGCTTCCGGAATCGAAGATGATTCTCCTCAAATTTCAGGGAGGTGGGGAGGCTGTTCCAGAGGGAGGCACCAGCCGAAGAAACAGATCTACCACCAACTCATTGCTTGGAGAAGCGACTGACTCTGAGGGAGTTTGAGGTAGATGAGCGAAGAGCTTGAGAGGGAAGGTGTTTAGGGAGAGAGAGAGTTGAAGGTATTGAGGCCCCAGGCCCCAGAAGTCCTTATGGACGATGCAGAGGGTTTTGAACTTAATCCTCGCAACCATTGGGAGCCAGTGCAGAGATTTTAGTCCTGGAGAGATACGATCCCTGGGCTTGAGGCCAAGGACAAGTCTCGCGGTCCTGTTCTGGATAAGTTACAGAGGGCAGAGAGTAGAAGCAGGCAGATTTAGAAATAGGCTGTTGCAATAGGCCAGCTTAGAGAGAGTCAGGGCTCTGGAGACAGTGAGCTTCTGGGGGAAGGAGAGGAAAGGAAGTATACCTCTGAGGAGGTGCAGCTGGTAGTGTGACTTCTTAGAGATGTCAGAGATGTGAGGAGAGAAGGAGAGTGTAGAGTCGAAGATGACTCCGAGGTTTTTAGCCTTGCAGGTGGGAGCAGGAAGAGGGCCAAGGGAGTCTGGCCAGAGAGCTGAAGGGAAGGAGGGAGCGGGTGTGCTGATGAGGAGAATCTAGTCTTACTGGCATTAAGGCAGAGGTCATTGGCAGCACACCACTCCTGGAGAGCAGACAGTCAGTCAGAGATGAGGGAAGTGGAGGAGGAGGCAGAGGGTAGCCTGAAGATGAGCTGGGTGTCATCCGCATAGCACTGAAAACTGGGGCAGAGAGCGGCGGTTCGGTGGGCCAGGAGTACCAGGTATTCATTGAATAGCCGCCAGGTAGAGAGGTTAGACCCCTGGGGACACCACAGGTAGAGTAAAAGATGGCAGAGAGGAAGGACCCAAGTTGGACCTGGGAGGGTCGGTCAGAGTGACAACAATATATCCCTGAATCTAACGAGTGTGTATAAGAATGTCACTAAAATCACTTCACAAATGGTATTATTCGTGGACAATGAAATTGAAAGCACACCAGAGGTATTATATGTTACGCTGCGACCCCCATCATGTCTACTGTTTCAAAAGCTACCTCACAACCTACCGTGTATCTACCTCATGGCTTGGTGAAATCTACAATGTGTTCCACACCCCAGTTTCCAATATGAAATGTGTCCCCTCCTCTCCCACTATGGTATACCGACAAGACACCACAGATGAATGTAGATGTTGGTATTTTCCCAATGTACAGTCAGCAAGCCGCAAACGTACAAGGATCACTATGTACCACTGATAGGCTGTGTAGAAGGTTTACAGGGAAACAACAATCTCTCTTTCATAATAGAAGGAAGAAAAGACAGGCACGTCAACATAGATACGATGCCTATCACAGGTTGATATTAGACACGGTTGAGGAACTTCGCCAACCGGGGCAGTTTTACAGTTGGTACTCTGATTTGAGTGCAACAGGAAAAAGAATGACCAATGGCAGTTGCTACGTGCGTTCCTTAATACCGCATGCCTCTGGTACGACCAAGGTTTTAGTGCTTCAAGACACTCCCTTAGTAGAAGCCCAATGTCTCATCCACCTTGCACTATGCAGGATAAAGAGCTCCTTTCAGGCACGCACAGTGAAATTGAATCTCTTCCCACTGGACGAAAAGGTCTGCAAAGAGGGATCGAAAGGTCCAAAGTGTTTCAAAGAACCAATCCTGCCAATCGAGGGCACAATCTTCACAGAAAACAAATGGCAAGAGTCAACATACATGTGCAAAATGGAGGGACTGCGTGGCTTGTCAGATCAAAGTTTGGAATAGATGGACAAGACATGTGCACAAATATGGACAGAGCATATCACGAAACTGGCGTGGGTCACAGCCTTCGAAAAACCAATCAAGGTCCAACAGGAAGAAAATGACAAACTTTGTTTCTATGAAGAAGGCAAGGTGTCTATGGGTTCCAACACATGCTGCATCAAAACCCTCACCATTCAAGATCTTCGAAAAGGCACTGCTACCTTAATGCACTGTTATTGGGTGTGCAGCAAATAGGCATACTTGCACCTCCCTTCATCATTGAGGGGCTATTGTATGCTTGCAACACTGCACTCTGCACTGCTGGTGATACCTGAAGAGCATGTAAGGGGGGAGCAGTGCCTCAAGAGCGAACAAGAGCACCTCGACCGACCGAAGCACAACCCCCCCATCTTTCGAATATTCCCAGAGGAAGAATGACGTGCTCACCTGTTCCGGAAGAAGCGTGGCTCCAACTTCCTGACTCAAGAGTCCTCGGACCTACTTGCACAGATTCCCGATCAATGCAAACTCTTTAATTCAGCAGAGACATTTTTTGCATCACTTGTGCCGACTAACTAAAGAGCTGGCAACACACGTCCCCTCCTCATCCATTTTTTCTGCACTTCATTCACTTCCAGCAAATTGGTCCTCTCTCTGATGTTTACTACCAATATCATCTCGAATTACAACTTTGTTACCACCCTTGGTAGGATTAAATCTCAAACCTTTCCTATTACATTTAAGAAAAGGTATGAATTTGGTCATGATGTCCCAGATAAGAACTGATGACATATGTGCTAAATTGAATTTTGGATAGGGGCCTAACACCTTGTATAGATGCTTTAGGGGGATAATTGTAGGACTGAGTTTAGGCTTGTTGTGTGTCTGGTTATGCGGATCTCTTTGTGCACTGCTACCGCAGCATTTCAGCATTTCATGAATGAGGTTCCAAGGGAGTTCTTGACAATTCTTTGTATCATAGTGCGCATTGCATCCTTATCTTCAGACACAACTACAGTCAACATACGTGCAATCATCAACAGTTGTGCAAACTCTATGCCACGCCACCTCTCTGCAAAACTGGACACACATGGATTTCACATGCCCACTGTGCCCTTCCTGTGATTCATCTTCACACAGAGTGAAAGTGCCCCAGCCAATTCTCCACCTGGCAGTGTTGATGAGGTGCAGGGGCTTCTTGGCTTTGTGAAGGTCGGCCATCTGTTTATAAAGGGCTTTTCCTATAGGGTAACCCTCATCACCAACTTTTCACTTTTGCCAAACATTCTTTTTAACATGTTACATCTCCATTTACTCCTACCTCTATTGTAATCGACCCTGATGGTACACAAATTGTTTGTGGATGCTAATGCTTTTAATAAACCATTTGGAACAAGTATATACTAGTGACATTTTCCCACTCGGAAATGTACCAAATGGTATTTTCTATCAACTCCATGAGAAAAGGAGAGGAAATAAACAATCTTTGATAAAAAATAAAACATGAACATGAATGCCCTGAGGAGTAGAGTTAGGGTTCTTTCTAAGGCAGGGGTAGAGGTAGGATTGTTATTCATCAGTCCGGATATTGACTTAGGGACGTAACGCAGTTTTAAGACACTCTGGGATACAGACATGAAAAAGATGCGACTGATTCTGCATGGAGCAAATCAGGAGATGCCCGTAAGCTTTCAGATTTGAACCTGCTCCCGTATACTTTATTCACAAAGCCTAAAACTGCAGCAAATCTGAAAAAGCTTGGAACATCATCTATGCAACGCCCTTAAGCAAGGTTTTGTGAATTGTATTTGCGTGTGAGCACATCAACTCCAGTCCTCTCCAGATCTGCTCCAATTTTAGGCTTTGTTAATAAGGTATAATGGGAGCAGGTGGAAATCTGAGATTCTCGGGTGCATCTCCTGATTTCCTCCACGGCAAACCTTTGAGAATTTGACCTCTCAAATCAGGTTTGAATGCATTTATCTAACTGAATATTCATTACAATGTACCCTACCCTACCCCCTTAAATATTTTTTTTATTGTGACATGGTTTAAATTACCCCTTAGACAAATTGACACATCATACAAACATACATTATAAAACATACACAAAATTAGTTAATTTCATTTATCACCTTAATTTCTGTTAATAAAAACAGCAATAATCAACAAACCGTGCATTAAAAAAGATACAAAAAATTTACTAATTTCATTGAGCACATTAATTTCCTTTAAAAAGTACATAAAGAAATGATCAATAAAACATTCTGGCCCCACATATGCTTTGACCAGAACAATTTTTTTGAAAATTCTGTCCCAAAACTTTCACATAATTTACTAAATATGCCAATCCTGGCACTACTCAAGCCAGGACAATCCGTAACCCAGTGTCTAAGGTCTCTGTCAGGCCTATGGACCTACAGAAGCGACATACCGGCCTTGTGGATAGATTTCCAATGCCCAGTCCTCTCCCCATACGCAGTGATTAAGCTTAAAGCCCATATTTATGTATTCCTCAAATTGCTACTTACCCATCTCAAACATTCCAAGCAAACGGGCAAGAAACTTCAGTTTGTGGGCAACAGGGCAGGCAACATGCAACATCCTGCCATCTGCTTTGGATATGACGCACCCTTTGCGATATGCGCCATGTTCTGGGAACATGTGGCTTCTGATCAAGGTGCTTCTCATGGCATATGAAGCTCTCTGTTCTCTCTCTCTGTATGATCACGATGCTTGCAAACCATGTTGCTTTTCTCTCATATTAATTCCCGAGGGCCTGTTGGGTTATCAAAGCTGAGTTATACTCGTTCTATTTACCGGCACACTGTGTGGCATACCCCTGCTTTGCAGAAGATTGGGTGGCGCAGAAACATTTATTTTGTGAGTTTTCATGAAATTAAATTGATTGGTTTCTTTGTGCTAATTTCAAATCGACACGGGAACCTCCTAAACTACCACTATTTTTGGCACCGCATTTGGCAATCAAACACACGTGAATACATTACATTCCACTAATCAATGTGAGAGAAATGTGAGAGAATGCACTTCATCCATTTATGAATGAATCACACTGGTTCCCAATTACCTTTTTGCGTCAAATAGCCGTACACGGTGCTTTTAGGGAATGTTGCTAATAGGACACATGCTGACAAAGCCAACGTTTTGCCCTTTGCATAACATTCTGCAGTTATTTTATAGACATTCACAATGTGTCAGCTTTTGCCTTCAAATGCCCAGGCCACTCCATCCGTTACTCTAGTCCTTTGTTATAGAACAGGTATTTGCCGTCATATATCACTTTAGTACCAGGCGAGGGTCAATCAGAATGTAACACACTTTCTGATTGGCCCTTGCTGGGGCTTTACCTTACTGGTAATCCATCGGCTGGGATTCCTATCCTTTGTTCCCGGCACAGCCAATGAGGAGGCTCGAAAGGGGGAAATCCCCGCTCCGAGCCTCCACACGGCTGGAGGCTGCCATTGTCCTCCCCTGGGGATTCAGGTACGTATTTTCTTCCTTCCTCCCCCATCCCTTCCCCACCCTCCAAACCCCACTTACCTTCTTTTTTCTCCTTTTTCAGAAGCAAACGCGCTGGGAGCACATCTGTCCCCAGCGCGTCCGCTCCCGATGGCCATGGAAAGGGAAAACGGACTCTGCAATGTTTCATAACAGAAAAAAGCTATTAATACCCCGGTCTTGCTTCGCTCGGGCCTATAACTATGGCCACGGGGTATTAACTAACTCGGTAATGCCCCCGCGGCTCGGGGCTTATTGCTTAATTATTATTCTTTTTATTTATAGCACAGACCTAGCTTCGGGAAGCACCAGAGCGCTTTAGGAGGAAGTGCACAGCCGGGGAAGCAGAGCTACAAGGCATGGAGCAATAACAATGGGGGGCGGCGACAGGCAATTTGGCAGAAAAGGATAAACAAACAACTTGGGAAGAAAACAGGGGGTAGCAGATTGCACAGTGTCAGGTGAGGTGGGGAGTGTATGTGGACCTAGGTGGAAGAGAGGAGTCATTCCTTGAAGAGGAGGTCCTTAGCTCCTTCCTGAAATGTAGAAAGGAAGGGGTGAGTCTCATGTTGATGAGGAAGAGGCTCCAGGTTCTGGGGGTATAGATAGAAGAGGCCTGTCTCCTGGTACTTTCCTTTCTGCACCGGTGGAGGAAGGTGCACTCAAATGTGCACTTGTATTCCTGCTTGTTTGAAAATATTAAAAAGTTTCCTATTTATGTGAATCAGAGATTCCTTCTTGTATTAGTTACCTCTAGTGTGTCTGGGAACCCAGTGTGAATCCATGTGTTTGCCCTAGTCAGTCCCTTGTCTTTGTTTTCATTGTGTACATGAAGTGGGATAAGGATTTGGAGGATGAAGAGGAGGTTGTATTCTTCTGGGGTGAGGATATTAATTGTGAGGTGGATATCTTGGAGAAGAATGGTATGCCTCTTGTTGTTGTGGGACAAGTAGGTGAAAGTTGGCCAACGCCTGAACAGATGTTGCCTGCGATGTGACAACAATTGGGCGGGTGGCATAGGGAGAAGAGATGAGGCAGATATTATTGAGGGCTTGACTCTGCACAATGAGTGGATATAAACGAGAAGGAATCAGAGCTGACAACAACAGAGGGTTCCCCATTGCCATGGGAAGTGACGGCAGTGGGGAATGTAGATGAGGCAGGCTGGAAACAATAGAGGGTTTGCTGCTGACAGAGGAGGCGAAGACAGAGGGGAGGTGGAAGAGATACAGCTGCCACCAACAGATGGTGTGCCACTGCCGCAGGAAGATACAAAAGCGAGGAATCAGAGAAAGAACGGCTGATGCAGAGTGTCATTATGCCATAGATGCTGGATGTTAATGGGGTGGACTGGTAGGCAATTCTTCATTTGATACAGGAGAAGGGCATTGTAGCTGCATATTCACTAGAATTATCTCTGGACAATGTCAAACAAACTTTGGAGTTCTGAAGGAGTGAGGGTGCAGTAGATGTGTTGGGCTGCCAGGAGCCAGACGAGGTGAGATCCATGTGATGGCAGGCAGCAATAGAACAGCAAAAAAGTGGAGAAGGAGGTGTCCCCAAGCAGATGTCTTAATGTCTGCAGAGGAGGAAAAGGCTCAGGCACCAGCACTTGTGCCTGCCCTTTCAATGGGGGCATGACACGCACAGGCATCTTTTAACAAGTGTCAGGCAGGACAGGAGATAGACCGTGCCCAGACAGTGCCCACTTCATTATGGGGTTGGGAGCACTTCAGTTTGCCAGAGGGGAACACAGTGAGGAAGCTGGAAGGTATTTGCAATCTATATAGCACATAAGTGAATCAGGGTATACCAAGGAAGTGTTGCTCCTTGGGAAACACCACACTGCACAACGACATGGATCTCAGGTGGATCTGAATAGTCCTGCATGACCCTTCTCCCAAAACACACTCTAGCAGTGGGGATGGCAGTGAGGACACAGCTGCTCGTCACCAGTCCTCGTACCGGCACAAGAAGTCCTCAGTCCCCTACCCTCTGAGCCTACCCAACCACCTCAACCTCCCATGTATCACTAGTGGCTCAAGCCACCAGGAGAGCCTTTTCTCCTCTGCTATCAGCCCCACATTACTGTGTTGTTGATATCCCTGGGAATGTGAAGCATTCTGACACACACTGCTTGTATTGTCAGATGACCATCAGCTGGGAGAATAGAATCACACAACATTGCTAGGTACTTTGGATAGGCAAATGCTCTGCCACTATGCTACCATCTCCAATGTGACTGAGAGGGCATTAGGCAAGGGGATAGTAAAAGAGCAGGTGGAATGACTGCCCAAGGAGCTAGATGTCTGGTCCCCAAATATTGTGGGGGTGGCTCTTCAATCATGCAAGTGGGTCAGAATGAGTTTGAGAAGCTACTTAGTTGCATCACTGTCTGCAGAGTTCAACAATGTATGAACAAAATTGAGAAAGGATTTAGGGAATTAATTGAAGTTAAAGAATATAGTCAAGGCTGGGATGGGGATAATTGACCATCAGTTCAGTGACATGGCTACCACCTGCAGACATAGGTTTCCAGGACACTGCCATCAAATCATTAGAGGACCAGAATCCATTGAATTATGTTCCAGCTGTTTGCTGTACTTTCATGGCATGACCAACAGGGAATGCAAATGGTGTTCTCATTTCTCAAAGAGAATTGAAAAGAGCTGTCAGGGGTTCCAGTGCATTTCGTGTTGGAAGGTGGATGTGTGTGCATTACCATGCCGGTAAAATATCAGGAGCAGGACTTAAAAACATAACAGTAGCAGCACAAATGCCAATGGCATTGATAACTAGTCAGTCAGCCCCACCATAGTCAGTCACTAGAGCGGTGGCACAACAGTCTCAACATTCTCTGGGAGGACAGTACAGGCTGGGGTGGCAATGGTGACTGGCTAGCGGTGGAGAGAAGGCTGCAGTAGAGTTCTTCCGGGCTCAATCTGTTCCTGTGCACAGATGCAGTAACCACATTTATCCCAGACATTCCCTGAGTACACATTTCCAGGTACTGCCGTTCTTTATCCTGTAGTATGAAGGACTTCCATACTTTGGACTTTCTTGTTGGAGAAATAAGACGGGTCCCTCATGTTCTCCTGGCCGTGAATATGCCACTGGAGGTGGGCAAATTGTTGATGTGATTGCCACAATCTACCTTTGAGTACTTTCTGATCTGACGGGATGCCTTTAAAAGACTGCTGTGTACAGATGTGAAAGAGTAGCTGTGTCCTTCTGTCTCCTAACTCTGTGACATTAGCCTCCTCCTTTGCTCCTCCTACTCCATATCACTGATTTCCACACTAATTTACACAATTGTGTTTTGTCGGGCCTTGATTCAGATGGGTTACCACCTTTATCTTGGTCATCAACATTATTATTTTAAGACTCATCATCCTTGCATGTGGGCAAAAATAGAGGGGAAAACTAGGAACAGTGCACAACATGCATCTCTGCACATTTTCCACAAAGCTCTTCTATAGATACATTTTGTAACTCTGTTTCCCTTTCTACATTTAAGAAGGTGGGCTGTAATTTCTCTACATTTCTTCCTGTCCTGCTGACACTTTTAGGTGCTCTGGACATGATCACACTCAAAAAATAAATGGCGCCTTCTCTGTAGCCACAAGAAGATAGCATTGCAGACTTACAGCCACTGAATATAACGTTCTCCTGCTTACCAAGGAATGTACCACTTTTTCTGTGAAATTAGTATTTAGTGTGGCAACTGACAGAAAACCTATTCACTTACAGCAACTGGATTTAATCTCCGCCGGCCTACCAAGAAATATAAGATTGCATCAGCCAATTCATATTTGGTAAAGTCACTAAAAAGCTGGCCAGTCAGTTGCAGCCCTCTATCATTGTCTCCATTGGTGCTCCTAACAATTGTGTGGTGTCCATTTCTTCACACTGACAAGAAATGCCATGTGGGTTTGTGTCGTGCAAGGTGGAATGGTCACTAGGATGTAGTAGAGTCAGTAGTAGTGATCAAAAATTCATCGAAGGCCTCTCCATTGTGTGAAAATATATACATTATGTTGTAATGTATGACTTTATGTAACCTAAGTTGTAACTAGCTATGCTTTCAAGTAACCAACGCTGTGATACCTCCGGGTTTGTGCATGTAACAAATGCAATAAATAAATAAGAAAATAAATAAATAAATAAAGTGACAAAAGATGTCTGTCATTTCAGTTGTCTACCTGTCTGGCGTCATTATTTGTATTTTTATTTTATTTTTTACATTTATATAGCGCACAGGCAGCCCAGGGGCATTGTGGGGCTGTTACTTGCAGCAAACTTAGTTACAATATGCATAAGTTACAACATTTGAGCGCAGAGATGTAGTACATGTTATTCATAAAACGAACATAGTCAACATATCCATGGACGTCATGACAGGGTGTGGTGATCCGGCGAATAAGGTGCTTTTCAAGGTTTTGCGCAAGGCGGTTGAGTGAGGGTTCAGCTCGCAGGGCAGTGGGGAGGGCATTCCAGTGCAGGGCAGCTAGGTAGGGGAAGCTGGCACCACCTGCTCTTGCTCTTTTTTACCATGGGTACGTTGAGAAGGTTGGCATAGGGTGTCCTAGTTGGTCTTGAGGATGAGGTAAGGTCGGTCCTTTGTGATAGGTAAGCTGGTGCGGCGAGGTGAATGCATTTGTGGGTGAGGGTCAGGGCTTTGAAGAAAATCCTCTGTTTTATGGGGAGCCAGTGGGAGGCTCTTCTGGCAGTGGAGATGTGACCTCTTTTTGAATTGCTTTGGGCTGCACGTAGGGCATTGTTTTGATTAACTTGCAGTTTCTCAAGATTTTTTGTGGAGGTCCCTAGGAAGAGAACATTGCAGTAGTGCAACCGTGATCCAGTGATAGCTCTGGCTATATTAGTGCAGGTGTCGGTGGAGAGGTAGGGTCTGACTGCGTTGAGGAGTTTGGCATGGTAGGCAGCTGAGGAGGCAATGGCATTCACTTGTCTGGTCATGGACAGACCTGAATCCAGGTAGACGCCTAGGGTTTTAACTGACTCGGACACTGGGATTTTGATGGAGTCAATGATGAAGTGACTAAACTGGTCGTCAAGTTTCTTGAGAGTATCAGGGGAGCCTACAAGCAGGAGTTCGGTTTTGTCTGAGTTGAGACAGAGGCTGTTAGCAGCCATCTAAAGCCTACTTTAGTTTAATGTCCGTCCCTCAACACAATTCTATTTCTTTCCCACCCCTTCTTCTGAATCATATTATCTCAACAGCCTCCTGCCCCATCTTCTGCCTTACAAGTCTGATCCCAAAATCGAACCATGCCTGCCATATGTATACTATTTAATTATGAACCACCTGAATCATTTTACTCGAACCACTGATAGTTATTGGGAAAACACCTTTCATCAAAAATGAGCACTGTTCAGCTAATTCAGTTTATTTACAAAATACTTTGCTTATGCTGTCATAATGACCAACACACAGGGGAACTAAAAAGAGAGACAGCTCAACTATTTTGTTTTTCGCTAACCCTTTTATTACAATGCGAATAGGAATTCAGGACATGGTATTTACAGAACAAGCACTTGCTGCATAATTATTTTCAGGTGAACAATTCTGAATGTCAAAGTATATTACGCCTTAAAATTGTTGACTTTAGAGCTGCGCGCAGCAAAAATGCATGGAAAATGACTAGACATCAGACAATTCTGAAATGACAGGCTTGTTTTCTGCAGTAATCAGAAGCAGACCTTGCTCAAGACAGAAGGTGGTGCCTCATTAGCTGCTTGTGGGCAATGGTCTCCTGGATACAGGTGATGGATATCCTGTCGCATGAATCTTTCTGATGCTTTCTCGTCCGTTTTCGCTATATTTCCGTTTTTGTGTCTGCATGCCACACATTTCAAATATGCCATCGTATCCTATGGGCATCATTGGTACACAGACACTGGGCAAGATCACCCCATCCATCGTAATCCACTGAGTGCCAAACCCATCGGCCCTCATTATGAAGTGAGCAGTGATAGGAAAAACAGGTGTTTTTTCTAAACACCGTCTATTTTTATTGGCCACCTGATGATGTGGTGTGGGGGTATTTACCAAACGTGCTTTTGCGTAGGAATACCACATGCAGAAAAAACTTCCAGTGCATCCCTTCAAGGCAGGAAAACTTAATTTCTTCATGGGGACATACATCCACAAAGCAGAGGAAAGGTGAGCATCTCTGATGGGCATCTTCTCAGGCCAATCCCAATGCAATGCAACGAATTGCCCCCACCCTATGGAACTCACTACCGCTTAGAATCAAAAATGAGGAAACCACCATGAGTTTTAAAAAAGCCCTCAAAACATGGTTATTCAACCAATACGGGTGACTCAAGATACTACACCTACAGTTATTCCTAGGTATAGTCTCAGTCTCAGAACCATACAAGACCTACTAAGAACCACATAGTCTCAATAAACTGTAACCTTACTGCATCCCATCGCCATTCTGGCCAAATGTTGCGCATGTTGTACATATGTAACATTGTTTAATTAATGCATAAACTGTCTGTAACATCGCCGTGATACCCATGGGTCTGGGCGAATAACAATTGTAATAAAAAATAAATAAATAAATAAATGGGTACATGACCCTTTTTAGGTGTTATAAAAGATGTACAGAAGCACTTTAATCTGGTGCTGTGCCCAATCCATTACCATCCCCAGAATGAAGAGGCAAATGGAATTAAAAAAAGGTAATGAATCAATTCAGATTTTCTGAAAATTATTATTATTTTAGTTATTTAATACAACTTTTGGCACCAAATGCTGAACACATATATAAAAGAAACTATTGAAACAAATATAAAGAAATATAAAAATAAAATTACAATTGTGACATTCTATCATCATAAAATATATAAAAGAGGCATCTACTTATCTTTAAATTACTGTTACATATTCCGCTGGACTATTTAAGTTTGGTCAGATTTCCTCAGGAACTCCTGCCCCACCCCATATGCTGCGGCAGTAATTACTATGGGTTCCGCTCCGAGGAAAGCTGACCAAAACTGATCACCAGCAATATCTTCAGTTTTAGAGATACATTTCGAATATCCTTTCACGTAACAAGTTGTCATAACAGGGCACGATGTCAATACGTGACGCCTAGTCTCGATGTTTACCCTACATAGGCGACAGTGTCGTTCCAATAACGAAGCGTTTGCCCAAGAACCCGTAATTTATTTTGTTTAGAGTAGATTAAATCGCAAACTTCGGAGCCACAGAACAGTGTTTGGTCCGATAGCTAGCTATGTGGTGCAAAAAATGGGAAACTCTGATGTGAACATTCTTTTTTTTATATCATGGAGAAAATCAACATTCTTTGCACGGTCCCATAGCCTTGATGTGTATTTTATTTTCAATTTGTAATTGGGTTCCGTGTCCAAACAGTTGGACTCGTAATCCAGTGCACTTAGATGCGCCAAAGCAGTTGTTTGAAGTTCTTGCATGAACACATTTTTGTTCCTACCCATTTCGTCTTGCCTACCCAGGAGTTTATATAATTCGTTAGGGTTGTTATTTGTTTTTAGGCATTTTGCATACAGTAATGTTTTAAGTATGAGCCATGTAGTTCTTAATGACAGAAGACCAAACTCTAATCTTGGTGCTTCCACCGGAATGGCGTTGGGCAAGTTCATCATGGAACAGAGTAATTCCTCCTCTAGTTTGTCTAGCCAGCGTTACTGAGGAAATGGAAGAGCCTCCAGGGCATATAGAATTGATGGAACAATGCTCGTATGATAAATCTCGAGAAATCCCTCTATGTTGTGACCCCATGTTTCTGAAATACCATAAGCATTAATCCTGGAATTGTAATTTGCTACCTCCAGCTAGGCAGATTTAAAAACATCAGGTGGTGACCCAGTATGAGTGATTGATGTATCATTCATTATTGCAGGTGAAAACTCGCCTAACCTATGAGTGCGATTGAAATAGACTGCGATGCTCCTACGGCTTACTGGGCCTCATTACGACCCTGCCGGTAGGGGGTTAACGGCGCCGGTAGAGCTGCCGGTGCCGTTAACCCCCTACCGCCCCATTACGAGGTTCACTCGCGGGACCCGCTAAGGATGCCTGGTTTTACAAGACGTCCTTAGCGGGTCCCGCGAGCGGCCCAGCATGCTAACAACGGGCCCGTCATTAACAGGACCGTTGTTAGCATGCTCCCCATTCCCATTGAGCCCTCTGGGGGCTCAAAGGGAATGGGGATGTACCGGGTCCGGGTTCCCTGAATGGGGAAATACCAGGCCCTCCAAGGTAGGAATGGCCCGGTATTTCCCCATTCAGGAAACTCGGACCCGGACCCGAGTTTGGAGGTAGCCATGCCCTTAGTAAGGGTATGGCTACCTCCAAACTCGTACTGAGGCCCACTGAATACAGAATTAGTATTTAGCTGTTGATGATGTTTTCAGTGTTCTGAGTAGAATGCCTTTCAACTTGTTTCTTGGATACATAAGAAGGTTCCAGGTGGATGGCATTAGGGCAGGTTAATGTGCCAATATATCATTTGCTATGGCACGTTTTCACACTAGTAGTTTGGCAATGGGGGCTTTCAGGGAAGAATAGGGTAATGTTTGTTGCCCTTTATAAACTTTTCACATCTTGTTATGAGCTACTTCGGGCCTCATTCCAAGTTTGGCGGCGCAGGAAAAAAGTTGTGATAATTCCGTTACAGACTCTTTTCTTGGCAGTTATGGAATCACTGCCATATTTCCTGCACCAGCGAATTATGATTTATAGGAGATCTACCCCCGGCAGACTTACTGCGTGCCAAATACACTGATTTATGGAGGCGAAGTGGTGGATTCACCTGCAGCTTGTTGTTGGAGATAAATCATCCACTTTACCTCAAAAATTGGTAGATTTAGCATGCAGTAATTCCACTGGTGGTAGATCTGCCCACCATCTCCCTGGAGTCCTGTGGACTCCAGAAATGGGGAATTGCACTGCCCTACCACAACTTGTGATCCTGTGGTAAATCATCACGACAAAGTAGCGGTAACGGTAACCGATTTTGGTATATGCGTTATGTAAAAGGAAACCAAATGTCAAGGTGAAAAGAGGACCCCGTCATCAAAGACATGCACTTTTAGGTAAGAGGCCAGGCAACTTCCCACATTACTGTAAGCACAGTAATGGGAATTATCTGCGAAAATCTCACATTTAATGTGATGAGCATTCGATTAGAGGTGATTTGTGTCAATATTTTGCTTTAACAAGTCAATGGATAGACCTCAAGTATGAAGAAACGTGTTCTCAACGGTGAGATCCAGACATTGCCAAATGCTCTACACAATACTTAAAACCTGAGTTTAACATTTGCCTTTTGGGAAAGGCCTCAAGCCCGTATTACAAAAGTACACTGCACTGAGCAATGACTCGGGGTTCACGTTTTCTTAGCAAGATCTTCAAGCAGAGCAACAACCCGTGTAAAGGGAAGCAAAACCTCTGCATGATAAGGTTCACATCCATTGACCTCAAGCTCAGCAGCAAACTGAAGGCTATGTTTATGCTTTTTTTAATTATAAGGCATACACTTCAAACTAAATTGCCTCTTGGCACTGCAAAGAGGAGTGGTAGCAGGGAAGAGAAAAGAAACACAAGGGAGGAAGAAACAAAAGAGGTCTTCAGCGAAACGCCTGAATGAGAAAACCCGTCCCATTGAGGAAGACGAAAGTCAATTTACAATTTGCGGGTTTTAAGAGCTGATCCAAAGTGCATAAATGACTTGAAGGTTCATAGGCGAGTGGACAAAGAGTTCCAACGTGATATCTAAAACATGAGAAGTGTCTTCCTCCTTGGCTCTTGCCATGGGATAATAGAGCTATGCGAAGGTTCACCTCTGATGAACAGAGAGCAATAGCTCCAGCCTTGGCCGATCTATGCAACCACTCCATTGCCACTGGAGTATTCCACTCTCCTCTCAAGCAATCCCTTGTGCAACCCCTGCTCAAAAAGCCTTCTGCCGACCCCTCCATCCTGGCAAACTTTTGCCTAATTTCGATTACTCCTTTCCTGGGCAAACTCCTGGAGAAATTGGCAATCTTCAAACCAACCCTCCACACAGAGCCTGTTGGTTGTCTCCATGACCATCAGTCTGGCTTCAGAGCAGCCAGAGGCACGGAAACTGCTCTCCTGAACACCCATGAAGGCTTGCTCTCTAACCTTGACTCTAACTCTCCTTCTGTCCTCGTCCTCCTTGACCTTTCTTCTGCCTTTGACACAGTGAACCACAACATCCAGGTGATCCGTCTCTGAGATACCCTGGGCATCACAGATCAGGCTCTGGCGTGGCTATCCTCTACTCTTGGATCAACCGTTGAACTTGGGTCTTTCCTCTTCACCATCACACTCTCTACATTTGGTGTTCCCCAGGCATCTATCCTCTCTAGTTTTTCAATCTCTAGCTGGCTCCCTTGTTATGTTATGTTATGTTATGTGTGTGCTTATAGCGTGCCAGAAGCCCACGGGTCCAACTGATCTCTACTTTTTCCTCTAACTTTCAGTGTTATGTGGATGACACGCAGCTCTCTTTCAGGCTACCCTCAGCCTCCTTCTTGCTCGTCCTTGACTGTCTTTTCACTATTCAGGCATGGTGCGCCTCTAATGATCTCTGCCTTAATGCCAATAAAACAGAGATCCTGCTCATCTGGACCCCTGCTCCTGCTTTTCCCCTTTCACTCTGGCTGGCCTCCCTTGGCCCTGTGCCCTCACCCTCTTGTGAGGCAAAATACCTTGGGGTCATATTCAACTTCACTCTCTCCTTGTTTCCACATATCACTGACGTCTTTGAAAACTCCCATTTCCAACTGCACCTCCTCAGAGATATTCTACCTTTTCTAACCTTCCCGAGAAGCTCACTGTCTCCATAGCCCTGGTTCTCTCTAGGCTTTACTATTGCAACATCCTCTTTCTCAATCTACCAAACTCTACCCTCCATCCTCTGCAACTCATCCAAAACAGGACCGTAAGACTTATCCTTGGCCTCAAGCCCAGGGACTGCATCTCTCTGGCTCTGAAATCCCTACACTGGCTCCCGGTGGCTGCAAACATCAAGTTCAAGACCCTCTGCATCATCTCCAACACTCTCTTCCTAAGTACCAGAGCCCTCCAATCATCTACCTGCAATTCTCTATGGGTAAGTCGCTTCTCCAAGCCGAGACTGTGTGGTAGATCTCTTGCCTCTGCAGGTGCCTCCCTCTGGAATGGCCTCCCTGCCACTGTCCGCCTTGAGCCAGACCTCCTTAAGTTCTGAAAGCTCCTCAATCCATTCCTTTTTTCCTCTTCCTTCTCACTGCCTCTCCCCTGCTAACCTTTCCCCACTTTCCTTTTCTCTCTGCCTTCCCTCGGCTGTCCTTCCCTTCTTTCTGCTATTACATTTAATGACTGCCTGGTACTTCTCTGAGTCACATAGGACACCTGACCGCCCTGCCCTCTCCCCAGTCCCTAGCACTTGCCTTCGGGCCCTCCTGCACTGCAACCTGGCCTTCCTAGCACTTCCTGGTCATGTTCCCCTTGGAGGCCTGCCTTCCTGCACTTAATCCAGGGCACTTTTTCACTGGGTTCACTTCTATCCCTTCCCCTCCCCTGCACTTCTTGTCTGCGCACTTGCACAATCTAAATGATACTAGGCCTAGTCAGATTGTTTGTCTTCTTCTCCCCTGTTTTCCCTCTCCTTGCCTGGTTGCGCCTTGAAACACTAGTGTAGAGGAGCATTATAAATAACCTATCAATCGATCAGGGTAGCAGTGGATTATATTTATTAGGTAATAGGAAGTCAGAACATGCATGCTATTAAAAGTGCAGCAATGCATCTTGACCTTCATTCTAGTCCCAGGTGGAGCCAGTGAGGACTTCTCATTGGTGTTTTTTGAGACTGAATGTCAAGAAGCACGCAGTGTTGTGAAACCTTTGAAGGTGGTTGATTTGGTAGGCTTGGAGTGCAACATGACCAAATGAACTGGAGGATGGCCACTCACAAGTGTAACTTTATAACTTGAGCTAATTATGCAAACAATACAAAAGAGATTGTAGTCAATCAATGACTTTTTTTTATCACAACCCAAATAAAAAGTAAAACATAGAGCACAATCCTAACACAGTCTCCTATAAAACAAAACTAAAAAAAGAAGAAAGAACTCTAAGAGTCAGTAAATTCATCGAGAATCCCACATATTTGCAGTCTGGTAAGATGGTAAATCAGATTGTTATTGTTACCCTCCATGTGACAATCCCAAATGCTGGCAGGATTCAGTGCATGTATTTCTAGCTTATCATATGCCCGGAGTCTTTTATAACATAAGTCTCAGTAACTTTCACAATACATCATTAAGTGCTTTGTGGTTTCCAAAGCCTGCTTCCCACAAAATCTACAGCACCCTTCATGCCATGGACTCCTCAGCCATGCCCCAAGTTTCTCAAAGGTATTGACCACGTTAACTTTGATTCTTACATAATCCAATATGACATACTTTTTAGGGTTGGCCTTAATGTATGATGGGCAGGTAGGAACATCTATGAAGGACCTCAGATACTGTCCAGATGTAGTCTTACTAACGAACTCCACCATGTTTTGCTCAAGGTCAAATAGCTTGCAATATTTCCGAGTAATGTTTTTGCATTGCATCTAGTTGATGCTACAAAAGTTTTCAGTTATACCAATTTCCCCTGCTCATTGGGGATCAGAGATATGCTCTAATGTGCTTCATTTCATATGAGCAAATGAGGCCGTAAAGTGTACCTCATATCGTATGCCAGGTTACCAGGGGGAGCATGACAACACTTCCAGTAAAAATTCAGCCATCTAGCTAGCAGGGCGGTACTTGATTCACAGAACCCTAAATACATATACTCACTAGGTGTAGACTGGCAGTTTAAGAACAGTCTTAATTGCAATGATCTCAATACGATCCAGCACGTTTCCCAACATGACAGTTCACATCTCAGTACCGTAAGTAATTATAGGAAGAATCTTACTTTGATAAATCCTAATGAGAGACCTGCTGGTATAGCCCCGTGTTGCATAGAGAAAGCCTTAAGTGCACCAACAAGTTGCCTCGCTTTCACTTGAGTCATATGTAACTGCGGGCACCAATTACACTTTTGATCGATGATTAAGCCTAGATATGTATGCTCTCAAACGGTTTTCAGTAGAAGGCCATCGAGGTACTATTTAAAGTTTTTTCCCCGGATATGGTTAGTGGGGTGAAAGGCCATTACTTTTGACTTGGCTGTGTTGGTCCTCAACCCATTCAAACTGTCAAAAAAGCCAAGACAGTTGAGCTGGTGTTGGAGCACACCAGGTGTATAATCCATGATGACCAAGTCATCTGTGTAGCCCAACTAATGCAGAGAACCATCCCTAACGTTGGGCGGGCAAGCTCTCTTGGTATGTAGTGTGGTTGTCAAATCAACCAAGTAAAGATTAAACAGAGGAGGAGCTAAAATACATTCCTTCATAAGTTCCGTTTTCGTTGTTATCCAGTTAGTGATGTCCCCAAATTGGTCCAGCCGGACCCTGACCTTGATGTTTTGATGTAATGCGACAATCATAGGGAGCAGACCCAAATAAATGTTCCACTCGTTAAGCTTACTCCAGAACCTGCTCCTCACAACAGTATCAAAGGCTGAGCTGAGGTCAATGCAGGTGACGCATACTGATTGTTTGTGGATTTTCCATGAAGCCTCAATAATTGATACTAATGTTGACATGTTATCCAGGGTACCATGGTTCTTCTGGAAGCTGCTTTGTTTTTTTGGAATGCTTCCAGCATCATGTAATCATGCATTTAGCTTGTCTAGCAGAACACCAGCAACATTTTTTGCTGGTGTGTCCAACACAGCGAGTATCCGGTAATTTGCAGGATTATAGCGGTCTTGTATATAGGTACAATAGTGCTGTCAGTCCAACTGGAAGGCAATTTCCCACCTGGCAGATCATATGGAAGAGACCATGCAAAGCCATGGACCAAGGGGCACAGAATCTCCATCGGGCCAGGAGCTCTAGAGGTTTTACATGCTTTATTAATTGCCTGAAGCTGGGATAACGTATCTGAATAAGTCTACATATGGTCACCCAGGCTAGGGTCCTTTTGTTCATGATGAGTTGGTCCGATGATGGCAACAATATATTGAACCCACACATCGAGGGAACATCCACTAATATGTGGGGGAGTGTGTGGCGTGCCATCCACAATCGCCCTGAAGGTATTAGTATCATGATTATTTGTGCAATCAGCCAGGGAATACCATAGTGGGTCCGGTCGTGCTGCTTAAAGTAAGATCCAAGACATTTTTGATAACAACTTTTAAGCTCACCTACTTTGGCAGCCAAAATAACCGGGGGAAGTTACATTGTCAATAAAGCACAGATGTTTGCCCTACATATTCTTTGATAGAATATATACATTTATCAAATCTATGGCCATGCCCAAGATTAGAATTGTGGAAGGTGCCGTGTTTCACCATATTTCTACTACACAGCAGTGTCAGTGATTGCAAATACTGCACCCTCATAAAGCCATATGAAGTTGTGCGCCCCCTGCACATAGCCATATGTTTGGTTCATAGTGAGAGATACCTCAAGAAGAGATCTCAGGGAATCTTCGACCACAGAGCCAACAGTGTCAAAGTTCTGAGGCTTCCATACTATGCAATTATTGTGAAGGGCAGGCCCAAATACCAATCGCAAAAATCAATCAAAGGTAGCAATAATGGAGTGCACAATTTGCAAGAAAAACAGCTTTAATACTTGCAAATTACAGCCGGAAGGGTCAGTCAGCTCCTTAGAACTGAAAACTGTTCTCGACCTGCTCACATTGAGTTCCAGTATTTAAAGACAAAAATACCAAAATTGTAATATATTACAAGTATCAAGTACATGTTAATCCCACGTTCCCTATTGGCTCGCACCTACATACAAAGCTAAACACAAAATACACTACCACACTCTACTGGCTAGAATTTGACCTGTGACAATCCCAAGTACAGCACCCTACAAATGTCCTATTGGTGCAGTCAGCAAAAAACACTCCATCCATATTGGCTAAGGTTTACCAAAAGGACATACGCTCATTGGTCAAAACAAATTAATGTAACTTCTGATATGCAGTCCCACCAAAACAACCCAATTATGTAGTGAGTGTAAACAGTGAAGTCAGCAAATTATACACAGTAATATCCTTTCCCGTGAGCTCAACCAATTTGGCTGTCCAAATATTTCCCAGACCTGGTAGTAGTTTACTCTGCAACACTTTTTGCAAATCCCGTTTGAGACTTGTTGCTCAGGTTGGCAGAGTCCCTAAAGTCCCTCATCGGGCAGGTCAAATGCCTGGGTAAAGCCCCTGTCCTAGCAGGAAATGGGATCCTGGACTGCTATGTGCCTAAGGAAGTCAACCCTGAAACATTACCCCTTACCATCCATGGGGGACCCGTATAGTTTCATATCCTCTCTGAGCATTGGACACATGGACAGGGTTGCAGACTAGTGTACCAGTCACACCACCTATGCTTAGCCCACATCCTGTCTTACTCAGCGCTGTGCCCAGTCATCCTGCAGTGCCCAGTGCAGGTGTCATCATGGCTGCACCCGTAAGCACCCCTATTTCACCAGGTCCTAGCGCGTGTGGCGGTGCTGTACCAGAGGATAGAGACACCTGACTGATCGCTTCCTCCATGGCAGACACTTTCAAGGATGTGTTACATGAAGCCATCACAACAACATCTGAGCATAGCCGCTATGTCTGCCTGAGACCCTTCTCCAGGGAGAAACCAACTCAGAGGAGCAAAAAAGAATAGCAATTTTGCATGGACCAGACAAGCAGATGATACACGACTGGAGAGCCCAGCCCGGGAGAAGAGGCTTTGCGTCATAGAGAGTCTTCACGGCCCTGTGCTGAGAGTCATCTAGGGGCTCTGTGTCATGCATCTGGACCCCAAAGCAAAGGACATTGTGTAGACACTGGATGGAGTGCTTGGAGCCACTGAGTCAGGTGCTGAGTTGATGGTCAAATACTATGTCACCAGCCTCTAACAGGTTGAGCGACTCGCAGTATATATGACCAGGGCTGAGCCGATTCTACAGAGTGCTTTCCAATGCAAGGGAATTGAGCCAAACACCCTGAACCTGGTCAGGCTGCAACAGGTGATCCGAGGATCAAAATCGCTGCTGCTGATGCTTATGCAGCTATGACTCTGAGAATGGACTGAGAAACCCCCTTGCTTTGATGAACTTGTTTGCGGGATGCATACTCTGGAAAGGAATATGGAGGACACAGTATACAGTGTACCAACTCAACTGATGTCTTTATGCGCAGCCCCAGAGTATGACATGTGACTTCAGTAAAGAAAGTTAATTTTTCATTGACCCGTAGATGTTCAACAATCCAGAACTTCACCAAGAAGTTTGGCAATAATGTTGCAAATCTAAAGATCTCAAGCTGTTTGGACATTAGTATATTATGCAGAACTGTGGGGCTATGGTAGACTGTCCTGTATAACAATCCCAGAAAACATCTTCCTTAAGGAGCTACTTATGCTCCTCATAAGTACCCCTAATTTATTTGTTTATCTCAAATTAGGACTGGTCAGTATCAGTGAACTAATAACCCTCAAACCTCTGCTATATTGGGTTAAGCTCTGGACTAATCAGGAGCTGGGAATTTACAGCAATGCTCTCAAGGGCCTGATGAGCTGTGCTACTAGCCTTCCATGGCTTCTCCTTATGAGGTGAATGCTCTTTTTTTAAAATCTGGGGCATCTCTGGCCTTACCCGAAGCTTATTCAGGGGAACAACAGCACTTTGATTAATGATGCGCTTAGAGATGGGCTCCTTCTAAGAAGACTTCTGATTGCCTTTTTCTAACAGCTGGATCGATATACCTGTCAAATAAATCTAGGTGGAATTGTGAAAGTTATTTGATGGACATTAAATCCCCATTTCCACGCTCCCTTTCTATGAAACTATGTATTAACACCCTCCCACTTGCGTCTTTCACTAATCTTTGGTACAAAACAGGAAATGCCTTTTGCCCCTTTTGCAAAGGTTCTACCGAAACTTAGCAACACTTTGTGTTTAATTGTGCAGAGTATTCTAAGATTTGTTCAGGAAATTTGAGAACTTGTCTTAATAATTATAGAGTGCATCCGCTGGACTGTGCTGAGAGTGTGTGCAGCTGTTCCACTCTTCCTGATGTAGGGTCTTCTGTATCTAATTCTTTTGTTAGGGTCTGTAGAAGGAAAAAAGCTGAACTGAAAACTTTTTGATTAATCATTTCTGACTATGAAGCTTTTAACCACTTATTTTTATTATTATTGTTGAGCTGAATGAATTCATATATATGTGACATAATTTAGCATATACATGTAAGGGCCTTTTATGAGTATCATTTTTTCCTTTTATAATGTTTGCTTTTATGATATTTTTCCAGAAATAAAGCATTTTCTGACTGACTGACAAATGGAGGAGTTGTGCAGGTGATGCAGCTGTAAAGGGTGCCACAGAGACGTCTTTATGGGAGGGCAAATGGGGCACGTGCCCCGGGCCCCCACTCTGGGAGTGGGCCCCCACCTGTCACCAAATATGGGGGGGCAGTATGGAATCCAAATACTTGACATACTTAATTGCAAAATGTAGTTGTCATTTGTTTGCTCAAAATCTGTAACAGAACAGCAGATGTCCTGCTTGTTTGATAATGTGACTGCAAGCTTGTGAGAAAGCATAGGCCATAGATCTCCATGATTACCTTGTTTTTCTTTCGTGGGGCCTGAGTTCAGATTGGCTGCTTGTCTTGGAAAGAGCAGGACACGGTAGACCTGTACTTTGCAGAATCATTTTTTGAGGTGACATTTTGCAGCAGGTAAAAAAAATTATAAAAACAAATAGTATTATGTGTTATTAGATAACTAAGTATACCTACATGTTGGAAGGTGATTCTCCCAAACCATTACAATACATGCCTGTGCGATTTATTAACTCAGAAACCTGTTTATTGATAAGACAGCTCAACAGTTTGAGCGCTTGCTGCTGCAATCTGTGTTTGATCTGAAAGTCGCAGGTTCAAATCCTGGCAAGGCCAACTCAGCATTCATCCTCCCGGGGTCGATAAATGATTACCAACTTCATTTCGGTGGTAGTGTATGTAAATATGTTCTATGTAAAGTGCTTTGGTGAAAGCGCTATATAAATAATACTTCATTATGCTTTGTTTTTGTGCAAAGATGTATATTCTCTGTGATAACCCGCACAGATAAAAGTTCTCAAGAGAGACATGTGTGTGGTGGTCAGACTCTTACTTTCATCTGTTTTAGGTTGTTACACTGAGCTGAGCTAATTTGTTGAAGTCTACATTCATAGATAACTATGTTAGTTCTTCATGTGTACTGCATGCAGCTGTATTTCTCCTCACCTTATCTACTCACAGAGGTTTGATAGGTGTGGATTTCACCAACGCGTCCTGTTTTAGTATGTGCATCCTAAATAGCTGCACCACTGCCCCCACTCGCTGTGATTTCCCACTGTGACCTTTAGGATGTCTGAGAAGCATTTCAGAAAATCTTGGAGTATAGCATGGGTTTGCATTCCACATGGGTCACATGTACTCCCTAAACTGGAAGCAATGTCCTATTTGCCCTGTTATTCAATTGCAGAACATACACTGAAATCTTATAAATATTTCAGTGAGGCTTGTATGCTCATTTATGTTTCTATGTTTCTCCCCTTAAATGTGCATACTTGGGCTTTCCTCACTGACACAACAAAAAGCCTTTCTAACAAAGCGACATCTTTGACAACCCCAATTCCACATTCATTTCCCACCCCATAATCTCTCACCCACCTAACTCAAACCTTTTTCACAAACATACCCACTGTTTCTCCTCTTTGACACTCCTATCACACCATCCAGATCTTTCAGCCTTAAACCTCTCTCTTCTGTGTTTCTCTCCTACTATGCTACTTCTCTCTTGGAAGCCCTGCCCTTCTTTCTAGCTCTCCTTGTCTTCCCTCTCCCTGGTCACCTTTATTGTCCAGTTTACCTCTTTGCTTGTCCTCTAGATTGTCACTCCTACATATCCCTCATTGGGCTAACCTTTTGTTTCTCTCTCTAATCACAGTCTCGCTAAGTCTATCCTCTCCCTGCTCCCCTGCACCTTCTTTGTCACTCACTCATTCCATCCTCTCTCACTTTTCTATCCCTTCATTGTACAGTCTTCCCTCTACATGATAAGCTCATTTGTCACCCCTCCCTTGTTTCTTCCTCCACTGTCTCACCATGTCTCTTCTCTCTCTTCCTGCTCCCCATCCCCTTCTTAGTTCTGTCCCTCCCCTTACTCACCTTCCTTACCTCTCCATTATTGACTCACCATCATTGTTCTCACTTCCCTTCCTTGTCTTTCCCAAATGTTCTGTCGTTCTGCTCTATCTACTTCCCCTTGGAATCTGTGCACTCTCTGTTGTCTGCTGTCTTGGACTGCCACTTCAGTTGTATGCGCCCTCTGTTGTCGTTGCCTCGTTTTCACTGTTCCTTATTTTTTCTCACCCCGTATTTGCCTTGCTCCTCCCGTGCACCTTCCTTGTCCCTCTATTCTGATCCCCTGATTCACCTTCATTATCTCTCTCTCTCTCTCTCTCTCTCTCTCTCTCTCTCTCTCTCTCTCTCTCTCTCACTCACACACGCTCCCTATCACTCGTTGACTCTCCATCTCTCACTCTCATGCTTCTACTCACTTACACTCACTCCCTCTCTTTCTCTCACCTTTCCTCTAACTTACACTCACTCTCTACCTTGCTCTTTCCCTTCCTTCTTGCTCCCTCCTGCTCTTATGATGTCGTAACCTCCTTGCCTACCCTGCCAATCTCTGTTTATCTCTCCCTCTCTCTGACATTGATCCTCCCTCTCTGCTTCTCGATGATTTCCACCAGTGGTGTGCCAGGGCACTAGCAGAATGGCTGAAATTGGGTCAATCAGTTGCTCTTTGATTTCCATGCCTGCCCTCATTACAGTGTTTGCTGCTCAAAGATTAACTGAGGATTAACAACCAAGAATTGGTCACCACTCAACCATAGCAAGACCCGCACCTAGTGGGATTCTTTGTCTAGAAGGACTTACATTTTGTATTCCTCCATCCTACCTGATTGCATCACATTTTCTCAAATTATATGTACACCTATACCACTATGTTTATTAGATATATGCATATGTTTGTATTGGTTCTTAACAATGTGATGCATTTGCCTCCACTCACACTGCATTCAAATTCAATGTGGAGTTTGAAACTGTTGTTTGCTTAAAAATGTTTGGCTTAGCACAAATCTGAGACTTATGCTCTGATCAATTTGTTTATTCACGGCAAACTGGTGTGTAGCACCTTCATTGTTTTACAACCAGAATGTTGAGGAACATGAAATAAATCTAATGTTTAAGCCACTCAAAAAAGGCTATCAGTAAGTGTGTAATTCGTTTACAAACTGTCCGTTTTACCGTTGCACCTCAATCTCTGATCAAAGTATGTGACTTTTTTTTAACACCATCAGAACCTTTGATGAATAAGTAAAGCATACACAACTAACAGTATGCCATAATTTAATCCGGTGGTTACGCCTCCAGTGACACACCTTATGCTTTCTGTTTTGTTACAACTGCTCAAAGATTAACTGGCAGGATATAGAAAGGCAAAGGAAAGTATGTGCTGATTGTCAATGCACTGGTGACATTGACTTCTGAGGGCAAGATAGTTGAATAAGGTAATGCATCTGAAGCACATTATACATAAAAAGAAGCTGCATCCTGGTGCCAGGTAATAACTATAATGAGTTGTCTTTAATACACAGACTCTTCTTGGGTCCGCCTAACTTGTTCATTATGTATGTTAAACGATGAGTGTGGCTTTTTTTCGAAAAGCATACACTGTAAACTGAATCACTACTACGGGCTCACAATTTTTGCAGATATGGCCGGGAAAGAGAAAATAATTTGCCCAAGGTCACACACTTTAGTTAAGTAGCGATGCTGGGATTTGAGCTTAATCTGGAATTTAGGCACTTGACCATATATCTTCTCAGCATTGGTCTAATTAAAAAAAATATATAATAAAACAACCGGACAAATATATAAATCCTTATAGAAATATGTTAAAAATAAGATTCTGCAGTTCCTAAAGAGCAATCAGACATCATATAAATGCACTTGCCAGTTTAGAAAGGGAGCAAGAGATTTATTTGCCTTGAGATAAGATACAGATTTCACTCGCCATTTGGAGTATGTGAGAGTTTTTTTCAGATGCAAAGGTAAGGGTGCCGCCACCACATCAGTTATTATCACTCAAACATTATTGCAGATATGAGGGGCATTAGCTGCATGTTACCACTTGGCTAAATACCTACTTACTCCATTAAACAAGGAGGATGAACATATTAAAATGTGTATTTGGAAGCTATAATCCAAATACCGAGGGCAGTGGCAGACACACTACTACCCACTTTTCCCATCAAGTATTGCTACTTCATGCACTCTTGTTTCCTACATGCTGAAATAGAGTTTCAAAATGTGTTAATGAGCATTTTTAGCACATCATTTGGAATTTATGTTCACCTTAAATATACAGGATTACAAGTACCAGAATGCAATGTGATGTGCATCTGAAAGCCAGGTCTGGTTTATGCCTCGACTGACATGAGATCATTTGCGATCTCTACAAACTGTGATATGCATTGTAAAAATGTCAAGACTGATTTCAAGACCTGATTTAAGGTATTTGTGTAAAGTAACATCATTTTATTCCAGGTCCTTGCGGAATGCACCACTATATTATTTCCAGGTGAACTTAGAATGTATAAAGGTAGGAGGTAGAGCACTAAAAAAGGCAGTTCACTGCACTGATCATCGTAGTTAGGGAGTGGATCCTGCTGCCGGTTGATGGGTTCTCAGGAGAGGGTGCTCTTCTGCCTCGGTTAATGTTAGGAAAAAGGTTTGTGAGATCCGCGTGCACCAGCACACAGGAAATTAAATAATGTAAGATATTGGATTAAGTTGAGTAAATAGAGCAAAGAAATGAGAAGTCTTGTCACTTCGGTTTGGTTTTTAGTGCTGGTTTGTTGACACACTAAAGCCGACAAGTGCTTTGACCCAACATGGGTCTTTATCAAGGTGTGTGCTTGGGGTATGCATCTATTGCCTTTCTCCCTGGACCATTTTTAGTTTCAGTAAATTAAACCTAGTTTTAGGAAAGAGTTGGCTGTGTTACTTCTGTTGAATTTGACTTGAGACACGTAATCCATTCAGTTTGTTGGTTGGGGCAGGTGTTAAAAGGGCTATGGGATGGGGCCCCAAGTCTATCTTTGCCCCAGGCCCCAAAATTTGTTAGGATAGCTCTGGGGTGCCAGCCAACCCATCACCTGCAGTGACATCCAGGCTACCAGGGTACTGACGAGGCTCTACACTGCCATCCTGAGAGAGAGCAGACCAGTTCTTCCGGCACATTCAAGAGCCACGGCCAGTTTAAGCAGGCCAATGGCGTACCACACTAATTCAGCCTTGGCAGGTCTGCCACAGGTTTGGACAGGAAGGCACACCTTCAATATGTGCATGAACCCACCAGATTACATCTGAGTTACAGAGGAGTTCCAGGCCTTAAACGCTGCAACAATAGGGAAACACCAGCAAGGACCAGGAAGCGCAGCATCTAAATTCTGAATACTACTAGGCTATGACCGAGTAGATGTAAAGGTGCGGTCTCCCCAAAGTAATCCAAGGAAATAACATGAAAGAAATAAAAAATGGACTGCACCACTTGTGAGGAAAAAAACAGCCCTTTACTCACAAAATATGGCCAGGAGAATATCAGACAGCTCGTGGAACTGAACTGCAAAAAACTCAACACGCCCATTCCATGGCCACAACATTCAAGGAGGAAAACCGCAGAATGTTCATATTCTACAAATACAACATTAAGAAATGGATGTGACCTTCTACTTATCTGTTCACAATGAAACGTTGTATGGAAGTATGTGTGTGCAGCCTTGCTCCTGGAAACTAATTTTTTTTATTTATCTGTTTTAACATGGCAATTTTATCTCCAGATCAAATGGTCTGCTCTCAGTGGGGGCCCTGTGCTCATGTCCTAATTCTTCACTTTGGCAGCACTACTGTGTGTGTCTTCTTGTGTGTCTCACTGTGTCCTTCACAGCCATTACGTATTCATTTGGCTATCGTCTGGGATGCCACTTGCTGCCTCAGGCCCCATTTTATGCTTCTGAGAACTTTCCTCCTTGCAACAATTAACTGCACACTGTTTGACATCCCTTCTCTTTCTGACCGTGGCTGCTTGCAGCCTCCTGCCCAACAGAACAATTAAATTTCAGTTAAATGGCCGAAGCTCCAAAATGTGGTTAGCATCCTAGAATGGGAGGTCTGCAGTCTGTAACAGTGGTGTGCTTCACAAAGTTGCCAAAATATTAGCTTGTAGCAAGTTGCTAAATTATCAGTCTTTAGCAAGTTGCCAAAATATCTTTGTAGAACCTAAGTCAAGGACTCTACATCATCTTTGTTTTCGTTCTGGCTCTACGCAGACTGGCGTTTTCACTTAATATGGAGAATAAAGTGGATTTGATTTCACGGCCTACCAGTGTAGTATGTATGCATATGGCGTTCTTGCACTGGCCTGCTTAAAACTACATTTTGTAAGGTTGATCAGTGCCAATGAATCCTGACACTGATATGTAGAAATTATCCTTTATTCAGGAACATACATTGCAGGCTGTGCCAAGACTCACCAGAGTCTATCAACAGACAGAATGTAAACTAGCCACAAACAATTCCACAAAGAACTTACAAGGGAAACGTTCCATCTTGACCTAACTATGTACAGAATATATATACAGGAGAAACCACATGAAAGACATAACAAATAATTCTGAAACCCCAATAAACTTTAGGAAGATCACGACACACCTCCCCTCCTAACTTATGGTCCAAAAGACACCCAACACCTTTAGAAAATCAGCAATATTTCACAACTCTCTTCCTGCTCCACACCTCACCGCCCATCATTCTCACAGCATTACCAAAATCCTTGTTCACAATTTTGACCACTGAAAACTTCTCATGATACTTCTTCCCCTTCCTTGGCAAAATAATTCTCACTTTGTCCCCACATGAAAATGCAGTGATTCTACAGTGTTGTACCCTGTCATACATGCATTTTGCAACTCTCCATTTCTCAGAATCTGATCTCTAACCATCTTCCCATCCACACTCACTAACTTGGATTGAAAGTTATTTAAAAAGTTCAAAAAGTGTTACACCAGTAACAACATGGGGTTGTCACTTGGTACTGAAATAAATTCTGCAACAAGCCACTCTTCCAATTCCCACCATTAGCCACCGTCATCCTCACACCTTCCATGATTGTCCTGTTGAACCTCTCTATGCACCTGCTGGTCTGAGGATGATATTGAGAGGTTTTCTTGTGCTGAATCTCTAAGGATCTTAGCAAATTCTCAAATTCAATTGACACAATTTGAGGACCATTTTCACCCAGAACATAAGTAGGAAATACTTCCCTTAGAAACACAGCTTCCAAGAATTCAATCAAATGTCTTGATGATATTTCCATCTATACCCCGACATTTGGCATGACATCTACCACAAAAATTACATAGCACCCTCTAGCTCCCGTAGAATTGAGTGGCCCTAACAAGTCAACAGCCACAGCGTCCGAGGTGACTCGTGTATCATCATGGGAGCCACCGCTGGCTTTAAAATCTTGTCACTTTCTTTACACATACTACATTCATCCACTGATTGTTCGATGTTTTTGTACATCTGAGGCCACCAAAAATCTGCCCTGATAACAGACTTGATCCTCGATATCCCCATATGGGATTTGTGACCCAGACTAATCACAATCTCTCCAATCCCTTCGGGGACTAACAACCTCTCTCCTCTATAAACGAACCCGTCATGAACACTCAATTCATTCTTAACTCTCGAAAAAAACCCAAAACCCAGGACACTTCGCTTCCCATTTCGCAAAGTACACATTACACCATCTCCCTTCTGTGAACTGCTTCACCAACTGATATAACTCATCATGGTTGCATTCCTCTGACCAATGCATCTGATCCAAACATTCCTCTACAGTGAACATATCCAAAACATCATTGTACAATTCTTCAACCTCTTCAATACCTTTTTTATCCTTGACAGCATTGCATAACAACCCATCCGCTACCACGTTCCTTTTCCGTTCTATGTGTTTCACCATGAAATCCAGTTCTTGAACTTTATTTGCGCACTTGACAATCTGTCTAGACACACCATCTAAACCACCTCTGTTAAAAATGTTGCCTAAGGGTTTATGATCAGTTCTGACAACAAATGACCTCCCGAACAAGTACACTTTCAATTTCATTAAGGCCCATACCACGAACAGAGCTTTTTGCTGAATGACAGAATACCGCCTTTCGGCATCCTTTGGTGTCCTGGATGAGAATACCCTTCCCAAGCCCGAATCACTGGCATCAGTGTAAACAGCAGTCTTAAAATCACTCCTAAAACCACTCAGCACTGGGGCACCCACCAGATACTCTTTAATGGCTTGAAACTCTTTCTTGTGAGTTTTCTGAATGCATGAGTACAATTTGCCAACCCCTTCGTGATTCTGAACAATTTCGCACATGGAATGTGACCTAAATTGGCTCAGCTAAAAATATTGGCAAGCTTCCCTGCACTTACTGCAAAGGTTGTGTTTAAATAAATTTGGCTAAAGACCATTTAAGGTTTACATGAATTAAATGTAAGAAATACGTGTGATGTCTTCTTTCATTCAAACACATTATTTAGAGGATCTCTTCATTTAAAAAGGAAAAAAGGCCTGTTTGTGAACACTCACATATATTTGTCTGACCAATGTGACCCCATATGGGTGCAGTAGATGTCTAGATTGTTGTGAAGTTACCCTCTTTCAACGTGAGACATATACTGTCCTAGGAGAATGAACACATCTAAATATCTTGCCCTGAAGAATGTCCCAATGTTTTTTGTGAACAGAAACATGTTAGGCATATGAACTGCCATCAACTAAATTTGCACTCTTCTGTGTTTTTTGAATTTTTAGTTGTTTGTCCATCAAATATTTTTAAATAATACATATTGTGGTGTTGATTATCATTTGGTGATTTGCACTATTTGTTACCGGGTGATGGGTATTTTGTGATAAATATTTTTTCATTTTCATTGAACATTTAGTATTCTTCCTATTTCTTGTGTATTGTGTATCCTCGTTTGTATTTCGATTTTCTCTTGCATTTGTTTAACATGTTTTGTATTTTTTGCAACTGTTGTGTACATTCTGTATAATTTCATTTCTTTGAATGTGTATATTTGTGACAAATGTGTTTAAGCTTTTTTGATGTTACATTTTGAATAAAATGTGTACCTTTTGTCATATTGATTGTCTAGAGGGGATTCTTTCAGCTTTAGATGCATGTGTATTGTTACGAGTCAGAGGACAAAGTCCTGATAACAAGGAGAAACAACTACGATCTCATACCCAAACTAAGGAAGCTGTTGGAAGTTTCCACCTCATGGCTATATTTATGTCTGTATCACCTCCCCAGTAATCTGGAACTCCAAAAACACTGGGAAAAAGAGCGGAATACAACACAAAATATAGTAGTCCTTTCTCAACTAATAAAAAAGAAGAGGGACGAAAACCAAGTGTTGGTTCTCACAGAGGAGTCTCAGGGAGCAGGAGCAGACGGTCCAGCCACAGCAGGTGCACAGACAGGGGACAGGAAAGCACAGTCCAGCACTAGTGTTTCCCAATAGGGGCCGGAGGGAACCAAGGTGCTGAGAGTCAAGGCAGAAGGATACCAATTCACCAGAACGGAGCACCGAAGCTCATATACAAATGCTGTCAGCCACAGGTGAGCAAATGAAAAGGGCTGCGCAGGCACAGCGCAAGTCCTTATAAGAGGAAAGAAATTGGAATATGTTCTCTGCCCATGGAGTTGGGAGAGAACCCGCAGGGGTAGAGACTGAGTGCAGGGGGCGCTCCCCAACAATCATGGAGATCCACGACTGAAGTAGGACAGCTGAGAGTGGGGATCGCAATTCGCTGCCCTTCAAAAGGACTGATAGTATTGACACAATGCATTGTCGAAAGGATAGATAACCAGAGCTTCACCGGTTGACATCCGCAACGTGAAGTCATGTTGCAGAGAAACAAGGAGAAGCGTTTCTGCCAGTGACTGAACTCCAGATAAAATAGCCTGGGCCGTACCGGGTAAAAAGGGAGAGTGGGGGTTGAATGGCAAGAAAAAAAGATTAGATAGGCCTCCAAGAAGGATAAACCTTTTAAGAAAAAGATACTCATCCTTGTCACCACTCTTCCTCATCCCACTGAGCCTAGAGAACCAGCACACGGAGTTGTAATAACACAAATTAAAGGCTGCCATATCCAAGTAAAAGATACATAAACAATTGTTTATGTACAACAGGGCTGCGGGGCAACTATATGAAGTGAAGAACCTATATTAATAACAGGTTCATACTGGGACCGATAAACAAACTTCTATAGACATCAGTGGGAGCAAAAGTATACCTTATTGAAGACGGAGGGAAAGACCAGGGACAAGGATTGTCCCCCTGGCATATCAAAATCCACTTCAAAGGGAAGGAAGACTCTTCCTAAATAGTGGGTGAAGTAGGAGAAGAATATTTTATAACCTTGTGTTAAAGATTGAAGTTCAAAATATTCCTTATAGATAAAGCACAGGAAAGACCAGGGATGTGTCCCTTTGACATTATAGAAGGGCTTTGTTACTTTGAATTACCTGTAGAAGTAATTTATTAGAGAAAATCGTAAGGCTGAAAGAAAGAAGCCAAGAACATTATTGTTTCTCCCAGTAGCAGCTTTGGAAGCATTTGAGTGTGATGGTCAGAATAGGTTTTGGATGCAGGTCTGTGGACATTTATATTTTGAACATCGTGAAAATGAGGGGTCCACTAGTTAGTTTTGTTGAGGCTGGGAAACCCCTGATAGAGTTAGGGCTATTGAGGCGTGTTTCTCTCCCCTTTAAATATTTAAAAGTTGGGAAAAGGGGAAGTTGTGGAAGAGAAGCCAGCAGGTTCTATATGGGGTTTAGGACCATACCACACACACATAGGGCAATAACCATAGCAAAAAAAGGAAGGCGGCACCGTCACCTGGACCACATAGTATTGAAAAAAGCTCTATGAAGAAGGTAACTCCCCTGTACTGAGAAGACCAGCAAGATCGCCGGACCCCAAATGTGTGGTTTGAGGAAGGTGCTCAATGAAAGAGAGAGAGATAAGATAGCCACTGTGGCTTATTTATGAAATGTAACACTAAAACATGAAAAAGTAATGACAAGGTAGGGGATTTGTGGATGTTTTGTTCCATGTTGGCACCCGTCGGAGGGTATGAATAATGTTCCCCCTGGAGAACCTGTGAAAACTTGCTGATACCACCTCTACAATATTTGCAAAATCCGTCCCTCTCTCACTTTCCACGCTACCAAACTCTTAATCTCCTATCTCATCTTTTCTCGCCTCTTCTATTGCTCCTCTCTACTCTTTGGACTACCAGCATCTCATCTTGCCCCCCTTAAATCCATCTACCACTCTGCTGTTCGCACCCTTTGTCTCCTCACCTCCCGTGACTCCATCTCTACTTCGCCCTCTTACCTTGGCTGGCTACCATTTCACTCACAGCTAAAATTTTACTTTCTCTGCCTTGTCTTTAAATCCCTCCATGGTCTTGCTCCTCCTTATCTCTCCTCCCTTCTCTCCTTCTACTCCCCCTCCCGTTCCCTTCGCTCTGCTGACCACTTCCTTCTCACTGTACCTCCATCCCCCTGTGATTCCTCCCGTTTCCGCTCCTTCCAACTCCTTGCACCCCAACACTGGAACTCACTCCCTCTCACAATCCGCTCCTCCACGACCTTCCCCTCTTTCCGCACTTCCCTTAAATCCCTCCTTCTCCATTCTCCTCCTTGAAACCTCCCCTCTACCCTCTCTGCTTCCCCTCACTCCCTCTTTATTCCCCTTGATTTTCTCTCTCCCCTCTCCTACCCTCCTCTCTCTCCCTTCAATTCCCTCTTCCAACTCTCCACCACCCCTCCCCCACCCACCTAATCCCACTCCCTACTCCCCCTCCCCTTCAGTTAATTGCTCTTTTCACTGTTTTTTCGAATGATTCATGTTGTCATTTTGCTTCATCTGTTACATTGTTGATGTTGTTATGTATTATGTTGTTCCACTGTACAGCGCCTTGGTTTAAAGCGCTCTATACATCAATGAATCAAATCAAATCAAAAACCAGTTGCAGAGGATATTAGAAAGGAATTGGGGGAACATACTTCACTTCCTGCCTTAACTGAGATGTCTGGGAAGGAAAGCCTGCGGACCATGGTGTAATTCTGAACAGGGAATACGTTGCCACTCATAAGCCTGTGTGTAGTCTCACAGTTGTCCAGGTGTGAACAGATGGGTCATCTGCAAACATTTTCAAGTTGATCGTTTATTGCCGGTGTGTTTTTTGTGAAGTTCTCTCAATTGTCACATCATATCATGTGTTCTTCTCCATAACATCTTGATTCTCGTATTCTTTTTCATAAATGCCATCCTACACCAGTGTTACAGATAGTGAAGAGTAAAGTGATGTGTTTTTTGGGTATTACCCGAATTGTTCATTTACAATTGTTTGAATGACACAATTGTTCGTATAATAGGGGTCCTAATTGACCTTCTGCACAATTGACCGTATGGACATTTTAATATATATTATGGGTTCGGTTGGTGTAATAATAATATAAGGGGATTGGGAGGGGGTTGGATTGGGTTGAGGGTTGCGGAGGTTTCCCCCCGCATATATATCCTAATTGACTGTTTAAATTCGGTCAATTGTGCAGAACGTCAATTGTTATTCGAACAATTGATATTCGAACAATTCGTATACAACTGTTGTTTGCATGTAGTTGTATTTTTTTTAAGAAAGAGGACTGGTACATTTTTGGCAGCAACTACGATACTGACACTTTTTTTTTGCAGTCATGTAATTCCCATCAATTTTATCACACCAATGAATTTCACGATTGGAGGTAAAGCAGGGAGGTTCATATGTGTCATACAGCTAGAGGTAAATCCTCCAGTTTACCTGCAAAAAGCATCAGGTTTACAGCACTGGAATGACCACTCCTGGTAATTCTGATGGAATCCCCATGGAGTGCTATGGATTCCATAAAAGGGGATTAACATTGATTGACCACCACTTGTAATCCCATGGTAAATCCATATGACTGAGGGGCGGTAATGCTAAAGAAGTATTTTAGTAATGAAGCCCATTTTCTTGGCTTATATTAGAGAAGCGATAACAATCACGAAAGAAGAAAGGAAAAGCACATTAGCAAATACATAAGTGGCTGATTTACAAAAGTGTTTTATAATGCTGCTAGTCTATTGAAAAACGCTTTATCAAAGGGCCCAGGGTGGCATAGGTAGTTTTGCAGAATGAGACAAAATGTGAACAATTGTGTTAGCACAATTTCTCCACTATTCCATTCTAAGAAAATATGTGAAAATATGGTAAAAATGCTTCAATTGCTGAAGGAATCAATTACCCCTTTTATGCTGAACAGAGCAAAACTCATTATGGGTGCCTATACAAGTACATGTTAGTGTTGCCTTTTCACCAGGTCACAGCTATTTTTTTTCACATTTTCAGGCACTTAAACAGTAGCATAATATTTTTGTAGACAGCAGACACCCTTTGTGAGTAAAAACAGTTTAACCACCGGGGAACACTTAGGAAGGCAGAGCTGTGCAGAAGGGTTAGAAAACAATTCCTACTTTATGTCAAAGAATAAACAGCAGAGAACATGACTCAGCAGTCTTACAATTATATTTGACATTTTTATATACTAAATGGGTTCTGCAGCGAGGCTACTGTATTGAAATATGCGAAGACTAGAAAATGGTGCATACATAACCAAGATATAACTGTGTTCAAGTGACAGAGTAGTACTCGTGTGCTTCTTAATGTGTTTCTCTCGCTATATGACTGGAAACTATATTAAGCTTAAGAGGAGAGAAAAACAAACAGTACAAACACATTTGCTTTTCCTACAATCACATTATGTATATTTACAGATGTACCAGTATGCAAACAATAATTTACGATACATATTAGATAAAGGAAATATAGAAAAGGCAAGCGGCAGTAAAAAGCAGAATCTCTCATTATATAAACACATTGCAGATATATTTTTCGACATGATTCATTGCTATATGATAGAAAATGCAACACATGTCGGCTTCTTTTGCAATCACATTTCCCTTTTCACAAAAAGGTTTGAGGCTTGATCTAAAAGGCACTTAACCATCCCAAAAATCAGTTTCACCGAAGTAGTCAGGGCTGGGCAGAGGTGGCTCATACTTAACAGGCGAGGGGGCGTTAAACCACCAGTAACCTCGCCCATTATCGAAGAGCCATGAGTTAAACTGTCAAAAGGAAACATAGTTTCCCTTTGAGAGTTTCTATTTCGCAACTCGCATGTCCAAAGGACTATGCAGGGCTGAGGCTGTTTTGCTTTACCAGATCTGTCATGATCTCTGCTTCCAAGGGATCAGGACTTGCCCGACTCCCTTGGAAGCAGACCCATAACCCCGATTCCGAGTGCCAGCCAGTCCCAATTGGGACCTTTTGGACCCTGTCCTGGCGCCAGTGGCACCAGGCTCAGAAAGATGCCCAGTCCCAGCGCTGGAAGCGCTGGGCTCATAATGCCTGGGTGGAGTTACCTGCAGGAGACCATGCTGCTTACTTACCTGCCAGTTGAACCCCTGATCCTCTTCTGTTTGGGACTACTTTTCCTGTTGGGTGGGGCAGGAGCCACTCCCTAGGTTCAGAACACTGGAACTCTTCTGGAAAGCAGGAACTCTTTTCTTACCTAGGCGTGGCTGTGGAAGGAGACACCTAAGCACTACAGGAGGCTATTTAAACCACACCCGATGGATGAATCTTGCTTTGCGTTATTCTGCATTCTCTGCAGCAGAACGCTCATCGTGTCTTCTGCTTCTGATCCTGGGCCTAAGGGAACAAAGGCTTACCATCCTGGAATCCAGTCTTCAGCAGCACCTGTAAAGACAAAGAAAGAACAGGTTAGCACTACGGTCTTCAGTGGCAGCGCATCTCTTACCTGGTCCATCGGCTGTCACCAACGCCTCGCGCTGCATTCCGGCATCTGAAAGACAAAGGCTTACCTACTCTTCGCATGCTCCGGAGGTCTTCGCACTGCATTCCGGCATCTGAAAGACAAAAGCTTACCAGCTCTTCGCACGCTCCGGAGGCCTTCGGCGATGCATCCCGCATCTGAAAGACAAAAGAAGGTGCGTTTAAAGACATTGGGCAACTTTATTACTCACGTGCCATTACTCCTTCCCACGCCGAATCCAGTGGGTATTCCAGCACCCTTCAGCTTCTGTAAAGCTCCGAACTTGTACCTGCAAGATAAAAGGGACAGTTAGTGCGCATCGTGAAGCAGGCTACAAGCGCTTACTTACGTGCTTCCAGGCGCTTCTATTCCTCACGCGGGTTCGATCCTCAACTCTCATCAGCCCGCCATCCGCCATCGCCGGAACCCTGCAAAACAAGAGATATCATTACAAAAGACTTTTAAGACATTTGAAGTGCCCAGAACTTACCGTTCGTGCAGTTAACGACGGACAGCAGTCCTCTGAGGTCAAGAGGCCAGCACCCTTATCCAGTGAAGAAACTGGTTACGGCACCCTGCCCCGAGGCAGATGGAGAGCTTGGCGTTCACTTACCTAAGGTGAGGGCGTTAACCTTTGGGGTTCTACAGGAGAAGAGAAAGGGAAGAGGAGAGAGGCACCCAATAACCCCAGTTCATTAATCCCATATTTTCTATCTGCAGACATCTTACTCTTCGAGTCAGACATACAGTGCACAGAGGTCTAGCCCAAAGAGCCAACCGTGTGTTACACATCACCTTTGAAGATACGGCATTCACCCAGTCAAGACCGACGCCTCTGCGGGAATCAGGTGAGCGTTACAGAACGCAAAGCCTACCGCAAAACTCCCACCCAGGCGCTATGGAAACCTCGGATACCGACCAGCTAGCCCAGTTACTTGGGGAACTAAGAGCAGAAGTGCATGCAGCCCGTCAGGAAACGAATGCTCTAAGAAGGGAACTGATTATTTCCAAGGAGCGAACAGACGATCTCGCTAGACAATTGCTACAGTCACAAGCCGGACAAACTCCGTTACCCGCATCAGGGGCAAATCTTCCTTCAACATCCTCTACGAACCCAGTGCAGATAAACCTACCTGGGAATGTACCTCTGGCTCCGCCCGAACGATTTTCTGGTGACCCAAAGAGGTTTGCAGTATTTATTAATCAGTGCCTGTTGCACTTCTTATGCCGGCCAGCAGCCTTTCCAACTGATCAAGCTAAGGTAGCTTTCGTGCTTTCGTACCTTAGTGGCAATGCGGCAGACTGGTCGATCCCTCTAGTTAATCAAGATGATCCGGTTCTCCATGATTTTCAAGCTTTTCAGCTCAGTATGGAAAAACTGTTTGCAAGACATTCACAGGGGCAGGCCTTGGACAATGAGCTCCTTTCATTGTGACAGGGTAATCAAGACCTTTTGGCTTATATTGCGTCTTTCAACAGACTGATAGTGGAAACTCGATGGCCTGAGGACAAAAGGATTGCGCTGTTTTATAGAGGTCTACGTGGAGAGCTCAAAGATGTGTTAGCCCAAGTAGTGAATCCCCCGCAAGACTGTTCGGACTATATTGACTTAGTCGTTCAAATTGACCACAGACTGCAGAACAGGAAGGCCGATCGTTCCAAGTTTGATGCTCGAGTATTTTCAAAACCACCAACTCCTACCAAAAGAGTAGACTCCGGGGAACCCATGCAAATAGGGGGCTTGAAAGGACCACTAACACAAAAGGAGCGGGAAAGGAGAAAACAGCTGCAATTATGCCTCTATTGCGGAAACTCGGGGCACTTTCTTCGAGACTGTCCGGTGAAACCAGCCAAGAAGGCAGTAGGAGCTGCAGTTACCAGGGTCACAAACTCTGAGCAGGGAAACGAGCTCGCCCGACAAGAATAGAGGTCCTCTTGCCGAGCGTTAAAACCAGTTCCGTGACCTCGCATTTCGTGATACCTATGGTCCTCATTAGCCCTGAACATCCGGATCGATTACATGCGATTGAAGCTTACGTCGACAGCGGTGCCATCGGCAATTATGTGGATCATGAAATGGTTTTGAGGATGAATCTGACTCTTTGTCCAAAGGCTGTAAAGGACGTCATTACTACGGTGGATGGTACGGAGATAGCCTCCGGACCAGTAACGCATACCAACCAAGAAGTGACGCTAGTAAGTCAAGATGGACACCATGAGAAGATCGTGTTCGATGTGATCAAGGCCCCTCAGTTCCAGATTATTCTAGGAATTCCTTGGTTAGAGAATGTCAGAATTCTTCCTCACAAACTTGACCCCGTAGTGTAGAGGAAGAATTCTTTCGATCAATATACCTCTCTGAATGTACAAAGGAACATCCAGAAAGATTGATTAATTGAAAGACCGGAATCCTTGGAGACCTCGTGGCTGTGAAGAAAGATACGATAATTAATAGGTGACTTCAATAGCAAACCCAGAACTATAGATTTCTAGTCGGGAGTCATGGAAATGTCACGTAACAGAAACCACTGCGTGAAAAGAACAGAATAACTGAGAAAATAAATGATATAACCAATACCCTAAGTACTATGTAAACTAAACAGTTGGTATAGGTAGGAATAACCCTTGGACAGCCAATGTGAGGGAAGGTCCTATCTACTAGTATAGATTGAGGTGACCCACTTCCCTGAACAAAGAAAAAATAAGAATGAAGCACTAGTTACCGTACGTGAAGTTACAATGATCCCGCGGTGCAGCTGAGGCTGAGAACTACAAATCCCACAATGCAGCAGAGGCTGACAGGATCCCGCGGTGCAGTTGAGGCTGAGAACTACTAATCCCACGATGCAGCGGAGGCTGGCAGGATCCCGCGGTGCAGCGGAGGCTGACAGGATCCCGCGGTGCAGCTGAGGCTGAGAACTACAAATCCCACGATGCAGCGGAGGCTGGCAGGATCCCGCGGTGCAGCTGAGGCTGAGAACTTCAAATTCCACGGAAGCGAGTTAGAGAAAGAAAGGAAGTCAAAGCACGGAAAATCCGAAATCCAAAAGGCGTAAACAACAAGAGGGTCAAGCACATCAAGCCAAAGTCCAGTCCGAATCGAAAACACAGACGAGCGGTGACAGAACCAGGGGACAGGCAAGTAGCGAATCCAGGGACGAATGCCGTAAGTCGAAAACAAATCAGAAGTTCCAGGTACCAAGGCAGACTAGGGTAATCCAAAAAGCAGGTCCGAACAAAGCATAAGCAGAATCAACATAGCACGGATCGAAGCAGTAAACCGAAATGCTCAATCAGAAGCACTGAGCATAGGACAGGGCGGAGTTTAAGAAGGGGAAGTCATGTGACTAAGGGTTCCTTCCTGGACGCCGATTCCCTCCCCTTGACAACGGCTTCCACCGTTGCCAAGGTAACTTCCAAGCCCTTCTGCGTGAGTTCGGTCGGAAAAGCAGGATTCTTTTGCTGCCCTTCCGTCTTACATCAGATTCAGCGAGACGCTTGGTGAACAGCGGGTTTCTTGAAAACCGCTCCCGTGGCGTGACAGTACCCTCCCCAAAAGGTAGACCCCCTCTCCGGGACGCCCAGAAGTCGGCAATCAAGCGTGGGGCATGGATATGATCCACGGGTTCCCAAGTACGGTCCTCTGGCCCATAACCCTTCCAATCAACGAAATACCATCGAACACCCTTGGAAACCTTAGTAGAGAGGATCTTGTGAACTTCATATTCCTCCTCTCCCTGTATCTGTAGAGGTAGCGGGCGTGAAGGCAGGGAGGTGTTTGGGTAGAAAGGTTTCAGAAGGGACACATGGAATACCGGATGTATCCGCCACTTCAAAGGAAGGCGCAGACGCACCGTCACCGGATTTATTAATGCAGTGATCGAATAAGGACCCACATAACGAGGCAAGAGGGCCCTTCTGCCTGGCAAGTGTAGATTTTTTGTAGATAACCACACCTTCCCACCCACAGAATAGTTAGGGGCTGGAGAACGATGAGCATCAGCATAGTGTTTGGTGCGTACCTGCGCCAGTTCCAAATGACGTCTAACCTGACTACGGATCGACACCAAACGCTCCACACAAGAGGTTGCCGCAGGATGGTTACAAGGACAAACAGGGGACACCGGCAAAGACCTAGGATGACGTCCAAATAATGCAAAAAAAGGCGAAGACTGAGTAGAAGAGTGCAGAGAATTATTATATGCAAACTCCGCCATGGTAAGGACTGAGAGCCAGTCGTCCTGATATTGATGGGTCAGACATCCTAGGTATTGCTCCATGGTGGAATTCAAACGTTCCGTTTGCCCATCCGTCTGGGGATGATATGAGCTAGAATATCTGTCGTCGATACCAAAAGAGGTAGTTAAGGATTTCCAGAAATGAGAGGTGAATTGTGAACCCCTATCCGAGATGATAATTGAGGGAAGACCAAAGAAACGGAAGACATTCTTTAGAAACAACTCCGCCAACACCGGAGCAGTAGGTATCCCATGACAAGGTACGAACAAGGCTAACTTGGTGAAATAGTCAACGACGACCCAAATGGTATCGAAACCGGACACTGGAGGCAGTTCCACTACGAAGTCCATAGATATCACATACCAGGGCTGGTCTGGTATGGGCATGGATTGAAGCAAACCTACTGGTTTAGCATGGGTGCTCTTACACTGAGCGCAAACATAACAACGAGCGATGTATTCAGGGACATCTTTGCCCATGGATGGCCACCAACACCACCGATGTAATAGATCCATGGTTTTCTTAGTACCAGGATGTGCTGCCACCTTAGAATCATGGCACCAACTAACTGCTTTCTTTCGGGTGTTCTCGTCTGGTAAGTATAACAATCCCTTTTTTTTTTTAAAACATTTTATTGGCATTTGTAAAAGTGCAAAACAAACAACAAACAGTGACTTAACAACCAACTGAAAACAAATTGACTAATTAACTACTTAACTTCCACAGCCTTCATAGAGCAGTGTATCGTCCGTGGTGGGGGGCGGAGGGGGGGGTTCGGAGTGCAGCAAGTCCGTGGTCGTGGGGGGCTGGGTATGGTGTTGGCCATTCTTGGAAACCAGTCACAGGCGGTATTCTGTTAGGAGCGAAAATTCAGGGGGGTTTGTGGTCGGAGGCGAATTGAATGTCACGCACCAGGGCCTTCCATGAGTCCAGAGCTTCATTGGAGTCGTCATCGTTCGAGCGAATGCCATCCTGCCAGGCCCTAGTCTCCGCCTCCGTCCACTTTTCCAGGTCTTTGAGCCAACGTCCGTGTCTAGGGCCCCTTGGGGATTTCCATGCCATCGCTACGGACCTCTTCGCAAGGATGCAAGCAAGGTCCATTAGTTTGACCTGATGCTTGTGTTTGCTGGGTCTGGGATGGGCTCCCAGCAGGCATTCCTTTGGGTTCCACTCGTATCTTGTGAGCCCCGCCTCAGTGCATGTACGTTCCACCATGGACCAGAAGTGCGCAGTCTTGGTGCAGGTCCAAAACATATGGATCAAGTCCGCCTTGTCGTTACCGCACCAGGGGCAGTGCGGAAGTGCACGATTGTTGAAGGTGGCAACTCTTAGCGGAGTCATGTATGTCCGGTATAGGACATTTAACTGGACTTGTTTAAATCTGGTATTCCTCGACACCTCTTTGGGGTATAGAAGTATTCGCTCCCATTCGCCGTCGGTGAGCGGGACCCCCAGGTCGGATTCCCATTTTTGTCTCAGGGGCGTGCTTTTTGGGTTGGGTCTGTCGTTCAGCTTGGCATATAAGCGGGAGACCGGTCTCCAGCCATCTGCCAGGTCGTACATCTCCTGAAGAAGGGGGTCCGATGGGGGTTCCTCCGGCCAAACGGGCCATTGTGCCTTTGCCGTTCGCTTGAGGCGATGGTACCACAAGAACTGGGAGTTTGAAATGCCTTCATTGGCTTGTAGGGATTCGAGTTCTCTGAACATGTCGTCTTCGAACAGATCCCCCCATGTGTAGATTCCAGCTCTCTCCCATTGTCTCGCTGTCACTAAGTCTGCGTGGGTCTTGCACACGTAAGCCAGGATGGGGGCACTGGGGTTGTAGGGGTGCTCTAGGTGTCGGAGAGAGCCGGTTCTGGCCCACACCTGCCGGCCCAAGGTGACAATCATGGGGACTCCTGAAGCTTGTTTCAACGGGTTCCAAAGCATCTCCCTGGGGAACAGCCTGGAAGTCGGGTTACGGAGGAGCTTCGTTTCCGACGAAAGTTCATCAGAAAGCCATTTCGTTGTGTGACTGAGCTGTGCGGCCAGATAGTACCTTTGTAGATCCGGTAGTTGTATCCCACCTTCTTTGTGCGGGAGCGTGAGTGTGGGGAGGGAGATCTTGTGTCTGGAGGACCCCCATATGAAGTCCTTGATGAGAGAGTCCAATTTTTTGAAGAAAGGCGGCCTGATGTAAAAGCATACATTCGTGAAGTGGTACAAGAGGCGGGGGAGAATTATCATTTTGACTATTGCGGCTCTGCCCATTACCGCCAGTGGTAGCTTCGACCAAAAGTTCATGGATTTGCGAAGGGTCCTAACAGCTTTTTCCGTGTTATGGTCATGTGTGAGAGCTGGGGTATGGCACACGTCAATTCCCAGGTATTTAAAGTGCTCTAGTTGCCATCGTATCCCGACGTCTGGGAGGTCTGACTCAGCCAGGCCCCTAAGTCTCGCCAGCGGAAACGCACAAGACTTCAATTTGCTGAATGTTATTACGGAGTATCGGGAGTAGTTGTCGAGGATATCGAGCGCGACGTGTGCGTTGAGCCGGGGGTTATTCAAGTACAGGAGGACATCGTCCGCATACATGGATATTATGGCATAGTCCCTGCCCAGCCCGATGCCCGCGTCAAAATGTTGTGCCCTGAAGTAGGCAGCCACTGGCTCCAGGCCCAGTATATATAACATTGGGGATAGTGGGCATCCTTGTCGGGTGCCGCGCTGTATCGGCCAGGCCTGGGACATCGTCGTTCCAGTCTTCACCCTCGCTGTCGGGGTGTTGTACAGTACCTCGATCCACCTCACGAAGCTCGCTCCAAAGCCGAATTCCTTTAGTACTTCAATTAACCACTCCCAAAAGATGGAATCAAAAGCTTTTATGGCGTCCAGAGAGAGTATAGCGAGGTCTTCATCTCGGTCGTGGGTCTCCGCCATGATATGTTGGAGCCTCCTCAGGTTCGCAGTGGTGTTGCGACCTGGCACAAAGCCATTTTGGTCTTCATGGATCAAGGTTCCAATCACCCTTGCCAGCCTCTTAGCTAAAATTGTGGTCAAAATTTTGCAGTCGTAGTTCAGCATGGCAATCGGGCGATATGACTCGCAGTTGTTGGCGGGTTTGTTAGGTTTAAGTATAGGGATAATAATTGTCTCTTTCATGGAGTCAGGTAAGGTCCCAGTTTCAAATGCCTCCATATAGACCCTGTGGAGTGTCGGGGCAAGGGTCGCAGCGTAGGCTTTGTAGAATTCGGGCGGGAGTCCATCGCTCCCGGGGGTTTTACAAGTGGTCAGCGACTGAATCGCATATGTCACGTCCTCAGCGGTGATCTCTGCATCCAATGACTCTCTCTGGGCCTCCGTCAGACTTGGGAGCTCAATCTCGGCCAGTGTGGTCCTGATGTCGTCCACTGGTATTTTGGTGTCATGGGCGTACAACCTGGAGTAGAAGGCCGCAAAAGCTTGGTTGATATCTCGTTGCGTCCGATGAGTCGTCCCCCTTTCATCCGTTATTTCGGTTGGGAGGTGTCTTGGAAACTCGCGCCGACACAGCCAGGCAAGCATTCTACCAGGCTTATCCGCTTCTTTGTGAGTTCTGGCTATGTAGGTCGCGTAGTCGAATTTGGACAGTCTGTTCCATGCCAATAGGCACTCCTCCCGGATGTCCTTCAGCTCTGTCTCGGCGTCGGGTGCATTGTTGAGTTCGGATTAAAGGTGGGTGATCCTGTCTTCCAATTTCTCCAGTTTCAGTTTCAGTTGCTTGCGAATACCTCCGGCACCTGATATAACTTCGCCTCTTGTGACAACCTTCATGGCCTCCCAGAGTGTGCTCCAGCGCGACACTGAACCCGTATTAATGTCGAGATAATCTTCGAGTTTGGTACCCAGTTCTTCCCTGAATGCGTGGTCCGTGAGTGCTGCGGGTGGCATTCTCCATAGCGGGATTGGTGGCCTGGGTCCTCTAGGGATCCATTGCATGATCAATGGCGAGTGATCAGATATGGTTCTACCTAGGTAAAGTGTGTCGTCCACCTGCTGAGCCAGCGCACGATCGATGAACAGATAGTCTATCCTCGTGTGGACCTTGTGGGGGGCCGAGTAATAGGAGTAGCTCCTCTCGATGCGATGTTGTTCCCTCCAAATGTCCACCAGATCGAGTTGTTCTATTGCCGTGTTCAGCGCGTTTGACGCGAGGTTGTTCGGGGAACGGGGGGGGTCCGACCTGTCCAGAGCGCCATTCCTGACCGAATTGAAGTCGCCACCCCATATGAAAGCGCTCTCTCTCCTGGGAATGATTTTGGCAGTGAGCATTGCGAGGTGTGAGGGTATTCCTTGTTGCGGGAAATATGAGTTCACCAGGCACACCGGTATGGAATCGATGGTGCCCCATATTATTAAATATCTGCCCTCCTTATCGGCTTCGTGGCCCAACAGGTGGAAGGGGACAGTTGGGCTCACCCACGTGAACACTCCTCTGGCGAATTTGGAATAAGGCGCCCCTTTCCCAGTACCTCCCCACTTATCGGAGAGTTTGGCCGTTGCTTCGTCCGTGAGGTGGGTTTCTTGGAGCATAGCTATTGATATCTTTTTCCTACGCAGATAGGAGTGGATCCGATTCCTCCTCATGTACGTGCCCATGCCCCTCACATTCCACATCATCACCTTGATTTGGGACGCCATGGAGTTATTGTTTCAGCCTCGTCTTCCACGCCTCCCCCGCCTCCGGGCGGTACATTATCCCCCTCAGGGTCTGGCGACGTCCCGTCCGCCGCCCCCAAGAGCCTCCGGTCCCATTTTTCTGCTTCATTAGTAGTCTGAGGGCTGTGGTATGAACAAAAACAAATAACAAAACTAACGACAAAGTCTTGCGGGTGCTCAGGCGCTCTCGTACCGTCTGGACCCATCCGGGTATCGGGCACGAGGAAGGTCGGGCAGGCAACTGGCCTGACCTGTTCTGTTCGTGGGGGGTGGGGCCCTGTGCCTGGCGGGGGCCGAGCGAGGGCCGTTTCATCTTTGCAAACTGTTGAGTGATGTTACCTTCTTCATAGGTCGAGTGCCCAACGTCCGAGTTGAGTGTATGACATCTTCGCATCGGGCGTGGGGGTTCATCAATTCGCGGAGAGTTGAGAATCATTGTCCGCTGCCAGATTGTTGTCCTCTAGCCACATGGTCGCCGCTGCTGGGGATTCCAAGAAGATCGCCCTGCCCTTGTGGATCACTTTTAGTCTGGAGGGGTAGAGCAACATGTATTTTAGGTCTAGTTGTCTGAGCCGAGCCTTGATCGGCACGAATGAATTCCTCTCCCGTTGAACTTTCGGGGTGTAATCAGGGTAGATCGTGATCTTAGAGTCGTTGCGTTCGATAGGGCCCTCCTCTCTGGAGTGTCGGAGGATAATCTCCCTATCTCGGAAGTTCAGAACTTTAGCAATTATAGGGCGAGGGCGCGAGCCCGGCGGGGGTTTCTTCTGCAGCGATCTGTGCGCCCTTTCGATCGAGAATCCATGCGTCAGCTTTCCTGCGCCCACCTCCTGTTGTATCAGGGATTCCACATAGGCCGTCGGATCCAGGCCCTCGCTTCCCTCCGGTACCCCCAGTATTCGGATGTTAGCGCGTCTGGCTCGGCCCTCGGCCTCTTCGGCCCTGGCTTCAAGTGTGAGTACCTTCCGTTCTAGGTCCGTCACCTTGGCCTTCAGCTCCTTTGTGTCTCCCGACGTCTCTTTAATGGTGGATTCGGCGGAGGTCACCCTTTCCGTCAAGTTGCGGGCGTCCTGACGCACAAGCTGCAGCTCAGATTTGAACTCCCCAATTCTCATGTCTATGAACGCACGCAATGACTCAATCGCCTCCAGTACTTGTGCTTGGTTTTCTGGGGAACCAGTTGGTTGCGCTCGGGGGGATTCAGGAGTGGAAGCGCTTGGCTGCAGGGGAGTCTTCGCTTTAGCGGACACGTAGGAGTCCATGGTGCTTGCCTTTGTCTTGTTCCTGGACGCCATTTTGGCGTCACTCGATCGTGTGGAGACAGGCGCCGGGGTTATTTGTCGGAAGCAGGGTGGTCGAGGCTCAAGTTTTCAAGAGGGTGTGCAGTGGGATATTTATCAGGTCGTTCGCGCTCATGCCCGGCGCTCTCCCCACCGCCACCGTCGTCTGTTGTCGATGGCCGGGGCCGTGCTCGGTGGTGTGGGTCTGAGCCCCGGTTTGGTTTCCCCGGCCAGGGGATCTGGTTAGTTCAGCTCAGCAGGGCCGGATAGAGGTAGAGGCTCCTCACCCCCGATGCAGTCGCAGCAGAGGTTAATAGGTCGGTTTGGCTGCAAGTTCTCCTGCGACATTAGTTTCGTAAGATGGCCGCCATCTTGGGTCCCGCCAAGGGGGGGGGACCGTTATCGGGACGAATCCTTGGGCTCGGGGGCCCGGATCCAGGGGAAGACCCCTGCAGCATGTCCGGGCTCGGTTCCCCTCTCCTCGGAACCGATTCTTTCTATCCCAGGTGCGATTTTGAGTAGGCAAAAGGATCTGGAAACGGCGCCTCGGCCGGAGCACGGCGACTCAGCTTCCACTCGCCATCAGCTCCAGGCCACGCCCGTAAGTATAACAATCCCTTAACATACGGAAGACCCCTGATAACATCAAGACTCAAACGTTTAACTTCGTCTGGACTTTTCTGCACCCAAACCAGCAGTTCAGAACGAAGACTAGGTTTTAGAGTACAAGCGCATACTACCTGATGGGGTAGTAGCAGCTGCTTCTCGGGTCGGTTCGCAGAAGGAACACCATGCATACGTGACAATGCATCAGCTTTGGTATGTAAGGACCCAGGTCTGTATGTTATGGTAAAGTTAAACATTGCAAAGAACTCATGCCACCTTGCATGTCGAGCCGTGGAACATTTAATTGATTGTAGGGCTAGTAAGTTCTTGTGATCTGTGAATACCTGGACTGGTACCGCTGAACCTAACAAGTGATGCCGCCAGGTCATAAATGCATCCCTGATGGCCAACAACTCTTTTTCTGTTATGGTATAGTTGCTTTCATAAGATGTTAGTTTACGTGAATGAAAAGCGACTGGGTGTAACCTGTGAGTATCTGGGCATACTTGAGACAGGATCGCACCCAGGGCTATGTCAGAAGCATCAGCTTCAACCACAAAAGGAAGAGAAGGATCTGGATGTTGAAGAATGGGAGCGGTTGTAAACGCTGCCTTGAGATTAACAAAAGCATTAGTGCAGTCCTCTTCCCATATAAACGACTTTTTACTGCTTGTGAGAGCAGTTAAAGGAGCCGCCACTGTAGAGAAGTCCCTAATGAATCTTCTGTAGAAGTTTGCAAATCCCAAAAAGGATTGGAGAGCTTTAAGTGATTTAGGTATTGGCCAGTCTAACACGGCCTTGACTTTAGATTGACTCATTTGTATTCCCTTGGACGTGATGTCATACCCGAGAAATTCCACTTCCGTGGCATGGAAGATACATTTCTCTAATTTAGCATACAGGCGGTTCTCTCGAAGCCTTTGTAAGACCTGGTTGACATGTTGCACATGAATATCATAGTTAGCTGAGTAAATCAAAATGTCATCCAAGTAGATAACAAGGAATTGATCGATCATATCGTGAAAGACATCATTTATGAAGTACTGAAAGGTAGCCGGGGCATTACAAAGTCCGAATGGCATAACCCTGTATTCAAAAAGGCCATATTTAGTTTTGAATGCAGTCTTCCATTCATCCCCACTACGAATTCTAACCAAATTGTAGGCTCCTCGGAGATCTAATTTGGTAAATATGGCTGAAGAACCCAGCTCGTCTAACAAGACCGAGATTAGAGGAATAGGATATTGATTCCTAATAGTGATTAGATTCAGGGCCCTGTAGTCGATACATGGACGCAGCTCCCCTTCTTTCTTCGGAAAAAAAAAGAGGGGAGAAGCCGCGGGAGACCGAGAAGGACAAATGAACCCAGACTTAAGAGACTGGTCAATGTATTCTTTAAGTACTTGGTCCTCCTTGTGTGTCAATGAATAAACCCTCCCAGAAGGTATCTTAGATCCGGGAATAAGATCTATGGGGCAGTCATAAGGTCTATGAGGCGGTAAAACCATGGCACTTCCTTCGTCAAATACGTCTTGGAATTCAACATATTCTTTAGGTAAT